>NC_140993.1:226524347-227724347 GCF_052327205.1 Somniosus microcephalus | reverse complement strand
GGATTGAGATGGTGGTTGGGGAGTGAGATGGTGGTCAGGGGGAGCGAGATGGTGGTCAGGGGGAGCGAGATGGTGGTCGGGGGGGCGAGATGGTGGTTGGGGGGAGCGAGATGGTGATCAGGGGATTGAGATGGTGGTCAAGGGGAGTGAGATGGTGGTCAGGGGGAGCGAGATGGTGGTCAGGGGGGCGGGATGGTGTTCAGGGGGGTGAGATGGTGGTCAGGGGGGCGAGATGGTGGTCGGGGGATTGAGATGGTGGTTGGGGGGTTGAGATGGTGGTCAGGGGGGTGAGATGGTGGTCAGGGGATTGAGATGGTGGTTGGGGAGTGAGATGGTGGTCAGGGGGAGCGAGATGGTGGTCAGGGGGAGCGAGATGGTGGTCGGGGGGGCGAGATGGTGGTTGGGGGGAGCGAGATGGTGATCAGGGGATTGAGATGGTGGTCAAGGGGAGTGAGATGGTGGTCAGGGGGAGCGAGATGGTGGTCAGGGGGGCGGGATGGTGTTCAGGGGGGTGAGATGGTGGTCAGGGGGGCGAGATGGTTGTCAGGGGGAGTGAGATGGTGGTCAGGGGGGCGAGATGGTGGTCGGGGGATTGAGATGGTGGTTGGGGGGTTGAGATGGTGGTCAGAGGGGTGAGATGGTGGTCAGGGGATTGAGATGGTGGTTGGGGAGTGAGATGGTGGTCAGGGGGAGCGAGATGGTGGTCAAGGGGAGCGAGATGGTGGTCGGGGGGGGCAAGATGGTGGTTGGGGGGAGCAAGATGGTGGTCAGGGGATTGAGATGGTGGTCAGGGGGAGCGAGATGGTGGTCAGGGGGAGCGAGATGGTGGTCAGGGGGGCGAGATGGTGTTCAGGGGGGTGAGATGGTGGTCAGGGGGGCGAGATGGTGGTCAGGGGATTGAGATGGTGGTCAGGGGATTGAGATGGTGGTTGGAGGGTGTGAGATGGTGGTCAGGGGGAGTGAGATGGTGGTCAGGGGGAGTGAAATGGTGGTCAGGGTGGTGAGATGGTGGTCAGGGGGGCGAGATGATGGTCAGGGGGGTGAGATGGTGGTTGGGGAGTGAGATAGTGGTTGGGGGAGCGAGATGGTGGTCAGGGGATTGAGTTGGTGGTTGGGGGGTGTGAGATGGTGGTCAGGGGGAGCGAGATTGTGTCGGAGGGAGATCGCGGGGGTGTAGTTGGTGGTCTGGTGGGGTCCGATTGTGGGGGGGCGCATACAGATTTACAGGGTAGATTGTTGGGCTGGGAGGAAACACTCCTGCTCCTCCTGGCCCACGAGCAGTGCTGTAAAGGCACTTACCTTATGGATCTGGCCCTACATGCCTCCTTTTAAATATCGGGTTTCCCAAGACCATTAAAACCAGAAGTGGGCGTGTTTGTGGCGGGTTGGGTTCCTGTTTCAGCTTTTTTATTTTTTAACCTCCCACCTGAACCAAACCCACCCCTTTTGGGTGGTTAAAATTAGCCCCATCATCTCCATTCAGGTTGACAACCAAATATTCACACCCATTGTGCTGAGAACCGTTATGTCCATTGGGCATAGACTAAGGTGCCTGCGGACGAAATACTCCTGGGACAGGGGATGGTCGGTTTGCTTGTCAGGCCTGTTGACGAATCGCTGCTGCTGATGAAATTAGGGACAGCATTACTCTGCTTCCTGGGACCAGGAGTAATAGTGGAAACAAAAAGGCAAATGGACGCATGGGCTTTAAGCAAGGGACTGTGAAACACAGACCTTAGGCTGGAGCTGGAAGTTCTAAGTGTAAGACATCAGTTTTTGTAGTTAGAAGTAGGCTAAAAGAAGAGTAATGCAAAAAACCTGGAAGTCAGTCTACGAAAGGGACAGGGCACTTGGGGGGTCATTATTTATTTCCTATTTTTGCGAGAGGGAAATTTGAGCTAAGTAATTGTAATTTGCTTTAACTGTTGTTAATCTATATGTTGTCTGGTCTCATCTCACCAAGTGTTTTCTCAGTCTTCCTGCAAAAAAAGGCACGTGCAAACACTATACAGTTCAGACCACAAGAGTGTCCAGTTGTTATTCCCATGGGTTACACTATTGCATACTTACATTTGGGCAGTACATGCACACTTCTAAATGTAAGACGCTCGGATCACTTACAGGAGTGACTAGCAGGCGATACCCAAGAGAATATCTAAGGCAAGACCCAAAACTTGCAACCTACAAGCACATATTTTACCAACCACAGATAATAAAGCACCAAGTAAAAATTACAATTAGAAGCGGTTAGCCGATTTATTATGAAGGGTAAAACAGATCCAAATGGCTTTGTTGACTCTATGTGGGTGGAAAGGTCACTAATCACCAGTGCAGTTTTGTTTTTGATTTTGCTGATTATAATGGCTTCACTATGTTATTCCTGCCTGCAGCCAAATTGCCCACTTTTATTGAGATGGTTCAGGAATGAGAAGGCCCAACAATCTTTAGAATAATGTTGGTCTGGCATTTCTTTTTAATAAGCAAAATTCATCTTTTGCCGACATTAACAAATAACTGAAAAAATTGCAGCAATGCATGTTTCTGAAAGTGTGGTTTCTGTGAATACCATTTTGTGAGTGGTAGGAATAAATAGCAACAAATCGCGACACATCTGCTGTGGCATGTGCAATTTTAGTGGCAAATGGCTAAGGGCCTGGCTTCACTCTGCAGTGAAGTGTCATGAGCACATTTTATGTGGGGGCGGGGGGTGGGGTGGCCGCTAAGCATATAAATATATTCCACACTCCAGTGCTCCCGCTGGGGAGCTGCGCTTGAAGGAGTGTGTGTTGAAGACTGGGCTATAACATGGTGGTGAGTGGAGGCACTGAATTTACCCGATATAAAGGAAGAGCCACTTATGGCAATCAGGTTGAACTCTGGTCCCAATTTTAAAGGGGCGGTGGGCACGGTATGATCGAGCGCCAAAGAGAGCGGCACACTCTGAGAATCCAGGAACCTGGAGGCCTGACTGATCTTAACGGCTGGACCTCACTCACATAAATATTCCCGGAGTCCCGCATGATACCCAGTCAGATCCATTACCTAGCCGACGAGCGGGAGAGGGAATTTGGCAGCAGGAGGCCGCAGCTGGGGACATGTGGGAACAGTCCCCGGCAGTTAGTGAGGGGAAGGGTCTGGTGGCAATTGAGGGGGTGTTGCAGAAGCAATTGGGGATCGGTGGGCGGGGGGAGTTCCACTGTGATCGGCAGGAATGGGTGGAGGCCGGGGCTGGGAGGCCCAAGGAGTCCTTGTGGAGCCTGGGGGGAGCACTTCTGCTCCTCCTAGCCCACAAGGAGTTCGGACAAAAATAATTTTTTAAAACTTACCTTGGCCTCCCGCCTTGGTTTGGTTTCGGGTTACACGTGATGCGGGACTGCCCCAAACACAACGTTAAGATCAGAGCGCAGCACCAATGACGTCATCAGGCCGTGACTTTTGAATGTTAAGTAGGCCCCACCCGCCTGTACCAGGAGTCAAGTCTGACTTGAAAGTCGGTGAAGACGAAATGGCGCCGGGCAGGAATGGAGCGGCCTCAATAGGCTTGTTCTAATCTTAATCCCTCCCACGTACCATTCCCACTGGGCGAGGGAGGATTAAAATCGAGGCCCCTGTGACAGTCATTAGAATCACCTGCCAGGAAGTGAGAAAGAAGTAGCAAAACTTAAAGAGGAGAAAGAAAAGGCATGAATATTAGTGTAATATAACAGCACAAGACACAGATGGACGTGCAGGCATTTTAGAATTGTAAGAAAAGAACTTGAAACCGTGAAATGTAATCAAGAATGTGGCAAATAAGGCATTAGAGGTGAATCTAGCAGGATTACAAATTGGATTACATATACCACAGTGGTATGCAACTATCAGCACAGAATAAGAGGATTGTGGTATTGAAAATCTGCAGTGTTTCTGCAAGAGTACAGCTGATTCTCCACAAAATGGTCCCAGAATTTCCCAGGAGTTTCTGCAGGGCCTTCTAAGGGGCAGAGCCTCTGCCCTCCCCAAATAAGGCCAACGACGTAGGAGGGGGTGCAGCCAGAGTTGGGCACACCCAGGCCAGCTGTCAGCCAATTTCTTCTGGCAGTGCCAAATGTTGAATGTTCTGGACTTCATTCCTCCTGTCTCTTTCTTGCTTTGTGAAAATAAGAAGAATGAGAAATTCAATTGTTTTCCTAATGTCCACTTTTTTCTTCTTGTGAGACTCATGTAAGGGTCTCCTCAGGGTTTGAACTCCAAAACAGAGAAACCATTTCTGATCTTTGCGCATTAGCCTTAGTCAGCAAGAACGGGTTTCCCGAATGTCTGGCAGTTTTTAACTGCACGGCTCCATTAAATTTTTTCTGTCGGCTTCCCGCCCACAGAAAACCTGAATGACAAGCTAGAGCCCTATTGGGCAGGGAAGCCTGCGGCACAAGGCCACAGCTGAGGAGAGCAGGTAGGTCTAGTGTGGGGTGGGGTGAGATCATGGGGCGGTCCTGATCACAGGGAGGCTCTGATTGTGAATTTCCGATCGTGGGGGGGGGTTCTGATTACACGGGGGTGTCCCAATTGTGGGAGGGGAGGGCATGATCACAGAGTGGGTGCCGATCGTCGGTGGGGAGTGGGGTGGGAGGGTAGGGTCCGATCGGGTGGGGGATGGTGGTCTGATGGTGGCCGCGGGGTCTGATGGTGGTCGGGGGAAGCAGCTATTGGTCTCGAGTGCCCGGTCACAAGAGGTTGGGTGGGGGTTTGATCCGATGATGGTCGGAGGGGAGCAGATCGTGTTCGGGAGGAGCCCGATGGTGGTTGGGGGGGGCCAATGGCGGCTAGGGTGGGGGTCCGATGGTCACCGGGAGATCTGATGGTGTAGGGTGGGGAGGAGCAAACAGGTCACAGGAGTGGGTTTTACTGAGTAGCTTGTTGGGCCTAGTGGAAACACTTCTGCACCTCCTGGCCCACAAGCAGTGCTGTAAAGGCACTTACCTCACAGATTCAGCCCTTCACACCTCCTTTCACCTGTCAGGCTTCCCGATGTAGGGGGCATCTTTTTCGGGGTTTACGGTAATTTACCTTCCTTTACCTGGTTTACGGTAATTCACCTGGTCAGGCAGCCTTTTGCTACTACACTCTGACCAATCCCAAACAGCGGTTTCGAAACACTAAACCCACCCTTCCAGTTCTGACTGGAGGACCTTTAATTAATGATATATTAAAACGGACAACTGGTCTGGATGTGAGAAAATCAACTTTTATTAAACTAAAGAAAACTGCACCACACGATTTTAGTAATCACTGTACAATTGTTTAAATGGGGGAAAACAGATGGCAAAACGAGGGATAAATGGCTACAATGTTAATTAAACAATCTTAGCAATTTCCCTTAAATTACCACCCCCCTTTAACTCCTTACTAGATTGCCTTGCTGAGGAGTCAGAAACCTGCTCACCTGTGTTCCAAGGAAATAAGAGAGAGAGATAGCTTCTCAGGAGCTTCCTTTATATCCTGTGAGCTCCTGCTGTTTGGCACTGAAAGGGTCTGTGTGCAAATTCGCACCGAATAGTTCGAATAGACAAGAGAAAGGCCATGATTGGCTGACTCAAATGGGCTTGGAGTGGTTTGAATGTGTCTTCGTTCTGGGGCTGAAATGTTCCCGCCCACTTCCGGAGTATCTGGGCTATCAAAAGGGAGTAATGGGTGATTCAAAAACCCATTCATTCTAAACTGTTCCCTTTCAAAGTCCTTTCCGTAGTTTTGGTGTTTCTCATTGTGTGTAAGGGGCTTTGAATGGGTTGGATTACTAGGTAAACAGAAGCCCTTTGTCCTGCGGTCAGTCTCAAGTGGTTTAATCCCTTATGTCAACATCCTGCAGTTTCTTGTAAACAAGAATTGCCTCTGTAGGGAAGGGAAACTCCCTGGTTTTGATTGACAGAATCAGACTGCCACTGCTTGATCCTTCCACTTTCACAGACATCTACGAGCTGCTAGCTGCTTTTCCAAGCCCCATTGTCCTGGCCATGCTTTTCTGATGGCCATTTTTAAACCCCTTTGAAATGACCAAACTCCAGGGAACAATTTTATTAATAAAATGTACTGTCTTAAAGTGTGCGAATTTTCCCACGAAGTTCCTCGATTCCAGTGTTGTCCACGCACCGCAACGCAGCCTTTTGCGGTTCTGGGCACGTTTTAAAACATTGTCCAACCCAGAGGCAATTTAAAGTCACGCACATTCTCCGTCCATGATGTAGATTAATACCTCCAGTATCTTCAGGGCTGAGGGGATTTTTGCGAACCCCTACATTCCCCCCTTTGGATACTTCCAACTTGCTTGTGGTATCCACTCGAAGAAGTGAGCAAAATTTTCTGACCCCTGACAAACAACCATCCCCTGTATTTACCTATAGCTACCTACCACTGATCCCCCCAACTCGTCTATTTCCCTCAAATTTGAGAAAAAAACCGTGGTACGGTAGGCATCTACAGATACATCAATTTACAATAAGGGGTCTCATACCCCTGCATCACTCGTTACATTATAACATATTACAAAATGTTGTAATCTTGGTTATACAATGTAATCACAATGATCCCAAGCACAGAGAGGGTCCTACGCCTCTGCTCAGCTTGGAGTTGTCACAAAATGAACCCAAGCATGGAGAGGGTCCTACGCCTCTGCTCAGCTTGGAGCTGTAACAAAATACAAAAAAAATCTAGTTTAACAACATGCTTAAATAAACCCCGACCATCACGTGCCAATGATGGGTTGTGAAATTCGAGTGGGTAATTGCTCCTCCCACCCGGGCAGTAAATGTTCCTTCCACCCCCCTTGAATGATCTTAAACATTTTAAAAACAGAAGAATGGATTTTACAGAACAGTCTGCTCCACCAGCCCCGAGCCATTCCCTTGTCCCTTTGTGGAGGCAGGGTACCCCTCCTGTTTCATAGACCGAGACCGCAGAGTATGGGATCGCGACTCCCAGTCCCTCCCCCTCCCGTCTTCCATCGACTGGCTGGAGAGAATGATGGGTGCCTGTGTGGCGGCTCTCCCTGGCCCCACACTCAAACTTGGATCCCAGATCTGGCCACCCACTCATCCTCCCCAGCCACACTTACACTCTAACTTTTCCCGTGGGCCCCGGGTGAGTTCCTCCTTCCCTGAACGCACCCACGCGACTCTTGGGTCTCCCCCTCCCCTTTACAATCTTTCCCAGGCCATCACCACCCACTCCCGGGGAACGCGTCCCTATCAGACAAGGCGCCCGCGCTTCCCCACCATGACTCCTCAATAGCGAGGTCTCCCGCAAGTGAAATTCGGTCAGGATAGTGCTGGGTTGGGGGCCGTGCCCCACCCAGCTGGGGCCATCTCTTCCACGTAGGAGGAGTAGGCAAGTTCCTCCGGACCCTGTCCGGTTTCTCCCGAAGGTCGCTGCAGGGTCTCCTCTTGGATTTGTCCAGTGACGAGGTGATCCCCAGCCTTCTGTATCACCATATCTTCATTCGATGCTCAACTCGGGCTGGGCGACCAGGGCTGCTTCTTCATCTGCTCTCCTGCAAAAACTTAAAAGGACACGGAGCCAGGTCTCTCACTGACCTGCCTTAGGTTGAGACATGGTCGGGTCCCTCGACTTTGGACCAAAACACAGGCATTTGGCACACTTGTAAACTTAAACTTTAAATGACAAAATGTTGATTCTAAACTTAAAATTCACCTTAAAAGCATGCAATATTCAAAATGATAATCAAACCGAAGCTATAATACAAATGCCGCCTGTCTCCGGACGGCCAGGCTAATCTCTGGCAATGTCGCAGATTACTGCTGCCTGCAGCGAAGCTGGACTGACTCCTGCTTCTGGTACCTTGCAGCTTATGGCTGCTGATTGGGGACCCCTGCTTCCTCCCGGGCTCGGGAGATTGCTCTCTGTGGCAGGTACTCTGGTGACCATCTTTTCTTGGGCTTGCGGACCCACTGAGACCTTCTGAGGGGCGTCTCTGTGGGGGAAACTTTGGCTGACGGACCCTGAGCTTGGGTCACAGCTCTAGCTGCCTGGGAACCTTCTCCCCCTGATGCAAACAGCCCGGACTGTATTATGTACCTGGCAGCCTGCCGGTACACCAGGTTTGTCTCCTTTTCCCTACCCACTCCTGTACTGTGGGCAGGTATCCCCTCACCACCCGCTGCTGATGGCTGAAAATCTTCCTCTCCAGGTCCAGAACCTGGTACCAGCTCCCCTGCAAGACGAATTGCTATCCCTTCCTCCCCAGAGTCCCACACCATAGTGGGAACCACTCTAGAAGAGGGCTGGGAAGGATGTCCCTTTAAACAGGTGACTGCGCCTGCGCGAATCTCCTCCCCGGAGTCCCACGGCAGAGGCTATGAAGCCTCTGTCTTCAAACAGGTGACTGCGCCTGCGCAGGGAAACTGAGGAGGAATCGCTGGGGTCCCGCAGGTAACTGCGCCTGCGCAAACAATTTCGCTGAAAAGGGTAGGAAGAACGGCTGGGTCTTCCAAGCAGGCTGCTGTGCCTGCGCGTATAGACTGGCAAGCAGGGACCTTTAAACGTCCGACTGCGTCTGCGCGCGCAGCTTCACAGTGAACAGGAGCTGCTGGGGGTTCCAAATTCGCGACTGCGCCTGCGCAAACCCGGTGTTGGGAAACCTCTCCCCTCAGGTGCGCGATACGATTGCGTGGGACAGCTGAAGAAGAGTTGCTTGGGTCACGAGCTGGGGAACTGTGCCTGCATGAACCGAGTGTTGGGAAACCTCTCCCCTCAGGCGCGCGACTGCGCCTGCGCGAACCTCTCGTTCAGAAGACTGGGGAATTCCTGTCTCCAGACCAGCGACTGCGCATGTGTGGGCAGTCTCCAAGCGATCTTCTGTGAATGAACTGGCAGCAGCCTGCAGATTTCTAATCTCAGGTTGCTGTTCCTCTGTTTCTGAGCCACATAACTTGTTCAAATTTAAACTTTGACCAAAATTTAGGTCCCACTGGGGCGGGGAAGTGTCCCAATTGGTGGGCCAGACAACCTTTCCCTTGGAACAAGCCACAGTGCATGTCTTTACAGCCTGTGAACTTGAACTTGTATGGTCAGATTTATACAATTTTCCTCATTTTCCCTGTGTCCCATCCCTGCCTGTAATCGCTGCCACTGGCTCGGACTCATATGGGTCCCAGAAAGTGCCTGCACGTGCACCCTCCTTGGCCAGCATACCGGCCAGTCATTGTGGGGAGGCAGAGGTGTGCGAGGGGGCTGCAGCCCCACTGCTGGCTGCTACCTTTCCCTGATTGGCCCTGAGGAAAGATTTTATCGACTCCAGGATGGACTCGACTGTATTGGGAGGAGTTTCTGTCTCTTCCTTCTGAGTTGGGGCTGCGGGGGTCCTGGCTTTATCGTCTCTCCCAGGCTTTTTACAATCCCTGCACCAGTGGCCATCCTCCTCGCACCTGTAACAAGTGACCTTGTTCTGGGAGGGATGGCTCCCCTCCTGGCGCCACTCTTTCTTATATTGAGCCCCAGATTTAACCTCGTGGACTTTACCCTTTTGCTGGGTGTCTCACTATTCCTCCCGTTCCTATATGCTACCGTGAGCTGCCGGATTACAGTCTCTTCTGTTACTAGAGGGTCTTGGTGGTCAAACCAAGTATCAGCTTTTACTTTTATCTGGGGTAGGCAATTGGACACCAGGCAACGAAGCCATTGGGTCTGCTGCCTCTCGTTCAGGTGTGCCCTATTTTGTCCCCCTGTACATGCGCTGTTGTAGACTGGCCACAGCCTGTCTGCAAATGCCTGTGGGGTCTCCCCTTCCTTCTGCAGGGTTTTCCCTACGCAATCGAACGGATTGCCGTCGGTCGCACCCATGGCTTCCAGTATTTCCTCCTTCAGGTCCTAAAAACCCTTCTGCCCTCTCTTAGCCTCATCTGAAAGGGTCTGATAGAGCTTGCTATCCAGAGAGAAAAGCAACATTTTGGCTGTCTCTTCGTCATCACAGCCGTTAACACCGGCTGCCTGTTCTACTTGTTGGAAGTGCATGGAGGGGTCTCCCTTTTCAGAGAGCATGGGAATATGTTTCACCAGGCCTCTGAGCTGTTGGGTATCATAGGGTACCAGATAGGTATGCTGAACAGCCCCTGGGTTATTATCGCTCACGGGCGGACCGTACCTCCGTTGTCGGGGGGGGTACACTGGTCCTGGTCCCCGCCTGCCTAGCGGGACCTGCTGGCATTCTCCTACCACCCCATTGTCCACCCCTTCTTGCTGCCAGAGCTCCTCAAAACCCGGAGCTGTGGGCTTCTTTCTTGGGATCTCTAATTCCCGAGCCAGCCTTTCCCTGGGTGTTGCCTGTGGGGCGGTTTGATTGGGGCTGCTGGTAAAATCCGGCTGACCTGCCTTCAGGCCGATCAGGCAAATCATCCCCCTTGCTCCTTTTAAAGCCATGTTAAGGCTTTCTATCTCTGCCCTACAGTGGCCATGATCTGCTTCACTAAACCTTTGGCCGCAGGCCAGCTTATAAGCTGTTGTAACTTCTGAGATGAGGCAGACATTCTCTTCCCGCAGTCTCATCTCGCTATCTCTGGCCTCAGTGGCTTCCTGCACAAGGTGCTCTATCTCTGCTTGGCATTTTCCCAACTCTGACTCCCGATTCTTGGTCTCTGTCACCTGCTCCTGCTTCCTCATCTCACCCTTCTTAACCCAGCCACCTATGCTATAATAGGTCAGCTTAAATGCTGCCGCTAGCATCTGCAGGGCTACCCACAGACTGAAAACAAGAGAAACAAGAGCCGATGCTTTCTCCAGATCCAGACCACTCATCATATCAAGAACTGCCTCCAGTCCTGCCGCGGTCATCAATTTTCAGGGGGCATCTTTTTTGGGGTTTATGGTAATTTACCTTCCTTTACCTGGTTTACGGTAATTCACCTGGTCTGGCAGCCTTTAGCTACTACACACTGACCAATCCCAAACAGCGGTTTCGAATCGCTAAACCCACCCTTCCAGTTCTGACTGGAGGACTTATAATTAATGATATATTAAAACGGACAACTGGTCTGGATGTGAGAAAATCAACTTTTATTAAACTAAAGAAAACTACACCACACGATTTTAGTAATCACTGTACAATTGCTTAAATGGGGGAAGACAGACGGCAAAATGAGGGATAAATGGCTACAATGTTAATTAAATAATCTTAGCAATTTCCCTTAAATTACCACCCCGCTTTAACTCCTTACTAGATTGCCTTGCTGAGGGGTCAGAAACCTGCTCACCTGCGGTCCAAGGAAATAAGAGAGAGAGATAGCTTCTCAGGAGCTATCTTTATATCCTGCAAGCTCCTGCTGTTTGGCGCTGAAAGGGTCTGTGTGCAAATTCGTGGCAAAAAGTTCGAATACACAAGAGCAAGGCCATGATTGGCTGACTCAAACGGGCTTGGAGTGGTTTCAATGTGTCTTTGTTCTGGGGCTGAAATGTTCCCGACTACATCCGGAGTTTCTGGGCTAACAAAAGGGAGTAATGGGTGATTCAAAAACCCATTCATTCTAAACTGTTCCCTATCAAAGTCCTTTCCATAGTTTTGGTGCATCTCATTGTGTGTAAGGGGCTTTGAATGGGTTGGATTACTAGGTAAACAGATGCCCTTTGTCCTGCGGTCAGTCTCAAGTGGTTTAATCCCTTATGTCAACATCCTGCAGTTTCTTGTAAACAAACATTTCCTCCTGTAGGGAAGGGAAACTCCCTGGTTTTGATTGACAGAATCTGACTGCCACTGCTTGATCCTCCCACTTTTACAGACATCTACGAACTGCTAGCTGCTTTTCCAAGTCCCATTGTCCTGGCCATGCTTTTCTGACGGCCATTTTTAAACCCCTTTGAAATGACCAAACTCCAGGGAACAGTTTTATTAATAAAATGTACTGTCTTAAAGTGTGCGAATTTTCCCATGAAGTTCCTCAATTCCGGTGTTGTCCACGTGCCGCAACACAGCCTTTTGTGGTTCTGGGCACATTTTAAAACATTGTCCAACCCAGAGGCAATTTAAAGTCACGCACAGTCTCCGTCCACGATGTAGATTAATACCTCCAGTATCTTCGCTGAGGGGATTTTTGCGAATCCCTAAACCGAGGCCTGGGAAACCTGGTCGATTTGTGTTAAAAATAGAATGGCTGTTAAAAAGGAGGCAGGCAGCCTCATTATAATATTTAAATGACCAACCCGCCTCCCACAAGCCGCCCCTCGTCCCGCCTCTGTTAAAAGTGAGTGGGATCAAGGCGGGTTGTGTTCCTGTTTGAGATTTTTTGAATTTCAACCTCTGACCTGACCACAATCAATCCCTTTGTGGGAGTTAAGATTCAGCCCGTAGGAAACAGGAGTAGGCCAGTCAGCCCCTCGAACAAGCTCCGCCATTCAATTAGATCATGGCTGATCTGTAGCTTAACTCCATTTACCTATCTTGGCTCCATATCTCTTGCTTCTCTTACCTAACAAAAATCTATTGATCTCGGTCTTGAAAGCTCCAATTGTTCCGGGGTAGAGAATTCCAGATTTCTGCTACCCATTGTGTGAAAAAGTGCTTCCTGATTTCCCTCCTTGGTAACTGTGGGCAATCTCCTCCTGCATGACAAAAGAAAGCTTGGTACTGTCAGTCACAGACTGTTGAATCTGACAAGTGATGAGCATTCTCATCACTTCACTTGTGGAACCCCCACTGAAGTAGTCAGGCTTCAATGAGCATATAGGCATTGCAGGAATTTGTATCTTTTTAATTGAAGTTTCAATGTTCCGATGTCACTGCAGATTATTTAGTGCACAGGCTGATAGCTTTAGATTTGTGAATGCACTTCTCGGCTAAATATAGGTCTATTGTCTGAAATGTGCAAAAGCTACATTAATAGCAGCTTACAGCCATTGTTCTCACTTTTGCTGACCATGGGAGTTCATTAAACCTCATCTTGCATTGAAGAAGTATTCCAGGGAACTGCTCCTCTCCAACTTGTGCCACTTCCTTTCATATGGGCCTGCTGCTGTATTAAGAGGTCTCTTACCACCCACTTCCACTATCCATCCTCCACCCCCACCCATGCTTATAATTTCAGTCAAAATCATATTTACGTCACTCTTAGAGACATTTCAAATTCTCTTCCTCCTGGTTCCATTTTAATTCATGGATTGATTTTGCTGCATGCTAGACACTGCTTTAAAAGCAGTCCAGCTTTAGCAGCATAATTTCCGCCTGTATCAGAGTTTCCTCTGCACCCCCAACTCACACTGTTTCCAGGCCTCCCGACATAAGTAGATAATTGGGGTGGGACATACACTTTTGTTCTGCTTTGGTATAGTTATGTTGGTGGGTCACAGGATTCAAACCTCTGAATTTATTCTCTGGGGTTGTTCTTTGAATATCATTTGGATAAAATCCTTGTTCATTCAATCTGCTGAGTTTTGAGCCTCTGGCTTGAGAATGTATGAACCTTGTTGCATGTTCCATGGATGAGAGAGCAATGGGCTTCACCCACATTGCAGGCTTCCCCCAGGGTGCAAGGTGTCATAGACTGCAGCAACGCTGCCTTGCGGGCTCCCTATCACCAGCCTGGCATCTTTTTGGATAGAAAGTGATTTCAATCCCTCAATATACAGCTTGTTTGTGACCACAGACAGAGCTTCATGCAGGTCTGTGCCCAATTTCTTGGCAGCAGTCATTCATTCATTCTGCGCAAGTCCTCTGAGCTGCCTTTATTCCAACCAGGCCGTCAGGTCACAGGCTGGCTATTGGCAGACTAGGGATATCCCCTTCAGACATGGCTCATGACTCCTGTCAGGAACCCATGCACAACGACAGAGCTGGTGCACGAGAGCCATGCCACCACCAGAAACGTCATTAAACAGTAGGTAGGCATACTCAAGCAATGCTTCCGCTGTCCAGTCTGTTCACGCGGAGCTTTGCAGTTCCACTCTGACCATGTATCTAGATTTGTGGTCATCTGCTGCATAACTTTGCATTAATGCGGGACCAATCCTTAACCACCAGCTTGGCAGCAAGAAATGCTGGAGGAGAAGAAGTAGAAGGCGGATGAGCGGCAGCATGAAGAGGAGATAGAGCAGGAGAAACACTGACCACCAGTGCCCCTTGCTGTCCCACCAGTGCCCCTGAGCACTTATAGAGAGATATAAGATTGACTCATGTGAGCCATCCCTCCCAACCTCCATACACCAACATTCACCACAATCCTTCTCACACCATCCTTACTACCACCATCCGATTGCCTTCTTTCAGTCCAGCCTTTTGGGTCTTGACGTCACTTCACTATAGTCAGGAAAAGAAAATTATCCAACAACTCAATTCCATCTTTGTCTAATATTTAACAGGAATAATCAAAAATCACCCTTGTGTAAGCCCTTAGTGCCTGTCTTGTGAGCTCATTTACCTATCCTGATACTACTACGAGATGTATCCCCAGTGACAACAGCTTGGGAGGTGGGAGGTGGCTGAGCTTCCATTGAGGACACTTCACATGGCTGTGGTGGGTAATCTTGAGCAGCATTTTGCCGTGGGCTGGGACAGTCTGGCCCAGCTGACTGGTGTGTGGCACTGACTGAGAGGGCAGCAGGCACCTCTCCCATGGAGCCAATGGCATTTTCCTGGGACTGTGTCTCAGCGCTCCTACGGTTCTGCGTGAGAACAGAGTGCAAGAATGATGTGAAGCTCTGGAATCTCCTGTCAATACTGACCCCCAGAGCCATAGTCGCAGCCATTTGAGCTGCCATGGAAGCTGTCAGAGCTGTCAGCAGAGACTCCATCATGGTGGCGACTACTGTCATGAGCATAGATGTGATCTCTCAATCCATGTTGGACAGAATGGCCTCCATGCTCTGTTTGATGTCCCAACACAGGTTGGAGGTGGATTTCTCCATGCTGTGAGCCATTGCATGCAAGCTAGCTGGCAGGCTGCCCGGTGCACCTTGCATTTCCTAGGGTATGCCCATCAGCTTTTTTCAGTAACCTGGGTATCTGCATCTGAGTCCTCAGCCACAGAGCTAGTATGTGATCTCGTCCTCTGACAAACTGGCACCTGTGGTGTCCTGTCCCCCTGCCCTAACTCCTGTACACTTGTGGCCATTGATTCACACATGAACATTCCTCCTCTAACCTATCCTGTAAAGTACACATGGTGCCAATCTCTGAACTGGTGCTTGCTAGGGTCAGATTGAGTGACACTGCATCTTCAGGAAGGCTCGCCTCCTCTTCTTGAAGTGGCAAAGGGCAGCATCTGAAATGAAAGAGAGGGACAAGGGTTAGCTTTTGGAGTGAAGGTAAAGGAGAGGAAGAAATGGCTGGTGAAAGCAGCTGCAGTTTGTCATGCAGGGTGTATAGGGTGAGATAGAAGTAAAAAGGGAAAAAGAGGATAAGGTGTGAAGAAACCCTGTGAGGAGTCTCTTCCAGTATTTAATGGAACCATGGCAATGTCATTTGAAAGAAAGAAAGACTTGCATTTATATAGCGCCTTTCGCGACCACCGGACGTCTCAAAGTGCTTTACAGCCAATGTAATACTTTTGGAGTGTAGTCACTGTTGTAATGTGGGAAATGCTGCAGCCAATTTGCGCACAAAAAGCTCCCACAAACAGCAATGTGCTAATGACCAGGTAATCTGTTTTTCAGTGATGTTGATTGAGGGATAAATATTGGCCAGGACACTGGGGATATCTCCCCTACTCTTCTTCAAAATAGTGTCATGGGATCTTTTACGTCCACCTGAGAGAGCAGACGGGGCCTCGGTTTAACGTCTCGTCCGAAAGACGGCACCTCCGACAGTGCAGCACTCCCTCAGCACTGCACTGGAGCGTCTGCCCAGCTTTGTGAACTTCAACTAGTCAGAGTGAATATTGTAGATTTTAAGGTTAGATTAATACTCTGAACTTCTGTTTGATTACCTTTGAGATCATAGATAAATTCCCCTTAAATAATGTGGGCAGAGATCTTGATGGGGGAAATTATGCAGAAGGAACAGGCTGGGTGGGTTTCAATGGCCCTTTCTTTCATTGTATGGTTTTTAATGCGCCTGCTTACAATAAAATCTTGCAAACATTCAATTGGTACAAGTAGAACATTTTATGAATAGAATGTTTAATTTATGAATTATATCACATGGCAATGAATTACTTTTCAGCTTAGCAAGCAAGTAGTTTACCTGATTGGGATAGCTAAAGTCACATGTATAATATGAGGGTTGACTCCTCCACCTAGAGGCAGTGTATGACAATGTGCAAGTATGAAATGGAGCCGTGACATGTATTGTCAGCCTGTCAACTGTTGGCAGTGTATTCTGTTCTGAAAACCCAATGAATAGCCTGTCTTCCCATATGTATCAATGAACTGCTTCTATTTGCTGTACAAATATGTCCTGTATTTTATCCAAGTCTTTAGCATCCGCACAAAAGGTGCACACTGTGTGCTTTCAAACAAGTGATAATGCTTTCAGGATACTAAGCGGATGTAGGCTTTCTTCCAACAATGGTTAATAACTGTCTGGAAAGAGGCACATCTATTTTATTCATTATATCTATGCCAAACTTTGCAATAACAAGGAAAATAAATCACTCTGAGATATACCTCGATGCATCACTGTGTTGATTGTGAGGATAAATCATTGAATTAATTCAGGTTGTCAGGCCAAGTAACCTGTGTTTTGTTTCTCTTTAATCTTTATTGTTTTTCTTTAATCTCTCATTATTGTTGCCTATCAGTAGACAATAATGAAACTTTGACCTACCATGACCCAAGCAAACAATTAATCTTTATTTTAAAATATGTTTAATTAACTGTTAGAGGGAAACAGATGCTGAGGAATGCATTTGTATTCTATTCTATGCTGCAGAACTCGACAGGGATGCAAACATATCAGTTTGATTTACTTAATGACAATTCAGTGTGATGACTAAATTCTAAGCATGCCATTCATTCTGAAAATCAGTAATACCGTATGTCACTTGTTTGCGATTATTATATTTCGAAGAATATTCTGGAATGCCTTGGGCATGGCTGTCTAAAGTCTAGGCTTAGGATGGAGTTTCATTATTCTCCTGAGATCTACTGGGCAAATCTTCCTACGATATGCCATAAGGCTTTGGAACAATGTCTTGTGTTTCTGTTTAACTGCAAAGCTGATGATGATCTGTACAATAGGCTAAACAAAGAGGCCCTTGCTACTATACCAAACTCCCAGTAACACATATATTTATATAGCACAGGACACAGCTGCAGCTTGCCCCCACTCCTGAATATTTTTTCTGCAGCAAAGTATTTACAAGGGAGCTATCTAGCATGCTTCTTTCTGCTTGTCAACTTAACGTCAGCTGTGGCTTGGTGGGTAGCTGGGCGGGGCTAGGAGTGAGCAGGTGCTGCTGGGTGCTTGATCACTGCAGGGCGTTGGAGTGAGTTGGTATTTTTTCAGGTTTTTGGTCCTTAAACAGCAGCCAGATGTTGCTGAGGGGCCCGGAGTGCCGGACCCCTCAGAGGACAGTGTTCCCAGGATGAATTTAATCATGGGAGAAAATGTTGGGGGTAGGGAGATTTGGGCCGGGACCCCAGGAGGTTTGGAAAAGAAAACACGGCGGTGGATCAGTGCGAGGATAAGGAGATACGAGCTTGGGATATTATCCAGGCGGTACAAGCAGACTTTTTTAGAAATCGTTTATGGGATGTGGACATCGCTGGCAAGGCCAGCATTTATTGCCCATCCCTATTGCCCTTGAGAAGGTGGTGGTGAGCCGCCTTCTTGAACCATTGCAGTCCATGTGGTGAAGGTACTCCCACAGTGCTGTTAGGTAGCGAGTTCCAAGATTTTGACCCAGCAATGATGAAGAATCAGCGATATACTTTTAAGTCAAGATGGTGTGAGACTTGGAGGTGGTGGTGTTCCCATGAGCCTGCTGCCCTTGTCCTTCTAGGTGGAAGAGGTTGCGGGTTTTGGAGGTGCTGCCGAAGAAGCCTTGGCGAGTTGCTGCAGTGCATCCTGTAGATGTTACACACTGCAGAAACTGTACGCCGGTGGTGGAGGGAGTGAATGTTTAAGGTGGTGGATGGGGTGCCAATCAAGCGGGCTGCTTTGTCCTGGATGGTGTCGAGCTTCTTGAGTGTTGTTGAAGCTGCACTCATCCAGGCCAGTGGAGAGTATTTCATCACGCTCCTTACTTGTGCCTTGTAGATGGTGGAAAGGCTTTGGGGAGTCAGGAGGTGAGACACTCACCGCAGAATACCTAGCCTCTGATCTGCTCTTGTTGCCACAGTATTTATGCGGCTGGTCCAGTTAAGTTTCTGGTCAATGGTGACCCCCTGGATGTTGATGGTAGGGGATTCGGCGATGGTAATGCCATTGAATGTCAAGGGGCGGTGGTTAGACTCTCGCTTGTTGGAGATAGTCATTGCCTGGCACTTGTGTGGCGCAAATGTTACCTACCACTTATCAGCCCAAGCCTGAGCATCGTCCAGGTTTTATTGCATGCAGGCATGGACTGCTTCATTATCTGAGGAGTTGTAACTGGCACTGAACAGTGACCTTATGTTGGAGGGAAGGTCATTGATGAAGCAGCTGAAGATGGTAGTGCCTAGGACACTGCCCTGAGGAACTCCTGCAGCGATGTCCTGGGGCTGTGATGATTGACCTTCAACTTCTTTTGTGCTAGGTATGACTCCAGCCAGTGGAGAGTTTTCCCCCTGATTCCCATTGACTTCAGTTTTACTAGGGCTCCTTGATGCCACACTCGGTCAAATGCTGCCTTGATGTCAAGGGCAGTCACTCTCACCTCACCTCTGGAATTCAGCTCCTTTGTCCATGTTTGGACCAAGGCTGTAATGAAGTCGGGAACCGAGTGGTCTTGGCGGAACCCAAACTGGTAATCAGTGAGCAGGTTATTGGTGAGTAAGTGCCGCTTGATAGCACTGTCGATGACACCTTCCATCACTTGGCTGATGATTGAGAATGGACTGATTTGTAATTGGCCGTATTGGATTTGTCCTGCTTTTTGTGGACAGGACATACCTGGGCAGTTTTCCACATTGTCGGATAGATGCCAGTGTTGTAGCTGTACTGGAACAGCTTGGCTAGAAGTGCAGCTAGTTGTGGAGCACAAGTCTTCAGCACGACAGCTGAGATGTTGTCAGGGCCCACAGCCTTTGCTGTATCCAGTGCGCTCAGCCTTTTCTTGATAGGACTGCGGTGAGGGAAGCTGCTTTGCCTGCCGACCAAAGCTAAATGTTGGGTTTAAGGTGACGGTCAGTGGCTGAGACTAGGTGGAAAGACTTTTACTTTGTTTGAAGGTTGAAGATAAGTTATTGGGGGTAACTCAGCTATATTCTGAAGACGTGGTGTTCTCATTCTTGAACATGCCAGCTTATATTGAGGACAATGTGTGAATAAAAAAGTTGGAGTCGTGAGACATTAACATTTGCTCAGCAATAAAGAGGAGATACTATCCAGGAACGCGGGTACCAGATGGAACCCGTTATAACCAGGTGAACATTTGCTATTATTGTCTTGGGCATGACCATCTTGTAAGAAGGTGTCCAGACTTGTACTGCTATAACTGCGGCGAGTCTGGACACATCGCTCGGAGCTGCAAGGCGGAGAGCTGTGGGGTCTGTCACAAAGGCCCCAACTGCTGTGATTGTGAGGCAGATGGAAGCCTGAAGGATTAAGTTCTGAGGTGAAGGAGAGTTATTACAAAAAAGTATTTTTTAGTGACCACTTGGCTTTGGCTCTTAGAATTAGGAACAGCAGAGTTAAAATCAGCCCAGGGGTGTGGCGATTTCAAACAATCAATACCTGAAAAAAATTGCTTATAAGAAAGGGAATTTAAATATAATAAAGAATGCTTGGAATGAACTTTTATTCTTGAAAGAAAGAAGAGTTTGGTGGGTCAATTTCAAATATGAGGTAAAAGTTTCTTCAGTATGTTATGGGAAAGAGAGAGCAGCAGCTAACTGGCATCCAGAAGAGAATATAAACAGAAGGTTTACGGATATCTGTAAAGCAATTGACGAAGGGGATAAGGGAGCAGAGCCTAAGTGGGTGGTTTTAAAGGAAGTGCGGTAATTATTGCAAGCTGAAAAATGCAAGGGGGCCATTCTCTGGGCAAAAGCTAAAGATGCATTGGAGGGAGAAAGATACACTAGATATTTTCTAGAGCAAGAGAAGCTGCGACAGCAATTATCATTAATTGGAGAGTTGAAGGATGCGGGAGAAGATCATGAATGAAAGTGGGGAGATTTTGGAGGCTGCTAGTAGCTTTTATCAAGAGTTATATACAAAAGAAGACATTTCCAAAATGGCGATAAAGAAGGTTAGTGCTTTTATTGAAGAGGGTTTAAAGGAGAATGAGAGAAGCATGTGTGACAAAGAAGTAAGATTAGCAGAAATAAAAGTAGCAATAAGTGGAATGAAGGGGGGGAAAGTCCAGGGTCCGATGGACTAGGTGCAGAATTTTATGAAGAATTTTTTGAGATTTTGGGCTTGATTTTCCCAGGCCCAAGGAGACGGGATTGGAGGCGTGTGAAGTGGTAAAATCACAAAAAATGGCAGGCGGGCCCGATCCCACCGCCATCCCGCCACCAAGCAATTTCCCCAAATGCGTGTTTTCTGAACCCGTTTCCATCCCGCCTCCAAGAAGGGGGATAGGCCCTTAAGGCCCTTAACAACCAGTTAAGTGCCTCTGTAATCCCATTTTGAGAGGCCTTTCTGATTTTACCACTTTTCCCACGTCCTGCACGTCTCCTCTGGAACACGCCAGTTAATCCTGGTGGCCTCACAAGTGGACTGCTTACTAACAGCTGCAACTCCACCATTACAAAGGAGTTTTCAGCAATCATCATTTGCAGGTGGCAGAACTTTGTTGTCTCAGGTCTGGAGGAACTTTTAGCAGGCATACCCATTGTTGTGGAAGTTTGGAGCCTGACACCCATCTCCAGTGTGACCTCCTGGGAAACCGCTCTCACCACGTTGATTGAGCGCTTCCTCAACTGAGGCATATACCAGAAGCATGGGAACCATTTATTTCCTTTCCACCTGGACATCAGATTCGGACGAAGACAAGCCATGGCAGCAGCAGAACCATGAACAACAGCAAAACCAACAGCAGTAGCAACAACAGGAGCGTCAAGCTGCTGCTCACCCACCTGAAGCTGCATAGGCCAGAAGGCACCAGCGCACGACCACATTGCTTCCCAGGATGCAAGGGACACACACATCTTGGCCAGATTTGCTTAGCCTGCACAATCAAACACTTTTGCCTCGCACCTTCTTATCAGACCATCGACAATGGCCAAAAACCTATGGATTCCTATCACTCTGACCACCATACTGACAATTGCAAATCGCCCTAAGCCCTCAATGTCGAAGTCCCATTAGCGAAATGACACACACCACAACTGCAACAGTTTGCCATCAGAATTTTTTATGACAATAAGCAGCTGATGGCTTTTCAAAATTGAACAAAACATTACACCCAAGTGACTACCCTTGTGACAGCCTGTGCATTATCTTCCTCTTATGCGTGCTCCAACGTGGTGCTTCCCCTATGGCTTCAGCAGATGTGGAGGCCCCTTGCTCACTTTCTTGCTGCTCCTGTCTCGACACCTTTGGCGAGCATCCTCTGGGGTTGTGTACCTGTGAGGGCTCGGCAACAGTCTGCTGCTCCTGCAGCTGTGCAGGGGTTGAGACGCCAATCTCAGTTTGGTGGGGACTCTGGTGGGGCTCTGACTGAGGGCTCTGCAGTGGCATGGTCATGTGAGCACTTGGAGAGGAGCCCCCACTTCCTTGTTGCAGGCCACCAACATCTCTCTCATGGGTCAGCCCCACTTCAGAGCTAGCAAGTGGCTGGACAGCACCTTGCTGCACTGCAGGAGGGCCACAAGGACCCATTTCTGCACTGGAAGTCCTACTCCAGAGGACTTGCATGAAGGTCTGGTTTGTTTGCTCAATAGCTGACCATCGCTACTCAAGAGATGACAGTCTATTCTGAACAATTACCATGTTTTCCATACCCAGGTGACTAAGCTCCTCCATGGACGTAGCCATCTTCTCCTCTACCGTAGCCATCCTCTCCTCTATGGTAGCCAGCTTTACCAGGAGGTAGTGATCCTTTCCAAGGAGGTTGCCATCCTTTCCATGGTGATGCGTTCATGTGCCAATGCTGCTGTATGAACGCCTTAAAGCATACAATCAGGCAGACAGGCTTATAACTGTGATCTTCACTTTATTGTGTAAAATGGCTGACTGCCATTTTCCCGGGTAATTCCTGTAGTGTCCGCGTATCAATAATACACGGACTGCAGGAGAACAATAATAACAGCTATTTACTGAACAGAGGGTAAGCTTAAAACTGAAAGTACAGAAGCCTGCTATGGCTTTATATACAGGTGTGGTCTCTGCCGGTACTACAGTATAAAATCAGTTCTCTCTTAAAGGTACATACACAACAATTCCTCCCCTTTTAGATAAACAATACATAACATTCATTTAACAATTAAATAATAACTAATTACAATTACAATTTTCTCTGCACTATATACATCAACTGAAATAATCATTTATAAGTTCAGTCTTTGAGGAGGCTTCCTGATCCTGACTGGATAGCGCCTTTCTCGAGTATCCTGTTCTTGCGGCGGAGTCGATTCTGGCTCATTGTCATTGGTTGGTTCGTCAGCTTCCAATACCGCTGATTCTGAGGTAGGCACAATCTGTACTTCGGGTTCATTACCAGGTGCACATGCTCGTCGTATGGGTTTGGCTTGTTCCTGTGACTCTAGAATCTGGTCAGCATGGCGTCTCACGATGCTCTCTCCAATGTCCACTGTGTACATTAGTGGTCCCTGCTGTGTGCATATCATTCCTGGCTGCCATTTATCTGTTTGGTAGTCGCGGGTCAAGACTGGTTGCCCTATCTTGAAGCTCCTGGTTGGCTTCTCATTGATGTGGTGTAATTGCTTATCCTCAACATCTCATCTTATGTTTGGTTTGAGCAAATCCAGGCAACATCTTAGCCTTCGGTTGAAGAACATTATGGCTGGAGCTTGGTTGGTGACTGCATGTGCAGCATTCCGGTAAGCAAACAAGAGATTATCCACCTTGTGTTGCAGTGGTATGTCGTCGTTATACATCGCCTTTATTGCCTTTTTAAAGGTCTGAACAAACCTCTCAGCCAATCCATTTGTGGCTGGATGATATGGGGCAGATGTGTAATGTTTCACCCCATTATTCCTCAGAAACCTCTGGAAATCCTCGGACACAAACTGTGGTCCATGATCAGAGCAAATCTGTTCTGGCAAGCCATTCCTGGCGAAGATGGTCTGTAGGACTGCCATAGTTTTCTCCGTGGTGGTGGAGGACATTTTGATGACCTCTGGCCATTTCCAATGTGCATCCACGGCGATTAAAAACATTGAGTCCATAAATGGACCAGCAAAATCAATGTGTACCCGTTGCCATGGAGATGAGGGCCACTCCCATGGGTGTAGCGGGGCCTGTGGTGGAGCGTTTTGGACCTTCTGGCATCCTGTGCATCTCTTGGTCATATCCTTGATTTCTTTATCAATTCCTGGCCACCACACAAACGCCCTGGCAAGGCTCTTCATTTTTACCCCTCCCAGATGACCCTCATGAAGCTCATTGACCACTCTATCTCTCAACTTGGGTGGAATTGCCACTCGGGATCCACACATCAAGGTCCCCTGGCACACTGACAGCTGTTCTCTCCTTGGCAAGAATGCTGGCAACAGTGAGTCGCCATGTGCTGGCCATCCCTTCACCATCAAATCATAGGCCCAAGAGAGTGTCGGGTCATTTCGGGTTTCCTTCTCTATACTTGAGTTTGTAACAGGTAGACATTCGACTATGGTCGAATGGAATACCTGAATAGGTTCCACTGCAGGTGCTTCCTCCACCGTAGGCAATGGTAGGCGCGACAGCCCATCAGCGTTTCCATGCTGTTTCGTACCCTTGTACTCTATGTCGTACTGATGTGCCCCTAGAAAAAGTGACCACCTTTGCAGCCGTTGCGCCGTCATCACCGGAATGCCCTTCTTTGGGTTAAAAATGGAGACCAGGGGCTGATGATCAGTCAGTAGTGTGAATTTCTGCCCGTGCAGATAGTGATTGAACTTTTTCACCCCCCACAGCAGGCTGAGGGCCTCCCTGTCAATCTGGGCATAGTTACGCTCGGCTGAGGTTAATGAGCGCGACGCAAAGGCTATTGGCCTCTCTGAACCGTCAAGGAATTTGTGTGACAGCACCGCTCCAATGCCGTAGGGAGATGCATTACATGCCAACCAAATCGGTTGTGTTGGATTGTAGTGGACCAATACTTCTTTTGAAGTGATTAGGCATTTACATTTCTGAAAGGCACGCTTACACTCATCACTCCATTTCCATGTTACTCCAGTTTGCAGCAGGGCGTTCAGTGGGTGCTGAATTGTAGATAGATTCAGCAAGAACTTATGGTAGTAGTTCACCAACCCGAGGAACGACCTCAGTTGTGACACATTTTCCGGTGCTGGAGCCTTGACTACTGCCTCAATCTTGTCTAAGGACTTATGCAACCCTTCCTCATCAATCATGTGGCCACAATATGAGATTTGTCTCCTGAAGAATTCGCATTTGGGGCGGTTGGCTCGTAGCCCATATTCTTGTAATCTAGTGAGCACCTGCTCCAGGTTGGCAAGGTGTTCACTGTCATTTTCGCCTGTAACCAGGATGCCGTCCAAATAACACTGGGTCCCCGGGATCCCTTGCAGGACTTGTTCCATCGCCCTCTGCCAAATAGCCGGGGCTGATGCTACCCCGAATACCAGTCGGTTGTACTGGTAAAGACCTTTGTGAGTGTTTATCGTGAGGTATTTCCTAGATGCTTCTTCCACCTCCATTTGTAGATACGCTTGGGCCAGATCAATCTTCGTAAAGCATTTCCCTCCAGATAGTGAGGCGAAAATATCTTCTATCCGTGGAAGTGGATATTGTACTGTGTGCAGGTCTGGGTTCACAGTTACCTTGAAGTCCCCACAGATGCGAACCTTCGGCTCCCCAGGCGTGCTGCTCAATGATTTCTTCATTACAGGAACGATGGGTGTGGCCCACTCGCTCCAGTCCACCTTGGACAGCACACCCGAATGCTCCAGACTCTCCAGCTCTGCTTCAATGGCTGGGTGGATCGAGTACGGTACCGGTCTGGCCTTAAAAAATTTTGGGTTTGCATTATCATCGATTTTTATCGTTGCCGTTTCTCCTTTTAGAGTCCCAAGTCCTTGTTGGAACACCTCTTTCGCGTCAGTTAGAATTTTTGACAGTCGTCCATGTGTGACGTCGTCATCCTTTTTGTCAGTCACAGTTAGCGTCTGAACGGAATGCCAATCCAGTTGTATTTTTCGGATCCATTCACATCCCAATAATGGTGGTCCTCCATCTTGTAGTATATATAGATACAGTTTCTGTGTTTCCTTGCCGTTGTATTTAACTGGCACCCTTATTTTTCCTCTGGGGTAGACTTTTTGCCCCATGTATGTCTTCAACACAATGGACGTGTCCTTCAAGGGTATGTGTGAGAAGAGCCGCTCATAGTCTCGTCGATTCATGACAGTTAGGGCTGATCCTGCGTCCAATTCCATCTTTACTTGGGACCCTGCTATCATTAGGGTGACCCAAATGGTTCGGTGATCCTCCTTTGTAATCACGTTGTGTAACTTTAGACAACTTAGTCTCCTGCTCTCAGAGTCATTATCACTCTCCTGATCTTCTGAACTACTGTCTGTCATTTTTTTTACTTTCTTGTACTTTTCCTTATTGGTTCTTTTAGTGTTGGTTTTCTTTCCCGACCTGCAGACTCTTGCTATGTGTCCCATTTTCCCACATTGCCTGCATACTTTGTCCTTAAACCAGCAGTCCTTCTGATCATGGGTTGTTCTGCCGCAGCGATAGCACTTTTCTGCTCCATACACCATTTCGTTAGCGCTGTATTCTTATGGTTTCTGTTGTATTTCCGCAGCTCCCCGTGCTGCTGCTTCATAGGATACTGCCACGCTGAAAGCCTGTTCTAGCGGCAGGTCCTTTTCCGAAAGTAGTCGTTTCTGGGTTCCTTCACTCTGGAGCCCACAGACAAACTTATCCCTTAAGGTGTCTGCCAGTCCTGCTCCGAACTGGCAGTGCTTCGATAACTTGCGTAGTTCCGTAAGATAGTCAGCATTGCTCTCATCTTTGTGCTGGTTTCTTTTATGGAACTTGAATCTTTCTGCTATCAGCAGCGGTGTAGGGTTTAGGTGTTCCTGTAAGATACTAACAATCTCTTCAAAACTTTTCTCCATTGGTTTAGCTGGGGTAATTAAATTCCGCAATAGGCCGTACGTTCTCGCGCCCATCAAATTTAATAATACCGACGCCTTCTTTCCATCGGCCACCTCATTTGCCAAACAGTACTCTTCAATTCTTTCCACATACGTGGTCCAGTCTTCTACCTCATTGTCGAAAGCAGTGATGCTGCCACTCTTCGGCATCTTGGGTGGTTTAAAATGGCGCCTCCCGCGCTTTTTCTTCTTCCCCAATAGATTAAAATGGCGCCTCCCGTGCTTTTCCTTCTTCCCCAATGGAATAAAATGGCGCCTCCCGTGTTTTTCCTTCTTCCCCTTGCTGCTCCTAGCATCCTACAGGGTAATGGCAGCGACCCGCGGCTTCGGCGCTTCTCACTTTTCCTTCCCCTCGTTTAATTTTCTCTACGCTGCCCGGTTCTTGAGCACCAACCGCGCCCTGTGCGATCCACCCTCTCTCTCTCTCTTTTCCTCCCGACGATGCTGCACGGCCCCTTTGCAGAGCCGCTCGATCGAGCTCGAGCCCACCGCAGTCCGGAAGGATCAGCGCACTACCTGCTACCAGCACGATTTGCTGGAACACCTTGACTGGGGAGTCAAGCCCAGCTCTCCACAGCCTCCCCTGCAATTCTCCGAACTCCAATGGATCTCTGGGTGGTTGCCCGCGGTCGACGCCCGTTGCTCTGACTTCAACCTCCAAGAAGCTTCTTTTCAGGGAAAGATCCCCGTGAGGTGATGCAGTACTGCAGGTGAGTTCGAACCTGCTCGTTGCCAGTGTAGTGTCCGCGTATCTATAATACACGGACTGCAGGAGAGCAATAATAACTGGTACTTACTGAACAGAGGGTAAGTTTAAAACAGAAAGTACAGAAGCCTGCTATGGCTTTATATACAGGTGTGGTCACTGCCGGTACTACAGTATAAAATCAGTTCTCTCTTAAAGGTACATACACAACAATTCCCATAATGCAATGCACATTACATTACTGTATTTACTGGTGTCAAACTCGCACATTACATTACCGTATTGACTGGTGTCAAACTCGCAATCAATACACGACATCCCCCTTTTCCTTGGAAACAAACTTGCAGTTTACAAACAGTTGCTTACAATAACACTGCATAACTTATTTGGTTTATAAACTTTTTACAAACATGTGTCTTACCACACAACTAAATAATTCCCAGGTTTAAACATTTAACATCACCCATGCAGTTCTCGCACAGTTTATGTTGTGAAATAATCAGACTGTCTTTGGGGTTTTCTTTTAATCCTTTGAGGTCTGGCCGTATTGGGTATGTCTGACATGTTGGTGTCAGCGGGTATTGCCTGTGTCACAGTGGTATGAGTGTCAGGGTCTACTATACTGTCCTCAGTCCCTTGTGTTTCCTCCTGCTCATGGAGTCTCTCCTTTGGTCCATTGGTTCTGTATTTCTTCACAAACGTAGTGCTCCTCGAGTAGCGTGCTCCGTCTGGAGATTCTACTACTACTTGACTCCCTGTTTTACTCAAAACTTTGTGGTGCGTGGCACTAAAAGGAGTGGTGAACTTGTCCACTTTGTCCTGCCGTACCAGCACCGTGTCGCCAACTTCCACCTCTGAGTATTGTGTTCTCCGCTGTTCATCTGTGTACAGTTTGGACTTGCCTTTTTGTTCTGTATCCCGGTCACGTACTTGCATGTCTGCGCGCGACTCTGTGATGTCTGGCAGCTTTCCTCTCATTTTCTGTTTAAAGAGCAGCTCTGCCGGGCTCTTTCCTGTCGTGGTATGGTCAATGCTCCTGTACACAGTCACATATTTTCTAAGTTCACGTTTCCAATCTAATCCTTCTGACTGAGCAATTCTGATTCTCTTCATCAGCGATGCATTCTGGCGCTCAACCTCTCCATTAGCCTGAGCCCATTTTGCTGTCGTTTTCAGGTGTTTGATCCCGTTGTTTTCACAGTATTCTTTGAATAATTCAGATCTGAATTGGGGACCATTATCAGATTTGCAGGTGATTGGCAAACCATGACGGCTGAAAATTGACTCTAAACTATCAATAACCTTCTCTGTTGTTGTGGAGGTCATGATGTCATATTCATAGTTGCGACTATAATAATCAACTACCACAAGAATGGAGTGGTTGGATGGCAATGGTCCCAGTAAGTCTATAGCTACATCCTGCCAGGGGCCCTCCGGTAATGGTGTTGGTCTCAACGGTTCAGGTGGGTCGGGTCTGGCTACTATCTGACAGCCGTGGCATGCTTTACAGTGTTTTTCAGCTGCCTTGTCCATGCCAGGCCACCAAACCTTGGTTCTGAGTTGTTGCTTTTTTCCAACTATTCCCAAGTGTCCTTCATGTACTAACACCAGGGCTCGTGCATGTAACACTGTGGGTAGCACGATGTGTGTTCCCCAAAGAACTAGGTACCCCACTACGCACAACTCATTTGCAATTGCTGCATAAGCTTTACAGTTCTCAAAATGTCCGTTTGTGATTGCCTTCCGTACCTCAATCAGCTCTGGGTCGGTAGCAGAGGCTTCCTCCACCTCTCTAGTAGTGAGTGCTTTTGGTGTCGCACTCACGGCTACAAATCTCACGTATTGATCTGAGCCATGAGAATGTCCCTCCTGTTTTGCTGTCTCCACCAGCAATCATGACAGTGGGTCTGCAATGTTTTGCTTGCCTGGAATGTGTATCACCTTAAAATCGTACGGCTGTAATCTAAGTACCCATCTCTCTATACGGGCACAAGGTTTAGAGTGTGGGCCGTATATCACTTGTAATGGCTTATGGTCAGTTACCAAGTTAAATTTTCGGCCATACACATATGGGTGTAGCCTCTCACAAACCCATACAAGAGCTAAGGCCTCTCTCTCTCTGTTTGAGAGTATTTCCTCTCACAGTCTGTTAAACTATGACTTACATAGCATATTGGCACCTCTTGTCTCTGTTGGTCCTGAACTAGTACTGCGCCTAAACCTATAGGACTGGCATCTGCTATCACCTTGGTTGGTACGTCCTTATCAAAATATGCTAAAGTGCCGGCTCTGGCCAACTCTTCCTTGAGTGCACTAAATGACTGTCTCTGTTGTGATCCAAATTTAAATGGTGTGTCTTTTCTCATCAGGCGTCGCAGTGGCTCTGATAGCGTTGCAAACTGCGGGATGAATCTGCTACTGTACCCAACGAGTCCCAAGAAACTCCTCACCTCTGTAGCATTCTCTGGTTCCCGAGCTTCTGCCACCGCTCGCACTCTCTCTGCTGTTGGTCCGATGCCCTTTTCAGACAACAGGATTCCCATGAAAATTAATTGGTCCATGTTGAATTGGCACTTCTCTGAGTTTAGTGTCAGTCCACTTTCCATTAGTCTGGTCACGACAGCATGCAGGCGTCTGTCGTGCGTTTCCTGGTCGTGTGCATGCACGATAATGTCGTCTGAGGTGTTTTCAACGCCCTCTATTCCAGCTAAGGCATTAGCTATCTCGTGCTGATATTGCTCACTAGCTGAAGATACACCGAATATCAGCCTCTTGTACCTGTATACTCCGTCATGTACTGCAAACGTTGTGATTTCTCGTGACTCAGGGGTCAGTTCTAGCTGGTGATAGCCCCATTTCAGGTCTAGCTTACTAAACACCGTCAAGCCATTCATAACTTGGAGTATCTCATCAAGGGTGGGGATTGGATATCGTTCCCTCACTATTGCCTGGTCTGCTCGTCTCATGTCTAGGCATAACCTTACATCCTTATCCGCTTTTGGTACAATAACCACCGGATTTACCCATGGGGTGGGACCAGTTACAGGTTTGATAATGTTCATGTCCCTCAATTGTTTTATTTTGGCCTCTACTGCCCCCCCTTAAGTTGAATGGTATACGCTTGAGTGGCTGAGCCACAGGCTTCACTTGTGGGTCGATATACAAACTGATCTGTTTTGTGTTCAGCCTTGCTACTCCCTGGAACACCTTTGGATACCGCTGTTCTAGTAGCTGTCTTACATCTACCACAGCTGAGACATCTGCACCCATTTTTATAACTCTCAGTTTCATGTTTGTCTCCCTTCCTAGCAACGGCTCTCCATGGTCTTTAACCACAATGAACTCCGCCTGCTCAGTTCTCTTACCTATTGTAATCCCACATGTGAATATACCTTTAACTGACAGTGGTCGGCTAGAAGCATAAGAGAATAACTTTCTATCTGTCTTAGGGACATGTGACTGACACTTAATGTGTTCTGACTTTAATCCTTCCCATGTATTCTCATCTATCCCATTATTAGTTGCACCCGAATCAATTAACATTCTCAGGTTTACTCCCCCCACACAAAAGGTAAGTCTCTCTGTCACGTTATTTCCAGTAACAGCAAATGCAAAGTCATTTTGTCCCTCTACATTGTTCACACTGTGTTTCTTTGTACCCTTTGTGTGGCATACTTTGGAGAAATGATCCTTTCCCTTGCACGTATGACACGTTTGTCCGCATGCTGGGCATTTCGGATCTCTGCCCATGTGGTCTGTGTCCACATCTGTAACATTTCCTTTCGTTCCTATCGCCATTTCCCTTTGGTTTCCCTGTCGAGCTTTTCGCATAATACCCTCTTTTCTGTGTAACACGACGAACAGTATCTGTCTCCGCCTTCTCTGTACATGACATGGCTGACATCTGCTCCTCAACGTTTTCAAATTGTGAGGTCAATTGTAACATGCAGGCAAGCGTTAGACCTTGCCCTTCCTCTGGCAATTTCCTCCGCACATAGGCTGATGTGCACCTACTCAGGATAGTGTCTCTTATTTGATTATCCACATCCCCCCCAAAAGCACAGTCTTTAGCAGCCTGCCGCAAGTGAGTAGCAAGTTGTTGCACAGTCTCACCTGTCTTCTGGGACAACTTATGAAAAGTCTGTCTAGCAAATGCTGCGTTGACCTGGGGCACGAAGTAGTGATTCAAAGCACTAACCACCGCTGTGTAGTCTGCTGGCTCTCCTGTGTCCGGTAGAGTCGAAAAGATATCCTGGACAACTGGTCCTGCTAGGTGTAGAAGTAGAGCTCTTCTCCTCTGCTTTGTGGCAGCTGTAGAGGTATCGTCGATAATGAGTCCTTTGCCGTCAGCATAAAGCTCAAAAGATGTTAACCATCTCATCCATCTTGGACCCAACGTGGCTGGCTTGGCGAAGCATGCAAAATTTTGAATGCCGGTCTTCTCCATCCTAGCTAACTAAAACTTGGGCAAATACCTATTTAAAATGATTCCGTTCGTTATCCTCATCGCCAATGTTGTATGAACGCATTAAAAGCATAGAATCAGGCAGACAGGCTTATAACTGTGGTCTTCACTTTATTGTGTAAAATGTGTGACTGCCGTTTTCCCGGGTAATTCCCATAATGTAATGCACATTACATTACCGTATTTACTGGTGCCAAACTCGCAAATTACATTACCGTATTGACTGGTGTCAAACTCGCAATCAATACATGACAAATGCCTCCACAAAGGCTCTGCTCATGTTAGCGATGGACTCCTCCATTCGCTCCACACTCGCAGTGATCCTGGATACAAAACCTGCCAGAGGCTTCTGCACCTGTTCATGTAGTTCCAGCACTGCTCTCCTTCTGGATGGACCCGAAGGCACAGGGTCGACATGCAGCAGAGTCGAGCTGGGAGCGTCATCTCCACTGTGACGAGGACTCTCCACTGCTGTCCCTGTCTCCACCATCTGCTGATGCTCACTTGTGAGCTGTGATACACCAGGTGACAACTCTACTCTACGTCCCGAAAGTCCCACCGAGGTGTGAGTGTCTGCACTGGTGCAGGGTGCGCTTAATTCTGCTGACGGGGTCCCTTCAGAGGTTGCAGCTTCCTCTGAGGAGTCTGAAAGCTCAGGCTCTTCCACCTGGACAGTGGGGATGGGGGCTTTTGATGGTCCTGTGGGGGAGTAAAGGAAAGAGTTAGAGATGTGAGGTAAAGGTTGCATGCACATTGAATTGTGCAGATGATCATAAGTCAATCTGTTGGAGCATTAGAATCTTTATCAGTCACTCATGCAATGTCAATAAGAGAGATGCCAAACTATTCTGTCACCAGCTTGCTGTGATGCACCTGCCTGTCCGTCCCCCACTTGGGAATCCTCCTCGATCCCGGCAATTTCCAGGGCCGCCTCCTCCGAGGTGGTGAGCTGGGCAAATGAGCGTGGCCCTCCTCCTGTCCTCGCTCTTTCCCTCTTACTGTGGGCTCTCTTTTCCTGCAATGGTGGACACAAGTGGAGTTTGAGTGAGAATGAAGGAGTGAGTGTAGAGAATCCATAGCATAGATGCTTAGAAAGAGACAAAGGCCTAGAAATTCAGTTGCTTGCGCCAGCCGGTAGCGCCTTAGGAGGAGGAGATGTTGGGCGCTAGGTGGCTAGCGGCCGGGCGCAGCGCGATCTGCGCCTCTCCCCAACTTCACTCACGATTTAGCGGCGGCGCAAAGTCTTTGCGCGCGCTCAGCTGCGCGCGCAGATCCTGACGTCATTTTCTCGTGCAACGCCCTTTGTGCGCCCCAAACCGGAAATTCAGTCGCGACGCCCTATTGTGCACCTGGCGCCCCTAGCGACTGGTAGAGGGGAACGGTTCTCAGTCGAAGCGGGGGGCGCAAATTAAAGGGCACACCTCCTGCAGTAGAAAAGGCTGCCATTTGGAAGCACTCCTTCTTTTTGAGAGACGGATCTTTGCAGAGAGACCAAGGTAGAGAGCCTTCTGCTTTGGCTCAACACTCGGACAGGTACTTGTGGCTTCAGGCCACAGCTTTCCACTTGTCTTTGCCTTCAGTGACATATCATTGTTTGCTAACATATAATGGGGGCTGCAATGGGTGCAAACGCTGGCTTTCTCCATTGCATCCAAAGGGCTCACAGACGCCGTGAGAGAGTGGCAGTCCTGGCTAGACGGAGAGGGGGCAACAGGCATCGGGAAAGGAGGCCTTACCCACCCAGGGTATACCGCCAGCAGTTCTCCTATCTGAACATGTCTGACGAGCAGTGTGTTCGGAGGCTGCGATTCCAAAGGGAGGTGGTCACTGAGATCTGCCACCTGCTTGGCGGTGATCTGCAGCCACATCTGAGGAGCAGGACGTCTCTGTCGGTGGCAGTGAAGGTGACGGTGGCTCTCAACTTCTATGCCACCGGCTCCTTCCAATCCGCTACTGGGGACATTTCCAACATCTCCCAGTTCGCCGTGCATTGCTGCATCCGTCAGGTGACCAATGCCCTTTTCAAAAGGAGACGTCAGTTCATCTCCTTCTCCATGGCCCCTGTCAAACAGCAACAGCATGCAATGGGCTTTGCAGCATTCGCGGGCTTCCCCATGGTGCAGGGCACCATTGACTGCACGCATGTGGCTTTGCGGGCACCTCTGGAGAATGCCGAGGATTACCGCAACCAGAAGGGCTACCATTCGCTCAACGTTCAGCTGGTGTGTGACCACAGGCAGCTCATCCTAGCTGTCAATGCCCGCTTTCCAGGCAGCAGCCACGATGCCTTCATCCTGCGCCAGACTTCTGTGGCAGACATGTTCCAGGCCCAGCCTCACCCACGAGGATGGCTTCTCGGGGACAAAGGCTATCCTTTGTGTACCTGGCTGATGACCCCGCTCCGTGCGCCCAGCGCCCCTGCTGAAGAGGGATAGAATGACAGCCATCAAGCGACCAGGAACATCATTGAGCAAACAATCGGCGTCCTGAAGCAACGGTTCCGCTGTCTGGATCGTTCCGGTGGAGCCCTACAATATTCCCCGGAGCGAGTTTCCCATTTCGTGGTCGTGTGCTGCATGCTGCACAACCTGGCTATCCGCAGGACTCAGCCACTGCCACCAGAGATTGGAGGACCACCTGAGGAGGAGGAAGAGGAGGAGGAGGAGGACCAGCACAGGAGGGAGGCAGAAAGTGCAAGGGCCGCCCGTCGCCGGCTTATTGAACGTTGGTTCTAGGCCCCCTCTCAGGGAATGGCTTGTGCCAATGTCACCAGATGAATGTAGCCGCTCCACAAGCCCTCAGCCGAGCAGGGCAACCAGGACTGGCAAAAAAAAGGATGCACAGTGCGATTTAAGAACATTAATTTATTGCAAACCTCTGCCCTTCCCACATTACAACCTCATGGAGAGAAGCCCCCTCCAAAAACACAAAACTAACAGTCTCGGCCTTACAAAACAAAGAAAGACACCAGTCTTGGCCTTACAAAAACAAAGAAAGACACCAGTCTCGGCCTTACAAAAACAAAGAAAGACACCAGTCTCGGCCTTACAAAAACACAAAGCATTTGTGCAGACCTTCTACTTTTTGCCCTGCGAGGGCGATGCCTTTCGCATCCGTGACTGGCCCCTGCCCGCCCTGCAGCTCCTCCTCAATGGGACCCCAGTGGCTGCAGCAAGGCTGGGGGAAGGCTGCTGAGGGTCAGATGGCGAGACAGCAGATGCCCTTGGGGGTCAGCCTGCACCAGGTCTGGCCCTGGAGGGTCCGGCTGCTGACTGCTCCAACTCTGCTTGGGCGGCAGCAGTCTGTCCAGCAGCTCGTGGCAGCTGCAATGGCGGAGTGGCAGTGTCGGCTGCAGGAATGGTGCCAACCTGACAGATCGCAGGTACTCCCTGGTCGCCTGATACTTTGGCACTCGCACGGGCCAGCACTGCAACATGCGCAGCAAACAGCTGAAGAACAGACTGCTGGGCTGCTGCTGCGCGGCGAGTGCCCTGGCGATGCCTGGCCGATCCAGCGAGGGTGACAGCAGTTAGTGCCCGTGTGGCCCTGGTCTGTGTCCGCATGACACCAGCCAGTGAATGAACGGCACGACTGAGCACTTGGCTCGAAGCCGCCTGTGCTGCCGCGAAGTCCTGCAGACTCCTGGCCTGTGCTGCACTGAATTGTTGCAGACTCCTGGCCTGTGCTGTACTGAATTGTTGCAGACTCCTGGCCTGTGCTGCTCCGAATTCCTGCACACTCCTTGACAGAGACTCAATGGAGTCAGGCATCCTTGCCACTGCAGCCATGAGCTCAGTGTGCCTGCGCTCAGCCTGGACGGCCATTTCCTCCAGGAGCCAGACCTCCTCTGCGCTCACCGTCGCAGGACTGGAGGCCGCACTCACCCTCTGGGGAGAAGTCCGCCGAGCTTCACCACCCCTCCCACGTTGCTGCAGGCCGCTGGGCCCCGGAGCTTCACTCTCCTCCGACCCTTCCCCCCGGCTCCCCTCCAGGGAAGACGTGTCCCCTTCATCGCCATGGGCTGGCGCAGCTGAGGGTGGCACTGATGGGCTGGCTTCCTCTTCCTCCTCTTCGAATTCGGAATCGCTGACAGTGGCAGCTTGAGGGCCCACCTCCTCACCTGGCGATTCACCATCTGAAAGCAGGGAGGCACAAGAGTAGCTTTAGAGTGAGGACAGGGCAGCAGCGAGGGAGGCATGAGTGCTGCCATGCACTGCATTGGTCGGACAGTGGCAAAGGATGCTGATCTGAGGCGCAAGTGGAAAGAGAGAGGTCAAAAAGGTGATGCCCTTACCATTGGTGCCCAGAACAGGGTCGGCATCTCCACTGGTGACGGGGCCAATCAGATGCCCTGCCATAATGCGCTCCACACGCTGGTCGAGGTCGGAGTGCTCTTTGACGTCAGGACGGCCTCCCCCGGTCTCACGTAGCTTCCTCCGGTTGTGTGCCACCTTGGCCTGCAAGAGAAAGGACGGCCTCTAAGTACAGTGTGAAGCCCTGATCTTGTCTGCACTGCCTCCCATGGTGGACTGGTCTTGACAGTGTGAAGCCCTGATCTTGTCTGCACTGCCTCCCATGGTGGACTGGCCCTGACAGTGTGAAGCCCTGATCTTGTCTGCACTGCCTCCCATGGCGGTCTGGCCCTGACAGTGTGAAGCCCTGATCTTGTCTGCACTGCCTCCCATGGTGGACTGGCCCTGACAGTGTGAAGCCCTGATCTTGACTGCACTGCCTCCCATGGTGGACTGGCCCTGACAGTGTGAAGCCATGATCTTGTCTGCACTGCCTCCCATGGTGGACTGGCCCTGACAGTGTGAAGCCCTGATCTTGTCTGCACTGCCTCCCATGGTCGAATATCTTGTACAGTGTGTAAAGTGCTGAATGTGCAAGTGATTTTCATGACAGTCCCATAGCTGCTGGATGAGGGCTGGCCATTAGGGCTTTCAGGTCCCTTTGCCCATAAACTGAGGTGCACATGCAGGGATGAGGAGGACACTGGAAAGGGTGCTCACCCTGACAACCCGAGTGAGGTCGTTGAACTTTTTCCGGCATTGCACAGGAGTCCTGGCAACCACGCTGTTGGAAGTCACCCTGTTTGAGACCTCCCTCCAGGCTTTCCGGTAGGCGCTGGGCAGCGGCCTCCTGCCACCTTCTGGGAACAGAACATGGCGCCTGCGCTCCACTCCGCCAACCAGCACCCTCAGGTCACCGTCGCTGAAGCGCTGCACTCTCTCCCTGGCCTTCTCCATAGCCCTGGGCGTTGTGCAGATGAAGCAGAAGTGGTCAGGCCTAGCTTGAGGGCTGCAGTGTGCAGGGCGTGGCAGGCAAACAAATCCACCCTCCCCCTTTAAGAGTTGACCGGCGCCAGAGTGTCTGCCGTCAATCAGCAACTCGCCGCACCTGCGCTGCGCCCGGCCTCGGGGGTATCGCTCAGCACCGCCGGCTTAGCGCCTAAAGATAGTCGTGCTTCGCCTGTTTTAACGCAGCAGCAACCTCTTGGGGCGATGCGACTGAATATCGGCGAAGGTGGCGCGAACTTGCGCCGGGCGCAAACTTTAGCGGCCGCCCGACTGTAGCGCTCCGAACGTGGCTATACTGAATTTCTAGGCCAAAGGGCCCTCCCTGTGTGTTGTAAGTTGTTGTCATTGCATCACAGTGATAGGGAGTGTGAGTGCTGCATGGTGGAATAGTTAAGTGATTGTACTTAATTGGCTGTAAAGCGCTTTGAGGTGTCTGGTGGTTGTGAAAGGCGCTATAGAAATGCTAGTCCTCTTTCTCTCTTTACCGATGTATTTTCACCATTTCCTACATATTTAGGATATTTTGAAAAAGAAAGGGTTATGGTAGACTGGTCTGGACAAGTGTAATGTTCTTAGTTACAGTTCTGTTCAATTAGGCACACTACTGGTGTAATATACTGCTTCAGTTCATCTAGAGCTACTTAACATTTGAGAAGCATTGAGGCAGCAGCAGGGACCCAAAGTCTGTGGGCCTTCTGGCACACTCCTGCCACAACTCTGGTCCAAGTGCACATGAATGCAATAAAACAGTCCAGGAGCAAGACATGCTGTATCCGTAACCTTTCCTGGGAGTTGCTGCTGGGTGTTGTTGGGGCAGAGAACGTCACCTGCCTCAAACAAGGTGAGCGGGGTGAGAGAGTGTGTGGTCATCAGCCAGAGTTCCCACAGCGCCAGCCTGATGAAAGACCATCGGCGGGCTAATGCACCAAGTGGCATCAGGATGACCAGCCCATCTATTGGTGGATGTGGGGTCCACCTTGGAATTCCAGGCCTGGGATGCGGCCGGGGCCCCCCAAAGACTTTAGCGACTTTGGACTTTTCTCTGATCCCTTATAAGGAGCCATTAGGCACAAGGTACCAATGTTTTCTGGGGGGGCCGCATCACATTCCTTCCCCTGGACTTGACACAATCAGCCACGTCTATTGGCCTCCTGTGGCCAAAGAGTATGCAAGATGCACCCCAGTGGTGAAGGGATAATTACTAGTCCTAGCCCCTTTAGGGCTACCCCGGATCAGGCGTATTCCTCAGATGTTCACTTTCAACTAAGGTTTGAGGTAGCCGAACACTAAAGATGCTTAATTAGGTCTAAAGTTCTGGTCTATCTCTTCCTAAAGAAGAGGAACAACCTGAAAATGTTACCGTCCTCCAGATAGCACTTTTAATAAGTTTGGCTAGACTGTAACGTTCCGGATATTATGAGGGTTCGGAAAACGCCCCCAGCATTCTGCAACTCCACACCAAAGAGTGTACAGAGATTGAGTTTGCGAGTTTGATATAGAAGTCTTATGTGAGACAATTCTAAAAATATATAGATTTATTAAAGAACCGACATGTAATTTATAGCTGGTGAGTCAATCGCAACATTAACAGTTCCAAAAAGAGAAAGCTTACAATCCTATTATCAGAGAACCTTACTCTCAAATCTTAACTTCGCTACAGTTTTACAGTTCTTAAAGTTCTATTCAGGATATCCACCAAAATCAAATACCTTTAATCCCCGAATTACAAAGAGTTGGAGACTTACAGAGCCACCTCTGAAGCCAAGAATCGCTTTGCCCCTTTAAAGCGAGTCTACTATCCCATTTGAGAGTCCAATATTTATACCCTTTTCCAGTGGTATTTCCTTTAAGGTTTTCTGCTGATGTAAGCTAATTATCTATAGTAATTGTTCTGCTGACCCCTGCAATTCTTACAGTCACCTCAGCTGGTAGCATTACAGAATTATGTCTCTTCTCTAGGTTTTCTAAGTTTACCATAAAAAATGGTGTTACGGTAGGTGTGTTTTTTACTTGATGTCATTTTTACGAAGGCAGATGTTTCTTACTTTTATGTACTTCTTTACAAAGTGTAAATTAGAACACCTTGTCCACGGTGAACCATTGTCTTCTTTCCAAAAGGTTCAGCCTGCCGAAGCCTTTAACCTTCTGTTTCAATAAGGTTATTGATTCAGTGTCAACAACTATCTTATCTCAATAGCCAGAATGCTTTCACAGCTTTTTCATCGTTAGGTTTCTAGATTTCCAGACCCAGTTTGTCATGTTTTAATAAGGCCAGAATTCTTTCAAAGAATGGTGTATTTTTCTGAATAGGTTATATGGCTCGTTCCTTCACAGTGGAGCAGGCACTCACCCATCATGTTTAAAACAAATGACCTTTCTCTTTTGGCAGGGTCAGCAATGGAGGTCACGGGCAGGCACATCCCAGCACCTCCACTAGGCTGCTTGGGTCACGGATTTCAACCCGAGATGAATAATCCACAAGCAAAGTAAACAAGAACAAGGATGTATTGAGCTTCTTCTTTCTTTTTTACATGTCTGTGCTGCTAAAGGTGAGGGATTTGCTGAGGTATGGAACACTTTTCATTTCGGTCGCCTAAGGGACAATTTTCTGATGTAGTGCTCCAGACAGTGCGCCTCGCCAGCCAGAAGTGCATATTAGAAATACAGGCACAGGCTGTGCATGATTTTCAGACTGGTCAAAACATCTTGCAATGTGTGCCCGGATTTCCAATATGTACTTCCAGTGAGCTAAGCTCCCCACTGGGAGCACAAAGTCTGAAAATTAACCCTCCAGGGTCAGCATCAAGCACTGCCAGGTCAAGTATGGTACAGATGGATGCAGAGAAAGGTTTCACACAGTTCTGCTCTCAATCTTGCTGCACTAGGAGGTAGGTTGTCCCTGTTTCCACAGCAACCATCCTGAGGCCTGTCTGAGTGATATTGGCTCGTATTTTTCTGGGGCCTATGGGTGTATACGTGTAAGGGTCCCACAAGTTCCAGGTTTTCACATGCGAAACGCATGCGCGAAAACATGGAACTTGCGATCTGTCAAGAATCATTTTATAGAATGGTTACAGCACAGTAGGAGGTCATTCAGCCCATCGAGCCTGTGCTGGCTCTCTGCAAGAGCACTTCATCTGGTCCCAATCCCCCGCCCTTTCCCAGTAGCCCTGCAAATTGTTTTCCTTCAGGTACTTATCCAACTCCCTTTTGAAAGCCACAATTCAACCTGCCTCCACCACACTTTGAGGCAGTGCATTCCAGATCCTAACCACTCACTGCGTAAAAAAGTTTTTCCTCATGTTGCCTTTAGTTCTTTTGCCAATCACCTTAAATTTGTGTCCTCTAGTTCTCGACCATTCCTTCAATGGGAACAGTTTCTCTCTATCTACTTTGTCTAGACCCCTCATGATTTTGAACAACTCTGTCAAATCTCCTCTTAACCTTCTCTGCTCTAAGGAGTATAACCACAGCTTCTTCAGTCTATCCACATAACAGAAGTCCCTCCTCCCTGGAATCATTCTTGTAAATCTTTCCTGCACCCTCCCTAAGGCTTTCAAATCCTTCCTAAAGTGTGGTGCCCAGAATTGGACAAAATACTCCAGTTGAGGCTGAATCAGTGTTCTATACTAGAATTTAACAGAGGAGAATTCAAGTAACTCTAGGGGACACTCAGAGGCTAATCAGGCCAGGAGGCATGGCAAGAGAGGGGTGCAGATAACTCTGGCCACGACTTTTACCCAAGACATGAATGGGATTATATGGCTCTTAATTATACCTTGGAAACTGCTGCTTAAGATACAGTAATTGTGTTGATCCTTGCTTGTGCTGAATAAACATTTAACCACTGACACCTATGCAGGTCAGTGTCGAATAATTTGGAATAAAATATCTCACAAAGACATTCTTACACTACTATGCCTTCATTTTGCTAAATACAGCTTTTTAAGTGGGCTAGTGTGACATTGACCCACTGTATTTAAAAGTCACCTCTACCATTATTCATTTTTATAATCCTAATCTGCTTCAAGACCTGCAAACAATCTCACCCCATCCAAACTGGCTGCTGACCATAATGGCTGTTTTTATCTTGCCTTTTATATTGTGCTGATGTTCAAGGTTGCTCTATTTTCAAATCTAATTTGTTGACCAGAGCAGAGAGAAATCTCTCTCTGCTTCAATATTTATCAGTGAGATAGAACAGGTAGTTAAGGGGGATAAGGGACTGGAGTTCCTACAATGTGTACAGGATTTCTTTCTAACCCAATATGTAAAAAGCCCAACAAGGGAGGATTCACGATTGGATCATTAATGGGGAATGAACCAGAGCAGATAAGAGAAGTAAAAGTAGGGGAACATATAGGCAATGATGATCATAATATAATATGCTTTAAGATGATAATTGAGAAGGACATAAGTGTGACAAAAACCAGGGTAATAGATTGGAGAAAAGCTGATTTTGAGTGGCTGAGAATAGAACTGGAGAAAATAAATTGGGCATAAATATTGGCAAACAATGATGTAGAACAGCAATGTGAAACAGTTAAAATGGTGTTCAACAGAGTGCAGGAACAACATATTCTGCTAAAAGGAAAGAACAAACTAAACATGAATGAGACTTCATGGATGAATAAAGCCTTAAGGGAACAATTGAGGGTAAGGAAAGAGGCATACGTAAAGTACATATTGTGAGAAGTCACACAACACCAGGTTATAGTCCAACAGCTTTATTTGAAATTACAAGCTTTCGGAGCGCTGCTCCTTCGTCAGGTGAAGTGATTTGCTAAATACAGCTTTTTAAGTGGGCTAGTGTGACATGACCCACTGTATTTAAAAGTCACCTCTACCATTATTCATTTTTATAATCCTAATCTGCTTCAAGACCTGCAAACAATACCCTTTTTATAGCCCCTTTTTTATTTTAAACTAGCTGGAGTGCCCGGCGGTGCTGAGGGTTTTTTGAGGGCATGTTGTTATGAAAAATGTAGAACATTTTTTTAATTATATAAATGAGTTTGTCTGTCTGGCTGTCTGTGTGGGAAGGAGAGAGAGAGAGAGAGGGAAAGAGAGAGAGAGAGACTGGGGGGGCGGAGAGAGGCCCGGGGATCGAGAGAGAGACTGGGGGGAGAAGAGAGAGATGGGGGGGAGAGAGAGACTGGGGGGGAGAGAGCGACTGGGGGGGAGAGAGAGAGAGAGAGAGACTGGGGGGGAGAGAGAGACTGGGGAAGAGAGAGAGAGAGAGAATGGGGGGAGAAGAGAGAGACTGGGGTGAGAGAGAGAGAGAGACTGGGGGGGAGAGAGAGAGAGAGACTGCGGGTGAAGAAGGGTGGCTGCCATTTTGTGAGGTCGACGGGAAGTTCCCTCACCCATCTCTCTCCCTCCCCCTCTCTCTCCCACCCCCTCTCTCTCCCTGCCCATCTCTCCCCTCTCTCTCTCCCTGCCCCTCTCTCTCCCTGCCCCTCTCGCTCCCTGCCCCTCTCTCTCCCCCTCCCTCCCTGCTCTCTCTCCCTCCCTCTCTCTACCTCCCTCCCCTCTCCCTCTCTCTCCCTCTCCTCTCCCTCTGACTCACCACGGTACCAGAACGGAGCATATCCGACACCGGGAATCTGGGTGCCCATCGCTCCGAAGCGAGCCCGGGGTTCCTCATGGTTAATGCGGCGGGCCTTTGGACCCGGTTGGCCGGGCGGCAGTGGAACACCTTTCGCTCCGGACTCCCGTGTCCGATATTGGTCAGGGACGGCTCATGTGAAAGCCCCGGTTTTCCCGGTCCCGCACTCACGGCAAGAGGGAGAGGGGGAAGGAGAGAGAGAGAGAGAGGGAAGGGGAGAGAGAAAGAGAGGGGGGGGAAGGAGAGAGAGAGAGAGATAAATATTTTAAGCTGTAATGGCCGCCACTCACCTCAGTAACGGCAGTTTGAAGGATTAGGCCCCACCCACAAATGCCATGAAACGCCCCCGTGATGCACCCATTGGTCAACCATCAGGTCACTGAACTGTAGGATTGGTCAACCATCACATCACTCAAAGCTAATGAGCGGCAGGATTGGTCAACCGCTAATGAGCGGATTTTTTTCCGTTTTTTGAACGTTTTTTGTCTACTGTCTGAACAATTTTTGTTTGACCAAAAAGTAAAGATGCCTAGTAGACTCCCCTAATCATAAGCTTTCTTTTGATATAACATATGTGTAGGTACGCTCTATAACTTTTGAGTGATGCCCGGACAGACAGACAGAACTATCCTTTTATATATATATAGAAGAATAGATGCACTTATCTCATTACTACCCTCATCATCCAATGTCCTGTTCACCTGTTCTATATCCCTGGTAAATACTGAAGCAAAATAATCACCTGACGAAGGAGCAGCGCTCCGAAAGCTTGTGATTTCAAATAAAGCTGTTGGACTATAACCTGGTGTTGTGTGACTTCTCACAATTGTCCACCCCAGTCCAACACTGGCATCTCCACATCATGTAAAGTACATAGACAGCAGGGGAGTGCATGATAAGGGAGATTAGGAGAGAAGTCAACAAACCAATTAGGAAGGCAAAGAGGAACTATGAAATTAGATTATCAAGGAACATAAAACAAAATAGTAAAATATTTTACAGGCACATCAATAAAAGAGGAAGGTTGGGATGGGAATAGGGCTATTAAGGAATAGTCAGGATAATGTCACAGGTAATGATAGAGATGGCAGAAATATTAAATAATTATTTTGCTTTAGTATTTACCAGCGATATAGAACAGGTGAACAGGACATTGGATGATGAGGGTAGTAATGAGATAAGTGCATTTAAAATAAAAAAGGGGATATATTAAATTAACTAATCAAACTCAAAGAGAATAAAACCCCTGATCTGGATAGATTGCATCCACATATTTTAAAAGAATCTAGGGAAGAGATAGCAGAGGCATTACTACAAATATTTAATAATTTGTTAGAAAAATGTGTAGTGCCAGAGGACTGGTGGATAGCTAACATAATAATACCTATATTTAAGAAGGTGGATAGAACATGTCCAGGGAATTATAGACCAGTCAGCTTAACATCAGTGGTAGGAAAAATAATGGAATCCCTACTAAAGGAGAAAATAGAAGAAGATCTAGAAACTAAAAACATACTAATGAATAGTTAGCATGGATTGCGAAAGGGAAAGTCTTGCTTGACTAACCTCATTGAATTTTTTGAAGAGGTAACAGAAAGAGTAGAGAATGGTAATGCAGTAGATGTAATTTATCTAGATTTTCAAAAGGCCTTTGATAAGGAACCCCATAATAGACTGAAGAACAAGGTCAGAGAATGTGGAGTCAAAGGACAAGTAGCAGAATGGATAGTTAGCTGGCTTCAAGACAGAAAGCAGAGAGTAGGGGTTAACAGTGTCAGAAGGTGGGCAGTGGTGTTCCACAAGGATCAGTGCTGGGACCACTGTTGTTCACAATTTATATTAATGATTTAGACGTTGGAGTCAAAAACACAATTTCTAAATTTGCGGATGACACCAAATTGGGGGGGATAGTCAATACTGAGGAGGACTGCAACAAATTATAGGAGGACATTAATAAACTTGCAGAATGGGCATATAATTGGCAAATGAAGTTCAACACAGATAAATGTGAGGTATTACATTTTGGTAGGAAGAATAGAGAGGTCACTTATCACTTGGAGGGTGTGAGTCTAGGTGGGGTAGAGGAACAAAGGGATCTCAGAGTACAAATACACAAATCACTAAAAATTGTGACACAGGTTAGCAAGGCCATAAAAAAAGCAAACCAAGCAATAGGGTTTATTTCTAGAGGGATAGAATTGAAAAGTAGGGAAGTTATGGTAAACTTGTATCGAACCTTGGTTAGACCACACTTAGGGTACTGCGTACAGTTCTGGTCACCATATTGTAAAAAGGATACAGAGGCACTGGAGAGGGTGCAGAGAAGATTTACAAGGGTGATATCAGAAATGTGATGGTGTGGCAGAGCCAACAAGGGACTCTTATATTGATGTACATAATTGCCTTTAACAGAGTGAATCGGTACCTGTATTTGTTTGCTGTATGTAAATAGCGCGATCTCTGTAAGATGTAGACCAAACGCGATGACGTCATCACGCAGGTCACGTGATGTTCCTAACGGCGGGAAACGTGATGACCTCATGACGTCAGGTGGAGTAGCTTTCGATCTCAGTCCTCGAGAAGCCAGCCTTGAGCAAACACCTGTTGATTAGTTCTCCTGCGTTTTAATTGTTCCTTCCACCAGTTTGCATTAAACATCATTTAATTATCAGACTGACTCGACCTCAGTACTTCAGATAGGATTTTAGCGATGCCTACAAGGGTATACATATCAGGAACGGATGGACAGGCTGGGTCTCTTTTCTCTTGAAAAAGAAGGCTGAGGGGTGACCTAATAGAGCTCTTTAAATTTATGAAAGGTTTTGATAGAGTGGATACAGAGAGAATGTTTCCACTTGTGGGGAAGAACATAACTAGAGGCAATCAATATAAGATAGTCACCAAGAAATCCACTAGGGAATTCAGAAGAAACTTCTTTACCCAAAGAGTGGTGAGAATGTGGAACTTGCTACCACAGGGAGTGGTTGAAGCGAATAGTATAGATACATTTAAGGGGAGGCTAGACAAGCATATGAGGGAGAAAGGAATAGAGGGTTATGCTAATAGATTTAGATGAGAAAAGAATTGAGGGGGCTCGTGTGGAGCATAATCACCGGCATGGACTGGTTGGGCCGAATGGCCCGTTTCTGTGCCGTATATCCTATGTAATCCTATGTTTGTAATCTGCGTCTGTCCAGCCACATCCTTACAATGTATTAAAGTCAATATTATTATTTTCAAGGTGGCTGCTGTGTCTCTCCTCCCTCCAAATTTCTTAAACATCATTATCCAAAGGGACGGCACCCAGCTTTGGAGACAGATTCTCCGATAGTAATTGACTGTTGATTGAGTAACCGTGTGCCTTTAGCAATGAAGTTCCACAGCTCATTCTCAGCTGAGGAAAAATATCAGGGATTGAGCTCAGGTGACTTGATATTGTCTGAAAAATGTAGAATTTGAAACAATTTGCACCATTTCAGTGTTCCAGTGCTATAAATAAAAATAATTATTGTGACTAATGCTTCATTCCATTGTTGCAAATATCACTGACTGGGAGGAATTGAAGAGGAGAGTGTACACATTTATTTAGTATTGTTCATGGTAGTTTAGTGGATTTGTGTCTATTTTCCTTAGTAGTTTATTAGCCCTTCATAGTCTAGTGTGGGGTGGGGATATATGAATTTAGGACAATGATTCACTATTATAAAATTGCATTGTAAGCCCAGTCTTCCGACAGTATGAGGGCAATTTTCCAAATGCCCATCAGCACTGGTGTCCCATACCCACTGCCAGCGCATATTGACAAATGACATGAATTTGTAAAATGAATCCTTATGCATCTGAATCCTTGGTGGCACGAGGGATTGCCATCCTCAGCAGCCCAGGGGTACAATTGCGCTGATTTTTGTGAAGGCAGTGAGAACAGTGTAGCATATACTTTGTAGGGTAAATGCCCTTTACATTGCCTGAAATGTGTTCTCAAAATGGAGTTTGAGCTGCAGGGTAGCCACACAAAATGGAGTCAGTCGTTAAGCTGAATGTCGGGAAATCGAAACTAATAAGACCATGAAGATGTAGATTTAAACAGAACATTCTTGTGATGAAAAGGCCAGCATTTAGACAGTCCTCAGGGATAGCTTGTTAGTGGGACATAAATATGTCATGCCTTATCTGTGTAGGACCCTTTGTTAATGGAAAGCTTGAGAAGGTAGGGGAGGAAAAGAGGGATTGGCATGCCTATGTATATGTGACTTATTAACCTTGAGATCTTCCAGGACACTTACATAGCTTTTAGAAATGATCGACAACAAAAGGGGTAAAACCGCCTCGCACATCCAGATTGGTCAATTGAATTGAAAGGGGGTTTTCTTTGAATTTAAGATAGACAAGAGGGTGCTTCACACAGCTCTTGGCACATTCTCTCAGGTTCTCTGAGATTCTCGGTATTTAGCTAGAAGAAGATTCTCTTTGTCTTCTCTAATCTTCTTCTGTAGCAACCTTTATCTATCAGGGCCTAGAGTTTCCACTCGATTGCGCTGCTTTTTACGGCGCAATTCGCCTTAAATCGGTGTAACCAGCGCAAAAGATCGCGGAAATTTAAGCGCAAATTGCGTTCAGCACAAATCGGGTTTCCGCGATCTTTTGCACTAGTTTTACAAACACCGTGCTAGAAGCAGGCCCTGGCCACAAAACTGGCCAAGCTCCCAGGGTGAATTAATCACCATTGGGAGTTTCCTCTAATTGCGCTCGTTTGAGGAGGTCTAAAAATTAAACTGGATCTTTTGGGCACAAGGACACCAAGAGGTATGTTTTTAATAGGTTTTTAACGTAATTTTTAAAACATTTACTAAGGCACTGCCTACTGTACACCAATAGTTTTGTATATATTTAAAAGTCATTTTCAGTCATTTAAAATTGGCTAACCCACAGGTGCTAGATTGACATTGCGAGATAAACCCATTTTCAGCTGTATTAATCAAACTTTATCAAGTTACTACTCTTAAATATATCAAGGAATATTTTTTAAAGCAACATCTTTTTTTAAATTGATGTTTTAAAACGTTGCCTGATTGCGCTGGTTCATGGCAGATTTGCATTTGACAATATGCAAATTAGTTTGAGCGGACACTCGGGATAAAAAACACTTTTCAAAACGGGCGCAATTTGCGCTGGAATCGCCAAATGCTCCCAAACCATATACTCTACCCCCAGATGTGGAAGAGAGCCTTTACAAGTACAAAGCATATTCCGGACAGAGATCAAATGTCATATAAGTCAGGTTGTATAGCTATACCAGACAGTTGCAGGCAGAGATATAAGTGTGTCACTTATTTGTAAAAGTTGTCTGAGATCATGAATGTTTAGGGGGTGACTATATCTGGACTTTAGGTGCTAAAGAGCCTCTGTGGTTACAAAGTTGGGGTCTTGAGCTGCAATGTCGGTTCAGCCTGTGTTTAGCGCAAGATGCCATCTTGGTAAAGGAGTTAAAGTACACGTTAGGAACAGCCGCCTGGAAGATTGTTAAGGGGCTGATTGGCAATTAAATTGCCTGCTAGCGCTCATTAAAGAGGCTGCACAGCATTTTGGTGGCTAGCACTTGAACCAACACCCTCTTCTAACAGCAACCAGCTGAACAGGAGTAAACAAGTCGTTGCTGAGGATTTCAAGCACTACTTAACGCCATACTCAGCTTTCACGGTTCACTTCCTGCTGGAGGTTTGAAAAGGACTTTTGAAACACATTGTGAGACTTTTTAGAACACATTGTCAAGACTTCACCAACACTCTATCAACATTTACTCTGGAAATTCTCTGAGGACTTCACCCAAAGTAAGTGCTGTTCTAATTATTATAGGAACACCAGGAGAAACAGACTGCTTTGTCATGGGCATCTTGCTAAGGGCCCCCCTTGGTCTGCAGGAGGCATGGGAGGAGGACATGAGGCCAGGCAGAGCAGCACCAGCTGCTGCAGGACAGAGGGACAGGAGGACGAGGTGGATTCCTTTCCTCCTCCCCCCCCCCCCCCCCCGCCACCCCCACCCCGTGGGTATGGGACATCCCTCCTCCTCTAGATCTCCTCCACCAGGATCTCTAGTGCCACGTCCAAGAACCTTGAGCTATCCTGAAATTTGCCATTATGTGTCAGCCAGCGCACCCCACACCTTCAGTGGAAGTGGGTGGTGGAGCCTACATACACTCCTCCATGAAAATTGCTTCTAATCAGCGCTTGAGTGCTAAACCTGCAGGTGTTTGTTTTAGCGCCTCAAGGCAAATCATGGTAATCAGCAATCAGTCCCAAAATTGCGTGCTAAAACCAGACTTTCAAACAGGCGAGTCTTATTAGTCCAGCACTCACATAGCAAACGTTTTCACCCTTTCACCAAAATAACCGCCTTAGAATTTAGCTAGTGAGCTCAGCTACAGTTGCTAGTGCATAAGATGGATTTAGCCATAGCAGAAGATTCGAGTGGAACAGATAACCCTGCTGAAGGGGCTCATCAACTCGATGTTCCAGAAGCTAATTCCACCGTCCCAGGGGAAGAAGATCAGTTCAAACATGCCACTCATAAGGACAAGGTAATGTAAGCTCTGGAAACACTGCTTACAAGCAGCACGTAGACTTTCATCTATCCAATGGACTTGCTATCTCATGCACTTGTCAGGAGTTTATTCCTAGATTAATCTCAGCAATTTGTGATAGTCTCAGATGCTGATCACAACTGTAGCTGAATAGTCAGCAGTCCAATGAATGCTAAATTATGGTGCTACACTGTACTGCCTTTATAGCCTCTGCTTTAATTACATTTAGTAACTGTCTATTAATTCTTTGTCATTCAAATTGCTAGGTTATCCTGTCTATAACTTTTTATATCGATGAATTATTTGTGTACTCAATGTTTAAGAAGTGTCAATTATGATTTTACATAACATAAGAAATAGGAGCAGGAGTAGTCCATGTGGCCCTTCAAGTCTGCTCCGCCATTCAATAAGACCATGGCTGATTTTCTACCTCATCTCCACTTTACTGCACTCTCCTCATATCCCTTGTTTCCCTTAATATTCCAAAATCTATCGACCTCTGTCTTGAATATACTCAACAACTCAGCCTTCACACCCCTCTAGGGTAGAGAATTCCAAAAATTCACCACCCTCTGAGTGAAGAGAGGGAAACAGAGTTAACGGGCTAGATTTTCGGGGAGCCATCAGGCGGGGTTTCAGGCATGTGGCGGGGGGGGAATCCCGAATTTACAGGTCCCGACACCATCCCGCCCAAAACCCCGCCCCACGTAAGTTTCAGGGGCGGCGGGTACCCGCCCCACACTGGGACCCGCCGAAATCGGGCAGGAAGGGATTAGTGTCAATTAACTGCCTGTTAACAGGTAGTTAACAGGCAGTTTTTAGCCTAATCCCTATTTTGAGGGGTTTCGTGTGGGTTTTCCGACGGCTCCAAACCACGCCAGGTTGGAACGGTGGGCCGTCGGGTTGAAGGAGTTGGAGGGGTCGCGATGTCGGTGTTCAGGTGAGTGATGGGTGCATGAGTGTAAAGGTAAGTGTGTCTAAAGTGTGTAAAGAACTTTTACTTACCTGTACTTACCTTAACAGCCTTTCTTCCTGTAGCCGTCGGGAGCCCATCACTCAGCCGGAACTTAAAGCTGAACGGCTGTGATCTGTCAAAAGTGACAGCCTTCAGCTTTGCGTGCCGGTGACAGTTCTAACTGAGTCTGCATAGAAGGACTCATGTTAGAAATCAGACTGTCAGTGTTTGACAGCATCAAACGGCTGTGAAACACTGATATTTCATCTGTCAAGAACTCTTGACAGATGAAATTGCAGTCTGTGACGTTACCTGTTGCCGGGCGGCCCTTAATTGGCCTGCTGAGCCCGCTGGGCGGGCTCAACAAGGTCAATCAAGGGAAAATCGTGCAGATTGGCCGGACATCGAAGTAGGCGGGTCAAAAACCCGAAAGGGGAAGTTCCGCCTTCTTCCCAACAGGTTTGGCAAAATCTACTCCAACGTTTCAGATCAATGACCCTTCGTCAGAAATGTTAATGATAAATGGAACCAAACTGTCAGGGAACTACTGATTTGTGTTTCAATGGGAGGTATTAGATTGGATGGTAAGGTTTCTTCATGGCTCATGACTGAGATGGTAAGATAGAATAATGAGCATGTAATTTGAAAAGAGAAAGTGACTGAGGGTATAAGGTAGAAGCAGGAGAATTGCACCACCAAAGGGGGTCTAAGGTCATTATCCTAGGTGATCACGGATGAAGTTCAGGAACACAAACCAAAGGAGTCAGGTCATGAAGTTTCATGGCTTCAGGTTAAACATGGGCAAGGAAACCGTCTGCTGATTACCGCCCTCCCTCAGCTGATGAATCAGTACTCCTCCATTTTGAATGACACTTGGAAGAAGCAGTAAGGGTAGCAAGGGCACAGAATGCACTCTAGATGGGGGACTTCAATGTCCATCACCAGTAGTGCCCCACTACTGACCGAGCTGGCCGGGTCTTGATGGACAGAACTGTGAGACTGGGCCTGTGGCAGGTGGTGTGAGAACCAACATCAGGGAAAAACTTACTTGACCTCATCCTCACCAATCAAACTGTTGCAGATGCATCTCTCTATGACAGTATTGGTAGGAGTGAACACTGCACAGTCCTTGTGGAGGCGAAGTCCATCTTTACACTGAGGACACCCTCCATCGTGTTGTGTGGCACTAACACTGTACTAAATGGGATAGATTCAGAACAGATCTAGCAGCTCAAAACTGGGCATCAATGAGGCACTGTGGGGCATTAGCAGCAGCAGAAATGTATTCCACCTCAATCTGTAACCTCATGGCCTGACATATCCCTCACTCCACTATTACCATCAAACCAGGGGACCAACCCTAGTTCAATGAGGAGTGCAGAAGAGCATGCCAGCATCAGCATCAGGCATACCTAAAAATGATGTGCCAACCTGGTGAAGCTACAATACAGGACTATATGCATGCTAAACAACAGAAGCAGCATACTATAGACAGAGCTAAGCAATCCCACAATCAACTGATCAGATCAAAGTTCTGCAGTCCTGCCACATCCAGTCATGAATGGTGGAGGTCAATTAAACAACTAACGGGAGGAGGGGGCTCCATTAATATCCCCATCCTCAATGATGGATGAGCCCTGCACATGAGTGCAAAAGACAATGGTGAAGCTTTCGCAACCATCCTCAACCAGAAGTGCTGACTGAATGATCCATCTCGGCCTCCTCCTGAAGTCCAAAGATGTGCGGGTTAGGATGATTGGCTATGATAAATTGACCCTTAGTGTTAGGGGGATTAAATACGTGGGGTTACGGGGATAGGGTGGGATATGTGTTGGTGTAGGGGTTACGGGGATCGGGTGGGATATGTGTCGGTGCAGGCTCGATGGGCCGAAATGGCCTCTATCTGCACTGTGGGGTTTCTGTGATTCTGTGATCACAGAAGCCAGAATTCAAACAATTCAATTCTCTCCATGTGATATTAAGAAATGGCTGAGCACACGGGATACAGCAAAGTCTATGAGCCTCGACAACATCCCAACTCTCATGCTGAAGACTTGTGCTCCAGAACTAGTCGTGCCTCTAGCCAAGCTGCTCCAGTATAGCTACACCACTGGCATTTACCCAACAAGGTGGAAAACTGCCCAGGTATGTCCTGTCCACAAAAAGCAAGAGAAATCCTTTGAAGGAATTAGCCATAAAATCTATTCAGAAAATACACCATTCTATGAAAGAATTCTGGCTTTATCAAAACATGACAAACTGGGTCTGGAAATCTAGAAACCCAACGATGGAGAAGCTGTATTGATAACAGCTTTCTGGCTATGGGGATGGGATGGTTGTTGACACTGAATCAATAACCTTATTGAAGCAGAAGGTTGGAGGCTCCCGACGGTCTGAATCTTTGGAAAGAAGACAATGGTGCATCCTGGTTAAGGTGTTCGAAGTTACACTTCGTAAACAGGCACATAAAAGAAGCAGAAACATATGCCTTCGTAAAAATGACATCAAGTTAAAGAAACACCTGTCGTCGCACCATTTTTGTGTTAAGCTTAAGACACCTACACAGGAGACATAATTCTGCATTGCAACCAGCTGAGGTGACTAAGAATTGCATAGATCATCCTAGTTAAGGTGTTCTAATTGCAAGAGCACAAATAGAAAGCCTTAGAAAAATGACATCAAATAGAAACACCTGCTGTTACAGCATTTTTTATGGTAAGCTTTGAACTCCTAGGGTAGAGACACGATTCTTAATGCTACCAGCTGAACTGACTGTAAGAATTGCAGAAAAATGACTAGAGATAATTAGCTTACATCAGCAGAAAACCTTAAAGGAATACCACTGGAAAAGGGTATAAATATTGAGCACTCAGATAGGATACTAGATTCGCTGTAAAGGGGCAAAGCGATTCTCATGCCCTTTGCCTCCACAAGAAGGTTTCCTTTTTGTCCTTAATCGGGCCCACCATTCTTTTAACTATTCTTTTACGTTTTATATGTTGATATAAGATTTTTGGGTTTGCTTTTATGTTACCCGCTAATCTTTTCTCATAATCTCTTTGCCCATCTTATATTCTTTTTCAGTTTCCCCCTGCACTCTCTGTATTGTGCCTGATTTTCCCTTTCACTTTATTCACTATATCCAGAAGAAGTACATATCTTTGCTAGCCACACAGAATGTTGTCCTATATCTTTTGCAGAAGAGAGCACAGAATACTAGGGAGTTGGCCAGGACCAGTGGAGGACCATGGGGGTATGTGGAAGTGACCCATGCAGAGGAGGAGATGCTGGAGGTAAGCGGCACCTGTAACACTCTCAGCAATGGTTGACATAATAAAACTCACTACGCACTTGGTTTGAGCATAAAGCAAGGCTTTAATCAACTTGTTTCAGAGCATGGAGGTCTAGTTGTACTTCACTAGTTCCTTGTCTTACAAAATGTCCCTGGCAAGCTGGGGCCGACGCCCAATATTTATACTCCTTGGACGGTGCCACCAGCTGGCCGTCCAGCGTTATTTCACGAGTAGTTTCTTGATGAATGATGAGATTTATAACAATGGTGATGGCAAGGTTGATGGCTCTCCAGAGCAGGGTGACTGATTTAACCTTCGACCCCTTCCTTTCCCAGAAACCAACAGCACATTCAGCCAACTTCAGCACCTCAACCAGCATGGTCAAGTGTTTAATGTGCCAGTTTACTTTATCTTACCACCATTAATAAATCTTTACCCTTTCTTGTGCTACGTTTCCCCCATTACAACATTGACTACACTTCAAAAGTAATTACTTGGCTGTAAAGCACTTTGCGACTTTCTGAGGTTGTGAAAGGCGCTGTACAAATGCAAGTCTTTCTTTCTTTTCTAGAAAGCCACCTGGATCCCGCTGTGTTCAATGTTAAGCTGCAGGCGGCAAAGGTGTCCGCCTAAAGCCGGCAAGATCCATCTTTAAATATGCTAATTGTGATCCAATGATGTCAGTCAGACCTTGTTGGCATTTTAACTCAGCTCTGAGTGGAGAAGCCACAGGCTGAAGCAAGTCAGAAGCAGGTGTACCTGAAATATATACTTTTTACTTTGCTCCTCTGGGCCCCACAAGGAAAGTTCAGACCTCCCCTGCCGTGGACTTCCCCCGCAACCCCCCATTCCCTCCCGCAAGACCCGACACCTACCTGCATGCCGGCACGGCCAGCAATTGCTTCATCCTGGGGCGGAGGGGTGGGGAAGTTGACTGCCGGCACGGTAGTGAGGTCCAGCATTAAACATCATTGTTAACTTACGCTGTGGCCAGTGGGCTAGAAATTCCCACTGGAAGTTAACTCGAGAGTTAAAACATTATGGCCCAGATATTCCGATCACAAGCCTCCCGCGGGTGGAGGGCAGCGATCTGGAAAAATCTGTGCCCTTACCTGAGGGCTCCCGGGAGTTGCAAAGTTCCACTGCTGGGCCTCTCCAAACTGCCGGTGTACAGGGCCCACGTACCCCAGAGGCGCAGGTAGTTCGCAATGTTCCTGGGATCACATGGGCCATGGGGAGCCAATCAGAGAAGGGAATCTCCCTTCATACATTTGACAGGAAGACCTGTCAAATATATGAATGGAGATCACCCACAAAACATTGCAAAACTTCAAATAAATGTTTAAAAAATCACATTTTTAAAATGACTTGAGCCTAGAAATTCAGTCTGGACACTTTTGGGGCGCTAAAGTCAGGCGCTCGCTAAAGTTAGCGGCCGCCGGAAAGTGTAGGCCACATCGCCGAAATTCAGGAGCGTTGGCCCTAAGTTTGGCCGAGCGCTGAAACTGGCGTTGAAATGCTGTGTTCCGGCGCTAAGCCGGCGATGCGACCTAATAACGCCGAAGCCGGGCGCAGCGCAGGTGCGGTCATGTTTTGATTGACAGCAGACACCCTGACGCCGGCCAGCTCTTAAAGGGGGAAGGGTCAACTTTGACTGCTGCCATGCCCTACATACTGGAGCACTGCAGCTAGGCCTCAGCACTACTGGTGTGCCAAAATAGCGCCTGGAGCAATGGAGAGGGCCCGTGGGTGAGCGCAGCGCTTCTCAGAGCATGCTCTGAGTGTCCTCATTCATGGTGTGGAGAAGAGAAGAGAGATCCTGTGCCCGGACAGTGGCAGGAAGGCTCCCAGGAGCCAGTACAGGAGAGCCTGGGGCAAAATCGCCCGCAGGGTGTCATCCACCTGTGATGTCCCCAGGAGTGCGGACCAATGCCGCAAGAAGTTCAACGACCTCACTCGGATGGTGAAGGTGAGTACCCTTTCCAGTGTCCCCCTCATCCTTGCATGTGCACCTCACATTATGGGCAAAGGGACCTCAAAGGCCTAATGGGCAGCCCTCCTCCCGCAGCAATGGCACTTGCATGTTCATCAATAGCACTTTCTGCACTTAACACACTGGCCAAGCTATTCGACCATGGGAGGCAGTGCACCCAGCAACAGGGCACCACACTGGCCAAGCTATTCCACCATGGGAGGCAGTGCACCCAGCAACAGGGCACCACACTGGCCAAGCTATTCCACCATGGGAGGCAGTGCACACAGCGACAGGGCACCACACTGTACTTAGAGGCCGTCCTTTCTCTTGCAGGCCAAGCTGGCGAGCAATGTAAGGAGCCAGGCTGTCACTGGTGGAGGCCGTCCCGAGTACCAGGCGCTCACTGATCTGGAGGAGAGCGTGGCACGACTCATGCGTGGCCGGGTGACTGGCCCTGTCGCGATCGGCGAGGCGGACCCTGTACTGGTACCCACTGGTAAGGACATGACCGGTTGCACCTCTCTCGTTGCCCTCGCGCTTCAGATCTACATCCTTTCCCACTGACCGACAAATGCGCATAATGCACCACTCAGGTCTCCCTCGCTGACGGCCTGTCCTCACTCTAAAGCTACTCTTGTGCCTTCCTGCTTTCAGCTGGTGAGGAGGAGGTGGTCCCTGAAGCGCAGAGAGCCAGGCCCTTGGAGGAGGAGGACGAGGAGGAAGGCGGCACATCGGGGGAACCCTCCTCCGCGCCAGGGGATGGCAATGGAGGGGAGACGTCTGGCCTGCAGGAGAGCCAGGGGGAGGTGTTGGAGGGGAGGGCCGAAGCTGGTCCCAGTAGGGTGGACGCACGCGGGAAGGGTCCGGCAGCACGCCAGCCTTCTCCCCAGAGGGGGGAGGTGTTGGAGGGGAGGGCCGAAGCTGGTCCCAGTAGGGTGGACGCACGCGGGATGGCTCCGGCAGCACGCCGGCCTTCTGCCCAGAGGGGGGAGGTGTTGGAGGGGAGGGCAGAACCTGGCCCAAGTGGGGTCGACGCACACGGGAAGGGTCGGCCAGCTCGGCGGCCTTCTCCCCGGAGGGAGAGTCCGCCCTCCAGTCCGGACACGGTCCTCGCCCAGGAGGTGCGCGTCCTCGATGAGATGGCGGCGTCTGAGCGGCGCCACCAAGAGTTCATGGGGGTGGTCGAACAGATGCCTCACGACATTGAGTCCCTGGCTCAGAGTGTGGTGGCTTTCGGGGAATCACAGGCCAGGGGGTTCGAACAACTCACGGCAGCGCATGACAGGGGTGTCCAGCAACTGGCCGCAGCGCACGACAGGGGTGTGCAGCAACTCACGGCAGCGCATGACAGGGGTGTCCAGCAACTGGCCGCAGCGCACGACGGGTGTGCAGCAACTCGCGGCAGCGCAGGACGTGGGTGTGCAGCAACTGGCGGCAGCGCAGGACGCGACTCGCGAGATGAGTGGTGCCGTCCACACACTGGCAGAGCTGATGCGGGCACATACCAGGGCAGTTCGGGCACTCGCTTCTGCCACACTCGCTGTGGCACGGAGGCATCGCAATGGCACCCGCCGCCCTGCTGCAGCACAGCGGTCTGGCCTCCCCCAGATTGCTGCGCTTGCTACACTGCCAGCCCGGCCGAGTGCCAGTGTCTCTGGCGAGCAGCGCGCACCTGCCATCAGCCAGCTTGCCCCCAATGGTGCTGCCGACACTGCCACTCCCCCAGCCAAGGTGCGACGAGCTGCTGCTAAGACTGATGCTGCCCAGCCACAGCTGCAGCAGTCAGCAGCCGGCCCCTTCCGGGCCAGGCCTCGTCTAGGCCGACCCCCAAGGGCATCTGCCGACACGCTTTGTGGCCCTCATGAGCCTTCCCCCAGCCTCGCCACACCCGCAGTGCCCAGGTTGAGGCGGAGCAGCAGGTCGGCCAGGGGCCGGAGAAGCCTGTCTAAGGACTCGCCCTCTCGGCACACCCATTAGAGTGTGGTGAGAGCGGTTTCTTTTATATTGGGGGGCTTGTGTTGTGGGGGGCATTATTTTGTTAAGGCTGAGGATCAAGGCATTTTTTGTTTTCATGGGGGTGTCTCTGTTGTGGGGGGCGGCTTATTTTTGTAAGGCCGCTGTTGAAGGCCTTTTGGATGGGCAAGTTTTATTAGTCCTCCCCAGGTTTTGGGAGTGACAGATGTTTTTGACTGTTTTTTGGGGGTCTTGTCTGTTTTTCTGTTTCATGTGGGAAGGGCCCTGAGTTTGTGAAATAAAGCTTTTGATTTATTCAGTATGTCCAGGTGTCATGTTTGAAGTGGTTGTTGCGTTAACCGGCTGAGGGCTTGCGGAGCGGCTGCCTCAGGTGCGTTCATTGCCACAGGCCATTCCCTGACAGGGGGCCTAGAAGTGTTGATCAATAAGCCCCCGGCGGACGGCCCTTGGCCCTTGTCGCTCCCTCCTGGGCTGGTCCTCCTCCTCCTCCTCCTCCTGCTCGTCCTCCTGAGGTGGTGGTGCAATGCCAGGTGGCAGTGCCTGAGTCCTGCAGATAGCCAGGTTGTGCAGCATGCAGCACACGACGACGAACTGGGAGACTCTATCCGGCGAATACTGAAGAGATCCTCCAGAACGATCCAGGCAGCGGAACCATTGCTTGAGGACGCCTATCGTTTGCTCGATGATGTTCCTTGTGGCTTGATGGCTTTCGTTGTATGCCTCCTCTGCTGGGGTCCTGGGCGCGCGGAGCGGGGTCATGAGCCATGTACACAAAGGGTAGCCCTTGTCCCCGATAAGCCATCCCCTTGGTGGAGGCTGTGCCTCGAACATGTCAGCCACAGTAGTCTGGCGCAGGATAAATGCATCGTGGCTGCTTCCTGGGAAGCGGGCATTGACAGCTAGGATGCGCTGCCTGTGGTCACACACCAGCTGTACATTTAGGGAATGGTAGCCCTTCCGGTTGCGGTAATCCTCGGCATTGTGGATAGGTGCCCGCATAGCCACATGCGTGCAGTCAATGGCGCCCTGCACCATGGGGAAGCCCGCGATCCTGCCAAATCCGACTGCACGCTGCTCCTGCCTCTGTCGGGTCATGGGGAAGGAGATGAATTGGTGTCTCCTCGCGTAAAGTGCATCGGTGACCTGCCGGATGCAGCGATGCGCGGCGAACTGGGAGATGTTCGCTATGTCCGCAGCAGCGGCTTGGAAGGAGCCGCTTGCATAAAAGTTCAGAGCCACCGTGACCTTCACTTCCACCGAGAGAGACGTCCTGCACATCAGCTGTGGACGCAGATCTGTGTGAAGCAGCTGGCAGATCTCTGCAACCACCTCCCTTCTGAAGCGCAGCCTCTTCACACAATACACCGCAGTCATGGTGAGATAGGACACCTGCTGCCGGTATTGCCTGAGTGGGTAAGGCCTACGTTGCCGACGCCTGATGGCCCCTCTGCGTCTAGGCATGGCTGGCCCTCTCTCACAGCGTCTGCGAGCCCTTCGCACATAATGCTGCAACTGAGGGTTGGCCCCCCATACAGCCCTCATAATAAAGTTGAGAACAGATAAATCACAATGAATCAAATGTCAAAGCACTGGCCAGAAGCCAAAAATACCTCTCCTATGTTGTCCCAAATCTGTAACCTCTGTCCCTTGGTCTCTGTCCAGAAATCCAAAGCAGTAAAGTCATTGCAGCAAAATGGCTGGGCTTTATAGGTCAGTGTAAGTGCCCTTTAATTTGCGCTCCCCGAGGCCCACAGGGCCTCTTTTGCGTTCCACCTCACAGTTCTTAGCAGCGCCACGCCCACATTGGGCGGGTGCCACTGAATTTCCGGTTTGGGGCGCACAAACAGTGTTGCGCGACGATATGACGTCATAAGCTGCGCGCGCACCTGAGCGGGCGCAAACACTTTGCGCCGGCGCTAAATGTCAACTAAATTTGGGCGTCGGCGCAGATCGGACTGCATTCAGGCGCTAAGTGTCTAGCGCCGGAAATATAGCCCTTTTATGGCGTTAGCGGCTGGCGCAACCCACTGAATTTCTAGGCCTTGAAATTACATAAATTAACTATGTTAAACAAAAATTTAAATTTTTGAAAAAAATAATTAAAGTTTTTAACGAGGCTAAAAATAAACTTATGTTTCTTTAAGGTATTTTTAAATGATAAATCATTGGAAATTTTTTTTTTTTTTTTTTACTTTGTTCAACTCTTATCCTGGTAAAAGCAGGCCTCACACCTGCTTTTACCAGGTGCAAGAATTGTAAGGGTTTTCTGCGGGCGGAGGGTCTCCAAAAAGCAGAACTGTCCGCCTGCACAGGCCCTTCTCCCTGGCAGCCGGAGGATCTGTCAAGAGCTTTCTTGACAGATCGGAAATGCTGGTTTCCAGTGCATGGGAGGTGCGGTAGCATTGCTGGTTAAAGAAGGGATTAACACAATAGTAAGGAAGGATATTAGCTCTGATGATGTGGAATCTGTATGGGTAGAACTGAGAAATACCAAGGGGCAGAAAACATTATTGGGAGTGGTATGTAGACCTCCAAACAGTAATGCGGAGGTTGGGGATGGCATTAAAAGGGAAATTAGAGAAGCGTGCAATAAGGGCACAGCAGTCATCATGGGTGACTTTAATCTACATATAGATCGGGCTAACCAAATTAGTAACAATACTGTGGAGGAGGAATTCCTGGAGTGTTTACGGGATGGTTCGCTGGACCAATATGTCGAGGAACCAACCAGAGATCAGGCCATCTTAGACTGGGTATTATGTAATGAGAAAGGATTAATTAGCAATCTTATTGTACGAGGCCCCTTGGGTCGGAGCGATCATAATATGATTGAATTCTTCATCAAGATGGAGAATTAAGTAGTCGACTCAGAGACTAGGGTCCTAAATTTAAATAAAGGAAACTACGATGGTCTGAGGTGCGAGTTGGGTAGGATTGATTGGGGAATGTCACTCAAAGGGTTGATGGCGGATAGGCAATGGGAAACATTCAAAGGCCACATGGATGAACTACTGCATTTGTTCATCCCAGTTTGGCATAAAAATAAAACAAAAAAGGTGACTCAACCGTAGCTAACAAGGGAAATTAGGGATAGCATAAGATCCAAGGAGAGGACATATAAATTGGCCAGAAAAAGCAGTAAACCTGAGGATTGGGAGCAGTTTAGTATTCAACAAAGGAGGACAAAGGGATTAATTAAGAAAGGGAAAATAGAATATGAGAGTAAGCTTGCAGGTCATATAAAAACTGACTGTAAAAGCTTTTATAGAAATGTGAAGAGAAAAAGATTGGTGAAGTCAAGTGTAGGTCCCTTGCAGTCAGAATCAGGGGAATTTATAATGGGGAACAAAGAAATAGAGAACCATGTAAATACAAATTTTGGTTCTGTCTTCACAAAGGAGGACACAAATAACCTCCCAGAGATATCAGGGAACATAGGTTCTGATGAAAGGGAGGATGTGAAAGAAATCAGTATTTGTAGGGAAATGGTATTAGAGAAATGGATGGGATTGAAGGCCGATAAATCCCCAGGGCCTGATAATCTACATCCTAGGATACTTCAGGAAGTGGCCCTAGAAATAGTTGATGCTTTGCTGATCATCTTCCAGCATTCGATGGAATCTGGAACAGTACCCATGGATTGGAGGGTAGCTAATGTTACCCCACTATTCAAAAAAGGTGGTGGAGAGAAAACGGGGAATTGCAGACCAGTAAGCCTGACATCGGTAGTGGGGAAAATGCTAGAGTCCATTATAAAAGATGTAATAGCAGAGCACTTGGAAAACAGTGACGGGATCGGACAAAGTCAACATGGATTTACAAAAGGTAAATCATGCTTCCCTAATCTACTGGAATTTTTTGAGGATGTAACTGGTAAAATAGATAAGGGAGAACCAGTGGATGTGGTGTATTTGGACTTTCAGAAGGCTTTTGATAAGGTCCCGCATAAGAGATTATCATGTAAAGTTAAGGCACATGGGGTTGGGGGCAAGTTATTGACTTGGATAGAGAACTGGTTGGCAGACAGAAAGCAAAGAGATGGAATAAACGGGTCTTTTTCCGAGTGGCAGGCAGTGACTAGTAGGGTACCGCAGGGATCGGTCCTTGGACCCCAGCTATTCACAATATATATTAATGATCTAGACAAGGGTACTAGATGTAATATCTCCAAATTTGCAGATGACACAAAGCTGGGTGGGCATGTGTGCTTTGAGGAGGATGCCGAGAAATGCCAGGATGATTTGGGCAGTTTGTGTGATTGGGCAAAAGCATGACAGATGCAATATGATGTGGATAAATGCAAGGTTATCCACTTTGGTGGCAAAAACAGGAAGGCAGATTATTATCTGAATGGCAATAGATTGGGAGAAGGGGAAGTGCAACGAGACCTGGGTGTCCTTGTGCACCAGTCGCTGAAGGTAAGCATGCAGGTGCAGCAGGCGGTTAAGAAGGCAAATGGTATGTTGGCCTTCATAGCGAGAGGGTTTGAGTACAGGAACAAGGATGTCTTGCTGCAGTTATACAGGGCCTTGGTGAGACCACATCTTGAGTATTGTGTGCAGTTTTGGTCACCTTATCTGAGGAAGGATGTTCTTGCCATGGAAGGAGTTCAGCAAAGATTCACCTGGCTGATACCTGGGATGGCAGGAATGACGTATGAGGAGAGATTGGGTCGATTGGGCTTGTACTCGCTGGAGTTTAGAAGAATGAGAGGGGATCTCATTGAAACTTATAAAATTCTGACAGGACTGGACAGACTAGATGCAGGAAGGATGTTCCCAATGGTCGGGGATTCCAGAACCAGGGGTCACAGTCTAAGGATAAGGGGTAGGCCATTTGGACAGAGATGAGGAGGAATTTCTTCACCCAGAGAGTGGTGAACCTCTGAAATTCTCTACCACAGAAGGCAGCAGAGGCCAATATATTAAATATATTCAAGAAGGAGTTGGATATATTTCTTAAGGCTAAAGGGATCAAGGGGTATGGGGAGAAAGCAGGGACAGGATACTGAAGTTGGATGATCAGCCATGATCGCATTGAATGGCGGAGCAGGCTCGAGGGACCGAATGGCCTACTCCTGCTCCTATCTTCTATGTTTCTACATTCCTATGCATGCCTGAAACCGGCATTTCCAATGTCCCTACGGGTGGGTACACAGCGCGTACCCACCCGTAGGGATCGGACTATCCGGCCCAATATTCTTCTTCAATTCCATTAAAGGAGAATGGCAGCTTGGCCTCCATATTCCACTGAGTGGTGCCTGTGTAATGCTCAGTTCCCAGGTACTACGGAGAAGAAAGAGGGACAAAGACTTTGGCCTGGGGCTGCACCTACCTCAGTCTCAGTCTCTCAGTGCAAGAGAAGGGCAGTCCTTTTGAGGGGAGCCCGAAGAAATTGGTGTTAGGTACTGATTGTGCAATCAGACCGTGGAAATGACCAGACCCACTAAAGTCAGGTGTGCTGAGGCCTGGGTACACAAAGCACACTTTGGCCATGCTGTGGCTGTCGAGCCTCTGAGCAAAGGATGGGAGGAATATCGAGGACCTTATCTCGAGCGGACAGAAGCTATTTTCATGCAGATGTCAGCTGAATGGCAGGACTGGGCTTGGCTGTGACGCCTTCCACATTTTTTAATACTCACTGGCTAGGCTCAGATATGAAGAATGTCCATTTAGACCCGGAAGGTGGCCAGTGCTTGCCATGACTCAGTGCCTTTAGGACGAGAGGAGTCCACATTCAACAAAGACCTGGGCTGGCTTGTGCAGACTTTTTTGTCTCAGCTGTATTTAATATTGCTTCAGACAGGTATTAAAGATTTACAGCTCTGGTTAGCGAACATCAATATTTTAGATGCATTAGACAAGAGAGTGCAAAGCTTAATCTGCATGTTGTCAGAAGAACATTATTTGGAAAAAATTTTGAACTCCAGAAAGATGTGACTGGCAACTTAAAGAATAGCAATATTCTATATTTTAAGTGTTTTTCAGCATGCAAGCAATGTAACCTGCTCAGAGATGCCATTGTGAATGCCACCAAATGAGTATAGTTTAATTTGAAAATATGCTTGTAGTCTTTTTATATGACAAAGTGTTAAGGAAATATAAATGGAGGTGGTAGAAATAAGAAGCCATCTGTACTGTGGCACTGGATTGTCTGAGTGATCCCCACCTCTGTGGGGGTTCTCTCTTTATTAGTGTCTGTGTGTGAACATATATATATATATATATTTTCTGGTCAGACAAAAATTGTTCGGACAGTTTACAAAAAACAGACAAAATCCGCTCATTTTAACAAAGCTTCTTCAGCGTGACTGACGAGTGGATGGACCAATCAACGGGCCACATTAGCGTTGAGTGACGTGATGGTTGACCAATCCTACGGGGGAACTGCGGTATGATGCGTCACGGGGGGCGTTTCATGGCGTGTGTGGGTGGGGCCTAAGCCTGCGGCCTGCCGTGAGTGCGGGACCGGGAAAAGAGAGGGAAGGAGAGAGAGTGAGAGGGAAGGAGCGAGAGAGAGAGTGAAGGAGAGTGAGAGAGAGGGAAGGAGAGAGAGAGAGAAAAAGAGAGAGAGAGGGGGAAGGAGAGAGAGAGAGAGAGAGAGGGGGGAAGGAGAGAGAGGAGAGAGGGAAGGAGAGAGTGAGGGAAGGAGATAGAGAAGAGAGGAAGACACCCCAGGGAAGGGGTTGCACTCAGAGCCCGGCCGCGGTGACCCGGAGCCCCCGTGCGCGGCCTAGCGCCTCAGGCCCGGCCCGACTCAGCTCAGCTCAGCTCCCGCTCCGGCCCGCCGCCGCCGCTCCCCCGCTCGCTGTCTCTCGGGCTCTCGGGCCGCGCGGTTCTCTCTGTCTCTGTCTCTCTTTCCCATCTCTCTCTCCTTCCCCCTCTCTCTCTGTCTCCTTCCCCCTCTCTCTGTCCTTCCCCCTCACTCTCCTTCCCTCTCTCTCTTTCCCTCTCTCCCTCCTTCCCTCTCTCTCTCGCTCTCTCCTCTCTCTCTCTCTCTCCCTCCCCTTCCCTCTCTCCTTCTCTGTCTCTCTCCTTCCCTCTCTCTCTCTCCTTCCCCCCTCTCTCTCTCTCCTTTCCCCCCTCTCTCTCTCTCTCCTTCCCCCCTCTCTCTCTCTCCTTCCCCCCTCTCTCTCTCTCTCTCCTTCCCCCCTCTCTCTCTCTCTCTCCTCCCCCCTCTCTCTCTCTCTCTCTCCTCCCCCCTCTCTCTCTCTCTCTCCTTCCCCCTCTCTCTCTCTCTCATTAATGTCAATGATAACATTGCAAAATAATAATTATGCTTGCTACCTCCAAATTCACATAGAAGGAAAACTGTAAAACCTGGAGTATATGGCTACTGGCGATCCCCATTAACAAAAAACGAAGTTAAAGAACCACCTCCTGAGTGCTCAGCAAGAGTTCTTCAATCCCAACAGTTTTATAAACAGTTTTATAAACATGGCAGAGGGTTCTTCAGTTCCCTCGGCAATGCTGGGTACTCCAGCTAGTATCTATATATATATAGCTGTGTTTTTTGCATGTGTATGGGGTAGATTTTCAACTTGCCATCCTGGTTTTAAAACTGGCAATCAGCCTCTTGTTATTGACACTGCCCGATTTTCATTTCTATTGATTGCAATGGAAAGGAAACCTGCAGTTTCTATAACAGAAGGCTGATCCACAGTGCCAGTTTTAAATCTCAGGTGGCAAGTTGATACTCTACCCCTATGTGTCCATCAAATCCATTGTATATGTCACACCTGCATGTAGCTTTATGTCTCCTGAAGATCAAGGCCTTGAAAACACACTTTGAATCAATTGGGTATGGACACTCACTGCGATTGCCTGAAATAACTCTCTCTACTCGTTCAGCAGAGGTGTTGACCCATTTCTTTTAAACCAGTTAATCCTTCCACTATGAAGACACAGGGCGTCAGTTTCAACTTCGACTCCTGGGCATAATCTGGTGGAGCAGATTGCCTGCCCATTGTAGGACCTGCCCAATTTTCATTCCAGGCGAGTTCTACCACAGGCGTACAACCCGCTCTGCCAGCTTACCAGCCAGGTGGGGAAGTAGAAAATTATCCCCAGAATAATATCAGAACCCAAGATGATGACCAGAGTTTTGACAAGCTTGGCCGGCTGGTGTGAAACTTACAAACAGTGCTTGTATTTTACATGACTTACTACATGCTATCATGCTGAATGTTCCAAGTGTTTCTTTTGTAAATCCACATTGATCTTGAAATTAGCAAATTAATTTGAATTTCTGGCAATTAACTGGACTGATAAATGCAATAGGGAATTCAGGAGAAACCTCTTCACAACAACAACAACTTTTATTTATACAGCACCTTTAACGTAGTAAAATGTCCCAAGGAGCTTCACAGGAGTGTTATAAGACAGAAAATTTGACACCGAGCCACATAAGGAGAAATTAGGGCAGATGACCAAAAGCTTGGTCAAAGAGGTAGGTTTTAAGGAGCATCTTAAAGTAGGAAAGAGTGGTAGAGCGGCGGAGACGTTTAGGCAGGGAATTCCAGAGCTTAGGCCCTAGGCAACAGAAGGCACGGCCACCCATGGTTGAGCGATTATAATCAGGGATGCTCAAGAGGGCAGAATTAGAGGAGCGCAGATATCTCGGGGGCAGGAGTGTGGGGGTTGTGGGGCTGAAGGAGATTACAGAGATAGGGAGGGGCGAGGCCATGGAGGGATTTGATTACAAGGATGAGAATTTTGAAATCGAGGCGTTGCTTAACCAGGAGCCAATGCGGGTCAGCGAGAACAGGGGTGATGGGTGAACGGTACTTGGTGCGAGTTAGAACACAGGCAGCCGAGTTTTGGATAATCTCAAGTTTACGTAGGGTAAAATGGGAGGCCAGCCAGGAGTGTCAAATCTAGAGGTAACAAAGGCATGGATGAGGGTTTCAGCACTGGATGAGCTGAGGCAAGGGCGGAGACGTGTGATGTTATGGAGGTGGTAGTAGGTGGTCTTTGTTATGCTGCGGATATGTAGTCAGGAGCTCATTTCAGGGTCAAATATGACACCAAGGTTGCGAACAGTGTGGTTCAGCCTCAGACAGATGTTAGGGAGATGGATGGAGTCAGTGGCTAGGAAACGGAGCTTGTGGCAGGGACCAAAATCAATGGCTTCGGTCTTCCTGATATTTAATTGGAGAAAATTTCTGTTCATCCAGAACTGGATGTCGGACAAGCAGTCTGACAATTTAGAGACTTTGAAAGGGTCGAGAGAAGTGGCAGTGAGGTAAAGCTGGGTGTCATCAGCGTACATGTGGAAACAAAGCTTGCTGAGAATGTGGAAGTCGCTACCGCAAGGAATAGTTGAGGCGAATAGTACAGATGCATTTAAGGGAAAGCTAGATAAGCACATGAGGGAGAATGGATTTGAAGATTATGCTGATTGGTTAGATGAAGAGGGGTGGGAGGAGTCTTGAGTGGAGCATAAACGCCAGTATAGACCAGTTGGGCTGAATGGCCTGTTTCTGTGCTGTAAGCTCAATGTAACTCAATAGAATCTTCTTGTATTTTGTATATTGGTAATAAGCTTCTACTAAAATCTGCAAAAGGTTGGAATGGAGATTTCAAAGTTTGGAAGCCTCAGCTACAGTTAAAAGTTATCAATGATCAAATACTCAGGGTGAAACTCTCCAAGACCCACTGGGGTCTTGCATGTAGAGGCTGGTTCACTGGAAAGTCACAATGCACCACCCCACCCCCTGCCCGCGGTTTTCATCTATAGAAGGACGGAAATCTCTGGCAGCGCACCCAAGAGTTTCTAATAGACCACCTGCTGTATCTACCTGCCCTCTCCAAACAGTTTAGTGCTTCAGTCTGGATACTGCAGTGCAACGATTTGAAGAATTGTCAGTAAAGATAGTGACCCTAAAAATCTGGGGGGCCTCTCCAGGACATCTCAGCAGATCAGTCAGCACCTATGGAGAGAAAAACAGAGTTAATGGCCCCGATAGTAACGGGGAGCCTGGTAGGCTGCTGCAGGGGCATGTAGAGGGTTGGTGTCGTGGTGGTGCCCAGTCAGCTTCGCCTCTGACTGTCCCTTGAGCAGTTTGAATCGCTCCCACACCCCTGGGTTCTAGACACCGGACTTAGGTACAGGCGGCGTTACAGAAAATTGAGTAGACAAGTGGTTTGGTGTAAGAAAACCAGGATTTTATTAAAACAGAAATAAAAACACAGTCTTAAGAGAATTACTGGTATAAAATACAGGCATAAACAATTACACTTATTCAGGGAATGGGGAACACACGGCACATCGAGGGAAAAACAACTACATCAACAATCCCCCTTATCCTTATCCCACCACCAATACCTAACTAGATTAAGCTATGAAGGGCCAGGAATTCATGCTCACCAATCCAAAACCTGTTGCTTTAACGTTGTGAGTTTTGAGGTTTGGTCTTCTGTCCTTTGGGGTATTCCGTCACCACGTGGTCTCAGGGCGCGGTGCTGGAGTTGTTGGTGCGACACACCTTCCCTCTCCTCAGATACTGCCGTCATCTTGTTGCGATGGGTTTTCTTCTTCTTCTCCCTCTTTTGGTCGTCGGCGGTAACGTTGCGGTCGTGGATCGGTTGGCGGTTTTCACTGCTTACAAGATTTTGCTACCCATCCTTTGAACGCCAGCATATTCGTCGCGGGCGTGGGCACTCGCGTCTAACGCCTGTTTATTCACAGTGTTCAAATGCCAACTTATTCTCACTGTCCAGGCATACACTGCTAATTTCTTCCCCAAATGCCAGCTTATAACAAGGCGTTTGGTTTTTACCAATGCGTCTTTTGCTGCCCTTCTCTGCTCTTGTTGGTGTTACCTTCTTTTTCATCTCATTTCGTCTCATCTGCCCGTTGGTGGCCTGTGTGTTCTGTGTGACTTTGAACTCAGGTCTCGTTCTCCTCCCGCATTTGGTCCCGGTGTAATGGGTGCCCTTGGTTGTTGAGCGGTGCGGGGAGCGAGAAGAGAACCCGCCACGAGGCCAGGGCACAAGTACAAGCGGCAGCAGGCCAAGGCCACAGACAAGAGTCAAAGCCAGAGAGCGAAGGGGCAAGAGAGCGATTGCTACTGATGGGCCTACAGTTATACCCGTTCTTCCACTCCTTATCTGCGCGCCAAATCAAGTCAGTCCATTGTTTAACTTTTGGCGGGCTTGGTTTAAATGATTACAACCATTTGTTTGAATGACTTTAGGAGCGTTTGTCTCCGGGTCTAATGCCCCCGATGTCCTGGTTGCTTTGTCATGGATAAGACTTAATTGTCCCCATCCTACCTTGATGGCTACTGTGAGCTGTTATCGATTAAACATGCAGAAAGCTAATGGCCACGGTTATAGGCCCATTCTACTTTGATTGGACTCAAATTGAATAAATGCGTATTCTGTGTTTACTCTGTCTGGCAGGCTCCAAAGAGTCCCTATACACAGATTCCTGCATTTTAATGTTTTGTCTCCAGGCCTGCTTGTTGGCAGAGCCTTGCTTTAAAAATCCTGTCAAATTTGGTCACGAGGTTTACAGAAGCCAATTTTGGGTACCCTGCTTTAAATAACTTGTCCAAAACAGTGTCCCTTGATCCATAACTCGGGGAGTGCGGGAATTTTGAGAACCCTGCAACTTACAGGTGGGGGGTGGGGGGGCTCATTAATTGTATGAGAAAGCTTGGAATGAGAAGTTATTCAGCTAAATGTGCCCGTTCTTCCACAGATGTTGTACAGTGTTCTCTAGCATGGCCTCCTGAGGAAAGATATGTTATATTATATACACCTCATATATTAATTATATTACACATCATATATCATATTATATTATTCATGCTATAAATTAATTATATGATATTTTATAGATCAATTGACTTCTTTGGTATGGTATTAGCAGGGTGTAGGTGGCAATAATATAACACAGGAGATATTGGATTGGCTATTCTTTATACCCCTCTCCTGATTTTCCTCTCCACTAAAGCATTTATATGTCCACAAAACCTGTGCTTATCCTAATAAGCAGAGCTTTAAAGGAGTAATTCTCTGAGGTTCAAACCATTCAAAAAGAAAGATCAGAAAATTGCGCACGGAGTAAGCCCTAATTTCCAATATGCACTCACAGCTGGCCATGGTATCTGCCAAGAGCATAAATTGGGTCATTTGCCCCCAAGTATCAGCTTGGCTCTGAGTCAGGCCCCACGCCAGGACTTCAGCATATAATACACTTTTACAATTCAGAGGAGCCCTGAGCACTCCAGCTCCTCCTGGCCTACCAGAAGTGCTAAAAGAGCCACTTACCTTGGGAAGCCGGCAGCTCCCGCCTTGGATCAGCTGCTAGAATTCCGACAGGTCGGGCCTCTCCCTCACGTATTAATAAATTTAATCTGCAGTGCTGATTATGTCATTTGGCCGCAACTTTGGTATGTTAATTAGGCTCTTGCCTGCCTCTTGTGGAAGCCTCATCCATGGCCTGATTTCTGCATTTTAAAATGTAAAGGGTGGGAATGGGGTCAGGTTGCCTGATCCTGATATTTTAACCACCCCCAAACCATCCCCCCCCCCCCAACCAATCCTCTCCCATCCGTCGGGGGATGGTGGGGGGTGAGAATCGAGGCCAACATTTCAGGTCGATGACTTTTCATCAGAATAGATCAGGCATTTAAGTTCCTTTGACGCTATTTGAAGAAGAGCAGTTAGCTCTCGCAGTGTCCAGAGCAACATTCCTCACTCAGCCAACACCGACAAATATGGATCATTTTTATTTTATTTGTTCTTGGGATGTGGGCGTCGCTGGCAAGGCCAGCATTTATTGCCCATCCTTAATTATCCTTGAGAAGGTGGTGGTGAGCCGCCTTCTTGAACCACTGCAGTTATATATGAGTCATCTGATCATATATCTCATTTTCTGCTTTCCGATCTTGCTGTGCACCAATTGGCTACCCACATACGTTTCAAATGTGTTTGTGTTTGCCCACATACACTTGAAAAGCTGTTGTGAAGCCATTTGGGCCATCCTGAGGATAAAGAAATATATAAATCCAAACTTTTTCTTCATAACCTTCAATGCCATTCTAACGAGATGGTCATTCAGCTTTTTTTTTAACGGTAAAATCACGTTCACACACGTTTCAAATGCGCCCATTTTGAAAACGTTCCCACCCCCCGAGTTTCCACTCAAACTCACTTGCATACACCCGAGCACAAAATCTGCCATGAGCCAGCACAATCGGGTATTTAAAACGTTTAAAAAATTTTGGTTTAAAAAATATTCCTTGATATATTTACGAATAGTAACTTGGTGCAGTTTGATTAATACAGCTGAAAATGGATTTGTCACCAAGAAATAAGCATTTTTAATCAGAGTCAGTGTCAGTCCCACCACCTGAGTATCTAGATTTTAATTTTTTTGAAAATGACTTTTTTTTAAAAAGTGCAAAACAATTTTCTAGTTAGATTGGAAAATAGTAGTGAGTTCCTTAGTAAATTAAAAAAATTACATTCAAAACCTTTTTAAATGTATGTATCAGTGTCATTGCGCCCAAAAGAGCCAGCTTAATTTTTAGACCTCCTCAAACGCCCGCAAGCAAGCGCAATTAGCGAAAATTCTCAATGGTGATTAATTCACCTTGAGGGCGTGGCCAGTTGTGTAGGCGGGGCCTGTTTCCAGCGCGATGTTCTCAGGGCGCGTCTATTTGCAACATCAGGTTTCTGATTGATCCCCTTAGAGGACAAGAGCAGAGTTCTGATTGGTCCCCTTGGAGGGCAAGACACACCTTACAGTTTCTCTGGAATGTGTAATTTGATCCTGCCTGCTGTAGGCAACCCTGCAATGTACAATTTGATCCAGTCTTGCCAGACTAGATTGTGGAAATATAGTTAGCTTTGTGAAGATCCTCTGTTATAGTATTCTGCAGTTGTAATTATAGTTATCCTAAAATAAATGACTTTAAACTCTAATTAGTGGGTTAGTTAATTCTTTGGAGTTTTCTGGGTTGCTTTCCTTCTGGAAATGATAAAAGTTCTTTAATTCTGAATGAAGGGACCGTGTGTGGGGTCCGTGTGTGTGGTGTGTGGGTGTTTTACTCATAAGTGCTGTTCCTACGGTTTCCCCGGAGTTTGAAGAGCTCTGGATTGTTGCAAATTGGATTGCAGGTTCAGGCCAGAATCTTGAGTGGGAGCCGAGGGCGGCATAGCCAGAGCGCTGAGTGGATGCGCTCATGAACATGTGGTCGCTAATGGAGCTGCGCGTGAAGCCCGCGCCGGGCCGGAGAGCGCGAGAGGCGGCAGAGCTACAGTGCCCCGACATCATCAAACCCCGGAATCTTCACACACTTGCCAAGGCTGCAAGATGGGCAAGCTAGACCAGGAGACCAAAGTTTTAAACATCGCGGCCTGGGCCTGAGCCTGGCTTCCACCCTCAACTGATTTTGACTGGGTTTGGTTTAATGTTTTTTTTAATCTCCCGAAGCTGCCGGCTGTTTCTGGGGAACCGGCCGCCCTCCGGTTTCTGCCAACCAACTAACCCTCCTTCATCTCCTGACCTTTTCCCCAAACACGTGCAGCAGGCTGTGAATTCAGCCCTGCATCTTCAAGCCCCAGCCCCACGGTTGCAGAGCCTGAGACTGGTCCCCACACCCAGACTCCCATCCCGAGGCCGCGGCCGACTGCTCAGGCCTGCACCCGCCAGCCTACCCCACAGATCGCTAGCGATGGGCTGACAAGGGCCCTCCAGTGCTGCACATGTGCAGTTCTGGTGGGGGCAGGATGGTGTTTAGCCCCCCCACCCCATACAGGCGCATGCGCATGTGCAGAAGAATGCAGAAGAGGTTATAAATAATCACAGTGATGTTTTTAAAACTAGTGCAAAAGGTCGCGGAAACTGAACGCAATTTGCGCTTAAAATTCCACAATCTTCTGTGCTGGTTATGCCAATTTCGGGGAAATTGCGCCAAAAAACTAGCGCAATCAAGTGGAAACTCCAGGCCAATAGAAACTAAGTAGCCTATTTTAAATTAAGCAATAATTAGCAGTTTCTTCCATTCTCTCCTTGTTTCTAGCCCCATACCATTGCCTGAGCATATCACAGAAACCCCACAGTGCAGATAGAGGCCATTTCGGCCCATCGAGCCTGCACCGACACACATCCCACCCGATCCCCATAACCCCCACACCAACACATATCCCACCCTATCCCTGTAACCCCACGTATTTAATCCCCCTAACACTAAGGGTCAATTTATCATAGCCAATCAACCTAACCTGCACATCTTTGGACTGTGGGAGGAAACCGGAGCACCCGGAGTAAACCCACGCAAACACGGGGAGAATGTGCAAACTCCACACAGACAGGTTGATTATCCAGGTTGATAATTCTGTGCAATATTGAAGAGTGATGCATCAGAGGTGTGTTCTTTGGATGACAGGGTATATTTTCTTCAATTGGTGGCCACCCAAGGTATGATGCATGTGAGATGAAGCAGCTGTCTGTAGTCCCCCGACTAGGCTGTTTGCATAACCCAGGCACCTCCAGGTGCAGGCTTGCAGCCTGGCTGGGCCTTGAGCCTGAACAACGTGAAGGAAACAGGAGCACCACATGCAGCGGTCTGGATAGCAGCAGTCAGAAAGCCTGAGGTTTTCACGTCAACCTTTTGGGGTCTTTAAGAACTGTTTCCTTTCTGATCTGCAGTGGTCCAGGGGAAGGCTGTTAGTTTAGTTATCTTCAGGCTGCTCTATTCAAAAGTGCCCAATCGGGAGAAAAATGAGGCAGGAGGCTAGGAACACTCCTTCCCACTTTATTATCATGAGAACACAGGGCCTGCGCCACTACAGGCTCAGGACCACTTGCACATATTCAGGAAATCCCAGGGCAGTGTACGAGATCTACTGGGTCTCACTCCTTTTGCCTTTTCACTGTACCTGGTGAAAGCCAATTCCCAGGCACAGAGAGAAGGAAAATCTACCCTTGCATGTTAAACTGCACTTCAGATGAATTTGTAAATGCAAATACTATTAACCCTGAATTTCTGTCCGATTCTTTCGATCTCCCACCATAACTTCAGCAGAAACCCTGGAGAAACGGAACATAAGGGTGTTTCTACCCATTTATGTAATTTCTCTGGGTCCCCCCTGATTTCCCTCTGGAGAAACCCTGTGAAAATTCCCAGGAGGTTATCTTTATTTGCCTACAACAGAAGAAGTAAAACTAATCAATCCTGTAAATAATGCTTTGACCGACACTGAACTAGTTGGAAAACCTTGGGACGTTGCAAAACTTAGAATTCCATTAAAAAAACATCAGTTTCTCCCCTTCCAATTTTGTGCCTCTTCAGAATGAGGGGGCTCACATTATTGGTACAATAGCAAGAACATCAGCAGCCCTCCATTAATTCAACAAGAATGAGGTACTGGAAAGCCAGCAATGCTTTTCCCTTCTACTATCAGCCTAGGTAGCCAATATTGGATGCCTATTAAACCCTGGAGCACATCAAATATGAGCTAAATCCTGTTCATAGCTGATGTCCCCATGTATACTCTCCTTCAAGGGTCGTTGGATGGTGATCAGGAGCATGAACTCTGACTGATGCTTACCCATCACCAAGCCAGGAGTGCTGAGGGCAACTTCGATGCTGCAATTGTTACCCAGATTAGATCAGCTACCTCAGCACCGCCGGTCTGCACTGGACACCTTGCCAATCTTGCAGATGACACAAAACTTGGAAGTATAGTGAAGAGTGAGCATTTTAGCGATAGACTTCAAGAGGACATAGACAGGCTGGTGAAATGGGCAGACACGTGGCAGATGAAATTTAATGTAGAAAAGTGCGAAGTGATACATTTTGGTAGGAAGAATGAGGAGAGGGAATATAAACTAAAGGGTACAATTCTAAAGGGGGTGCATGAACAGAGAGACCTGGGGGTATATGTGCACAAATCGTTGAAGATGGCAGGGCAGGTTGAGAAAGCTGTTAAAAAAGCATACGGGATCCTGGGCTTCATAAATAGAGGCATAAGAACTTCAGGTCGCCACGGGTGAGTACGCGCTGGGTACTCACGCGTAGACCCAACGAAAGTGCCGGTTTTGTGCATGCACTGCGCATGAGCAGGAAACCGGAACTTCTGTTCCCTTAAAGGAAGGGGTTCACAGATCAAACACGTGCGCCGGAGAGGCAGCGCGTACGCCTGGAACTTCCGTTTTTTTGCAGGTTAATCCGGGAGCTACGCTTGTAAAAAGCAGTCACAAGGCCTGCTTTTAACAAGGTAAGTGGTGAATTAAGTTAAATTAAAACATTTTTTCCACAGGTTTATTATTTTTAAATACTTTAAAGAAAGGTCAATTTATTTTTAGCCCCATTAGAAACTGTAATTAATTTTTTCAAAAATTTAAATTATTGTTTAAAATAGTTATTTTATGTAATTTATAGATATTTTAAAAATGTGATTTAAAAAAAAAATTATTTGAAGTTTTAGTGATGTTTTGGAGCTGAATTGTATTCATAGATTTGCCAGGTCTTCCTGTCAAATCTATGAATACAGATACCCTGCTACCACTGGCTCTCCATGGCCCACGTAATCCAAGGGGACGCTTCGAACTAACTGTGCCCCTGGGATACGCAAGCACTGCGCGCCGGCAGTTGGAGCAGGCCCAGGATCGGAATCCCACGCGGGCCCCCAGCACAACGGCCGGCGCTCTAGGTAAGTGCAGGTCGGAGGCTTGCACCCGCGGGAAGCCTCCGACCTGAATTTCTGGGCCATTGAGTACAAAAGCAAGGAAGTTATAATGAACCTTTATAAAACACTGGTTCGGCCTCAATTGGAGTATTGTGACCAATTCTGGGCACCACACTTTAGGAAGGATGTGAAGGCCTTAGAGAGGGTGCAGAAAAGATTTAAGACAATGATTCCAGGGATGAGGGACTTCAGTTACATGGATAGACTGGAGAAGCTGGGGTTGTTCTCCTTCGAGCAGGGAAGGTTGAGAGGCGATTTGATAGAGGTGTTCAAAATCATGAGGAGTCTGGACAGAGTAGATAGAGGGAAACTGTTCCCATTGACGGGAGAGTCGAGAACCAGAGGACACAGATTTAAGGTGATTGGGAAAAGAACCAAAGGCAACATGAGGAAAACCCTTTTTACACAGTGAGTGGTTAGGATCTGGAAAGCACTGCCTGAAAGGATGGTGGAGGCAGACTCAACCATCGCTTTCAAAAGGGAATTGGCTAAGTACCTGAAAGAAAAAAAATTGCAGGGCTACGGGGAAAGGGCGGGGAGTGGGACTAGCTGAATTGCTCTTGCAGAGAGCCGTCACAGGCTCAACAGGCCGAATGACCTCCTTCTGTGCAGTAACCATTGTATGATTCTATGATTCAATGATCTGTATGGCTCTGTTGCACATTTGGGAATGCACTTGCCAATTGAGCTATCATAGAATCTCTATTTACAATTCCTATACAATGGCAGTGAATCTGCATGATATATTACATGGTTTGCTCTGCAGATGGGCTGCCCAGTAAGTATTTTTCATAACTTTCTGCCATATCACCTTTAAATTCTGCCATGGGTTCATTCTGCTCATACCCCTTCCAACGCCTCTGTCCCTAGATCACAGTTTGCACGTTTTGCTGTTGCATGGCTGCACCTTTGAATGTGACCCGAACCCTTCACCCCGCCAATAGCAGCAGAGACTTTAGCCATCTCACACTCTGGAACTCACACTAAAGCCCCAATTTGAACCTAACCAGCCCAGCGGGAATGGAGTGGGTTCGGGTTGGATGCCCGTCTTACACCCCTTCCGATTTTATGCTCAATTGAAGCTTGGGCATTGGACCCAAGCCCACCCCGTTCCCGCCAGCTGGGTTAGGTTAGAATTGGGGCTTAAGTCCCTCCCCCTTGCTACATCCCTCCCCACATTCAAAAGCCTCCTTTAAAACATATCTTTTTGACCATGATTTCAGCCACCTCCCCTAATTCCTCTCCTACTCCTGTAGTGGGAGTACAAAATAACAAAGGAAGCAAGAAGTAGCAATGTCAAATAATTTTGTATGTGAAATAGTTTTAAATAAAAAAAGCACAAAACAGGGCCCAGTTCCGAATGTTGTGCCACTATCGTGGGAGGCAGCTGTGGTATGGAAGTTGGGCAATGGCCATGGCACTCAATTTGCAGAGCACCTGATTGGCTATTTGTGGGTGAAATGTGGCCAGGATACAAGCATACACTGGCTACATTTGCATGAAAATAGGTCCTTTACTCAAATCCTGACTGTAGTTGAGGGCTTGCCCACACTGTGCTGCTTGACTGTTTTAGATTGCTTGACTTACTTCAAGACACATGCTTTATGTGTCCGGATTACTTGGGCCTGGCCTCTTCAAGCAGGACTTTAAAAAAAAATCTTCCATATTCTACATTGCTGCAAGCATTTAAATGACAGCATATGAAGTAGTTTTCCAAATGTACTGACTACTTCAGAGGAGGAATTCATGAGGGGCTGCTTGATGCAGGTGCAACAACACCTGAGGTACTTGTCTGCACCAGTCACGAGCCACATTTACAGACTACCCATCACATGTATCTGAACATGTCAGAGGAGACCTGTCTTCATTGCTTCCATTTCACAAGATAGGCTGCCACTGAGCTGCACCATCTGCTGCAGAACAATTTGCACATAACATTCTGTGGAAATGAAAGGTACAAGTTTTCAAGCTACCAGATTCTTCCCAGTCATCCCTGTACCACATCAGGTTGTCGACAGTGCACACCTGCATCAAAGGTACAACACCTTCACCATTTACCCTGTGGTAAGGAGACATCAGCTATACATGATGTAGAGCTCTCATGGGCCTCCCTCAAGTGCCAGGTGTCACAGATGGCATTCATGTAGGCAACAGGTTTCCCTTTATCAACCTTACATGCAAAGAAGCATTTACACTCAATTAATCTTCAGGTAATATCTAGCCACATGAAATATCATTATGCATGTCAATAGCTATTAACCCGGAAGCTGCCATAATACCATCAGTAAATGGAAGTTTATAGTAGCTGCATTTTTTGAAGGAGAAACAACACTTGGGCTGAGGGTGGGGAAATGGCTCTTAGGAGATCACCACTGACTTCGGCATCCATGGCTGGTGATCCTACTAAGAAACCCTCTAACAGCAGAGAAAGGGTTAGCACTCATCTGTTTGCTATCCCATATCCAACTGCCCACATACGAGAGAACCTGTCATCCAGCTTTGGCATGGTAAAAGAGTGCACACAAAAAAGACAATGGTTACATGCAATGCTTGATATGGTACCTCCCAGAGCATGTGGAGTTCCCATCTTGGCCACCCTTGATGGACCTCACAAGAAATGTTTGCAATAGTAAAGGACACACTTACCATCACTTTCTTTCTGATACCAGCAAACTTCTTCCTAATTTACAGCTAGGTACAAAGGATTTGGCTAACTACATGGACCCAGCTGGAAACCTTCCTCCATGCAGTTTGCTTTTACTGGAAGGTGGTATTCAGCCCCATGTAGAGCACCCTTCTTTGGTATCCCCCCTGCTGTAGGACCTCCAGCTCTACAGTATCAAAGGGAGTTGTGTTGCCCACATGTCTCTATTGTCCTATTGTGATCAATTATTCCACTTGTCTGTCCCTGCCACAACTTGTCCTTTAATGGTGAGCTGCAGCACTTTAAGAGCTGTTCCTTCACTGGATTTTCTGATCTCCAGTTGCAGGCCACGCTTTCTGGCTCTGATTTTCTTGCACCTGTAGCCGACCTAAATTAGAGGGAGACACTCCCATCTGAAAATTTGGCCAGGACATCCCTTTGCACAATAGATGCATGTGAACCTGCATATTGGGTCAGCTAAACCTACATTTTCCCATTGTCAGAAAATCAAGCCTTATATGTATTGATTGAAAGCAATTGAACATTCGCTCAATTTTTTATAACTGTATTTATTATACATGATACAAGCATTATATTTAATTCTTGGGCAAGCTGTGTCTTTGAGTATTAGATATGGCTTCTTAATGGATAATCCAGCCAATTTCAGTTCTCTTGTGATCAGCCACTTCTGTCTCAATCTCTCTATTTACTCTTAGATTTGCAACTCAACGCTCATTCTCCAACTCCTGCAGTACTTGAATAAATTGACCAGCTTTTGAATTTCACAATATTCTGCATAACAAATGGAATTTTATAAATATCATGAATTACATTAGGATGCCTTGCCTTTCCACATAGATTATTTTTGTTTCTTCTCCAGTTGATCGGTTAATGATTCAAGTTAACTAATCTCCTGTATAATAGATTCATAATTTATCATAATATGATGCACATCACTATAAAGGATGAGGCATTTCTCTGGCAGCAAACAATAAATTAGCAACCTTATCAATCTTTTACATTGTCTAAGGGTCTCCAAAAACCTAACAGCATATGGCTGTGCTGCAGCCCAACTCCAGGGACCTCATCAGCTGTTGTTCAGCAGTGGATTCACTGCACTGCTGGAGTAACACAGAATAGTCAAAAAAATATGTGCAATCACTGGCTAGGAATTTTAACAATTAAAAGTGCTTACATTTTCCAAAGTAAATGGGAAGTATAATTGAGAGCTCTGCTCAGTTTCAACATTGAAGACAAAACGTCTCCCCTCAGTGTACACCACATGCAGGCACAGATGGAGATCTTGTGCCTGCACCATCACATGTAAGCTTTTGTCTCCCTTCCTGCACCGAGCTATAAGGAGGGATATGCGTGTGTGATTCTGGTTAATTGAGATTTGCTATCTTTATTATTATATTGGTCACAGAGTAAATAATTAAACTGGCAGAGTTGCAGGTTTAAAAAAACGGGTTTAATTGCGTTCAAATTAAACAATATGGGCTGGATTTCCCTTTGGTGGGTCAGGCGTGGGATAGAACCTCCACCCACCCATGTGACTCCTCCAGTAACCACCTAAAGATTTCTAAGAAGGGTCTCATTGGCCCGGATTGTGTAGTCTAAATAACGGTGAGGCTATCAGCGCTCACCGTGATTAAAGATTAAATTGGACAGCAACTTCCGGTGACCGCACATGCGCAGGTAAATGCGGAAATCAGCAAGCTGCTATCCGAGTTGCCCTACTCCTCCAGAAGCTTTGCTACATCAGTATCTCGCCGAGAGACTTTGCATTAAAACACATGCAACGGCATGAAGTTGCGGTGCTTATGTGATAGTTACACACTAAACACGACAGAAAAAGTTAGGGCTTGCTATTCATTTTAAGTAATTTTTCAATTATGCCAAACAGCCTCTCTGGCACTGAAAATTAACTTTTACAAGTGTGGAGTCCCATTCCCTCAGATTTTAATTATTGTTGGAGATTTAAAAACACATGAATTTTTTTTTTTTTTAACATTTTCTTTCTGTCTCTTTTATCTCTTTTAATCCCAACTTTCAATCTCTCTCTTTATTTTGGTTTCTGTACATGATTTGGCATTGAATGAACTATTCTAGCTTATACTTCCTGGTTCAGACTCTATGCACCATGTTAAGAATTTGTAAGATTTCACAAGAATTTCCAAAATTTCTACAGCCCTGAAGATTATATTTTTGATTAAGGAAAACCTTTAAAAATCCAGGGCATGAAAATGGCCATCAGACCTCGTGGCAGCAGGAAAAAGGCAGCCCATGTGTGTGTGGAAAGGAAAATCAAAGATGGCTGTCTGACCTCATGGCAAAAGACACAACACAGCCCGTGTATATGAAAAAGGAAAATCAAAGATGGCTGTCAGACCTCGTGGCAGGAGACAAATGGCAGCCTGCTTGTGTGTCTGCAAAGGATTTGGAAAAAAAGCCAGCCTCTGAAGTAATGAGGTATTCAAACTGTCAATCAAAGAACTCCGTTTACACGAACAAAGCTACAATGTTGACTCAGGAGATTAAGCACTTGAGACTACCAATCAATTGCGGTTGGACTGACCACAGGACAATGGATTTGTTTACACTAACATCCAAGGGCTGTTTGCTCAGCAATTAAGGAAACAGACATGTTTTTTTCAAACAGACAGCTTTATTCAAACCAGTCAATGAATGGGGATACATTCAAAAACCCATCACAATGAATGGGGACAGATCGATTCCCTTTTGTATAGCCCAGATACATCCAAATTTGGGTGTGAAGATTTCGGCTCCAAATCGGGTATAAAGATAGCTTCTCAGGAAGCCATTCTCCCTCTCTCTGCAGCCTCACCTCCGTGCCCTATCTACAACTCAGGAGCCTGCCCAAGGGAGTGGAATACCAGCAGTTACTTTTAAACACTGGGGATCTCCATTTCGGGGCGGTGAAGAAACTAAGACCACAAGGGCACGGAGCAGGCGTTCTCTGGTGAGCATAGATTTTCTGACACATTACAAGGCAAGTTAGATAGGTACTTAGAGGTGGGAATTAAGGGGAATTTTGTTAAATTGTAATTTTAGTCAATTTTCCCTCGTGTCCATTTTCTCGTCCCCTAAGAGTGTTGTACTAAGCAAAGAGTGCTGTAGTAGACAAAAGTGTACTGTGTTAAGTAATAGTGCTGTATTAAGCATAGGAGTGCTGTATTGATTATTTTCAAGTTTCTTTTAATTCAATAAATATTGGTCTTCTTTGCACCCAACCACGAGTCTCGTTTTGTCTATATCACTGCTGAATAAGTCCGGTGGTCAGAACCAGGAAAGGGGAGCGATTCTAAACCGCACGGAGCTCTGGAGCAGCTCAGATACTTCTGACTGGTCAGAGGCAATAAATAACCCCAGTATATATAACCCCCCCATTAATTCCTACAAATTCCTCAATCTGAATGTTCAAGGAGATACACAGTTGCTTGCCTTCGTCACACAGGTCCCAGGTCCCCTGAGGGTGCTGCGCTGAAATGGATTTCTAATCACTGCAAGTTCTGGTGCAAAGCACCTATAAGGACAAAGCCAGCAGGTGCATGGGAACGCCACCACCTCCAAGTTCCCCTCCAAGTCACACACCAGCCTGACTTGGAAGTATATCGCCATTCCTTCAACGTCGCTGGGTCAAAATCCTGGAACTCCCTCCCTAACAGCACTGTGGGAGTACCTTCACCACACGGACTGCAGCGGTTCAAGAAGGCAGCTCACCACCACCTTCTCGAGGGCAACTAGGGATGGGCATTCAATGCTGGCCTTGCCAGCGACGCCCACATCCCATGAATTAATTTTTTTTAAAGCCCATAGAAAGGCTGTTGGCAAGTGTAAGTGTAATGAATGGGCTGATGCCATTCGTTCGCCCCTGACTGCAAAATCCAGGCCATTATGTAAGATGGCAACGATGAAACTCCTGGTAATTGGTTTACCGCTGCTGGGAGGGAGGGAAGTTGAGTTCTGCTACAGCGATTAAAATGCTGCGGCTGATTAAAGAGATGTATGTTATATTCCTGCATGGAGCTGCTGAAAAGAACAGCAATCATTTCAGAGGGATCCACATCAGGAGGTGGCGGGGGGGCGGGGGGAGTGGGTGGGTGAGGGTGGAGGGAGATGGCCTAGCCTTAGAATTGGCTTTCAGATTTCCTAATGCATCTGTTGATGTGTTACTAGAAGAGGTAAGGGGCATACTCCTGGGACTGAGAACAGGAAACCACATAAGAGGGTGGTGAAACCCTGTCGAGGGAGATTGTGGCAGCAAACCAGTCAGCATAACTTCTACCAATACAAGAGCTGATACACAGTGCAGGAAGCATTTTAATGACCGTATAAATTTGGCCAAGACAAGCAACGGCTGTGCTCCCCATGCACACCCTGTTGGAGTGAGAGAGTCAGGAATCACCTCCTTACTTCTCATGCCCTCTCTGTACCATTACCTCAACTTCTATTTACTGAAAGCACCCAGTTGCTACCTCATTTCTCTGGCTTCAAGCTGATGGCTCTCTTGTTCTACCTCTTTTCCTTCCTGTATACCCTATCTTGATATAGGGATGGAGGGTTTTTTCTGTCTTCTCTGTCATCATCATTTTCTTCAGCTTTGGGTAGAATTCCTTTCTGTATATCAATATTATATGGAACACAACAAGCTATAATGACCCTGAAGACACCTGCTTGATGTGCTGCAGGGCATCCATCAAATTTATTCAGGCACCTAAAACAAGACTTTCTAATGCCTATGGGTTGATCTATTAAAATTCTTTGTTCTCCCTCTCTGTGTATAGATTCCTTACTGGCATCATAAGTTATAACTGCAGAAATCCATCCTGATACAACAAGGCTGGTACAGTCAATTATCACATTTTAAATTCATCATGATGCTTACTGTTTTGTGGGCAATAATATGCATAATAATGGCCCGTAATTTGTAGCCCCTTCGGGCACATATGATGCGTGTAAGTGCCCGTAAGGGCCATGCAAATTTTGGGTTTTAGCTTGAAGTGCACACACGAAAACCCAGAACTTGCAAAGATTCTTGACAGATCCAACGCATCCCTGGGAAATGGGCATCTGTGGGCAGAGTTGGGCTATTTGCCCAACCTCTGTCCAGTGAATGCCTATGAAATTCCTACGCCTGGTAAAAGTGTAAGCGTAAAGCCTGCAGAAAAACAGAAAAAAAAATATTTTTTTAAACTTTAAAACATTTAAAAACCTGTGCAATAAAGTAAGGTTATTTTTAGCCCCTTTAAAACATTTAAATTTATTTTTCAAAAAAATACATTTTTGTTTAAATGCCATTTTAATTAATTTTAAATATGTGTTTTTTAAAATTTATTTGAAGTGTAGAGGTATTTTTTGGGGCATTCCCATTCACGCTTATGGGGTTTCCATATGGAATCCCCATAAGCATGAATGAGGATTCCCTTGTTTCATTTGTTGGGCCGGCCCAGTGATCCCAGGGGCGCTTGCGAACCGCCTGCGCCCCTTGGATACGTGGGCTTCTTCCCGCGGGTACCCGGGGAGGCCCAGGACCGCGAGTCTCCATACCTCCCTGATCACCAGGGACGAGGGCAATTTATTTGCGGATCGGAGGCATTTCCCCTCCAGAAGCCTCCGACCGCAAATTCAGGGCCAATATGATTGGCATCACAAACTAGCCGGATGTTTATTGAATGAAAGCCTTACCTATTAATTAAATTGAGGGGTTTTTATATGGGACTTTGAGTGTCACATGTTCCATCAACTGCTCCTTGCATGTGTATAGAATTTAACTGCTTGCTCTCTTTGTTTTGCAAATTTCTTGGCGAAGGTAATAAACTACAATACCCACTTGAATTGTGCGGCAGCGACCACCTTTATATGATAATGTGCTGCTGCTTGACTAATGTGAGAATGGTCACCCAAGACCGGATGGGCTAAATGGTGAAAATAATTCAATGTCGTGCTCACTTTCACAACTATAGAGAATATTGGTCTCCTGGTAGAAGTGGGCTCTTCAACCAACAGCTGACAGAACTCCGCAATAGCCACCGGGGTGGGGGGGGTGAGGGGTGAGGAGAAGGTGGGGTCTAGGGAGAAGTATAGCTTTCTGAGGCACTGACGGTCAGAGAATTCTAAGTAAGTAAGTGGATGTTGACATGTCAGAAACAATACTCAGTCTCAGCCTCCAGTCTATCTTCTTCCATATCCTCATACTTTTCCTCTTCATAGTACAGGAAGAGAGGGATTGCCATTGGGAAATCTATTTCCCCAGTCCATATGAACAATGACAGACAGGTAAAGACCCTCTGGTCCATCCAGCCTGTCTCACACAATTGCGATACCTTGTGTATCACAATATATACACCGCACCTGAAACCATGTCATCTTCTGGGGGAGGCAAAAAAAAAGATAAAAAACCCCAGGCCAATTTGGGGAAAAAAATCTGGGAAATTCCTCCCCGACCCATCTAGGTGATCGAACCATTCCAGGAGATTAATAAATGTAACTTTTTGAGTATTCACAAAAACTACAGAGAAATTCCAAGAAGTTCCAGAGTAAAAACTAACCAGCCTATGGGAGTTGTCTGCGTTGTGGAACCCAAGAAAAATATCTCAAATGAAACACTCAAAATGGAACATTGTCATTTTATTTGTGCACCCTTTGAGATGGGGTGGATTACATATAGTTCCATAGTCTTGCTAAAACTTAACTTTTGCATTGTCATTGACCCTTATTGTTACAAACAACTTTTTTGTATGTTTTTTTGTATCCTTCACTGTTTCAATTCTCTGGGACTAATTACACTAATTCCTATCAGCATGAAGGCCTGAGGCCTGTAGCAACTCCACTGTGGATGGTGAATCCTCAGGGGGCTGCGAGCCTGTACACAAGTTACACCCCTGGCTCATTAGGCCTGAGTTCCATTTAAAGAAAGACTTGCATTTCTATAGTGCCTTTCATGACCACCGGACATCCCAAAGTGCTTTACAGCCAACGAAGTACCTTGGGAGTGGAGTCACTGTTGTAATGTAGGAAACACGGCAACCAATTTGCGCACAGCAAGCTCCCACATACAGCAATGAGATAATGACCAGATAATCTTTTTTTGGCTATGTTGATTGAGGGATAAGTAGTTATCCCCAGGACACCGGGGATAACTCCCCTGCTCATCTTCTAAATAGTGCCACGAGATCCTTTACATTCACCTGAGAGAGAAGACGGGCTCTCTGTTTAACGTCTCATCTGACAGATAGAACCTCCGACAGTGCAGCGCTCCCTCAGCACTACACCCCATACGTTATTTGGGATTAGCACTGTGGGAGGCAGCCACAAAAATTTAAATAAAATTTGGGTGCAACTGCCCTTTGACCCTAGAAATCTCTAACTCCGTCCCCCCCCTCCCCCACCCACCAGTGGGCTTGGTAGCCCCATGTGGCCTCTGGAAATCACTTCACCTCTGTATGAAAGACTGGCGTTAGAGATTCTTAGTAGATGGGAATCATGTATTTATAAATTCAGGTGTAGCCATTGACCAACTAATCTTACCCATAATTCTCTGTGAGTATGGAAATACTAAAGACTGTTCAAATGTAGCTACAAAGACAGTTAAAAAGCAGTTTTGACTATGCTCAGATACAAACAGCCACAGGCTGTGAGTGAAGGTTAAATTGTTAAATAACATATTATAGTACTAATAACATATTATAATGTTATGTAGGAATTAGAGTTCGCTTAACAAAACTAATTGCAAAGATATTTGAAAGATAATTAGTATAAAATATGTAACATGAAAGAGGTCTTGGGAGTTCAAGGGGGCGATTTTGCCCTGGGGAGGCGAGTATGGAGGCGGGTCTGCTGGGAAAATGGCAGAATCTGGGAGCGGGTACCCATCCCACCCCTAACCCGCCTCTGTGCCATCTTCACAGGAGGCTGGTACCCGACCCACGCCGGGTCCCATCTCCTCGAGGCGGGAAGGGGATTAGCACCAATTAACTGCCTGTTAATTTTGATCTTCATATAGACTGGACAAATCAAATTGCAAAGGTAGTCTAGAGGACGAGTTCATAGAATGCATTTGGAACCGTTTCCTCGAACAATATGTCATGGAACCAACCAGGGAACAGGCTATTTTAGATCTTGTATTGTATAATGAGACAGGGTTAGCTAGCAGTCTCATAGTAAAGGATCCTCTGGGGCAGAGTGATCATAATATGATAGAATTTCACATTAAGTTTGAGAGTGACATGGCTAAGTCCGAAACTAGAATCTTAAACTTAAATGAAGCCAATTACATAGGCATGAGGGGTGAGTTGGCAAAGGTAGATTTGAAAAATAGATGAAAAGCTATGGCGGTAGATAAGCAGTGGCTAGCATTTAAAGAAATATTTCATAATTCTCAACAAAAATACATTCCATTGAGAAACAAAAACTCCATGGGAAAAGTGATCCATCCATAGCTAACTAAAGAAGTTAAGGATAGTATTAGATTGAAAGAAGAAGCTCATAATGTTGTGAAGATTAGTAGTAAGCCTGAGGATAGGGAGAGTTTCAGAAACCAGCAAAGGATGACCAAAAAATTGATAAAAAGGGAAATAAATAGAATATGAAAGAAAACTAGCAAGAAATATAAAAGCAGATTGCAAGAGCTTCTACAAGTATGTAAAAAGGAAGAGTGTAGCAAAGGTAAATGTTGGTCTCTTAGAGGCTGAGACAGGAGAAATTATTATGGGGAATAAGGAAATGGCAGAAACGTTAAACAAATATTTTGTATCTGTCTTCGCAGTAGAAGACACAAAAAGCATACCAAAAATGATGGGGAACCAAGGATCTTATGAGGGTGAGGAACTTAACGTAATTAATATAAGTAGAGAAAAAGTACTAGAGAAATGAATGAGACTAAAAACTGACAATTCCGCTGGATCTGACAGCCTACATCCTAGGATTCTAAAAGAGGTGGCTGAAGAGATAGTGGATTTTGATCTTGCAAAATTCCCTAGATTCTAGAACGGTCCCAGCACATTGGAAGGTCGCAAATGTAACACCGCTATTCAAGAAAGGAGGGAGAGAGAACACATGGAACTACAGGCCAGTTAGCTTGACATCAATCATCGGGAAAATGCTGGAATCCATTATTAAGGAAGTGGCATCAGGGCATTAGAAAATCATAACATGATTAGGCAGAGTGAACATGGTTTCATGAAAGGAAAATCGTGTTTGACAAATTTATTTGAGTTTTTTGAGGATGTATCTAACAGGGTAATAAAGGGGAGCCAGTGGATGTAGTATGTTTGGATTTCCAAAAGGCATTTGATAAGGTGTCACATAAAAGGTTATTACACAAGATTAGGGCTCATGGGGTTGGGGGTAACATAGTAGCATGGATAAAGAATTGGTTAACGGAAAGAAAACAGAGTGTAGGGATGAACAGATCTTTTTCAGGTTGGCAGGCTGTAACTAGTGGGGTGTCACAAGGATCAGTGTTGGGGCCTCAGCTATTTACAATCTATATTAATGACCTAGATGAAGGGACCGAGTGTAATGTATCCAGGTTTGCTGATGATACAAAGCTAGGCGAGATAGTGAGCTGTGAGGAGAACACAAAGAGTCTGCAAAGGGGTATAGATAGACTAAGTGAGTGGGCAGTAAGGTGGCAGATGGAGTATAATGTGAGGAAATGTGAGGTTATTCACTTTAATAGGAAGAAAAGTAAAACAGAATATTTTTTAAATGGTGAGAAACTTTCAAATGTTGGTGTTCAGAGAAATGTGGGTGTCCTCATGCAAGAAACCCAGAAAGGTAACATGCAGGTACAGCAAGCAATAAAGAAGGCAAATGGCATGTTGGCCTTTATTGCAAAGGGGTTGGCGTATAAGAGCAAGGACGTCTTGCTACAAGTGTACAGGGCCTTGGTGAGACCACACCTGGAGTAATGTGCACAGTTTTGGTTTCCTTATCTAAGGAAGGATGTACTTGCCTTGGAGGCGGTGCAATGAAGGTTCACCAGATTGATTCCTGGGATGAGAGGGCTGTCCTATGATGAGAGGTTGTGTAGAATTGGCCTATACTCTCTGGAGTTTAGAAGAATGAGAGGTGATCTCATTGAAACATACAAGATTCTGAAGGGGATTGACAGGGTAGATGCTGAGAGGTTGTATCCCCTAGCTGGAGTGTCTAGACCTAGGGGGCATAGTCTCAGTATAAGGTGTCAGCCATTTAAGATCGAGATGAGGAGGAATTTCTTCACTCAGAGGTTTGTGAATCTCTGGAATTCTCTGCCCTAGAGGGCTGTGAATGCTGAGTCATTGAGTATATTCAAGACAGAGAGCGATAGATTTTTGGACTCTCGGGGAATCAAGGGACATGGAGATTGGGCAGGAAAGTGGAGTTGAGGTCGATGATTGGCCATGATCTTATTGAATGGTGGAACAGGCTCGAGGGGCTGTATGATCTTGTTCTGCTTCTATTTCTTATGTTCTTTTGTAAACATATTTTACAGAGCAAGAAGATCATGAATTATTATGACAAGGAGTTATAAGATCATTAAGTTTACTTTACTTTAGTACCTGTAGCTAGCTCAGAATTCACCCACTTTTGTTTCAAATTCTATCAGTTCTGTGCTGAGTTTCAGGGTAGGAATTCCAGTTACTCAGGCAATGGTAGTTCTTGTACAGCCATTTAGACACCTGCTTATATTTTCTATTCAGCCTCTATCAGCAGGTTTTAGCACTTCAGACACCATGGCCTGAATTTTCTGGGGTTTGTGCGGGCGCAATCGGAGGCGGGTCGGATGGGAAATTTGAAATATCTTGCAGCGGGTCGGGAACCCGCCGTCATCCCGCCCCCACGTGCCTTCCCTTGGGCGTGTTTGCCGGCGCGGCAGTGACCTGAACGGCAGAGGCGGGCGAGCTAATTTGAAACATTATTAGGCATTTGTCAGACCCTTAAGCGTCTTTTTAGCCCTATCGTTCAAATTTCACTGGAAGACCATGGGAGTCACGCAGCTGAGGAACCACGTCTGTCAACCTGAGGCAGGAGTCGAGTGGCCATTGATCCAGCTGACTAGTGCATAGCATGGAAAGTACAATAAAAACTCACACCTCACAGCTGATCACTATTCTCAGGCAGAAGCTGTTGCTGACTGCATTGTCAGCACAGATTCAGCTTTCTACAGGCTGCAAGTGTTTGCAGCAAAGTCGCCATCCAGTCTCACCTCATTGGTGGAATCTTTCACACCATTGACAGCTTGCTTCTGTCATCTCTACTTGAACTGCCATCTATTCCATCAGCATGGGTGCTGTTTATACTTTCTCACCTTGGTCCTCAGAATCCCACCACGATGAGTCCCAACACCAGCAGCACCAGGCAAACCAGCAGCACCAACAACAACACCACCAACCTTCCCATCAACCACCTGTTGCTGCACAGGACAGAGGGCATCAGCACAGGAGAGCGGGCATCAGCACAGGACAGAGGGCATCAGCGCAGGGCTGCACCACGCTGGAGGCAATACCACCAACACAGGGTATACAGGCAGAGGATGAGCTTCCTCAACATGACGGAGCAGAAGTGCCAAAGTAGGCTCAGCCTATTGCGCCAGGTCATCGCAGACATTTGCGGATTGATGGAGCAAGACCTACAGCCCAGAGGAACGGCTGGACACACCTTACCAGTGGCTGTCAAAGTCACCAGTGCCCTCAACTTCTTTGCCTCAGGCTCCTTCTAGGGATCTGCAGCAAACATTTGCAGGACCTCACAGTTGACCGCCCACAGATGCATCACCCAGGTGACCAATGCCACATTTAATAAGTCAACCAATTATGTGAACTTCGTCACTGATGAAGCCAGTGTTAATGAGTGGTCGCTCGGCTTTGACGCTCTGGCCGGCTTCCCATGGGTGCAGGGCATAATCGGCTGCGCACATGTGGCCATCAGGGCACCCCACATCACCCAGGAATGTTTGTGAACTGCAAGAGCTTCCACTTCCTCAAAGTGCAGCTGGTCTGCAACCATAGTGTAATGTATACAAGTTTGCTGATGATACAAAGCTAGGTGGGACAGTTAGCTGTGAGGAGAACACAAAGGGCTTGATTTTGCCATTGGGGTCGGGCTGGGGTGTGTCAGGCGGTTTTTGTGTCAGGATCCCGACTCCGATGTGAAGTGGGAAAAAAGCGTGATTTTCCCCTAATTAGGCTCTTGATTTCCAGCGTGTGGGAACCCCTGGCCCAATTAGTCTCTCCGTCCTGAAAGTCGACTCCGATGACATCATCAGTGCTGCTGGATTTAAGGCCTGCAAGCAGCCTTGATTCTTCTGGAGACTGGAAACGCTTTGGACATTGTATGAAGGACTTCATTTACTGACCATGTCCACCAGCAAGCAAAAGTGTGCACCTCACTTTGATGAGCCCTTCCTCCAAGCTCTGGTGCAGGGAGCAAGTTCTAATAAGGAGGTGCTCTTCCCTTCCTCAGGGAGAAAAAAGCCACCATAACAGACTAAAGCTGTGTGGCTGCAAGTGGCCCAGGAGGTCAATGCTATCACTATGTGACGCAGAACCTGGCTGCAGTGCAGGAAGAGGTTTCATGACCTTCTCCGCACAGGAAAAGTGAGTATGACTTTCACATTACCCTCAATCTCATCCCCATCACCTCTCCTCACCAGCACTCTGCTTTGCCAACCTCTTCCTCCACATCCCACCTGACACTGACATCCCTGCACCCTTACCCATTCCATCTCTCTCTATGGTTACAATCATTTAACTATTCGACCATGCAGCGCTCACACTCCCCATCACTGTGACGCAATGACAACAACTTACAACACACAGGGAGGGCCCTTTGTCTCCTTCTAAGCATCTTTGCTATGAATTCTCTAAACTCACTCCTTCATTCTCACTCAAACTCCACTTGTGTCCCTCATTGCAGGAAAAGGGAGCCCACAATAAGAGGGAAAGAGCGAGGACAGGAGGAGGGCCACCCTCAGTAGCCCAACTCACCACTTCGGAGGAGGCGGCCCTGGAAATTGCCGGGATCGAGGACGATTCCCAAGTGGGGGACAAACAGGCGGGCGCATCACAGCAAGCTGGTGACAGAATAGTTTAGCATCTCTCTCACTGACATTGTATGAGTGACTGATAATGATTCTGATGCTCTAACAGGTTGACTTTTGATCATCTGCACAATTCAATGTGCATGCACCGTTTACCTCACATCTCTAACTCTTTCCTTCACTCCCACACAGGACCATCGAGAGCCCCCCTCCCCACTGTCCAAGAGGAAGAGCCTGAGCTTCCAGACTCCTCAGAGGAAGCTACAATCTCTGAGGGTGCTCCGTCAGCAGAATTAAGCACACCCTGCACCAGCGCAGACACTCACACCTCGGTGGGACCTTCGGGACATGGAGTAGTGTTGTCACCTGGTGTATCACAGCTCACTAGTGAGCATCAGCAGATGGTGGAGCCAGGGACAGCAGTGGAGAGCCCTCGTCACAGTGGAGAGGACGCTCCCAGCTCGGCTCCGCTGCATGTCGACCCTGTGCCTTCGGGTCCATCCAGAAGGAGAGCAGTGCTGGAACTCCAGGAGCAGGTGCAGGAGTCTCTGGCAGGTTTTGTCTCCAGGGTCGCAGTGAGTGTGGAGCAAATGGAGGAGTCCATCGCTAATATGAGCAGAGCCTTTGCGGAGGCATTGGCGCATGAATGCATCACCATGGAAAGGATGGCCACCTCCTTGGAAAGGATGGCTACCTCCATGGTAAGGCTGGCTACCGTAGAAAAGAGGATGGCTACGGTAGAGGAGAGGATGGCTGTGTCAATGGAGATGCTTAGTCGCCAGGGAATGGAAAACATGGTAATTGTTCAGAATAGACTGACATCTCTTGAGGAGCGATGGTCAGCTAATGAGCAAACAAACGAGACCTTCATGCAAGTCCTCTGGAGTAGGACCTCCAGTGCAGAAATGGGTCCTCATGGCACCCCTGCAGTGCAGCAAGGTGCCATCCAGCCACTTGCTAGCTCTGAAGTGGGGCTGACCCATGAGAGGGATGTTGGTGGCATACAACAAGGAAGTGGGGGCTCCTCTCCAAGCGCTCACATGACCATGCCACTGCAGAGCCCTCGGTCAGAGCCCGACCAGAGTCCCCACCCAACTGATATCGACGTCTCAACTCCTGCACAGCCGCAGGAGCAGCAGACTGTTGCCGAGCCCTCACAGGTTCGCAACCCCAGAGGACGCCCGCCAAAGGTGTCGAGACAGGAGCAGCAAGAAAGTGAGCAAGGGGCCTCCACATCTGCTGAAGCCACAGGGGAAGCACCATGTAGGAGTACACATAAGAGGAAGATAATGCACAAGTAGTCACAAGGGTAGTCACTTGGGTGTAATGTTGTGTTTAATGTTGAAAAGCCATCAGTTGCATATTGTCATAAAAAGTTCTAATGGCAAACTGTTGCAGTTGTTGCGTGTGTCATTTTGCTAATGGGACTTCCACATTGAGGGCTTAGGGCGACTTGCAATTGTCAGTATGATGGTCAGGGTGATAGGAATCCGCAGGTTCTTGGCCAATATCGATGGTCTGATGAGAAGGTGCAAGGAAAAAGTGTTTGATTGTGCAGGCTAAGCAAATCTGGCCAAGATGAGTGCGTCCCTTGCATCCCGGACAGCAATGTGGTCGCGCGCTGGCACCTTTTGGCCTGTGCAGCTTCAGGTGGGTGAGTAGCAGCTTGGCGCTCCTATTGTTGCTGCTGCTGTTGGCGGTGCTGTTCATGGTTCTGCTGCTGCCACGGCTGGTCTCTGTCCGAATCTGATGTCCAGGAGGAAAGGAAATAAATGGTTCCCATGCTTCTGGTATATGCCTCAGTTGAGGAAGCGCTCAGTCACGTTAGCGAGAGGGGTTTCCCAGGAGGTCACACTGGAGATGGGTGTCAGGCTCCAAACTTCCACAACAAAGGGTATGCCTGCTGAAAGTTCCCCCAGACCTGAGACAACAAAGTTCTGCCACCTGCAAATGATGATTGCTGAAAACTGCTTTTTAATGGTGGAGATGCAGCTGTTAGTAAGCAGTCCACTTGTGAGGCCGCCAGGATTAACTGGCATGTTCCAGAGGAGACGTGCAGGACATGGGAAAAGTGTTAAAATCAGAAAGGCCTCTCAAGATGGGATTATAGAGGCACTTAACTGGTTGTTAAGGGCCTTAAGGGCCTATCCCGCCTCTTGGGAAATGTGAGGTTATTCACTTTGGTAGGAAAAATAGAAAAACAGAATATTTTTTAAATGGTGAGAAACTTTCAAATGTTGGTGTTCAGAGAAATTTGGGTGTCCTCGTACAAGAAACTCAGAAAGCTAGCATGCAGGTGCAGCAAGCAATAAGGAAGGCAAATGGCATGTTGGCCTTTATTGCAAGGGGGTTGGAGTATAAGTGTAAGGAAGTCTTGCTGCAATTGTACAGGGCCTTGGTGAGACCATACCTGGAGTAATGTGCACAGTTCTGGTCTCCTTATATAAGGAAGGATATACTTGCCTTGGAGGCAGTGCAACAAAGGTTCACTAGATTGATTCCTGGGATGAGAGGGCTGTCCTATGATGAGAGATTGTGTAGAATGGGCCTATACTCTCTGGAGTTTAGAAGAATGAGAGGTGATCTCATTGAAACATACAAGATTCTGAAGGGGATTGACAGGGTAGATGCTGAGAGGTTGTTTCTCCTGGCTGGTGTGTCTAGAACTAGGGGGCATAGTCTCTGGATAATGGGTAGGCCATTTAAGACTGAGATGAGGAGGAATTTCTTCACTCAGAGGTTTGTGAATCTTTGGAATTCTCTGCCCCAGAGGACTGTGGATGCTGAGTCTTTGAGTATATTCAATGCTGAGATAGATAGATTTTTGGACTCATGGGGAATCAAGAGATATGGACATCGGGCAGGTAATTGGAGTTGAGGTCGATGATCAGCCATGATCTTATTGAATGGTGGAGCAGGCTCGAGGGGCCGTATGGCCTACTCCTGCTCTTATTTCTTATTTTCTTATGTTCTTATGACACCCTTGAGGAGACCAAGTACTGAGGCCCAGGAGAGATAAAATGAAAGCCACATTTCACCAGACGTGTCACAGAGCAGACAATAGGCATGCTGAAAATGCATTTCAGATGCCTTGACAGATATGGAGGAACCCTTCAGTACGCACCAGCCAGGGTCTCCAGAATCATCGTGGTCTGCTGCGCTCTGTACAACAGAGCGCAGCAGTGAGGATTAGCGCTGTCTGAGGAGCAAGGCACTGAGTGCACAGCCTCTTCAGAGGAGGAGGAGGAGCATCACCTGGAAGATGAGGAGGAGGACGAGCAGGAGGAACCTGTGGTCCAGATCCCACTAGCACCTGAGCACATTGCTGCCTGGGAGACCTGGGGTGGGCTCATCGTGGCCAAATTTACTTAACTTTATGCAGTACACCCATATGACTGCCACATGTTGCACCAGGTTGTCACCACCCCACAGCAACACCATAAAGCATCCCAACAATGACAAAGCCATTCCTTTCACACTGACCACCATTGCTGGCAGTAACATTATGTCTCACTATTCACTCCAACTCACTACACCACATCCAATGTTGCAGACACAATTGGCCATGACCGGAAAGTGGCGAAAATAATATTTTTTATGTGTGACATTAATGTGATGGAAACTTTACAATATCATTTAACAAAACAAACAAGTGGCTACCCTTGTGAATCTACATGAGTTTCATCTTTTTCTTACATGTGCTTTTATGAGGTGCTACCCCTGTGGCTTCAGCAATGGTAGAGGCAGCCTCCTCACTTCTGTGCTTCGACTTCTTAGACACTTTTGGCGGATGTCCTCTGGGTCTTGGAGCCTATGATGGCCCCACCAATATCTGCCCCTCCTGTGGCTGTGCAGGGGCAGACTTGGGCTTCTTTATCCAAGGCGGCATCTGGGGCTCTGACTGAGGGGGTGGCAACAGGGGAGAAGTGTTAGCGCTTTGAGAGGAGGCCCCACTTGTATGTCCCTTCTCACCATCATCCCTCTCATGGGCCACCCGCACTTCCCTGCTGGCAAGGAGCTGGAGAGCACCTTGCTGCACAACAGTTGGGCCATGAGGTCCCATGTCTATGTTGCCATTCCTCCTTGAGAGGAGGTCTATGAGTGTCTGTCATCTATTCTCCATAGAAACCATGTGCTCATGTGAATGGTGCATTAGCTGCTGCATGCAGGTGGCCATTCTTTCTATGGAAGAGCTTACAGTTGCAATCACCTGCAACAAGGTGGTGCTCACGTTGGAGACGGACTCCTCCATTCTCTGCACATTTGCAGATTTCGCGCTTGCAAAACCTATCAAAGCCTCCTGCACTTCTTGCTGCACCTTCAGGATTGTCCTTTTTCTGTATGGCTTCCAAGGCTCAGCCTCTGCATGCAGCTAAGCAGAGCTTGGAGCATCTTGCGCCCTCTGGCAAAGAGTCTCCCCTGCTGTCCCTGTCTCTACCATCTGCTATTGCTCACTTGTGAGTTGTGAGAGACCAGGTTACAACACTACTCTATCTCGCTTGGCACGCACCAAGGTGTGTGTATCTGCACTGGTGCTGGGTGCGCTTATGTCTGGTGATGGTGTGCCCTCAGAGCCTGGAGGCTCCTCTGAGGAATTGTCTACCTCTTCCTCCTGGACAACGGACAATGGGGGGTGGGGGGTGATGGGAGGGGGCTGTTGATGGACCTGTGGGAGAGTAAAGAGATGAGTTAGATATATCATATGAAGAATGGATACAGATACCATTATGCACGTGATGACCATTCAGTGGCTTCCAATCAGTCTCCATATAAGTGACTGATGTATGCCATTTAGCTCTATGATATGTAATTATGTCACCAGGTTGCTGAGATGTTCCCCATTTCTCTGTCTCCCATCTCCAGCTTCTCGGTGACTCCAGAAACATCCAAGGCAACCTCCTCTGCTGATGTTAAGGTGGCCAAAGATGGAGGGCCAACTCTTGTTCTCTCACTCTCCCTCTTATTGTGGGCTCTCTTTTCCTGCAAGTAGGTAAAGAAGAGAAGGTTGAGTGAGGGTGATGGAATAAGTATAAGGAATGAATAGGCTACATCTTTAGAGGGAGACTATGATGGAGTGGGGAGGCAATGCCAAGTGGCCTCCTTGTGTGTTTTTAGTTGATATGATTGCATTAGGATGAGGGTGAGTGTGAGGGGTGGCTAGTAAGATGGAGATTTGATAATGTAGATAGAGAGAGAGGGATGGGTGGACATGCAAGGTATGTTGGTGTGAGTAAGGCTGGGCAGCAGCAGGTTTGGGAAGGCAGAGTGATGGGGATGTGATGAGAGGCACAGCAGGATGAAGTTGAGTGTGGCTTTGTACTCACCTTTCCTGATCTAATGAGATCATTGAAACATTTGCGGCACTGCACCCAAGTCCTCCTGACCACATCCCTGATGTTCACCTCCTCTGCTATTTGGAGCCAGGCTCTTTTTGTCTCCTGTGGAGGTCTCTTACACCCATTACAAGGGAAGAGGACCTCCCTGCATGCTCTCACTCCCTCCACATGTGGAGGGAGTCATCGGAGAATCTGGGTGCAGCCCTCTATATCAGTGCAGTTATATTTGGCACTCATTCCAGCAATTCTTTTTGTCCAGTGTGCCGCCTGCACATTCCTAGATGAACCTTCAAATGCAATGTGGCCATGGCTCCTTTAAATATCCCAGCTGAAAACACATCATCGTTGACATCATCAGATGTGCAACATTTAATTGGGCCGGGAAACGCGCAGGACTGTCTTAATAGGCCCCATTATCGCAAAGTCGATCTCAGGAGTGGGATGGAATCAGGAACAGGGTCACGACCCGCCAAGGATACCGCCCGCACCTGACCCACCCGGGTACGGAAAATTCTGGCCCATGTCTCATATTCATAACGTATTCAGTAGCTTTTTTCCACTTGATAGTTTTATTTGTGCTTCAAGAGAAAAACACATCCTTAACACCAGTCTCTGGAAACTAATATATTGTTATGACCGACTGAACAAAAGCATAAAAGGGCCATTTTCCTGGCTTTTGCACCCAGAGTCTGAGCGTTCTCCTGATGCAAGGGTTAGAAAAAGTGGGGAAGACTCAGATTATCAAGCCCCTTTCAAGCAAAACTGGAATTCCTTTTGCTTTCCTGGGGGAGGGATGGAAATGCAGACCAAATAGCACCATTAAATGAGACACAGGTGTGTTCCTAATCTTCTGTCTTATTTCCCAGTGGAAACATCTGCTGGGCACTGAGAAAAGGCTTGACTAGAGGGGCTGCGAGGGCCCTGGGAGCAGGACAAAAAAATTACAGGTGAGTGCAGCATTATATCTTTTCATCCCTCTGAGAATTTTAAGGTACATTCAGGATCTTCTAGCTGCTGATCTCCATCGGAAACCAGAAGGTCCTGATCTCCTGGGCTACAGAGGCAGCTGCAGGCCTAAGTTTTTCCAGTGCCTATCACCAGTGCTAATCTTTGCTAGGAGATGGGCCTGTACCATGGCTGCCCAGATATGGACCAGAGCAGGAAATCCAGGTGCTTGCAGTGCCAGACAGGTGCAGCATAGTTTGGGTGTGCTGATCCTCTTTAGCACCCAGGCAGAGGGGACGCAGAAAACTTGTTTCTAATGATGCCAAGTGTTTGTCTACTATAAATGCAAGTCTTTCTCTCCTTTTAAAAATATAATGCCAGTAATTGTCACAGAAGTGTCACAGGCAGTGATCATTAATACATTGGCTTATTTATGAACAGGAAACCTCAGTAACAGGCAAATATCTCCACAGGAAGGAGAACTCAAGAGACTCAGTATAAGATCAGATTTCAAGTAAAAGGTATCTATTAAAATTGTACCGTAAGGTTACTGACTGAGATTGAATACAAAGGATATTGTTTGAAATCACAGGGGAGCAATAAAGAAGACCAACTCTGTAGTGTCCTTCACAGCTCCCCTGTGAAGCAAACCAAATACACTTCCTCTTCCAGCTCAGTCAGTAATATCAACAATCGACATTTCTGCACTCTTGATTATCTGCAAGCATTGTCATGGGAATTTTTACATTAACCAGCTGAAATGCAATTGAGTATGTTTTAATTGATTTTTCAGACTCTGGTTCTAGATCTAGCAAGAAATGTAGTCAGCTGGATATACAACACCAGTAAAATGTGTTATCCATGTGGCTCAGATAGTTAGCTTTGAGTTAGATAATCGGCGGACATCAGCAGGGTAGATCTTGACTTTGTGCGACAGTGTAAAACGGGTGATAGCGAATCGGCAGCCCATATTACATCTCTCCCCATTTTTATTTACATTGAAGTCAAGCGGGAGAGACGTAAAATGGGCTCCCGACTCGCTATCGCATGTTTTACACTGGTACACAAAGTCCAAATTAACCCCTATGGAATTGGTTCTGGGAGATCAACAGGTGTCAATGTCCGAATATTTTTTTCAAGAGTATTTTTAAATGGACATGCCAGGAACTTAAAATAAAGAGGTTAATGCTTGCATTGAAATTGCCAATAGTCTTCACAAATATAATGCTTAAAACCGCAATATATATATATACTAGCTGGCGTGCCCGGCGGTGCCGAGGGTTTTTTGAGGGCTTGTTGTTATGAAAAAGTAGAAATAATTTTTATCTATATATATCAATGAGTCTGTCCATCTGTCTGTCTGTCTGTGTGGGGGAAGGAGAGAGAGAGAGTGGGAAGGAGAGAGAGAGAGGGGGAAGGAGTGAGAGAGAGAGAGAGGGGGAAGGAGAGAGAGAGAGAGGGGGGGAAGGAGAGAGAGAGAGGGGGAAGGAGAGGGGGGGAAGGAGAGAGAGAGAGAGAGGGGGAAGGAGAGAGAGAGAGAGGGAAAGAGAGAGAGAGAGGGAAAGAGAGAGGGGGAAGGAGAGAGAGAGAGAGGGAAGGAGAGAGAGAGGGAAGGAGAGAGAGAGAGAGAGAGAGGGAAGGAGAGAGTGAGAGGGAAGGAGAGAGAGAGAGAGGGAAGGAGAGAGAGAGAGGGAAGGAGAGAGAGAAAGAAAAAAAGAAAGGGGGGAAGGAGAGAGAGAGAGAGAGAGAGAGGGGGAAGGAGAGAGAGAGAGAAGAGGAAGGAGAGAGAGAGAGGGAAGGAGAGGGAGAGAGAGGGAAGGAGAGAGAGAGGGAAGGAGAGAGAGAGAGGGAAGGAGAGAGAGAAAGGGAAGGAGAGAGAGAGAGGAAAAGAGAGAGAGAGAGGGGGGAAGGAGAGAGAGAGAGAGGGGGAAGGAGAGAGAGAGAGGGGAAGGAGAGAGAGAGAGAGTGGGAAGGAGAGAGAGTGGGAAGGAGAGAGAGAGTGGGAAGGAGAGAGAGAGAGAGGAGAGAGAGAAGGGGAGGGAGAGAGAGAGAGGGAAGGAGAGAGAGAGAGAGAGAGAGAGGGAAGGAGAGAGAGAGAGAGGGGGAAGGAGAGAGAGAGAGGGGAGAAGGAGAGAGGGGTGGAAGGAGAGAGAGAGAGAGGGGGAAGGAGAGAGAGAGAAAGGGAAGGAGAGAGAGAGAGAGAGGGGGGAAGGACAGAGAGAGAGAGAGAGAGGGGGGAAGGAGAGAGAGAGAGAGGGGGGAAAGGAGAGAGAGAGAGAGGGGAGAAGGAAAGAGAGAGGGAAGGAGAGAGAGAGAGGTGGGGAAGGAGAGAGAGAGAGAGGGGGGGAAGGAGCGAGAGAGCCGCCGCTCCTCCGGTCGATGTGTTGCGGGCCAACCCCTGATGAGCACCCGATCCGCTGAGCCGGAGCCCTCGCCACTGCTCCCCTGCTAGCTGTCTCTTGGGCCACGTGGTTCTCTGTTTTCCCGCGCAGCCGGCCAGAGAGAAGAAAAACAAAAGAGATGAAGAGAGACGCGACTGAGTGAACGATCTAATTTAAAGCAGCCTCTCCCTCACTGAAAGGTGAGAGCCGGAGGGAGATTTTGCGGGTGAAGAAGGGCGGCCGCCATTTAATTTCCCACCCGGGGAAGGGCTTGGAAAATTGAGCCCAGCCGCAGTGGCCGTGCGCGGCCTAGCACTTCAGGCCCGGCCGGGCTCTCGGGCCGCGACTCATCTCAGCTGAGCTCCCGCTTCGGGAGAGAGAGAGAGGGTCGGAAGGAGAGAGAGAAGGGGGGAAAGAGAGAGAGAGAGAGAGAGAGAGAGAGGGGGGAAAGACTTAGAGGCAGGCCGCGGTGACCGTGCGCAGCCTACCGCTTCAGGCCTGGCCGGGCTCTTGGGCCGCGACTCACCTCAGCTGAGCTCCCGCTTCGGGAGAGAGAGAGAGAGAGAGAGGGGGGGAAAGAGAGAGAGAGGGAGAGGGGGGGAAGGATTTAGAGGCAGGCCGCGGTGACCGTGCGCGGCCTAGCGCTTCAGGCCCGGCTGGGCTCTCGGGCCGCGACTCACCTCAGCTGAGCTCCCGCTTCAGGAGAGAGAGAGAGGGGGGGAAGGAGAGAGAGAGAGAGAGAGAGGGGGGGAAGGAGAGAGAGAGAGAGAGAAATTCCTGAATCAATACTAATGAATCAACAATTTCCTCAACTTCATTACCATTTTTTTAGCTTCAGGCCCGGCCTGTCTTTAATGGCCACCACTCACCTCAGCTCAGCTCCCGCTCGGCAGTTGGAAGGATTAGGCCCCGCCCACAAACACCATGAAACGCCCCCTGTACCCCCGTAAGATTGGTCAACCATCACGTCACTCAACGCTAATGAGCGGTAGGATTGGTCAACTGCTAATGAGCGGATTTTTTCCGTTTTTTGAACGTTTTTGTATACTGTCCGAACAATTTTTGTCTGACCAAAAAGTAAATATGCCTATGAGACTCCCCTAATCATAAGCTTTCTTTTGATATAACATATGTGTAGTTACGCTCTATAACTTTTGAGTGATGCCCCGGACAGACAGACAGACAGGCAGACAGACAGACACCACAATCCTTTTATATATATAAAAATAATAATAAATATATATATTGGGCCGTATCTACGCACTTACCTGAGGGCTCCCGAGGTGCGTATAGTTCCAATGCTGGGCCTCTCCAACTCCAAGTGCACAGGGCCTACGTATCCCAGGGGCGCATGTGGTTCGCAAGCATCCCTGGGATCACGTGGGCCATGGGGAGCCAATCAAAGAAGAGAATCTCCCTTCATACACTTGGCAGATAGACCCGTCAAATACATGAATGGAGATCACCCCAAAAACAAATTACAACATTAAATACATTTTCTTTTTAAATCACATTTCTAAAAATATTTGAATAAAATTACAATAAATTAAATATTTTAAACAAAAATTTATTTTTTGGAAAAAATAATTTAAGTATTTTATGGGGCTAAAAATAAACTTACTTTTTTAAAAATATTTTTAAATGATAAATGAGTGGGAAAAAATTTTTTTTTTTACTTTTTTCAACTCTTATCCTGGTAAAAGCAGGCCTTACACTTGCTTTTACCAGGCGTAAGAATGCTAAGGGATTTCTGCGGGCGGAGGGTCTCCAGAAAGCGGAACTATCCGCCCGCAGCGGCCCTTCTCCAGGGCAGCCGGAGGATCTGTCAAGAGGATACTTGACAGATTGGAAATGCCGGTTTTCAGCGCATGCGCCGTGCATGCCTGAAACCGGCATTTCCAATGTCCCTATGGGTGTGTACACAACGCATACACACCCGTAGGGATCGGAATATCCGGCCCATGATATATATGTATATAATATTCAATGGCTATCCATATCATAGTGCCTTTATTTTGGGTCTAGGGTATTGTGTGTGACAATGCTTCTTCTCTGAGATCCAACCAAATTTACCACAAATCCAGGTCTTATTACCTAGACAGTAAAATAAAGAGGTTATTTCTCAACAGAAAATATATATGACAACCTTAAAAACAAGGAAAAGCTGATGAACAGCTTTAAAATAGCTGACACAGACTCAAAAAGCTGACAGCCCCATAATATGGGCCTCAGAACACATGAAAACAAAGAGTTAGGCTGAGAGTTGAGCTGGAAGTGGCATGGTATTACCAAAACCATTGTATACCCAACATTTGATCATTTTTATTACAAAGGGAAAAAAAACTAAATACACAAAACTCCAGTTTGCAGCAGTGGCAAATTTAAAGATGGCTTAAAGGTGGATATGAGTGCCGAGCACATGAGATTCATTTTGTGGTGAGGTCAGAGGCATTCCCCAATCCCAGAAAAGATTAATTGTTGACATTTTGGGGTCAAATTGCCGTGTGGGTTCTCCCGTTTGTCCACTGTAACTTCGGCAGAAGATAAATGGAACCCCCGGAGAAATAGTGGTAAACACCATTTGTTCCATTTCCCCAGATTTTCTGTGGAGTTCCCGGGAGATCCTCCGCTGAAAGTCAACCCCTTTATTTGTTGCTTTTTTTTTTGTATGTTCAAGCTTATTGTAATACTGTCTTTCTAAAGCTGCAGGAACAAAATTGAACTGCAAATAAAAATTGTCACACTGCAATCATAAAATATTTGAAGCACACAAAAATATGGGGGGAGAAATTGGGCTCCCAACACTCGAAAAAGGTGTCTAATATACCCGTGCACACTTGCGACAGGAAGTGCGCCAGATGCCATTTAATTGAATGGGTTTGCACGTGCACACCTAATGACCACCGGCAGCATGCAGAGCAGATGGATCATGAAGTCTTCAGCATGCAACACTGATCTGATGCTGTAAGACTTTCTCTTACTACTGTTCGGTCCTCAAGAATTACGAATTAGCTTAACAATGACAGACAAGGATGTGATCAATAAAATTGGTCTTTATTCACACTATAGTTCAAAATTCGAGTGTGCATAGAAGAACATATGGCAATAAATTCAAAGAACTCTCGGCAATAAATATACCTGTAACTTATTAATTCAGACTTACATAAAAGTACCCCCTTAACAATTCAAACGTACATAAAAGTACCCCCTTTAACAACATCTAAGCTTATGTCTGACTTTTATACATACTCCTTCATTTCTGGGTGATCGGTCAAGGGAAATTGTAAGTCGAAACATAGACTGGCCAGCTTTCTCATTTCATTCTTCCTCCTGCTCTGTCTTCTGTGTTCTTCTAAAACTCTGAAAACTCCCACCACTGGGTTATAAGGCCTCGTTGATCGTAAATTAATCTCTGCCTCCCTTGGATAGGTCAGTTCCACTCCAAACCTTCCCTGATTGGAGTTCCTTCCGTATGACACATTCCTGTTCCTGTGAGATGTATGGGGGCGGGACTTCCTTGTCAATCATGTTCTCCCTTCTTGTCCATGTGGCCTCTCAAACAAAGAACACATACTGACCACCATTTTGTGTCTTCACAAACAAAGAACACATGCTGATTTCCTACATTTTAAATCCATCCATTATCATCTTACAATTCATTTGCAATTTCGATCTCCACACGGTAGCAGCTGTTTTATTACACTTTTCAGAATCTTACAATGCCAGTGCTGCCATTTTTGAATGCTACACTCCAGCCTACACCTTGTCTTAACCTCGCACACCTGAACATGATGTTAAACGGCATGAAGGGCCCCCCACCAGTACTACATAAAGGGATCATGAACTATTTAAATGTTAGCTACTGGATTATTTCTCCCAGCTGTTGTTGCAATTGTGTGCATTTTTGGAACTTTCCTATACTTGCCTAAAGTTTTAATAGTGTACCAGGAGTGGTCTGGCTGGTGCTGAAGTACTTTTTTGTTCATTTAAAAACTTGTGCTGAAACACGTTGCTTCCAGACATGGGTGGCTTGGTAAGCCTTCCTCGTGGAATTGAGCATGACTGGGAGAATGAAGAGAGGCCACGTAGAGCAGGACAAGCTTGTAGAAGAAGGAGGAGGGGAAGAAGGGCTCTCAGCAGGAGGTCATATTGTGAGAAGGTCTTTAGGGAGCCGTTCTCTTACCTCAACTTCAGCGAGGACCAATGCTTGAGACAACTTCACTTCACTAAAGAGGTCGTGACTGATACCTGCTAATTGTTTCAGCCACAACTGCAATCTCAAATCAGGGCAAGGACCGCATTCCCTGTGGCTGTCCAGGCAGGCTGCTGCTGGAGCTATAAGGAACATCTTATAGTTTGCAGTACACTGCTGCATAAGGGAGGTCACTGAGGCTCTTTATATGAAGAGAGACAGCTTTATCTCATTCCCTCTTGCCAGAGACAAGCAGGCAAAGCAAGCACAATGGTTTGCATGGATTACAGGCTTCCCCATGATGCAGGGAGCCATTGACTGCATGCACATTGCCTTGCGTGCGCCTCAGGTGCACTCTGCCATTTTGTGAAAGGGATTCCACTCCCTCAAAGCACAGTTGGGGTGTGAACACAGGCAGAGCATTATGCAGGTGAATGCCCATTATCCTGGCAGTAGTCTTGAATCCTTCATTCTGTGGCAGTCCTCTGTGCCACCTGTATTTAATGCACCACAGCAAGTCCAAGGGTGACAAGGGTTATCCACTCATGACATGGCTCATGACTCCAGTCCAGAACCCACGCACACATGCACAGCAGGCCTACAATGAGAGCCATGCTGCCACAAGGAACATTATAGAGCACACCATCAGCGTCCACAAGCAACGCTTCTACTGGCCTGGACTGCTCTGGAGGAGCCATGCAGTACTCAGCTAAGCGGGTATCAAGGTTTGTGGTGTTTTTCTGCATGCTGCACAACCTGGCCGTTATGAGGGAACAGCCCTTGCCACCACCTATCAGGCGGGAAGCTGAGGAGCAGGGGCACAAGGAAGAGGAGGAGGAGGAAGCAGTGGAGGAGGAGGAAGTGCAACAGGAAGTGGAAGTGTAGGGGGTGGCGTGGGGTCGGCGCGTGCGCCCAGTCAGTTATGCCCCTGACTGTGAGTGGTTCGAATCACTCCCACGCCCCTGGGTTCTAGACACCGGACTTAGGTACAGGCGGTAATATGGAAAACACTCGAGTAGACAGGTGGTTTGGATGTAAGAAAACCAAGAATTTATTGAAATAGAAATTAACACAGTCTTATGAGAAGTTACTAGTATAAAATTACAGACAAATACAAAATAACTATACTTATACAGGGAATGGGGAACACACGGCACATCGAGGGAAAACTAACTATCTTAACAATCCCCTTATCTTTATCCCACCCCTTATACCTAACTAGATTAAGCTATGAGGGGCCAGAATTCATGCTCACCAATCCAAAGGTAAAAGCCAACTGCTAACGAGTGCGAGTTTTGAAGTCTGGTTTCTGGTCCTTCTAGGTACCCCGTCGCCACGTGGTCTTCAGGGACGTGGTGCTGGGTCTGCTACTGTGAAACATCTTCTCCCCTCCGCTGCCATCGTCGTCTCGTCGCGATGGGTTCTCCTCTTCTTCTCCCTTGGGCGGTCGTCGGCAGCACCGTTGTGCCTACAGGGCAGTTGGCAGTTTTAACTGCCTAGGTTTTCCTATCCAAGCATAAGAATGCCAGTCTATTCGCCGTGGCATGGCCACCTGCGTTTTCACAGTGTTCAATGAGGAATGTTCATCTTTCCAAGCGCCAGCTTATAACTAGGCGCTTGGTTTTCTTATCGATACGTTTTTTGCTGCCCTGCTCTGCCCTTATCGAGTTATTATCGTCTTCTTCGTCTCTACTTGTCTCGTCTCGTTGGACTGCTATACAAGTCCTGGGCTACCTGCTCGACTTCATCTTGCCCCTTTCTGTGGCCTGGGCGTCCTGGATGGTTATGGACTTGGGTCTCATTCCCCTCCCCTGCAGTTGGTATGGTGTAACTGGCTACTGAAAATCTGCTGCGGGGAGAGAACCCACCACGAGGCCAGGGCACGAGTACGAGCGGTAGCCCAAGAGGCCGGAGCCACGAGAGCAGAGCAAGAGCCAAGAAGAGCAGAGAGCAGCGTCAAGAGCAAGAGAGTGATTGCTACCTGGGGCCTTCAGTTATAGTCCTCACGATAACCCTTATCTGCGCACCAAATCAGGTTAGTTCATTGTCCCAATCTTGGCAGGCTAGTTTAAATAATTGTAGCAATCTAAACTAACTGTTTTTAGATGGCCGGTGATCACACCTACTGGCCTGATGTCTGAGCTGTATTGTTATTAACGCATCTTAATCGGCCTGCCCAGCCTCGATGGCTTCCTTAAGCTGTTTCCGATTATTTATGCAAACAGCTTGATGGCCTCAAGTATAGGCCTAACTGGTTTTGGTCTGTCTGGGATTTGGCTTAATGCATAATTCAGAGTCCTGCTGTCTGCTTTTCAAAATACAAAAGTCTTTCTTCACAGAAACTGTAGCTTAGGTTTCGATTTCCCCAAAAGCTGCTTGTGTCACAGAGTCCAAGCTTTTAAAAAAAATCTTGCAGGCTTTTGGCCACGAGGTGCGGACACCATCTTTGGGTACCCTTTTTATTAAAATGTCCATGCAGGGTCCCTTTTATTAATAATAACCTTTGGGGAAATGTGGAAATTTTGCGAATCTTACACTCCCCCCTGTGATACTAAAACTTGCTTGAAGTATCATTCTTACAAGGTGAGCAAAATTTTTCTGACCCTCCATAGTCAACCTTCCCCTGTAATTACCCATCTAATATACCCACGACACATGCAATTCCCATTCCGCGAAAATTTAGTGTACATCAGCATACATCGAATAAATTACAGACTTTACACACACCCAAGCACGGAGGGGGTCTGATGCGCCTGCACCACTTGGTACACATACATCTTTATTAACCCGTCACAAAAAAACAACAGAAAAACCTTTATTAAAAACAACAAACACAAAAAAAAACAACAATCTTTTAATCAGAATACAAGGAAAAAGACTTAAACGGGCGTATCTCCCTCCACCGTTACATAATGTTCCTTCCAGGTCTTCTGGTTTTGGAATTCTAACAACTGACCCTTTCCCTTACACTGAATGCAAACTAGATACAACACTATCCCTAACTGACAAACCACGAGAATGTGGGAAGCCAGTCTGATCCACGAAGGGACCTCTATGTTATTGAAAATGTCCCACCAGGGTGGAATCACAATATCCAATACTGTAGTGGCGCTTCTTAGTTTCCAAACAGGCAGGCCACTGAGCTGTGGGGCCTTTAACAACGAGTAGATGCGTGTCAAAATAAAACGTTCCCAAACGTAGCTTTGTCTTTTAAACTGTTTACTATAACACTTAACAAACGGAATTACAAAGCAAATACGTATAAACGAACACGGTCAAAAACTGTACTGCTCCAAACCTCACAGCTTCTGCCTCTTTCACCACGTGCAGTTTAAACTGTAAAATGGCTGCACCCATGTGTGGCTTAGGGACTGTTCCATTGTGGCAATAATGAAGGGGGTGTCGGACTATACTACTGGAGCAAGAAAATAGGGGGTTTCTTAATACAATAAGTCGGTCAGGCAAATTAACTGTATTATGCCATTTAGCCACTATTTTAAAGTATTTCCTTAAGCTTTTATGGCTCTTACATTCCGGCCCCTAATTGACTAGGCACATGAAGCATATCAATTATTCAAACATTCTTAAGAGTCATAAACTAATGAGTTCAACATATTTACAATATAAATGTCCACTTTTTTCGTTCAGGAACCTTTCACGCTACTTCTTGTAGCAGGCAGAGCTTTGTGATCGGTCTTTCCAGGGGCGTGTAACCATCTGCAAACAATGCATTCAGAGAGTATTTTTCTTATTACGGAATTAGCTCCTGGAATCCAGTATCTTTGTCTTAGCTTCGCAAGCACGTGATTCCTCCCACTGTGTCCAATACTCTGGTGTATATGCTGAAGAATGAGAGTAGCAACCCGGAGGTCCTTAGAAAGGATAGCAGGATGCTTGGCCTCCTCTGGCATAGCAGATTTGTTTAGTCTCCCTCCCACCCTCAGTACTCCATCTTGCAGTGTAGGGTCCAGCTTGTAGATATGACTACCTTTCTTGATTGGAGTATTTCGCTGTAGAGCTTCGATTTCTTCTGGGTATCTTTGCCTTTGACTGAAGCGAACTATCTCCTTCTCAGCCTTGGCCAAATCCTCCACGGTCAATGAATTCTTGCCCAATGTGGTCTTGTGCTGATGCATGTACTGCTGTAGAAGCATTCTCTGCTTATCAGGGTTACTTTCAGACTGACTGATAGTGGCTCGGTACTCTTTTCTCTTACCGCTCCGGTGTAGCAGCAACTCTTTCAACCTTAGGAACCATGCAACTGCTTTCCTCAACTGGTGCCATCCTGAGAAATGGTTAACAAGCTTGTTCACTGTGTCGAAGTTCTCTTTCGTATTTATGAGATTTACTGTGACTGATCTCTTGACTTCGACGTCGTCTTCAGCAATCTGACTTGGCATATCTGGTCTTTCTGGCCATGATCTCTGTTTCCAGCAGATAACTTGGGCCTTGTATCCAAGTTTCGCTCCTCGTGAAGTTTTCAGCCTTCAATCCCCGTGAGGCTTGATCTGCTGGGTTTAATGAGGTGTTTACATACCTCCATTGAGATGGTTGTGTAGCTTCTCTAATGGATGAGATTCTGTTTGCTACGAAGGTCTTGAAGCGTATCTTCTCATTCTCTATATACTTCAGCTCCGTCGTGCTATCCGTCCAGAAGACAGATTCTTCTAATGGGAGCTGTAACTCTTTACGCATCACCTGGTCAACTTTAACTGCAACAACCGCTGCCGTCAATTCCAGTCTCGGGATGGTGACCTGCTTCAGCGGAGCCACCCTGGATTTCCCCATGAGGAAGGCACAATGTTTCTGGCCCTGTTGATTTGTCAGCAAGAGGTAAGTAGCCGTGCCATAGCCGTCCTCACTGGCGTCCGAGAAATGATTTAGTTGAGCCGTCCTTGTAACTCCAAAACTCGCGGGCTTGATGCATCTACTGACGTTGAAGCTAGAAAGTTGTTGCAAATCTGTCAGCCATCTGTGCCATCTCTGAGCTTGACCTTCTGGGATATCTTCATCCCATCCTCTCTTGTCTCTACACAGCTCTCGTAGCATCAGCTTCACCGGCAGAATGAGTGGTGCCAGGAATCCGAGAGGGTCGTAGATGGAACTGACCACGGAGAGAATCCCTCGTCTTGTGGATGGTCTTTCGTTCACCATTATCCTGAAGTTGAACGTGTCTGACTCGATGCACCATTGTACACCAAGAGCTCTCTCGATAGGAAGGACATCGTGGCTCAGGTCCAGATCTTTGACTTCAGTGGCTCTTTCCTTTTCTGGGATAGAAGCTAGAACTGCTCTGCTGTTGCTTATCCACTTAGTCAGGTGGAATCCTCCATTCGAACACAGAGTTCTAAGGTCTCTTGACAGTGCGATGGCATCGTCTTCTGTTGACACGGACTTCAGACAGTCATCGACATAAAAGTTTCTGAAGATTGTCTCCACGGCCTCTGATGGTGCTTTGCCTTTGCCATCTTCTGCAGTTTTTCTGAGAGCGTAGCTTGCACAGCTGGGAGATGATGTGGCTCCAAACAAGTGTACGGCCATTCTACATTCCACCATCGCTTGACTAACGTCGCCATCTGGCCACCAAAGGAAATGCAGAAGATCAGCATCTTCATCAGGGATTCTGACTTGGTAGAACATTGATTCTATGTCTGCCATCATGGCAACGAGCTCTTGTCTAAACCTAGTCAAGACGCCAATGAGGGTATTAGTAAGATCAGGACCTTGAAGCAGCTGATCATTCAGTGAAGTTCCTCTGAATGAGGCGGCGCAGTCAAACACTACACGGATCTTTTTCTTCTTTGGGTGATACACCCCGTGATGAGGAATGTACCAGACCCTTCCATCGTCTCTGTTCAACTGTTCTTCAGGCACTTTTACAGCATAGCCTTTCGCTATGATGTTTCTCATGAAGTCTTTGTAGTCTTCGTGAAAGTCGGGGTTCTTGTTCAGCTTTCTCTTTAGACTGATGGCGCGTTGCTCTGCTATGCAGCGATTGTTCGGCATCTTCGCGGTCTGTCTTCTCAGTGGCAAACCAATGTGATAGTGGCCATCAATGAACTGTGTAGACCTTGTCATCAAATCCATGAACTGATGGTCTTCTTGTGACATCTCTGTCTTTTCCTCACAGCTGCGTTCTGAGAAGTCTGCGTTGAACTGCTGTATCAACAGCTCTTCGATGCTTGCGATCGAGATGCGATTAACTGTGACATTTTGTCGTTCCTCCTTGTTCGACTTGTTGCCATCATCTCCCCTTACCGGTCCATTGACTACCCATCCAAGGGCTGTCCTGACGGCGTAGGGTCCGTCATCCTTGCTGTTTATCACCTGCCATGGCTCCATAGTTTTGTAGGCATTGGTTCCAATTAATAGGCCAATTTCTGCTTCAATGTATGGGAGATGCACCTTTTCTAGGTAAGGCCATCTATCCACATCCTTCTGCAGGGCTAGGTTCCCTATTCTAACAGGAATCTCCCTCTGTGTGAAAACATTAGGCAGGTCTATGAAGTCCTTCTCTTCAAGTCCACACACTTCTAGGTCTGACAGGATATAACTTTGCATTGCCTTCTCATGACCCATGGTGCGTAATAGGATTTCTGTTCTTCTGCCTCTAACGTTCAGCTGTCGCATGAGTGATTCTGTGCAGAACGTTGCTGAACTACCTGGATCCATGAAGGCGTAAGTCTCCACAACCTTCTCACTCCTCTTAGACTTGATCCTTACTGGTACGATGGCAAGAATACAATCACTGTCACCGGCCCCAGTAAGTCCACAAGTCTCTGGTTCTAGCGACACCAGAGCACTTGAAACAACCGTCTCGTCGGTATTGTTTTCTTCACTCTTCTTAGGGACTTGTTCTTCTTTATGGATATGCAGCAGACTGGGATGTTTCCGAGTGCACTCTCTGCATGTTGTTCTTTGCTTACAGTTTCTACTCAGGTGCCCCTGAGAGAGACATCCAAAACATAGGCCGTTGCACTTCAGGAATTCGATTCTGTCCTTATGTGGCTGTGCTTTGATGTCGCTGCAGAAATCCAATGTATGATTCTTCTGGCAGAATAAGCATGGCTTCTGAAAGGCATCAGCAGACGTCCCTGTGCTGCTCCTTTTGGTAGAGGAGTTCTGGGGCCTTTCTTCCTCGGCCTGAGTGATGATAGTTGCAAAGCTGCTTCCCCTGGAACCACCTTTCCTGAGAGTCTTTGATTCAACAGGCTTGGCTTTCACTCTTCCATCAGTAGTCGGGCTGACGTCCTGGATGTTTCCAAACAATGGGTCCCTAGCAATTTTAGCCTGTTTGTCTATGAAATTCACTAAGTCTGCAAACCTGGCTCTACTTTTCCGCCTCTCCATTATCTCAAAGGCTGTTCTTCTCCATTGTTCTCTCATCCTGTAAGGAAGCTTAGAGATGATGATTCTCATAGTCGTAGGATTGTCCATCTCTTCCATGAATTCAACATCCTCCATGGCGTTGCAACATCCTATGAGGAAAAGAACGTATGCGTTCAATGCCTCTCCGTCCTCCGATCTGATCTGTGGCCACTTGGTAGCCTTTTCAATATATGCAGTGGCTATCTTCAGCTCGTTACCATAGTGCTCCTGCAGCAACTTCCTGGCTTCTATGTATCCCCGGTCCGGTCTCATGTGTTCACAGCTTCTGACCAGGTCTTGTGGTTTACCACTGGTGTACCGTCCCAGGTAGTACAACTTATCACTGCTGCTCTCTGTTTTGGAGTCAATGGCTTGTTCAAAGGATCTGATGAAGGGCTTATACTTGAGTGGGTCACCTTGGAACACTGGTATGTCTCTTTGAGGGAGTCGAAACAGATTCTGTTGTTTTACAAGCATCTCTGTAATTTCGTTCTGACGTTGCATCACTCGGTATAGGCTTCTCCCTGTGTCTTCAGGCCTCTGGTGGTCATCAGCAAGGTCTAATCTAGACTGTCTGACGTCTGGGGTAGCATCACGTGCTCCTGTTAGTGGAGAGGCCACTCTTCCACGCTGTAATGCCAGGGGATTGCCTTCGGGCTCTGTTGTAACTCTTGAAGGTGCCCTGGATCCAACTCTATGTGACAACGTTGACTGGCAGTGGCTCCCGCCATCCCGTGAGCCTTCATAATCTTCGTACGCACTCAACCTGGCGTCTGAGACCTCGATAGCTGTTTTTATCTCCAGCTGTTCTTTCTTTGCCTGCACCTGGGCCCGTTGGGCCTGCAGTTGGGCCTCTTGGACCTGCAGTCGGGCCTCTTCCCATTCAAGAGCTTGCTTCTCCGCTAAAGATGCTGCGCGCGCCATCAACGCCGCCCGTTCAGCCTCCGCTCTCATGCGTCGCGACGAGCTTGTGGTGGAAGCGGCTGACCTGCGTCCAGAAACAGAGCTACCTTCTTTTCGATTTTTGCTCGGTCTGGCGGAAGTCTCTGAAATGCTATCGTCTGGTCCGACTTCATCGTCAACTTTATCTTTCTCTGCTGTATCAGCATCTTGACGAATCTTTAAAATCCACTGTTCCGTGGCCTTGATATAGTCCTTAATGCTGGTTGATTTAAGATCAAACCAGTTGTGCTGATCATCGTTTCCCTCTTCTTCAGACAGAAGTGCTAATACATCTTCATTGAGTACATTAAATTCTTCATGCAGCTTGGAGAAATCGTAATACATTATGTCTTCAGCTTTCTTAATATTAGCATTATCTTCCATAAGGCGATCAATTATCTTCATTTTTCCAGTTATCTGAGCTAATTTAGCCTTCCTTGCACCTATGCTTCTATGTAACTTCTCTTCCATTGCCTTTGGGGTGAGCTTTATTTCCCTCTTTTGGCTAGCAATCCTTCTGGCTGAGGGAAGCTCCTGGCTCCGCAAGGCCTCGGCCATTTTACCCGCAGCTCTTATTTAGCTTCTCAATAGAATGAACAAAGTAAGTAACAGTCACTGTACCTTCGCTTTCTTATATTGTCGTCTGGCTCCGTGACCATTCATGTATACGTTCGCCGACGATTCCGTCCCTTCCTTCTTAGGGAGCAAGTTTTTGACTAATGTAGTGGCGCTTCTTAGTTTCCAAACAGGCAGGCCACTGAGCTGTGGGGCCTTTAACAACGAGTAGACGCGTGTCGAAATAAAACGTTCCCAAACGTAGCTTTGTCTTTTAAACTGTTTACTATAACACTTAACAAACGGAATTACAAAGCAAACACGTATAAACGAACACGGTCAAAAACTGTACTGCTCCAAACCTCACAGCTTCTGCCTCTTTCACCACGTGCAGTTTAAACTGTAAAATGGCTGCACCCATGTGTGGCTTAGGGACTGTTCCATTGTGGCAAGAATGAAGGGGGTGTCGGACTATACTACTGGAGCAAGAAAATAGGGGGTTTCTTAATACAATAAGTCGGTCAGGTAAATTAACTATTATGCCATTTAGCCACTATTTTAAAGTATTTCCTTAAGCTTTTATGGCTCTTACAAATACCTTAGTCCCTATCTCTACTGTTTTCTGCTCTAGAGTGTAAAAATGTTTCTGCGAGACTATAACGGCTTTGAGTATTTTGGTAAGGTGTTCTGGGAGATGGGGAGAGTGCACTACGTACTTTTGCAAATTTGTAAAATTCTCCTTCACAGTGAGGTGAACAGTGGAGGGTTCAGGAATGGGAACAATTCGCTCCTGGGCCACTTGAACTTCTGCCTCGGGTTTAAAACAGAAGCTGCTGTCACTGAATGGACACCAGCTATGCTGTCCATGCTGGTAATGGGACGCGCCGGTGCTGACACAATATGTCCCACCTCCTATATATGCTACCTGCGGGGAAACATGGCCTTGTGCGATTGGCTCCATGGTACAATTTATATGTTTCACGCCAGCAGCTCTGAACCCACACTGCGGTTTTGAATAGGCATTCAAGTGCTGGGGACACAGGATTATGTGTGCTCCCCGGCTCCGGCACCCTGAGAGGTCAATGCCTGTCATAGCGTGCTCCCACTTTATGATGTAAGGTGGGACCGCTGCGAAACGAACGTGCGCACTCCCTTGAATGACTCCAATGTTCTCAACCCTGTATACTGGCGCGGGTCAGGCTGTCCTACCCATGACCAGCATCCTAACTACTACTCCCATGGTCATGTGGTTGGACCGTCCACAATCCACGGGGACTGGGTAGGCTTCGGAAGCTAGCCAGAGTTGGCACGGGCTTAATGCATTCTCAAACGGGTGGAGGGCAGCGAGGTGTTTGCTGCTGATCCAGGAGGGGACTAAACCCTGTTTTAGATCCTCCAGGTTACTGCATCCCTCACCCAGCAACCACGCCCCATATAGCATGCACACCTCATTCTGCGCAGCCTGGTCAGAAGCATTTCTGTCCTCCCTTATGAGGGCATTTACCATCTTTGTGTGCTTTTCCAACTCCACTATGATTTCTTTTAAATGGACCGTCATGGCCTGGTCCTCATGCAACTCTGAGCCCACTACCTTGTTCTCATCCATTAGTATGTTATTTAACTGTGTTTTTAAACCATTTATCTGGGTCTGTAGCTCTATGTCATCCAAACTGTTGATGACAGAGGACCCAGTACTAAACACAGTAAAAACATCATTCCGTACTCCCCTTCTTTGCCTCCCTGCATTTCCCCAAAACTCTCGGTGTGTGGTGTACAGTTCGGTTTTGTCCACGTGGGCGAAATCGAACTCATAGAACTTCTTGAACATATCCTTTAATAGGGCCTGGTATAACTGCTCTCTTTCTTTGGGACACCACTCCAGTAAATGTACCTCGGTGAGATTTAAAATCACGGAGGCTACTGCGTAGTGTACCCCCTGGTACAGCATCTGATCAGTGGGGACTAGTACCAACCCATTCCCTGGTCCCTTGGTGGTGATGGGGCAACATTCCCTGTGTATCCTCGCTGCCTGCGCCGTGGGTGGGGCACAAGCTCAGTGGCATTGACTGGGATTGGGGTGTATGGGACTGCACACACCTTCAGGCTCGTATCACACTTCATCCCCTCCCCGGCGTCTTGCCACTGCCAGTGGAAAATGATGGATATGCCTGCGGGGCACACCTCCTCTGACCCCCACATACAGATGTAAATCACTTGATCCGGTTCCCACCACTTGTCCCAACACACACTTAATCCCCCATGAGTTCCTGTAATCGTCCGGTGCGTATTGTTCCCCAACTGTTCCCACTCGACTGCGGGGTTCCTCATATCTTTGCTCAGCTTTCTGAGCCACCACCACCTATCCAGAGGAATGTGTCCCTTGCATGTTAAACATACACGCTTTCCTACGGTGATGCTGACCCTTGTGGTAACGACCCGTACCCTGGGGCACAGGAGGGAGGCCTCCCCGTACGTGAACCCGGTCTGACTGGAGTACTGAGATGAATTGGACCCCAGCCATCCTGGCCACCTTCCCTCGTGGACATAAACGGCGGTCTCCTCCATCTCCCATTCACCGCTTCCGTCGGTCGCTATGGGTGCTCTATCTCCCGAGCACCCGTAGATGTGGGAGTCTTCTACAGCGCCCCGCTTTTTCAGGCTCAGTCCCATCAGGGCGAGTTGGCTTACGATCCCCTTCATCCCGACAGTCTTTCTGTAACAGATACAAAACATACAGCCAGGTCCCCAAGAGATTCTCTGGCTTGGGTGAAGCATAGTCGAGCCTTGCGGTCTCGACTCAAATACACACTCTTAGCAGATTCCTTACTTAATTAACACTACCCATCACCTTATTTAACTTAAGCTAAAACACCCAAACCTAAGCTAAATACCTAACTTAACAATAACCGAAACTTAAACGACCTAAACTATGTACATCCGCCGCCCGTCTCTGGGCAGCCAGGCTCATACCTGGTTGGACTGCGGCTCACCGCTACCTCCGGCGTGGCCGCACCGTCCTGCACTGTTGGTCCCTCGCAGCCTGTGGCTGCTGGCTGGGGACCTCTGTCCTTTGACCTCCCCCTGACTCGAGGGGCGGCCCTTGGTAACTGGAAAGCTGGTGACCATGGCTTTCTCAGCTGGGGCGTCCGTGGGGACCTTCTAGGGACTTTGGCGGGTGGGGCTTTCTTGGCCGCTGGGCCTTTAACCTGAACCGCTGCTCCCTCAGGCTTGATCTCTCCCGAACCTGGGCTAGGGGCAGGTAACTCTTCGCAGCCTGCTGCTGTGAGCTGAGAGTCTCTGCCCCCAGGTCCCATGGCTGGGTCCGGGGTGGGGTTTTTGACCTCAGGTCCCTCCTCCTCTACACCTGGGTTAGGGGCGGGGTTTTCGCCCTCAGATCCCTCCCCCTTGTCTGGATCCCAGAAGAGTGGGGGAGAGTCCCAATCGATGGGCGGGATGGCCCCTCCCTTTAAGCAAGCCACAGCGCCTGCCTGTGCAGTCTGTGAACTTGCTCCTGCTGCAGGCTGAGGATCTTTATCCTCAGACCTTTCCCCAACTGGCTGTTTTCCTCTTTCAGGTTTGAACAGCTTGCACTGGTTGATATGAAAACATTTTGTACGCCGGGGCACCTTCACGGCATATACCATGGGGCTGGCTTTATCTACAATGCTGTAGGGCTCCATGTACAATGGTTCCAAACTCCCTACTCGGGCATAATTTCTTACCATAACCTGATCTCCTACCTCCCACTCGTGGTGCTTTCTGGGTTCGAGCAGCAATCGGTTACTCCGATGCTGCTTTCCCATGTTCCCAGCCGTTTGCTCGTGGACCTGCTTCAGGTGCTTAAAGAGGTTTCGGGTGAACCTGTCCCGGTTTCCCTCCCTGAGCTGACCCTCCGTGAGCACCGGGGCTTGGACTTGGGTGGGGGTCCGCATAACCCTGCCAGTCATCAGCTCGTACGGGGAGTACCCCGTGTTTTTAGACTGGCTGGCCCGGATCCCCATCAAAACCAACGGTAGGACGTCGGCCTATTTACGGGGCGAGTCCACCGTTTCCTTCCTCAACCTTTCTTTTAGGATCCGATTCATACGTTCCACAATCCCCGATGACTGCGGGTTGTGGGCCACGTGCCATTGCCCTTCAATGCCTAACAGTATAAGGGTGTTCTGCATCACCTGTCCGGTGAAGTGACTCCTGTAATGTATATACCTTTAAGGGGGGAACTATCTTTTACAGCTCATGTATACTGCAGTACCGGCAGTGACCACACCTGTATATAGCACTGAGTAGTAATCTGTACAGATCAGTTCCCGTGTGAGCCACGTTGAGTAAACACCTGTTGTACCGTTCTCCTGCAGTCTGTGTCTTATTATACACGGACACAACATTGGCGACAAGGCAAGTTCGAACCTACCTGCAACTCTGCATCACCTCCCGGGGATTCGTTCCTGGAGATCACTGGATTGGAGGTCAAGGCCAGAGACTCGGGCGTCGTCCACAGGCAAACGCACAGTCATCCAGCAGAGACTCGAGAATTGCGGGGGAGGCTGTCGAGAGCCAGGCTTGGCTTTCCAGTCGAGGTGGTCCAGCGAAACGGGCTGGCAACAGGTAGTGCGCAGACCCTTCCCGGACAGCGGTGGGCTAGAGCCCGACTGAGCGGCACAGCAAAGGGCTGAGCAGCGTCGACGGGAGAGAGGGAGAGAGGGCAGAGCGCACAGGGTGCAGCCGGTGTTCAGGGGCCGAGCAGCGTCGAAGAGAGAGAGAGAGAGACGCGCAGAAACCCGCGAGGTGCCGCCATTGCCACGAGGACCGCTGAGAGCGGTGTTGGCAGCAGCACAGGAGAAGCGCGCGAAACTTACAGGGCGCCGCCATTGCCACGAGAACCGCCGGGAGCGGCGTTGGCAGCAGCGGGTGAGGAAGGAAAGTGTGGGAGATGCCATTTTAAGCCATTGGGAGATGCCATTTTAAACCACACCCAAAATGCCAAAGAGTGACAGTATCACCGCATTTGACAATGAAGTCGAAGATTGGACGACATATGTCGAACGAATAGAGGTATACTGCAAGGCAAATGAGGTGTCAGATGACAAGAAAGCGTCGGTATTGTTAAATTTAATGGGTGCAAAGACATATGGTTTATTACAAAATCTAGTAACCCCAACGAAGCCAATGGAAAAGAGTTTTGAAGACATAGTAACGATACTACAGGAACATTTAAACCCCACACCACTGCTGATAGCAGAAAGATTCAAGTATCACAAACGGAACCAGCATAAGGATGAAAGCAATGCTGATTATTTAACAGAACTGCGCAAACTATCGAAACACTGCCAGTTTGAAGCGGGACTGGCAGATACCTTAAGGGACAAGTTTGTGTGTGGGCTTCAAAGTGAAGGAACCCAGAAACGGCTTTTATCTGAAAAGGACCTTACGCTGGAAAAGACTTTCAGCATTGCGGTATCATATGAAGCAGCAGCACGGGGCGCTACAGAGATACAACAGAGACCGCAAGAATATGGCACAAATGAAATGTCATATGGAACAGAGAAGTGCGATCGCTGCGGCAGAACAACACATGACCAGAATGATTGCTGGTTCAAAGACAAAGTGTGCAGACAGTGTGGAAAAGTAGGACACATAGCACGAGTCTGCAGGTCGGGAAAGAAAACCAGCAATAAGAAACCTACCAAAGGAAAGAACAAGAAGGTACATAAGATGACGGAGAATAGTTCAGATGAACAAAAGAGTGATAACGACTCCGAAAGCAGGGAACTGAGTTGTCTGAAACTACATAATGTGATCACAACGGAGGATCACCGAAACATTGGGGTCACTCTCAAGATAGCAGGAGTCCAGGTAAAGATGGAATTGGACACAGGATCAGCCCTAACAGTCATAAACCGACGGGACTACGAGCGGCTATTCTCACACATACCCTTGAGAGACACAAAAATTATTTTGAAGACGTACACGGGGCAAAAATCTACCCCAAAGGAAAAATAAGGGTGACCGTTATATATAACGGTAAGGAAACACCAAAACTAGACCTGTATGTATTACAAGATGGAGGACCACCATTACTGGGACGTGAATGGATCCGGAAAATACAACTGGATTGGCATTCCATACAGGCACTGACTGTGGCTGATAAAAAGGATGACGACGTCACACCTGGGCGACTGTCAAAGATCCTAACTGACGCAAAAGAAGTGTTCCAGCAAGGACTCGGAACACTAAAAGGCATGACAGCGACGATTAAAATTGAAGAAAACGCAAGCCCAAAATTTTTTAAGGCCAGACCGGTACCTTATGCGATCCACCCAGCCGTCGAAGCAGAGCTGGAGAGTCTGGAACGTTCAGGTGTACTGTCCAAGGTAGACTGGAGCGAGTGGGCTATACCCATCGTCCCTGTGATGAAAAAGTCGTTGAGCAGCATGCCTGGGGAACCAAGGAAGGTTCGCATCTGTGGGGGCTTTAAGGTAACAGTGAACCCGATCCTTCACACCGTACAATATCCACTTCCACGGATTGAAGATATTTTCGCCTCGCTATCTGGAGGGAAACGCTTCACTAAGATTGATCTGGCCCAGGCGTATCTGCAAATGGAGGTAGAAGAAGCATCAAAAAAATACCTCACAATCAACACCCATAAAGGTCTCTACCAATACAACCGGCTGGTATTCGGGGTAGCATCAGCTCCGGCTATTTGGCAGAGGGCAATGGAACAAGTCCTGCAAGGGATGCCAGGGACCCAGTGTTATTTGGACGACATCCTGGTCACGGGTGAAAATGACAGTGATCACCTTGCCAACCTGGAGCAGGTGCTCACTAGATTGCAGGAATATGGGCTCCGAGCTAACCGCCCCAAATGCGGGTTTTTAGAAAAGAGATCTCGTATTGTGGCCACGTTATCGATAAAGAGGGGTTACATAAGTCCCCAGAGAAGATTGAGGCAGTAGTCAAGGCTCCAGCACCGGAAAATGTGTCACAACTGAGGTCGTTCCTCGGGCTGATAAACTACTACCATAAGTTCTTGCCAAATTTGCCTACAATACTACACCCACTGAACACCCTACTACAAACTGGGGTGCCATGGAAGTGGAGTGACGAATGTAGACGAGCTTTCCAGAAGAGCAAAACACTAATCACATCAAAAGAGGTATTGGCCCATTACAACCCAGCATTACCAATTCGGTTGGCATGTGATGCGTCACCCTACGGCATTGGAGTGGTGCTGTCGCACAAATTCTCGGGCGGCTCAGAGAGGCCAATAGCCTTTGCGTCACGATCACGAACCTCAGCCGAGCGTAACTATGCCCAGATTGACAGGGAGGCCCACAGCCTAGTGTGGGGAGTGAAAAAGTTCAATCACTATCTGCACGGGCAGAAATTCACCTTGCTGACTGATCACCAGCCTCTTGTCTCCATTTTTAAGCCGAAGAAGGGCGTTCCGGTGATGACTCGCAACGACTACAAAGATGGTCACTTTTTCTAGGGGCGCACTACTATGAGATTGAATATAAGGGCACGAAACAGCATGGAAATGCTGATGGGCTATCACGCCTGCCATTGCCTACTGCGGAGGAAGCACCAGCAGTGGATCCTGTCGGAATATTCCATTCGACTATAGTTGAATACCTACCGGTAACTAACGCTTGTATCGAAAAGGAAACCCGAAATGACCCGACACTGTCTCGGGTATATGATTTGACGGTGAAGGGATGGCCAGCACATGGCGACTCACTGTTGCCAGCATTCTCGACAAGGAGAGAACAGCTGTCAGTGTGCCGGGGGACCTTGATGTGTGGATCCCGAGTGGTAATTCCACCCAAGTTAAGGGATAGAGTGCTCAATGAGCTTCATGAGGGTCATCTGGGAGGGGTAAAAATGAAAAGCCTAGCCAGGGCTTATGTGTGGTGGCCGGAAATCGATAAACAAACCGAGGACCTGACCAAGAGTTGCTCAGGATGCCAGAAAGTCCAAAATGCATCACCACAGGCCCCTCTACACCCATGGGAGTGGCCCTCATCTCCATGGCAACGGGTGCATATTGATTTTACTGGTCCATTCATGGACTCAATGTTTTTAATACCCGTGGATGCGCACTCGAAATGGCCTGAGGTCATCAAAATGCCCTCCACCACCACGGAGAAAACTATTGCAGTCCTACGGACCATTTTTGCCAGGAATGGCTTGCCAGAACAGATTTGCTTCGACAACGGACCACAGTTTGTGTCCGAAGAGATCCGGAGGTTCTTGAAAAAGAATGGGGTAAGGCACTACACATCCGCCCCGTATCATCCAGCCACAAATGGATTGGCTGAGAGGTTCGTACAAACCTTTAAGAAGGCAATAAAGGCTATGTACAATGACAACATTCCGCTGCAGCACAAGGTGGACAATTTCCTGTTCGCCTACCGGAATGCGACACATGCAGTCACCAACCAGGCCCCAGCCATGATGTTCTTTAACCGAAGGTTAAGATCTCGCCTGGATTTGCTCAGACCAAACGTACGAAGAGATGTTGAGAGTAAGCAATTCCAGCACATCCATGAGAAGCCAACAAGGAGCTTCAATGTAGGGCAACCAGTCTTGGCCCGCGACTACCGAACAGAAAAATGGCAGCCAGGAACGATATGCACACGGCAGGGCCCACTAATGTACACAGTGGATGTTGGGGAGAGCATCGTGAGACGCCATGCTGACCAGATCCTAGAGTCACAGGAACAAGTCAACCCCATGCCTCGTCCATACGTACCTGGTGATGAACCCGACGTACAGGTCGCATCTACCCCAGAAACAGTAGCATCGGAAGCTGATGAACCAACCGATGACAGGGGGCCAGAATCGCCTCCGCACCAAGAGCAAGACACCCGGGAAAGGCGCTATCCAGAAAGGATCAGGAAGCCTCCCCAAAGACTGAATATATAAATAGACTATTTTCAGCTAATGTTGCATGTTAAAAGTGTTAATTGTAATTAGTTTGATGTTTAATTGTTAAATGAGTGTTATGGCACTGTTAATCTAAAAGGGGAGGAATTGTAATTTATATACCTTTAAGGGGGGAACTATCTTTTACAGCTCATGTATACTGCAGTACCGGCAGTGACCACACCTGTATATAGCACTGAGTAGTAATCTGTACAGATCAGTTCCCGTGTGAGCCACGTTGAGTAAACACCTGTTGTACCATTCTCCTGCAGTCTGTGTCTTATTATACACGGACACAACAACTCCCTTGGTCGGACTCCACATACTGTGGTAGTCCCCACCTCGAGAACACTTCCCGGACCAGGATCCTGGCAGTACCCAGAGCTGTGGCTGTTCTACAGGGAAAGGCCTCTTCCCATTTGGTGAACACGTCCACCAGGACTAGGCAGTACTTATAGCCTCTCTGGGCGGTGGGCAGGGGCCCGATGTAGTCGACTTGTAACGACTGCCATGGTCCCTCTACCCTCCTGATATGTCCCATAGGTACCTTCCTTTTGTGGGGGTCAGGGTTATTCGCAGCGCACACAAGACAGCCTGCACAGAACTCGCGGACATCGTCCCTGAGTCCTGGCCAGCAACCCGCATGTTCCACACGCTGCCAGGTGGTCTCAGGCCTGGGGTGTCCTGCACCTGGGCCCTCATGGGCCAGTTGAAGTAATTCCCTCTGGTGTTGCTGCGGCATAACCCACTTTTCCCCCCGGAACAGCATACCCTCTTTGACGGAAAGGGTTGCTGTGCCGTACGGACACTTTATCCTTTTTCCCTCGGTTACTGCACCGTGGACTGCTTTGAGGACGGGGTTTTGGGCTTGGACCGCCTTGAGATCCGGGGCTAAAGCTACCCCTGCACTCCATTGGGTCCCGTCCCTACCTCTGACCACCGCCATGGGTCTGGACCCAAATGGGTCCCAGAAAGTGCCTGTGCGGGCACCCTCCTTGGCGAGCAAGTCAGCCTGCTTGTTGCCTTTGCCACGGGGTTCTGCGGAGGAATGGGCTTTCACCTTGTGGATGAAAACCTCCCCTTCCTCCCCCACTGCTGCCAGGATCTTTTCCAGCAGGGGTTTCACTGTGAGGGGTCTCCCGTCAGCGGAGGTGTATCTGCGGCAGGACCAGATGGCCAGGTACTCCATACACGAATTGCACGTGAACATGCTGTCCGAGTAAATCGTGTAGGGGGTGGGGAAGATTTCGGGGTGTGTAACAACGTACACCACCGAGGACTGTTCAGCCTGCTGGGCGCTCATGGTGCTGGGGAGCTTAATCGCCAGGGCAATGTTTGCCGCTGGGTTGTAAACTCCACACCCCGTGAGACGCTCACCAGCAGATACCGTGCTGGAACCATCTACATAGATCTCGCGGCCTGTGGGATGTATCCCGGCCTGTAAACCTATGTTTACTTCCCAAACCCCTTCAATGGAACACCGGTGGGCTGTTCCAGGATATGCCAGGTTGGCTGCGAGCTTTGGCTCGCAGAGACCCTTCACTCTAAGATCCATCTGTGAGAGGAGCAAGGTCCAGCAGGCAATGCGGGCACTGCTCACTGTCCCATCCTTGATCCTCCCATCCAGAAGCATTTGGGTGGATGTGTGATGGGTGAGGAGGGTGATGGGAGAGGTGCCTATGAAGATCAGTGATCTTTTCACAGCCCAATGTGTGGGCAAAAGGTGCCGCTCACAGTTGGAGTTGCTCCTCTCCACATCCGTGAGTATCCTGGAGGAGTAGACCACCGGCTGCAGCTGGCCATGCCGCTCATGGAGCAGCACAGCACTCAGGCTGTCCCCGCTGGCTGCTACCTCCAGGAAAAACTCTCTCCCCCCATCTATGGCCCCTAGAGCTGGTGCAGTCTGCAAGTCTTTCTTGAGCCTGACAAATGCTGCCTGGCAAACCTCATCCCAAAGCCACTCCACTCCCTTGTGTAGGAGTCGGAGCAGAGGGGCTGCGGTGGCTGCATAGTCCTCAATAAAGTCTCTGCAGTACCCGGTTAGCCCTAGAAATGACCTCACACCCGTTGCTGTGTTAGGGACCGGTAGCTCTTGTACCGCTTCTCTCCTAGCCTTATCTATGGCCCTTTCTCCAGCGCGCACGGTCAGGCCGAGGAATATCACCTCCTGCTGGCCGATCTGCGCTTTCTTGGGGTTTACCTTGAAACCCTTCTGCCCTAGCAGCTCCAGCAGTTTGGCCAATAGTGGGCCATGCTCCTCTTTTGAATCGATGAAGAGAAGCAGGTCAGCCACATATTGGACCAACTGTCTGAGCTGGCTAAAATCCTTTAAACTGTTTGCCATGCACTGATGGAAAATGCTGGGGCTGTTGTGGAAGCCCTGAGGCAAGCAGTTCCACGTGTACTGTTGCCCTTTAAACGTAAAGGCAAACTTGTACTGATCCTCCCTCCTTAAAGCGATGGACCAAAACCCATTGGAAATATCCAGCACCGTGAAAGTGGTTGCGGATACTGGAATACTTCCTATCAGGTCGGCAAATGCTGCTACTGTGGGTGCACAGGATGTTATTATTGAGCACTCGATAGTCCACAGTGGCCCTCCAGGAATTGTCTGGCTTTCTAACCGGCCATAATGGAGAATTCACGTGGGTAGCTATCGGTCTCAGAACTCCCTGCTGTACTAACGAGGATATGGCTGCTTCCATGTCTGGCTCTGCTTCCCTGGGGAAGTTATACTGTTTCTGTTGTCGGGCCATGGGGTCCCCGTCTACGCAGACCTCAAACCCATTGACCCTCCCGCAGTTGTGTTTGTGAGTGGCAAATGTGGCCAGGTGGGCCTGCACAAATGCCCAGAAGTCCTGTGAGGTGTTACTGACCATAAGCTCGAGGTTATAAACCTCTTTGGGCTTCATGGTGCATAGGTTGCCCTTCCCTTCTTTTCCTGGGATTACTACTACCTCACCGATCTTTACTTTACCTGCCCCCCATTAGCAATGGTTCCTCAAATCTAGTAGGATCCCGTGGCCCACAATAAAGTCGCTCCCCAGGACCCCTCTTCCACCCTCCACTTCCCATTTCATCAGGACACTGGTCCACTTGGTCAGAGCGGTCCTAACCGAATGGCGAGCGGGATGGAAAACGAGCCAGCCTGTTCTTTACCTGTGAACCCTGACAGACTGTATGGGACTCCATTAGAGAGAGGCGAGGTGGTGGGGTTAGCTGAGTAGACCACGGTGCATGATGCCCCCGTGTCTAACAGATAGGTCCCCATCACCTTTTCTACCTCCATCTCCAAGAGGGGTCTTTTCCATTCATCATACCGGAGAGAACACAGGTAAACAGGCTGCGCTGTCTCTAGTCAGGGCTGTGGGTTGGAAGGGGCTGATGGGGTCAGAGCACCGGTGGCGGCTGCTACTCTCCCCTGGCCAGTCAATAAGGACCTCATGTTGTCCAAAAGTGACTCGACCTCTGCCTTTTGGGCTGTGGCTGTGGAATTCTTTCCCTTGTTACCTTTCCAAGGGTTTTTGCACTCCTTCCGCCAGTGGTCATTGTTCCCACACCCGTAACAATTTGTCTTGGTGTTGGGGGGGCTACTCCCTTCCTGGTGCCACTCTTTCCTACCTGGTCCGGGTTTTACCTCATGCACCTTTCCCTTCGGTGTGTGTGCATCGGCTCCCCACCGCTTTTGCAGGCCAGAGTTAACTGCCTAATCACTGTAAGCTCGGTGGTCTGGGGATTTTTGGGATCGAACCAGAGTTTTGCCTTGGCCCGGATCTGTGGCAAGCTGTTCGCCACCAGGCAATGGAGCCAGTGGACCAGGAGATCCCCGTTCAGGAACCCCCGGTCCAGCGTTCCCGGACAGGCCCTTCGGTACACCGGCCACAGCCGGTCCGCGAAAGCCTGCGGGGTTTCTCCTGGGAGCTGAACCGTCTTAGAGTCATCGGGGGAGAAATTCGGTATCGCCCCGTTTGGGGTGCTAGTATTGGCGGTACGCAAAGTTTAGCACCAGGCGCAATTTATCGCAACCTCGAGCGATATTGGGTTGCAGCGCCCCGAAGGTGATTGCGGCGCTAAATCAGGCGCTGCACGGTACTCTTAAGGCGCTAACCCAGCGGCGCTACTCAATTTCTCGGCGGACGGGCGCAGCGCAGGTGCTGTCAATAATCGATTTCCCCGAGACACGCTGGCACTGGCCAGCTCTTAAAGGGGCGGGTCAATTAACATCAGCAGCCACACTCTGCGCCTTGTAGGCCTCAAAATCGGCAGTGACCTACCTGTGGCGTTCAAAACTTCCAAGACATGGAGAGGGTCAGGCAGAGAGCGGAGCGCTTTAGCGATGGGGCATTGGATGCTCTGGTTGGCGCAGTGGAGCGCTGGCGAGCTGTGCTGTACCCCGAGAATGGCAGGAGGCCTCATCAGAGTGAATACCGCAGAGCTTGGAGGGATGTTTCCTAAAGAGTCACCTCCAGCAGCATGGTGCCCAGGACTCCTGTGCAATGCAGGAAGACGTTCAACGACCTCACTCGGGTCGTTAGGGTGAGTGCCTTTTTCACAATCATCTTCATCCCTCCATCTGCACCTGACTTTATGGCCAGAGGGTGCGCGAAGCCGCAATGGCCATCGCCAGCCAGCACCCATGGCCCTTTCTGGAAACACACACGCACATTCAGCTCAGTGCATAACGTAAGGGCTATTCTACCATGGGGGGCATGTAATGTCAGCTCAGGGCAGCATGTTTCATCACTTCCTGTCCTTTCTCCTGCAGGCCAAGCTGGCCAGGAAACGTAGGGAACAGCTTCGTACCGGAGGAGGCCGGCCTCACCTGCAGACCCTCACAGACCTCGAGGAGCGAGTCCACCAGATTGTTGGAAGCCGGATGAGTGGTCCTGTCACCTCTGGAGCTGTCGACCCCATTGTGCACAGCGATGGTAAGGTCATCACCTTTTTGAACTCTCTCCTTCCACTTGTTCCCCCCACCAGCATGCTTTTTCACTTTGGACCCAAGTCAGTGCATTGCAGCACTCATGCACCCCTTGCTGCCACCCTGTCCTTTCACTAAAGCCACTCTTCAACCTCCCTGCTTTCAGATGCTGCATCACCAGCTCGGGAGCTGGGCCCTCAAGCTGCCGCTGCCACTGACTCTGGAGGCGATGAGCAGGAGGAATCCGGACCATCCCTACCACCCTCAGGCGAGCCAGCCCATCTGCAGACTGGGGAGACTACTTCCCTGGAGGGGAGCAGGGGGGAATGCTCTGAGGAGGAACCAACTCCAGGAACCAGCAGGCTGCAACAACGCAAGGGGGGTAGGGAAGCTTGGGGGCCATCTCCCCGGAGGGCGAGTCAGGCCGCGAGTGCTGCTGTACAGAGCGCAGAAGAGGTGCGTGCCCTCGCAGAAATGAGCGCCCAGGCTGGGCTGAGGCACATTGAGCTCATGGCTGCAGTGGCAAGGATGCCTGAATCCATCGAGACACTGGCAAGGAGTGTCCAAGACTTCGGCGCAGCACAGGCAAGGAGTGCGCAGGACTTCGGGGCAGCACACGCAAGGACTGTCCAGGGCTTCACTGAAGCACTGGCACCTGCCACGCAACTGCTGAGTGCTGCCACGCAGTCACTCGCTGCTCTCATGCAGACGCAGATTGAGGCCACGCGACCACTGACTGCTGCCACCCTCGCTGGATCAGGCAGGATTACTCGGGGCCCTTGCAGCACCACAGCAGGCCAGCAATCTGTGGACCATCCGATTGCTGCGCATGCTGCGGTGCTGCCCCGTCAGAGTGCCAGTGTGTCGGCCGACCAGGGAGCTGCTGTCCACTCTCAGGATGACAGCATTCCCGATGCCACCGCTGGCACGTCTCCACTGCAGCTGCCACCACCTGCAGGACAGACTGCTTCCACCCATGCACAGTTAGAGCAGTCAGCAGCCGGGCCCTCCAGGCCCAGAGGTCGTCCAGGCCATCCCTCAGGGGCATCTGTGCTTTCGGACAGTCAGCAGGCCTCCCCCAGCCTTGCTCCAACCACTGGGATCCCATTACGGAGGAGCTGCAGGGAGGTAAGGGGCCAATCTCGCAAGAGAAGCAGATCACCATCAAGGGGGATAGAGTAGAAGGTGCTGCTGAAACATCTTATTTGTAGAAATCAAGGCCGAGGATGCTGGTCTGAATGTTAGTTATGTTTTGGACAGTCTCCCAGGTGTGCGAGTCACTTATGTGTCAGTGTGTTAGTTTTGCTTTCTGTTGCCTTTGCTCTGTCTTGTTGGAAAGAAGCACATTTTGTACAATAAACAACTTTCTTTATTTACAATGGCCATGTCTGCTATTTACATGCATTTTGCCCTTCACAGGCTTTGGGGCATCAGAACGGTTCCATTCCTGTTCTTGGAATTGCAGCAAGCATTCCGTGAGAGGGGCCTAGAAGCGACTTCTGAAGCGACTTCTGATCAGCCTCTGACGGACGGCCCTTCCAGTTTGTGCCTCCCTCCCATCTTGGCCCTCCTCCTCCTCCTCTGCTGGTGCTTCAATGTCTGGTGGCATTGGCTGGGTTCGTAGGATAGTGAGGTTATGCAGCATGCAACATACAACCACGAAGTGGGATACTCGCTTAGGCGAGTACTGCAGGGCTCCTCCGGAATGGTCCAGACAGCGGAACCGCTGCTTCAGCACGCCGATTGTGTGCTCCACAACGTTCCTCGTCGCCTGATGGCTCGCATTGTAGCGTTCTTCAGCAGGGGTGCTGGGCGAACGGAGCGGGGTCATCAGCCACGGGCACAGAGGATAGCCCTTGTCCCCGAGAAGCCAGCCTCCTGGGTGAGCCAGGGCCTCAAAAAGGTCTGTAACAGAAGTCTGGCGCAGGATGAAGGCGTCGTGGCTGCTGCCTGGGAACTGCGCATTCACTGCGAGGATCAGCTGTCGGTGGTCACAGACCAGCTGGACATTCAAGGAATGGAACCCCTTGCGGTTGCGGAACTCCTCTGGATTCAATACAGGTGCCCGCAAAGCCACGTGCATGCAGTCAATGGCATTCTGCACCATGGGGAAGTCCGCTATTGCTGCGAAGCCCTCTGCGCACTCCCGCTGCTTGTCCGGGGTCATTGGGAAGGAGATGTACTGCCGCCTCCTTCTAAACAGGGCATCAGTCACTTGACGGATGCAGCAATGCACCTCAAACTGCGAGATGTTGGCTATGTCCCCAGTTGAAGCCTGAAAGGAGCCGCTTGCGTAGAAGTTTAGGGCAACAGTCACCTTCACAGCCACCGACAGAGATGTCCTGCACCTTATCTGAGGCTGCAGATCTGGCTGAAGCAGGTGGCACAGCTCAGTCACCACTTCCTTCTAAAGCGCAGCCTTCTGACACACTGCTCCTCCGACATGTTCATGTAGGAAAACTGCTGTCAGAAAACCCTGGCAGCATAACGTCTGGTGTGGCGACGTCTGTTGGCCCTCCTCCGTCTGGCCATGCCTGTCCCTCTCTCCCTGCATCTCTGTGCCCTTTCCAGATGATTCAGCAACAGGACGTTCCCCTCCAAAGCAGCCACCATAATAATTGCGCACAGAAAGTTTCCCCATTTGAAATGCTCACCAACAGCAAGGTGATGGTCAGAAGGCTAAAGTTCTTCTGCCAGCGCTGGCTCAGTGGTGAAATGGCTCTCAGTGTGCAGCTCAGCAAGTCTCTCTAACTCTCAAAGAAGTTGTGCTTCAAAAACGGCTGCCGCTTTTATACCACAGCAGTCCCCTCTAAAGAACGTCCCCCCCAGCCCGACAGCGACTGGGGAACGTTCCAGGTAAGCTGTCCTTATTAGCGCCAGGCAGAACGGAGGGGGGCGCTACTGAATTTCCGGTCCGGGGCGCCCAAAATGCGTTGCACACTGAAATGACATCATGATCTGCCTGCGCCCGTGAGCGGGCGCTAAGATTTAGCACCGGCACTAAATGCCCGCTCAATATGGGAAGAGGCGCAGGGTTCGCTGCGCCCGGGCGCTAGTTGGTAAGCGCCCCACTTCTCGGCCTATCTAGGCACTAATGGGTGGCGCAACCAACCGAATTTCTCCCCCATAGAGTCATAGAGTTATACAGCACAGAAAGAGGCCCTTCGGCCCATCGCGTCCGCGCCAGCCATCAGGCCCTGTCTAATCTAATGCCATTTTCCAGCATTTGGTCCGTAGCCTTGTATGCTATGGCATTTCAAGTGCTCATCCAAATGCTTCTTGAATGTTGTGAGGGTTCCTGCCTCTACCACCCTTTCAGGCAGTGAGTTCCAGATTCCAACCACCCTCTGGGTGAAAAAGTTCTTCCTCAAATCCCCTCTAAACCTCCTGCCACTTACCTTGAATCTATGCCCCCTTGTTATTGACCCCTCTACTAAGGGAAAAAGTTCCTTTTTATCTGTGATAAATCCATGAAGTGAGACAAGGAACTCAAAGAGGCGAGGTATTAGGATTAATACGAGTACTTTATTAACAAATGAGAAACACACACAGACAGGCCTGCATGCAGGCATTGCACCTTTGCTGACCTTAGCAGGAAGCCAAACCCTGACCTTAACAGGAAGCAAATCCCTGACCTTAGCAGTAGCATTGGCTACAGCACCACCTGGTGGATAACCTTAATCATAACATCCCAGATTACTATATCCCTCCGCCCTTAAGATTTCAGTATGAATTTCTTAACAAACAACCATTCCTAAAGGTCACATAAGAAGCCTCCATTCACCATGTTCCATACTTGACGAATCTAACAGGTCAGTATCAATCTCTCTGGTGGCTTGTGAGGCCTTTGAGAACGTCTGACAGTAAAGTCCCTTCTTGTTTGTGGTGAAGCCACCAGCTGCTCCTGTGCAATGCTCGGAGTATCTGACTCTGCAACGATGGTTTCCTCTTGACGAATGGGTTCCTGTGGAATTGTCTCTGTCCCTGGTGGTGGCACCAAACATGCACTTGGATAACTGGGGGCAAAACTGTCCTCAGCCATTGCATCTGGAAACTTCATTTCAATTTCCCCTTGTCTGGTAAGTATCTGATCTACATGCCTGTGTACTACCCTACCATCACCCAACATGACCTTGTATGATACGGGACCAGTCATTGAGTCTATGAAGCCAGAAATCCACTTGGGTCCATAACTGAAATTCCTGGTAAGGACTGCATCTCCTTCTCCCAAACTTCGGCTCTTTGTTCTTTTGTCATGGTTCTCTTTTTGTTTGTTTTGTCTGTTTTCCATTTTCCTTTTTAGGTCTGGGTGGACAAGGTCAAGAGTGGAGCGTAGTCTATGACCTAATAACATCTCAGCAGGAGAGAGTCCTGTGGTGGATTGAGGTGTTATTCTGTAGCTGAACAGAACCCGTGACACTTTGGCTGCTGAACTCCCTTCTGCACTTTTTTTCATCATCTCTTTAAATGATTGTACGGCTCTCTCTGCAAGTCCATTTGAGGACGGATGATATGGAGCCGAGGCCACCTGCACTATGCCATTTTTTCTCAATAACTCTTTTGTCTCTGTACTCACAAAACAAGTGGCATTATCACTTATCACGATCTCCGGTACCGAGCCCTTGATTACTGAAGCTCCGATGCAGGCAGTCTATAGTAGTAGTGGCGGAAGCAGAATTTACAGGATAAACATCCATCCATTTGGAATGTGCATCAATGATTATGAGGAACATCTTCCCCATGAATGTACCCGCATAATCTAAGTGCAATCTTCTCCATGGTTTATCCGGCCACTCCCAGGGGTGGAGAGGAGCCGCTGCTGGTGCCTTCCGGAGTTCCTGACAAGTGCTGCATGTCTTGACTAGATTTTCTATCTCCTCATCTAGCTTTGGCCACCACAAGTAACTCCTAGCCAAGGCTTTCATACGCGAGACCCCAGGATGACACTGATGTAGTTGCTCTAGGATAGACTGTCGTGCTGGCTGTGGAATAATCACTCGTGCTTCCCACAACACGCAACCATCCTGCACACTCAGCTCTGTTTTCCTGACACTGTAGGGTGTGAAGTCAGCCCCTTCCGGATGCTGTGGCCATCCCCTCACCACATATTCTCGAACTCTAGACAGTACTGGATCTTTACCTGTCCATGTTCTTACTTGCTCTGCAGTCACAAGTGCCATGTCAGTGTCCTCCAACATCAACACTCTGTCCTCTGGAGCTGCACGGATAGGTGTGCCTGGCAGTGGAAGACGGCTCAAGGCATCTGCGTTCCCATGGTACTTGCCCGCCTTGTAGATGATGACATACTCATATGCCCCCAACGTCACGGCCCACCTCTGGATCCGGGGTGACACCATCTGTGGAACTGCTTTCATTTCATTGAAAAGAGAGAGAAGAGGTTTATGATCGGTGCATATGGTGAACTTCCTGCCATAAATGTACTTGTGGAACTTCTGTAACCCAAACATTACTGCTAACCCCTCTTTGTCTAACTGGGAATAGTTTTTTCTGCTGGTGTTAGAGTTCGGGACATAAACCCTATTGGTCTTTCAGTTCCATCTTCCATGCAGTGTGAAAGAACTGCCCCCACCCCGTAAGGTGAAGTGTCACAAGAGAGAATGATGTCTCTCTCTGCATTGTACTGAAACAGCACATCCGACGACAGCATCAGTTTCTTGGACTGTTAAAATGAAACCCCCTGCTCCTCTCCCCACTGCCACTGTGTCTCCTTGCACAGTAGTTTGTGAGGAGGTGCTAACACAGTTGACAAGTTTGGTAAAAACTTGTTATAATAGTTCAGCAGTCCCAGGTAAGCTTTTAACTCAGCCACATTTGTAGGAGCAGGGGCGTCCTGCAGTGCTTGTATCTTCTCCTTGAGTGGATGGAGCCTGGTGGCATCCACTCTGTGTCCCAGGAACACTGTCTCATTCCCCAGGAAAGTGCACTTACTCCTCTTGAGCCGGAACCCTGCCCTCTCCAATCTCTGTAGTACCTCTCTCAGAGTGCTCAGATGCTCCTGGTCGGTTCTTCCCATCACCAGAATGTCATCCAGATAGATGGAAACATGTGGAATCCCTTGCAGTATGCCTTCGATTGTCCTCTGGAAGATAGCTGGACTAGATGAGACACCAAACGGTAAGCGGTTATATGTAAACAAGCCCTTGTGTGTATTTATGGTGACATACTTCTTTGATTCGTCATCCAGTGTAATCTGCAAGTATGCATGATTCATATCCAACTTTGTGAATTTCTTTCCTCCAGCCAGGTTTGTAAAGAGATCCTCTGTTTTGGGAATGGGATATCGCTCTAGTTTGGACACCCGATTGACTGTCAATTTATAGTCTCCACAGAGTCTCACCGAATTGTCCGGTTTGAAGACAAGTACTATGGGAACTGCCCATTCCGAACATTTCACTGGCTCCAGTATGTTCTCTCTCAATAGACGGTCAAGCTCAACCTCTACCTTTGGCTTCATGGCATAAGGCGCAGGTCATTGTTTAAAAAACCTTGGTGGTGCCTCCTTGTCTACAAAAATCTTAGCTGGGGGGGCATTAAATGTGCCAAGTTCCTCCTTGAACACATTCGCATGTTCACTCAACACTTCTTGCAACGTCAACTGTTTGCCTGCATCTATTTGATTTACTGCTCCCCAGTCTAATTTAAGTTCTTTTATCCAGCCCCGACCTAACAGGTTTGGTCCGGTACCCGATACTATAACTACAGGTAACTGTTCCACTGTGTCCCTGTGTTGCACAGTTACATTAGCTGTACCTAATGTCGCTACTCGTTCACCTGTATATGTTTTAAGATGCAGGGAGCAAGACTTTAACTCTGGAACTTTTGCACGGTTCCACAATTTTGAGTACTCTGCCTTGTTCATTATGGTCACACCGCACCCTGTATCCACTTCAAAGTTCACCTTAGAGCCATTTACTGTCAGTTGCAATGTGATAGGAACCACTTTTGGAATGTTCGCTAACATGCTATACATTATGAGCATGTCCTCTTCTTTCTCAGCTTCCCCGCTGATGTGGTGTGCTACACGTTTTTTCATTTCTCTTCCTTGGTTTTGCTTTCCTCCCCCTTTTGGTTTGGATTCCTCCACAGGTGATTTTGCCATGCATGCTCGTTTTATGTGTCCTTGTTTCCCACACTTGTAGCACTTTTCCTCCAGAAACCGGCATTCACTCACCAGGTGATCGCCCTTGCATCTATAACATGCCTTCCCATGCTCATGTTGTGGTTTCTGATGCATGTTTAACTTGTGCACAACAACCTGACCTGCAACTTGCTTAGCATTAGCCCTGTCTGAACCCTGTATTTCTTTTACTTCTCAGTTCGCTGTTTCTATGGCGTGAGCAAGTTCCAATGCTTTTCCATAAGTAAGCCCAGTCTCGGATAATAATCTGTGCTGCATTCGGTCATCCATTATTCTGCAAACTAGCCTATCTCTCAGCATTTCCTTCAGGTTGTTCCCATAATTGCAATCTTGTGCTAATTTACGCAATACCGCTACATAGTCCATTACATTCTCTTCCTCTTTTCTGTTCCTTGAATTAAACTGGAACTGCTGTATAATCTCACTAGGCTTAGGGTTGAAATGTTCTTTTAGCAAGGCCACTAATTCAACAAATGATTTGTCTCCAGGCTTTTCAGGACTGAGCAGATTCTTCATCAAACTGTAGGTTTGGCTTCCCACTGAACTAAGCAGAATGGCTTTCCTTTTTCCGGCATCATTTATTTCATTTGCTTCAAAAAAATAACCCAACACTTCACAGTATTCCTCCCAGGTTTGTGCTTGAATATCAAAAGTGGAAACCGTTCCTACCGTAGCAGCCATGCTCTCTTCCAACTGGTAGCTAACCGTAGCTCGTGATTTTGTTGTTTAAATGTCCCGGCAGACTTTTCTTCTTTATTCAGGGTCCTTTCGTTACCTTGTCGCCAAATGTGATAAATCCATGAAGTGAGACAAGGAATTCGAAGAGGCGAGGTATTAGGATTAATACGAGTACTTTATTAACAACTAGGAAACACATACAGACAGGCCTGCATCCAGGCTTTGCACCTTTGCTGACCTTAGCAGGAAGCCAACCCCTGACCTTAACAGGAAGCAAACCCCTGACCTTAGCAGCAGCATTGGCTACAGCACCACCTGGTGAATAACCTTAATCATAACATCCCAGATTACTATACTATCTACCCTATCTATGCCCCTCATAATTTTGTACACCTCAATCAGGTCCCCCCTCAGCCTTCTCTGCTCCAAGGAAAACAACCCCAGCCTGTCCAGTCTTTCTTCATAGCTGAAGCGCTCCAGCCCAGGTAACATCCTGGTGAATCTCCTCTGCACCCTCTCCAAAGCAATCACATCCTTCCTATAGTGTGGTGAACAGAACTGCACACAGTATTCCAGCTGTGGCCTAACCAACATTTTTTACAGCTCCATCATAACCTCCCTGCTCTTATATTCTATGCCTCGGCTAATGAAGGCAAGTATCCCATATGCCTTTTTAACCACCTTATCCACCTGTTCTGCTGCCTTCAGGGATCTATGTACATGCACACCAAGGTCCCTCTGATCCTCTGTCTTTCCTAGGGTCTTACCATTCATTGTGTATTCCCTTGCCTTGTTAGTTCGCCCAAAATGCATCACCTCACACTTTTCAGGGTTAAATTCCATTTGCCACTGTTCCACCCATCTGACCAACCCATCTATATCGTCCTGCAGACTGAGGCTACCCTCCTCACTATTTACCACCCCACCAATTTCCGTGTCATCTGCGAACTTACTGATCATACCTTTTACATTCACATCCAAATCATTAATGTAGACTACAAACCGCAAGGGACCCAGCACCGATCCCTGCGGTACCCCACTGGACACAGGCTTCCAGTCACAAAAACAACCTTCGACCATCACCTTCTGCCTTCTGCCATTAAGCCAGTTTTGGATCCAATGTGCCAAGGCACCCTGGATCCCATGGGCTCTTACCTTCTTGACCAGTCTCCTATGCGGGACTTTATCGAAAGCCTTACTGAAATCCATGTATACCATATCCACTGCACTACCCTCATCCACACAACTAGTCACCCCCTCGAAAAATTCAATCAAGTTAGTCAGACATGATCTTCCCTTGACAAAGCCATGCTGACTATCCCTGATTAATCCTTGCCTCTCCAAGTGGAGACTAATTCTGTCCCTCAGAACTTTTTCCAATAATTTCCCTACCACTGATGTTAGGCTCACTGGCCTGTAATTCCCTGGTTTATCCCTACTACCCTTCTTGAATAATGGTACTATGTTAGCTGTTTTCCAGTCCTCTGGCACATCCCCTGGGAGTAAGGACTTCCCTCATTCATCCCCATGGCCTCCAGAACTGCATCTCTAAGCTCCTCGTACCCGCTTTGCCCCCTTTTACACTCGTCAGAGAGGGATTGGAGGAGACTACTCTCCAGGGAGAATAGCAGCATCTTGGCCTGCTCAGCGAAATCACAGTCATTGACGCTGGCTGCCCGCTCTACTTCCCTGAAGTGGATCGAGGGGTCTCCCTTTTCGGAGAGCATCGGAATATGGTTGACCATAGCCCTAAGCTGTTGGCTGTTAAAGGGTAATATGAACTGGTTTTGGAGGGGTCCCTCATCGTCGCCATCGACTGGTGGGCCGAGCCTCCGATGCCGTGCTGCGCACATCGGCCCCGGCTCTGACTTCACGGGCGGAGGTTGCTCTACCTCCGCCTCCCCCTCTGGCTCCACACCTGGCTCCACCTCCCCTTGATGCCAAACCTCGCTGAAACTTGGCGCTACGGGTGGTGGTCGTGAGATCTCCTCTCTCTCAACCGGGTCATCCCTGGGCACTACCGGTGATGTTGGAACTGTCCTCCCCTCGTTCCCCATAAAATCCGCCTGGCCTGCCTTTGGGCTTATGAGGCATACCATGCCTTTTGCCTTCCGGAGGGCCCGGCTCAGAATTTCTATCCTCTCATTTACAGGGGCCGTGGTCTGCCTCCTCAAACCCCTGTTCCCTCATTAGCTTGTACGCTGCCTTTACCTCCTGTACTTTCTCTTCCTGTTCCCTAATCTGCCTTGCCAAGCGGGCGTTCTTCTCCCACAACCTTAACTCATTTCCCTTGGCCTTGGTGACTTGGCACCGTAGGTATTCCAACTGGGCCTTGTGTTCTCCCATTAAATGCACTTTCTCCTGATTCAGGGCCTGCTAAGCTACTAATAACTTCTCCCCTGCTAGAGCCTTATCCTGGATCTCCAGGGCTGACTCCCTCAGCTCGACTGCCTGTGCTGCAACGAGGCTGTCCAAAAGCTGGACCTGCTTTTTAAACACATCAGCCAAACTGCCTTCTCTAAGGACTTCTTGTGTTCCTTTCCCTCTGTCCACTTAGCTGCTGCATCTACCGGACGCCCAGCCCTTAACAGAGTGGTGATCCACTTCTTAGTGATATTCACCTTTCTAAACACATAATCAGAAATCCTTTCCTCCATCATGGTTTGCTCATCCGAACCATTGTCTACTGTATCGCAACCCTATTGCCGGAGTCCTGCCGCGGTCGCCATTTTCTGTTGGAGGTGGCGGGTGTGGCGCTTGCGCCCAGTCAGTTATGCCTCTGACTGTTGGTGAGTGGTTCGAATCGCTCCCACGCCCCTGGGTTCTAGACACCGGACTTAGGTACATGCGGCAATACAGAAAAACTCAAGTAGACAAATGGTTTGGATGTGAGAAAACCTAGATTTTATTAAAACAGAAAATAAAACAGTCTTATGAGAAGCTACTAGTATAAAAATACAGGCAAATACAAAATAACTATACATATACAGGGAATGGGGAACACACGGCACATCGAGGGAAAACAAACTACATTAACAATCCCCTTATCCTTATCCCACCCCCTATACCTAACTAGGTTAAGCTATGAGGGGCCAGAATTCACGCTCACCAATCCAAAGCAAAGCCAACTGTTTAACGAATGCAGGTTTTGAGGTTTGGTTCTCTGTCCTCTTAGGTACCCCGTCGCCATGTGGCCTTCAGGGGCGTGGTGCTGGAGCTGCTGCTGCGACACACCTTCTTCTCCTCCACTGCCATTGTCGTCTCATCGCGATGGGTTCTCCTCTTCTTCTCCGTCGGGCAGTCGGCGGAGGTAACGTTATGCCTATAGGGCTTTTTTGGCAGTTTTTACGACCTAGATTTTCCTACACAAGCGTGAGAACGCCAGTCTATTCATCATGGCGTGGACACCTGCGTTTTTGCAGTGTTCAACAAGATGTTCGTCTCACCAAGCGCCAGCTTATAACTAGGCGCTTGGCCTCATCAATACATTTTTTTCGCTGCCCTGCTGTGCTCTTATCGAGTTGTTACCGTCTTCTTCGTCTCTTTTCATCTCATCTCGTTCAGTTACTATACAAATCCTGGACTGCCTACTCACTTTTGTCTCGCCCCTTTTGGCGCCCTGGGCGTCCTGGATGGCTATGGACTCGGGTCTCATTCTCCTTCCGCGCAATTGGTATGGTGTAATTGGTTGCTGAAACTCTGCTACGGGGAGCGAGGAAAGAACCCACGATGAGGCCAGGGTACGAGTACGTGCGGTGGCAGCCCAAGAGGCCGGAGCCATGAGAGCAGGAGCAAGGGCAAGAGCATGAGAGCAGAGCCAAGAGGGGGTGATTGCTACCCAGGGCCCACAGTTATACTCCTTTCGATAGCCCCCTTATCTGCGCGCCAAATCAGGTTAGTTCATTGTTCCAATTTTGGCGGGATGTTTTAAATAATTATAGCAATCTAAACTAACTGTTTTTAGATGGCCGTTTATCGCACCTAATGGCCTAATGTCCGTGCTGTATTGTTATTAATGCATTCTAATCGACCTGTACAGCCTTGACGGCTCCCATAAGCTGTTTCCAATTATTTATGCAGACAACTTGATGGCCTCAAGTATAGGCCTAACTGGTTCTGATCTGTCTACAATCTGGCTTAATGCATATTCAATGTTTGCTGTCTGTTTGCCAAAATACAAAGTCCTTTTTCACAGAAACTGCATTTTAGGTTTCGATTTCCCCAAAAGCCACAAAGTCCAAGCTTTTAAAATCTTGCAGGCTTTTGGTCACGAGGTGGGGACGCCATCTTTTGGGTACCCTTTTTAAAATGGCCATGCAGGGTCCCTTTTATTAATAACTTTGGGAGAATGTGGGAATTTTGCGAATCTTACACCTGGCCCATCAAAGTCCTCATCTGAGCCCTCTGCAGCAGAACTAGTGTGCAACTGTGGTAAACCACTAATCTGCCTGTACAGAACATGTCTGGGCATGCCTCAGCTGGCTCCGCCCCTGGCTCCACCCCTAAGCCCAGGTATAAAGGTGATTGACCTCCAGTCCCCCTGGCTTTAAGGATCGGTCTACCAGCAGAGGCATGCTCATATTCTTTTATTAATATAAGCCTACTTGTTATAAGTTTAACTCTTAGTCTTCTGGAGTTATTGATGGCGCATCAATTTTATTAACAAAAGGTTTTGAAATGGAGCAAATCCTGAAACCGGAACGCCTGGAACTGGACCCTCAAATGGCGGATGCATCAAATAACTTCAAGCACTGGCTGAGCTGCTTCGAAGCATTCCTGCAGGCCTCCAGTACTACCATCAGGACCGAAGCCGACAAACTGCTAGTACTGAACTCACGGGTGAGCCACCAAGTATATTCGATTATCCGAGACGCTGTATCCTACAGGGCCGCTATCACAATACTAAAAGAACAATATACTAAGCCAGTCAACGAGGTCTACGCTAGACACCTCCTGGCTACCCGCAAACAGCGACCCGGGGAATCGGGTGACGAATACCTACGGGCACTGAAAGTCCTCGGCCGGGACTGCAAGTGCAAATCGGTGACGGCCGCGGAAAATACTGATGACCTAATCAGAGACACCTACGTCGCCGACATCAGGTCCAGCTGCACTCGACAGAGACTGCTAGAGCAAAGTGGGCTCAACCTGCAGAAGGCTGTGGCCCTTGCTAACTTGCTGGACGTGGCCCTCTGAAACATGGATGCCTACCCCCCCGACTATACGGCCCTCCCCGCCCCGTGGATGTCGCGGGGGCCGCCATCTTGGGACACGGTAAGACCACAGGCCTGCGCCACGCCACCACCGCCACGGCCCACCTGCAGCCCAACTACAGCTGCCATGTCCAGAGGCTCAAAGTGCTATGTCTGTGGCCAGGCCAAGCACCCCAGACAACACTGCCCGGCGAAGGACGCGATCTGCTCCAAATGCGGAAAGAAGGGGCACTATGCCAAAGTGTGCAGGGCGAAACCGACCAACTCCAGCAGCGCCGCGTGTGAGCCGTGCAGGTCGCCATCTTTGACACCACCAGCCGCGTGTGAGCCGTGCGGGCCGCCATCTTGGACATCACCAGCCGCGTGTGAGCGGTGCGGGCCGCCATCTTGGACGTCACTTTGGGACCAGGCCCCTGACTCCCCCACTGCCTCGCGCGAGTACAACAGCGACCCACCGACCTCAACAATGGCCTCCATCATCCTGGACCAATCCAGGCCTCACCAACTGGCCAGGTCCACGATGGACATCAAGGTAAACGGTCACACAACAAACTGCCTATTCGACTGCGGGAGCACGGAGAGCTTTATCCACCCCGACACGGTGCGACGCTACTCCCTATCAGTCATGCCCATGCGCCACCGGGTCTCTATGGCCTCCAAGTCCCATACGGCGGATGTCGGCGGCTACTGTGTAGCGACCCTGACAGTAATGGGCACAGAGTACAAAGACTTTAAACTCCTTGTCCTGCCACAGCTCTGCGCTGTTGTGCTACTGGGACTGGATTTCCAGTGCCACCTAGAGAGTGTCACGATGGCGTACGGCGGGCCCCTGCCCCCACTTACAGCCTGCAGCCGGCAAAATTTAAAACAACCGCCGCGCACAATATGCAGCCTATCCACCCTGAAAGTCAGCCCCCCCCCCCGTTGTTTGCTAATCTCACCCACGACTGCAAGCCCATCGCAACAAAAAGCAGGCGGTACAGTGCCGGGGATAGAAGCTTCATTAAAATAGAAGTAGAGAGACTCCTGCGGGAGGGGATTATCGAGGGCAGCACCAGCCCATGGCGAGCCCAAGTAGTGGTCGTGAAGACCGGCGAGAAACAGCGCCTGGTCATTGACTACAGTCAAACAATCAATAGGTATACCCAATTAGACGCATACCCCGTTCCCCGCATATCTGATATGGTCAATCAGATTGCACAGTACCGGGTATTCTCTACCATTGACCTGAAGTTGGCATACCACCAACTCCCTATCAGGCCTGAAGACCGCCAGTATACTGCCTTCGAGGCAAACGGCCGCCTCTACCACTTCCTCAGAGTCCCCTTCTGCGTCACCAACGGGGTCTCAGTCTTCCAAAGGGAGATGGACCGGATGGTTGACCAGAACACGCTGCAGGCCACTTTTCCCTACCTGGACAATGTCACCATCTGCGGCCATGACCAGCAGGGCCATGACGCCAATCTAGAAAAATTCCTCCGAACAGCCCAGCGCTTAAATTTGACATACAACAAAGAAAAGTATATGTTTCGCACCACCCGCCTCGCTATCCTTGGCTGTGTAGTGGAAAACAGAGTCATCGGCCCCGACCCCAACCGAATGCGCCCCCTTCTGGAACTACCCCTGCCTCACTGCCTCAAAGCCCTGAAGAGATGTCTGGGGTTTTTCTCTTATTACGCCCAATGGGTGCCCAATTACGTGGACAAAGCCCGGCCCCTTATCAAGTCAAGCTCCTTCCCCCTGGCGGCAGAGGCCCGTGCAGCCTTCACCCACATAAAAGAGGACATTGCAAAGGCTACAATGCACACCGTGGATGAGTCCATCCCTTTCCAAGTGGAGAGCGATGCGTCTGACTTCGCCCTGGCCGCAACCCTTAACCAGGCGGGGAGACCCGTGGCCTTCTTTTCACGAACCCTCCAGGGCCCCGAAATTAGACACTCCTCAGTCGAAAAGGAGGCCCAGGCTATAGTGGAGGCTGTACGGCATTGGAGGCATTACCTGGCTGGTAAACGCTTCACTCTGCTCACTGACCAACGATCAGTAGCATTTATGTTCAATAACAAGCAGAGGGGCAAAATCAAAAACGACAAGATATTGCGGTGGAGGATCGAATTATCCACCTACAATTATGATATCTTATACCGGCCCGGGAAACTTATTGAGCCCCCGGACACCCTATCCCGTGGAACATGTGCCAACGCACAGGTCGATAGGCTACGGGCCCTCCACAACGATCTCTGCCACCCGGGGGTCGCCAGGTTTTTCCACTTCATTAAGGCCCGCAACCTGCCTTACTCCATCGAGGAGGTCAGGACCATGACCAGGAACTGCCAAGTCTGTGCCGAATGCAAACCGCACTTTTATAGGCCAGACAGGGTGCACCTGATAAAAGCCACCCGCCCCTTCGAGCGCCTAAGCGTAGATTTTAAAGGGCCCCCTCCCCTCCTCTGACTGCAACACGTACTTCCTCAACATCATTGACGAGTACTCCCGTTTCCCGTTCGCTATCCCCTGCCCGGACATGACCAGTGCCACAGTCATCAAATATCTCAATGACCTCTTCGCCATATTCGGTTTTCCCAGCTACATCCATAGTGACAGGGGCTCGTCGTTCATGAGCAATGAGCTGCACCAGTACCTGCTCGAAAAAGGGATAGCCACGAGCAGGACCACCAGCTACAACCCCCGGGGTAACGGACAAGTAGAAAGGGAGAACGCGACAGTGTGGAAAACCGCCATGCTAGCCTTAAAGTCCAGAGGCCTCCCAACCTCCCGCTGGCAAGAAGTCCTCCCCGATGCGCTTCACTCCATACGGTCACTACTCTGTACCGCCACGAACGCCACCCCTCACGAGAAAATGTTCGTCTTCCCTAGGAAATCCACCTCAGGGACATCGCTACCGCCATGGCTGACGTCTCCAGGGCCCGTCTTGCTCAGGAAGCACGTGAGGAGCCATAAAACAGACCCCCTGGTCGAAAGGGTCCACCTCCTCCACGCCAACCCACAATATGCATACGTGGCGTATCCTGACGGGCGGGAGGACACGGTCTCCATACGAGACCTCGCACCCTCAGGTGCCACCGAAAACACCATTACCCACTACCCATTACCATTACCCACTACCATTACCCACGACACACCCCTAGAAGGGAATCCACATCTAACCCAAGTAGACGGCACGCCAGGGCCCTGTGACCCACCCTTATACACCCACCGACCCCGCACCCACGAAGACGACACGCCGGTGCTCCGGCCCACGCGGGAAACGGCCGCGGAAAAAGAACCGCCGCAGCCGGCACCACGACGATCACTACGGCAGACAAGACCCCCGGAGAGACTTGCCTATACGAACTTCTGAGACACTTCACCCCGCCGGACTCATTTTAAACAAGGGGTGAATGTGGTAAACCACTAATCTGCCTGTACAGAACATGTCTGGGCATGCCTCAGCTGGCTCCGCCCCTGGCTCCACCCCTAAGCCCAGGTATAAAGGTGATTGACCTCCAATCCCCCTGGCTTTAAGGATCGGTCTACCAGCAGAGGCATGCTCGTATTCTTTTGTTAATAAAAGCCTACTTGTTATAAGCTTAACTCTTAGTCTTCTGAAGTTATTGATGGCGCATCAGCAACCTCGACCTCCGGCGAGCTGGCTCCTGCGCTATCCTTTCCTCCCGCCCTGGCTCCTGTGCACTTGTGCTCCAGTGCCTCACCATGTGTAGGTCCCTCCTCTCTTCTAATACGCAGTGTCAGTATCTGAGCTGATGGCTGCGAGTGTAAGATCGAGTGGTGGTGTCTCTTCATCTTCACATCCTTCTTCTTCTTCCTTCACTGACTGGGAAGGCTCCAATTCTTGGGTATCTGAAATGACAAACAGACAAGGGTTGGGTTGTGGTGAGGGAAGAGGAGAAAGTAAGAAGTGAGTGATTGCACCACCTGCAGCTTCTAAATCTGAAGAGATTGAGGGATGAGAGAGAAGTGGGATGAGAGAATTTGGCTAGTGGTGCAGTTGGTAGGATATGCCATTTGAAGATGAATTCACTCACCTTGACAACTCATGTGAGATCGTTAAACTTCTTCCTGCACTGTATCAATGTTCTTGGAGCAACACTCCTGGCATTGACCTCCGCCACTATCTCTTCCCACTGCCTCCTGAGCATCTGTCTGGAGGGTCTCCTGCTCTCCTGTGGATGCAGGAAATCTCTCCTTCTGTCCACCTCTTCCACCACTAGTGCAGTGTCAGAAAACCTTAGTGCTCAATCTCTCGCATGTTCAGCCACTGCTCAATGTCTCAGAGCCCAGATTCAGTTTAGAAAAAAAAACTCCCACCACTTCTTGCAGCCACATTGCACCCCCCCTTTAAGAGCTTCAGTCTGCCTTTAAGTAGCGCAGGCACTCGCAATATCGGCCCCCCTGCTGATGCGTGCTGCCAATTAACAGCACAGGGAGTGCTGGTTGAATGCAGCAATCATGTAAAGCAACCAGCAGCACGAATTTACCGTGCTGCCTGCAACGCAACGAACGGGTGCGGGTTAATCGCGCACCGCGATCCCCACGCCTTTTTTCAGAGGTTAGCCAATTTCTCCCCCGTGGTTTGCAGGAACAAGCATGAGAAACAAAACTTTATGTTTTCAGGTGGACCTGACGGCCTCCATTTTGGGATTTTCAATATGCTAATTGATTATTAATAAGAATAAGAAGGAACTTGCATTTATATGGCGCCTTTCATGACCTTAAGACATCCCAAAGCGCTTTACAGCCAATGAAGTACTTCTGTGGTCTGGTCACTGTTGTAATATAGGAAATGCAGCAGCCAATTTGTGCACAACGAGGCCTTGCACATGTCAGTGTGATAATGACCAGATAATCTGTTTTAGAGATGTTAGCTGAGGATAAATATTGGTCAGGGCACCAGGATAACTCCTCTGTTCTTCTTCAAATACTGCCATGGGATCTTTTATGTCCACCTGAGAATATAGACGGGGCCTTGGATTAACATCTCATCTGAAAGATGGCATCTCCAACAACTAGTAATGTTATTCTTTATAATGTTATCCGACATTACAACAGTGCCTTCACTTCAAGCGTACGGCATTGACTGTAAAAGGCTTTGGAACGTCCTGAAGTCGTGAAAGTCACTATATAAATGCAAGTATTTTATTTCATGCTTTCACATTTCCCCATGGATGTTGACCACTCTATTATGGATGGTGTGGGCTCTCTCCCCAGGAACTGTACAGTAGTAATAGGATCACCACTACGAGTGTACAAACAAACTAAAAACAGCTTTCCAAGTTATAGAGCATAAATGGGTGATATATCTCATCCACGAACATCCACGACAGCACACATCGTATTATCACACTCCGGTAAAATCCTAAATAGGGGAATCTCATTCCATTTTCTAAAAATTAAATAAATCACATCCGGGTCAGGAGAGGTCATCTAATTTGAGTAACCTGTGTTGGCAACTGGATCTGTGAACATTCTGTGAACAATCTGCAGATGCAAACCTTTTAATTATAGAGATTGATAATACGGTGAAAAACAGTTGAGACGCAGAGTTCAGTACCCAATAAATTTTAATCTGTTGTTATTTCTTTTTTTGGCATGTAACGCTTGAAAACTTTCATGCTTACATCATACGGAGGTAGCACTGCGATTTGCACCAGGACGTGCATGACCAATGTCAACTCCTCCAGGCTTTTTGCCTTAGCCAGACTGCTTATTAAGCAGCCAACGAACATCATGTATGATTGAGAAAAAACTAGTCTTATTAAAGATTTATGATCCATCGAGAAGTTATTTAAAGTAAGACTTTGGCTGTAAGCTGTTTTCTTCTCGTAAAATGAGGAGACCATTCATTTATTCCGACTTCCTGTTGCTCGAAGTGAAGTCACAAAGCAAAGAACTAGAACTCCGATCACAAACCTCAAATGGGCAAAGTCAGTAAAAAGCATGGCCACATGTATTACAGAAAAAAAATGTGAGCATTTTACAGCTATAACACGAGCCCAGGTATTCCTGTTCGTGATTTTAATGTATGAATGCTTAATGCTTTTGTATGATATTCCTCTTTCAGTGGCCCTGGGATTGTAAAGAAGAAGAACTTGCATTTATACAGTGGCCTCATGACCTCAGGATGTCCGAAAGTGCTTTACGGCCAATGAAGTACTTTTTGGCATGTAGTCACTGTTTTAATGTAGGAAACACAGCAGCCAATTTGCACACAGCAAGCTCCCACGAACAGCAATGAGATAATGACCAGATAATCTGTTTTAATGATGTTGGTTGAGAGCTAAATATTGGCCAGGACACCGGGGAAAACTCCCCTTCTCTTCTTCGAAATAGTGCCATGCCATCTTTTATGTCCACCTAAGAGGAAAGATGGGGCCTTGGTTTAAATGTCTACCCTAAAAGATGACACCTTCGACAGTGCTCTCACGTTTCAGCCTAGATTACATGCTGAAGTCCTTAAAGTAGGATTTGACCCACAACCTTCTGACTCAGAGACATTAGGGCTACTACAGTGTATGTGGTGTCAGAGGAAGGGCACATAATTAGCAGGGGGCTTCCATGCACTGGTGGCATTACAGGTGCATCCCAGGGGCTCACCAGCCCACTCAGGCTGAACACTCTAGTGCTTCAGGGACCAATAAAGAAAATTACATTTACTTTGAGGTTCCAGAGCGTTTCCGTCACCTGGACCCCTCCTGGAGGGATGCACTTGCACCCCATGGGAGTCCCACTGAGGCTAGGCAAGTGGGGGCTCCCAGTATAGGGAATTCCCCCCTAACCCCCAATGTCACTCCTTCTCACCAGTTTTGGGGTGGACAGAGCTTCTGCCCATGACAAGCCCATCCCCCACCCCGGGACACTACCAGCGAAAGCCGGGACCAGGTTCTGGTACATATCCAGTTCCTGGAATATTTGCCAGGCTGTTGTTGCACTTTCATCAGCATTATAGTGGGAGTGCTCAGGAAGGTACATGTACTTTCAGGGCCATAGCAACAGAAAATGCTGGAAACACTCAGTAGACCAGGCAGCATCCGTGGAGAGACCCTTCGTCAGACCTGAAATGTTAACTCATTCTCTCTCCACGGATGCTGCCTGGCCTGCTGAGTGTTTCCAGCATTTTCTGTTGTTATTTCAGATTTCCAGTATCCGCAGCATTTTGCTATTGTACTTTCAGGGCCATACTGTTCAAAGTAAATTGGTTTGTATACTAATATCGCAGACAGTAAGGGTCAATTTTCCCAGGTGCTGCTCCTAGTAGGCCGGAAGGCCCTGAGTCTAGTGGCCAGGAGCATAGCTGCAGGTGTCATAGGCTGTTTCCACCCCAACTGCACAGGTTCTCACCCTGCCAGGGGGCAGAGCTAGGCTGGGAGGGTGTATGGTCCATGTTATTGACCTACAACAAGACATTTGAGCAATCTTAGGCCTCCACCAGTGTCGCACACTTCGGAGACAGATGAGAAGAGGAAAGGTGGCCCTGTAATGCCAGGGCTTTAAACTCTATGCAGATATTTTCATAGATTACTTGCACACTTTACAAGTCAAGCTATCTAGTGGGAGGTGTGGAATCTAGCTCAATGGGAGAGCACATTAGAGAATTAGGGGGTGATTTTCTGATGCCCGAGGAGGCGGGTTTGGAGGCGGGAAAGGTGGGAAAATCAGAAACGCGGGATTTTGCCGGTTTTGCAGGGCGGGAAATGGTCTCGCCTCCAGCTGACCAGAGCACTTGTTAAGAGGATTAAATGCTCATTAAGGGCTGCTGTAAGCCTATCTTGAGAGGCCCTTGTGATTTTTTGACCATTTTGGTGTGTTCCATGACCCTCCTAAACCATGTCAGCTAAATCTGGTGGGTTGACTAGTGGGTGGTCTCCTCACAGCTGCAGGTCCAACATTAAATCATTAATTTCATCAGGGATTAGTTGCAGGTGGCAGAACTTTGCTTTAAAAGGTCTTTGAGCAATTTTAGAAGGCCTTCTGAAGTCGGAGGTGCTGCAGCTTGAATCTATCAACTGTGAGACCTCCTTGGAAGTCCCTCTCCCCGCTTGCAATGAGTGCTTCCCCAACGGAGGCATCTGCAAGCAGTATGGGAACCATTTGTTTTCTTTCTCCATGGACCTCAGTTTTGTATGAGGAGCATCCACGGCAGCAGCAGAACCAGGCAGTTCAGGAGCAACAGCAGCAGGAGCGCCAACCTCCTGCTCAGCCACCTGATGCTGCACAGGGCAGAAGATGCCAGCGCATCGAGGCACCTCGCCACAGGAGATACTCCTGACAGAGGGTTTACAGACAAAGGATGAGCTACCTCAACATGAGTGAGCAGCAGTGCCAAAGGAGGCTGAGACTTTCGCGAGAGGTTGTCCAAGAGATCTGCGGACTGCTGCAGCAAGACCTGGTGCCCAGAGGAACGGGTGGACACCCCTTACCAGTGGCTGTCAAAGTCAATACCGCACTCAACCCCTTTGCCTCAGGCTCTTTCCAGGGATCATCAGCAGACATCAGCGGCATCTCCCAGTCGGCCGCCCACAGTTGCATCATGCAGGTTACCAATTCCCTTGTTGCTAAGGCCCACAATTACAGCCAGTTCACAAGGGATCAAGCAAGTATAACCGCCCATTTGGTTGGCTTTGCAAATATGGCAGGCATGCCAATGGTGCAGGGCTTCATAGACTGCACACATGTGGCCCTTAGGGCACCTCATCACAACCCAGCTATCTTTGTCAACTGAAAGGGCTTCCACTCCCTCAACGTACAGCTGGTGTGTAACCACAAGAAGGAGTTTTTGCATGTTTGCGCCAAGTTCTGTGAAAGTTGCCATGACTCTTTCATCCTGGGGCACTCTAGTGTTTCTCTGCTATTCAATTTGCCAAACCAACTTAACGGATGGCTCCTTGGTGACAAAGGCTACCCCCTGAAGAAGTGGCTAATGACGCCGATCAGGAGACCAGCTAATGAGGCTGAAGAGTGCTACAATGCCAGCCACACTTCAACCAGGTCCATCATTGAGCAAACCATTGGGTTGTTGAAGATGCGCTTCCGTTGCCTTGACCGATCAGGTGGAGCGCTGCAGTATACATCATACAGAGTCTCCAGAATGGTCGTGGTCTGCGGTGCACTGCACAACATCGCACAGCATCGTGGCTTGCAGCTACCTGATGAGCAATTGGCTCAGTTCCAGGCCTCCGAGGAGGAGGAGGAGGAGGAGGAGCAGGAGGAGATCAGAGCGCAGGTGTATCGACCAGCAGCAGTGGCATCACACGAACACATGGCTGCCCGCGATGCAAGGGATGAACTTATCCTGGCCAGATTTGCATAGGTTGCCCAAGTTGGCACATGTCCTTGGCTCCATCCTAAGACATCATTGACAATGGACGTGACTCTCTGGCCTCCTTTCACTCAGGCCACTAACCTGACAATGCAAGTGTGGCTGAGCCTGCATAGTGGAGCTGCCTAAGGTGATAGAGCAGATGCCATGACGCCAACATTTTGGCATCACATCTTTTTAATGCTTTCCAACAGGGATGGCATTTCATCAATACACAGAAACGTTCAGCCAATCTGTACAAAGATCTGAAGGTTATATCCCTTGCCAGCTGTACCCATACAGCCTTGGTTTCTTTGGGAGGCCTCTTCCTCCCAGATGAGTGGAAGAGCACCTCCCTGCTAGCTGTCACCCCCTCAAACAACATTTGCAGCGCCTCATCCGAGAGCCTCGGGGAGGCCCTTGCCTTGGAATTGGACATAGTGGTTTCTCAGAATACGTTGCAGGTGGTGCAGCATAGGCAGAAATGCTGTGGAATGATCCAAGGCAGCAAGAAGCCATAAAATCAGGCTGGAAAAGTGATGTCAGCAGAGGCGAGTTTCAGTCCCAAAACAATAATTGACCATGGGCAACCTACACCTCTGAAATCAAGGTGCAAATCAGGGGAAAATCAGAAATTTTTGAAAACTATCAGTGGAGGTGGGTTTTAAACCCACCCAAACCGAAACCCGCCTCCATCTTGCCTCCAGTGGGAAAATCGCCCCCTTAGGTGCGGAGATCGGCTTACCTGAATTACGGCACTTTCGATTTTCCTAATCACTGGGAAATTGGGAATGCCACAAAGCAGATGTGTTGAAAATCTTGCTCAATACTCCAATCAGCGCTCCGACTGAGGGAGGCTCTGCACCAGGAGCTCAGGCTGCCCGAGGCTTAAATTATTATTCTGTTGGGTTCATCTGGTTGAATTTGACAGACCCCGGCAGTTTGGAAAGGTGTGTTTGCAATGCTGCTTTTTAAATAGTTGTAAAGTTCCTAATCCATTTGTAACTTATCTTGGGAAAAGTGCTTTTTCATGAATTGCGAAATTAGTTTTTAAATTGACTGTCACCTTCACATCAATGCAAAGTGGTTTCTGGTATGCATCTGCACAGAAGTGGCAAAAGTCTAATCTGGTGGGTACATCCTGATCTCACAGCTCAGTGCACTGAAGCAAGTGATATGAGACACCCACCCGGTGGCCATTTCGCATCAGTTTGAGTGCGGTTTTCAAAATGATCGGCTGCTCCAGGAATCGACCTGATATCTGTGCAATATGTTGCACAAACCAGTATTACACCTCGAGCTGTCTAACCCCTTTCCCCAGATTGCAGTAAGGAGAGCCACAAAGGAGCTCTGTTACATGCATGTTTTGGATGTCTGCACAGAGCCCCATTTTCCAGGACATAATTTCCAGGAGCCATGAATACTCTCGTAGCAAGACAAAAAAAAATTCAGTTTAAAAAGTTTCTCACTATCTGTGTATTTTGACAAGAATATTTTCTGGATCGAATGAAACTGGAAATTGTTATAACTTTGTGTGGATGTGCAGCTGAACTTCTTGTCACCTGGTAGGATGGGCTGCTAGCCATGTAATTTTGGTCGACTGACTGCACGATATATTCCCCTCTGAGAACAATAGCCGCAGTACAGTTGCGGTCGTAGCTGGTCTGTCGAGGCTGGTCCAGTAAAAGCGCCAATAAACTACCTTTACTTGCTCCAGCCCCAGAACAATCATGGCTATTCTTACTCTGGGATTTGTTAAATGGAAGAATGTAATCCCTAATGTATCAGTTGTGGCTGTGTAATTCCTGATGGATACCAATATTTCTTTGCCAGTCTGAATTGGTGTTCCATTAGATTTGAATACAAAGCCGGCAGATGAAATGTCATCGTCCGTTTTATTTACTCATCGTTTTTTTTTTAGCAGTGCCCAGAAATGAGCCCCTTCTCTAACACTTCTGGTACAATGAGTTCTAGTTCTAAATCATTCTGAATGACCTTTATGCTGCAGGATGTTTCGCTGGGATTGTTTGTGCTGTCTGCCTGGTCCTTTGGCCCTGCCTCCTTTTGAGAGCCTCAGCACCAGTCCTGTGCCACTTACATCACCAATCTGAATTCCACCACAGTTAGTGGCACTCACTATAATAGATGCATATATGTATTGATTCAAAGTCCATGGCCCAGACACTGGAACAACAGAAATGCAACAATATAGAAATGTGGCCAATGTACTTGCAATAAATGCTGGCCTTTCCAGCGACCCCCAGATCCCATGAATGAATTTTTTAAAAATCTCTCTGTCTCCAGCTCTCTTTCTCCCACTCAAGATGAAATGTACCGCTAGAAGTGATTACTTCACAGAGGAAACTGATTTTTCAATGGACTTGAAAGGGATTTACCCCAATGATTTTTTCGTAAAAAATCAATATGCCTTTATAAAAGAAAAGAAAGACTTGCATTTCTATAGCGTCTTTCATGACCACCGGACGTCACAAGTGCTTTACAGCCAATGAAGTACTTTTTGGAGTGGAGTCACTGTTGTAATGTAGGAAACGTGGCAGCCAATTCGTACACAGCAAGCTCCCATGTGATAATGACCAGATAATCTGTTTTAGTGGTGTTAATTGAGGGAAAAATATTGGCCAGGACACCGGGGATAACTCCCCTGCTCTTCTTCAAAATAGTGCCATGGGATCTTTTACGTCCACCTAAGAGAGCAGACGGGGCCTCAGTTTAATGTCTCATCTGAAAAACAGCACCTCCGACAGTGCAGCACTCCCTCAGTACTGCACTGGAGTGGCAGCCTAGATTATGTGCTCGAGTCTCTGGAGTGGGACTTGAACCCACATACTTCTGACTCAGAGGCGACGGTGCTGCCAACTGAGTCACAGTTGATGGCTGATGACACCCAGCTCTATCTCACCACCACCTCACTTGACCCCTCCATGGTCTCCAAATTTTCAGACTGCTTGTCCAACATCCAGTACTGGATGAGCAGAAATTTTCTTCAATTAAATATTGGGAAGACCAAAGCGATTGTTTTCATTCCTTGCCACAAACTCTGTTCCCTAGCCATTGACTCCATCCCTCTCCCTAGCATCTGTCTGAGGCTGAACCACATGGTTTGCAACCTTGGTGTCATAGTTGACCCTGAAATGAGCTTCCGACCACATATCCGAGGCATAACTAAGACTGCCTATTTCCACCTCCATAGCATCGTCTGTCTCCGCCCCTGTCTCAGCTCATCTGCTGCTGAAACCCTCATCCATGCCTTTATTACCTCTACACTTGACTATTCCAAGGAACTCCTGGCTGGCCTTCCACTTTCTACCCTAAAGAAACTTGAGGCCATCCAAAACTTGTTGCCCGTGTCCTAATTCACACCAAGTCCCGTTCACTTATTATCCCTCTGCTCGCTGACCTACATCAACTCCCAGTTAAACAACGCCTCGATTTCAAAATTCTCATCCTTGTTTTCAAATCCCTCCATGGCCCCGCCCCTCCCGATCTCTGTTATCTCCTCCTGCCCCACAACCCCCCCCCCCACCGACATGTCTGCGCTCCTCTAATTCTGCCCTCTTGAGCATCCCTGATTATAATCGCTCAACCATTGGTGGCCGTGCCTTCTGTTGCCTAGGCCCTAAGCTCTGGAATTCCCAGCCTAAACCTGTCCGCCTCGCTACCTCTCTTTCCTCCTTAAAGATGCTCCTTAAAACTTACCTCTTTGACCAAGCTTTTGGTCACCTGCACTAATTTCTCCTTATGTGGCTTGGTGTCAAATTTTTTGTCATTTAATACTCCTGTGAAGCACCTTGGGACGTTTTACTACGTTAAAGGTGCTATATAAATACAAGTTGTTGTTGTAAAGAGGTTTCTCCTGAATTACCTATTGGATTCATTAGTCCCAATTAATTGCCACAAATTCGAATTAATTTGCTGATTTCAAGATCCATTTCTTTCCTCCTTTAAGACACTCCTTAAAACCAATCTCTTTGACCAAGATTTTGGTCATAGAATCATAGAAAGTTATGGCGCAGAAGGAGGCTATTCAACGCACTGTGTCTGTGCCAGCCGCAAAAGAGCTGTCCAGCCTAATCCCACTTTCCAACTCTTGGTCCATAGCCTTTTAGGTTACGGCACTTGAAGTGCATATCCCAGTACTTTTTAAATGTGATGAGCGTTTCTGCATCTACCACCCTTTCAGGCAGTGAGTTCCAGACTCCCACCACCCTCTGAGTGAAAAAAGTTCTCCTCAACTCCCTTCTAATCCTTCTAACAATTATTTTAAATTGATGGCCTCTGGTTATTGACCACTGTTAGGGGGAATAGGTCCTTCCTATCCACTCTATCTCAGCCCCTCATAATTTTATACACCTCAATCAATTAACTCTCCCCTCAGCCTCCTCTGTTCCAAAGAAAACAACCCCAGCCTATCCAACCTTTGCTCAAAGCTAAAATTCTCCAGCCCTGGCAACATCCTCGTAAATCTCCTCTGTACCCTCTCTAGCGCAATCACATCTTTCCTGTATGTGGTGACCAGAACGGCACTCAGTATTCTAGCTGTGGCCTAACTAGTGTTTCATACAGTTCAAGCATAACCTCCCTTGGCTAAAAAGGAAAGTATCCCGTATGCCTTCTTAACCACCTTACCTACCTGTCCTTCTACCTTCAGGGATCCGTGGACATGTACTCCAAGGCCCCTCTGTTCCTCTACACTTCTCATTATCCTACCATTTATTGTGTATTCTCTTGCCTTGTCATCTTCCCAAATTTCTCCTTATGTAGATCAGTGTCAAATTTTTGTCTTATAATGCTCCTGTGAAGTACCTTGGGAAGTTTTACTATGTTAAAGGCACTATGTAAATACAAGCTCTTGGTCCATAGCCATAGTAAATACACCTTATCGCGAAAGGTGGCAGGGCAGGTTGAGAAAGCAGTTAAAAAGGCTTACACGATCATGAGCTTCATGAATAGAGGTATAGGGGTCGATTTTCATTGACCCATGGAGCTGGGATTGGAGGCGTGTGGGGAATTAAAGTCCCGAATTTGGGGGTCCTGACACCATCCCACCCCCAACCCGCCTCCATGTAAGTTTCAAAGGAGGCAGGTACCCGCCCCGCAATGGGACGCGCCTACCCGAGGCGGGAAGGGATTAGTGCCAATTATCTGCCTGTTAACAGGTAGTTAGGCAGTTTTTAGCCTAATCCCTATTTTAAAGCTTCAAGTGTGGGATTCCCGATGGCTCCAAACCACGCCAAGTTAGAGGAGTCGGGCCGTCGGGTTGAAGGGCTTGGAGGGGTCGAGATGTCAGTGTTCAGGTGAGTGATGTGTGCATGAGTGCAAAGGTAAGTGTGTTTGGTGTGTCTAAAGTGTGTAAAGAAGTTTAAATTACCTGTACTTACCTTTTCAGCCTTCCTTCCTCTAGGTTTCGGGAGTCCATCATCTAACCGGCACAGAAAGCAGAATGGCTGCGAACTGTCAAAAGTGACAGCCTGCAGCTTTCTGTGCTGGTAAGATTTCTAACTGAGTCTGTGTAGAAGAACTCAGGTTAGACGTAAAACTGTCAGTGTTTGACCGCTTCAAACAGCTGTGAAACACTGATATTTCATCTGTCAAAATGTCTTGACAGATGAAATTTCAGTCTGTGATGTCACCTGTTGCCGGGTGGCCCTTAATTGGCCTGCTGAGCCCGCTGGGTGGGCTCAACAAGGTCAATCAAGTTAAAATCGCGTGGATTGGCCGCATCGCGATGGAGGTGAGACTACAACCCCGAAAGTTGTAGTCCTGCCTCCTTCCCGACTTCTGAATGAAAATCACCCCCATACAGTACAAAAGTGTGGAAATTATGATGGACCTGTATATAACACTGGTTCTGCCCCAACTGGAGTACTGTGTCCAATTCTGGGCACCAAACTTTAGGAAGGATGTGAAGGCCTTAGAGTGGGTGCAGAAAAGATTTACAAGAATGATTCCAGGAATGAAGGACTTCAGTTACGTGGACAGACTGGAGAAGCTGGAGTTGTTCTCCTCGGAGCAGAGAAAATTGAAAGGAGATTTGACACAGGTGTTCAAAATCATGAGGGGTCTGGACAGAGTAGATAGAAAGAAACTGTTCCCATTGGCAGAAGGATCAAGAACCACAGGACACAGATATTAGGTGATTGGCAAAAGAACCAAAGGCAATGTAAGAAAAAACTTTTTTACGCAGCAAGTGGTTACGATCTGGAATGCACTGCCTGAAAGTGTGGTGTAGGCAGACTCAATCATGGCTTTCAAAAGGGAGTTGGATAAGTACCTGAAGGAAAAATAAATGCAGGGGTACAGGGAAAGGGCGGAGGAGTGGGACTAGCTGAAATGCTCTTGCAGAGTGCCGGCATGGGCTTGAAAGGCCAAATGCCCTTCCTCCGTGCTATGATTCTATGGGGGAAAAATTGGGTGGCGCCATTTTGGGGAGCTAACGTCGCGGGGGCACTAATTTAATGCCCCAAAAAAGTTAGCACTCTTGCCATAAATTCAGTAGTAGCACCCCAAGCAGGAGGTGGAGCACTTTCCAGTAGCTCCCCACCACCTGCTTGGGGCACTACTACAGAATTTCACAGCACTACATGCCACTGCACCACATGCGCCGGCAAGTAGCACCACGTCATTGCAGGCTTCCTCCCCTGATTAGTGCTGTGCTCACCGGAGCCCTGCCTGACCACCGGGGAGCTGGGTGTTGTGAAAACAGCCCGACACTCAAGAGGAGTGCCGGGCTGAGCGATCGCAGCCAGCACCCCGCATAACAAAGGGAAAGGGGGCAGGTGCTGGCAGTCGGCCAAAATAAAAATGGCCGCCCGACACCTGCCCTTTAAGTAGTGCCACCATTGCTGAGAAAATGCCCGCTGACCCTGTTGGACATATCGTCCGGCGATAGATCAGGGGACGTAAGGGAATTTGGCGCCCGGGGCGCAAGCGGGGCGGTGCACACGGTGATGACATCATCACCTGCGGCAAAGCATCACAGGACACTACCGCCGCCGCTAACATCCCACTGAATTTTGCGGGGATTTGCGCTCCGTTAGCGCCCCCGGAGGCACTGACAAGAGACGCAAACCAACCCAATATTTCCCCCTATGATTCTATAAGTTGTTGTTATTATTATTATTGTTGCTGCTGCTTAGTTATGTCTATGACATGCTTCTTTTAATATTTAGCATGCAGGTAGCCTTATGTTGTCATTTCACTAGGTGGTGCCTCATTCTAAGATATGCCTGTTGCTGCTCCTGGCACACCCTTCTACATTCTCAGTAAATCAGAGTTGCTGTCCCAGCTTGATGTTGCCAGATAGATATTAACCTGTAAATATAAAGGTAATGGGCTGTGTCTGCATACCCACTTGCCAGCCTGAAAATAAATGCCTCTGCAAGCTTATCATGAAGGTGTACCAAGAGTCTCTACTTGTTGAGATACCTTACCATGTGCCTCAGATTACAACAAAATTTACCTCACAACTCAGGCTGCACTGACTCTGCATCTCACAGCTCAGACTGAAGTGATACTGTATCAAACAGCACAGACTGAAGTGATACGGTATCACATGGCACAGACTGAAGTGATACGGTATCACATGGCAGAGACTGATGTGATAATGTATCACACAGCACAGACTGAAGTGATACTGTATCACATGGCATAGACTGAAGTGATACTGTATCACATGGCACAGACTGAAGTGATGCTGTATCACACAGCACAGACTGAAGTGATACTGTATCACATGGCATAGACTGAAGTGATACTGTATCACACGGCACAGACTGAAGTGATGCTGTATCACACAGCACAGACTGAAGTAATACTGTATCACATGGCATAGACTGAAGTGATACTGTATCACACGGCACAGACTGAAGTGATGCTGTATCACACAGCACAGACTGAAGTAATACTGTATCACACGGCACAGACTGAAGTGATACTGTATCACACAACACAGACTGAACTGATACTGTATTACATGGCAAAGATTGAAGTGATAATGTATCATACAACATAGACTGAAGTGATACTTCATCTCACAACACAGACTGAAGTGATACTGTATAACATAGCACAGGCTGAAGTGATACTGTATCACACGGCACATATTGTAGTGATACTGTTTCACACAGCACAGACTGAAGTGATACTGTATCACAGGGCGCAGACTGAAGTGATACTGTATCACACGGCACATATTGCAGTGATAGTGTAGTAAACAGCATAGACTGAAGTGATACTGTACATGACAACACAGACTGAAGTGATACTGTATCACATGGCATAGACTGAAGTGATGCTGTATCACACAACACAAACTGAAGTGATACTGTAACTCACATCACAGACTGAAGTGATACTGTATCACACGGCATAGACTGAAGTGATAATGTATCACAGGGCACAGACTGAAGTGATACTGTATCACACGGCACATATTGCAGTGATACTGCTTCACACAGCACAGACTGAAGTAATACTGTATCACAGGGCGCAGACTGAAGTGATACTGTATCACACAGCACATATTGCAGTGATAGTGTATTAAACAGCATAGACTGAAGTGATACTGTACCCTACATCACAGACTAAAGTGATACTGTATCACATGGCACAGACTGAAGTGATACTGTATCACACAGCACAAGCTGCAGTGATACTGTATCATACAGCACATATTGCAGTGATACTGTATCACACAGCACAGAGTGAAGTGATGCTGTATCACACAGCACAGATTGAAGTGATACTGTATCACACGGCAAAGACTGAAGTGATAATGTATCACATAGCACAGATTGAAGTGATGCTGTATCACATGGGAAAGACTGAAGAGATACTCTATCATACAACACAGACTGCAGTGATAATGTACCTCATAACACAGACTGAAGTGATACTGTATCACATGGCACAGACTGAAGTGATACTGTATCACACAGCATAGACTGAAGTTATACTGTATCGCACAGAACAGACTGAAGTAATGCTGTATCACAAAACACAGACTGAAGTGATACTGTACCTCACAGCAAAGACTGCAGTGTTACTGTATCACATGGCACATATTGCAGTGATAATGTATCGCAGAGTGCAGACTGAAGTGATACTCTATCACAGGGCAGAGACTGAAGTGATAATGTATCATATGGCACATATTGCAATGATACTGTATCATACAGCACAGACTGAAGTGATACTGTACCTGACAACACAGGCTGAAGTGATACAGTATCACATGGCACAGACTGAAGTGATACTGTATCACACGGCACAGACTACAGTGATACTGTATCACACGGCACAGACTGAAGTGATACTGTACCTGACAACACAGACTGAAGTGATACTGTATCACAGGGCACAGACTGAAGTGATACTGTATCACATGGCACAGATTGAAGTGATACTGTACCATACAATACGGACTAAAGTGATAATGTACCTCACGGCACAGACTGAAGTGATACTGTATCACACGTCACAGACTGCAGTGATACTGTATCACACGGCACAGACTGCAGTGATACTGTATCACACGGCACAGACTGAAGTGATACTGTATCACACGGCACAGACTGAAGTGATACTGTATCTAACAACACAGACTGATTTGATACTGTACCTCACAGCACAGACTGAAGTGATAGTGACCCTATCAACACAGACTGAAGTGATACTGCACCTGACAAGACAGACTGAAGTGATACCATATCACACAGCACAGACTGAAGTGATACTGTACCTCACAACAAAGACTGAAGTGATACTGTACCCCACGGCACAGACCGAAAAAGATTGAAATGATATTGTATCATACAACAAAGACTGCAGTGATACTTTATCTCACAACACAGACTGAAGTGATACTGTATAACACAGCACAGACTGAAGTGATACTGTATCACACAGCACAGGCTGAAGTGATACTGTATCACATGGCATAGACTGAAGTGATGCTGTATCACACAACACAGACTGAAGTGATACTGTAACTCACAGCACAGACTGAAGTGATACTGTATCACACGGCATAGACTGAAGTGATACTGTATCACAGGGCACAGACTGAAGTGATATTGTATCACACAGCACAGGCTGCAGTGATACTGTATCATACGGCACATATTGCAGTGATACTGTATCACACGTCACAGACTGAAGTGATACTGTATCACACGTCACAGACTGCAATGATACTGTATCACACGGCACAGACAGCAGTGATACTGTATCACACGGCACAACTGCAGTGATACTGTATCACACGGCACAGACTGAAGTAATACTGTATCACACGGCACAGACTGAAGTGATACTGTATCACAGGGCACAGACTGAAGTGATACTGTATCACATGGCACAGATTGAAGTGATACTGTACCTTACAATACAGACTAAAGTGATACTGTACCTCAAGGCACAGACTGAAGTGATACTGTATCACACATCACAGACTGCAGTGATACTGTACCACACGGCACAGACTGCAGTGATACTGTATCTAACAACACAGACTGAATTGATACTGTACCTCACAGCACAGACTGAAGTGATATTGACCCTATTGATACAGACTGAAGTGATACCATGTCACACAGCACAGACTGAAGTGATACTGTACCTCACAAAAAAAAATAAAGTGATACTGTACAGCACGGCACAGACTGAAGTGATGCTGTATCAGAGAACACAGACTGAAGTGATACTGTATCACACGGTACAGACTTAAGTGATAATGTACCTCACAACACAGACTGAAGTGATACTGTACCTGACAACACAGACTGAAGTGATACAGTATCACACGGCACAGACTGAAGTGATACTGTACCTGACAACACAGACTGAAGTGATACTGTATCACAGGGCACAGACTGAAGTGATACTGTATCACATGGCACAGATTGAAGTGATACTGTACCTTACAATACAGACTAAAGTGATACTGTTCCTCATGGCACAGACTGAAGTGATACTGTATCACATGGCATAGACTGAAGTGATGCTGTATCACACAACACAGACTTTCGTGATACTGTAACTCACAGCACAGACTGAAGTGATACTGTATCACACGGCATAGGCTGAAGTGATACTGTATCACAGGGCACAGACTGAAGTGATACTGTATCACACAGCACAGGCTGCAGTGATACTGTATCATACGGCACATATTGCAGTGATACTGTATCACATGTCACAGACTGAAGTGATACTGTATCACACGTCACAGACTGCAATGATACTGTATCACACAGCACAGACAGCAGTGATACTGTATCACACAGCACAACTGCAGTGATACTGTATCACACGGCACAGACTGAAGTAATACTGTATCACACGGCACAGACTGAAGTGATACTGTATCACAGGGCACAGACTGAAGTGATACTGTATCACATGGCACAGATTGAAGTGATACTGTACCTTACAATACAGACTAAAGTGATACTGTACCTCAAGGCACAGACTGAAGTGATACTGTATCACACATCACAGACTGCAGTGATACTGTATCACACGGCACAGACTGCAGTGATACTGTATCTAACAAAACAGACTGAATTGATACTGTACCTCACAGCACAGGCTGAAGTGATATTGACCCTATTGACACAGACTGAAGCAATACCGTATCACACAGCACAGACTGAAGTGATACTGTACCTCACAACAAAAAATAAAGTGATACGGTACCACACGGCACAGACTGAAGTGATGCTGTATCAGAGAACACAGACTGAAGTGATACTGTATCACACGGCACAGACTTAAGTGATAATGTACCTCACAACACAGACTGAAGTGATACTGTACCTTACAAAACAGACTGAAGAGATACTGTATCACAGGGCACAGACTGAATTGATACTGTATCACATGGAACAAACTGAAGTGAGACTGTATCACACGAAACAGACTGAAGTGAGACTGTTTCACATGGCACAGACTGAAGTGTTATTGTATGACATGGCACAAACTGCAGTGATACTGTATCACATGGCACAGACTGCAGTTGAAACTGTTTCAGACAGCACAGACTGAAGTGATTCTGTACCTGACAACACAGACTGAAGTGATACTGTATCACATGGCACAGACTGAAGTGATATTGTATCACACGGCACAGACTGAAGTGATACTGTACCTGACAACACAGACTGAAGTGATACTGTATCACACGGCACAGACTGAAGTGATACTGTATCACACGGCACAGACTGAAATGATACTGTATCACATGGTACAGACTGAAGTGATACTGCATCACACAGCACAGACTGCAGTGAAACTGTATCACACGGCACAGACCTCAGTGATACTGTCCATTACAATACAGACTGAAGTAATATTGTATCTCACAGCACAGACTGAAGTGATATTGTATCGCACATCACAGACTGCAGTGATACTGTTTTAAACAGCACAGACTGAAGTGATACTGTATTGCACGGTAAAGGCTGAAATGATACTGCACCTGACAAGGCAGACGGAAGTGATACCGTATCACACAGCACAGACTGAAGTGATACTGTACCTCACAACAAAGGCTGAAGTGATAATGTACCGCACGGCACAGACTGAACTGATACTGTATCACAAACACAGACTGAAGTGATACGGTACCTCGCAGAACTTACTGAAGTGATACTGTACCTCACAAAACAGACTGAAGTGAAACTGTAACACACAGCACAGACTGAAGTGATACTGTATCACATGGCACAGACTGAAGAGATAATGTACCTCACAACACAGATGGAAGTGAAACTGTATTACACGGCACAGACTGCAGTGAAACTGTTTCACACGGCACAGACTGAAGTGATACTGTACCTGACAACACAGACTGAAATTATACTGTATCACATGGCATAGACTGCAGTGATACTGTATCACACGGCACAGACTGCAGTGATACTGTATCACACGGCACAGACTGAAGTGATACTGTATCACATGACACAGACTGAAGTGATACTGTATCGCGCAGCACAGACTGAAGTGATGCTGTATCACAAAACACAGACTGAAGTGATACTGTACCTCACAGCAAAGACTGCAGTGTTATGGTATCACATGGCACATATTGCAGTGATAATGTATCGTAGAGTGCAGTCTGAAGTGATACTCTATCTCAGGGCAGGGACTGAAGTGATAATGTATCACATGGCACATATTGCAATGATACTGTATCATACAGCACAGACTGAAGTGATACTGTACCTGACAACACAGACTGAAGTGATACAGTATCACACGGCACAGACTGAAGTGATACTGTACCTGACAACACAGCCTGAAGTGATACTGTATCACAGGGCACAGACTGAAGTGATACTGTATCACATGGCACAGATTGAAGTGATACTGTACCTTACAATACAGACTAAAGTGATACTATTCCTCATGGCACAGACTGAAGTGATACTGTACCACACGTCACAGCCTGCAGTGATACTGTATCACATGGCACAGACTGCAGTGATACTGTATCTAACAACACAGACTGAATTGATACTGTACCTCACAGCACAGACTGAAGTGATTGTGACCCTATTGACACAGACTGAAGTAATACTGCACCTGACAAGACAGACTGAAGTGATACCGTATCACGCAGCACAGACTGAAGTGATACTGTACCTCACAACAAAAAATGAAGTGATACTGTACCGCATGGCACCGACTGAAGTGATGTTGTATCACAGAACACAGACTGAAGTGATACGGTACCTCACAGAACAGACGGAGGTGCTAATGTAGCTAACAACACAGACTTATGTGATAATGTACCTCACAACACAGACTGAAGAGATACTGTATCACAGGGCACAGACTGAGGTGATACTGTATCACATGGAACAAACTGAAGTGATACTGTATCACACAAAACAGACTGAAGTGATACTGTTTCACATGGCATAGTCTGAAGTGTTATTGTATCACATGGCACAGACTGCAGTGATACTGTATCACATGGCACAGACTGCAGTTGAAACTGTTTCAGACAGCACAGACTGAAGTGATACTGTACCTGACAACACAGACTGAAGTGATACTGTATCACATGGCAAAGACTGAAGAGATACTCTATCATACAACACAGACTGCAGTGATAATGTACCTCATAACACAGACTGAAGTGATACTGTATCACATGGCACAGACTGAAGTGATACTGTATCACACAGCATAGACTGAAGTTATACTGTATCGCACAGAACAGACTGAAGTAATGCCGTATCACAAAACACAGACTGAAGTGATACTGTACCTCACAGCAAATACTGCAGTGTTACTGTATCACATGGCACATATTGCAGTGATAATGTATCACAGAGTGCAGACTGAAGTGATACTCTATCACAGGGCAGAGACTGAAGTGATAATGTATCATATGGCACATATTGCAATGATACTGTATCATACAGCACAGACTGAAGTGATACTGTACCTGACAACACAGGCTGAAGTGATACAGTATCACATGGCACAGACTGAAGTGATACTGTATCACACGGCGCAGACTACAGTGATACTGTATCACACGGCACAGACTGAAGTGATACTGTACCTGACAACACAGACTGAAGTGATACTGTATCACAGGGCACAGACTGAAGTGATACTGTATCACATGGCACAGATTGAAGTGATACTGTACCATACAATACAGACTAAAGTGATAATGTACCTCATGGCACAGACTGAAGTGATACTGTATCACACGTCACAGACTGCAGTGATACTGTATCACACGGCACAGACTGCAGTGATACTGTATCACACGGCACAGACAGAAGTGATACTGTATCACACGGCACAGACTGAAGTGATACTGTATCTAACAACACAGACTGATTTGATACTGTACCTCACAGCACAGACTGAAGTGATAGTGACCCTATCAACACAGACTGAAGTGATAGTGCACCTGACAAGACAGACTGAAGTGATACCGTATCACACAGCACAGACTGAAGTGATACTGTACCTCACAACAAAGATTGAAGTGATACTGTACAGCACGGCACAGACCGAAAAAGATTGAAGTGATATTGTATCATACAACAAAGACTGCAGTGATACTTTATCTCACAACACAGACTGAAGTGATACTGTATAGCACAGCATTGACTGAAGTGATACTGTAACTCACAGCACAGAATGAAGTGATACTGTATCACACGGCATAGACTGAAGTGATACTGTATCACAGGGCACAGACTGATGTGATACTCTATCACATGGCACATATTGCAGTGATACTGTTTCACACAGCACATATTGCAGTGATAGTGTATTAAACATCATAGATTGAAGTGATACTGTACCTGACAACACAGACTGAAGTGATACTGTATCACATGGCACAGACTGAAGTGATCCTGTATCACACAGCACAGGCTGCAGTGATACTGTATCATACGGCACATATTGCAGTGATACTGTATCACACGTCACAGACTGAAGTGATACTGTATCACACGTCACAGACTGCAGTGATACTGTATCACACGGCACAGACAGCAGTGATACTGTATCACACGGCACAACTGCAGTGATACTGTATCACACGGCACAGACTGAAGTGATACTGTATCACACGGCACAGACTGAAGTGATACTGTATCATACGGCACATATTGCAGTGATACTGTATCATACGGCACATATTGCAGTGATACTGTATCACTCATCACAGACTGAAGTGATACTGTATCACACGGCACAGACTGAACTGATACTGTATCACATGGCACAGACTGCAGTGATAATGTACCTTACAATAAAGACTGAAGTGATACTGTACCTCACGGCACAGACTGAAGCGATACTGCATCACACGTTACAGACTGCAGAGATACTGTATCACATGGCACAGACAGCAGTGATACTGTATCACACGGCACAACTGCAGTGATACCGTATCACACGGCACAGACTGATTTGATACTGTATCATACGGCACATATTGCTGTGATACTGTATCATACGGCACATATTGCAGTGATACTGTATCACACATCACAGACTGAAGTGATACTTTATCACACAGCACAGACTGAAGTGATGCTGTATCACACAGCACAGACTGAAGTGATACTGTATCACATGGCACAGACTGAAGTGATAATGTATCACATAGCACAGACTGAAGTGATACTGTATCACATGGCAAAGACTGAAGTGATACTCTATCATAGAACACAGACTGCAGTGATAATGTACCTCACAACACAGACTGAAGTGATAATGTATCACACGGCACAGACTGAAGTGATACTGTATCACACAGCACAGACTGAAGTGATTCTGTATCGCACAGCACAGACTGAAGTGATGCTGTATCACAAAACAAAGACTGAAGTGATACTGTACCTCACAGCAAAGACTGCAGTGTTACAGTATCGCATGGCACATATTGCAGTGATAATGTATCGCAGAGTGCAGACTGAAGTGATACTGTATCACAGGGCAGAGACTGAAGTGATAATGTATCACATGGCACATATTGCAATAATACTGTATCATACAACACAGACTGAAGTGATACAGTATCACATGGCACAGACTGAAGTGATACTGTATCACACGGCACAGACTGAAGTGATACTGTACCTGACAACATAGACTGAAGTGATACTGTATCACAGGGCACAGACTGAAGTGATACTGTATCACATGGCACAGATTGAAGTGATACTGTACCTTACAATACAGACTAAAGTGATACTGTACCTCAAGGCACAGACTGAAGTGATACTGTATCACACATCACAGACTGCAGTGATACTGTATCACACGGCACAGACTGCAGTGATACTGTATCTAACAACACAGACTGAATTGATACTGTACCTCACAGCACAGACTGAAGTGATATTTACCCTATTGACACAGACTGAAGTGATACTGAACCTGACAGGACAGACTGAAGTGATACCGTATCACACAGCACAGACTGAAGTGATACTGTACCTCACAACAAAAAATGAAGTGATACTGTACCGCACGGCACAGACTGAAGTGATGCTGTATCAGAGAACACAGACTGAAGTGATACTGTATCACACGGCACAGACTTAAGTGATAATGTACCTCACAACACAGACTGAAGTGATACTGTACCTTACAACACAGACTGAAGAGATACTGTATCACAGGGCACAGACTGAAGTGATACTGTATCACATGGAACAAACTGAAGTGAGACTGTATCACACGAAACAGACTGAAGTGATACTGTTTCACATGGCACAGACTGAAGTGTTATTGTATCACATGGCACAAACTGCAGTGATACTGTGTCACATGGCACAGACTGCAATTGAAACTGTTTCAGACAGCACAGACTGAAGTGATACTGTACCTGACAACACAGACTGAAGTGATACTGTATCACATGGCACAGACAGAAGTGATATTGTATCACACGGCACAGACTGAAGTGATACTGTACCGGACAACACAGACTGAAGTGATACTGTATCACACTGCACAGACTGAAGTGATACTGTATCACACGGCACAGACTGAAATGATACTGTATCACATGGTACAGACTGAAGTGATACTGCATCACACAGCACAGACTGCAGTGAAACTGTATCACACGGCACAGACCTCAGTGATACTGTCCATTACAATACAGACTGAAGTAATATTGTATCTCACAGCACAGACTGAAGTGATATTGTATCGCACGTCACAGACTGCAGTGATACTGTTTTACACAGCACAGACTGAAGTGATACTGTATCGCACGGTAAAGGCTGAAATGATGCTGCACCTGACAAGACAGACGGAAGTGATACCATATCACACAGCACAGACCGAAGTGATACTGTGCCTCACAACAAAGGCTGAAGTGATAATGTAACATACGGCACAGATTGAACTGATACTGTATCACAGAACACAGACTGAAGTGATACGGTACCTCGCAGAACTTACTGAAGTGATACTGTACCTCACAAAACAGACTGAAGTGATACTGTATCACACAGCACAGACTGAAGTGATACTGTATCACATGGCACAGACTGAAGAGATAATGTACCTCACAACACAGACGGAAGTGAAACTGTATTACACGGCACAGACTGCAGTGAAACTGTTTCACACGGCACAGACTGAAGTGATACTGTACCTGACAACACAGACTGAAATTATACTGTATCACATGGCATAGACTGCAGTGATACTGTATCACACGGCACAGACTGCAGTGATACAGTACCACACGACACAGACTGATGTGATACTGTATCGCACAGCACAGACTGAAGTGATGCTGTATCACAAAACACAGACTGAAGTGATACTGTACCTCACAGCAAAGACTGCAGTGTTATGGTATCACATGGCACATATTGCAGTGATAATGTATCGCAGAGTGCAGACTGAAGTGATACTGTATCTCAGGGCAGAGACTGAAGTGATAATGTATCACATGGCACATATTGCAATGATACTGTATCATACAGCACAGACTGAAGTGATACTGTACCTGACAACACAGACTGAAGTGATACAGTATCACACGGCACAGACTGAAGTGATACTGTACCTGACAACACAGACTGAAGTGATACTGCATCACAGGGCACAGACTGAAGTGATACTGTATCACATGGCACAGATTGAAGTGATACTGTACCTTACAATACAGACTAAAGTGATACTGTTCCTCATGGCACAGACTGAAGTGATACTGTACCACACGTCACAGACTGCAGTGATACTGTATCACACGGCACAGACTGCAGTGATACTGTATCTAACAACACAGACTGAATTGATACTGCACCTCACACCACAGACTGAAGTGATTGTGACCCTATTGACACAGACTGAAGTAATACTGCACCTGACAAGACAGACTGAAGTGATACCGTATCACACAGCACAGACTGAAGTGATACTGTACCTCACAACAAAAAATGAAGTGATACTGTACTGCATGACACAGACTGAAGTGATGTTGTATCACAGAACACAGTCGGAAGTGATACGGTACCTCACAGAACAGACGGAGGTGCTAATGTACCTAACAACACAGACTGAAGTGATAATGTACCTCACAACAGAGACTGAAGAGATACTGTATCACAGGGCACAGACTGAGGTGATACTGTATCACATGGAACAAGCTGAAGTGATACTGTATCACACAAAACAGACTGAAGTGATACTGTTTCACATGGCACAGACTGAAGTGTTATTGTATCACATGGCACAGACTGCAGTGATACTGTATCACATGGCACAGACTGCAGTTGAAACTGTTTCAGACAGCACAGACTGAAGTGATACTGTACCTGACAACACAGACTGAGGTGATACTGTATCACATGGCACAGACAGAAGTGATGCTGCATCACACGGCACAGACTGCAGTGATACTGTATCACATGGCACAGACTGAAGTGATATTGTATCACACAGCACAGACTGAAGTGATACTGTACCTGACAACACAGACTGAAGTGATACTGTATCACACGGCACAGACTGAAGTGGTACTGTATCACACGGCACAGACTGAAGTGATACTGCATCACAGCGCACAGACTGCAGTGAAACTGTTTCACATGGCACAGACCTCAGTGATACAGTCCCTTACAATACAGACTGAAGTAATACTGTACCTCACAGCACAGACTGAAGTGATATTGTATCACACGTCACAGACTGCAGTGATACTGTTTCACATGGCACAGACTGAAGTGATACTGTATCGCACGGTAAAGACTGAAGTGATACTGCACCTGACAAGACAGACTGAAGTGATACTGTATCACACAGCACAGACTGAAGTGATACTGTACCTCACAACAAAGGCTGAAGTGATACTGTACCGCACGGCAGAGACTGAAGTGATACTGTGTCACAGAACACAGACTGAAGTGATACGGTACCTCGCAGAACTGACTGAAGTGATACTGTACCTCACAAAACAGACTGAAGTGATACTGTATCACACAGCACAGACTGAAGTGATACTGTATCACATGGCACAGACTGAAGAGATAATGTACCTCACAACACAGATGGAAGTGAAACTGTATTACACGGCACAGACTGCAGTGAAACTGTATCACACGGCACAGACTGAAGTGATACTGTACCTGAAAACACAGACTGAAGTGATACTGTATCACACGACACAGACTGAAGTGTTATTGTATCACACGGAACACACTGCAGTGATACTGTACCTCACAACACAGACTGAAGTGTTACTGTATCAAATGGCACTGACTGACGTGATACTGTATCACACGGCACAGACTGAAGTGATATTGTATCACACTGCTCAGACTGCCGTGCAACTGTATCACACGGCACCGACTGCAGTGATACTGTATCGCACGGCAAAGACTGAAGTGATGCTGTATCACAGGGCACAGACTGAAGTGATATTGTATCACATGGCACAGAGTGCAGTGAAACTGTTTCACACAGCGCAGACTGAAGTGATACTGTACCTGACAACACAGACTGAAGTGATACTGTATCACATGGCATAGACTGCAGTGATACTGTATCACACGGCACAGACTGAAGTGATAGTGACCCTATCAACACAGACTGAAGGGATAATGTATCACACCGAACAGACTGAAGTGATACTGCACCTGACAAGACAGACTGAAGTGATACTGTACCTCACGGCACAGACTGAAGTGATACTGTATCACACGTCACAGACTGCAGTGATACTGTTTCACACGGCACAGGCTGAAGTGATACTGTATCGCACGGTAAAAGCTGACGTGATACTGCACCTGACAAGACAGACTGAAGTGATACCGTATCACACAGCACAGACTGAAGTGATACTGTACCTCACAACAAAGGCTGAAGTGATATTGTACCGCATGTCACAGACTAAAGTGATACTGTATCACAGAACACAGGCTGATGTGATAGGGTACGTCGCAGAACTGACTGAAGTGATACTGTACCTCACAAAACAGACTGAAGTGATACTGTGTCACACGGCACAGGCTGAAGTGATAATGTACCTCACAACGCAGACGGAAGTGAAACTGTATTACATGGCACAGACTGCAGTGAAACTGTATCACACGGCACAGACTGAAGTGATACTGTACCTGACAACACAGACTGAAGTGTTATTGTATCACACGGAACACACTGCAGTGATACTGAACCTCACAACACAGACTGAAGTGTTACTGTATCACACGGCACTGACTGAAGTGATACTGTATCACACGGCACAGACTGAAGTGATATTGTATCACACGCCACCGACCGCCATGCAACTGTATCACATGGCACAGACTGCAGTGATACTGTATCACACGGCACAGACTGCAGTGATACTGTATCACACGGCACAGACTGAAGTGATATAGTATCACATGGAACACACTGCAGTGATACTGTACCTCACAACACAGACTGCAGTGATACTGTATTGCACGGCAAAGACTGAAGTGATTCTGTATCACACAGCACAGACTGAAGTGATACTGTATCGCACGCTACCGAATGCCGTGCAACTGTATCACATGGCACAGACTGCAGTGATACTGTATCACACGGCACAGACTGCAGTGATACTGTATCACACGGCACAGACTGAAGTGATACTGTATCACATGACACAGACTGAATTGTTATTGTATCACACGAAACACACTGCAGTGATACTGTACCTCACAACACAGACTGAAGTGATACTGTATCGCACGGCAAAGACTGAAGTGATGCTGTATCACAGGGCACAGACTGAAGTGATACTGTATCACACGGCACAGACTGAAGTGATACTCTATCACACGAAACAGACTGAAGTGATATTTTATCACATGACACAGACTGCAGTGAAACTGTTTCACATGGCACAGACTGAAGTGATACTGTACCAGACAACACAGACTGAAGTTATACTGTATCACATGGCATAGACTGCAGTGATACTGTATCACATGGCAGAGACTGCAGTGATACTGTATCACATGGCACAGACTGAAGTGATACAGTAGCACATGGCACAGGCTAAAGTGTTACTGTACCTGACAACACAGACTGAATTGATACTGTACCTCACAGCACAGACTGAAGTGATAGTGACCCTATCAACACAGACTGAAGGGATAATGTATCACATGGAAAAGACTGAAGTGATACTGCACCTGACAAGACAGACTGAAGTGTTACTGTATCACATGGCAGAGACTGAAGTGATACTGTATCACACGACACAGACTGAATTGTTATTGTATCACACGGAACACACTGCAGTGATACTGTACCTCACATTACAGACTGAAGTGATACTTTATCACACGGCACAGACTGAAGTGATATAGTATCACATGAAACACACTGCAGTGATACTGTACCTCACAACACAGACTGCAGTGATACTGTATCGCACGGCAAAGACTGAAGTGATGCTGTATCACAAAGCACAGACTGAAGTGATACTGTACCTCACCACACAGACTGAAGTGATACTGTATCACAGGGCACAGACTGAAGTGATACTGTATCACACGACACAGACTGAATTGTTACTGTATCACATGGCACAGACTGAAGTGATACTGTATCACACGGCACAGACTGCAGTGAAAATGTATCACACAGCACAGACTGCAGTGATACTGTATCACGCGGCAAAGACTGAAGTGATGCTGTATCACACAGCACAGACTGAAGAGATACTGTACCTCACAACACAACTGAAGTGATACTGTATCACATGGCACAGACTGCAGTAAAACTGTATGACACGGCACAGACTGAAGTGATACTGTACCTCACATCACAGTCTGAAGTGATACTGTATCACAGGGCACAGACTGAGGTGATACTGTATCACACGGCACAGACTGAAGTTATACTGTACCTCACAGCACAGACTGAGGTGATACTGTATCAAACGGCACAGACTGTAGTGATACAGTATCGCACGGCAAAGACTGAAGTGATGCTGTATCACAGGGCACAGACTGAAGTGATACTGTACATGACAATACAGACTGAAGTGATGCTGTATCACATGTCATAGACTGCAGTGATACTGTATCACACGGCACAGACTGCAGTGATACTGTATCACATGGCTCAGACTGAAGTGATACTGTATCACACGGCACAGACTGAAGTGATACTGTCTCACATGGAACAGACTGAAGTGATATTGTATCACACGGCACAGACTGCCGTGCATCTGTTTCACACGGCACAGACTGAAGTGATGCCGTATCACACAGCATAGACTGCAGTGAAACTGTTTCAAACGGCACAGACTGTAGTGATACTGTATCGCACGGCAAAGACTGAAGTGATGCTGTATCACAGGGCACAGACTGCAGTGATACTGTACCTGACAATACAGACTGAAATGATGCTGTACACATGGCATAGACTGCAGTGATACTCTATCACATGGCACAGACTGCAGTGATACTGTATCACACGGCACAGGCTGAAGTGATACCGTACCACACGGCACAGACTGAAGTGATACTGTCTCACATGGAACAGACTGAAGTGATACTGCACCTGACAAGACAGACTGAATGATACTGTATCACATGGCAGGGACTGCAGTGAAACTATATCACACGGCACAGAGTAAAGTGATACTGTATCACATGGAACAGACTGAAGTGATACTGTATTACATGGCACAGACTGCAGTGATACTGTATCACACAGCACAGACTGAAGTGATACTGTATCACATGACACAGACTGAAGTGTTATTGTATCACACGGAACACACTGCAGTGATACTGTACCTCACAACACAGACTGAAGTGATACTGTATCACACGGCACAGACTGAAATGATACTCTATCAAATGGCACAGACTGAAGTGATATTGTATCACACGGCACAGACTGCAGTGAAATTGTTTCACACAGCACAGACTGAAGTGATACTTTATCACACGGCACAGACTGCAGTGAAACTTTATCGCACGGCAAAGACTGAAGTGATACTGTACCTCACAACACAGACTGAAGTGATACTCTATCACATGGAACAGACTGAAGTGATAATGTTTCACACGGCACAGACTGAAGTGATACTGTATCACATGGCACAGACTGAAGTGATACTGTATCACACGGCACAGACTGAAGTGATACTGTATCACACGGCACAGACTGCAGTGATACTGTACCTAACAATACAGACTGAAGTGATACTGTACCTCACGGCACAGACTGAAGTGATACTGAATCACACGTCACAGACTACAGTGATACTGTATCACACGGCAGAGACAGCAGTGATACTATTTCACACGGCACAACTGCAGTGATACTGTATCACATGGCACAGACTGAAGTGATACTGCACCTGACAAAACAGACTAAAGTGATAATGTATCACACAGCACAGATGGCAGTGATACTGTTTCACACAGAACAGACTGCAGTGAAACTATATCCCACGGCACAGACTGAAGTGATACTGTATTGCATGGCAAAGACTGAAGTGATACTGCACCTGACAAGACAGACTGAAGTGATACTATATCACACAGCACAGACTGAAGTGCTACTGCACCTTACAACACAGACTGAAGTGATACTGTATCACACAGCACAGATGGAAGTGATACTGTATCACATGGCACAGAATGAAGTGATTCTGTACCTCACAACACTGATGGAAGAGATACTGTACCTTACAACACAGACTGAAGTGATACTGTATCACAGGGCACAGACTGAAGTGATACTGTATCACATGGAACAGACTGAAGTGATACTGTATTATACAGCACAGACTGCAGTAAAACTGTATCACACGGCAAAGACTGAAGTGATACTGTAACTCACACACAGACTGAAGTGATACTGTATCACACGGCACAGACTGAAGTGATACTGTATCACATGACACAGACTGAATTGTTATTGTATCACACGGAACACACTGCAGAGATACTGTACCTCACAACACAGACTGAAGTGATACTGTATCACACGGCACAGACTGAAGTGATATAATATCACATGGAACACACTGCAGTGATACTGTACCTCACAACACAGACTGCAGTGATACTGTATCGGACAGCAAAGACTGAAGTGATGCTGTATCACACAGCACAGACTGAAGTGATACTGTACCTCACCACACAGGCTGAATTGTTACTGTATCACACGGCACAGACTGAAGTGATACTGTATCACACGGCACAGACTGCAGTGAAACTGTTTCACACGGCACAGGCTGAAGTCATACTGTATCACACGGCACAGACTGCAGTAAAAATGTATCACACAGCAAAGACTGCAGTGATACTGTATTGCGCAGCAAAGACTGAAGTGATACTATATCACATGGCACAGACTGCAGTAAAACTGTATCACACGGCACAGACTGAAGTGATACTGTACCTCACATCACAGTCTGAAGTGATACAGTATCACAGGGCACAGATTGAGGTGATACTGTATCACATGGCACAGACTGAAGTTATAATGTACCTCACAGCACAGACTGAGGTGATACTGTATCACACGGCACAGACTGGTGATACTGTATCACACGGCACCAACTGAAGTGATACTGTATCACATGGCACAGACTGCAGTGATACTGTATCACATGGCAAAGGCTGCAGTGATACTGTATCACACGGCACCTACTGAAGTGATACTGTATCACACGGCACAAGCTGAAGTGATACTGCATCCCATGGCAGAGACTGCAGTGATACTGTATCACACGGCACCAACTGAAGTGATACTGTATCACACGGCACAGACAGCGGTGATACTGTATCACACGGCATAGACTGAAGTGACACTGTATCACATGGCACAGACTGAAGTGATACTGTATCATGTGGCACAGACTGAATTGATACTGTACCTCACAGCACAGCCTGAATTGATACTGTACCTCACAGCACAGCCTGAATTGATACTGCACTTGATAACACAAACTGAGGTGATTCTGTATCACACAGCACAGACTGAAGCGATACTGTGTCACATGGCACAGACTGAAGTGATACTGTACCTGACAACACAGACTGAGGTGATACTGTACCTCACAGCACAGCTTGAATTGATACTGTACCTAAAAACACGGACTGAATTGATACTGTATCACATGGCACAAACTGAATTGATACTGTACCTAGAAACACGGACTGAATTGATACTGTATCACACAACACAGACTGAAGTGTTACTGTACCTCATGTCACAGACTGAAGTGATACTGTATCACATGGCACAGGCTGAAGTGATACTGTACCTCACGGCACAGCCTGAATTGCTACTGTACCTCACAGCACAGCCTGAATTGATAGTGTACCTCACAGCACAGCAAGAATTGATACTGTACTTGACAACACAGACTGAGGTGATACTGTATCACATAGCACAGACTGCAGTGATGCTGTATCACACAGCACAGACTGACATGATACTGTGGCGTTACCACATTGGGGAAACACTGTGTGTATGTAGATAAACCTGTATAATCCCCTTTTAACTGCTGTATTCCCCTCCCCCCGTAAGACAGTTGCAAACTGAGAGGAATAAGGCATGTTCAGACTTGCCTGCTGCTGAGAGAAGGAAAACCAAAAGGGTTCCAGCAGGTGACCAATCCGTGAGTCATCACAGGCTCGTGGGCTTTATGAATTCAGTACTGTATTGTGAGAGTTGGACTAAAGACCTATTTCTTGTAGCTCGCTGTGTTGCCTATTTCTTTACGTGGGAGACTGTAGTCTCCCACATTGGTGACCCCGAATGTCGGCGGCCGAAGCCCCCGACTCACGTAGCCCTACAGAGGCCAGCAACGACCCGACGGCAACCAGCAGCAGCCTGATGTCGGCCGGCGCCGCGTCCTTGAAGCTCCCCACCTTCTGGGAACACCAAGCACCAGCTTGGTTCGCGCACACGGAGGCCCAATTCACCCTTCGCAGGGTTCAAGATGATGACGAAAGGTACCTCCACGTAGTCTCAGCACTAGCAAGCTCCACCGCCGCCGAAGTTCTCAACCTGCTGGGGAACCCACCACAGACCAGCAAGTACTCAACCATTAAGGGCCGCTTGCTGCAGGCTTACGGCCTGTCCGGGGAGGAGAGGGCCCATAGGCTTCTTTCACTACCAGGCCTCGGCGACTCTACCCCGACCAAGTTGATGAGCCGGATGCTTGTGCTCCTGGTCTCTGAACCACAGTGCTTCTTGTTTCGGGCCCTTTTCCTCAGCCTGCTTCCTCAGCAGGTACAGACTGCCCTCGCGGGGTCCCCAATCATGGACTGCGTACAACTGGCAGCCGCCGCGGACAAAGTCTTCGCCGTCGCCCAACTCGGCTGTGCAGCCGCGAGGCTCCCCGACACCACCAAGCACGCGCCGCCACGCCAGGCCGCAGAACTATGCTACTACCATGCGCGTTTCGGCCACAAGGCCCAATGCTGCAGAGCACCCTGCTCTTTTGATCAAACCAAGATGGCCGCCCGGCCCAACGCGCCAGCCCCGCGCCGCCGTCTAAGCCTGCTCGATCGCACCCCCGCCGCCACGATGGCCATCGGCACCGCAGGTAAACTGCTGTACATAACCGACTCCCTTTCAGGGCGCAGATTCCTTTGCAACACCGGAGCCCAATGCAGCATAATTCCTGCCTCCCAGCTCTACATCCAGGCTGGTTGCAGCGGCTCACCCCTCGTGGCGGCAAATGGCGCAGCCATCGCTACTTTTGGAAAGCGACGGGCCGAGGTTTGTTTCAACGGCCAGCGATTTACGTGGGATTTCGTGACGGCCTCGGTGGCACATCCCTTGCTGGGCGCCGATTTTCTTTGCGCCCACGGACTCCTGGTCGACATCCACGACAGGCGCCTGATCGATGCAGCAACTTTTGCTTCAGTGGCCTGCCAGCAGAGCAACAGCCCGGCCCTCGTCGGGTCCTGCTCTGCCCCGGCGGATGACGACTACGCCCGCCTACTCGCAGATTTCCCGAGGCTCACACAACCGACCTTCTCAGCTGCGGCAGCCAGGCATGGTGTCGAGCACCACATCGCCACTACGGGACCACCAGTGTTCGCCCGAGCCAGACGCCTGGACCCAGCCAAGATGGCGGTGGCCAAGGAAGAATTCACCACGATGGAGAAACTGGGCATCATCCGCCGCTCGAACAGCCCCTGGTCGTCCCCCCTCCACATTGTGCCCAAGCCGGGCGGTGGCTGGCGCCCCTGTGGCAACTGCAGACGGCTCAACGCTGCCACCACGCCCGATAGATACCCCATTCCGCACATCCAAGCCTTCTCGGCACACCTAGCAGGAAAGTCCATCTTTTCCAAGGTCGACCTGATTCGCGGCTACCATCAGGTCCCCGTCCACCACGCAGATGTCCAGAAGACGGCGGTCATCACCCCCTTCGGACTGTTCGAGTTCCTGCGCATGCCCTTCAGGCTCAAGAACGCCGCACAGGCCTTCTAACAGCTCATGGATTCCGTCCTACGGGACCTGAGCTTCTTGTTCGTCTATCTGGACGATATCCTCGTGGCCAGCACCAGCAAGGCCGAGCACATCGCGCATTTGCGCTCTCTTTTCCAGCGCCTCAGCCAACATGGGATAATCGTCAACCCGGCCAAATGCCAGTTCGGAGCAGCCCAAATTGACTTTCTCGGCCACAGAATCTCACCAAGGGGAGCCATTCCCCTACCTTCCAAGGTGCAGGCGGTGGCGAACTTTCCCCAGCCCACCTCGGTCAAGGCGCTGCAGGAATTTTTGGGGATGGTCAATTTCTATCACCGTTTCGTGCCCAAGGCCGTCTCACTCATGCGCCCCCTCTACGAAGCCACCAGGGGCAAAACGGGCAAAGAGCAACTCACCTGGTCCAGCGAGATGGCGACAACCTTCCACTAGACCAAAAGCGCCTTGGCCAACGCCACACTACTGGCCCACCCCATCCTGGGCGCCAAGACCGCCCTCACCATGGACGCCTTGGATTACGCCGTCGGCGCTGTCCAGCAACAGTGGGTCGAAGGCGCGTGGCAGCCACTGGCATTTTTCAGCCGACAGCTGTGCAAGAATGAGCAGGCCTACAGCACGTTTGACAGAGAGCTCCTGGCCCTGTTCTTGGCAATCCGGCACTTCCGTTTCCTCCTGGAAGGCCGGCTGTTCACCGCATTCGTGGACCACAAGCCGCTCACTTTCGCCATGGCCAAAGTAACCGAACCCTGGTCCGCGCGCCAACAGCGCCAACTCAACTTCATCTCGGAGTTCACCACGGACATCCGCCACGTCGCCGGCAGGGACAATTTGGTGGCCAACTGCCTCTCAAGACCCTCGCTCCACGCAGTGCACCTGGGCGTCGACTACACCAGCATGGCGAGAGACCAGGCCGCCGACGCGGAGATCCAGGCCCTCAGGACGTCAACCACAAGCCTCACTCTGGCCGACATCCACTTCCACGCAGCCGGCACAACCCTCCTGTGCAATGTCTCAGTCCCCTCGCCTAGGCCGGTCGTCCCATCCACCTGGCGCAAGCGAGTTTTCGACATCATCCACGGCCTCTCACATCCAGGGATGCGTGTGTCTCAGAAACTCATGTCCGCCAAGTTTGTCTGGCCTGGACTCCACAAGGATGTGAGAGACTGGACCAACACATGCGTGGCGTGTCAGCGCGCTAAGGTCCAGCAGCACACCAAGGCGCCATTGGAGTGTTTCCCGGTGCCTGAGAGGCTTTTCGACCACGTCCACGTCGATCTGGTAGGCCTCTTGCCACCATCGCATGGTTTCACACACCTGCTCACAATCGTCGACCGCACCACCAGATGGCCCGAGGCAGTTCCCCTCGCCTCCACCACCACGACCGACGTCGCGCGAGCATTCGTCTCGACATGGGTGGCCCGGTTCGGCGTGCCGACCGACATATCCTCGGACAGAGGCCCCCAGTTCACCTCCCACTAGTGGAATGCCATCACCGCCGGCCTCGGCACCAAGTTGCACAGGACAACAGCCTACCACCCGCAGGCCAACGGGCTCTGCGAACGCTTTCATCGTTCCTTGAAAGCCTCCCTCCGCGCCAGCCTGGCCAACACCAGCTGGAACGACAAACTACCCTGGGTCCTCCTGGGACTGCGCACCGCGCCCAAAGAGGACCTCCGCGCCTCCGCGGCCGAGATGGTCTACGGCCAACCGCTCAGAGTACCAGGCGACTTCCTCCCCCTGACAACGGAGCCGTGGTCGGCCGCCAGACAGCTTTCCCTGCACCAGGACGCGGCCCAGCAATTCCGTCCAGTGCCCACTTCGCAACACGGCCCGCAGCCGTCCTACGTGCCTCGGGGCTTATGACATGCGGAGTTCGTCTTCGTGCGCCGGGACGCGCACAGAGGCCCGCTGCAGGCACCATACACCGGCCCCTTCTCAGTATTGGAGACGGGGGACAAAGCTTTTCTTATCGACATCGGCGGGAAGCCGGACCTTATTTCAGTAGACCGCCTCAAACCAGCGCACCTGGACCTCAGCTTCCCGTTTCGTCTGGCTCTTCCCCCACGGCGGGGCAGACCTCCCGCGTTGGCGGCGGCCCCACAAGAGGACCAAGACACGCCAGAACCTTACTTCCCGGCCGTTGCCCCACCTTCGCCGGCAGCCCGTCCAGTCAGCCCACCGGCAGACCAGCCACCAGACCAGCCGACAAACCAACCGGCCGACCTCCCAGACAGCCCTCCTCACACGCCAGATGGCTACTACAGCCGCTACGGCCATTTGGTCAAACCTCCGCAGAGACTGACTTTTACAGTTAACGAGGATTCTGGGGGGGCATATGTGGCGTTACCACATTGGGGAAACACTGTGTGTATGTAGATAAACCTGTATAATCCCCTTTTAAATGCTGTATTCCCCTCCCCCCGCAAGACAGTTGCAAGCTGAGAGGAATAAGGCATGTTCAGACTTGCCTGCTGCTGAGAGAAGGAAAACCAATCAGGTTCCAGCAGGTGACCAATCCGTGAGTCATCACAGGTTCGCGGGCTTTACGAATTCAGTACTGTATTGTGAGAGTTGGAGTAAAGACCTATTTCTTGTAGCTCGCTGTGTTGCCTATTTCTTTACGTGGGAGACTGTAGTCGCCCACAATACTGTACCTCACCTCACAGACTGAAATGATGCTGTATCACACAGCACAGACTGACGTGATACTGTACCTCACATCACAGACTGAAGTGATACTGTATCACATAACACAGACTGAAGTTTTACTGTACCTCACAGCACAGACTGAATTGATACTGTACCTCACGTCACAGACTGAAGTGATACTGTACCACATGGCATAGACTGAAGTGATGCTGTATCACACAACACAGACTGAAGTGATACTGTACCTCACAATACAGAGTGAAGTGATACTGTATCACAGGGCACAGACTGGTGATACTGTATCACACGGCACCAACTGAAGTGATATTGTATCTCACACCGCACAGACTGAAGTGATACTGTATTATACAGCACAGCCTGAATTGATACTGTACCTCACAGCACAGCCTGAATTGATACTGTACTTGACATCACAGACTGAGGTGATACTGTATCACATGGCACAGACTGGAGTGATGCTGTATCACACAGCATAGACTGAAGTTATACTGTATCACACAACACAGACTGAAGTGATACTGTACCTCACAATACAGAGTGAAGTGATACTGTATCACATGGCACAGACTGGTGATACTGTATCACACGGCACCAACTGAAGTGATGCTGTATCACACAACACAGACTGAAGCGATACTGTACCTCACAACACAGACTGAAGTGATACTGTATCACACAGCACAGACTGAAGTAATGCTGTATCACATAGCACAGACTGCAATGCTGGAGACATTGCAATATGTTGGGGGACTGGGAGGGTGTCTGCGAATTTCCAGATTTCTGGCCTTCTGTAGGCAGGCCATCTGTTGCTGGTGACAATGGTGATGGCATGTGAAGCATCCATTGCCCTATATGAGGCTTTACGGACTGTTTTGGTTGACTCAATTGCTCCAGCTAGGGCTGCAATGCCACACAGAGAACCTTCCCTTCTCCTCTCAGTGAATCTGAGTGAGGTGAGCACTATTAGTGAAAAGGGCTCATCTCTGAAAAACATTCCAGCAGAAGTGGCTGCTCTTCCAGTAATGAGTAAAACAATGAGACTGCTCTGCTGGTCCTCACATCAAGTGTACATCGGCCTGACACTCACATGCAGATTCCAGTCATCTGATTCTGGAAGTCATACTGCAGACCCTGATTAAAGGTGGAAGTGGGAGGTGTGTGCCAATCATGTGGACTCCTGCTGTGTGAACCAGAAAGGCTATTTGATAGTTTTATCTACATGAGCACATCAACCGTTTCTGCTGGCGTGCTCTTCAGAGCTGAACTCTTTTCATCGATAGCAATCAGACCTCTTGCTGCAACTACAGTGGGAGCAGGAGTAAGTAGATAGGGGCAGACCAAGATTTGGAATGAGGGGTTGCTTAAAGGGCCGAAAGAAATTGTGAGGTGGGCTGGATCAGCTCATGGTACCCCTTTGGTATAGTATTACTGCAACTAAGTTATGTGCAAGAGTATTATTGCAGTCTGTAGCATGTGGTGCAATTGTTCTTAATTTACAAAGCTAAGGGAAGGGCTTAGGCCTCTAGTGCATGTTGAAAAGAATAAAAGAGGTCGGATCAATCAAGAGGTAATGGCTAGATAACATCAAGCTCAGCCTGGGTCCTGCAATGACAGCATGCTATACTAATGTGTGAATGCTTAACACATTCAATTGAAATTTCTCTCTCTGCTATGATAGTGGAGTTGTTAACCCGTTTATTTTAAATGGTCTCCTGCATCTATTAAAGAGAGAAGAACTGCACACACGCCCATTAAGCATTTGCATACTAAATTCTCACATAATTTCAGGACCCTGTAGATTTTAGAGGGAAGGGAAGACTTGAGGGAGGTAAGGAGTTGCACAGTCGCAAGGGTCTGGGAAGGAATGAGTCAGAGCAGCAGATGGTGCAATGAATCTTGAATCAATATAGTGAGGATGCAGGTAGAAAGAAAAGTGGGCAGAACTGCATATTCGGAATTCAGGAGGCAAATTCAGAGAAGCAATAACCATAGATAACTATCAATAAAAAAGAAAGGGAATGACAGGAAATGTTGCAACAGTGAGGGAAAGGTTGTGGGCTAAAGGTGAGAGAAGCATTTCTCATCAGGAATATTCTGGTATCCAGCAGCACTTCACTATACAGCAGCCCTCCCAACAATTGAAGCAACAGATCCTGTGGCCTGATTTGTACCTTTCCAGCTCCTTGAACCAACCCGTAACTCCAAAAAAGAAGTAAAAATTCTTTGCTTCAGAACCAACAGTTCTCATTCTATTAAAAATATGGTGGCAAACGTTAGATTTTGTCCTGTTGCAGTTTTGCTAGGTGCTGGAAATGATCCATTTAGTAAGACACTGAGTACACAGCCACGCTGAAATGAAGAGAGCAAAAATCTCAAGGGCAGTGCCAGACGACTACTGGCCTAGCAGAGCAAATCCTAGCCTACAAATCATGAGCCTGTATAAAACCTTAATTGGTCCCAGAGGTTTTTATCGCAGATCATTGGGACTGAGTGATAATATTTTGATGAATATTTCCTTTGCCACACAGTATTTAGATTTCCATTGAGACTATAATAGCCTGTGTTGTAGTAGTATCCCTTGAGTCAAAGACTGTTTAGATATCAGTCTATCCCAGAATGAAAAACAGATGCCTGGAACAGCATAATGTGAGTTGAATTTTAAACAAACTCAAGTTTGTACAGCTTGAACACTGATACATGCAAGTTATTATCTTACTGGCCAGTCTCCCATTGTGTTGCACATGGGTACTCAAAACTGATTGAATTGTTTAGCTCAAGCTGGATTGGAGGGTGGGGGGTAGTGGAACCAATGTGGGGAGTGGGGAGGAGTTGGCGGGATGGGGAGTGAGGAAGAAGAGCTGTGTGAGTGGAAAAGGAGAGGAGGCGGGAGGGAGGGAGGAGGTAATGGGGGAGATGGGAAAGGAAACAGGGAGGGGAGGGAGAAGACAGTGGGAGGGGAGAGTGGAAGGGGAGAGGAAGGGACAGGGGAATGAGAGAGGAAGGGAGTGCTGAGGAAGGGGATTTCATATCAGCAGGGTTAGGGGGAGTGAGACATCAGACAGCCAGTCTTTGGGGGAGGATAGGTACAGTTGATGTGATGGGTAGGGAAGGTGTTGTGGATGGAAAATGCAATCAGGGCGGTTACTGTAAAGGCGAAATTGAAGTGGAATAGGGGTAAACTGTTGCAGCCAATAGGAAGTTGTGGGGAAAGGGATTGGCAAGTTGGAATAGAAATGCAGCCAACAAGAGGGTGGAAGCATTAACATTTTCTTCAAGGGGGACTGAAGTCTTATTCACTTAGGGGGCATCAAGCTTAATGAGGGGGGAGGGAGTTGAGGGCCCATACTGTCCTCAGCTGGGTGGGCATGTTGAGGCCACCCAATCTTGCCTCAGTAGAGAGGGAGGGGGGAGGATTAATAGCTGACACTTTGCTATTTGGGAGAATGGGTTGAGAACAAAAATTGTGTTAAGTGGGGGAGGGAGGGTCAAAATGTTGCTCAGCAGGGAATGTGGAGGAGGAGGGATAAGTTTTTCTCAGTGGGAGTGGGAGTTAACCAAGCAGACTGTAACGGCTGCAGCGGCACTTCCCTCTACTCGCCGCCTGAGGGCGGTTTTTGAGGCCTCGGTGCACTGCTGCCGTGCCTTTTGGGCCCCTCTCCTCACCTGTTTCTCGAGTAATTGATCTCATCAGAGTAATCAGGCTAGTTAATAAAGTTGTCCCTCTGTGCCTCTGGCCTCACCTGTGTGTTGTTAATGTATTTGTCTCCTGCCTCATTTGATGAATTATGTCACGTGACCACTCTGGCCTATATTTAAGCTTCCTGTTTCCTGTCCTCTTTGCTCAGTCCTGGGTTCGCCTGCCTGCAAGTAACAGCTCTTGCTGTGTCTCTGGTGTTCTCGAGTCGCAACTGAATCTCCTTTCGAGTGTTACCATGTCTCTGTGTTTTCGAGTCTCAACTGAATCTCCTTTCGAGTGTTACCCTGTTTCTATGTTCTCAAGTCAGCATCTTTCGAGTTCTACCCGGTCTCGAGTCCTGGGATAGGTTTCCTGCGCTTGGGTCCACTACCGAAACCCTAGCAAAACGGCCCCGTGACACAGACTGGCTGTTGTGCAAGCTGCATCTTCAATAGGTGGCCAGCGCATAACATCTGGCTCCCAACTCCATTGTAATCAATTGTTCATGTGATGCTGTGCTTACAGTGCCAGCTACAGGTGCGATGCCATCATTATCTTTTGCATACTCACTGTTTTTAATGTATTCAATTTATTTTGCCATCTTGATCACTCTCAAGCTGGCCCACTGGCAACCATGTTGGACAGTAAGGACAACTGAGTCTGGGTTAAAACTGTTCTCATGTCACAATTCCTTTGGTGGTAATGATGGTGGTGGTGGTTCTAGTGGTGGTTGATGGTGATGGTTATTTGGGTGGTGGGACTGGACTGATCAAATATGCCAACAAGCAGGACAACTGCGGAGTCAGAGTAATTACATTCACAGAGATATCCTGGGGCTGCAATGTCCCACCCACTGCTCAATTTGTGTTGCACTTTTTTCTATGCTAAGAATAAAAGAGGGAGCAAGGCAAAGTTTGGGGTAGGATTTTGGGTTGAATTCAGATTTTTTTTTTTGCTAATGACAAAATATCACTAAAAACCTGAATTATTGCCCCCACAAACTAAGGCTTAACAATAATGATAATAAATAAATGACTTTTGAAAAGAATGGATCTTGGTGTCCTGCTTCATTTAAAAACACAATCCGCACAGTCCACTGACAAATGAGACTGTCCAGTCCAAAACCCATAAGTGGTCACATTTTATTTAAAATGGATGGCATAGATGTGGTTGTTTAAATTGGTCGAGTTAGAGAGGGAGAATAAAAAACAAAAAGAATTATATAAAACACAGGATTGAATAAATATATCCTTTTACTGACCCTCCTCTATGGCAACCTACGATATATAAAGGATGTATTGAACTTCCTAATGGAGAAAATATATGAAACAAGCCCTCCATTTCAAATTTCTCTCTATAACACTCTCACAATGGCTGTCTAATGGAGTCTACAGCAACATAGTATCAGCTATCAACATATCGTTTGTTGCTTGTTAATGATCGGCAAACACAGAACAATTTTTAGACATTTTACTGTAGCAAATTTAATAATTCAGTAACCTGAAAATTTGCCTGCAGGTGTGTCAGCTCTTCTTTTCAATGTTTATGAGAATTACTCAGAATCACACACTGGCGCTTCTAAAATGTCATCCCGCGTCTTACCACATGGCTCACACTCATGTCTCTGTCTGAAGTCTCAGCTCCTGTTAACCATTTGCTGTTCGAAATCTAAACTGAGCGGATTATAACGGTTGAAAGCAGGTATCAAATATAAATTCTTCAACTTGTCGCTTTTTTAACCATTCCAAAATGAATTGGAGCAGAAGATCTCTTGTCTTCATAAAGTCAGCTAATAAGCTTATCACAACCTTCGTTGCAAGAGAGAGCTGTCTGACAGCCCTGCTCAGGAGAGTGCTGCCTAAGGCTACAAAGGGAAGGGATGCATTCTGCATGCAAATTAGTCACTGTGGTGTGTCACTCAGTATTATAAAGTTTCTGAATGGCATGACCCGGGACACATGCAAGCTCCAGTCATCTGCACTCCAGACGTTTTGACATGGTGATGTGCATCATACTTTAAGTGGGCTGGATAGAGAGGGAGGTCAGGTGGTGTTACAGGGATTAGCTGTCACTAACTTTATTCGGTACCAACAAACATAACACATATCCCCATGTAAAGCTACAGCCCTCCAGGCACTATTTTGTACTGCTATAATTGGACTTAATATTATTGGACATTCTGAGCCAGGTTCCATTAAGCCAGGTTGCATTCAACCTAACATAAATACGTAACATGCAACGGCCTAAGAATCAGTATGAGAGAGAGCCATACTTCCTCAGGTTACATTTTTACACTCAATATACATCTGTATATCAACTAACCTGCTGGTAAAGCACAAACAACTATTGCATTTCAATATTTGTTTGGTTACTGCATTGCTACTAGTATTCCCTATGTAGCATTAGGAAACCATCCCCATTGTATTTGGTGGAGAACTGAGTGATATGCTGGTGTAAATGCTGGGAAATTGCCTAGACACCTAAATGATATAATTGAGGCCTAATTTTAAAATAATTTACTGCAAATTGGCAGATACTCCTAACACTGAAAATTGGATGAGTTACTAAATGGACTGAAATCTAGCACAATGAATCTCTGCTAACTTTTTTGATCGATCATGTCCACTTTGTACCCTATACTATCTTATCAGTGTTAAGTCTGTGTGTTATAATGAGAATTATTACACAGACCACAAGAGTAACTTTTAACAGGTCTTTACTAGTCGAAGGTCAGGGCGGAACTGCCCAATAAATCATTACACAGCACTTATATACCGGTGTGGTCACCACCGGTATTACAGTATACAGCAGCCAAGATAAAGTAGTGCAACCCTTAAAATAGTTCTCTTACAGGTGGAACGGTTACATACACTACAATCCTCCCTTTTTAGCTTAACAGTATATATTCCCCATTAAACATAACATCATAACATATATACACAACTTCATGTAAAAACAGTTCACAGATTCAGTCTCTCTGGAGGCTTCCTGACTCGGTCCGGATAACGCCTCGGTGGTGTAGTAGTTTTCGGTGGTGTAGTAGGTTCTTTTGGCAAGGTCGATTCGGCTTGAGCCAGTGTCGGGTTCATTTGCTTTCAGTATCACCGGATCGGAGGTAGATACTATGGGTATCTCTGCTTCATCATTAGGCATATAGAGTTGTGGAGTAGGTTGTCCCTTTTCGGATGACTCGATGATCTGGTCAACATGGCGCCTTATTATGCTTTCACCAATGTCCACGGTATACATCAGCGGTCCTAGTCGTGTGCAAATAGTTCCAGGCTGCCATTTCTCGGTACGGTAGTCCCGGGCCAAAACTTGTTGACCTATCTGGAAGGTTCTAGTTGGCCTTTCATTCATGCCTTGAAATTGCCGGTTCTCTACGTCCCTTCTGATGTTTGGCTTGATCAAATCCAGCCGGCATCTTAGTCTTCTATTGAAAAACATCATGGCGGGAGTTTGGTTTGTGACCGCATGTGTTGCATTCCTGTACGCCAACAAGAAGTTATCTACCTTATGTTGTAGATTTATGTCGTCATTACCCATGGCCTTTATGGCCTTCTTGAAGGTCTGGACAAACCTTTCAGCTAATCAATTGGTGGCGGGATGGTATGGGGCGGACGTGTAGTGCTTAACCCCATTGTTTTTTAAGAACTTCCTGAATTCTTCGGATACAAATTGCGGTCCATTATCAGAACAGATCTGTTCCGGCAGCCCATTCCTGGCAAATATGGTCCTTAATACTGTGATGGTTTTTTCCGTGGTGGTGGAGGACATCTTTATTACCTCCGGCCACTTGGAGTGTGCATCCACCGCGATTAAGAACATTGAGTCCATAAATGGACCAGCAAAGTCGATATGTACCCTTTGCCATGGAGATGAGGGCCACTCCCATGGATGTAGAGGGGCTTGTGGTGGGGCGTTTTGGACCTTCTGGCATCCTAGACAGCTCTTGGTCATTTCTTCGATGTCTCCGTCGATACCTGGCCACCACACAAACGCTCTGGCTAGGTTCTTCATTTTTACTCCACCCAGATGCCCCTCGTGAAGCTCCTTTAGCACTTTATGCTGGAGTTTGGGTGGAATCACCACTCTGGATCCACACATCAAAGTTCCTCGGCACACTGACAGCTGCTCTCTTCTTTGCGAGAATGCTGGCAACAGTGGTTCGCCATGTGCTGGCCATCCCTTCACTGTTAAATCGTAGACTCGTGAGAGAGCCGGGTCATTTCTCGTTTCCTTTTCGATGGTAGAATTTGTTACTGGTAGACATTCCACTATGGTTGAGTGGAACATCTCCACTGGGTCCACTGTAGTCGCCTCTTCTACCGTTGGCAACGGTAGGCGCGATAAACCGTCAGCATTCCCATGCTGTTTTGATCCTTTGTATTCTATGTCATACTGGTGTGCCCCTAGGAAAAGGGAGCACCTCTGTAGCCTTTGTGCTGTCATAATGGAAACGCCCTTTTTAGGGTTGAATATGGATACCAACGGCTGGTGGACTGTCAGCAGTGTAAACTTCTGGCCCTGCAGGTAATGATTAAACTTCTTTACTCCCCACACCAGGCTGAGAGCCTCCCTATCTATCTGAGCATAGTTGCGCTCAGCGGAGGTCAATGACCTGGATGCAAATGCGACTGGCCTTTCCGAGCCATTTGGCCACTTGTGTGAAAGTACTGCTCCAATACCATAAGGAGAAGCATCACAAGCTAAACGAATAGGTAGTGTTGGGTTGAAGTGAGCCAACACTTCCTCTGAGGTGATCAATGCCTTGCTTTTGCGAAAGGCCTTCTTACAGTCCTCGCTCCACTTCCATGGTACTTCTTTCTGCAAAAGAGCATTCAGCGGGTGCAGCACCGTGGATAGATTTGGCAGAAACTTATGGTAATAGTTAATCAACCCTAGGAACGACCTCAACTGGGATACATTTTCCGGAGCGGGAGCCTTCACAACAGCTTCGATCTTGTCAGGTGACTTGTGCAGCCCCTCCTGGTCAATGACATGACCACAGTACGAGATCCGTTTCTGAAAGAACTCACATTTCTGGCGATTAACTCGAAGGCCATATTCCTTCAACCTGGTGAGCACCAGTTTCAAATTTGCAAGGTGTTCCTCATCGTCATCTCCTGTAATCAGGATATCGTCCAAGTAACATTGAGTGCTTGGAATTCCCTGTAATACCTGCTCCATGGCCCTCTGCCAAATTGCTGGAGCCGAAGCCACTCCAAAAACCAGTCTATTATATCGCTTCAAGCCTCTGTGCGTGTTGATTGAGAGATACTGGCGCGACTCTTCCTCAACTTCCATCTGTAAGTACGCTTGCGCCAGGTCTATCTTGGTGAAGTGTTTCCCGCCAGACAATGAAGCAAAGATATCCTCAATCCACGGAAGCGGATATTGCACCGTGTGAAGCATCGGATTAACTGTGATCTTGAAGTCTCCACAGATGCGGACCTTCCCCGGTTCCCCTGGCTTGTTACTCGATGAACGCTTCATGACGGGAACAATGGGCGTGGCCCACTCACTCCAGTCCACCTTAGACAGTACTCCTGAACGTTCTAGCCCTTCCAGCTCAGCTTCCACAGCAGGTCGTATCGCATAAGGTACCGGTCTGGCTTTGAAAAATTTTGGGTTTGCATGTTCTGCAATCTTGATTTTTGCCTTAATTCCTCTCAGTGTTCCCAGTCCCTGTTGGAACACCTCTTTAGCCTCATCCAATATTCTGGACAATCGTTCAGGTTTGACATCTTTTTTCCCAGAATCTACCGTTATTGCATTTAGGGAGTGCCAGTCCATATTTATTTTCCTGATCCACTCCCGTCCCAGAAGTGGTGGACCTCCCTCAGGTAGTACATATATGTCCATTCCTTGGTGTTCGTTGCCCTTGTGTACCACCTTGACTTTTATCTTTCCGATGGGGTATACTCTTTGCCCCGTGTATGTCTGCAATACTATCTTTGTATCCCGTAGGGGAATATGTTTGAATAACCTTTTGTAATCTTGCTTATTCATGACCGTCAACGCCGATCCAGTGTCCAATTCCATCTTCATTTGGACTCCTGCTATCTGCAGTGTGACCCAGATAGTTTGTCGGTCAGCTTCCTTACTCACATTGTGAATTCTCAGACTACCCAGTTCCTTGCTGTTGGAGTCTGAATCCGAATTCTGTTCATCCGAACTCTTCTCAGCCACCTTATGTACCTTTCTGCACTTTTCCTGCGGTGACTTTTTGTTGCTGGTCTTCTTTCCTGACCGGCATACTTTAGCTATGTGACCAAGCTTGCCACACTTTCTACATTCCTGGTTTTTAAACCAGCATTGGTTCTGATCGTGTGTTGTCTTCCCACAACGATAACATTTCGTTGTACCCAAAGCCATTTGATCTACGCTGAGTACCGCTGCCTTCAGCTGCATTTCCGCAGTGCCTCTCGCTGCGGCTTCGTGCGATGCTGCAATAGAGACAGCCTTATCAAGTGTAAGATCATTCTCTTCAAGCAGCCACTTTTGTGTTCCTTCTTTCAACAATCCACACACAAATTTGTCTCTCAGTGCCTCTGTCAGGCTTTCCCCAAACTGGCAGTATTTCGCTAGCTTACGCAGTTCGATTAAATACTCCGCGTTGCTTTCCTCTTTCAGTTGCGTTCTCGCATAAAATTTAAATCGTTCCGCTAACATCAGTGGTGTGGGGTTCAAATGATTTTTCAGGACAGCAACAATTTTAGCGAAAGTCTGATCCGCCGGTTTAGCTGGTGATAGAAGATGCTTCAATAGCCCATATGTCTTCGCCCCCATTGAGTTTAGTAATGTTAGTGCTTTATCTTCATCTGATATTTTATTTGCCTTACAATATAGCTCTATGCGTTCTACATACGTGGCCCAATCTTCAACATTGGGATCGAAATCGTTGATGTTACCATGCTTAGGCATCTTCGCAACCTTCTTGAGAAACAAAAAGAAATTGTTCTTTTATTTTTTTTTCAAAATGGCGGTTTCCCGCGCTTGTCTTCTTCCCCCGCCTACGAAAATGGCGGCTTCCCGCGTTTTGCCTTTCTCCCCCGCTGGCTGTAATGGCGATTGCCGAATTGCTGCGTTCGCCCTCCCCAGCGGTTTTCAAATCGTGCCTCCCAGCCCCTCTTGCAGTCCGGTCCTTCCCCCCGGCTGCGGCTGAGTTCTCCGCGGTTTTAAAAAAAAAATTCTCCCGCGCCTTACGCTGACCTGGTCACTGCACCTTGCGGCCTCGGTAGCTGCCCGGCCTTTTTCACCGGTCGCGGTCGAGCTCTCTCTCGACGCTGTTGCATCTCCCAGCCCGCTTGCAGCCCGGTCTTTCGCACCGGCTGCGTTTGCATTCACCGCGGCTCCCGTGCCTTACGCTGCCCCAGTCTCAGCGCCTCTGGCCCCGACTTCTGTCCGGCTCTTTTCCCCGGCCGTGGTCGAGTTCTCCGCCCTTATATCCTCCGTTTTTCCCTCCCCTACTTCACAGCCACCGTGGCCAACTTGCTGCTCGTCGCTGATCGGCTTACCCACCACCGTGATAGAAGGGATGATCACTGCCTGTTGCTGATGGAAGGCTTCGTGTCAGAATTCTTCCTTTGCTCTGCAGACCCGAGTCTTCTCTCAGCAGAATGATGAGGGCGGATGCCTCCTCTCGACGCCCGTTATACTGCCTTGGATGTATCTCTGCCGCAGGGTAAGATCGTACTCGTCGCCACTGTTAAGTCTGTGTGTTATAATGAGAACTATTACACAGACCACAAGAGTAAATTTTAACAGGTCTTTACTAGTCGAAGGTCAGGGCGGAACTGCCCAATAAATCATTACACAGCACTTATATACCGGTGTGGTCACCACCGGTATTACAGTATACAGCAGCCAAGATAAAGTAGTGCAACCCTTAAAATAGTTCTCTTACAGGTGGAACGGTTACATACACTACAATCAGCAGGTGGCCTGGAGTGACAAGATAGATCACCCTCCTTACTATTACATCTTTCTGCACCACTTCGACTTCAGCAGTCATCAAACAGGGAGTTAAGAGTATTGCGCTGCTCTATCGCTTGCCCACAGATCCAGTTTCCTGCCTCCACATTTGCTGCGCCAGTCATTGGATTCTGTCAGGCATTACTGTTGCCCAAACAACCTTTGCAAAGGCAGAAATATATATATATATAAAATATTAGCTGCTTTTGTAAAGGTTATCAACATTTTGATGTCATATGTGGCCAAGATGGAGTCAATGAATGAGTCTCAGTTGTTGCTGGTGCACTGATGGGAGAAGAGCATAATCCGGGCAGCACATATATGGCCACACATACTGCATTATGTGGCCATAACTTTTAAGTGGCCAGATCGTTTTACATATATCCATTACCTTTTGTAAGCAGTCCTTTACCCATCACCCCTTCTAAGTGGGATAAGCAAAGTAATGGGCGGATTAGTGCTAATAATTCACCCAGCAGAAAATCAGTTATAGTCACCTGTGAAATGTTGCCAATCTGGTTCAATGGGGATAGAGTCAGAAAGTAAAATCAAAAGATTGTCCTTCCCTGTCACTTTTAACAACAACTTGGTGCGAGTTAGGACACGGGCAGCAGACGTTTGGATGAGCTCAAGTTTATGGAGGGTGCAAGGTGGGCGGCCAGCCGGGAGAGCGTTGGGATGGTCTAGTCGAGAGGTAAGAAAAGCACGGATAAGGGTTTCAGCAGCAGATCAGCTGAGGCAGGGGCAGAGACGAATAATGTTACGGAGGTGGAAGTAGGCGGTCTTGGTGATGGAAAGGATAGGTGGTTGGAAGCACAGCTCAGGATCAAATAGGACACCAAGGTTGAAAACAGTCTGGTTCAGCCTCAGACCATCGCCAGGGAGAGGAATCACTACCGCATTTTTAAAACAAAATTATTGAAAAGAATTGTGATCAATTTTAATATCCTTTCTTTTTTTCTTTGTGCCTGTTTTGGTTTCCCTCAATCATTTTGATGAAATAGTGAATACTGGCAATAGCATCAGGGTAAATGGCTGGGGAAAGTTACTGAACACAACAGTGTGAAAGGGATATGTTAATATCAATGGATACAGCCAGATATGGGGAAGGCATCTGTAACCAGTTGGATGTGTTAATTCATCTATTTAAAAATAAAATTTCATTTCAGACTTCACTGGGCTCCATAGTTGGTGTCTCTGATAATATCAACACTTACCATATAACAGAAAGGCATTCTAAAAACACAACAGAAAGAGAGAAATAAACTGAATCATAGCGAAACTCCTTATAAGTAACTGTGGCTGATTTTTAAAGACGCGCTGATAATGGCATTCACTCTTTTAACATGTAGACTGCTTCATAACATTCTGGTTGGGTTCACACTGATGGTTCTGGTGGGAGTGGGCACTGCGTCTGTAGGCACTGAGTTTTATAATGTTACAGTGTAAAGTGGCCATTCAATCGCATGTTAATATGTTAGTCATGGCAGCATTAGCATCGAAAAATGCACTGTAATTTGTCTTGGAAAGGTCTCCTGTACGCGTTAAGAGCCATTCGTTTATATGATAGGCAGTTAGAGAGAGGTAAAAAGGAAGTCATTATGACTCATATTTAAATTGCATGTGAACAGATAGACTACAGACAATGATCTCGTTTATGAGAATGTGATTTTAACCAAGACAGAATCGAAATAAATATAGGAAGCAATAAAGTCTCAGAGTAATGAGGTGCAGAAACAAAGACAATATAGTTAGCCTGTTCGAGCTTCTTATCATGCATACAAATACTGATGAAAAAGTAGTGAGGCACAAATATGCCAATATTATAGATGCTCACAAATCCTCAGTTGGATGTGTGGTACGATTTCATAAATAAAGATGCAGCAAATGACATTTGTAGCATAATCAGAGGTAGTAATTAGTATTATATATTCACCTCCCATTTGAATATGAGTTGCTAAATTGCATTACTTTTATCGCACTGTGAATTCGAAGTTAGTTTTCTGAGCAGGGTAATTCACTTAGTGCGAAGTGCCTAGAATATCATCCAGCTTTCAGTATGATTGATGAGTACGTGGGTATAAAAATGCAGCACTGTGGAAAAAAATACCAGCAGATTTCATAAAGAAGACACTGAGTGGTGTCTATTACAGTCAAATTACTGATAGCCCAAATGATAATACACTGCAAAGTCGCTAGCGGGCATTCGTGTAATATGTGCAAAAAAAACGGAAAGTGCTCAAAATGTCTCTCCGATGGGCGGCTCACAGTGCGAGGCAATGCCTGCAGGGAGCACTGGTCCTAGAAATCGTGAGGTCGCTGCCCCTGACCTTCCATCCATTCAGTTAGGGGGCTGTGGACCCACATATTTTCCAGATGAGATATCCCAAAAGGATATGCTGTCGTCTGATGGGAATTTCAAAGAAAGGTTAATATTTTGGGGAGCAGAAGGAGATATGGATGTAGAATCACACCCAGAACTTTAGCTTTTTTTCTCTTTCAAATACTGATCATCCTGCTTTATGCTTCTAGATTTTTCTGTTTCTGTTTCAGATTTCTAATATTCACGGATTATCTTTTTTTTAATCTCTGAATAAGAACACCCCTTTTGTGAAGTTTCGAACAAATTTCATTCCTTATGAATTCTATATAAATTGAATAATTAAACAAAGGAATGATTCTATTAAAAGAATAATATAATAAAATAATCTATTTAAATAATCCTCTCTAGCTTTGTCTCAGCTCAATCTTAATACTAGGTACTTTTATATTATTAGCAGATCTCCTGGGACATCACTTATAAGTAGTCTAAGGCATGTATTATGAGGGGAGCAGTTCAGTGAGGAATGAAGCACAGAGAAGGGAGCAAATAAATCAACCGGGGATTATAACACAGGCCAGGGAGTGGAGAATTGGGCAAAGATGGAGTGGGACATGAGGTCCAAGATAAAGCAAGATTGAGGTAACTGGGAGCAGGGCAGCATAGGTTAATGGAGGCATTCCTGGGAATGAGGCCAGTAATGGAGGGATTCCTGGAATGGAGGACACCATAGATACCTCTGGGGAAGAAATTTCACAGGATTGAGACCAGGAATGAATTTGTTCTTGCAGCTGAAGCCAGGCATGGAGGTGTTCATCATAGAATCATAGAAATTTACAGCACAAAAGGAGGACATTCGGCCCATCTTCTCCGTGCCGGCCGACAAAGAGCTATCCACCTTAATCCCACTTTCCTGCACTTGGTCCGTCGCCTTGTAGGTTACGGCACTTCAAGTGCATTTCCAAGTACTTTTTAAATGTGATGAGGGTTTCTGCCTCTACCACAACCTGCCTTTATCACCTCTATCAACCTGTTCCTGGGGTTGAAGCTGGGAGCGAATAAGTTCCTGAGGTTAAGGCTGGAATGATTAGATGTAGTTCAGAAGTTCATGCTTTAATCTCGTTATTGTTTTTACACAAAAGGTGACCTCAGATTTAGTTCAAAAGTTACTTTTTTTTAAAAAGCTCTTTTCCATTGCTGAGCAGGGGTGAGAATGGACTTACAAATAGCAAGTTCTAGCATGCCCTGTGAATTCTTGTCAGTTATACAAAACAAAAACTCCTTGTTCTAAAATGTGTTCACTGGACTCCAAAGGGAGGCAGCCCTAAACCTGGCAGTTGTAGCCTTTTCATTCAGCAGAGTTCAAGATACCTGAAAGCAGCAGACCTCCAAAGGGAAATGTTGATGGAAAGATTTCAAGTACAGGAAAAGGAACTGCATGGGTACTTTATTAATGTTGTTGTGAATTATATTTTATGTCATTTATTTTTGGTACCAATCTTAAAGAAGGTGCTTTCATGAAAGTTAACACTAACTCTAATTTCAATGATGTCGATGAAGAACCTCAATCAATTTGCCCAACCTGTTTGACAGCCATAGGGCCTGATGAAAGGGAGGATGTGAAAGAAATCAGTACTTGTAGGGAAATGGTGTTAAGGAAATTGACGGGATTGAAGGCCGATAAATCCCCAGGGCCTGATAATCTACACCCTAGGGTACTTAAGGAAGTGGCCCTAGAAATAGTAGATGCATTGCTGATCATCTTCCAACATTCGATGGAATCTGGAACAGTACCCATGGATTGGAGGGTAGCTAATGTTACCCCACTATTCAAAAAATGTGGTAGAGAGAAAATGGGGAATTACAGACCGGCAAGCCTGACATCGGTAGTGGGGAAAATGCTAGAGTCCATTATAAAAGATGTAATAGCAGAGCACTTGGAAAACAGTGACAGGATCGGACAAAGTCAACATGGATTTACAAAAGGTAAATCATGCTTGACTAATCTACTGGAATTTTTTGAGGATGTAACTGGTAAAATAGATAAGGGAGAACCAGTGGATGTGTTGTATTTGGACTTTCAAAAGGCTTTCAATAAGGTCCCGCATAAGAGATTAGCATGTAAAGTTAAGGCACATGGGATTGTGGGCAAGGTATTGCCTTGGATAGAGAACTGGTTGGCAGACAGAAAGCAAAGAGTTGGAATAAACGGGTCTTTTTCCGAATGCCAGGCAGTGACGAGTGGGGTACCGCAGGGATCGGTCCTTGGACCCCAGCTATTCACAATATATATTAATGATCTAGACAAGGGAACTAGATGTAATATCTCCAAGTTTGCAGACGACACAAAGCTGGGTGGGCGTGTGTGCTGTGAGGAGGATGCCGAGAAACTCCAGGATGATTTGGACAGGTTGGGTGATTGGGCAGAAGCATGGCAGATGCAATATAACGTGAATAAATGCGAGGTTATCCACTTTGGTGTCAAAAACAGGAAGGCAGATTATTATCTGAATGGCAATAGATTGGGAGAAGGGGAAGTGCAACGAGACCTGGGTGTCCTTGTGCACCAGTCGCTGAAGGTAAGCATGCAGGTGCAGCAGGCGGGTAAGAAGGCAAATGGTATGTTGGCTTTCGTAGTGAAAGGGTTTGAGTACAGGAACAAGGATGTCTTGCTGCAGTTGTACAGGGCCTTGGTGAGACCACATCTTGAGTATTGTGTGCAGTTTTGGTCGCCTTATCTGAGGAAGGATGTTCATGCCATGGAAGGAGTTCAGCGAAGATTCACCAGGCTGATACCTGGGATGGCAGGAATGACATATGAGGAGAGATTGGGTCGACTGGGCTTATACTCCCTGGAGTTTAGAAGAATGAGAGGGGATCTCATTGAATCTTATAAAATTCTGACAGGACTGGACAGACTAGATGCAGGAAGGATGTTCCCGATGGTCGGGGAGTCCAGAATCAGGGGTCAAAGTCTAAGGATAAGGGGTAAGCCACTTAGGACAGAAATGAGGAGGAATTTCTTCACCCAGAGAGTGGTGAACCTGTGTAATTCTCTACCACAGAAGGCAGTAGAGGCCAATTCATTAAATATATTCAAGAAGGAGTTGGATATATTTCTTAAGGCTAAAGGGATCAAGGGGTATGGGGAGAAAGCAGGGACAGGGTACTGAATTTGGATGATCAGCCATGATCGCATTGAATGGCGGAGCAGGCTCAAGGGGCCGAATGGCCTACTCCTGCTTCTATCTTCTATGTTTCTATGTTTCTATGCTTCATAACTGACACATTTTATCTCCACCCAGGCCTGTTGGATTTCTATGCTCTCCCAACTTCAATAAGACCTTGGTCTAGAAATTGGACTAGTCCCAAATCGGGACGCCATCCCTGGCGCCTAATGAGTTCGATGGAGGGACTGCAGCAAATTGGTCCGCTGGCCTCATTTGTTTACTACTGGCCAGCCGGGGGTGTGGGGGGCTGTCACGGCATCAGAGGCAGCTCACCAGTCGCAGAGGCGGGAGCAAATTAGGCCACTAGCTGAGGTCCTGTGCAATGCCTGAGGGCAGGGAAGCAATCGGGAAGGTGGCGAGTGGTGGCTGGCAGCTGCCCCCAAATTTAATGTGGAGCCGGGATGAGCTTTCCTACTCCTCAATAAGGTAAGTAAAGATGTTAATACTTACCATTCATGTGTCAGCCTCCTTAAAGGGACTACATGCTTGGCTACAAATCACTTGAAAAAAACAAATTCTGCAAATGGGGGCTCAAAAGGGGGCCCAATGTCTATTTCAGGCACTCATCCTGAATGCCTACAGAGGAGCCTTAACCAATATGGTGGCTGGCGTATTTCCGCCGCGGAATGAGGTGTTTGCTTCGCCCACTACATTGGACCCTTATGCACCTGTTTTACGCCTATCCAATTCCTAAGCCCGCTAGTCTTAATAATATCCTTTCCCTTGCACTTAAGGTGCTGTCTTAAAACTTACTCTTGCTTTGCCATCTCTTAAAATTGTGATTCTACCAGTTCACCTTTCAATCTCCATGGAAACTAGCTTGGATTCACCCTAGCACTAAGAAAAGTGATCCTCCTTATTCTTTCAGTTGCTCTTACATTCTAAGTTTTTAAATTCTGGAAGTTTGGACCTGATCCATGACTGCCGGTGTGGTTCATGGCATGGCTATTCCACTGTGAACCTTGTGGCCACAAAGATCTGGATAGCTACAGGTTCAATTCCTGGTCTGTGCTGAGTTAGCTGGTCTCAGGCAGGATAATGGTAAAACCATTATAATTCATCTCAGTGATTATGGATGAAAGAAAGAAAGACGCTCCTTAAAACCTACGATTTTAACTTGATTGACCTTGAAGGGCACCCAAAAGCTGCAGAATCGTACCCAGCAAGAAGTCGAAGCCTTCAGGAGGGAAAGGTAGAACAGTTGTGTGAATAAAAAATCAGGAGTGGTAAGGAGTTCCACAGAATAAATGAGTTACATTAATGAGTCTTGATTTTAATACAATGACTTGCATATTTATAGATTTCTTCATGTCTCAAAGAGTGAAGAATAACTTCTTGGGGTACCTTTTGAGGCCTGGCAACAGATCTTGCTTTGCAAAGATTGGATTAAAATATTCTGGGGCTTATTTTGGTCAAAGGGTGAAAACAGGCGCTAAATGGGTGCTGTGCTAATAAGAAACGCCTGTTTGAAAATCTGGATTTAGCAAGTGTAATGTATATACCGTTAAGAGGGGAACTATCTTTTACAGCTCATGTATACTGCAGTACCGGCAGTGACCACACCTGTCTATAGCACTGAGTAGTAATCTGTACAGGTCAGTTCCAGTGTGAGCCACATTGAGTAAACACCTGTTGTACCGTTCTCCTGCAGTCTGTGTCTTATTATACACAGACACATCATTGGCGACAAGGCAAGTTCGAACCTACCTGCAACTCTGCATCACTTCCCGGGGATTCGTTCCTGGAGATCAGTGGATTGGAGGTCAAGGCCAGAGACTCGGGCGTCGACAACGGGCAACCGCCCAGTCATCCACCAGAGACTCGAGAATTGCGGGGGAGGCTGTCGAGAGCCAGGCTTGGCTTTCCAGTCGAGGTGGTGCAGCGAAACGGGCTGGCAACAGGTAGTGCGCAGAACCTTCCCGGACAGCGGCGGGCTAGAGCCTGACCGAGCGGCACAGCAAAGGGCAGAGCAGCGTCGACGGGGGAGAGAGAGAGAGGGCAGAGTGCACAGGGCGCAGCCGGTGTTCAGGGGCCGAGCAGCGTCGAAGAGAGGGAGAGAGAGACGCGCAGAAACCCGCGAGGCGCCGCCATTGCCACGAGAACTGCCGGGAGCGGCGTTGGCAGCAGCGGGGGAGGAAGGAAAGTGCGGGAGATGCCATTTTAAGCCATTGGGAGACGCCATTTTAAACCACACCCAAAATGCCAAAGAGTGGCAGTATCACCACATTTGACAATGAAGTCGAAGATTGGACTACATATGTTGAACGAATAGAGGTGTACTGCAAGGCAAATGAGGTGTCAGATGACAAGAAAGCGTCGGTATTGTTAAATTTAATGGGTGCAAAGATGTATGGTTTATTACGAAATCTAGTAACCCCAACAAAGCCAATGGAAAATAGTTTTGAAGACATAGTAATGATACCACAGGAACATTTAAACCCCACACCACTGCTGATAGCAGAAAGAACATAAGAACATAAGAACATAAGAAATAGGAGCAGGAGTAGGCCAATTGGCCCCTCGAGCCTGCTCCACCATTCAATAAGATCATGGCTGATCTGACCCTAACCTCAAATCTTTTATCACTCTGCATCCACCCGAACCCATGTGATTTCCCGGGAGAGGCGAAAAACCAGATAAAGACCCAATGGCCAATTTGGGAGAAAAAAATCTGGGAAATTCCTCTCCGACCCATCTAGGCGATCGAAATTCTTCCAGGAGATCACTCTGTCCCTATATTTTCTACAGTAATTACCTTCTGTAAAGGCGATCTCCACCCCAGCCAGGAACAGGAATAAAACCATCTCCTGAAATCTAACACAGAATTAGAACACAGTAGGAGCAGAACCAGGCTACACGGCCCCTGGGCCCACTCCACTACCCACAGGGCCATGACCATTCCGAACCTAGACTCATGTCCAATTTCCTGCCCGCTCCCCGTAACCCTTAATTCCCTTTACTTCTAGGAAACTATCTATTTCTGTTTTAAATTTATTTAATGATGTAGCTTCCATAGCTTTCTGGGGCAGCAAATTCCACAAACCTACCACCCTCTGAGTGAAGAAGTTTCTCCTCATCTCAGTTTTGAAAGAGCAGCCCCTTATTCTAAGATTATGCCCCCTAGTTCTAGTTTCACCCTTCATTGGGAACATCCTCACCGCATCCACCCGATCAAGCCCCTTCACAATCTTATATGTTTCAATAAGATCGCCTCTCATTCTTCTGAACTCCAATGAGTAGAGTCCCAATCTACTCAACCTCTCCTCATATGACCACCCCCTCATCCCCGGGTTTAACCGAGTGAACCTTCTTTGTACTGACTCGAGAGCAAGTATGTCTTTTCTTAAGTATGGACACCAAAACTGTATGCAGTATTCCAGGTGCGGTCTCACCAATACCTTGTACAACTGCAGCAATACCTCCCTGTTTTTATATTCTATCCCCCTAGCAATAAAAGCCAACATTCCATTGGACTTCTTGATCACTTGTTGCACCTGCATACTAACTTTATGAGTTTCTTGCACCAGGACCCCCAGATCCCTTTGCACTACAGTACTTTCCAGTTTCTTGCCATTAAGATAATAACTTGCTCTACGATTTTTCCTGCCAAAGTGCATAACCTCACACTTTCCAGTATTGTATTCCATCTGCCAAATCTCTGCCCACTTACTTAGCCTGTCTATGTCCCTTTGCAGGTTTTTTATGTCCTCCTCACTCACTACTTTCCCTCCCATCTTTGTATCATCTGCAAACTTTGATATGTTACACTCGGTCCCCTCCTCCAAATCGTTAATATAGATTGTAAAGAGTTGGGGACCCAGCACTGACCCCTGCGGAACACCACTAGTTATTGGTTGCCAATCTGAGAACGAACCATTTATCCCAACTCTCTGCTTTCTGTTAGAGAGCCAATCCTCCACCCACGCCAGAATATTACCCCCAATCCCGTGATTTTTTATCTTGAGCAATAATCTTTTGTGTGGCACCTTGTCAAATGCCTTTTGGAAGTCTAAATACATTACGTCCACTGGTTCCCCTTTATCCACCCTGTATGTTACTTCCTCAAAAAACTCCAGCAAATTTGTCAAACATGACTTCCCCTTCATGAAACCATGCTGAGTTTGGCCTATTAAATTATGTTTATCCAAATGTCCCGTTACTGTCTCCTTAATAATGGACTCTAACATTTTACCAAGAACAGATGTTAGGCTAACAGGTCTATAGTTTCCAGCCTTCTGCCTACTACCCTATTTAAATAACGGTGTTACATTAGCAGTTTTCCAATCTGCCAGGACCTTTGCTGAGTCCAGTGAGTTTTGGAAAATTATTACCAATGCATCCACAATCCCTACCGTTACTTCCCTCAAGACCCTAGGATGCAAGCCATCAGGTCCAGGGGATTTATCCGCCTTGAGTCCCATTATTTTACCAAGTACCACTTCCTTAGTGATTTTAATTGTATTTAGTTCCTCCCCCCCTAGAGCCCCCTGTTTGTCCAGTGTTGGGATATTCTTAGTGTCCTCTACTGTAAAGACTGATACAAAATAATTGTTCAGTGTTTTTGCCATCTCCATGTTTCCCACCATTAATTTCCCGGTCTCATCCTCTAAGGGACCAACATTTACTTTAGCCACCCTTTTTCTTTTTATGTAACTATAGAAACTTTTACTGTCTGTTTTTATATTTTTTGCTAATTTACTTTCATAATCTATCTTCCCTTTCTTAATCAATCTTTTTGTTATTTTTTGCTGTCTTTTAAAGACTTCCCAATCTTCCATCCTCCCACTAGATTTGGCTACCTTATATGCCCTTGTTTTTAGTCGGATACTATCCTTAATTACTTTACTTAGCCACGGATGGCTATCTTTTCTTTTACACCCTTTTTTCCTCAGTGGAATATATATTTTTTGGAAGTTGTAAAATAACTCCTTAAATGTACACGACTGATCATGTACCGTCTTACCCTTTAATCTATTTTCCCAGTCCACTCTAATCAATTCCGCTCTCATACCTTCATAGTCTCCTTTATTCAAGCTCAGCAAGCTTGTTTGAGATCCAACCTTCTCACCCTCTAATTGAATATGGAACTCAACCATGTTATGGTCACTCATTCCAAGGGGATCCTTTACTAGGACATTTTTAATTAATCCTGTCTCATGACACAGGACCAAATCTAAGGTTGCTTGCCCCCTGGTCGGTTCAGTTACATACTGCTCAAGAAACCCATCCCTAATACACTCAATGAACTCATCCTCAAGGCTGCTCTGCGCAATTTGATTTGTCCAGTTAATATGATAATTAAAATCCCCCATAATTATAGCTGTTCCCTTATTACAAGCCTCAACTATTTCCTGATTAATACTCCGTCCAACAGAGTTGCAACTGTTCGGAGGCCTATAGACTACACCCACTAGTGTTTTTTTCCCCTTATTATTCCTTATCTCCACCCAAACTGTTTCACTATCCTGCTCCTTTGACCCAATATCATTTCTCTGTATTATAGTGATTCCTTCCTTTATTAACATAGCCACCCCACCTCCCCTCCCTTCCTGCCTGTCCTTCCTGATTGTTAAATAACCTGGTATGTTTAATTCCCCGTCATGGTCACTCTGCAGCCATGTTTCTGTAATGGCCACAAGATCATACCCATATGTCGTTATTTGTGCCATTAACTCATTCATTTTGTTACGAATGCTATGTGCATTCAGATAAAGAACTTTCAAATATGTTTTGTAACACTTAGTTCCTGTTTTTTCAAGTTTCAGAAACGGAACCAGCATTAGGATGAAAGCAATGCTGATTATTTAACAGAACTGATCAAACTATCGAAACACTGCCAGTTTGGAGCGGGACTGGCAGATACCTTAAGGGACAAGTTTGTGTGTGGGCTTCAAAGTGAAGGAACCCAGAAACGGCTTTCATCTGAAAAGGATCTTACGCTGGAAAAGGCTTTCAGCATTGCGGTATCATATGAAGCAGCAGCACGGGGCACTGCAGAGATACAACAGAGACCGCAAGAATATGGCACAAACGAAATGTCATATGAAACAGAGAAGTGCTATAGCTGCGGCAGAACAACACACCACCAGAATGATTGCTGGTTCAAAGACAAAGTGTGCAGACAGTGTGGAAAAGTAGGACACATAGCACAAGTCTACAGGTCGGGAAAGAAAACCAGCAATAAGAAACCTACCAAAGAAAAGTAAAAGAAGGTACATAAGATGACGGAGAATAGTTCAGACGAACAAAAGAGTGATAATGACTCCAAAAATAGGGAACTGAGTTGTCTGAAACTACATAATGTGATCACAACGGAGGATCACTGAACCATTTGGGTCACTCTCAAGATAGCAGGAGTCCAGGTAAAGATGGAATTGGACACAGGATCAGCCCTAACAGTCATAAACCGACGGGACTACGAGCGGCTATTCTCACACATACCCTTGAGAGACACAAAAATTATTTTGAAGACATACACGGGGCAAAAAATCTACCCCAAAGGAAAAATAAGGGTGACCGTTATATATATCGGTAAGGAAACACCAAAACTAGACCTGTATGCATTGCAAGATGGAGGCCCACCATTACTGGGGCGTGAATGGATCCGGAAAATACAACTGGATTGGCATTCCATACAGGCACTGACTGTGGCTGACAAAAAGGATGACGACGTCACACCTGGGCGACTGTCAAAGATCCTAACTGACGCGAAAGAAGTATTCCAGCAAGGACTCGGAACACTAAAAGGCATGACAGCGACAATTAAAATTGAAGAAAATGCAAGCTTAAAATGTTTTAAGGCCAGACCGGTACCTTATGCGATCAGCCCAGCCATCGAAGCAGAGCTGGAGAGTCTGGAACGTTCAGGTGTACTGTCCAAGGTAGACTGGAGCGAGTGGGCTACACCCATCGTCCCTGTGATGAAAAAGTCGATGAGCAGCACGCCTGGGGAACCAAGGAAGGTTCGCATCTGTGGGGACTTTAAGGTAACAGTGAACCCAGTCCTTCACACCGTACAATATCCACTTCCGCGGATTGAAGATATTTTCGCCTCGCTATCTGGAGGGAAACGTTTCACTAAGATTGATCTGGCCCAGGCGTATCTGCAAATGGAGGTAGAAGAAGCATCAAAAAAATACCTCACAATCAACACCCATAAATGTCTCTACCAATACAACCGGCTGGTATTCGGGGTAGCATCAGCTCCGGCTATTTGGCAGAGGGCAATGGAACAAGTCCTGCAAGGGATCCCAGGGACCCAGTATTATTTGGACGACATCCTGGTCACGGGCGAAAATGACAGTGATCACCTTGCCAACCTGGAGTAGGTGCTCACTAGATTGCAGGAATATGGGCTCCGAGCTAACCGCCCCAAATGTGAGTTTTTTAGAAAACAGATCTCGTATTGTGGCCATGTTATCAATAAAGAGGGGTTACATAAGTCCCCAGAGAAGATTGAGGCAGTAGTCAAGGCTCCAGCACCGGAAAATGTGTCACAACTGAAGTCGTTCCTCAGGCTGGTAAACTACTACCATAAGTTCTTGCCAAATTTGTCTACAATACTAAACCCACTGAACACCCTACTGCAAACTGGGGTGCCATGGAAGTGGAGTGACGAATGTAGACAAGCTTTCTAGAAGAGCAAAACACTAATCACATCGAAAGAGGTATTGGCCCATTACAACCCAGCATTACCAAATCGGTTGGCATGTGATGCGTCACCCTACGGCATTGGAGCGGTGCTGTCGCACAAATTCTCGGACGGCTCAGCAGGCCAATAGCCTTTGCGTCATGATCACTAACCTCAGCCGAGCGTAACTACGCCCAGATTGACAGGGAGGCCCTCAGCCTAGTGTGGGGAATGAAAAAGTTCAATCACTATCTGCAAGGGCAGAAATTCACCTTGCTGACTGATCACCAGCCTCTTGTCTCCATTTTTAATCCAAAGAAGGGCGTTCCGGTGATGATTACGCAACAACTACAAAGATGGTCACTTTTTCTAGGGGCGCACCACTATGAGATTGAATGTATGGGCACGAAACAGCATGGAAATGCTGATGGGCTATCACGCCTGCCACTGCCTACTGCGGAGGATGCGCCAGCAGTGGATCCTGTCGAAATATTCCATTCGACTATAGTTGAATACATACCGGTAACTAACGCTTGTTTCGAAAAGGAAACCCGAAATGACCCGACACTGTCTCGGGTATATGATTTAATGTTGAAGGGATGGCCAGCACATGGCGACTCACTGTTGCCAGCATTCTCGACAAGGAGAGAACAGCTGTCAGTGTGCCGGGGGACCTTAATGTGTGGATCCCGAGTGGTAATTCCACCCAAGTTAAGGGATAGAGTGCTCAATGAGCTTCATGAGGGTCATCTGGGAGGGGTAAAAATGAAAAGCCTAGCCAGGGCTTATGTGTGGTGGCCGGGAATTGATAAACAAATCGAGGACCTAACCAAGAGCTGCTGAGGATGCCAGAAAGTCCAAAATGCACCACCACAGGCCCCTCTACACCCATGGGAGTGGCCCTCATCTCCATGGCAACGGGTGCGTATTGACTTTGCTGGTCCATTCATGGACTCAATGTTTTTAATAGCCGTGGATGCGCAGTCGAAATGGCCTGAGGTCATCAAAATGTCCTCCACCAGCACGGAGAAAACTATTGCAGTCCTATGGACCATTTTTGCCAGGAAGGCTTGCCAGAACAGATTTGCTCCGACAACGGACCACAGTTTGTGTCCGAAGAGATCCGGAGGTTCTTGAAAAAGAATGCGGTAAGGCATTACACATCCGCCCGTATCATCCAGCCACAAATGGATTGGCTGAGAGGTTCGTACAAACCTTTAAGAAGGCAATAAATGTTTTTGTACAATGACAACATTCCGCTGCAGCACAAGGTGGACAATTTCCTGTTCGCCTACCGGAATGCGACACATGCAGTCACCAACCAGACCCCAGCCATGATGTTCTTCATCCGAAGGTTAAGATCTCGCCTGGATTTGCTCAGACCAAACGTACGAAGAGATGTTGAAAGTAAGCAATTCCAGCACATCCATGAGAAGCCAACAAGGAGCTTCAATGCTTTTGTTTCTCTCTCACACCTGGCAGCTATCTTTTGCCCTGCCAGTACACTTTACACCTAATCACAGCCTATTACCATCTCGTCTAGCTTCTAATCTCTTTTACTTCTTTTGGTTCTTTTATTCTTTTGTCCGATCGCAGCCCTGCCTTCGATCTAGTTCCTTTTCTCTCCAGTTTTGAAGAAGGGTCAAACCCGAAACGTCAACTCAAATTTCTCTCCACGGATGTTGCCTGACTTGCTGAGTTTTTCCAGCATTTTCTGTTGTTATTTCAATGTAGGGCAACCTGTCTTGGCCCATGACTACCGAACAGAAAAATGGCAGCCAGGAACGATATGCACACGGCAGGGCCCACTAATGTACACAGTGGACGTTGGGGAGAGCATCGTGAGACGCCATGCTGACCAGATCCTAGAGTCACAGGAACAAGTCAACCCCATGCCTCGTCCATACGTACCTGGTGATGAACCCGACGTACAGGTCGCATCTACCCCAGAAACAGTAGCATCAGAAGCTGATGAACCAACCGACGACAGGGGGCCAGAATCGCCTCCGCACCAAGAGCAAGACATTCGGGAAAGGCACTATCCAGAAAGGATCAGGAAGCCTCCCCAAAGACTGAATATATAAATAGATTATTTTCAGCTAATGTTGCATGTTAAAAGTGTTAATTGTAATTAGTTTGATATTTAATTGTTAAATGAGTGTTATGGTACTGTTAATCTAAAAGGGGAGGAATTGTAATGTATATACCTTTAAGAGGGAAACTATATTTACAGCTCATGCATGCTGCAGTACCGGCAGTGACCACACCTTTATATAACACTGAGTAGTAATCTGTGCAGATCAGTTCCAGTTTGAGCCACGTTGAGTAAACACCTGTTGTACCATTCTCCTGCAGTCTGTGTCTTATTATACACAGACACAACAGCAAGCAATTTGATTGTCATGATTTAAACGTGCCTGCAGACGCTGAAACTGGCAACTGCAGGTTTGGCACTCAAGTGCTGATTAGATGCAATTTTCCTGGAGCTGCAGGTGTGGAGTGCACTGGCTGTGGGCGGAATGATGTTTCAAGGAGCAAGAGAGAGGTCCCCCAGGTTCTCAGATGTGGCACTGGAGGACCTGGTGGAGGAGGTACAGAACAGGAGGGATGTCCTCGACCGCAGGAGGGAAGGAGGCCAAAGAGGCAGCTGATGCTCCACATGTGGGATGAGATCACCCAGGAGGTGACAGCCAGGAGCCCTGCCCCCAGGACATGGCTCCAGTGCCGCAAGAAATGTAACGACTTGACATGAGTGGTCAAGGTAAGATCCCATCTCACAAACACACGCCTCAATAATTGCACCACCACCAGCAACACACTGCATCCACCATCTAACTATACACTGACATTCATACAACTGTGAATGGTGGTGGACCATTAAACAACTAACAGGAGGAGGAGGCTCCATGTATATGCCCATCCTCAATGATGGTGGATCCCAGCACATCAGTGTAAATACAAGGCTGAAGCATTTGCAACCATCTTCAGCCAGAAGCGCTGAGTGGATGATTTATATCGGCCTGCAACTGAGGTCCCCACCATCACAGAAACCAGTCTTCAGCCAATCCGATTCGCTCCACATGAAATCAAGAAATGGTTGAGCACACTGGATACAGCAAAGGCTATGGGCCCCGACAGTATCCTGGCTATTGTGCTGAAGAATTGTGCTCCAGAACTAGCCACACCTCTAGCCAAGCTGTTCCAGTACAGCTACGACACTGACATCTATCTGACAATATGGAAAACTGCCCAGGTATGTCCTGTCCAAAAAAGCAGAACAAATCCAACCCAGCCAATTGCTGTCCCATCAGTCAACTCTCAATCATCAGCAAAGCCATGGAAGGTGTCATCGACAGTGTTATCAAGCGGTACTTACTCACCAATAACCTGCTCACTGATGCCCAGTTTGGGTTCCGCCAGGACCACTCAGCTCCAGACCTCATTACAGCCTTGGTCCAAACATGGACAAAGGAGCTGAATTCCAGAGGTGAGGTGAGAGTGACTGCCCTTGACATCAAGGCAGCATTTGACTGAGTGTGGCATTAAGGAGCCCTAGTAAAACTGAAGTCAATGGGAATCGGGGGGAAAACACTGCACTGGCTGGAGTCATACCTTGCACAAAGGAAGATGGTTGTGGTGGTTGAAGGTCAGTCATCACAGCCCCAGGACATCGCTGCAGGAGTTCCTCAGGGCAGTGTCCTAGGCCCAACCATCTTCAGCTGCTTCATCAATGACCTTCCCTCCAACATAAGGTCAGAAATGGGGATGTTCGCTGATGACTGCACAGTGTTCAGTGCCATTCAATCCTCAGATAATGAAGAAGTCCATGCCCACATGCAACATTGCCTGGACGACGTTCAGGCTTGGACTGATAAGTGGCAGGTAACATTCGCACAACAGAAGTGCCAGGCAATGACTATCTCCAACAAGCGAGAGTCTAACCACCTCCCCTTGACTTTCAACAGCATTACCATCGCCAAATCCCCCACCATCAACATCCTGGTGGTCACCATTGACCAGAAACTTAACTGGACCAGTCACATAAATACTGTGGCAAAAAGAGCAAGTCAGAGGCTAGGTATTCTGTGGCGAGTGACTCACCTCCTGACTCCCCAAAGCCTTTCCACCATCTGCAAGGCACAAGTAAGGGGTTTGATGGAATACTCTCCACTTGCCTGGATAAGTGCCGCTCCAACAACACTCAAGAAGCTCGACACCATCCAGGACAAAGCAGCCTGCTTGATTGGCACCCCATCACCATCTTAAATATTCAATCCCTCCACCACCAGCGTACCATGGCTGCAGTGTGTACCGTCTACAAGATGCACTGCAGCAATTTGCCAAGACTTCTTCGGCAGCACTTCCCAAACCTGCAAACTCTTCCACCTAGAAGGACAAGGGCTGCAGGCGCATGGGAAAACCATCACCTCCAAGTTCCCCATCAAGTCACGCACCATCCTGACTTAGAAGTATATCGCCGATCCTTCATCGTCGCTGGGTCAAAATCCTGGAACTCTCTACCTAACAAGACTGTGGGAGTACTTTCACCCCACAGACTGCAGAGGTTCAAGAAGGCGGCTCACCACCACCTTCTCAAGGGCAATTAGGGATGGGCAATAAATGCTGGCCTTGCCAGCGACGCCCACATCCCATAAAAAAAAGAATTAAAAAATCCCCACAGTATTACATCGTTCACAGGCACTACTCACACCACAGACACATCTCATAGCTCTTCAACCATGTGAGGCATCACATGCACAAGTATACCTGCCAATTGAGTCATTCACAATCACCACTCTTTCTCTTCCAGGAAAAAATATCATAGAACAGGCAGAAGCAGGACCTGACCAGGGGAGGGAACTCATGACTTCCTGACATCACTCCCCTTAAGGAGTCAGTGCTGGCCGTGATCAGGAGGGGAGTGGGAGATGCTGTGGCCAGAGGCAAAGCAGGGGGCTTCTCGCCTAGAGATATGTGGCCACTCCAGCTTCCTTACAGAAGCACAACTATTCCTGATCCCTAATCCCCAAACTTATCCTCACTCCCAAGCTCTGCATGGTCTCCTCACACACATCATCCTATATTGGCCACACACACTGCACCCTAACCCTTCTAGCTTTATCATTGCAGGCCCCCAGGACTAAGACCCACCTTGTCCTGTGGAGCAAGTTCAAGCTGAGCAACAACCACCTCAACCACCTGCCTCCCTGGAGGAAGAGGAGGAGGAGGAGGAGAGCGAGGAAGAAGGCACTGCCTCAATGGCTTCCACTGTCGCAGGCACCAGCTCAGAGACTGGCACCCCGCGTAACTTAGAGGCTAGCTTAGAAGAGGGCTCCTCACAGTGGGATGCACGGGGCGCTAGTGGGCAGCAGCCACGCCGGGTGGGAGGGACACCACAGCTGCATACAATGTTCGCGCTAAGGTACGCGGCTGTGCACAAATCGGGAGGTCCCGTGCAGGCCGCTCACCAGCTGCAGCTGTTGGAAAAGATACTGCACATGCACGGTCGCACAGCAAAATTTAAAGGGACCGCACAGCAAAAGAAATTAGAGGGATCGTTAGTCGCATACTAATTCTGCTGTAGAGGAGTCAGGTCAGGATCTTGAAGGGTCAAGCTTCAGAAGAAGGCTGATGGGTTCGACAAACCAAATGCTTGATAAAATGGAGAGCCTGGCTGAAAGCTTACGGGTCGTGGCTGTCTTGTTTTGCACACTTTGTACAAAAATAATAAATTGCAGTACAACAGAGTATTATAGTTTAAACTCTTTTATGAAGCATCAGGTCTGTGATCTCAATCATACAGCACAGTGGGGACAAGATGGAGTTAGGACCCCTTACAGGTGCCTGCAGGCCAATGACAACTCAGCATGTGATCACATGTGAATATAATAGGTATTCCTTACAGATGCCTGCGGGCCAATGATAATTCAATATGCAAATGTTACAGTGGCTAGAGTCTGGCTCCACCTTGGTCAATGGTTGGGTGCAGAGCCTGGAACACATCATCTTCAGCGTGGAGCGGCTGAATGACTTGTGGAGGGAGCCTGACATCATGCAGCGTCTGATGGCTGAGTTCGCAGCTTCCAGTGCAGTCATTGCATCTTCCATGGAACGGCAAAGTGCTATAATGGAAGCTCAAGCAGCTGCCATGGTGGCTCTGGGCTCCTCGATTGAATGGTGTTTGCAGAGTTTCTCAGCTTCCCACTGATCTGTCCTCCAGCAGATCACTGGGCAGGCTGAACAATGGCCCCAACGTAATGGCGTAGGAATGATGGAGCAGGAACCTACTGGCCTCCCTCCAGATGCCATCATTCCTGCTCCCTCCCCCACCACTCCACCATTGCCATTGCCTGTCAGCCAGGCGGCCCTGACTGCTGATGCCCATGTTGAGATGGTGCAGTCTGAGCAGGGCCATCACGGCCCACAGCTACTCGAAGACGTCGCAGGAGGACATCTGAACCACCCTCTTCAGATTCTCAGCAGCCATGCACCTCTCCTGCTGCTGCCATTGGGGATGCACTTTGTAGAAGCACTATGTTAAGCAAGAGCACTTATAGACAGCCACTAAGCGTAAGCACCAGGGTGAATAGTTTACCATTTATAAGTGCTGTTGCTTGTGTAATCTTTCCCATGTTTGTTTTTGATGTAGATAAAAAAAAGTGATGATGGTAATTGGGTAGTGGTGGAATCGTTGGGCTTTTTTATTGTGATCTTCATGGGGAAGGGGTTGAAAGGATTGAGTGCAGATGATGGACTGCCTGATGGATGGTAAATAATGGAAGGTACATCATGTGGCAACAGTGCTCTGGAGTCTGATAGTGGAGCACATCTGTCAAAAGCGCTCTTCAATTAGATGACGGTGAACATCTCTCCCAGGTGCTAGCTGTCTACCTGGAAGCCGCTGATGCTCCCCGGAGCCCTCCTCTTCCTCCACTTTCTCCTCCTCTTCTTCCTCCTCCTCCTCCTCCTCTTGTGGTTCCTCAGCTTGACCCTCTGGTACAATTGTTGGTGTTAATGGCTGGTCTCTCATGATTGCCAGATTGTGGAGCATGCAGTAAATTATCATGAATGTGGAGACCTTCTCGGCCGAGTACTGCAGGGCACCTTCTGAATAGTCAAGGCATCTAAACCTCTGCTTGAGGACCCCAATGATCTGCTCAATGATATTCCTGGTGGCTGAGTGGCTCTCATTGCATGAGTGCTCAGCTAGTGTCTGGGGGTTTCTCAGGGGAGTGATGAAACATGGCATCAGAGGGTATCCCTTGTCACCTAGTAGCCTGCCATGCACATTGCGTTGGAACTCAAAAATCTATGGGACGGATGACTACCTCATTGTAAAAAATTCGTGGCAGCTCCCTGGATAGCATATACCTGAATTATGTGCAGCCAGTGATCGTACACAAGCTGCACATTTTGGGAGTGGAATCCCTTCCTGTTCTTGAACACCTCCGAGTTTAAATGAGGGGCTTGCATGGCCACATGTGTATAGTCAATGGCTCCCTGGACCATGAGGAATACCGCAATCCTGTTGAATCCTAGAGCTCTCTGCCTCTGGTCTACGCTGGAAATAGGAAATGATATATAGTCATTACTAACAGTGCATAGAACCTCAGCAACCTCCCTTATGCAGAAGTGAACAGAGGATTGTGAGATGTGACTTATATCACCTGTGGCAGCCTGGAAGGCTCCAGTAGCATAAAAATTGTGCTACTGTAACCTCGACTGCCACAGGCAATGCAATACTGGCTATGCTGCGATGTCTGAGTCTTCATTCCACAAGGCCACAGATCTCTGTAATGACCACCTTGGTAAAGTACAGCCTCCTCATGCACTGGTCTTGGGTCATGTGAATGTAGGAGTAGTACTCTCTGAAGATCCTGAGTGGATAAGGCCTCCTGTCCCTCTCTCCTGCAGCAACTGGTGCTTCTCTGCCTGCCCTCATCCCCTCCTCCAATTCATCATGCAGAGCATGGTGAACACCTAGAAACATACCCATGAACAAGCACTCCCTTTCTCCTGGTGATTCCTATAAGGTCTCTGTAATGTATTATCACATGGTTTGTCACATGGTTTAGTATGAGCATGCTCAGTTTGCTCTGGCCTAATAAAGCAAACACATGGACTAGCAACTCATCGTGTCTCTGTCGTTCATTTGTTCTACCCACATATATAACATTTTGGCAACAAGGATGGTATCCCAAAGCCATTTTTAGGGATCATGGAAGGACACAGTGTTCAACTTTCGAGTGGAAATGTTTAAGGTGAATTTGTGACACCTAAACTGAATTTCTTGCAATGTTTTACTCTTAATGCTGATGTATAATTGTCTGTGCTTCATCTTCACGTGTACGTATACAGAGCAACAGTGTTGATTCTCACAGGTACACAGGTAGCGTGTGTTGTGTATGGAATATGTATGTTACTTTAAACCTATGGCCAGGGCGGCACTACTTTGTAGCGCGTAGTGATACCATAGTACCACTCCTGGCCATAGGGGTATAAATAGTACTGTGGGTACTGATCTCCCCTCAGTTCCCACCTGTTGGTATTAAGTAAAGACCTACGTTGAATCTTCCAAGCTGTCTCTTCATTATTGGATTAAGTATAGACACATACTTTACACTGGCGACGAGTAAGGTTCGAACTCAGCAGTACCCGGTGCAACAAAGGAACGGCAGCAGTACGGAGAGAGAAGGAGAGAGGCTTCTTACCAGCCAGCCTGCAGAGTCCAGCGTCGACCAAAGGAAACCGCCCAGCACTCCGGGTTCGGGAGGAGCAGCAGCAACAGAGAGAGAGAGAGAGGGTTCCAACAGAAGCTGCAGCAGCTGAGAGAAGAGGCTGAACGGGCGCTCCAGCCATGGGGCAAAAGTCCACCCAGGGCCAGGTAAACTGAAATCCTTCGGGAGCTGCAAGGGCCAGAACGGGCAGGCGATCTGGGGAACAAACGGAGCCACGAGGACTAGCAAGCCACGAGAGGGGAAGGTCGTTGTTAATAGCGGCGGTGGCAATAATGGGAGCTGCAAGGGCCAAAAATAACAACGCTGGAGAGAGGTCGTTAGCAGCAGCAGGAGAAAAGGCGGGAAAAACGCCATCTAGTGGACAAAGGGGAATTTTTTTTTCTCTTCAGCTGTTTAAAATAAAAAATAAAATAAAAAACGCCATCTAGTGGACAAAGGCGGGAAAAGCTCTTCAGCAGTTTAAAATGTCTAAAGAAGGTTGGTTGTCAGAATTTGTTGAGGACACAGAAGAGTGGGATGCCTATGACAAAAGGCATGAACTTTATTGCATAGTACACAAGGTGAAAGATGACGAAAAGGCAGCAACCTTATTAAATTTTATGGGGGCAAAAACATACGGTCTGCTGAGGAATCTTCTTACTCCAGAAAAGCCAGCAGACAAAACGTATGCCCAAATTGTTGATACGTTAAGGGAACATTTAAACCCTAAGCCACCATTTATAGCGGAAAGGTACCGCTTCTACAGACGTGACCAAAGGAATGATGAGTCGCAGGCAGCCTATTTGGCTGAACTCAGAAGGTTGTCCAAACATTGCCAGTTTGGAGCCTTTTTGGCGGGCGCGATCAGAGACAGATTTGTCTGTGGCATGTTAAATGAGAGTACACGAAAACGGTTGCTAGCCAAGAAACAGCTCAGCCTAGATCAGGCGATTGAAAAAGCATCGACCCCTGAAGCAGCAGCACAGGGTGCTGCTCAAATGCGACAAAACACAACCTGCTATGACACCCATGAGGTGACATTTCACAAAGGTAAATGCTACCGTTGTGGCAAAACCACCCACGACCAAAGTAACTGTTGGTTTCGTGATAAAATATGCCGGCATTGTGGGAAAAAGGGGCATATAGCGAAAGTTTGTCGGTCGGGTACGAAACCCAATAGTGGAGGCAGTCCGAGCAGTACCAAGGCAAGGACAAAAATACATAAGATGTCTGACAGTAGCTCAGACGAGTCACAGGAAGGCACAAAAGCAGAGCCTAAAGGTCTGGGATGTCTCAAGTTATATGGTGTAGACAAAACGGAGGACCACAGCACAATGTGGGTTAAAATGAAGGTAGCAGGCGTCGAAGTTAATATGGAGCTGGACACGGGTTCAGCCCTATCAGTAATTAATGAACAAGATTATAACAGGCTGTTCAAACGCATTCCCTTAAAGGATACGGAAATTAAATTAAAAACATATACGGGACAAAAAGTTTACCCGAAGGGAAAAATGCAAGTAACAGTTAAATACAACGGCAGAAAAGTGCCAGGACTTTATTTATACGTCCTACCAAACGGTGGACCACCACTTTTGGGTAGGGAATGGATAAGAAAAATCCATTTCGACTGGAAGTCGATACACGAGTTAAAAGTAGAGACCACCAAGGATGATACAACCATTACAAGCAGGCTGTCGAAAATATTAGCAAAAACGCCAGAGGTGTTCCAACAAGGGCTGGGGACCTTAAAGGACATTAGAGCAAAAATAACTGTTGCTCAAGACGCAATCCCCAAGTTTTGTAAGGCCAGACCGGTGCCTTACGCCATTCGGCCAGCTGTGGAAGCAGAACTGGATGCCTTAGAGAGTGCAGGTGTCCTTACAAAGATTGAGTGGAGTGAGTGGGCCACGCCCATCATCCCAGTTATAAAGAAATCTGCAAATAACACACCGGGGGAACCAAAGAAGGTTCGCATTTGCGGGGATTTTAAGATAACTATTAACCCAGTCCTGCACACGGTACAGTATCCGCTGCTGCGGATAGAGGACATATTCGCATCGTTAGCTGGGGGTAGACACTTTATGAAGATTGACCTTTGTCAAGCTTATTTACAGATGGAGGTGGAACAGGACTCGAAAAAGCTCCTAACGATTAACACACACAAGGGATTGTACCAGTACAATCGCCTGGTATTTGGTGTGGCGTCCGGCCCGGCAATATGGCAGAGGACCATGGAGCAGGTCTTACAGGGCATTCCAGGAACGCAATGCTACCTGGATGACATCCTGGTGACAGGACAAATGGATAACGACCACCTCGCTAACCTGGAGCGAGTACTTCTGCGGTTAGAACAATACGGACTCAGGGCGAACAAGCAGAAATGTGAGTTTTTCCAGGAACGTATCTCATACTGTGGTCACATTATAGACAAGGAAGTCCTGCATAAGTCCCCGGAAAAGATCGAGGCAGTAGTGAAGGCCCCGCCCCCTGAGAATGTATCTCAGTTACGATCATTCTTAGGCCTTATAAACTATTACCATAAGTTCCTCCCGAACTTATCGTCCATTTTACATCCACTAAATTCATTGCTGCAAAGGGGAGTCTCCTGGAATTGGGACGAAGCATGTGAGGCTGCTTTTAAAAAGGGTAAACAACTCATTACATCAAAGGAAGTGCTCGCACACTTTGACCCAAAAATGCCAATGAGGTTGGCATGTGACGCCTCCCCGTATGGTATAGGGGCAGTGTTGTTACACAAATTTCCCAATGGGACGGAGAGGCCAATAGCATTTGCCTCAAGGTCGTTAACTACAGCCAAAAGAAACTATGCGCAAATCGACAGGGAGGTCCTCAGTCTGGTGTGGGGTGTAAAAAAATTCCACCACTACCTACATGGGCAACGTTTCACACTATTGACGGATCATCAACTGTTGGCGTCGATATTTAATCCAACAAAAGGGGTGCCCCTGATGACGGCCCAAAGGCTACAGAGATGGTCACTGTTCTTAGGCGCACACCAGTACCTTATCGAATATAAGGGTACCAAACAGCATGGCAATGCGGATGGCCTGTCGCGGCTACCATTGCCTGCCGAGATCGAAGAGATAGTACAGGACCCCGTGGAAATATATCATACGGCTGTTATGGAACACTTGCCCATCACCAGCCAATGTATCGAGCGGGAAACACAGAACGACCCGACACTGGCAAGGGTTTACGAATTGACCGTGAAAGGCTGGCCAGCGCAGGGTGACGCATCATTGCCGGCATTTTCGGCAAGGAAGGACCAGTTGTCCGTCTGCCGGGGCACATTGATGTGCGGAGCCAGGGTGGTGGTCCCTCAAAAATTACAACATAAAGTGTTGCGGGACTTACACGAAGGTCATCTGGGGGGTGTCAAAATGAAAAGCCTCGCCAGAGCCTACGTCTGGTGGCCCGGCATTGACAGGGACATCAAGGAAGTAGCAAAAGCGTGCCAAGAGTGCCAGATGGTACAGAACGTACCACCCCAAGCCCCACTACATCCGTGGGAGTGGCCCTCAACGCTGTGGCAAAGGATCCACGTGGACTTCGCTGGGCCCTTCCTAGATGCGATGTTCCTTATTGTAGTGGACGCCCACTCAAAATGGCCAGAGGTCATAAAGATGTCATCAACGACAGCCGAAAAGACGGTCGCAGTCTTAAGGACCATTTTTGCCCGAAACGGGGTGCCCGAGCAAGTTTGTTCGGACAATGGGCCACAATTTGTGGCAGAAGAATTTCAAGCATTCCTAAAAAGGAATGGAGTGCGACATTATACGTCCGCACCATATCATCCGTCTACAAATGGGCTGGCAGAGCGCTTTGTACAGACTTTTAAAAAGGCCATCAAGGCGATGGGGGAGGAAAGGTTGCCACTACAACACAGGGTGGACAATTTCCTATTCGCGTACCGTAATGCTGCACATACGGTGACCAACCAGGCCCCCGCCATCATGTTCTTTAATAGAAGGTTAAGGTCTCGCCTTGAATTGCTCAGACCAAACATCCGGAGAGATGTGGAAAACCGAGTATTTCGTAGGGCTCCTGACAGACAGACACGGAGCTTCGAGGTGGGGCAGCAAGTGTTGGCCCGTGATTATAGAAATGAAAAGTGGCGGTCTGGTACGATAAAGGCCCGCCAGGGACCTTTGATGTACACAGTGGATACAGGGGATGGCATAATCAGACGACATGCTGATCAATTTGTGGAGTCCAGAAACCCAACTGATTCACTGCCTCAAACGTCTCAGCACATTGCTACAGCGGAATCACGGCCCAGCTCGTCGTTACAGAGGTCTCAGGATTGCGAGGAGTTCAGCACTCCAGTGATCTCCACGGCACAGGATGTGCCATCAGACACCGACGACTCCAGCGATGAAGTGGTGACGGAAGTACCGCCGCCTACACCGAGACTGACTAGAGAAAGACGTTATCCTAGTCGAGACAGGAGGCCTCCTCAGAGACTGAATCTATAACATGTTTCTTTTTATATATATATATAGGTAGACAACTCTGATGTAAATATGTTATGTATATTGTGTTACCAAATGTTATTAGCCCTAGTTATGGTGCATCTGTTGACTTAATTGCACGGGTACATTTTAATTAAAAGGGGAGGAATGTTGTGTATGCAATATGTATGTTACTTTAAACCTATGGCCAGGGCGGCACTACTTTGTAGGGCGTAGTGATACCATAGTATCACTCCTGGCCATAGGGGTATAAATAGTACTGTGGGTACTGATCTCCCCTCAGTTCCCGCCTGTTGGTATTAAGTAAAGACCTACGTTGAATCTTCCAAGCTGTCTCTTCATTATTGGATTAAGTATAGACACATACTTTACAGCGTGCTGAGTCACTGTTTGATGGGATCGGGACAATCATGGCTGTGCCTATGAGATTCATTGGAAGCCTCGTCGTGTATGACCGAGCTCGCAAACCATTCAGTTCTTACATTGAGCAGATGGAGATGTTTTTTAGGGCCAATAACATTATTGAGACTGAAGGTGCAGATGAGAATGTTCAAGCTGAAAATAAAGTAATTTGTGAATGTAAGAAAGCAATTTTGTAACGGAGATCGGGCCAGATGTTTACAGAAAATTGACAAACCTACTCACGCCAGGGAAAGCAAAGGATGCATCGTTTGAAGACATTGTCGAGAAACATGCAGACTTCTGTGAGAAAGCAAATGATTATTTCCTGGTACTTGTAGACAGTCCCTCAAAGTGGATTGAAGTGAAACACATGGGTTCAAATACTACAACTGAACATACCATAGACGAGTTGAGGTCTATCTTTGCATGACATGGCTTACCTGAAGAGCCTGTTTCTGACAATGGCCCTCAGTTCCGTTCTGCTCTATTCCAAGAGTTCATGAAACGGAATGGTATCAAACACACTCTCGTTCGGCCATATCATCCAGCTTCAAACAGAGCAGCTGAAAGATCAGTCAGAATAGTAAAAGAAGCTCTCAAAAAGCAAGTGTTCCAGGATTGTTCGGAACTCAGCCTGAAGCAATGTTTGCAAATTTCTTGTTGAAGTACCGAACTACTCCACACACTACAACTGGATATACCCCAGCAGAACCCTTGATGAAGAGGAGATTGAGAACACGATGGAGTCTTGTTCAACCAAATTTGGCCTCAAGAGTTGAACAGAAACAGTTGAGTCAGAAATGTTATTATGACAGCAATCGGAAAGAACGCAGTTTCAAACAAAACAAGTGTGTTTGTGTTCTCAGTCCCCCTGGAAAGTCGAGTTCACACAAGTGGGATGTAGGAACCATAGTAGAGGTTGGTGGAACCAAGAGATATTTGGTTGAAATTGGTGACAAAAACCAAAGTGTTCATGTAGATCAAATGATCTCTGCTAGAGATGTACCAAGACGTGATCTTGAACCACTTGAGCATGAACACATACATGAGTTTGACTCAGTTCAGACTTCAGAAACTGAAGTACCAGGTTCAAACAAGTCTGAGATAGAAACAGGATCTTACTTGAGTTCGGAACAAAACAGCCTGAAAATTGGTTCAAAGCCAAAACCTTCTGTAAGGAGATCAGGAAGGCTCCACAAACCTGTTATTAACCTGGATTTGTAGTTCATTTGTAGGATTTGTAGTTCAATTAAAAGGAAAAAAGCCAGGGGGGAGAAATTCAGTTGTTAGCGCCACCCGTTAGCACCTTAAGAGGGCGATAAGTGGGGTGCGATGCGGCTAGCGCCCGGGCACGGCGAGACCTGCGCCTCTCGCGAAATTGAGTGGACATTTAGCGGCGGTGCAAAACCACAATGCCCGCTCAGCTGCGCGCGCAGATCCTGATGGCATTTCATGGTGCAACGCCCTTGGGGCGCCCCGAACAGGAACTTCAGTGGTGCCCCCCTCTTTTCCGCCTGGCGCTCCCAGTGACTGGCTGACTGGAACGGTTCCCAGTCACTGTGGGGCTGGGGGGGCACTATTCAAAGGGGGCTCTTCCTGGCTTCTTTGTGGTAGCCATTTTTGGACCACTCCTTCTGTGTGAGAGAGAGAGATTTGCAGAGAGACAAAGGGAGAGAGATTTCTGCATTGAGTCAGCGCTCGCAGAACTTTGTTGTTGGTTTGATTTTTCACTGGCATAACCTTGAGTGGCCACATACTATGGGGGCTGCAATGGGTGGAAACGTTGGGTTTCTCCATTGCATTGAGAGGGCTCAGAGACGCCGAGAGAGAGTGCCAATCATGGCCAGACGGAGGAGGGCCAACAGGCGTCGGCACAGCAGGCCTTACCCTCCCAGGGTATTCCGCCAGCAGTTCTCCTACCTCAACATGTCTGAAGAGCGGTGTTTTCGGAGGCTTCGATTCAGCAGGGAGGTGGTCACTGAGGCCACTGCTTCAGCCAGATCTGCAGCCTCAACTGAGGAGCAGGACGTCTCTGTCGGTGGCAGTGAAGGTGACAGTGGCTCTCAACTTCTATGCCACCGGTTCCTTCCAATCCGCTACTGGGGACATTGCCAATGTCTCCCAGTTCGCAGTGCATTGCTGCATCTGCAAAGTCACGAATGCCCTCTTTAAAAGGAGATGTCAGTACATTTCCTTCCCCATGACCCTGGACAAGCAGCAAGAGCGCGCAATGGGATTTGCAAGAATAGCCGGCTTCCCGGGGTCCAGGGCGCCATTGACTGCATGCATGTGGCTTTGCGGGTGCTGCAAGAGAATGCCGAGGATTACCGCAACCTGATGGGGTTCCATTCGTTGAACGTCCAGTTGGTGTGTGACCACAGACAGCTGATACTAGCTGTCAATGCCAGCTTTCCAGGCAGCAGCCATGACACCTTCATCCTGCGCCAGACTTCTGTGGCAGACCTTTTCGAAGCCCCGGCTCACCCAGGAGGCTGGCTTCTCGGGGACAAGGGCTATCCTCTGTGCACCTGGCTGATGACCCCGCTCCGTGCGCCCAGCACCCCTTCTGAAGAACGATACAATGAGAGCCATCAAGCGATCAGGAACATCATTGAGCACACAATCGGCGTGCTAAAGCAACGGTTCCGCTGTCTGGACCATTCCGGGGGTGCCCTTCAGTACTCACCTGATCGAGTCTCCCATTTCGTTGTAGTGTGCTGCATGCTGCATAACCTGGCAATCCTCAGGACTCAGCCACTGCCACCAGACATTGGAGCACCAGCAGAGGAGGAGGAGGAGGAGGAGGAGCACCAAGACGGAAGGGAGGCACAAAATGCAAGGGCCGTCTGTCAGCAGCTTATTGCAAGTTGGTTCTAGGCCCCCTCTGAGGGAATGGCTTCTGCCATTGAAAGAACATGAATGGAACCATTCCGCAACCCCTGAGCTGGTCAAGGCAACAAATAGTTCAAAGAGCAAACATGCACAATCTGAATAAAGACACTTCTTTATTTAACAAACTGTGTGCCCTTCCTGCATGACAAAGTAACAGAGAGAAAACCCCAAAAAAGCAGTCAGACACATAACTGGCTCTCATAACCTGGAGACAATGAACAAAAGAGTAAACAAAAAATGACCATGATCCTCGGCCTTCACTAAAAAAATTAACAGCATTTTGCCACACCTCCTACTTTTTGCCCTTCAAGGGTGATCTGCTTCACTTGCGAGATTGGCCCCTTCACAACCTACAGCTCCTCCGCAATGGGACCCCAGTGGCTGCAACAAGGCCGGGGAAGGCTGCTGATTGTCAGAAACTGAGTCGGCAGATGCCCTTGAGGGATGGCCTGGACCAGCTCTGGGCCTGGAGGGCCCGGCTGCTGACTGCGCCAACTCTGCATGGGCGGCAGCAGTCTGTCCTATGGGTGGTGGCAGCTGCAGTGGAGGAGTGACAGTGTTGGCAGCAGGAATGCTGCCATCCTGACAGAGGACAGGCACTCACTGGTCGGACGACACACTGGCACTCCCATGGGGCAGCACTGCAGCATGTGGAGCAATCTGCTGAAGCACAGACTGCTGGCCTGCTGCGGCGCGGCGAGGGCCCTGGCGATTCGTGCCCGATGCAGAGAGGGTGGCAGCAGTCACTGCTCGTGTGGCCTCAATCTGCGTCTGCATCAGACCAGCCACTGACTGCATTGTACCACTAAGCACTTGCGTGGAAGCCGCCTGTTCTGCCTGTGCTGCACCGAAGTCCTGCAGACTCCTTGCCTGTGCTGCAGTGAAGTCCTGGACACTCCTTGCCAGTGACTCAATGGATTCGGGCATCATTGCCACTGCAGCCATGAGCTCAGTGTGCCTCTGCTCGGCCTGGGCTCCCATTTCAGCGAGGAGCCACATCTCTTCTGCGCCCACTGTAGCAGAACTGGAGGCCAGACTCTTCCCTTCGGGGAGAAGGCCGCCGAGCTTCCCTACCCCACCCCCCCGCGTTGCTGCAGCCCGCTGGGCCCCGGAGGTTCACCCTCCTCAGACCCTTCCCCCCTGCTCCCCTCCATGGAAGACGTGTCCCTATTATGGCCATGAGCTGCCTCGGTTGAGGGTGGCACTGATGCTCTGGCTTCCTCTTCCTCCTCGCCTTCAGAATCACTCACAGTGGCAGCTTGAGGGCCCGTCTCCTCACCTGGCGAATCAGCATCTGAAAGCAGGGAGGTACAAGAGTTGCTTTAGCATGAGGACAGGACGGCAGCGAGGGAGGCATGAGTGCTGCAATGCCGGTTCGATAGTGGTTCGATAGTGGCAAAGGATGCTGGTGTGAGGCACAAGTGGAAGGAGAGAGGTCAATAAGGTGATGACCTTACCATTGCTTTCCAGAACGGGGTTGGCATCTCCAGTGGCGACGGGGCCAATCATCCGGCCTGCCATAATGCGCTGGACTGGCTGCTCCAGATTGCTGAGGTCTTGAAGGTGAGGCCGGCCTCCCCTGGTCTGTTGCTGCTGCCTCCTGTTATGGGCCAGCTTGCCCTGAAAGAGAAAGGACGGGCTCTGAGTACAGTGTGAAGCCCTAATCTTGGCTGCACTGCCTCCCATGGTAGAATAGCCCTTACAGTGTGAAGCCCTGATCTTGGCTGCACTGACTCCCATGGTGGAATAGCCCTTACATTGTGAAGCCCTGATCTTGGCTGCACTGCCTCCCATGGTGGAATAGCCCTTACAGTGTGAAGCCCTGATCTTGGCTGCACTGCTTCCCATGGTGGAATAGCCCTTACAGTGTGAAGCCCTGAACTTGGCTGCACTGCCTCCCATGGTCGAATAGCCCTTACAGTGTGAAGCCCTGATCTTGGCTGCACTGCCTCCCATGGTCGAATAGCCCTTACAGTGTGAAGCCCTGATCTTGGCTGCACTGCCTCCCATGGTCGAATAGCCCTTACAGTGTGTAAAGTGCTGAATGTGTGTGTGAGTTTCATGAAAGGCCCATAGGTGTTGGATGAGAGCTGGGCATTGGGGCTTTCAGGGCCCTTTGGCCATAAAGTGAGGTGCACATGCAGGGATGAAGAGGATACTGAAAAGGGTACTCACTCTGATGACCCGAGTGAGGTCGTTGAACTTCTTCCTGCATTGCACAGGGGTCCTAGGCACCATGCTGCTGGAGGTCACTCTGTGAGCCACCTCCCTCCAAGCTTTGCGGTAGTCGGTAGGCAGCGGCCTCCTGCCACTGTCCGGAAACAGGATAGAGCGCCTGCGCTCCACCGCGCCAACCAGAACCTGCAAGGCCCCCTCACTGAACCGCTGCGCTTGCTCCCTGGCCCTCTCCATGGTCCTAGGCATTAGAATGTGGCAGCAGGTCTGTCCAGGCCGAGAATCAGGACTCCGATGTGCAGGGTGTGACTGCAATCCAAGGTCCAAGATTGACCCTCCCCTTTACGAGCTGTGCCAGCGTGTCTGCGTGCAATCGCTAACTGGCCACACCTGCGCTGCGCCAGCCCTCAGTGGTAGCGCCTCGCTTCTCTGGCTTAGTGCCTTAGCACAGTCGTGCAGCACCTGTTTTAGCACTCCAAGCACCTCCTGGGGCGATGCAGGTCAATTTAGCAGTAGGTACCGATAATTTGCGCTGGGCGCTAAATTTTGCACTTGCTCGAGTATTACACCCCAAACGTGGTGACACTGAATTTCTCCCCCCAGGAGTTTTTGTTATGTGCTACATGTAACTCTGGGAAAGGTGGGGTCATAGTTTTGTTGTATTTGAGAGCGGATTATGCAAATTTTTTCAAGGGGAAAGCATCGTAATGTATTATCACATGGTTTGTCACATGGCTTAGTATGAGCATGCTCAGTTTGCTCTGGCACAGTAAACCAAGCACATGGACTAGCAACTCATGGTGTCTCTGTCCTTCAGTTGTTCTACCCACATATATTACAGTCTCCAATAAGGTACAGTAGCACAGTACTCACCCCTTATAGGTGAAGTCCTGAGAGAATTTACAGGAAAAATGTTGATAGGGTGTTGGTGAAGTCTTGACAAAGTGTCCCAGATGTGTCTCAAAAGTCCTCTTCAAACGCAGTGTAGTCAGTCGATCTCCAGCACCAAGTGAACAGCGAAAGCTGAGCATGACTTTAAGTAGCGCTCGAAACCCTCAGCAACGACTTGTTTACTCCTGTTCAGCTTGTCGCTATTAGGAGAGGTCATTAAGTGAAGCGTTATTTCGAAATGAGGTGCAACCTCTTTAATGAGTGCTAGCACACAATTTAATTATCAAAAAGCCCCTTAATGATCCTCCGGGTGGCTGTTCCTAGCATGTGCTTCAACTCCTTTACCAAGATGGCTGCCCGCGCTAAATGCAGGCTAAACTGGCGTTTCAGCTTAAGACCTCATCTTGGCCACCCTGGAGGCTCTTTAGCACCTAAAGTATCTGTGGAATAGCACCCCCTCTAGGTTTCTTTACTAAATTCGCACTTCTCACACGTGAAGTAAAGTAATGTTCTTTTAGCCTGTGAAGAATGCCGCAAAGGCACATACTGCGTACTGCGTAGTAGAGTGCAATTATCAGATATCATCAGTTAGGTTTCTCCAATAACTTCTTGGATTGTACATTTGAATCCTTCTGCCGCTGCAGATCCAAATTAAACTTTTGCATTGCTTCAGACTGACATGTGCAACTACCTTTGTAATATAGCAGCTCGCCTTGTTCTACTATAGTTGGCAATATCCAGATTTTAGGTCTAGTTTTGAGAAAACACATGGCCCGTTTACCTCTGCAATAATCTCATCCAAGGTTGGAGAATCATATTGTTCACACTTAACTGCTTTGTTTGCTGCCTGTATATTGATACAAAGGTGTATATCATTAGGATCCTTGAGCCTGATGACAATTACCAGAGGTGAGACCAAAGGTGTAGGACCATTTATATCTTCAATTATGCCATCAATCTCCAAATCTTTTAACATTGCCTTAACTTTCTTCCATAGAGGAAATAATAGCAGATTTGTCAATATGCAGTTTAACCTACTTGCCCTTCAGCTTACCTGTATTATGGAATACTTGAGAGAATTCGCAGCAAACAGCATCCTCTCTGACACTGGTATATTGATGCATGCTGCTGAAGAAAGTTTAATGATTTGTACTGCTTGAGGTGTATGTAGGCCAAGTAGACAACTAAGCTTTCCCTCATGAAAAGCCCATTGAGACTGTTTGCTTGCTGGACTTGATATGAGCACCAAGCACTGAAACAAGTCTTTGCACCCAATAACTGAATCTACATGTGATGAAGATTCACTTGAGGCTCGGAACCAGCAACAATGTGCCCAACACCTGTCCCCTTTGTTAACCATTAACTTTGAGCTCAGGAGGACTAGGAGAGAAACAGAGAAGCAATAAGAAAGAAAAGAAAGAACTTGCACCTTTCACGACCTCAGGACATCCTAAAGTGCTTTACCGCCAATAAAGTACTTTTGAAGTAGATTCACTGTTGTAATGAGGAAAAAGGTAAGAACAAGAAGCTTGCTGACTGGATCAAAGAATGTGCCCTACCTTTGTAAATGACATAATAAATATATATAAAACACTCATACTTATTTTGAAAAATACTATTACAATAACAATTACAGAGAAAGATAAGCGAAAACAACTAGTATGGTAAAATCTACCTAAGTGGTTAATCACTTACAGAATGATTAGCCCATTATAATATCATAAAGCCTATTACAAATATCCTGCTGCGGCATTAAGCAAAGGAGCATTTGCGTCTGTTTCTCCTCTCCGCACCAACAGTGAAGAGTTCATACTGCCAGTTTATTTTATATAAGCAACAACTAAGACTTTAAAAGCTGATAAATGATTCAGTATAATTGTTTTATTTACTAGCGTCAAGCTTTCTGCATTGTCTGAACTGCACAAATGCTCACTCACGGGTGTCTCAGTAATCAGTTGCAATTTAATGGTAGAGTGCTGCACTAGTTCATAAATGAATCAGCTCAAAAAGTGTAAGTATTAATGTAATCTTAAAATACAAGTATGGAATACAAAGAAACATTTCATTCCTCAGAATGGTACAGATTGACATATTGATGCTGAGCTCAATAAATTCTCACTTAGACTAAGAGTTGGAAGAGTATGAAGAATGGTAAACAGTCTTCTTTTGACATCTTACAGCTGAGCAGAATTTAGTTGTAAGTAAGCTGGGGCTATACCCTTAACATCATCATTCAGTGCTCTAAGATTGGAATTGCAAGACCAGCGCCGATGGAGATTCACCACTTCAGATTTTAGACGCTTCTGTTGAGATATAAAAAAAATAAAGAATTTTAGCTTTTATTTAGTTGGCATTTACTGCACATGCTGACAATTTGGAATGATCTTTATGTATCTCTTTACATACTACCTCTGTCTTTGATACTGCTTCCTTCATTGGCTCATAAATTTGGGTCTCCACGGGTGAGTACGCACGGGGTACTCACCCGTAGGCCGAATGGAAGTGCCGGTTTTCTGCATGCACTGCGCATGCGCGGGAAACCGGCACTTCCGTTCCTCTGAGCAAAGGGGTTCAGAGGTCGAACGCGCGCGCAGGAGAGGCTGCACGTGCGCTTTGAACTTAGGTTTTTTTAGCATGTTTTCCCGGGATCGTAAGCCTGCAGTATTTAGAAGTGTAAAAAGCAGGCATAAGGCCTGCTTTTTACAAGGTAAGTGGTCAATTAATTAAAATTAAAACATTTTTCCCACAGATTTATTATTTTTAAATACTTTAAAGCAAGGTAAATTTACTTTTAGCCCCGTTAGAATATAAAATTATTTTTTTCAAAAATTTAAATTATTGTTTAAAATAGTTATTTAATGTAATTTATAGTTTATTTAAAAAGTGTGATTTAAAAAAAAAATTATTTGAAGGTTTACTGCTATTTTGGGGCCGTAGTATTTATAAGTTTTGACAGGTCTTCCTGTCAATCTTATGAATGGGCTTTTCCCTCCTCCGATTGGCTGCCCATGGCTCACGTGATCCCAGGGGACGCATCACACTAACTGCGCCCCTGGGACATGCAAGCACAGCGTGCCGGCAGCTGGGCCAGGCCCCGGATTGGAATTCCACGGGGCCCTACAGCTCATCTGCCAGCGCGCAAGGTAAGTGCAGGTCGGGGGCTTACACCCGCGGGAAGCCCCTGACCTGAATTTCTGGGCCATTGTGTCTTCAGTTCTTTTGCTTTCATTTCATTTCAATATTCTTTTGATTATCTAGGTGTGTTTTAGTGCTTTTAAAAATCCAACAGATAGCAGTGCTCAGAAAAAATAGATATTTCCTTCATTGGCCTCTCAGAGTGATATTGTTGCATTAGTTCCAATTTAAGTAGTTTTCTGACATTTCCGCTGGGAACTGGATGGAGAATGCTGTTCTTAAAGAAAGAACTTGGATATAGCACCTTTCACGACCTCAGGATGTCCCAAAGTGCTTTACAGCCAATTTGGGAGTGTAGTCACTGTTATAATGTAGGAAACCTGGCAGCCAATTGTAGGGGATGGCGGGTGTGGCGTGTGCGCCCAGTCAGTTATGCCCCTGACAGTTTTATGAGCGGTTCGAATCGCTCCCACGCACCTGGGTTCTAGATACCAGACTTAGGTACAGGCGGCGATACAGAAAACTCGAGTAGACAAGTGGTTTGGATGTGAGAAAACCAAGATTTTATTAAACAGAAAATAAACAGTCTTATGAGAAGTCACTAGTATAAAAATACAGGCAAATTACAAAATAACTATACTTATACAGGGAATGGGGAACATACGGCACATTGAGGGAAAAACAATTACTTTAACAATCCCCTTAATCCTTATCCCACCCCTATACCTAACTAGATTAAGCTATGAGGGGGCCAGAATTCATGCTCAGCAATCCAAAGCAAAGCCAACTGTTTAACGAGTACAGGTTTTGAGGTTTGGTTCTCTGTCCTCTTAGGTACCCCGTCGCCACGTGGTCTTCAGGGGCGCGGTGCTGGAGCTGCTGCTGTGACACACCTTCTTCTCCTCTGCTGCCATCGTCGACTCGTCTCGATGGGTTCTCCTCTTCTTCTCCCTTGGGCGATTATCGGCGTTAACGTTATGTTTATCAAACAGTTAGCAGTCTTTACCATTTAGATTTTACTACCCATGCGTCAAACGCCAGTATATTCATTGTGACGTAGACACCTGCGTTATCGCAGTGTTCAACAAGATGTCTTGCCTCACCATCCTCAAACACTTTCTTCCCCGAGCGTCAGCTTATAACTCGGCGCTCGGTCTTAATTAATATGTCTTCTGCTGCCCTTCTCTGCTCTTCATTGGGACTACCTTACTCTTGGTCTCGATTCGTCTCGTCTCGTCGGACTACTATACAAGTTACCTGCTCAATTTCGTCTCGCCCCTTTCTGCGGCCTGGGCGTCACGGATGACTAGGGACTCGGGTCTCATTCCCCTCCCCTGCTGTTGGTATGGTGTCTTTGACTGCTGGAATTTCACCACGGGGAGCAAGGAGAGACCCGCCACAAGGCCAGGGCATGAGTGAGCCAAGAACCAAGAGCGAGGGCCAAGCGCAAGAGAGAGCAGAGAGTGATTGCTACACGGGGCCGACAGTTATACTCCTTTCGAATGGCCCTTATCTGCGCGTCAAATCAGGTTAGTTCATTGTTTCAATTTTGGCGGGCTGTTTTAAATGATTATAGCAATCTAAGCTAACTGGTTTTAGATGGCCAGTTATTGCACCTAATGGCCTGATGTCCGAGCTGTATTGTTATTAATGCATTCTAATCGGCCTGTCCAGCCTCAATGGCTCCCATAAGCTGTTTCCGATTATTTATGCAGACAACTTGATGGCCTCAAGTATAGGCCTAACTGGTTCTGATCTGTCTACGATCTGGCGTAATGCATATTCAATGTTTGCTGTCTGTTTCTCAAAACACAAAGTCCCTTTTCACAGAAACTGCATTTTAAGTTTCGATTTCCCCAAAAGCTGCTTGTGCTGCCACAGAGTCCAAGCTTTTAAAATTCTTGCAGGCTTTTGGTCATGAGGTGCGGACGCCATCTTTTGGGTACCCCTTTTAAAATGTCCATGCAGGGTCCCTTTTATTAATAACCTTGGGGGAATGTGGGAATTTTGCGAATCCTACACAATTTGTGCACAGTAAGCTCCCAAAACAGCAATGTGATAATGACCAGATAATCTATTTTAGTGACGTTGGTTAAGGGACAAATATTGGGCAGGACACCAGGGAGAACACCCCTGCTCTCCTTCGAAATAGTGCCATGGGATCTTTTACATCCACCTGAGAGTTCAGAAGGGGCCTCGGTTTAACGTCTCATCCAAAAGACAGCACCTCCGACAATGCAACTTCCCCTCAGTAAGGCACTCAATTGTCAACCTAGATTATGTGCTCCAGTTCCTGGAGTGGGTCTTACCTTGCACCTCCACCCATCCCTCTCTATCTACATTATCACTTCCCCATCTCACTAGCCACCCCTCACACTTACCCTCATCCTAGTGCAATCAGATCAACTAACAACACACAAGGGTAGGCACTTGGGTGTTTTATGCAATGTTCATGTAAAGTTTCTGTTAATGTGTTGTCAAATATTGAAATCTTTATTTTCAACACTTTGCCTTATTGTAGAGATCTGTGCTCACCTTTGGAAGTGTATTAGTGAGTTGCAGTGAATGGTGAGACACAACGGTACCCCATGCAATGGTGATGAGTGTGAAAGGAATGGCTTGGTCATTGTAGGAATGTTTATGGTGATGGTGTGGGGGGTGTTAACCTGGCGCATCATGTGGCAGCCAGGGTGTACAGCGTCAAGTGAAGTAAATCTGGCCATGATGATGCCATCGCTTGCCTCCCGGGCAGCAATGTTGTCGAGTGCTGATGCCCTGTGCCCTGTGCAGCATCAGGTAATTGTGGAGAAGGTTGGTATTGTTGTTGGTGATGTTGATGTTGGGGCTAATCGTGGAAGGATTCAGTTTCCCCCCAGAGAGTGATAATAAATGAGTAAAATATCAAACTGTTCACCAACAGTGCCAATTTCATAATGGAATGGGTTCATCAAAGCTCGGAGTAAGACTGACATTTCTTGATGCATGACGGTAGTCCAATGCACATTCCTGCTATTAAGACGTGGGCCCGGATTTCTAGCCCTATTCGCCTGGCGGGAATGGGTGAGTAGTTAAAGTCGCGGAAATAGTCTTCCGGAACTACACGATCACGAATTTAACTGCGCCACTGACTGAGGTTCAATACGCACTCACTGGAAACAGGTGGGTGCCTGCTGAATGTATTAAAATGATGTAATTGGGACCCCGATGCTATTTTCATTGGGTGGGGCGGAAGTCCCTCTCAGTGGCCAACTCTCTCAGTAAAACCTCACTGGATTGGCCTCAGAAACTGACTGGCAAGACTGGAGGAACAATTTAAAGGGGTAACTCTTCTGCAAGCATTTGGATCATTAGGATTTGTGTTCTTCTGTGATTACTGGATTGCCAAGGCTTTTCAGAGCCTGGAGATTGCTTCTTTTTGATTTGTTTGAATTACTCACCCTGACTAAGTATTTTCACCTTATTATGGGTGTCATTTAAGGGGAAGCTAGATAAGTACATCAGGGAGAAAGGAATAGAAGGGTATGTTGATAGGGTGAGGTGAGGTAAGGTGGGAGAAGGCTCATGTGGAGCATAAACACCGGCGTAGACGGGTTGGACCGAATGGCCTGTTTCTGTGCTGTAAATTCTATATAATTCTATGTAATTTTTCCTACTTTATTCTGGATGGAGGAGCAGTTAGAGTAAGAGCAGCAGTAGCCTCAGCAACTAGGACAAGCAGCAGTTGGGACTGTGAGGCCACAGCAGGTCTGTGGGCTGCTTAAAGGAGGTCTTACCCAGCCTACAATGCCTCTACGTCTAAAGTCACTTTCCTGGATATTTCAGATGTGCAGTGTGTCAGGAAACTGCATTTCCCTAGGCAGGCTTTTACAGATCTGATCAGCCTCCTGCAGTAGGACTTGCTGCCTGCTGGACCAGCCAGTGACTGTGAAAGTCACCACCGTCCTGAACTATTTCACCTCAGGCTGCCTGCAGGCTGCTATAGGAGACATCACGCACATCTCCCAGTCTGCTGTGCACAGCTGCATTAAACAGGTCACCAGTACCCTCTTAACCAGAGCCAATCAGTACATTGCTTTCTCAATGGACGGCAACAGCTAAGATGAGAGAGCTCAGGGATAAGCAGCAGTGGCTGGTTTCTGTCGCATGTTGGGCCTCATTGACTGCTCACACGTTGCTATCAGGGCACTGGAACACGAGCTAGCACGTTCATCAATAGAAATGGATACCACTCCATCAATGTCCAGCTAGTGGCTGATCATAGGAACAACATCATGCAGGTCTGTGCAAGGTAACCAAGGGGTTGCCACGAAGCATTTATCGTGAGAGAGTCTATCATCCCCCAATATTCACCCCTGTGAGGAACCTGGCTGCTGGGGAACAAGGGATGACTTCTATAGATGTGGCTACTGATGTCCCTGCATAGTTCCACTGCACCCGAACAACACTGATATAATAGAAGCCAGAGAACCACCAGGATCAGCACTGCACACACCACAGGGATACTGAACCAGTGGCTCAAGTGTCTGGACCGATTGGGGGTGGCTTCCTTGGACAGAATCTCCCGCCTCGTTGTGGTGTGCTGCATGCTGCATAACCTTGCATTGCAGAGAGGCCTGCTTTTGGAGGGGGCAGAACAACAGCAGCAGATGAGGAAGACCGTGGGACGGGGAGGAAGAGCAGAAGAAGTAGGGTCACCGTAACAATTTGCAGCAAGAAATGTGAGGGATCTGTTAATTGTTCAGCAAATCTGCCGAGCTGCTCACTCCCCCTGACCTGAGGACTCGCACAAATCCCCTCCGCCGAACTGACCTCATCAATTTAATAGCAAAATACTGCGGATGCTGGAAATCTGAAATAACAACAGAAAATGCTGAGTATTTCCAGCATTTTCTGTTGAGCTCATCAATTCCTTCACTACTCCCGTCATCCTGCATGAAAGAACATCCACACCATTCAGACAACTTCTATATCAATGACAGTGACAATGCAGCCTCGGAAGATGCTATTCAACCACACTACAGACCAAAGTGCCAAAGGGTGATTAATTTAAGGATGATTCATTTAATAACAAAAGTAATAACTGCCTTCCATTCATTTCTCACCCAAGTGATCAACTCATAGCGCTTTTCTTTAAAGAAGGTTTCCTAACTCTACTACTTGTACGAGGTGCTTCCCTAGTGGTCTCAGCAGAGCTAGTGGAAGGCTGCTGTTGGGACCTTTGACATGCTTGTGGCTGGTAGCTTATGGGTGTTCAAGACTGTGAAAGCCCGGCTGCAGACTGTTGCACTTCCAATGTTGCTGGGACAGTCTGGCCCAGCTGGCACCATGATGGGTATTGGTTCAGGGGTTGGTGAAGGATCAGATGTACTGACATCCTGAGAGAGGACAATATGCACCGCTCCAATTGCTATACTCCACGCTCACAGCGATTGTGCTAAAACTCCTTGATAGGCCTTTAAGTACCTCATATAACTGCTTGTGTGAGGCCAAGAGTTCTATTTTCATGACTGAAATGCTCATCTCTGTCCTGATCAAAACTGGGAGAGGACCTCACCCTCCAGCGAGCTCACTCCTGAGATGTCCTTGCCACCATTGCCTGCATGCTGGTTGTCTCACCACATGCAAATCTCTCTGGCTCACTACCTAGGCCACACAGAGAGCCAATGTCTGAGCTGGTGCCTGGGAAGGAAGGAGCAAGTGATGGTGCATCCACGCCAGGATTGTCCACTTTCAAGGTGTCTTGCTGTGCAGGAGTCTCTTGCTGCCCAGAAGGACCTAAAAGAAAGATGAAAGGACAAAAGTTAGGATGGCAGGTAGAAGCTGAACACTTTCAGGTGATAGCCTTGAGAATAGAGTTTGAATTTACAGAGCTTGCTGCATATTTGCTTTGGTGGATGTAGGATTACAAGTAATATGCAGAGACCCTGCTGAGGTAAGCTGTCAGTCTTTCCTTCTCTGATGCTACTGGCACTGCCTGGGACACTGATCTCCAGGGTACCCTGCTCTGCTTGGATGAGGGTGATGATGTCACAGTCTCCTCCACCCAACCCCATCTTATTCCTGTCCTTCATATTATGTGCAGTCTTGTTATGCAGAAAGAGAGGATGAGAGTTAGTGAGTGGTTGTTGAGAGGAATTGAAGATGTGTAGGGCCTATGCATATAGTGCAAGTGGTGAGAGGTGAAGAAGAAGCAAGACGGAATGAGAATGGGGAGGTGATGAATGTAAAGGGAAGTGTCCGTAACATGAGGTGAGGAAGGAGCCCTGGGATGAGTTGATGGTTGTGCAAGTGATAGTGTGTAAGAAGAGAATGGTGGGTGCTAGGACATGTTATGAAGAATGGAAAGGAAGCGTGAGTGTGTTTGGAATGAGAAAGAGAAGAGCTGTAGTATGCTTTTGTACACTGAAGGATGTGATATAGGGGAGGCAATTGCTGAGAGTGATAACAAGAGTGTTGTCAGGTATAGTTGAGAGAGATGGAAAGATGAAGAGGTCATTGAACTTGTTTCTACATTGAATCCAGGCCCTAGAGGTGGTGCTGGTGCCACTGACCCTTTCAGCCACCTCTGTCCAGGCCAGTTTTATTGTGGTCTTGGGGACGTTTATGTGTTCTTTTGGGATCAGTTACTCCCCCATTGCCCTCTTTTTCCACTTGGACCTTCAACTCATCTCTATGGCAAACTGTGGTCAAGAATTATCGAATGAAAATACAAGCAGGGGATGCAACCTCACTTTAAGGGGTGCATCCCTGCTTTAAATAGGTCTTGAGGGGCGCGCTGGAAATTGCACGCATCATGTGGGCAGCCTACCCAGTTTGCAAAGGGATCGGGAGGGTAGCCCATCAATGATATTAAAATGAGGCCCTGGAGTTAAAATGACCTGGACCTCATGCTGAAAGCATCATGGGGCTTGTTGCCTGCCCTACCCTCGTACGTCCGATTCATGCCCTGAGTTAAAATCAGGGCCCTGTATTACATAAGTTGGAATAGTATGTATTAATTTTTCTGACTGTCTGAAGTTATTATATATTTCTGAATTTCACTGTAAATCTTTTTAAATAGTAAAAGCTAGTATTTTTTTCAATGATTAGGAAAGATGAAACCATTTTGCAATGAGCCACGCATTTTAAAACCTGAATTTGGGTAGACACCCTGTAGGTTGTAATGACCTGTGCTGTCTTCAAGACAGCAGCAAGCAACTACTCTGCATCACAGCAGTTCTAACATATATCAAGTGACACATCATTGAAATGACCTAAAAAGCCTTCTGTACGGTTTGCAACGTCTTGAGCATCAGGTGACATCATGTCAGAGTTTAAGAGACCAAAGGCTAAAACAAACAAGACAAATCAGACTTCATGTGATACGGGCCATTTGTCTTCATATAGTAAAAGTGAAGGTACCCAGATTGGGTTGGACATCAAACCATGGTCGTCGAAAACAGTGCAGTAGGTATCTTTAGGAATGATCAACCAGATCAAAGATTGGTGCCAACAGGATGGAACTGCAGGAACTGCAGGAACTGCATACTCAACCATTATTTTCAATTCCAGACTGTGGAAAGAAAGCAAAGTTTGTCCCAGTAAAACCTATAAATGATAACACACGTTGCAAGAATTGCAGCTGCTTAAATCAGTTCCACTTAACGTCATTACACAAAATTGCCTGCAGTTTGCCTCTTACTCCACTCCACTGAGTTCTAATGGTGGCGTTATAGTGTAAGTATCAACCTGAGAGTGACGCTGAACTGGCAGACCTAAGTTGTGCGACTGGCATCACGTCAGTCCTTGGTCAGGGAAAGCAGAGATCTCCACATGCACTTACCAGTATCCAAATACCCTTTTAATTTAATGTCTGTAAAGAGCTGATGTGATTATCCGCAACAGGAAACCTTTCAAAATTTAAGCTGCAAAGGTCCGCAACTGGTCCAACTGGCCATGTGGGAACATTTTGGGGGCTAAATTTGGTTGATTTGCGCCTCCTGTTAGCGCCTAACGCAGCGCAAATCAACTAGCGCCCAGGTGTGGTGCCGCTAACACCTCCTGTGAAATTCAGAGGGAGGTTAGCGACGGCGCTAACCATTTACGCCGCCGGCGATGACATCAGTGCCATGCGCAGCGCCCCTCTCGCGCCCCGCTCGTGCCCCGGCTGTAATATTGGGTGACGCCCTCTGACTTACCGCCGGACACTACATCCGCCAGGGTCAGGGGGCCTACCTGCGACCGGGGCAGCGCTAGTTAAAGGCCATTTTTGTTGCTGGCCGCCCGCCTGCCAGCACCTGCCCCCGTTGCTGTCCCCGGCCCCCGTGAAGCCCCCCCGCTGTGGGGTGCTGGCTGCTCTCCGTGAGCCCGGCACTTCTTTTGAGTGCCGGGCTCGTTTGCCGGCACTCCCGATCCCTGGTGGCCCAGCTGGACACCGGGACATGCTGCGCCAGGCCCCTCCCCTTTAATAAGGGGAGGAAGGCCTGCAGTACCACGGCACATAGGGCTGCGATATTGGCTTGCAGCGCCCCAAGAGGGACGAGGGGCGCTTCCAGTAGCGCCCCTCCTCCCTCTCGGGGAGCTACCTGGGAAAATCGGCCACGGGGGCGCTAACTTTTTTGGGATGCTAAAATTAGCGCTACCCAATTTTTACCCCAAGTTTTACATTTTAACACTGGTGACAGTTATACTGCTGCAAATACGATGCCAAAGCAACGTGAGACCGCCGCTTGAGGGAGTCACATACCAACTGCCAGAATTCAATCTGATTGATTTCATTCTTGAGTTCAACTAGAAAGAAAGAAAGAACATTTAAATAGTGCCTTTCACAACCTCAGATATCCCAAAACAGCAATGAAATAAATTACAGTCAAAGAAGCATTTAGTCACAGTTGTAATGTCGGAAATGCAGAAGCCAATTTGCACACAGCAAGGTCCCCAAAGCAGCAATGAAATAAATGACCAGATAATCTCTTTGGTGTTGCTTGATGTTGTTTGAGGGATAAATATTGGCCAGGCACATTCTTGAAACAGCTCACAAGGCTTTTTTTAACACTCTCCCTTCGTTCTTGCAGGAGAAGATGGCACACAAGATGAGAGAGCAGGTGGTGGCCAGAGGAGGGCAAGGCTGCCTACCCATCCTATCGCCACTACAGAAGCTTGTCCTGGAGAGGACGGGCAGGGGTTGTTCATGGCCGTGGCGACTGGACAGGCTACAGAAGACCTCCTGCTCTCTTGACCCTATTTCCACTAAACTGCCTCCCAACTGACCTTTTTGGTCCCCATGCGATCTTATTTTGTAAACGGTTCCCTTCCCTCTGAAACTGTCCCTCTCCCTATCAAATCTGCCGTCATCACCCCCTTCTAAAAAAAACCAGCCTTGACCCCATTTCGAACCTCCCTTTCCTCTCAAAAGTCTTTGAACATGTTGTCGCCTCCCAAATCCATGATGAGATGCTTCAGTCTGCAGCTAGACCCTCAAGGCCCAGAGCTGCTCCAGGTCACCCACCATGGTCATCTGAAGGGCCTCAATGGAAGCTCAGCAGCTTTCAACCACCCAAGCTGTAGCCACTGGGGATCCACTTTGTAGGAGCACCAGGAGAGTTAAATAAGCACACAGGACAGACACTGGGTTGGCACAAGTGTAATTCTTAAGTTGACTATTACTAAATATGAAATGAGTTGTCATAGTAAACTTTTTCTCTAGACTTGACGTTGATATTAATATGTTTAGTAAAGTGTGAGCAACACCCATGAAGTTGGACTGCAGTAGGATATTCAAATGGTGGCTGTGAAGATTGTGGTTATATAAATAGCTGGTGTACTGTGCTGTATATCCTATGTAATCCTATGTAGGCTGCAATGCAATACTACCTCCAAATATGACAAGGAACTTTCTCAACCCACCTGTCCATCTTATTGAAATTCAGCTCCAGGCATGTCAGTTTCCAAGATACCCTGGAGATGCCATAGCTGAACAAGAGAGATACATTTAGTACAGATCTGACATTTTTGCTCTATGTCATATATATATAAAATGGTCTCTGGGGTGGCCTCACATGATGTTTTTCTTCTACCACTTCCCATAGAAACACCTCAATGAGCTAGCCAAGCAGATAGTCTCAGGCAGTATAACCTCTTCACTAATTTGCTACCCTTTTTTTTACACAGCTATGACAAGTAATGTCCCCAAGGGCTCTGTACAGGAACCTTTCACCATACACATTAATGGCTTGGATGAAGGAGCAGAGATATCTAAACTTCAGATGACACTAAATTAGGAGTCGCAGCAAGTTGTATAGATGGGAGCAAGAAATTACAAAGGGATGTAGACAGATTAAGCAAATGGATTAAACTACGGCAGATAGAGTTCAAAATTCCCTACATTGAATTCCACCTGCAATATATTTGCCCTTTCACTTAGTCTGTCTACTTTAGATGCCAAAAATACAAATCAAAATATTCTCTTAACGGTGAGAGATTAGGAGCTGTGGAGGATCAAAGGGATTTAGGTGCCCCTGTGCACAAAGCACTAAAAGCTAGTGCACAGGGGCACTAATCAAAAAGGCTAATGAAATTTTGTCCTTTATCTCAAAGAGGCTGCAATACAAAAGTGAGGAAGTTACACTTCAGTTGGTCAGAATCTTGGTCAGACCTCATCTGGAATACTGCTTTCAGTTTCGGGCACTGAACCTCAGGAAAGTAATATACTGGCTATGGAGAGACTACATCGCCAATTCACCAGAACGATACCGGGATAGTCCCTTCAGTTTGGAAAGTTGAGGTGTTTAAAATGATAAAGGGATTTGATATGGTAGATACAGAGGGGGGAATTTTAACATTGTGGCTTTAGATGCGGGTGGGGGTTAAATTTGTTGAAAATGCCAGCGCATCTGGAAGACAACTCCAATGCGCCAACTTCTGGATTTAAATCGGGAGCGTTTGGGGGCATGTGCGTAACCCTCTCCGGAGTGGAGGGTTAGCAATTTGAAAATCAGTGAATTGCAACGATATTTCAACCAGCATTTAAATTTAACGGCGCAGCCATGGGTTTCCCGGGCTTCCTGAAACTTACCGTTGAAACCAAGGTGAGAAGAGAACAGCAATTCATAGGACCGATCAAAAGTCAGGCAAATACACCAATAAATACTCAGTGCTCACAGTTGCTTTCTTACCTCCCACTGGGAAAGTGTTTGTTGAGATTACTTGTGGTGAAAGGGTAATTTCTGCATTTGGAGGTATTGAGAGCCAAGATCAGGATGGGTGGCACCATGGCTGCCTTAGATTGGACTTCTGACGAGGAGCAAGATGACCATCAAGAGCAGCAAAAGGCTGCTGTGGAGAGACCTGCAGTTGGTCAGCAGAGAAGGGGGCAGCAGAGAGGGGAGCAGCAGAGAGGGGACCAGCAGAGCAGTCAAGGTCACAGGAAGCATTATCCATGAAACAGGGTGTACAGGCAGAGGCTCAGCTTCCTTGACCTTTCGGAACAGCAGTGCTTCCGAAGGCTTAAGTTGTTGCATCAGGTGGTGGCTGAGATCTGCAGCCTCCTAGAAGAAGACCTGCTTCCTGCTGGACCTGGTGGCCATGCATTATCAGTGACTGTCAAAGTGGCCACCACCCTCAATGTTTTGTCTCTGGATCCTTCCCGGGCTCTGCCAGAGACATATCCAGGAGCTCCCAGTCAACTGCACATAAATGCATAAGGCAGGTCACTGAATTGTTTGCCATGGCTGGCAATTATGTCAACTTCAACTGTGATGACACTAATCAGAATGAGTGAGCGTTCGGGTTTGTGTTGCTGGCTGGCTTTCCACAATGTGCAGCTGGTGTGCAACCACAAGAAAAGGTTCATGCAGGTGTGCACCAGATGCTCAGCAAGCTGCCATATTGTTTTCATCCTGCGGCAGTGCAAGGTCCTTGACCTCTTTGGACATGCACGCAGACTTAAGGGGTGGCTGCTAGGAGACAAAGGTACCTGTTTCAAACTTGGCTGATGATACCCATGAGGAACCCCACCAATGAAGCCCAAGAGGGATACAATGACAGCCATATGACAACTAGGTGCGTCATTGGGCAAGCGATCGACAAGCTGAAAATGTGTTTCAGGTGCCTGGATAGTTCTGGAGGTGCCCTTCAGTATTTGCCAACCAGGGTTTCCAGAATGATCGTGGCGTGCAGTGCTCTGCAGAACATTGCACAGTAGCGAGGATTGGAGCTACAGGAGGAACAAGGCGCTGAGCGCATATTTTCTGTGGACGAATCCAATGAAGTAGAGGAAGAGGAGAAGGATGAAGATGGTAACTCCAATGCAGCAACAGCCATTCACATTGCTGTCCAGAATGCTGTAGGTTTCAATTTGGCATTACCACTGGGCCAATGAACAATCATATCCAACGGCCACTCTCCTCACCACTCCCCACCCGCCAAGCCCACTGACACAAAGCAGTCCTGTAACCAAACAGCCACCCATTGTACATTGCCCTCATTGGTCCCTGTCAATTCATGTCTTCTCATTCACCAACAAGCAACCGAAAAGGCAAATTGTCACCCAGCCACCAAGAATGGACAACACGGGAAAGTGGTGCAAAGTAATACATTTTATATTATTCTACTAAACAACAGAAATATAACATTATATTTTCTCAGACACCCATGCACAGACCCCAGTGCAACTACAAAGCTTTACTCTTCCTTTTCCCACCGCTCCTACATGGTGCAACCCCTGTGGCTTCAGCAGAGGTAGAGGCAGGCTGCTCAGATCCTGCTCTGACTGATGAGATACTCTCGGCCAATGTCCTCTGGGTATTGAAGCCCCTGATGGCCCTGCCAAAGACTGCTCCACCTGCACCTGTGCAGGGGCAGACTCGGCCATTGGGAGAGGAGGCAAAATGTTGGGAACTGACTAAGGTGTGGCAATGGGTGAGAAGTTGGAGCACTTTGAGTGGAGGTCTCACTTCCATGTCACCTTTCACCACCATTCCTCTCATGGGCCTGTCGCACTTCACTGCTATCACTCTGTTGGAGAGAAGCTTGGTGCAGATCAGTAACACACTGTAAGGCCAAGGCTATGGTGTCTGGCATCCTACTTAAGGTGCCAGGTATGTTGGCATACAGTGTGTGCATGATCATGGTCAAGGCCTGCATGGACTCATTTGATTATCTCTCTGACTCCTCGTTGCCCCCAGCAGTGCATCAATCAAGGCAACGTTAAATCAATGCGCAGCCCTTGACCATCCTGAATCCATAATGAAACCTGTTGTGTATGTACCTTTAAGGGAATAACTGGTCTCAGACTGCAGTACCGGCAGTGACCACTGTTATGTTCATTAATAACTAGACATTCTTATTATGAACACAGCTAGCTTCTAGCTAGTCATTTATTCAGTACATGTTCTCTAGGTACAGTATCTGTAGAGATGCTGCATGTGTGCTCCTGTGTGCAGGCTGCCATCTTGACTGTTGCCTTGTGGGTAGCCTAGCCTCATGGGTAATGTAGTCTTAATATATCTACAGCTGGGTAGTGTAGTCTTATACATACAGCTATATACAGCTCTATGGCTCCACCTAGTGTCCACTATGGAATGACATGTTATTGATCATTACAACCACCCCTGTATAAAGGCACTAGCAGCCTTCTGTAGTTTCAGTTCCAGGTTGTCTCCATTCAGTAAAGACTTGTTATAATCAACTCCTGCCGTCCGTGTCTTAATTATACATGGACATAATATTGGCGATGAGCAGATAGGAACATACCTACAGTCTGCACCACCTCATGGGATCCATCCCTGAAGCGAAGTGAGCAGAGGTCGAGGCCAGAAAGAAGAAAGAAACAGTAGAAACGGGCGTCGGCCATAGGCATCTGCCTCTGAGTCAGCGGAGTTGAAGATTTGCAGGAGAGGCGTCGCGAGTGGGGCTTGGTTCCTGTCGACGGTGCTTCAGCTAATCGGGCTGGTGGCAGGTAGTACACTGATACTTCCTGGGCTGCGGCGGTCTAGAACTCGAGCGGGTGGCTTGCAACGGGGCTGAGCAGCGTTGTCGGGAAGAGGAGAGAGAGAGAGGGTGGAGCACACAGGGCGCGGCCGGTGCTACGAAGCCGGGCAGCGTACAGACCCGAGAAGAGGGAGGCAAGAGTCCCGCAGGGTTGTTCCGACGACGGGAAAATAATAAAATAAAAAAATTAAACGCGCAGAAAGCCGCGAGGAGCTGCAGTTACAACAGTAACCGTGGAAAGCAGCGCTAGCAACAGCGGGGAAGAAGGCAAAGCGCGGGAGGCACCATCTTAATCCAGCGAGGAAGAAGGCAAAGCGCGGGAGGCGCCATTTTGTTAAATTGGGGAAGAAGGCAAAGCGCGGGAGGTGCCATTTTAGATTCCCAAGATGCCGAAGACTGGCTGTATCACTGCCTTTGATAATGCAATAGAAGACTGCACCACGTATGTGGAAAGAGTCGAGTTATATTGTGAGGCAAACGAAATAGCCGAAGAGAAAAAGGCATCGGTACTGCTAAACTTAATGGGCGCAAGAACGTACGGCCTATTGCTGGACCTGATTACTCCAGCCAAACCGAAGGCGATGAGTTTTAACGAAATTGTTGCTATCCTTCAGGAACACCTAAACCCTGCACCGCTGCTGATAGCAGAAAGATTTAAATTCCACAGGAGAACTCAGCATAAAAATGAGAGCAATGCTGAGTACCTTACGGAACTACGCAAGCTATCAAAGCACTGCCAGTTCGGAGCAGGACTGGCAGATACCCTACGGGACAAATTTGTCTGTGGACTCCTGAGTGAAGGAACCCAGAAGAAGTTACTCTCAGAGAAAGAGCTGATGCTAGAGAAGGCTTTCAGCGTGGCAGTATCGTACGAAGCAGCAGCCAGGGGAGCTGCGGAAATACAACAAATGCCACAGGAATACGGCACCCACAAAATGACACGGGGATTTGCAAAATGTTATCGCTGCGGCAGAACAAACCATGGCCAGAAGGACTGCTGGTCCAAGGACAAAATATGCAGGCAATGCGGAAAGATGGGACACATTGCACGAGTTTGCAGGTCTGGGAAGAAGACCAACGACAATAAAAAGGCTACTAAGGAACCGTACAGGAAAGTACAAAAGATGATGGACAGTAGTTCCGAAGACCAGATGAGCGATAGCGAGTCCGGGAACAAGAGACTAAGCTGTCTCAAACTTCACAACGTAATCGCAAAAGAGGATCCCCGAACCATTTGGGTCACCCTCATGATAGCAGGGTCCCAAGTCAAAACGGAATTGGATACAGGATCAGCTCTAACCATCATGAATCGACAAGACTACGAGCGGCTATTCTCACACATACCCTTGAGAGAGACATCCATTGTCTTGAGGACGTATATGGGGCAAAAAGTATACCCCAGAGGGAAAATAAGGGTGCCTGTCGAATACAACGGCAAGAAAATACGGAAATTGAATCACTACATTCTGCAAGATGGTGGACCACCGTTATTGGGACGTGAATGGATTAGAAAGATAAGTTTAGACTGGCACTCCATTCAGGCACTGACGGTGGCTGGTGAAAAGAATGACGACGTCACTCCTGGACGATTGTCAACAATCTTAGCTGACGCCAAAGAGGTATTTCAACAAGAACTGGGCACTCTTAAAGGCGTAACCGCCTCGATAAAAATAGAGGAGAATGCAATTCCCAAGTTTTTCAAAGCAAAACCGGCACCATATGCAATTCGCCCAGCCGTCGAGGCAGCGCCGGAGAATCTGGAGAATGCAGGCGTGTTATCTAAGGTAGACTGGAGCGAGTGGGCGACACTCATCGTTCCTGTCATGAAGAAAACGTTAAACAATAAGTCTGAGGAGCCAAGGAAGGTTCGCATTTGTGGGGACTTCAAGGTGATGGTGAACCCAGTCCTTCACACAGTACAATATCCTCTTCCAAGGATAGAAGATATCTTCGCCTCACTATCTGGGGGGAAGCGTTTTACAAAAATTGACCTAGCACAAGCATATTTGCAGATGGAGGTTGAAGAATCCTTTAGGAAGTATCTCACGATAAACACTCACAAAGGTCTTTACCAGTATCATCGATTGGTATTCGGAGCAGCATCGGCTCCGGCGATATGGCAAAGAGCGATGGAACAAGTCCTGCAAGGGATTCCGGGGACTCAGTGTTACTTGGATGACATCCTAGTGACAGGTGAAGATGACAGTGAACACCTTGCCAACCTAGAGCAGGTGCTCACTAGACTACGTGAACATGGGCTACAAGCCAATTGCCCAAGTGCGAGTTTTTTAAGAAACAGATATCGTATTGTGGCCACGTGATTGATGAAGAGGGGTTGCATAAGTCCCCTGACAAAATTGAAGCGGTAGTTATGGCTCTGGCGCCTGAAAATGTGTCGCAACTGAGGTCATTCCTCGGATTGGTGAATTACTACCATAAGCTTTTGCCGAATTTGTCCACAATTCTGCATCCACTGAATGCCCTACTACGAACGGGAGTAGCATGGAAATGGAGCGATGAATGTAAGCAGGCCTTTCAGAAGAGTAAGGAATAATCACTTCAAGAGATGTATTGGCTCACTACAACCCATCACTACCGATAAGACTGGCGTGTGATGCGTCTCCCTACAGCATTGGGGCGGTACCGTCACATAAATTCCTTGATGGTTCCGAGAGGCCGATAGCTTTTGTGTCACGCTCGTTAACTTCAGCCAAGCGTAACTACGCCCAGATTGACAGAGAGGCCCTCAGCCTGGTGTGGGGGGTGAAGAAGTTCAATCACTACCTGCACGGTCAGAAATTTCCTCTACTAATTGATCATCAACATCTCGTCTCCATTTTCAACCATCAGAAGGGCGTACCGATAATGACGGCACAACGGCTGCAGAGGTGGTCCCTTTTCCTAGGGGCACACCAATATGACATCGACTACAAGGGAACTGAACAGCATGGGAATGCTGATGGATTGTCGCGCCTACCGTTGCTGATGGTGGAAGAAGAACTGGCAGTGGATCCAGTGGAGTTATTCCACTCGACTATAGTCGAATGTCTCCCTGTGACGAATGCAAACATAGAAAAGGAAACACGAAATGACCCGACACTCTCCTGGGTCTATGATTTAATGGTGAAGGGATGGCCAGCACATGGCGAACCACTGCTGCCAGCATTCTCGCCGAGAAGAGAACAGCTGTCAGTGTGCAGAGGGACCTTGATGTGTGGATCTAGAGTAGTAATTCCACCCAAATTGACAGATAGAGTGCTCAATGAGCTTCATGAGGGTTATCTGGGTGGGGTAAAAATGAAGAACTTAGCCAGAGTGTTTGTGTGGTGGCCGGGAATCGATAGAGAAATCGAAGAGATGACCAAGAGCTGTACAGGATGCCAGAAGGTCCAAAACGCCCCACCAAAAGCTCCTCTACATCCATGGGAGTGGCCCTCATCTCCATGGCAAAGGGTGCACATTGATTTTGCTGGTCCCTTTATGGACTCGATGTTTTTAATTGCAGTGGATGCACATTCAAAGTGGCCAGAGGTAATAAAAATGTCCTCAACCACCACAGAAAAAACTATCACAGTCTTACGAACCATATTCACCAGGAATGGGCTGCCTGAACAGATTTGCTCTGACAATGGACCACAATTTGTGTCTGAAGAGTTCCAGAGGTTCTTAAAGAACAATGGTGTTAAGCATTACACATCCGCCCCATATCATCCAGCCACTAATGGATTGGCAGAGAGGTTTGTTCAAACATTCAATAAGGCTATCAAGGCAATGTGTAATGAAGATATACCCCTACAACACAAGGTGGATAACTTCTTGTTTGCCTACCGGAATGCGACACATGCGGTTACCAACCAAACTCCAGCCATGATGTTCTTCAATCGAAGACTACGATGCCACTTGGATTTGGTTAAGCCAAACGTCCGAAGAGATGTGGATAAGAGGCAGTTTCAGAATATGAATGAAAGGCCGACCAGGAGTTTTAAGATAGGTCAACCGGTTTTGGCCCGGGACTACCGCACAGAGAAATGGCAGCCAGGAACGATCTGTACACGGCAAGGACCTCTAATGTATACCATGGATGTTGGAGAGAGCATTGTAAGATGCCATGCTGACCAGATTCTAGAGTCACTGGAAAACGTCAACTCCACACAACTCCACACATCTGTTACACCTGGTGATGAAACCGAAGTACCAATTGCATCTACCTCAGAATCGGTGATATTGGAAGCAGACGAACCAAACAACGACACTGATCCCGACTCAACCTTACCAGAAGAACCTGATACCCCAAAGAGGCGTTATCCAGACAGAATCAGGAAGCCTCCTCAAAGACTGAACTTATAATTGCTTAACCTCAACCAATGTATCTAGCAACCGTAATTATAATTGTAATTAGTTATTACTTAGTTGTTAAATGAATGTTATGTACTGTTTATCTAAAAGGGGAGGAATTGTTGTGTATGTACCTTTAAGGGAATAACTGGTCTCAGACTGCAGTACTGGCAGTGACCACCCCTGTATAAAAGGCACTAGCAGCCTTCTGTAGTTTCAGTTTCCAGGTTGTCTCCATTCAGTAAAGACTTGTTATAATCAACTCCTGCCGTCCGTGTCTCAATTATACACAGACATAATAAAACCTCTCCCTCTTTTCATGCAATCCACTAACTCCTCCAAATTCCATCTTTGAATTGGCCCTTTAAATACTTCAGTTGCGATCACATCATGCGGTTCCGCACCATGCCTGTTGCGTCCGGGCCACACAAGCAAACCTTTGACCTCCACTGACCTGAGCTTGCCCACCCTCCCCTAGCCATAATCATACTGGACCCGCCCCTCACTTACCTTGCCGAAGATCCAAGGAAACACACTGGGGCAGTAATTCCTCCCGAAACGCGTGAGTATGGAAGGGGTACTCATGCGTCTGGCCGGAGGAAATGCCGGTTTTCAGCATGCACAGCGCATGCGCTGAAAACCGGCATTTCTTCTCCTCCAACCCAAGAGTTGAAGAGGCTAGCACGTGCGCTGTAGGGGGCAGCGCGTGCGTCTTGGATTTCCTCGGTTAATCCCGGGGATGAGGGGGTGGCCATATGAGGAGAGGTTGAGTAGATTGGGACTCTACTCATTGGAGTTCAGAAGAATGAGAGGCGATCTTATTGAAACATATAAGATTGTGAAGGGGCTTGATCGGGTGGATGCGGTGAGGATGTTCCCAATGATGGGTGAAACTAGAACTAGGGGGCATAATCTTAAAATAAGGGGCTGCTCATTCAAAACTGAGATGAGGAGAAACTTCTTCACTCAGAGGGTGGTAGGTTTGTGGAATTTGCTGCCCCAGAAAGCTGTGGAAGCTACATCATTAAATAAATTTAAAACAGAAATAGATAGTTTCCTAGAAGTAAAGGGAATAAAGGGTTACGGGGAGCGGGCAGGAAATTGGACATGAGTCTGGGTTCGGAATGGTCATGGCCCTGTGGGTAGTGGAGCGGGCCCAGGGGCCGTGTAGCCTTGTTCTGCTCCTACTGTGTTCTAATTCTGTTAGATTTCAGGAGATGGTTTTATCCCTGTTCCTGGCTGGGGTGGAGATCGCCTTTACAGAAGGTAAGTACTGTAGAAAATATAGGGACAGGGTGATCTCCTGGAAGAATTTCGATCGCCTAGATGGGTCGGAGAGGAATTTCCCAGATTTTTTTCTCCCAAATTGGCCATTGGGTCTTTATCTGGTTTTTCGCCTCTCCCGGGAGATCACATGGGTTCGGGTGGATGCAGAGTGATAGAAGATTTGAGGTTAGGATCAGATCAGCCATGATCTTATTGAATGGTGGAGCAGGCTCGAGGGGCCGATTGGCCTACTCCTGCTCCTATTTCTTATGTTCTTATGTTCTTATGTTTTGGGGGATTTGCGCATGTCTAAAGGCCTCCGGTCTTTACGCTTGTAAAAAGCACACGTAAGTATTTATTTTTACAGGTAAGTGGTGTTTTAGTGTAATTTAGAATTTTCTTTTCCACAGGTTTATTATTTAAAGAATCTACAATAAGGTAAGTTTAGTTTTAGACCCTTTTTATTAAAAATTAATTTTTTTCAAAAAAAAAAATTATTGTTTAAATTATTTTTTAAAACTTATTTACACTTAATTTAATGATTGGGATGTTTTTTAAATTTTTATTTAAAGTTTAAATAGTGTTTTGGGCCCCCGTAGTTTTCATGAGTTTGACAGTTCTTACTCTCAAACTCATGAATGAACCTTCCCCTCCCCTGATTGGTTGTACAGTGCTCACCTGATCCCAGCCAGCACATCGCACTAACTACGCCGCTGGATCAGGTAAGCACTGCGCGCTGACATCTGAACCGGGCCTGTCACAGGAAATGCAAGCAGGCCCGGGCTTCAGATGTCAGCGCACAGGGTGAGTGCAGATCGGGGGCTTGCACGTGCGGCTAGCCCCCGACACCAAGTTCTGGGCCACTGTTGTCGTGGAAGCTCAGGTGGCTACTATGGCAGTTCACACTGCTGCTGTTGCTGATGTCACCTGCTGCAGCCTGGAAGGAGCACGTGGCTTAAAAGTTGAGGGCCACGCTGACCTTGACAGACATATCACCGCTGTCCATGCCCTGGTGCGAGACTCGAGTTGTGGCTGCAGCAGGTGAAATAGCTCAGTGACAGCCTTCTTGGAGAAGCAAAGGCGCCTGAGACATTGCTCCTGAGGTAGGAGAAGTGCTCCCTGAATACCTACTGTGGGTACAGCCTCCTGTACAGTGCCCTCCTCCATCTCCCTCTTCTGGTAGCTGGTCCTGCTCTTTTGTGTCTTACTTGCTGCTCCCCCTTGTCACCAGCCCCAAAGGCAGCCCTATGAGATCCCCCTTGACTGTTTCCAAACTAACTCTGAGGCAGACAACAACAGTGCAACACCGGCAAAATCTTTCTCTGTTTAGACAAAATTAACTTTCTAGAGTGATAAAACACACCAGAAAATGTCCAGAACTTAACTGGCAGCCGGAAATGACAAACCAGTAACCAAACAGTAAGGACAGCATGATCCATTTAAGTATTGCTGGTGAGGGGTCCTTCCTACCAGTTAGCACCACGTGTACTGGGCGGGTTCAGCATGTGGTGGGTAAAGCACTCGGGCATTCCAATATTGAAAACGGGTCCTGCGGGAAGCACAGGACCCTAATTGAAATGAAATATTCTGCCAACTACGTACTCCAGATATGTGCTCCTGCCGCCAATGCATCCACCTTCACCAATATGGTGGCCAACACACTTCTGGCTGGAATTATGTGCGTGCTTCCTGCCCGCCATATTGGGACATTAACAGGCCACCTGGTGCCTGAAAAATGGATGCTGCGCAGCCAAATTTCTAGGCCATTATATTTACAATAGATATTATACTAACCATCTCCTTAAATGAAAACAATAAATGGTCAGATTAATTAAAGTTATAATTTTATAGATAGCCTATGTGTACAAAATATTATTTCCCAGTAATCTTTCCAACTGTGGGAACTAAATGATCTGTCTTATCCCTCTCTGAAGATTCCAACCGATTCAATAATTTGAGCAGTTGAACAGTTGAACATATTTAACTACCCCTTGAATAGTCGCTGTAGCCTTTTGGATATAAATAACTGTTAGCTCAATTCAAAAGGAACTGCCAGTCATGTACATAACTGAACAATTCACAGAATATGCTTTTCTTTAAATGGGGCTTGGCTCCTCCCTTTAAACTTGCTGTAAATTTACAACAACAACAGCAACTTGTATTTATATAGTGCCTTTAACGTAGTACAACATCCCAAGATGCTTCACAGGAGTCATACAGCCATAGGGGGGAAAATTCAGTTGAGTTGTGCCTCCTGTTAGCATCTTAAGAGGGCGCTAATGGGGCACAAAGCAACTCGCGCCCGGGCGTGGCGATATCTGCGCCTCTCGCGAAATTGACTGGACATTTTGCAGTGGCACAAAACAATACCGCCCGATCTCCTGTGCACGCAGATCTTGATGTCATTCAAGTGTGCAACGCCATTGTGGCGCCCCGGAACGGAATTGAGTGGCGCCTCCATCCTTTCCGCCTAGTGCAATCAACGACAGGTAGACTGGAACGCTTCCCAGTCGCTGTGGGGCTGGGGGTGGGGGGGGGGGGCGCTATTTAAAGGGGGCCTCTTCCTGGCTTTTTCTGTGGTAGACATTTTTGCACCACTCGTGAGAGAGAGATATTCTGAGAGAGAGAAAGAACGACTTCTGCATTGAGTCAACGCTGTGTGAAGTAGTATTGGCTACTGAGCATAACTTTGCAGGAAATTTGGTTTTTGGACTTCATAACTTTGATTGCCAAGAGACTTTGGGGGCTGCACAGATTGGGGGCGTCGTCCTGCGCCAGCAGAATTGGAGGCCACAGAGACGCAGAGAGAGAGTGGCAATCATGGCCAGACAGAGGAGGGCCAACAGGCCTCTGTACAGGAGACCATACCCTCCCAGGGTATTTCGCCAACAATTCTCCTACATTAATATGTCTGAGGAGCAGTGTTTGCGAAGGCTGCGCTTCAGCAAAGAGGTGGTCACTGAGCTCTGCCACCTGCTGCAGCCAGATCTGCAGCCTCAACTGAGGAGCAGGATGTCTCTGTCGGTGGCAGTGAAGATCACAGTGGCTCTGAACTTTTATGACACCGGCTCATTTCAATCAGCTACTGGGGACATCGCCAATATCTCCCAGTGCATGGTCCATTGCTGCATCTGTCAGGTCACAAATGCCCTCTATAAAAGGAGACGAGAGTGCATCTCTTTCCCCATGACCCCGGCCAAGCAGCATGAATGCGCAATGGGCTTTGCGAGGATAGCGGGCTTCCCCATGGTGCAGGGCGCCATTGACTGCACACATGTGGCTTTGCGTGCTCCACATGAGAATGCAGAGGATTTCCGCAACCGAAAGGGGTTCCATTCCTTAAACGTGCAGTTGGTCTGTGACCACAGACAGCTGATACTCGCTGTCAATGACCACTATCCTGGCAGCAGCCATGATGCATTCATCCTGCGCCAGACTACTGTGGCAGAACTTTTCCAGGCACCGCATCACCCAGGTGTTTGGCTTCTCAGGGACAAGGGATATCCACTGTGCACCTGGTTGATGACACTGCTCCGTACGCCCAACACCCCTGCTGAGCTGCAGTACAACGGGAGCCATCTCGATACCAGGAACATCGTTGAGCACACATAAGAACATAAGAAATAGGAGCAGGAGTAGGCCAATCGGCCCCTCGAGCCTGCTCCGCCATTCAATAAGATCATGGCTGATCTGATCCTAACTGCCAATCCACTATCACAGAACCATCTCCTGCATCTAACAGAATTAGACACACGAAATAGGTGCAGGATCAGGCTACACAGCCCCTGGGCCCGCTCCGCTACCCACAGGGCCATGACCGATCCGAACCTAGACTCATGTCCAAATTCCTGCCCGCTCCCCGTAACCCTTAATTCCCTTTACTTCTAGGAAACTGTCTATTTCTGTTTTAAGTTAATGTAATGATGTAGCTTCTACAGTTTTTTGGGGCAGCATATTCCATGGACCTACCACCCTCTGAGTGAAGTAGTTCCTCCTCATCTCAGTTTTGAAAGAGCAGCCCCTTATTCTAAGACTATGCCCCCTAGTTCTAGTTTCACCCATCATCGGGAACATCCTCCCCGCATCCACCCGATCCAACCCCTTCACAATCTTACCTGTTTCAATAAGATCGCCTCTCATTCTTCTGAACTCCAATGAGTAGCGTCCCAATCTACTCAACCTCTCCTCATATGTCCATCCCCTCATCCCCGGGATTAACCGAGTGAACCTTCTTTGTACTGACTCGAGAGCAAGTATGTCCTTTCTTAAGTATGGACACCAAAACTGTACGCAGTATTCCAGGTGCGGTCTCACCAATACCTTGTACAACTGAAGCAATATCCCCACACAAGCTGCTACCTCCAGGAAAAACTCTTTCCCCCCATCTATGGCCCCTAGAGCTGGTGCAGTCTGCAAGTCCTTCTTGAGCCTGACAATTGCTGCCTGCCAACCCTCATCCCAAACCCACTCCACTCCCTTGTGTAGGAGTCGGAGCACAGGGGCTGCTGTGGCTGCATAGTCTTCAATAAAGTGCCTGCAGTACCCGGTTAGCCCTAGAAATGACCTCACACCCGTGACTGTGTTGGGGACTGGTAACTCTTGTACCGCTTCTCTCCTAGCCTTATCTATTGCCCTTTCTCCAGGGCATACGGTCAGGCCTAGGAATTTCACATCCTGCTGGCCCATCTGCGCTTTCTTGGGGTTTACTTTGAAACCCTTCTGCCCGAGCAGCTCCAGCAGTTCGGCCAGTAGTGGGCCATGCTCCTCTCTCGAATCGGTGAAGAGAAGCAGGTCATCCACATATTTTACCAACTGTCTGGGCTGACTGAAATCCTTTAAACTGTTTGCCATGCACTGATGGCAAGCAGTTCCACGTGTACTGTTGCCCTTTAAATGTAAAGGCAAACTTGTACTGATCCTCCCTCCTTAAAGGGATGGACCAAAACCCGTTGGAAATATCCAGCACCGTGAAAGTGGTCGCGGATGCTGGGATACTTCCTATCAGGTCGGCAACTGCTGCTAGCGTGGGTGCACAGGCTGGGATATTACTGTTGAGCACTCGATAGTCCACCGTGGCCCTCCACGAATTGTCCGGCTTTCTACCCGGCCACAGTGGAGAGTATACGTAGGTGGCTATTGGTCTCAGAACCCCCTGCTGTACTAAGGAGGACATGGCTGCTTCCATGTCTGGCTCTGCTTCCCTGGGGAAGTTATACTGCTTCTGTGGTTGGGCCATGGGGTCCCCGTCTACGCTGACCTCAAATCCATTGACTCTCCCGCAGTCGTGTTTATGTGTGCCAAATGTGGCTAGGTGGGCTTGCACAAATTCCTGTAACTCCTTTGGGGTGTTACTGACCATGAGCTCGAGGTTTTAACCCTCTTTGGGCTTCATGGTGCATAGGGTCCCCTTCCCTTCTTTCCCTGGGATTATTACTACCTCACTGTCCTTTCCTGTACTTGCCCCCCATAGGCAATGATTTCTTAAATCGACCAAGATCCCGTGGCCTACAATAAAGCTGGCTCCCAGGACCCCTCTTCCACCCTCCACTTCCCATTTCAGCAGGACACAGGTCCACTTAGGTCCCTAGCTTCTCATACTCCCTCAGGTTCTGCTGAGGGAGTATGAGCAGCTAGGGGCCAAATTAAAAAGCAGAACCACAAGGGTAATAATCTCTAGATTACTACCTGAGCCATGAGCAAATTTGGCTAGGGTAAATAAAATCAGAGATTTAAATGCGTGGCTCAAAGACTGGTGTGGGAGAAATGGGTTTTGCTTCTTGGGACACTGGCACCAGTACTGGGACAGGAGAGAGATGTTCCATTGGGATGGACTTCACTTGGCCAGTGCTGGGACTAGAATCCTGGCAAATTGAATAACTAGTGCTGTAGAGAGGGCTTTAAACTAATTAGTGGGGGGGAGGTTTCAAGAGAGTGAAAAATTAAAATCTCAGCGGAGAAGGCAATAGAGCAAAGTAGCAGTGGGGAAATTAAAAACCAGAGCATGTCAGGAAGGGACAGAATATATAACGATAAAGGTAAAGTCGTAAAGGGGGTAAAAGCAGGAATAAATTGTCACAAAACATATTTAAAAGTTCTTTATCTGACTGCACGCAGCATTTGTAATAAAATAGACGAGTTGACGGTACAAATACCTATACATGGGTATGATCTGGTGGCCATTACAGAAACGTGGCTGCGAGGTGACCATGACTGGGAACTAAACATCCAGGGGTATTTGACTATTAGGAAGGACAGACAGGAAGGAAAGGGAGGTGGGGTGGCTATGTTAATAAAGGATGGAATCACTGCAATAGTGAGAAATGATATTGGGTCAAAGGATCAGGATAGTGAAACAGTTTGGGTGGAGATAAGGAATAATAAGGGGAAAAAGTCACTAGTGGGCATAGTCTATCGGCCTCCTAACAGTTGCAACTCTATTGGTCGGGGTATAAATCGGAAATAATTGGGGCTTGTAATAAGGGAACAGCTATAATCATGGGAGATCTTAACTTTCATGTTGACTGGACAAATCAAATTGGGCAGGGCACCCTTGAGGAAGAGTTCATAGAGTGCATTAGGGATGGGTTCCTTGAGCAGTATGTTGCTTCACCAACCAGGGGGCAGGCAATCTTAGATCTGGTCCTGTGTAATGAGACAGGATTAATAAAAAATGTCCTAGTAAAGGATCCCCTTGGTATGAGTGACCATAACATGGTTGAATACCAAATTCAGTTGGAGAGTGAGAGAGTTGGATCTCAAACCAGCGTACTAAGCTTAAATAAAGGAGACTATGAAGGTATGAGAGCAGAGTTGAATAAAGTGGACTGGGAAAATAGATTAAGGTGTAAGATGGTACAGGAGCAGTGGCGTACATTCAAGGAGATAATTCACAACTTTCAAGAAAAATATATTCCACTGAGGAAAAAGGGGCGTAAAAGAAAAGACAGCCATCCGTGGCTAAGTAAAGTAATAAAGGATAGTATCCGACTGAAAACAAGGGCATATAAAGTAGACAAATCTAGTGGGAGGATAGAAGATTGGGAAGCATTTAAAAGCCAGCAAAGAATAACTAAAAGATTAATTAAGCAAGGGAAGATAGATTATTAAAGTAAACTAGCAAAAAATATAAAAACAGATAGCAAGAGTTTCTACAGTTATATAAAAAGAAAAAGGGTGGCTAAAGTGAATGTTGGTCCCTTAGAGGATGAGACCGGGAAATTAGTAGTGGGGAACATGGAGATGGCAAATACACTGAACAAATATTTTGTATCAGTCTTTACAGTAGAGGACACTAAAAATATCCCAACACTGGACAAACAGGGGGCTATGGGGGGGAGGAGCTAAACACGATTAAAATCACTAAGGAGATGGTACTCAGTAAGATAATGGAACTTAAGGCGGACAAATCCCCTGGACCTGATGGCGTACATCCTAGGGTCTTGAGAGAAGTAGCGGTAGGGATTCCGGATGCATTGGTGTTAATTTTCCAAAAGTCGCTGGATTCAGGAAAGATCCAAGCAGATTGGAAAACTGCTAATATAACGCCCTTATTTAAAAAGGGAGGTAGACAAAAGGCTGGAAACTATAGACCAGTTAGCCTAACATCTGTGGTTGGTAAAATGTTGGAGTCCATTATTAAGGAAGCAGTAACAGGACATTTGGATAAGCATAATTTAATCGAACAGAGTCAGCATGGTTTTATGAAGGGGAAGTCATGTTTGACAAATTTGCTCGAACTCTTTCAGGACGTAACAAACAGGGTGGATAAAGGGGAACCAGTGGATGTGGTGTATTTGGACTTCAAAAAGGCATTTGACAAGGTGCCATACAAAAGATTACTGCACAAGATAAAAAAATCACGGGATTGGGGGTAATATACCGGCATGGGTGGAAGATTGGCTATCTAACAGAAAACAGAGAGTTGGGATAAATGGTTCATTCTCGGGTTGGCAATCAGTAACTAGTGGTGTTCCGCAGGGGTCAGTGCTGGGACCCCAACTCTTTACAATCTATATTAATGATTTGGAGGAGGGGACCAAGTGCAACGTATCGAAGTTTGCCGACGATACAAAGATGGGAGGGAAAGCAGTGAGTGAGGAGGACATAAATAACCTGCAAAAGGACATAGACAGGATAAGTGAGTGGGCAGAAATTTGGCAGATGGAATATAATGTTGGAAAGTGTGAGGTTATGCACTTTGGCAGAAAAAATCAAAGAGCAAGTTATTATCTAAATGGAAAGAAACTGCAAAGTGCTACAGTACAAAGGGATCTGGGGCTCCTGGTGCATGAAACACAGAAGGTTAGCATGCAGGTACAGCAGGTGATCAGGAAGGCCAATGGAACCTTGGCTTTTATTGCAAGGGGGATGGAGTATAAAAGCAGGGAAGTCTTGCTTCAGTTATACAGGGTACTGGTGAGGCCACACCTGGAATACTGCGTACAGTTTTGGTTTCCATATTTAAGAAAAGAAATACATGCTCTCGAGGCAGTTCAGAGAAGGTTCACTCGGTTGATTCCGGAGATGAGGGGGTTGACTTATGAGGAAAGGTTGAGTAGGTTGGGCCTCTACTCATTGGAATTCAGAGGAATGAGAGGCGATATTATCAAAACATATAAGGTTGTGAGGGGGCTTGATCGGGTGGATGCGGAGAGCATGTTTCCACTGATGGGTGAGACTAGAACTAGGGGGCATAATCTTAGAATAAGGGGCTGCCGTTTCAAAACTGAGATGAGGAGAAGCTTCTTCACTCAGAGGGTAGTAAATCTATGGAATTTGCTACCTCAGAGAGCTGTGGAAGCTGTGACATTAAATACATTTAAAACGGAGATAGACAGTTTCCTAGCTGATAAGTGAATTAAGGGTTATGGGGAGCGGGCAGGGAAGTGGACGTGAGTCTAGGTTCAGATCAGCCATGATCCTATTGAATGGCGGAGCAGGCCCGAGGGGCCGTATGGCCTACTCCTGCTCCTACTTCTTATGTTCTTATGTTCTTAAACGAATGGTGAGCGGGATGGAAAACGAGACGGCCTGTTCTTTGCCTGTGAACCCTGACAGACTGTATGGGACCCCGTTAGATAGAGATGAGTTGGTGGGGTTAGCTGAATGGACCACGATGCATGATGCCCCCGTGTCCAACAGATATGTCCCCTTCACCTTTTCCACCTTCAACTCCACGAGGGGTCTTTTCCATTCATCGTATCGAAGGGAACACAGGTAAACAGGCTGCGCTGGCTCTAGTCATGGCTGTGGGTTGGATGGGGCTGATGGGGTCAGAGCACCGGTAGCAGTCAATAAGGACCTCATGGTGTCCAAGAATGACTCGACCGCTGCGGGAGGGATTCCTGCCTCTGCCTTTTGGGCTGGGGCTGTGGTATTCTTTCCCTTGTTGTCTTTCCAAGGGTTTTTGCACTCTTTCCGCCAATGACTGTCCTTCCCACACCCGTAACAATTCGTCTTTGTGTTGGGGGGGTTATTCCTTTCCTGATGCCACTCTTTCCTACCCGGTCTGGGTTTTACCTCATGCATCTTCCCCTTGGGTGGGTGTGCATCGGTTCCCCTACCATTCTTACAGGCTAGGGTCAACTGTCTGATCACTGTAAGTTAGGCGGTCTCGGGATTCTTGGGGTCGAACCAGACTTCCGCCTTGGCCCGGAGATATGGCAAGCTGTTTGCCACCAGGCAACGGAGCCAGTGGGCCAGTGGATCCCCGTTCAGGAATGCCCGGTTCGGTGCCCCCGGACAGGCACTCCGGTACACCAGCCATAACCTCTCAGCGAAGGCTTGTGGGGTTTCCCCTGCAAGCTGCACCAGCTTCTCCACACGGGAGAAAGGACTTTCCTCATTCATCCCCATGGCCTCCAGGACTTCAACCCTGAGCTCCTCCTACCTGCACTGCCCCTTCTTACATTCGTCAGAGAGGGATTGGAGGAGCCTGCTCTCCAGGGAGAATAGCAGCATCTTGGCCTGCTCAGCGCCATCGTAGTCGTTGATGCTGGCTGCCTGCTCTACTTCCCTGAAGTGGATCGAGGGGCCCCTTTTTCGGAGAGCTTAGGGACATGGCTCACCATAGCCCTAAGCTGTTGGGTGCTATAGGGTAATACGAACTGGTTTTGGAGGGGTCCCTCATCATCGCCATTGACGGGTGGGCCGAACCTCCGATGGCGGGCTGGGCACATTGGTCCCGGCTCCGGCCTCTCCGGCGGGGGCTGCTCCACCTCCGCTCCCACCTCTGACTCCACCCCCCCTTGTTGCCAGACCTTACTAAAACCTGGTGCTACGGGTGGTGGTTGTGAGACCTCCTGTTCCTCAACCGGGTCGTCCCTGGGCACGACCAGTGATATTTGGACTGTCCTCCACTTTTTTCCCATAAAATCCGCTTGGCCTGCCTTCGGGCTTATGAGGCACACCATGCCTTTTGCCTTCCTCAGGGCCAGGCTCAGATTCTCTATCTGTTCCTTGCAGGGGCCATGATCTGCATCTTCAAACCCTTGTTCACTCGCTAGCTGCCTTTACCTCTTTTACTTTCTCCTCCTGCTCTCTGACTTGCCTTGCTAGGCGGGCATTCTTTTCCCGCAACCTTAACTCATTACCCTTGGCTTCGGTGACTTGATGCTGTATGTATTCCAACTTGGCCTTGTGTTCTCCCATTAAATGCAACCTCTCCTGATTCAGGGCCTGCAATGCTACCAGTAACTTCTCCCCTGCTAGAGCCTTATCCTGGATCTCCAGGGCTGACTCCTTTAACTCGGCTGCCTCTGCTGCAACGAGCCTGTCCAAAAGCAGGACCTGTATTTTGAAACACATCAGCCAGACTGCCTTCTCTAAGGTCTTCTTGTGTTCCCTCCCCTCTGTCCAATTAGCTGCTACATCTACCGGATGCCTAGCCCTTAACAGAGTGGTGATCCACTTCTTTGTGATATTCATCTTGCTAAACACATAATCAGAAATCCTTTCCTCCATCATGGTTTGCTCATCCGAACCATTGTCTACTGTATCGCACCCCTGTTGCCGGAGTCCTGCCGCGGTCGCCATTTCTGTAAGGGGGGTTGGAGTGCGCCCAGTCAGCTTTGCTTCTGACTGTCTTTTGAGCAGTTCGAATCGTTCCCACACCCCTGGGTTCTAGACACCGGACTTAGGTACAGGCGGCGATACAGAAAATCGAGTAGACAAGTGGTTTGGTGTAAGAAAACCAAAATTTTATTAAAAACATAATAAAACAATCTTTTGAAAATTACTGGTATGAAAATACAGGCATAAACAATTACACTTATATGGGAATAGGGAACACTCGGCACATTGAGGGAAAACAATTACATTAACCATCCCCTTATCCTTATCCCACCCCCTATACCTAACTAGATTAAGCTATGAGGGGCCAGGAATTCATGCTCACCAATTCAAAACCTGTCGCTTAATTGGGTTGTTTTGAGGTCCGCTCTTGCTGTCCTTTGGGGTATCCTGTCGCCACTTGGTCTCAGGGCACGGTGCTCGAGTTGTTGATGCGAAGCACCCTCCTTTTCCTCTGCTACCGTCATCGTCGAGTTGCGATGGGTTCTCTTCTTCTTCTCCCTCGGGCGGTCGTCGGCGGTAACGTCATGGTCGGGGGTTGGTTGCCGGTTTTTACCGTTTAAAAGATTTTACTATTCATGCTTCGAACGCCAGTTTATTCGTCACGGGCGCTGCTACCCACTCTTTGAACGCCAGCTTATTCGTCACAATGGGGTTTTATTGTCCATGCATGCAACGCCAACTTATTCACCAAACGCCAGCTTATAACTAGGCATTTGGTTTTTCTCAATGCATCTTTCGCTGCCCTTCTCTGCTTTTATCAGTTTACCTTCTTCGTCTCGTCTCGTCTCGTCTGCCCATTTTTGGCCTGTGTGTCCTGTATGGTATTGAACTCGGGTCTTGTTCTCCTCCTGCGTTTGGCCCCGGTGTAATGGGCGTCCCTGGTTGTTGAGCGGTGCGGGGAGCGAGAAGGGAGCCCGCCACGAGGCCAGGGCACGAGAACGAGAGGCAGCAGGCCAAGGCCACAAGCAAGAGCTAAGAGAGCTAAAAGTCAAGAGAGCGATTACCACTGTTGGGCCTACAATTATACCCATTCTTCAACTCCTTATCTGCGCACCAAATCAGGTCAGTCCTTTGTCCTACTTTTGGCGGGCTCATTTAAACTGATTACAGCCATTTACTTTAACGGCTTGTGGAGTGGTTGTCTCCGGGTCTAATGGCCCCGATGTCCTGGTTGTTTGTCATGGATGAAACTTAATTGTCCCCATCCTGACTTGATGGCTACTGTGAGCTGTTACCGATTAAATATGCAGAAACCTAATGGCCAGGATTTTAGGCCCATTCTAGCTTGATTTATTACAAGTCGAATGAATGCATATTCTGTGTTTACTTTGGCTGTCTGTCTCCACAGAGTGCTTCTCACAGATTCCTGCATTTTAAGTTTCGTCTCCGGGCCTGCTTGTCTGCAGAGCCCTGCTTTAAAATCCTGTCGGTTTGGTCACGAGGTTACAGAAGCCATTTTGGGTACCCTGGTTTTAATAACTCATCCAAAGAGGGTCCCTTGATCCATAATTTCGGGGAGTGCGGGAATTTTGAGAACCCTAGACTTACAGGGCCATCCGTCAACGTCTGATAGCAAGCGGCTTCTAGGCCTCTGCTGAGGAATTGGCTTCTGCCATTGAGAACAACATGAGTGAAACCAACCCGCAACCCCTAAGCCAGCCAAGGTAGCAATGATTCCAAAGACCAAACCTGTACATTTTGAATTAAAAAATGTATTTATTTTACAAACTTTGTGTGTGTCATTTCCTCCTGACAAACTAATAGATAGAAACACAAAAAAACAGTGATTAACATAACTGGTTCTCACAACCTGGAGAAAATGTCCAAAACACTAAACAAAAGTTTGACCACGAACCTCGGCGTTTGATAAAAAAATGACCAACATTTTGTCACACCTCCTACTTTTTGCCCTTCGAGCATGATCTCCTTCCCTTGCGCACTTCCCCCCTTCCCACCCTACTGCTCCTCTGTAATGGGACCCCAGTGGCTGCAGCAAGGCTGGTGGAAGGCTGCTGATTGTCAGAACCTGAGACTGCAGATGCCCTTGAATGACAGCCTCGACCAGCTCTGGGCCTGGAGGGCCCGGCTGCAGACTGCACCAACTCTGCATGGGTGGCAGCAGCCTGTTCTACAGGCGGTGGCAAGTGCGGTGGAGATGTGACAGTGGTGGCAGCAGGAATGCTGTCATCTTGAGAGATGACAGCAACTCCCTGCTCGACCGACACACTGGCACTCCCTCGGGGCAGTACTTCAGCATCCGGAGCAATCTGCTGGAGCACAGATTGCTGGCGTGCTGCAGCGCGGTGAGAGCCCTGGGGAAATGTGTCTGAACCAGCAATGATGGCAGCAGTCAGTGCTCGCGTGGCCTCAATCTGAGCCTGCATGAGAGCAGTCAGAGATGGGGTCATGGCAGCCAGTGACTGAATTGCAGCACTAAACATTTGCGTGGCATCTGCCTGTGCTACAGCGAAGTGCTCCACACTCCTTGCCAGTGACTCAGTGCATTCGGGCACCCTTCCCACTGCACCCATGAGCTCAGTGTGCATGTCCACCGCCCGGGTATTCATTTCAGTGATCAGCCGCTCTTCCTCTGCGTCCAGTGCAGCAGGACTCGCTGGCATACTCTCCCTCCGGGGAGAAGGCCCCCGAGCTTCCCTACCCCCATCGCATTACTGCAGCCCGCTGGGTCCTGGAGCTTCACCCTCATCAGATCCTTCCCCCGTACTCCCCTCCAGGGAAGGCGTATTCCCTGTGTGGGCGCTGATGTTCCGGCTTCATCTTCCTCCTCGCCTGCAGCTTCACTCCCACTGGCAGCTTAAGAACCCCTCTCCTTAGCTGGTGAATCACCATCTGAAAGCAGGGAGGTACAAGAGTGGCTTTAGCGTGAGGACAGGGTGGCAGCAAGGGAGGAATGAGTGCAGCAATTTAGTAAGTTGGATTGAAAGTGTCAAAGGCTGGTGTTGTGAGGGACAATTGGAAGGAGAGAGGACAAAAAGGCGATGACCTTACCATTGCTGTCCAGAACGGTGTCGGCGTCTCCAGTGGTGACGGGACCGAACACCTGGCTTGCCATAATCCTCTGGAGGTACGCCTCAAGATCGCTGAGTGGTTGCAGCTGAGGCCTCCCTCCACCCGTCCGTTGCTGATGTCTCCTATTATGAGATAGCTTGGCCTGCAAGTAAAAGAATGGTGTAAGAGTAAATATACAGCCATGGTCTTGCCTGATGTGCCTCCCATAGGTGAATAGCCATTACTATATGCAGCCATGGTCTTGCCTGATGTGCCTCCCATAGGTGAATAGCCATTACTGTATGCAGCCATGGTCTTGCCTGACGTGCCTCCTATAGGTGAATAGCCATTACTGTATGCAAAGTGTGGAATGTGCATGTGTGTTTCATGAGAGGGCCATAGGTGTTGGATGAGTGTTGGGCATTGGAGTTTCAAGACCCTCTGGCCATAGAGTGAGGTTGAGATGGAGGGATGGAGAGGTATTGAAAAAAAGTCACTCTCCCTGACGACCCGAGTGAGGTTGTTGAACTTTTTTCTACATTGTATAGGGGTCCTGGGCACCATGCTCCTGGAGGAGCTGCTCTGAGCCACCTCACTCCACACTCTTCTGTACTCGCACAGCAAAGGCCTCCTGCCACTCTCTGGGTACAGTATTGATCTTCTGCGCTCTACTGCGCCAACCAGCGCCTCCAAGGCCCACTCGCTGAAGTGCTGTGCTCGCTCCCTGGCCCTCTCCATAATCCTTGGCTGCAAGATTTAGCCACAGGTCTTGCCAGGCCGAGATTCAAGGCTCCAATGAGCAGGGTGTGGCTGGAGAGTAAGATCAACCCTCTCCTTTAAGAACTGACCGGCGCCAGTGAGTGTGTTCCATCGCTAACTGATAGCACCTGTGCTATGCCCGCGCTCTGAGTTAGCGCCTCGCTCCTCGGCCTTTGCGTCTTAAGACAGGTGTGTAGCACCTGATTTAGCGCTCCAATCAACTCCAGGGGCGATAAAAAACAAGTTTGCTGTTGGAGGCGATAATTAGCGCCAGGCGCTAAACTTTGCACACAGCTGATAATCGCACCCCAAATGGGGCGATACTGAATTTTTCCCCATAGAGTCATAGAGTTATACAGCACAGAAAGAGGCCCTTTGGCCCATTGTGTCCGCACCGGCCATCAAGCCCTGTTTATTCTAATCCCATTTTCCTGCGCTTGGTCCGTTGCCTTGTGTGCTATGGCATTTCAAGTGCTCATCTAAATGCTTCCTGAATGTTGTGAGGGTTCCTGCCTCTACCACCCTTTCAGGCAGTGAGTTCCAGATTCCAACCGCCCTCTGGATGAAAACGTTTTTCCTCAAATCCCCTCTAAACCTCCTGCCCCTTATCTTGAAACTATGCCCCCTGGTTATTGACCCCTCTACTAAGGGGAAAAGTTCCTTCCTATCTACCCTAACTATGCCCCTCATAATTTTGTACACCTCAATCAGGTCCCCCCTCAGACTTCTCTGCTCTAAGGAAAACAACCCCAGCCTGTCCAGTCTCTCTTCATAGCTGACGCGCACGAGCCCAGGTAACATCCTGGTGAATCTCCTCTGCACCCTCTCCAATGCAATCACATCCTTCCTATAATGTGGCGACCAGAACGGCACACAGTATTCCAGCTGTGGCCTAACTAGCGTTTTGTATAGCACCATCATAACCTCCCTGCTCTTATATTCTATGCCTCGGCTAATGAAAGCAAGTATCCCATATGTCTTTTTTACCACCTTATCTACCTGTCCTGCTGCCTTCAGGAATCTATGTACATGCACACCAAGGTCCCTCTGATCCTCTGTCCTTCCTAGGGTCCTACCATTCATTGTGTATTCCCTTGCCTTGTTAGTTCTCCCAAAATGCATCACCTCACACTTTTCAGGGTTAAATTCCATTTGCCACTGTTCTGCCCATCTAACCATCCCGTCTATATTGTCCTGTAGCCTGAGGCTTCCCTCCTCACTATTTACCACTCCACCAATTTTCGTGTCATCTGCGAACTTACTGATCATACCTCCTACATTCATATCTAAATCATTAATGTACACTGCAAACAGCAAAGGACCCAGCACCAATCCCTGCAGTACACCACTGGACAGAAGCTTCCAATCACAAAAACAACCTTCGACCATCACCCTGTGCCTCCTGCCACTAAGCCAATTTTGGATCCAATGTGCCTAATTGCCCTGGATCCCATGGGCTCTTACCGTCTTGACCAGTCTCACATGCGGGACTTTGTCAAAAGCCTTACTGAAGTCCATGTAGACTACATCAACTGCAGTACCCTAATTCACACACCTTGTCACCCCCTTGAAAAATTCAATCAAATTGGTTGGACATGATCTCCCCCTGACAAAGCCATGCTGACTATCCTTGATTAATCCTTGCCTCTCCAAGTGGAGACTAATTCTGTCCCTCAGAATTTTTTCCAACAATTTCCCTACCACTGATGTTAGGCTCACTGGCCTGTAATTCCTTGGTTTATCCCTACTAGCCTTCTTGAATAATGGTACTACATTAGGTGTCCTCCAGTCCTCTGGCACCGCCCCTGTGGCCAGAGAGGTTCTGAAAATTTGTGTCAGAGCCCCTGCAATACGAGGGTCAACAAAGAAGCTGTCCGTCTTTCAGTGTTCCAATTTAATGTTGTCGTCACATAAATGTCTTTACTAACTTGGGAATATTTTCTACTGTCACTTAATAATAAAACGTAAAAACCAAGTGACACTGGCCATATGTCCTCACCAACAGGTTAGTAAAACATTCTGCAAGTTTTGTTATGCACAGATTAGAAGGAGTTGATTCCCAATTAATTATAATTTCAATTAAATGTTATGGCCAATGTTTAAAGAGTCAGACCGTCTTATGTATCATTTTAATTAAGATGGAGGGAAGGTCTTTATAATTATGAATGGGTTGGACAGGGTAGGTGTGGAGAGAATGAGCAGGATTTTCATTGAGCCGTGGAGGTGGGATTGGAGGCATGTGGGGGGTTAAAATCTTGAAATTGGCATGAACCCATCCCGCCCCCAACCCGCCTCCATGCCAGTTTCAAAGGAGATGGGTACCCGACCCACACTGGGACCCACCTCCCCGAGGCAGGAAGGGGATTAGTGCCAACTAACTGCCTGTTAACAGGTAGTTAACAGGCAGTTTTTAGCCTAATCCCTATTTTCATTCTTGAAATGGGGGATTCCCGACAGCTCCAAACCACGCCAAGTTAGTGAGGCGGGCCATCGGGCTGAAGGGCTTGGAGGGGTCGAGATGTCCGGTGTTCAGGTGAGTGATGGGTGCATGAGTGCAGAGGTAAGTGTGTTTGGTGTGTTTAAAGTGTTTAAAGAAGTTTTACTTACCTTTACAGCCTTCCTTCCTTCAGGTCCTGGGAGTCCCTCATCTCACCGGTACAGAAAGCAGAATGGCCGCGAGCTGTCAAAAATTGCAGCATTCAGCTTTCTGTTCCAGAGAGATCTCTAAATCAGCCTGAGAGGAAGGAATTAACTTAGAGAACAGATTGTCAGTGTTTGACAGCTTCAAACAACTGTCAAACGCTGAAATTTCATCTGTCAAAAGGTCTTGACAGATGAAATATCAATCTGTGATGTCACCTGTTGCCGGGTGGCCCTTAATTGGCCTGCTGAGCCCGCTGGGCGGGCTCAACAAGGTCAATCAAGTCAAAATCACGTGGGTTGGCTACAACTCGATGGAGGCGGGACTACAACCTCAAAAGTTGTAGTCCCGCCTCCTATCCACCTCCTCAATGAAAATCCAGCCCAATGTCTCTACTTGTGGGAGAATCCAAAACTCGGGGCCATAAATACAAGATAGTTACTAATAAATCCAATAGGGAAAAAAGGGGCAATTTTTTTACTCAGAGAGTGATTAGAATGTGGGACTCGCTACCACAGGAATTGATGGAGGTAAATAGCTTAGTCACTTTCAAAAGGAAACTGGACGTGTACATGAAAGAAAAGGGGCATAAAACCAGGTTACCACTCTTAAATATATCAAGGAACATTTTTTAACGCAAAATTTTCTTTTTAAAAAATCACATTCTAAAGCGTTGTCCAATTGTGCTGGTTTATGGAAGATTTTAAGCTCGGCAATATGCAAATGTGTTTGAGCAAAAAAAACCTTCTTAAGACTAGAGCAATTATAAGTGCAATTTGCGCCTGGATCACCGATTGTATCCAATGCGGAAACCCTTGGCCTTGGTATGTTCTGGGCATCAAGCCAAGCAGTCAGGAAATGATCCGAAGTCTTACTGAATACAATAGACTAATAGAGAAAGGTATGGGAAAAGATAAGAAAGTAAGGTAAAAAGCATGAGAAAAGCAATGATAGTGTCGCGCAGACGCACTAAAGAGGATTGCATAATTTACAAGATGACTTAATGGGTTAACGTGTTACATATTAATTAAAAGTCAGTAGAACATGATGACATGCTGTCATCACATTAGCAAGGTGTTACTGATGCTATAAAATGTACAACACACAATAGCTTGGGGGACTTGAACTCCTAGATTCAACCAACGTAAACAGATTAGAACTAACCGCATACAACTCCTCCCGAAGAGTCCTCCCATGAGTGTATGTCTGTACCAGTAATCTCATGGTCACTGTATGTAGTGGGTTGTGTGATACAACAACAACAACTTGCATTTATATAGTAAAACATTAGTTTATAATATGAATACAAAGCATTAAACCGATGTCTCACTGTTTCCTACTTTTTGAGCTTGTTTAGCGGCGTCTGGATACAGATTATCCTGTAAAACCCCACTATATATATATATTTAGCCTATTAGAGGGCAACAACCTAACAGCTCGCTGCTCCCCAAATGTCTCCCCACACATCCCCGGCCATATTCTCCTCGACCCAATTGTGCAAGTTGCCAATCTGGTTTCAGTAAAACCAAATGCCATAGGTACGGCATTTAGTTTTACTTCAGGCAGGTGTACATGTCATGAGTTATCCGCTGGGAGAGAACTGGTGACTTTTCCAGAAGTACCTGGCTCTTGTCGCTCCCTCTTCCAGATGTGATGTCATGATGGGCAGGAGACAGGCGTAACTAGTGTCTGCCCCCTCCATCGGAAGTTTTCTAAATGGCTGGAAAGGGTAGAGACCCAAAGGAAATGGGCAATGTAGCAAATTCCTCTCTCCCCATCCAGAATGCACCAGCTCTAGAATGGGCCAGCTTTTCTAGGCCTTGATTTTTGTCACAGCTGCATTGCCCTACATTTCAGACCAGATCAAAGCGGAATTTTTGATTAGGAGCACTCATCAGGTGGCAGTGGGTGGAGTGAGCTCAATGCCCGCCTGAGGAGGCTCGCCAGAGGCCCATGCCATTGTTATGATCAGGCCTCACTTCAATCGAAGTGGCAAGCTACCAGTGCTAAACAAGCATTGACGTATTTCTGCCTGGGAGAGCCAGGGAACATCTCCCCCGATTGTTTTTACCAAATCTGCACTAAGGGGAAATGGGCTGTTCAATGATAATGTGCATTAAATGAGTTATCCAGATGTAAAGTCAGGAAATATATTCAAATGAATAACTCAAACAACACCATATACCTTTTGCATAATAATTACATTTTAATTAAAGTCCCATACTAGACAATTACAACTCTTGAAACTAGTCCTTTAGTTTTATTCCACAATTATTTTATTCACCTCCAGTTAAATTAATCAATTATGAAAACATAAATTTAGCCAAATTATATCGTTATCAGAACTAACATTCAGTTAATGACATCATTTGTGAAACAGGCCCGTTGAATTCAGGGGAGCGACATAAATTTGACAATGCAGTTGAAGATGTCTGTTCAGGATTTACATTTTTGAACTTTTGAGTTTAAATAATTATTCTATTAAGAATTTATAAAGATTGCTTTTAATTATTTAGATTTGTGATTCATTTTAACAAGATTTGACTCCTTAATGACTGACCTGATCTCATGTGATACCTGCTGCACTTTATACCTAAAGAAAAAAAATTAAAAGGAAAGTGCTTAGTAACATAAGTAAATAAAAATTCATCCAGAAATTTTTTTATTTTATTTTTAAATAAAATTTGATTTCCACATGACCTTTGCAAAGATAAAACATCAAATGATGATAATAGTATGACGAGGAATATTGTTACTTTTTGTGTGGACTCTCCATTGAGTGAGAGTGAAGAAAGTGTCATTTGGTTCGTCGGTTGGCAGAATTCTCACCCACTCCCAAGACTTGAGCACATAATCTGGTCTGACACATCCGTGCAGTACTGAGGAACTGCTGCATTGTCGCAGCTGCAGTCCTTTAGATGAGACGATAAACCAAGGTCCCATCTACCTGTTCAGGTGAGTGCAAAGGTTCTGATGGCACTATTCAAAATAGAGCAGGGAGATCTCCTGGTGTCCAGGCCAACGTTTATCCTTCAACCAACACCAACAAAAACAGATTTATTGGCCATTCATTCTTTCACTGTTTATGGGACCTTGCTATGCACAAATTGGTTGCTGAATGTTCCTATATAACAATAGCATCACTTACAAAGTAATTAATTGGCTGTAAAGCACTTTGAAACCTTCTGATACAGCCATAGTTCTTATGTATTGAAGCGTACATAGTGACAATTCTAATAACTACAGTTTTTGCTTCTTTGATCTACTTGACAAAGGGAATACAGTACCTACAATCTGGAATTTCAAAATTAAACATATAGTTAAATTTTATGTCTGCCGTGGGTCCATTGTTTAAAACTGTGGGCTCAGAGGTGTCGTACTTCAGGGTGCCATACCTTCACAACAATACGATCCATAAGGCAAATCATTAATAATTAGCTCAATTAACCACATATCTGTTAGAATCATAAAATTTCACAGCAGAGAAAGAGGCCATTCAGCACATCATGTCTGTGATGGCTCTTTGGAAGAGCTAGTCCCACTCCCCTGCTCTTGCACCATAGATATCAGGTTTTCCCTTTTCAAGTATATGTACAATTCCCTGTTGAAAGTTACTGGGCCAGATATTCCGATCTCTACGCACTGTGTACACACCTGTAGGGACATTGGAAATGCCGGTTTCAGGCATGCCAAGCGCATGTGCTAAAAACCAGCATTTCTGATCTGTCAAGAATGCCTGCCCTGGAGAAGGGCCTCTGCGGGAGGAAAGTTCCGCTTTTTGCAGAACCTCCACCCACTGAAAACCCTTAGAAATCTTACGCCTGGTAAAAACAGATGTAAGGCCTGCTTTTACCAGCACAAGAGTCGAAAAAAGTAAAAAAAAAAAAAATTTCACTCATTTATCATTTAAAAATACTTTAAAAAAAGATGGCCCTGAAATTAGGATCGGGGGCTTGCCGCGCGTGCAAGCCCCCGATCTGCACTCACCCTGCGCGCCGACATCTGAAGCCCGGGCCTGCTTGCCTTTCCTGTCACAGGCCCGGTTCCGATGTCGGCGCGATGTGCTTATCTGATCCAGCGGCGTAGTTAGTGCGATGTGCCGGCTGGGATCAGGTGAGCACTGTGCAGCCAATCAGGGGAGGGGAAACTCATTCACGAGTTTGACAGTAAGAGCTGTCAAACTCATGAAAAGTATGGGCTGCCAAAACACTACTTTAGCTTTAAATAAACTTTAAAAAACATCCCACTGATTGTATTAACTATAAATAAGTTTAAAAAAATGTTGTAAACAATTAATCAATTTTTTGAAAAAAATTTTTTTTTTTTAAATAGGGTCTAAAACTAAACTTACCATCCTGTAAATTCTTTAAAAATAACAAACCTGTGGAAAAAAAATGCCTACATTGATCTAAATGCCCACTTACCTGAAAAATAAATACTTACGTCTTGTTTTTCTATGTGTAAAGACCGGAAGCCTTTACACGCGCGCAACTCTGGAAAAAAAAAGGAATTTTACTGCGCACGCGTTGCCTGTGCAGTCGCGCGCGTTCTGCCTCTTAACCCCTTGGGTCAGAGGACAGGAAATGCCGGTTTTCAGCGCATGCGCTGTGCATGCTGAAAACCGGCAATTCCTCCGGGCCCACGCGCGAGTACCCCGTCCGCACTCACGCGTTGTGCCCGGAATTACTGGGCCGGTAAGTTTATTTTTAGCCCTGTAAGAAACATTAATTACTTTTTTCAAAAGATTAAATTTTTGTTTAAAATATTTAATTTATTATAATTTCAAGTCATTTTAAAAATGTGATTTAAAAAAAAATTATTTAATGTTTTACTGTACTGTGTTTTTGGGGTGATCTCCATTCATATATTTGACAGGTCTATCTGTCAAGTGTATGAAGGGAGATTCCTTTCTTTGATTGGCTCCCCATGGCCCATGTGATCCCAGGGACGCTTGTGAACCCAATGCGCCTCTGGGATGCGTGGGACCTGCGCATTTTGAGTTGGAGAGGCCCAGGAGTGGAACTATACGCACCTCGGGAGCCCTCAGGTAAGCCCGTAGATTTTTTCCAGATCGGAGGCCTCCGCACGCAGGAAGCCTCCGATCGGAAAATACGGCCCACTATTAAATCTGCTTCCACCACCCTTTCAGGCTGTGCATTCCAGTTAATAACAACTCGCTGCGTAAAAATAATTCTGCTCATCTCCCCCTTGGTTCAGTTGTTCATTATCTTAAATCTATATCCTTTGCTTATCAACCCTCCTGCCAATGGATATAGTTTCTCCTTATCTACTCTATCAAAAGCCCTAAAAAATTTGAATACTTCTATTAAATCTACATATAACCTTCTCTGCTCTAAAGAGAACATCCCAGCTTCTCTAGTCTCTCCACATAACTGAAGTTCCTCATCCCTGATACCATTCTAGTAAATCTCCTCTGCACCTCTCCAAGGCCTTGACATCCTTCCTAAAGTGTAGTGCCCAGAATTGGAAACAATCCTCCAGTTGAGGCCTAACGAGTGACTTATAAAGGTTTAGCACAACTTCCTTGATTTTGTACTCGATGGCACCAATATGTACGTGGAGGCAGGGAGGGAGCGGGGGGAGGGGGGTGTCATAGTGGCCGGGAAACCTGGGAATGCAATTTTCCTAGAGGTCCTGGTGAATTTAACGGCAGGATCTCATTAAAAAATTTTGAGTCAATTTCCTGGCAGGCAGACAACCAAACTGAGAGGCTGGCTGGCTGCCAGGTGGGAAGGCCTGTGCCACCAGGCTGCAGCTGGGGAGTGGAGAGGATGAAGGGAGGGAGGGAGGGAGGGAGACATCGTGGCTCGAGCAGACATCGTGGAAGGCCAGAGTGGACATCGGGTAGGAGTGCGGCAGAGAGGTGATTGCGGGCCGTGAGTAGATCGGGGTTGGGCCAGAGAGAAGATCGCAGCCTGGGAGGAGATCAGGGGTGGGGCTGGGGGGTGGCTACAACAGCGGGGTAAGTGTCGGCGGCTCACGGATGGAAGCAGGTTAGCTTGAGAGGGCGGGGTGAAGTACTCCTGCTTCTCCTGGTTCACAAGCAGTGTTGTAAAGGCAATTACTTGCTGGATCCAGCCGTTCCCACCTCACTCCAGCTGCCGGGTTTCCCGCAGAATGGGAAAACCGGCCTGCAGCCATTAAATTTAAAACTGTCCTACAATCTGAAGCACACAACCTCATTAAAATAGTTAAATCAGAGGCCCTCTTCTGAAGAGCAGGTCAGTCGTCCGGCCACCAACTCGCCTCCGTTAGTACCAGAAGTGGGCGCGTTGGAGGTGGGTTGGGGTCAGGTTTCCCATTTTTGAAGTTTTAATGCCCCCCCCAACCCACCCGTCCAGCATTTTCTGTTTTTATTTCAGATTTCCAGCATCCACAGTATTTTGCTTTTGTATCAAATCGCTTAAATGAGTGCCGCACATTGCTGCTATATTTAGCTTGCTGTGCAATTGGACACAATCCAGTTCCAGACCACCCATGAGCAACACTACGAGAGATCAAGTAATATATTTGTGAAAGCAAATTCACAATACTTCTATCTTGGGCTTTTTCTCATAATATAATGTATCTGATGTTATGTTTTTCTTTATTTAGCTATCAAAATAATTTTTTTAAAATGCCATTAGCCGTCTGATGCTGACTACCTTCAGCTTTGACATTACTTGGATCTTTATTGCTTATTCACCTATGTCACACTGAATAGCTCTTTTCCACAGCTCTTTGTAAGTATAGTGAAACCCAATACAGAAGTCAGGGTTTCATAGAGTTTTATAACCTTTTGACCTGGGGATGTGATTTGTACACCAGTGTAGTTGAAGTTTTGCTACTCAGATGGTCAGTGTATAAGTCATGTTTGCAACACATCCATGCCAGTGCTATATGAGAAATCCAAGCAAAGCCAATAGCTCTAACCTAAACCACCTCTTACCAGCTAGAAAACCAATTACTACCATAGTATATACATATATTAAATACACAAGGCAGTAAGTAAATCTATGAATTCTAACAAGACACAAAGTTCAACTTTGCACTTGCCCTGGTATCTCACTTCTAGCCATCTGTATTCTGTATATAATCCATCACAGATTGCAAATTAGGAAGTCTATTTTGATAGTCGCGTTACTGGACTACATGTTTAAACTCTGATTTGGCACTAAATCTTCCCATTTAAAGTTGGCTGTGGAAGATCAGCAATATTATTGGCCCAGAAATTCGGGTCTCCACGGGTGATTACGCATGGGGTACTCACCCGTAAGCCCAATGGAAGTGCCGGTTTCGTGCATGCACTGTGCATGCGCGGGAAACCGGCACTTCCGTTCCTCTGAAAGAAGGGGTTAAGAGGTCGAACGCGTGCGCAGGAGAGGCTGTGCGAGCGCATCGAACTTACGTTTTTTTTGCAGGTTTTCCCGGGAAGGTAAGTCTCCAGAAGTTAGACATGTAAAAAGCAGTCGCAAGGCCTGCTTTTTACAAAGTAAGTGGTGAATTAATTCAAATTAAAAAAAAATTTCCACAGGTTTATTATTTTTAAATACTTTAAAGAAAGGTAAGTTTATTTTTAGCCCCGTTAGAAAATAAAATTATTTTTTTCAAAAATGTAAATTATTGTTTAAAATAGTTATTTCATGTAATTTATAGTTTATTTTAAAAATTTGATTTAAAAAAAAATTATTTGAAGATTTAGTGATGTTTTGGGGCTTATAGTATTTATAGGTTTGACAGCTCTTCCTGTCAAACTTATGAATGAAGCATTCCCTGCTACCATTGGCTCTCCATGGCCCACGTGATCCCAGGGGACGCATCAAACTAACTGCGCACCTGGGCTACGCAAGCACTGCCCGTCGGCAGTTGGAGGAGGCCCAGGATCGGAATCCCACGGGGGCCCACAGCTCAACGGCCAGCGCGGTAGGTAAGTGCAGGTCGGGGGCTTTGACCTTTGACTCCCTTGTAGTTCAAATAGTTCAAATTATGTCTCACCATTCACTGCAACTCACTAGCTGCACCTCTAGCCAAGCTGTTCCAGTACAGCTACAATAGTGGCATCTATCCAAATATGTGGAAAACTGCCCAGGTATGTCCTGTCCACAAAAAGCAGGACAAATCCAAACTGGCCAATTACTGCTCCATCAGTCTACTCTCAATCATCAGCAAAGTGATGGAAGTTGTCATCGACTGTGCTATCAAGCAGCATTTACTCACCAATAATCTGCTCACTGATGCCCAGTTTGGGTTCCGCCAAGACCACTCAGCTCCCGACCTCATTACAGCCTTGGTCCAAACATGGACAAAGGAGTTGAATTCCAGAGGTGAGGTGAAAATGATTGCCCTTGACATCAAGTCAGCATTTAACCGAGTGTGGCATCAGGGAGCCCTAGTAAAACTGAAGTCAATGGGAATTGGGGGCAAACTCTCCACTGGCCGGAGCCATACCTAGCACAAAGGTAGCTGGTTGTGGTGGTTGAAGGGTAATCATCACAGCCCCAGGGCATCGCTCTTCAGGCCAGTGACCTAGGCCCAACCATCTTAAGCAGATTCATCAATGACCTTCCCTCCAACATAAGATCAGAAATGAGTATGTTCGCTGATGACTGCACAGTGTTCAGAACCATTCACATCTCCTCAGATAAAGAAGCAGTCCATGCCCACATGGAACAAGACCTGGATGATGTTCAGGCTTGGGCTGATAAGTGGCAGGTAACATTCACGCCACAGAAGTGGCAGGCAATGAATATCTCCAACAAGCGAGAGTCTAACCACTGCCCCTTGATGTTCAACGGCATTACCATCGCCGAATCCCCCACCATCCACATCCTGGGTGTCACCATTGACCAGAAACTTAACTGGACCAGCCACATAAATACAATGGCAACATGAGCAGATCAGAGGCTAGGTATTCTGTAGGCTAGTGCCTCACCTCCTGACTCCCCAAAGCCTTTCCACCATCTACAAGGCACAAGTAAGGAGTGTGATGGACTACTCTCCACTTGCCTGGATGGGTACAGCTCCAACAACACTCAAGAAGCTCGATACCATCCAGGAAAACATAGAAACATAGAAGATAAGAGCAGGAGAAGGCCATTTGGCCCTTCGAGCCTGCTCTGCCATTCAATGAGATCATGGCTGATCATCCAAATTCAGTACCCTATCCCTGCCTTCTCCCCATATCCCTTGATCCCTTTAGCCCTAAGAAATATATCCAACTCTTTCTTGAATATATTTAATGAACTGGCCTCCACCGCCCTTTGTGGCAGAAAATTCCACAGGTTCACCACTCTCTGGGTGAAGAAATTCCTCCTCATTTCAGTCCTAAATGGCTTACCCCTTATCCTTAGACTATGACCCCTGGTTCTGTACTCCCTGGCCATCAGAAACATCCTTCCTGCATCTAGTCTGGGCAGGCCTGGCAGAATTTTATAGGTTTCGATGAGATCCCCTCTCAATCTTCTAAACTCCAGTGAGTATAAGCCCAATCGACCCAATCTCTCCTCTTACATCATTCCTGCCATCCCAGGTATCAGCCTGGTGAATCTTCGCTGCACTCCTTCCATGGCAAGAACGTCCTTGCTCAGGTAAGGCGACCAAAACTGAGCACAATATTCAAGGCGCGGTCTCACCAAGGCCCTGTACAACTGTAGCAAGACATCCTTGTTCCTGTACTCGAACCCTCTTGCTACGAAGGCCAACATACCATTTGCCTTCTTAACCGCCTGCTGCACCTGCATGCTTACCTTCAGCGACTGGTGCACAAGAACACCCAGGTCTCTTTGCACTTCCCCTTCTCCCAATCTATTGCCATTCAAATAATAATCTGCCTTCCTGTTTTTGCCACCAAAGTGGATAACCTCACATTTATCCACATTACAGTGCATTTGCCATGTTTCTGCCCAATCACCCAACCTGTCCAAATCGTACTGGAGTTTCACGGCATCCTCCTCACAGCATACCCTCCCACCAAGCTTTGTGTCGTCTGCAAATTTGGAGATACTACATCCAATTCCCTCGTCCAGATCATTAATATATATTGTGAACAGCTGGGGTCCTAGGACCGATCCGTGTGGTACCTCACTAGTCACTGCCTGCCACTCGGATAAAGACCCGTTTATTCCAACTCTTTGCTTTCTGTCCGCTAACCAGTTCTCTATCCAAGTCAATACCTTGCCCCCAATCCCATGTGCCTTAATTTTGCACGCTAATCTCTTAATCGGGACCTTATCGAAAGCCTTCTGAAAGTCCAAATACACCACATCCACTGGTTCTCCCTTTTCTATTTTACCAGTTACATCCTCAAAAAATTCCAGTAGATTAGTCAAGCATGATTTACCTTTTGTAAATCCATGTTGACTTTGTCCGATCCTGTCACTGCTTTCCAAGTGCTCTGCTATTACATCTTTTATAATGGACTCTAGCATTTTCCCCACTACCGATGTCAGGTTTACCGGTCCATAATTCCCCACTTTTTCTCTACCACCCTTTTTGAATAGTGGGGTAACATTAGCTACCCTTCAATCCATGGGTACTGTTCCAGAGTCTATCGAGTTCTGGATGACCAGCAATGCATCTACTATTTCTAGGGCCACTTCCTTAAGTACCCTGGGATGTAGATTATCAGGCCCTGGGGATTTATCGGCCTTCAGTCCCATCAATTTTCCAACACCATTTCCCTACAAATACTGATTTCTTCCAGTTCCACCCTTTCATCAGACCCTATGTTCCCCGGCATCTCTGGGAGGTTATTTGTGCCCTCCTTTGTGAAGACAGAACCAAAATATGTATTTAGTTGGTCCGCCATTTCTTTGTTCCCCATTATAAATTCCCCTGATTCTGACTGCAAGGGACCTACGCTTGACTTCACCAATCTTTTTCTCTTCACATATCTATAAAAGCTTTTACAGTCAGTTTTTATGTTCCCTGAAAGCTTACTCTCATATTCTATTTTCCCTTTCTTAATTAATCCCTTTGTCCTCCTTTGTTGAATCCTAAACTGCTCCCAATCCTCAGGATTATTGCTTTTTCTGGCCAATTTATATGTCCTCTCCTTGGATCTTATGCTATCTCTAATTTCCCTTGTTAGCCACGGTTGAGTTATCTTTTTTGTTTTATTTTTATGCCAAACTGGGATGAACAAATTCTGTAGCTCATCCATTCGGTCTTTGAATGTTTGCCATTGCCTATCCACCATCAACCATTTGAGTGCCATTCCCCAATCAATCCTACCCAACTCGCTCCTCAGACCATCGTAGTTTCCTTTATTTAAATTGAGGACCCTAGTCTCTGAGTCAACTACTTCATTCTCCATCTTAATGAAGAATTCGATCATATTATGTTCGCTCTGACCCAAGGGGCCTCGTACAACTAGATTGCTAATTAATCCTTTCTCGTTACATAATTCCCAGTCTAAGGTGCCCTGATCTCTGGTTGGTTCCTCGACATATTGGTCCAGGAAATCATCCCATAAACACTCCAGGAATTCCTCCTCCACAGTATTGTTACTAATTTGGTTGGCCCAATCTATACGTAGATTAAAGTCACCCATGATGACTGCTGTGCCCTTACTGCACGCTTCTTTAATTTCCCTTTTAATGCCATCCCCAACCTCCGCCTTACTGTTTGGAGGTCTATATACCACCCCCACTAACGTTTTTTTCCCCTTAGTATTTCTCAATTCTACCCATACAGATTCCACATCATCAGAGCTAATATCCTTCATTACAATTGTGTTAACCCCTTCTTTAACCAGTAATGCTACCCCACCTCCTTTTCCTTTTTGCCTATCTTTCCTGAATATCGAATACCCCTGGATTTTGAGTTCCCAGTCTTGGCCATACTTGAGCCACGTTTCTGTAATCCCAAACAAATCATATTCATTTACATCTATTTGCGCACCCAATTCATCCACCTTATTAGAAATGCTCCTCGCATTAAGACATAAAGCCTTCAGGCTTGTTTTTTTAATGCTCTTAGACCTATTAGAATTATTATTTACTGTGGCCATGTTTGATTTAAACCATTGATTTCTCTGACTGCCACTTTTGTTTTTCTCCTTCCTATCTTTTGCTTTTATCCTTGTTTCCCTTTCCCCTGTCTCCCTGATCAGGTACCCAACCCCCTGCCATTTTAGTTTAAACCCTCCCCCACAGCACTAGCAAACACTCCCCCTAGGACACCGGTTCCAGCCCTGTCCAGATGCAGACCCTCCGGTTAGAACTGGTCCCACCTCCCCCAGAACCGGTTCCAATGTCCCAGGAACTTGAATCCTTCCCCCTGGCACCATTCCTCTAGCCACGTATTCATCTGAAGTATCCTTCTATTTCTACTCTGACTAGCACGTGGCACTGGTAGCAATCCTGAGATTACTACCTTTGAGGTCCTGTTTTTTAATTTATCTCCTAACTCCCTATATTCCGCTTTTAGGAACTCATCCCGCTTTTTATCTATATCGTTGGTCCCTATATGCACCACGACAACTGGCTGTTCACCCTCCCCTTCCAAAATGTTCTGCAGCCGCTCCGAGATGTCCTTGACCCTTGCACCAGGGAGGCATCACACCATCCTGGAGTCTTGATAGCGGCCGCAAAAACGCCTATCTATTCCCCTTACAATTGAGTCCCCTATCACTATAGCTCTTCCACACTTTCTTCTCCCAGCCTGTGCAGCAGAGCCACCCATGGTGCCAGGAAGTTGGCTGCTGCTGCCTTCCCCTGATGAGTCATCCCCCCCCAACAGTATTCAAAGTGGTATATCTGTTTGAGAGGGGGATGGCCACAGGGGATTCCTGCACTGCCTGCCTGCACCTCTTACTCTGCCTGCTGGTCACCCATTCCCTTCCTGCCTGTACACCCTTTACCTGCGGTGCGACCAACTCGCTAAATGTGATATTCACGACGTCCTCAGCATCGCGAATGCTCCAAAATGAATCCATCCGCAGCTCCAGTGCCGCAATGCGGTCTGTCAGTAGCTGCAGCTGGACACACTTCCCGCATACATGGTCGTCAGGGATGCAGGAAGCGTCCCTGATTTCCCACATAGAGCAGGAGGAGCATATTTCGGGGCTGGGCTGTCCTGCCATGACTTATCCTTTAATTAATTAATTAAAATTAAATGAATCCCACCAATTTCACTTCAATTAAATGATATACTCAAAGGCCCTTGCTTAATAGTAGTCCCCGCTACACAACAGAGACCTTAGAAACCACAAAATTTAAGTTTAGAAAAATTTAGAAAGAAAATACTCACCAACCAATCACTTACCTGCTTCTTGGTGACATCACACTTCGATTACTTTTTGCTTCCCTCTCCCGGAACCTGGATTGGTAAGCCACCTCTGGTGCTTCCTCGCAGGTCCGCCGCCTCTCCGCTCTCTCGGGGCTCTGGGTCTTGCTGCTCGCCGCCTCGGGGCTGCTCCTTAAATACCGCCGCCGCCTCTGGTGCTCCCTTGCAGGTCCGCTGCCTCTCCACTCTCTTGGGGCTCTGGGCAGCCCGCTTGATTGGCACCCAATCCACCACCTTAAACATTCACGCCCTCCACCACCGGCGTACCGTGGCTGGAGAGTTTACCATCTACAAGATGCACTGCAGCAACTCGCCAAGGCTTCTTCAGCAGCACCTCCCAAACCCGCAACCTCTTCCACCTAGATGGACAAGGGCAGCAGGTGCATGGGAACACTACCACCTCCAAGTTCCCCTCCAAGTCACACACCATCCTAACTTAGAAGTATATCACCGATCCTTCATCGTTGCTGGGTCAAAATTCTGGAACTCCCTACCTAACAGCACTGTGGGAGTACCTTCACTGCACGGACTGCAGCGGTTCAAGAAGGCGGCTCACCACCACCTTCTCAAGGGCAACTAGGGATGGGCAATAAATGCTGGCCTCGCCAGCGATGCCCACATCCCATAAATGAATTTCTAAAATGCCACTTCCAAAGTGCACACAAATTTGTCCAAGACCAGAACGTGGTGAAAATAAAGATTATTATGGTAGAGGTCAAATTAATGGAAATTTGACATTAACATGAAATACAACACCCAAGTGGCTACCCTTGTGGATCTACTTGTGTGTCACCTTTCTCTTAAGTATGCTTCTACGAGGTGCTACCCCTGTAGTTTCAGCAGAGGTTGAGGCAGCCTGCTCATTCCCTGCTGCGACTGCTTGGACACTCTTGGTTGACGTTCTCTGGGTTTTGTAGCCTGTGATGGCCCCGCCAAATTCTGCTCCTCCTGCGACTGTTCAGGGGCAGATTCGGCCATTGCTGACTGAGGAGGCATCTGGGGCTTTGACTGAGTGGGTGGCAAACGGGGAAGAATTTTAAGCGCTGTGAGAGGAGCCCACACTTCCATGTCCCCTCTCACCATCATCCCTCTCATGGGCCACCCACACTTCCCTGCTAGCAAGGTGCTGGAGAGCACCTTGCTGCACAGCAGTGGGTCCATGAGGACCCACGTCTCCGCTGATATCCCTCCTAAAGTGGAAGCCTCTGAGCCTCTGCCATCTATTCTCCAGAGATAGTATGTGCTTATGTGAGTGGTGCATTAGCTGCTCCATGCAGGTGGCCATCCTTTCCATAGAAGAGCCTACAGTCACCTCCATTCTCTGAACCTTTGCAGACAACGCGCTCTCAAAACCTATCAGAGCCCCCTGCACTTCTTGTTGCCCCTCCAGGATTGCCCTCTTTCTAGATGGCCCCCGAGGCCCAGCGCCTGCATGCAGCTGTGTAGAGCTGGGAGTGTCATGCGCCCTCCGGCGAGGAGTCGGCACTGCTGTCCCTGTCTCCACCATCTCCTCTTGCCCACTTGTGACTTGTGAGACACGAGGTGACAACACTACTCTCTCTCGTGTGGGACCCACCGAGGTGTGCGTCTCTGCACTGGTGCTGGGTGCACTCATGTCTGGTGATGGTGCACTCTCAGAGGTTGGAGGCTCCTCTGAGGAGTCATTTTATTCTTCCTCCTGGATGGTGGGGGGAGTGCTTGATGGACTTGTGGGAGAGAAAAGAGATGCGTCAGATATGCCATATGAAGAATGGCTATTATGCACATTATTAAATCCGTGTATTAATGGAGACACGGAATGCAGGAGTTGGTTTAACAAGTCTTTACTGAATGGAGACAATCTGGAAACTGAAACTACAGAAGCCTGCCAGGGCCTTTTATACAGGGATGGTCACTGCCGGTACTGCAGTCTGAGACCAGTTATTCCCTTAAAGGGACATACACAACAATTCCTCCCCTTTTAGATAAACAGTACATAACATTCATTTAACAACTAAATAATAACTAATTACAATTACAATTACGGTTGCTAGATACATTAGTTGAAGTTAAGCAATTATAAGTTCAGTCTTTGAGGAGGCTTCCTGATTCTGTCTGGATAACGCCTCTTTGGGATATCAGGTTCTTCTGGCAAGGTTGAGTCGGGATCAATGTCGTTGTTTGGTTCGTCTGCTTCCAATATCACCGATTCTGCGGTAGATGCAATTGGTACTTCGGTTTCATCGCCAGGTGTATCAGATCGTGGTGTGGAGTTGAGGTTTTCCAGTGACTCTGGAATCTGGTCAGCATGGCATCTTACAATGCTTTCTCCAACGTCCACGGTATACATTAGAGGTCCTTGCCATGTACAGATCGTTCCTGGCTGCCATTTCTCTGTGCGGTAGTCCCGGGCCAAAACTGGTTGACCTATCTTAAAACTCCTGGTCGGCCTTTCATTCATATTCTGAAACTGCCTGTTCTCCACATCTCTTCTGACATTTGGCTTAACCAAATCCAAGTGGCATCGTAGTCTTCGATTGAAGAACATCATGGCTGGAGTTTGGTTGGTAACCGCATGTGTCGCATTCCGGTAGGCAAACAAGAAGTTATCCACCTTGTGTTGTAGGGTTATATCTTCATTACACATTGCCTTGATAGCCTTCTTGAATGTTTGAACAAACCTCTCGGCCAATCCATTAGTGGCTGGATGATATGGGGCGGATGTGTAATGCTTAACACCATTGTTCTTTAAGAAACTCTGGAACTCTTCAGACACAAACTGTGGTCCATTGTCAGAGCAAATCTGTTCAGGCAGCCCATTCCTGGCGAGTATGGTTCGTAAGACTGTGATAGTTTTTTCTGTGGTGGTTGAGGACATTTTTATTACCTCTGGCCACTTTGAATGTGCATCCACCGCAATTAAAAACATCGAGTCCATAAAGGGACCAACAAAATCAATGTGCACCCTTTGCCATGGAGATGAGGGCCACTCCCATGGATGTAGAGGGGCTTGTGGTGGGGCGTTTTGGACCTTCTGGCATCCTGTACAGCTCTTGGTCATCTCTTCGATTTCTCTTTCGATTCCGGCCACCACACAAATGCTCTGGCTAAGTTCTTCATTTTTACCCCTCCCAGATGACCCTCATGAAGCTCATTGAGCACTCTATCCTTCAATTTGGGTGGAATTACTACTCTGGATCCAAACATCAAGATTCCTCTGCACACTGACAGCGCTTCTCTTCTTGGCGAGAATGCTGGCAGCAGTGGTTCACCATGTTCTGGCCATCCCTTCACCGTTAAATCATAGACCCAGGAGAGTGTCGGGTCATTTCGTGTTTCCTTTTCTATGTTTGCATTCGTCACAGGGAGACATTCGACAATAGTCGAGTGGAATAACTCCACTGGATCCACTGCCAGTTCTTCTTCCACCGTCGGCAACGGTAGACGTGACAATCCATCAGCATTCCCATGCTGTTTAGTTCCTTTGTACTCGATGTCATATTGGTGTGCCCCTAGGAAAAGGGACCACCTCTGTAGCCGTTGTGCCGTCATTATCGGTACGCCCTTCTGAGGGTTGAAAATGGAGACGAGAGGTTGATGATCAGTTAGTAGAGTAAATTTCTGACCGTGCAGGTAGTGATTGAATTTCTTCACCCCCCACACCAGGCTGAGGGCCTCTCTGTCAATCTGGGCATAGTTACGCTCGGCTGAAGTTAACGAGCGTGACGCAAAAGCTATCGGCCTCTCAGAACCATCAAGGAATTAATGTGACAGTACCACCCCAATGCCGTAGGGAGATGCATCACACGCCAGTCTTATCGGTAGTGATGGGTTGTAGTGAGCCAATACTTCTCTTGAAGTGATTACGTCCTTACTCTTCTGAAAGGCCCGCTTACATTCATTGCTCCATTTCCATGCTACTCCCGTTCGTAGTAGGGCGTTCAGTGGATGCAGAATTGTGGACAAATTCGGCAAAAACTTATGGTAGTAATTCACCAATCCGAGGAATGACCTCAGTTGTGACACATTTTCAGGCGCTGGAGCCTTAACTACCGCTTCAATTTTGTCAGGGGACTTATGCAACCCCTCTTCATCAATCACGTGGCCACAATACGATAGCTGTTTCTTAAAAAACTCGCACTTGGGGCGATTGGCTCGTAGCCCATGTTCACGTAGTCTAGTGAGCACCTGCTCTAGGTTGGCAAGGTGTTCACTTTCATCTTCACCTGTCACTAGGATGTCGTCCAAGTAACAGTGAGTCCTCGGAATCCCTTGCAGGACTTGTTCCATCGCTCTTTGCCATATCGCCGGAGCTGATGCTACTCCGAATACCAGTCGATTATACTGGTAAAGACCTTTGTGAGTGTTTATCGTGAGATGCCTCCTAGAGGATTCTTCAACCTCCATCTGCAAATATGCTTGCGCCAGGTCAATTTTTGTAAAACGCTTCCCTCCGGATAGTGAGGCGAAGATATCTTTTATCCTTGGAAGAGGATATTGTACTGTGTGAAGGACTGGGTTCACTGTCACCTTGAAGTCCCCACAGATGCGAACCTTCCTTGGCTCCTCAGACTTATTGTTTAACGTTTTCTTCATGACAGGAACGATGGGTGTCGCCCACTCGCTCCAGTCTACCTTAGATAACACGCCTGCATTCTCCAGATTCTCCAGCTCTGCCTCGACGGCTGGGCGAATTGCATATGGTACCGGTCTTGCTTTGAAAAGCTTGGGAATTGCATTCTCCTCTATTTTTATCGAGGCGGTTACGCCTTTAAGAGTGCCCAGTTCTTGTTGAAATACCTCTTTGGCATCAGCTAAGATTGTTGACAATTGGCCAGGAGTGACGTCGTCATCCTTTTTACCAGCCACCGTCAGTGCCTGAATGGAGTGCCAGTCTAAACTTATCTTTCTGATCCATTCACGTCCCAATAATGGTGGTCCACCATCTTGCAGAATGTAGAGATACAATTTCCGTATTTTCTTGCCGTTGTATTCGACAGGCACCCTTATTTTTCCTCTGGGGTATACTTTTTGCCCCGTATACATCCTCAAGACAATGGATGTCTCTCTCAAGGGTATGTGTGAGAATAGCCGCTCGTAGTCTCGTCAATTCATGACAGTTAGAGCTGATCCTGTATCCAATTCCATTTTGGCTTGAGACCCTGCTATCGTGAGGGTGACCCAAATGGTTCGGTGATCCTCTTTTGTGATTACATTGTGAAGTTTGAGACAGCTTAGTCTCTTGTTCCCGGATTCACTATCGCTCATCTGGTCTTCGGAACTACTGTCCGTCATCTTTTGTAAATTGCTGTACGGTTCCTTAGTAGCCTTTTTATTGTCGTTGGTCTTCTTCTCAGACCTGCAAACTCGTGCAATGTGTCCCATCTTTCTGCATTGCCTGCATATTTTGTCCTTGGACCAGCAGTCCTTCTGGTCATGGTTTGTTCTGCTGCAGCGATAACATTTTGCAAATCCCCTTGTCATTTCGTGGGTGCTGTATTCCTGTGGCTTTTGTTGTATTTCCGCAGCTCCCCTTGCTGCTGCTTCGTATGATACTGCCACGCTGAAAGCCTTATCTAGCGTCAGCTCTTTCTCTGAGATTAACCTCTTCTGGGTTCCTTCACTCAGGAGTCCACAGACAAATTTGTCCCGTAAGGTATCTGCCAGTCCTGCTCCGAACTGGCAGTGCTTTGATAGCTTGCGTAGTTCCGTAAGGTAATCAGCATTGCTCTCATTTTTATGCAGATTTCTCCTGTGGAATTTAAATCTTTCTGCTATCAGCAGCTGTGTAGGATTTAGGTGTTCCTGTAGGATAGCAACAATTTTGTTAAAACTCTTCGCCTTCAGTTTGGCTGGAGTAATCAGGTCCCGCAATAGGCCGTACGTTCTTGCGCCCATTAAATTTAGCAATACCGATGCCTTTTTCCCCTCGGCTATTTCATTTGCCTCGCAATATACCTTGACTCTTTCCACATATGTGGTCCAGTCTTCTATTGCATTATCGAAGGCAGTGATATCGCCAGTCTTTGGCATCATGAAAATCTAAGATGGCATCTCCCGCGCTTTTCCTTCATCCCCGATGGATCAAAATGGCGCCTCCCACGCTTTTCCTTCTTCCCCGCCGAGTTAAGATGGCGCCTCCCGCGCTTTCCCGCCGCTGCCGCTTCTGTCAACGCCGATCTCCGCGGTATTTTTATTTTTAACCATTCCCGTCGTGGAGCGGACCCTCTGGGACACTTCCCTCCCTCTTCTTAGGTCTGAACGCTGCCCGGCTGTGAAGCACCGGCCGCGCCATGTGTGCTCCACCCTCTCTCTCTCTCTTTGCTTCCCGACTCGCTGCCCAGCCCCATTGCAGAGCCACCCGATCGAGCTCTAGCCCGCCGCAGCCCAGGAAGGATCAGTGCACTACCTGCCACCAGCCCGATTAGCTGGGAAACCACAGACTGGGGAACCAAGCCTGGCTCTTGACAGTCTCCCCTGCAAGTTTTCAATCCGATAATTTGGAGGGCGGTTGCCCACGGTCGACGCCCGTTTCTCGAGTTTCTTTGTATTATTTTTTTTTTCTTTTCTGGCTTCGACCTTCAATAACATCGTCTGAGGTGCTGCCGAGTTGCAGGTAAGTTTGTTTCTTACTCGTCGCCAGTATTAAATCCATGTGTTAATGGAGACACGGAATGCAGGAGTTGGTTTAACAAGTCTTTACTGAATGGAGACAATCTGGAAACTGAAACTACAGAAGCCTGCCAGGGCCTTTTATACAGGGATGGTCACTGCCGGTACTGCAGTCTGAGACCAGTTATTCCCTTAAAGGGACATACACAACACACATGATGACCATTCAGTGGCTGCTGACATCAGTCCTCATATGAGTTACTGATGTATGCTTTGTAATTCTTTCACCAGGTTGCTGAGATATCCCCCTCTCTCCGTCTCCCACCTCCAGCTGCTCGGTGACTCCCGATACGTCTAACGCAGCTTCCTCTGCTGTTGTGAGGGTGGCAAATGATGGAGGACCACCTCCAGTTCTCTCCTTTACCTCCTTGCTCTCTTTTCCTGCAAGGAGGTAAAGATGAGAAGGTTGAGTGAGAGTGATGGAATGAGTGTAAGGAATGGATGGGTTACATCTTTAGAGGGAGACTATGATGGAGTGAGGTGGTAATGCCAAGTGGCCTCCTTGTGTGTTGTTAGTGGGTATGATTGCATTAGGGTGAGTGTGATTGTGAGGGGTGGCTAGTAAGATGGAGATGTGATAATGTAGATAGAGATAGAAGGATGGGTGGAGGTGCAAGGTATGTTGGTGTGACAGCAGCAGGATTGGGAAGGTTGAGTGATGGGGATGTGATGAGAGCAGGATAAAGTTAAGTGTGGCTTTGTACTCATTTTTCCTTATCTAATAAGTTCATTGAAAGGTTTCCAGCACTGCACCCAGGTCCTCCTACCCACACCCCTGCTCTTCACCTCCTTTGCAATTTGGAGCCAACTCTTTTGGTCTCCTGGGTGGGTCTCTTCCGCACATTTGAAGGGAAGATGACCTCCCTGCGTGCTCTGACTCCCTCCGCAAGCATATGGAGGGATTCAACTGAGAACCTGGGTGCAGCCCTCGGCCTCTGTGCAATCATGTTTGCTAGTGTTTGGAACGCTCCAAAGGTGCAATACAGTGACTGCACACTCCTAGATGAACCTTCAAATGCAATGTGACCTTGGCTCCTTTAAATATCCTGGCTGAAAACGTGTCATCGATGACGTCATCAGACCCGCGCCATTTAATTGGGCCAGGTAACGCGCAGGGCAGCCTTAATAGGCTCCATTAACGCAAAGTCGATTTCTGCAGTGGGATGGAAGCAAGAACAGAGTCGCGACCCACCACAGCGACCGCCCGCACCCGACCCGCCCAGGCACAGAAAAGTCCGGCCTGTTTGTTCCTTGACAAAGATATAAACAGGATAGTAGTCATCTCTCCAGCCTAAAGTAAATTCTGTACATACAGCAGTTTTATTCCCCCCCCCACCCCCAACAGAACACTCTCCAGACTACATCTGTGAATCTGTCCAGGTGTGAAAATATCACATTACTTAGTTAGATATCTGCCAGTTGCTGGCAGTGCTAAGTTGCAAAGAATACCCCTTACTGTTCCATTCTCCACAAACACAGACCAGCCATCAGATAACATTCCCTGGTGGAACAGGCGAGAGTGCCGGAATGGCCTACTCCTGTTCCTCTGTTCCCAGCATATGAGTATTGTGCTGAGAGAACATAATATGTGAAATTAAAATGAGTTCTGGCAGCATTTCATTTTCCTTGGGAATTATCCATAAATGACTTCAGCTGCACACTAAAAGTGCGTTAATACCAGCTACTCAGCTTTTGAAATTATAAGAATGAAAAGACAGATAAATGAAAGCTGAGGAAAAACCTGCATCAGTTATTGCAGATAAATATGAAGATGAAGTGATTGTACAGCCGTGACAAGATTTGAACAATTGAGCTTCTGACTATTTTTTATTCTGAGAATCTGAGAAATAATTACATTCAATCAGGGTCACAGAAATTGGCCTTGGTTTAGAGTTTTAAATCACCTCAACTAAAACCCATCAAATTCACTCCAAACAATAAGCCTTAAAGAAACATTTATTTCCTTTATAATAGGCTACAAAACCCAAAATCTTTTTGAAAGTAAACATTAGAGGGACAAATTTAACGGGCAGTTGAAATGGTTGCAGCGACTTATATGCTGCTGTTTTCCTGCGGCTTGTAATCCTAACCCGCTCTTTTGAGCAGGCGAGGGGGACACCCACCAGAAGGCAGTGGGGTCCTCCTTTCGATATGCAGATCGGGTTCCAATGACTCAAGTCTGACTGCAATTTTAACTGAGGCCTGCGGGGAGAAGCTATTGTAGCTTCCCTGCCAGGCCAAACCAGCTGCAAGAGGCACCAGGGCCAGAAAAGGCTCAGAAAGGTAGGATTAAAAAAAAAATGTTGTTTCCTTGTGGGCTAAAGGATCACTCCTGCTCCTCTGGGCCCCACAGGGAAACCTTGGGCCTTCACTGCCCTGGGCATCTCTCTCCTACGCTGGTTCCCGACCCTCTCTCCCAGCCACTTACCTGAGTGCCGGGGACCATTCCATCAGTTCCCTAGTGGCGGCCTCCTGTTGTCAAAATCCCACTCCCACCCACTGTAGGATTCTCAAAATTGAACTTTGTATTATAAAGGGTCAAATGGCAGAAGAGGCCATGATTTTTAAAGATTGTTCTAAAAGAAGCCCAGAAAAAGGGGCATACAAAATGGCCACCATACCACATCACCGGCTTATTGGGACATTTTAAAATGGTTCCTGCGAATCCTCAGACAGCTTTGTGGATTCAGCCCACAGTAAGTTCTGGAAGCCGTTTCTGAGAGAACGAAACCAGACCCCCACATATACATATGGATTAGATGCAGATCCAGTCAAGATCAGCCTGGAGACAGAGGCCATCTAAATGTTGACCCAGACAAAAGGGGACAATTTCATATTCATGAGAACAGCACCAAGGACTAGATAACGAGATCAGCGGGACATTAAAAACAATGAAGGTCATTTCAAACCAGAGATGGGCCTTTACCGGCCATCTAAAATATTTTAAAATATAATAACTACCCCGCTGTGCTCCCAGCCCGCCAAAAGTTAAAAAAGACTAACCTGATTTTGGGCGGGAAGTCGAGGCTTCTGAAGGAAAAGTATAATTGGAAGAGGTTGGAGTGGAGTAGAGACAGTTGAATTCGGGGAGGAATTCAGTCAGTTGGTTGGCGTTCCAGCTTTCCAGCTTGCAGGCCTGCCCAGCTTTTGAGCTGGGTGGAGAGGAGTCGCTTCGGGAGTAGATCAGCGGGACTCCTCTCCATCGATGGAGAGGAAGGAGAAGAAGACCAAACCGCCATCAAGAAGACCATTCGAGCCGGCGTCCCGCCCCGGGTTCAAACATCAGGAGATCATCGACCAACCCCGGGCCGTTGACGAAAACGAGAGGCCCTCTCCCGACTCGGGAGAAGAGACAAAAATAAACTGAAGAAACGATGGGAGCCAGCCCAAGGCTCCTCTGACCAGGGTCGAGCCAACAATCCTCGACCCCACTGACATCCAGAACCAGCCGGTGTCCAGCCGCCCCTGACCCCCACCTCAGGAGAGGTGTGGCGCAGCTCGCTGGGGCTCCACGATCCACGTGGAGACAGGACGCCTGAAAGGACCAAACGCAGACTGGTTCAAAACCTTGCACTTCCTAGTTGGATTGATGAGCATGTTCCTGGCCCTTCACAATCAGGTCTAGATAGGTTTAAGGGGGTGGATTTCAGGGTACAATTAACATGAGTTGTTGTCCCTCGATATTCCGTGTGTTTCCTTATTTCATGATGATTTTTGTAGAGTATAAGATGCCTGTATTTGCCTTAGTTAGTATTGTGTCATTATGATTTGTTTGTGTTTTTCCCTCCCATGTACTGTCTTATCTGTTTGCATTTGAACTCTCTTATCTGTTTGCATTTGATTTATTTTTCCTTATGCAATAAAATTTCATTTTGTTTCATCAAACTTGGTCTATAAGAGTTTTCTCTACATTGTAGTTCCTGCCCCAAAGTCCAGAGTATAGAATCTAAGGGGCGAGTGGGTCGAACCACTCAAGGTTTTACTGTGTAAGAGAGAGAGGCCTCTAGAGAGAGAAACCTCTGCGATCTAAAAACCCCTTACAGAAAATGGCGACCATGGCAGGACTCTGGCAGCATGATTGCAATGTAGTAGATCCGAGTTTGAATGGTCGAAATGCAATGGACGAGAGGAAAGCGGATTATGTCTTTGGCAAGGTAAATCTCACTAAGCAGTGGATTTCCGATCTCTTACTGGATGGGCGTCCGGTGGATGCAGCCATCAGGTGGACAGATAGCAAAGAGCATAAGAAATCAGTCGAGAAGGCAATGTGGCTGATGTGTTACAAGAAGCAGGCCCAGATCTTGGACCGGGTCATTGCAGCACAGGCAGCCAGGATCACAACCAAGGCAGCAGAGATAGAGGAAAAGGCCATGGGTGGGGAAAAACTCATCACAGCGCTTCAAGCACTGAATCAGGAATGCCAAGTGGTAGCTAGTCAACATCAGGCTAGGATAGAGTACCTGGAGTACCAGGTTACTGAGGCAAAGATCAATGAAACGAGGATACGGGAGAAAAATGCCCGCCTCGCACAACAGCTAAGAGCGCAGGAGGGGAGAGTAGTGGAGGTTAAGGCAGCTTACAAGCTAGCCCTTGAGCACGGGTTTGAGAGCACACACCACGGCCCCTGCAAAAAGACCATAGAGGACCTACGAACGGCCCTGGTTAAGGCAAAAGGCATGGTGTGTCTCGTCTACCCGAAAGCCAGTCACATGGACTTTTTAAAGGAATCGAAACAGCCGATTCCAGCTGAAGTAGTTGTGGTACCAGCCACCGAGCCCTCAGCACCGCCGAGCTACAGTGAGACTTGGCCGGAAAAACAGGGGGTGGTAAAAGAGGAGGTAGCCGAGGTAGAATGTGAGGAAGAACAGCCACTGGTAGCGAAGCAGGGACCGGCATCAATGTGTCCCGCTCGGCACCAGAGGTTCGGTCCCAACGCCGCAAATGGTGATGTCGGACCCCACCAGAACCAGCTTGTGGTGCCCTAAGCTGCTCCGCAATTAAGGTCCATGGTGAGCCACTTCGCACGACTCACAGTAAAGGGAGATCCCTCGATTCATTTCAGAGAGATAGAGGAAACAGCAGCCATTAATGACTGTGATGATCAGGAACAGGTGAAACTGTTGCTTTTCTCCCTGGAATGCACAATCCTTCAGTGCCTCTCAGATGAGAGTAAGGGGACGGAAAGGGTATACGGATCTCAGGGAGGAAGTTTTAGAAGTAATGGGAGTGGACGACGGCAGTCCGTTCGACCGTGTGGAAGGGACTGTGCAGCTATCTGGAGAACCCCCACGGGTTTTCGCAGAAAGGCTGTGGCCAGTGTATCGACGCAGCTGTCCGGGCATGCCTGAAAGGGTTGCAATGAACGACGAACAGCGGGTTCATTGGCTCCGTTGCTTGGCCACCAACAGCTTGCCAGAGATACGGGCCCTAGCCAGATCTTGGTTTGATCCCCAAGGTCCCGGTGTCACGGAGGAGACGGTGCTCCCTCAGCTAAATGTTGCGTACAGGAATTGTAGAGGTCAGGAAACACCTCCCCAGAAGGGAAAGGTGCATGAGGCAAAACCCGCAGCCCCAAGCAAGAAGGAGTGGCGTCAGGAGGGGAATCGCCCTGTCCAAGCCAAGCTCAATTGCTACGGATGTGGGAAGGATGGGCATTGGCGCAAGGACTGTAGAAATCCATGGAAGGATAACAAAGGGAAATTTCCTGCAGCCCAAGCCCAAGCCCAGACCGCCGCCCCAGCACCAGCCCAAACCCAAGCCGTAGCTCCTGCTCCAGCACAAGGAGCTAGTGCAGTTATGGATCCCGCTGCGATTGAATCAATCATAGAGACAATGCGGTCTGTGATGATTTCACAGGGGAAAATAGCTGTCACGACCGGTCTTGTCGTGCCTGAAACCCCGACCGTTGTGCCCAAATGACTAGAGTCGGCGCAGCCCGTCTACCTGTGTGCGCTGCGATATGATGTATGGAGACGACCCCTCGTGGAGATGGATGTGGAGGAGTTAAAAGGGACCTATCTGTTGGATAAGGGAGCATCGTGCACCGTAATCCACGCAGGTAAGCCCACCACCTCGCCTCTGTCCACCGGTGTCCCATACCTCCTGTCGGGCTTCATGAGCGAAGAACAGGCTGGCGCACATTCCCTTCCCCTCTCCATTCGCTTAGGACCACTCCGCACCACGTGGAGGTGTACACTAATGAAGTGGGAAGTGGGAGGTGGAACGGGAGTCCTGGGGTCTCATTTCTTGGTGGCCCACGGGATCTATGTGGACTTGAGAAATCATTGTCTCTGGGGAGTGGGTACGAATGTGGAAGAGATAGAAAGTGTTAAGGAAAACCCAACGAAGGCGCGGGTTGGCCGGCGAGAAGTAAAATTCTTGGGTCTAACCCTATGCGCTGGCGAGAGAGCCGTAGACCAGGAGGATAGACCGGAATCGGTGAAAAATCCACCGGTCCACACCAGTCGCGCAGTAGAGGTGTCCCGACGCAACAAGTGGTTTCACGTAAGACGGTGTAAACTGTTTAAACCGGGTGCAAGAGCATCAGCAACCGAAGCCAGGTCTGAGGGTAAAGATCCTCAGCCTGAGGCGTGCGATGAGTCACAGACGACACAAGCTGGCGTTGTAGCCTGCTTGGAAGGAGAAGCTGTCCCGCCCACCTGGGGGGTGGCTTCCCCAATGGCCTGGGACTCAGATGAGGAGGGGCCCGAACAACAAGGTCCCGCCCTCGACACGATTCTGGAGGAGGTGGAGTCGGAGGACGGAGGTCCCGCCCTCGACTCGAGCGTGGGGGAGGTAGAAATTGGGGGCGGAGATCCTCCACCTGTAGGGACAGGTGAGGAGGAGTCGTCTGCCACAGACCCAAATCCCAAAGGGGCGGAGCCTGAGGGGAGGGAGCCGAAGCCCACAGTCGTGGAAGAGCCACGGGCTGTGAGAGCTAAAGTCCCACCCGAAGGTCCACTCGCCAAGGGAGCCTGCCCGAATCCCAAAGGGGCAGAGCCTGAGGGGAGGGAGCAGAAGCCCACAGTCATGGAAGAGCCACGGGCTGTGAGAGCTAAGGTCCCACCCGAAGGTCCACTCGCTAAGGGAGCAACGCCCAAAGTACCTTTTCGCAGGTCGACTCGAACGCCTCAGCCAGTAAAACCTTGGCCCGAGTCCCCCGCTCCCAGTAAACGCCGACTTGAGAAATCCTTGACAAAACGCAGCCCCCGATTAACAGCAAAAGGCTGGGGGGAACCCAGGCCACAGGTCACTGCAACCCCGCCACAGGGAGCGGCGAGCTGCAGTCCAATCAGGGATTAGGCAAGCCGCCCGGGGCCGGGCGGCGCTGTACATAAGTTAAGTTTAAGTTTAAGGTTAAGGTGTGTAAATATTAAGGTGATTAGAGTTTAAGTAGTTTTGAAATCTGCCCAGTATGTGTGTAGTTTTGGATCGAGGTCAAAAGACCCGATCATGCCGTCACCTAAGCCAGAATCTCTTGGGAGCCTGGCTATATTGTTTGATCTGTTACAGGAGTCAGAAAGGATGAGAGGGATCCTCGTCGCGTTCATGACGATAGGATGGAGCTGGGCCTATCGGGGCCGCACCAAGGACTCCTCAATTTACGGGTGCTCTGGCAACAGAGGCCCCGTCGCGACTGATGGAACCGTCCCACGGGACGCTGAAGAGACTGCTGTATACTTCCATGAAGGAAGATGGCCAGGCTGGCTGGGGTCGAACTCTACTGAATACTCCAGCCAGACGGGGTTTGCATACAGGGAAACGTCTCTGATGTGCCCCAGGGTGAGGGTCATCGCACCCAGGATCAGCGTCACCGCTGGGAGGAAGATTTGCCTGGTCTGCCACGGACGGGTACCTTTGGGTCGGTGGTGGTGGCTGCGCAGGTTGAGCAGCACCATGAAGAACTTTACTGTGGAGTGGGAGAGACTGGGTAACAACACCCATCGGACTATTACGGGAACTCATGGGGGATTGAGTGTCTGTTAGGACAAATGGTGGGAACCATATGAGGGGAGCTACATCTGTATGTGGGGTTCAGAGCGCGCTTGCCCCACAGGCATCTCCATCTTTTTCCAAAGACAGTGGCAGGATGCTGGACAAGGAATGAGGTGGGACGTCAGCACACGGGCGTGTGGAGTCCCATACTCTCAGATCCCAGTAAACGCCACTGAGCTCATCACCCGACCCCGCAAGCCCCTGCCCACAATTGGGTAGCTAAAGCCCTCAAGGAAGGGTGCCCCACCACAACTAAGGGACTCGGGAACGGATTGGTATTGGTGCCCACAGGTCAGGTGCTGTATCAAGGGGTGCACTACGCGGTGGCTTCGGTGATTTTAAACCTCACCGAGGTACGATTGTCAGAATGGTGCCCCAAGGAAACGGAGCAATTATACCAGGTCCTGTTATCAAACATGTTTAAACAGTTTTACGAATTCGACTTTGCCGATGTCGACAGAGCCGAATTGTACACCACACCACATGAGGTGTTGGACAGAATAGGGAGACAAAGAAGGGGTGCAGTAAATTGTGGGAGACTACAGTCTCCCGCGTAAAGAAATTGGCAACACAGCGAGCTACAAGAAATAGGTCTTTACTCCAACTCTCACAATACAGTCCTGAATTCGTACAGCCCGTGAACCTGTGATGACTCACGGATTGGTCACCTGCTGGAACCTGATTGGTTTTCCTTCTCTCAGCAGCAGGCAAGTCTGAACATGCCTTATTCCTCTCAGCTTGCAACTGTCTTGCGGGGGGAGGGGAATACAGCAGTTAAAAGGGGATTATACAGGTTTATCTACATACACACAGTGTTTCCCCAATTTTCACAGCTTTTAATACAGGAACGTCCGTCATCAACACACTGGATGACGTGGAGCTGCAAACCCAGATCAATGGTTTGAAAACACAGTTGAGAAAGATACTGACTGACGAGAATAAGGTAGTAGGTTCTGAGTTACATGAGGACCAGGCCATGACACTACACTTAAAAGAAATTATAGCTGAGCTGGAGAAACACGCTAGAATGGTAAATGCTCTCATGAGGGAGGATCGGAATGCGTCCGATCAGGCTGCGCAGAATGAAGCTTGTGTGCTATACGGGGCGTGGTTACTGGGCGAGAGTTGCAGTAACCTGGAGGATTTAAAACAAGGTTTAGTCCCCTCCTGGGTCAGCAACAAGCAACTTGCAGCCCTCCACCCTTTTGAGAGTACATTGAATCCGTGCCAGCTCAGACTAGCTTCAGAGGCCTACCCAGTCCCAGTGGACTGTGGACGTCTAATCACACCATTATGGGTACAGTGGTAAGAATGCCGGTGATGGGAAAGACAGCTAAACCCGCCCCGGTATACAGGGTGGAGAACATTGGAGTCATTCAGGGGGGTGCGCACATTCACTACACAGGGTCCCACCTTACGTCATTCGATGGGAGCATGCTGTAAGTGGGGCATCTTTTTAACTGGTTTATGGTAATTTACCTGGCCAGCAGCCTTTGCCTCTCAGCTCTGACCAATTCCAACCTTTTACCTGGTTTACGGTAATTCACCTGGTCAGCAGGCTTTTGCTGCTGCACTCTAAACCAATTTACAAACAGTGGTTTCGAATCGCTACCCCTACTTCAGTTCTGAGTGGAGGAACTTATAATTAATTATTTTAAAACGGACAAGTGGTTTGGATGAGAGAAAAATCAAGTTTTATTACCTAAATAAACTACAATCAAAAGAATAAACTATACCACACGAACACAGTAATTACAGTAAAACTATATAACAGGGGGTTGCAGACGGCGAAAACGAGGGATAAAATGGCTCCAATGTTACTTAAACAATCTTAGCAATTACCCTTAAATCACCACCCCTTAACTCCTGCTAGGTTGCCTTGCCGAGGAGTCAGAAGACCCTGCTCACCTCTGGTCCCAGGAAGTAAAGTGAGAGAGATAGCTTCTCAGCAGTTATCTTATATACCTGGTGAGCCCCCTGCCGTTCTGCCTTGCAAGGGCTGTGTGCAAAATTCCCACCCAAAGGGCCCAACACACAAGAGAAAGCTGTGATTGGCTAACTCAGAGTGGTTGGACTGGGTTAATGTGTCTTCCGGAGCTCCCTGGGCTGAAACAAAAGGGAAATACAACTGCTCTATTGTCCAGAATGCTAGGTGATTTAAACCCATTCAGCTCTTAAACGGTTCCCATTCAAGATCCAAAAGTCTCTTCTGCAGTTTAGATGTATCCACTCGATATACAAACAAATGCTAATAGCATTCAATTGCTTTGTAAACAAAGCATTGTCCTGTGGTCATCTGGAACGGCAATTGATTGACAGTCTTGAGTGCTAAGCAAACAAAGTTCCTTTGTTCATGCTGGCAGTTTCAAGCACTCGATCTTAGAGTCAACATTGTAGAACGTTTTGTAAACAGGCATCGATTGTCCTGCTGCAGGGGGGGTGGGGACACCCCTTTGATTGGCAGCTCCATTGAACCTTACTTCCAGACACAGAAAGCTGCTTTCCAAGTCCTTTGTCTTCGGCCATGTGGTGTGACAGCCATTTTTATCCCAGGAAATTTAAAAGCACAACGCCCAGGGATTCTTTAATCAAAAAAATTAATCTTCAGAACTGTAAATTATTGTGAATTCTTACAATGCAATGACGGGTACCGACCTCTCGGGGTGCCGGAGCCGGGGAGCACGCATCATCCTGTGTCCCCAGCACTTGAATGCCCATTCCAAACCACAGTGCGGGTTCAGAACTGCTGGCGCGAAGCCTATAAATTGCACCATGGAAGCAATGGCACTAGGCCATGTGCCCCTGCTGGTGGCATATATAGGAGGTGGGACATACTGTGTCACCACTGCAGCGCCCCACTACCAACATGGACAGCACGGTTGGTGTCCGGTTAGTGACAGCAGCTTCTGTTTCAAGCCCAGGGCAGAAGTTCAAGTGGCCCAAGAGCGAATTGTCCCCATTCCTGAACCTTCCACTGTTCACATCACTGTTAAAGTAAATTTCACCGATCTGCAGCGACTCGTTGCACATTTTGGGTATATTATTCGCCCTCTCTCTGAACACCTCACCAAGATATTAAAAGTCTTTGTTGTTTCACAGAAACACTTCTACACACTGGAGCAGAAGACTTTAGAGATAGGGGCAGACATATTGGACATAGTGACCCCACCATGGTGGGACCTGTTCACTAATATAGAAGTCCCTTCTTGGATTAGGATAGCCTCCCACATTCTTGTAGTGTGCCAGGTTGCCATTGTAGTTTATTTACTGTTGGTACACTGTAAAAAGATCAAACATTCGCAAAAGTATGAGAATAGAGGGGAATGGAGGGAGCATTATGTGCGGGTAGAAGAAGAGACACCCGTTTAGATTTTTCCTGCTGTGTATAAAGTTGAAACTTTCCCTCCCTCCTCTGTATTATTTTTGACATGTATTCATGTGCATTTTGATTTTTCACGTGTGTACTTTATTTTATTATTGAAGTTTATTAGATGTGTTATTGTTATTAAAGGATAGTGTGTATGCACCAGGTGATGTAGGGGTATAAGGCCCCCCTCCACGCCTGGAAGTAAGTTGTTAGATTTTAACTCCAAGGTATTGCCATCTGTAGATGCTCAATGTACACTAGATTTTTTCTGAAATGGGAAATGCATGTGTCGTGGGGTCATAGATAGGTAAATAATGGGGATGGTTTGATTGTGGAAAGTCAGAAAATTTTGCTCACCCAGATTTATGATACTTCAAGCAAGTTACAGTATCTTCGGGGGGGGTGTAGGATTCGCAAAATTGAACTTTATATTATAAAGGGTCAAATGGCAGAAGAGGCCATGATTTTTAAAGACTGTTTTAAAAGAAGCCCAGAAAAAGGGGCATACAAAATGGCCACCATACCACATGACCGGCTTATTGGGACATTTTAAAATGGTTCCTGCGAATCCTCAGACAGCTTTGTGGATTCAACCCACAGTAAGTTCTGGAAGCCGTTTCTGAGAGAACGAAACCAGACCTCCACATATACATATGGATTAGATGCAGATCCAGTCAAGATCGGCCTGGAGACAGAGGCCATCTAAATGTTGACCCAGACAAAAGGGGACAATTTCATATTCATGAAAACAGCACCAAGGACTAGATAACAAGATCAGCGGGACATTAAAAACAATGAAGGTCATTCCAGACCAGAGATGGGCCTTTACCGGCCATCTAAAATATTTTAAAATATAATAACTACCCCGCTGTGCTCCCAGCCCGCCAAAAGTTAAACAAAGACGAACCTGATTTTGGACAGGAAGTGGAGGCTTCTGAAGGAAAAATATAATTGGAAGAGGTTGGAGTGGAGTAGAGACAGTTGAATTCGGGGAGGAATTCAGTCAGTTGGTTGGCTTTCCAGCTTTCCAGCTTGCAGGCCTGCCCAGCTTTTGAGCTGGGTGAAGAGGAGTCGCTTCGGGAGTAGATCAGCGGGACTCCTCTCCATCAATGGAGAGGAAGGAGAAGAAGACCAAACCGCCATCAAGAAGACCATTCGAGCCGGCGTCCCGCCCCGGGTTCAAACATCAGGAGATCATCGACCAACCCCGGGCCGTTGACGAAAACGAGAGGCCCTCTCCCGACTCGGGAGAAGAGACAAAAATAAACTGAAGAAACCTATACGAAGGCCAGCCCAAGGCTCCTCTGACCAGGGTCGAGCCAACGATCCTCGACCCCGCCGACATCCAGAACCAGCCGGTGTCCAGCCGCCCCTGACCCCCACCTCAGGAGAGGTGTGGCGCAGCTCGCTGGGGGCTCCACGATCCACGTGGAGACGGGACGCTTGAAAGGACCAAACGCAGACTGGTTCAAAACCTTGCACTTCCTATTTGGATTGGTGAGCATGTTTCTGGCCCTTCACAATCAGATCTAGATAGGTTTAAGGGGGTGGATTTAAGGGTACAATTAACATGAGTTGTTGTCCCTCGATGTTCCGTGTGTTTCCTTATTTCATGATGATTTTTGTAGAGTATAAGATGCCTGTATTTGCCTTAGTTAGTATTGTGTCATTGTGATTTGTTTGTGTTTTCCCTCCCATGTACTCTCTTATCTGTTTGCATTTGATTTATTTTTCCTTATGCAATAAAATTTCATTTTGTTTCATCAAACTTGGTCTACAAGTGTTTTCTCTACATTGTAGTTCCTGCCCCAAAGTCCAGAGTATAGAATCTAAGGGGCGAGTGGGTCGAACCACTCAAGGTTTTACTGTGCAAGAGAGGGAGGACTCTAGAGAGAGAAACCTCTGCGATCTAAAACCCCTTACACCACTGGCCAGCTAACGCTTTCCACTAGGGCGGGAGACTGCAGCTGAGGTCCGGGAGTTTAAAGCTCCTAGGCCTCACGCTGTGGAAGGCTGGATGGTTTGCCATTCACCTCGGCCTCCGCTCGCATGTCTCCCAGCCAGGAGTTAAAATCAGCCTGTAAGTTTAACATTACGTTGCCTCTCTGAATCTGTTTGATGCTACATTTTGAATGATTTTTTGCAAAGAAATTTTCAATTTGTCCTTTTCAAGGTATTCCCTTACCATATACCTTACCAACACAGGAGGTAACCAAACAGCTCCCAGGAGTCTATCATTGCTGTTCTCTAACCAAGGAAACATCTAACCATCAATGTGGGAATGAAGGAAATCTTATAGGAATTGTCCAGTAGTTCAAAATCAAACAGAGAATATTGTACATCTGTGCTTGGTATTTGATGGCATGGACGCTCAAGGGGAAATTTATAATGACAGTTTTGTGAATCTAGTTGATGGCTGTTCACTGCATGCTACTATGGGTCTTGCGTCAGGCACATTGCATCCTACTCCCTTCCTCCTGTGGTTACTGGTCCTCTGCAACATAGCTCCTGCACACTTGGTTGTCCAGATGCTGCAGCAAAGTTGGTGAATAATCTTTGACAAAATCATAAAATTCAGTACATGCACTGAACTTTTAAAAAATAGATTCCCTTTCCACTTTGCACTGACTGTATCAGTAAGGAAGGTAACATTATGTTGATTTTTCACAGATCACAGTTGCACATGGCTGAGTAGACAAGAGAAAAACCTTGTAAAAGCATCAGGTGATGGGAACCAGTCGGGTGCAGAGTTTAAAGCTCTGACTCAAACATGATGGACTGGAATTCCAATACTTGAGAGATGGCCAGAGTCCTCAAGATACTACCAGAAGGGTAGTAGTACAAAGAAGATGTAGGTGGCCTGTTAAAGTTTGCAGAAAATAGAAACTCTCTTGCAGGCCCCAGAGAGGAAGGCAGAATCAGAGAGAGTGAAAGGAAGCAGCCTTGTGGAACGTTAAAGCAGAAATTTATTGAACATTGGCAGTATTCCAGTGAAATCCGCTTCAAGGGAGAAGGGCATAGGCCAGGTACAGCATGTTAGGAGAATAAGATGTCGGTGTGGGAGCTCAGAAAGCTTGCAAACGACCACTGAAAACTACAGAACACAGAAAATTTGTGACCCAGTCAACAGCTGTCAGAAAGGAAAAGAAAATATCAGAATTACTTGAAAGGGATATCTATCGAACAGATTAGTTAGAAAGTTAGAAAGACTTGAGACTGGCTCACAAGAAATGCTTCAAATAAAGCTCTGAGATCCAAGTAGTTTACATAGGAACAGGAAAAGGCCATTCAGCCCCTTGAGTCTGTTCCATCATTCAATCAGATCATGGCTGATCTGTACCTCAACTCCATTTTCCCGCCTTTGATGCACATCCCTTGATACCCTTACCTAACAAGCATTTACAGTATTGACCTCAGTCTTGAAAATGTCAATTGACTCAGTATCCACAGCCCTTTGAGAGAGCAAGTGTTCCAGATTTTTACTGCTCTCTGTGTGAAAAGCTGCTTCTTGATTTCACTCCTAAGTAGCCTGGCTCTAATTTTAAGCTTATGTCCTCTTGTCCAGGAGTCCCTCACCAGAGCAAATAGGTTCTCTGTGTCTACCCTATCAAACCCTTTTATCATATTTTTATTTTAACAACTAGATATAAGCAACTGAATCAGCACATTGCTAAAAAAGAGACTCTTTTTAGATTGTTCTAGTCAGGAACAGTAAAACAAAATATAGGAAACAGAGAGGCAGAAAGAGCATGTTAGTAAAAGCATAAAAGCTGGGAAAAAACAAAAGGAGAACTTACAAAATAAATAGTAAAGCAAGCATTTGCTTTTAGCAAGGCTGTGCTTTCAAGGTTGTCAGATATAGGCCCTCTCAAAATTGGAATACTTGCCGCCATGAGTTACCGCCGCAACCCTGGAAAGAAATGGCGGCCACACCTCCAGCGCCCTTCTCTGGCGAGGGACCAGCGGTCGCCAGTGGCAAGAGCCTTCATGCTGCCAGTATCAACACTGGCCCTGGAGATGCAAATATGGAGAGAGTGAGGTCATCATGCTCTGCGAACTTGGAACTTAGCGCTGGGTCCTAAGCTTACTCTGAAACTTGAGCAAGCAGCAGACTGACAGAAATGCTGTCAGCACTTCTTAAAGGGACACAAACATCTTTTAGGTAAGTTTGCATTTACGCTTTTGTACTGGATTTATTTGATTTTATTGAAGTAGTGGCTTGGTGCAATACCTGTTTAAAATTTTTAAAGTGTTCAGGGAGGGCAGGGGGTGCTGCTGGACACTTGCAAGGCCTTGCATGCTAAAGGAAGGCCTCTGAGAAGACAGAGAATGCAGGAAATACTCAGCAGATCAGGCAGCATGCATGGAGGAATAAATAGAGTTCATGTCTCAGATCGAAATGCTGCCTGATCTGCTGGGTATTTTCAGAATTTTATGCTTTTATTTCAGATTTCAAGCATCCACTTGCAGAGGGAAGAGAAGACGCAGAAGAGGAAGACGTAGAAAAGGAATATGCAAAAGCGGAAGAAGCAGAAAAGGAAGAAGCAGAAGAGGAGGAAGCGGAAGGAAGGATGCAAGGTAGTTGAGCTGTAAGGGCTACACACTGCCTATTTTTAAATGGTTTTTATTTTTTTCATTTCAGAATGCAGTTCCCCTTTAAGGGACTGCACTGCTTTCTGTAATGACAGCCTTGCTTTAAATGAAGTCTGCTCTTGCTGCAATGATGCAACAACCATGCTACATTGGACCTCCTGCCAGGAGTCACGCCACAAAAACGGCCTTGCACGGTGAGTTTAGTGCTGTGCAGTGTTCCCTATAAGGTGCGCGGCCGCACACTGCTCCAGGGAACCCGCGCAGTCGGCTTGCCGGCATTTAAAAGTAAAAACTGCGCTTGCGCAGCATTTTGAATGGCCCATGCAGCCCCTTAAAGGGGCCACACAGGGCCAAAAAAATTACAGGGAACATAAGCGCTGGGCTAATGTTAATTAGCAACCAGCACGAATATCCCGGTCCTGCCAGCGCCATCAATTTCGGCGGCCGTTAACTCCGGCCCGCGATGGCACCAGCAGGTTTTTAGCAATCTCGACTCTCTAGGCCATACTCTCTAGACTTACTCTGCAAACCTCCTCAATATCAGCACACAGAATAGTAGCACCTAGTGTTATCTTATTTCTGAATCCAGTATGATCATATTTGCCATGTGAATTTGATTGGTTGATTGCACATCAGAGCTAGTAAAACATAAACTAAATAGAGAGATGGTGGCAGCCTGCAATTAACATAAAGCAAGAGAGCCTGAGACCAAAAGCAAAAGAGGTCTTGAAGAGAAATATTGGCCCAGAAATTCAGGTCCCAACGTGTGAGTACACACTGGGTACTCACCCATAAGCCCAACAAAAGTGCCGGTTACGTGCATGCACTGCGCATGCGCGGGAAACCGGCACTTCCGTTCCCCTGAACGAAGGGGTTGACAGGTGGAACACGTGCACCGGAGAGGCAGCGCGTGCGCATCGAACTTACGTTTTTTTTCCAGGTTTTTCCGGGAGGTTAAGTCTCCAGCAGTTACACTTTTAAAAAGCAGGCGCAAGGCCTGCTTTTAACAAGGTAAGTGGTGAATTAATTCAAATTAAAACATTTTTTCCACAGGTTTATTATTTTTAAATACTTTAAAGAAAGGTAAGTTTATTTTTAGCCCTGTTAGAAAATGTAATTAATTTTTTCAAAAATTTAAATTATTGCTTAAAATAGTTATTTCATGTAATTTATAGTTATTTTTAAAATGTGATTTAAAAAAAAAATTATTTGAAGTTTTAGTGATGTTTTGGGGCTTATAGTATTTATAGGTTTGACAGCTCTTTCTGTCAAACTTATGAATGAAGCATTCCCTGCTGCCATTGGCTCTCCATGGCCCATGTGATCCCAGGGGACGCATCGAACTAACTGCGCCCCTGGGATATGCAAGCACTGCGCGCCGGCAGTTGGAGGAGGCCCAGGATCGGAATCCCACGCGGGCCCACAGCTCAACGGCCGGTGCGCTCGATAAGTGCAGGTCGGGGGCTTGCACCCGCGGGAAGCCCCCAACCCGAATTTCTGGGCCAATGGCTTGAAAATTCCAAAGCGCAGATACATTTTTGAATCACAACAGAAAAAAATCTAAGTGCCAAAAGGAAAAACAAAACAGGAAGAATATACAAGTGGGAATAAGGAGAAACTCTAAGAAATCCCATGATTCAAGAATAAATTAGTAGACTGTTGAGATACCGCGGCAAACGTGGGAGTCAAGACCAGAGTTGATGGAACACAACGGCCTAGAAATTGGGTTTTGGCTTAGCCAGGGCTTTAACGCCGGAAATTAGTGCCGGCGCTAAGTCCCCTGCGCGCGCCAAAAATTCAGTGGCGCTGCGCCCAAATGGCTGCCGGCGCTACTGAAGGGTCTTAGCGCCTGGAAAAGGGCGCTAACTGCCGTTTCGCACCGCAATTCTGGCGCTGCGGCACCCGATGCGGTGCGGCAGGCTGGGGAAGTGCAGGCCTCCTCCTTCCGTTAAGGAGGAGCTGCCTGCACCCGGCCGCGGCCCGCGCAAATCTGCTTAAAAATGAGCCCGGCACCTCGGACAAGTGCCGGGCTTGCATCTGTTCCGGGGGGGGTAGAGAGAAGTCCGGGGAGGGAGCTGCGGGCAGGCGGCCGGCGGGAAAGCTGCCGGCCGCCGCGGGGCCTTTAATGCGCCGGCGCTAACTGCAGTAAGGCACCTCTGACAAAACGCTGGTTGCGGCTGCCACGGGCGAGGCGGCCGCAACTCAATTTCGGAGTTCGGGCGGGTTACCACGGTAACCGGGACGCTGCGCACACCGATGACGTCATCGGTGCCGGCGCAGCGCTACCGGAGCAACGCCGATTTAGGGCCCCAGGGAATTTCACTACTGGCCATAACTCCGGCGCAAGGCCCTCTAGCGCCTCAAATGAGGCGCTAAGGCTACTGAATTTTCAGCCAAACAGCTTTAATTTACATCATGGCAAAACAAGTGCTTAAAAAGCCCGCGCAACCACTTAAATACTCCCCAGACAGGAAGTGCTCCTGGCAGCCTGTCCCTGCGGGAAACAAGTTGCCGGAGGAAAGGGCCCACGGCTGGGGGCAGCTGCTGCCAGCAGTGCACCTGCGTAAACTGTCCGTGCCGCCGTGAGCAGATTATGTCCAATGGTGGCGTGTCGCCACAGAGCTCCCTCCAGAATCCGCTTAGGAGGAGTGGACGAGTCGTGACGGTCGTCTAATGGTTCTGCCAGAGCGGCTATGAGTGGCCGCCGGTCTAGTTGGTGGGGCCGGGCGGTTCGCCGCCGGCTGTGCTAGCTTGCTGGCGGGACGGCCTCCAGTTGGAGGTCGGGCCACGGGGACCTGTTCCCCTGTTCCTGTGTGTGCTGGTTTGAGTCGGTCGATGGAGACCGTTTCGACCCTGTCGCCGAGTCGCAGCTTGAAGACCTTGTCCCCTGTTTGTAGTACCTCGTACGGTCCATCGTACGGGGGTCGCAGGGGTCCGCGGTGTGCGTTGTGTCGCACAAAGACGAAGCGTGCCTGCTGTAAGTTTGGCGGAACGTGAGGTGCGAGTTCGCCGTGTCGGTTGACCGGAAGTGGGGCGAACTGTTGAGCGGAAGAGAAAGAGTTGAGCCGCTGCTGTTCGGCCGACCAAGGCGTGGTAGCCTCCGGGAGGAATTCGCCTGGAACGCACAGCGGTTGTCCATAGACTAACTCCGCTGCTGAGGACTGGAGGTCTTCCTTGACCTAGGTGCGTAGGCCTAGTAGCACCCACGGTAGGCGGTCAGTCCAGGTACTGTCCTGCAGGCTGGCGCAGAGTGAGGCCTTGAGTGACCTATGGAAGTGTTCACACAGCCCGTTGGCCTGCGGGTGGTACGCCGTGGTTCGGTGGAGCGTCACCCCGAGGTTGCGTGCTGTGGCCGTCCAGAGTTCGGAGGTGAACTGGGCGCCTCTATCGGAGGTTATATCGGCCGGTACGCCGAACCTCACGACCCAGGTGTTAATGAATGCCCTGGCGATGTCGGCTGTGGTGGTGGAGGTCAACGGCACTGCCTCAGGCCAGCGTGTGTAGCGGTCGACCATCGTGAGAAGATAAGTTTGGCCTTGCGATGGCGGCAGAGGACCGATGATGTCGACGTGTACGTGGTCGAAGTGGCGGCTGGGCACCTCGAAGTCTCCCAGGGGTGCTTTTGTGTGCAGCTGCACCTTAGCCCGTTGGCAGGCGAGGCAGGAGTTGGCCCAATTCCGAACATCTTTTCTGAGGCCGCGCCAGACGAAGCGCTGGGAGAGGAGTTTAACAGATGCGCGGGAACCCGGATGGGAGAGCCTGTGGAGTGCGTCGAAGATGTGGCGGCGTCAGGTTGCAGGGACGACCGGCCTAAGTTGGCCGAGTGAGACGTCGCAAGTGACTGCCGTGGCTTCGGGCCCGTGCGCGACCTTGGCTAGGCGTAGCCCTGGCAGGCTGGTAGCCGCCGAGAGGAGGTCTGGGTCCGTGAGCTGGGCTGCTGCTAGATGTGCGTAGTCGACCGCTAGGTGATTCGCACAGATGGCGGGACGGGAAAGGCAGTCGGCGACAACGTTGTCTCTACCGGAGATGCGCTGGATGTCCGTGGTAAACTCGGACACGGCCGCAAGCTGGCGTTGCTGCCTAGCGGACCAAGGGTCAGTGTTCTTGGCCATCGCGTATGTGAGCGGCTTGTGGTCCACGTATGCGGTAAAGGAGCGGCCCTCCAAGAGGAACCTGAAATGGCGGACCGACAGGTGGAGCGCGAGGAGCTCGCGGTCGAAAGTAGAGTATTTGACCTCCGGGGGGCGCAGTTGGCGGCTGTAGAAGGCAAGTGGCTGCCACGCGCCATTGACCCACTGCTCGAACACGGCTCCGACCGCATGGTCGGAGGCGTCGGTGGTGAGCGCAACCCGGGCATCGGCCCTCGGGTGCGCGAGCAAGGTGGCGTCGGCGAGCGCGTTTTTGGTGGCGTCGAAGGCGGCTGACGTGTCAGCGGTCCAGACTACGGCCATCTTGCCGGATTTACCTCGAAGGGAGTCTTATAGGGGCTTCATGAGGGCTGCAGCTCTGGGAATGAACCTGTTGAAAAAGTTCACCATCCCGAGGAACTCCTGGAGGCCCTTGATGGTTTTAGGGCAGGGGAATTGCTGGACAGCCTGCACCTTGTTGGGCGGGGGGACGGCCCCAGCAGGGGTGATGTGGTGGCCGAGAAAATCGATCTTGGCTAGGCCGAATTGGCACTTCGCCGGGCTGAGGGTAAGCCCATGTTGGGCTAGGCGCCCAAACAAGATGCGAAGGTGTTCGAGGTGTTCCTGTTTGGAGGAGCTGGCCACAAGAATGTCGTCTAGATAGACGAATAGAAAGTTCAGGTCCCGGAGGACTGAGTCCATAAGGTGCTGGAAAGCCTGGGCTGCATTCTTGAGGCCAAAGGGCATCCTCAGGAACTCGAACAGGCCGAATGGGGTGATGACGGCCATTTTAGGGATGCCCGCGGGGTGTACGGGGACTTGGTGGTAACCGCGCACCAGGTCGACCTTGGACAAGACGGTTCGTCCGGCCAGTCGGGCCGAGAAGTCCTGGATGTGCGGCACTGGGTATCGGTCGGGGGTGGTGGCGTCGTTGAGGCGGCGGTAGTCCCCGCAGGGGCGCCAGCCTCCGCCAGGCTTGGGGGCGATGTGGAGGGGCGAGGCCCAAGGGCTGCTGGAGCGGCGGATGATGCCGAGTTGCTCCATGGTGTTGAACTCGGCCCGCGCGATTTCCAGCTTGGCCGGGTCGAGTCTGCGGGCGTGGGCAGAGACCGGGGGGCCGGTGGTGGGGGTATAGTGCTCCACACCGTGTTTGGCGACTTTGGCCGAAAAGGTCGGGTTAGTGAGGGCGGGAAACTCGGCTAGTAGTGCCGAGTAGTCGTCCGTGGCTCTGGCGAGGCAGTAGGTCGTCAGGTCGGCCGAACGGGCCGGGGTGACTGCGCCAGGGATGGGGGCCATAGTGTTGATGTCGACGAGGCGGTGCCTCGGAATGTCGACAAGGAGGCCATGGGCGCGTAGGAAGTCGGTGCCGATGAGTGGGCAGAGGACCTTGGCTGTGAGGAACTCCCAGCGGTAGCGGCGGCCTGCAAGGTCGAGCGTGACCATGCGGGTGCCGTATGTGCGGATGTCAGAGCCATTGGCTGCAGCCAGCGTGACACCCCGTGCACCGCGTTGGATTTTGAGGGCGGAGGCGGGGGTGATGCTGTGCTGGGCTCCTGTGTCGCACAGGAATCGGCGGTTGGTGCTGTCGTCGGTGACGTACAGTAGGGGCCCCTTTTGCCCCGCGGCCATCGTGGGGGCCGGTGCGGGGGAGGGTTTAAAAGTGCACGGTGGCGTGCAACATTATGCCCTAGTGCCAAAACGGTTGTGGTAGTAGCAGTGACCCGGAGTGGAAGGGCGGTCGGGCCTAGTGAGCCGGGGGGACCGCGTGGTCGTTGCCGTGAGGTCGGGCGCGACGTCACGGGCGGTCTGCGCGGAGAGCAGCCAGTCGGCCTTTTCGGCTATCTCGTTCAGGTCCATGGAGCCAGACTCCACAATGAGCGGGCGGATGCTGGCGGGGAGCTGCTGAATGAAAAGCGTATGAAAGAGGGCGCCGGGTTTTTTGTCGTCCGAGAGAACAGCATGTGGGAAAGCAGGTCTGATTGTGAAGCGTCACCAAGGCCTGGAAGGTCGAGGAGTTGGCAGTTGCGCTGGTAGGAGGACGCCTGAAATTTTTTAAGGAGCGCAGCCTTCAGATGTTCGTACTTGCCTTCCTCTGGTGGATCCTGCAGCGCTGCCCAAACCTTAGGGACTGTGGCGCAGGTGAGAGAGGCGAGGAGGTAGTCGTACTTTGTGGCGTCGACTGTAATGCTTCTCAGCCGGAATCTGGACTCGGCTTGAACGAACCAGGCCTCGGCCAGGTCTCCCAAAAGTCCGGTAGTTTAACCGTGACTGCGTTTGTATCCGCCATGCTAGCTTAGGATTCGTCCTGAGCATCGGGGTCACCAATGTTGAGATACCGCGGCAAACGTGGGAGTCGAGGCCAGAGTTGATGGAACACAACTGCTTCAATTTACATCATGGCAAAACAAGCGCTTAAAAAGCCCGCGCAACCACTTAAATACTCCCCAGACAGGAAGTGCTCCTGGCAGCCTGTCCCTGCAGGAAACAAGTTGCCGGAGGAAAGGGCTGGGGGCGGCTGCTGCCGGCAGTGCGCCTGCGTAAACTGTCTGTGCCGCCGTGAGCGGATTATGTCCAATGGTGGCGTGTCGCCACAAGACAAAGAATAATTGGAGAAGTGAAACTCTTAATTGTCAAATTCTATGCTAGAGATTTGGGCTAGAAATTCATTTTAGCCAAGGAATATTGGCCCTGAAATTAGGATCGGGAGCTTGCCGCGCGTGCAAGCCCCCGATGTGCACTCACCCGGAGCACTGACATCTGAAGCCCGGGCCTGCTTGCATTTCCTGTCACTGGCCCAGTTCAGATGTCGGCGCGATGTGCTTACCTGATCCAGCGGCGTAGTTAGTGCGATGTGCTGGCTGGGATCAGGTGAGCACTGTGCAGCCAATCAGGGGAGGGGAAACTTCATTCATGAGTTTGAGAGTAAGAACTGTCAAACTCATGAAAAGTATGGGCTGCCAAAACACTACTTAAACTTAAAATAAAATTTTTAAAAACATCCCACTGATTATATTAACGATAAATAAGTTTAAAAAAATATTTTAAACAACTAATCAAATTTTTGAAAAAAATAAATTTTTAAAAAATAGGGTCTAAAACTAAACTTACCTTACTGTAAATTCTTTAAAAATAATAAACCTGTGGAAAAAAAAAATTCTAAATTGTACTAAAAGACCACTTACCTGTAAAACTAAGTACTTATGTCTGGTTTTTCCACGCGTTAAAACCGGAGGCCTTTACACTCGGGCAACTCTGAAAAAAAAAAGGAATTTCACTGCACACGCACTGCATCACAAGTCGCACGCATTCTGCCTCTTAACCCCTTGGGTCAGAGGACAGGAAATGCCGGTTTTCAGCGCATGCGCTGTGCATGCTGAAAACCGGCAATTCCTCCGGGCACACGCGTGAGTACCCTGTCCGTACTCACGCGTTGTGACAGGGATTACTGGGCCAATAGTAAAAAAGTTGGATAATTAGCACCAGGCGCTAATGCTTTAGACTGCACGCAAAATTTGTGCCCAATGCTGAAAAAGTGATTGGAGGCCTAATTCAAGTCATAGAGGGAGAAATTCCCCTCCTTTGCACCTCCCGTGGGGGGCTCTAATGGGGCGCAAAGAACTATTCGCCCCCGCATGGTGCTGACTGTGCATCCCGCCAAATTTCATAGGAGGTTAGCAGCGGCGCTACCGGGTTGCGCCTCAATCCCATGCGCTTGGAGATCATGACGTCATCTCTGGTAGCGCACCGGCACCAAAATTCCCCTTCGCCCCCCTGCAGCAGTGCCGGGCGATGACAGCAACTGCTGCAGGGGACACGAGCAGGGTGGCCAACCGCTAGTGGGGCGGAAGTTAAAGGTGAGATGGCCCAGCCGCCCGGAAAAAAAGTCAGATTTTTTAAAAACGTTTTATTTTTGCGCCTCCGGACGCGGGGTCCATGCCGCGATTGGCCAGCACAGCACTCTGGTTGAGTGCCAGGCTGATCATGTGGCACTCCCGCTCCCCGGTGGTCCAGGGAAGTTTTTAAAAAACTGCAGAGTTCACAGCGTGGGGCCCTTCTCTTCAATTCAGGGAAGAGCCCCTGCAACGCGGCAGCACCTTGCTTGGCCACTCGTGGCGCTGCTGAGCACATCATAGAAACAGAGAAACAGAAGATCGGAGTAGGAGTAGGCCATTTGGCTCCTCGAGCCTGCTCCGCCATTCAATGCGATCATGGCTGATCATCCAAATTCAGTACACTGTCCCTGCTTTCTCCCCATATCCCTTGATTCCTTTAGCCTTAAGAAATATATCGAACTCCTTCTTGAATATATTTAATGAATTGGCCTCAGCTGCCTTGTGTGGTAGAGAATTCCACAGGTTCACCACTCTCTGGGTGAAGAAATTCCTCCTCATCTCTGTCCTAAATAGCTTACCCCTTATCCTTAGACTGTGACCCCTGGTTCTGGACTCCCCCGCCATCAGGACATCCTTCCTACATCTAGTCTGTCTAGTCCTGTTAGAATTTTATAAGTTTCAATGAGATCCCCTCTCATTCTCCTAAACTCCAGTGAGTACAAGCCCAATCGAACCAATCACTCCTCATAAGTCATTCCTGCCAGCCCAGGTATTAGCCTGGTGAAACTTCGCTGCACTCCTTCCATGGCAAGTACATCCTTCCTCAGATAACGTGACCAAAACTGCACACAATACACAAGATGTGGTCTCACCAAGGCCCTGTACAACTGCAGCAAGCCATTCTTGTTCCTGTACTCAAAACCTCTCGCTACGAAGGCCAACATACCATTTGCCTTCTTAACCGCCTGCTGCACCTGCATGCTTAACTTCAGCGACTGGTGCACAAGGATGCCCAGGTCTCGTTGCACTTCCCCTTCTCCCAATCTATTGCCATTCAGATAATAATCTGCCATCTTGGTTTTGCCACCAAAGTGGATAACCTTGCATTTATCCACATTATATTGCATCTGCCATGCTTCTGCCAAATCCCCCAACCTGTCCAAATCATCCTGGAGTTTCTCGGCATCCTCCTCACAACACACACGCCCACCCAGCTTTGTGCCGTCCGAATACTTGAGATATTACATCTGGTTCCCTCGTCCAGATCATTAATATATATTGTGAATAGTTGGGGTCCAAGGACCGATCCCTGCAGTACCCCACTAGTCACTGCCTGCCACTCGGAAAAAGACCCGTTTATTCCAACTCTTTGCTTTCTGTCTGCCAACCAGTTCTCTATCCAAGTCAATACCTTGCCCCCAATCCCATGTTCCTTAACTTTACACGCTAATCTCTTATGCGGGACCTTATCAAAAGCCTTTTGAAAGTCCAAATACACCACATCCACTGGTTCTCCCTTATCTATTTTACCAGTTACATCCTCAAAAAATTCCAGTAGATTAGTCAAGCACGATTTACCTTTTGTAAATCCATGTTGACTTTGTCCATTCTGGTCACTGTTATGCAAGTGCTCTGCTATTACATCTTTTATAATGGACTCTAGCATTTTCCCCACTGCCGATGTCAGGCTTACTAATCTGTATTTCCCCGTTTTCTCTCTACCACCTTTTTTGAACAGTGGGGTAACATTAGCTACCCGCCAATCCATGGGTACTGTTCCAGAGTCTATCGAATTTTGGAAGATGACCAACAATGCATCTAATATTTCTAGGGCCACTTCCTTAAGTACACTAGGATGTAGATTATCAGGCCCTGGGGATTTGTCGGCCTTCAATCCTGTCAATTTCTCTAACATCATTTCCCTACAAATACTGATTTCTATCAGTTCCTCCCTTTCATTAGACCCAATGTTCCCCAACATCTCTGGGAGGTTATTTGTGTCTTCCTTTGTGAAGACAGAACCAAAGTATGTATTTAATTGGTCTGCCATTTCTTTGTTCCCCATTATAAATTCCCCTGATTCTGACTGCAAGGGACCTATGCTTGACTTCACCAATCTTTTTCTCTTCACATATATATAAAAGCTATTACACAGTTTTTATGTTCCCTGAAAGCTTACTCTCATACTCTATTTTCCCCCTCTTAATTAATCCCTTTGTCCTCCTTTGCTGAATCCTAAACTGCTCCCAATCCTCAGGTTTTCTGCTTTTTCTGGCCAATTTATATGTCTTCTCCTTGGATCTTATGCTATCACTAATTTCCCTTGTTTGCCATGGTTGAGTCACCTTTTTTGTTTTAATTTTATGCCAAACTGGGATGAACAAATTCTGTTGTTCATCCATGTGATCTTTGAATATTTGCCATTGTCTATCCACCATCAAACCTTTGAGTAACATTCCCCAATCAATCCTACCCAGCTCACGCCTCATACCATCATAGTTTCCTTTATTGAAATTCAGGACCCTAGTTTCTGAGTCAACTACTTCACTCTCCATCTTAATGAAGAATTCTATCATATTATGATCACGCCGACCTAAGGGGCCTCACACAACAAGATTGCTAATTAATCCTTTCTCATTACATAATACCCAGTCTAAGATAGCCTGATCTCTAGTTGGTTCCTCAACATATTGGTCCAGGAAACCATCCCGTAAACACTCCAGGAATTCCTCCTCCACAGTATTCTTACTAATTTGGTTAGCCCATTCTATATGTAGATTAAAGTCACCCATGATAACTGCTGTGTCCTTATTGCACGCATCTCTAATATCCCATTTAATGCCATCTCCATCCTCCGCATTACTGTTTGGAGGTCTGTATACCACTCCCACTAACGTTTTCTGCCCCTTGGTATTGCTCAGTTCTACCCATACAGATTCCACATCATCAGAGCTAATATCCTTCCTTACAATTGTGTTAATCCCCTCTTTAACCAGCAATGCTACCCCACCTCCTTTTCCTTTTTGCCTATCTTTCCTGAATATTGAATACCCCTGGATGTTAAGTTCCCAGCCTTGGTCACCCTGGAGCCATGATTCTGTAATCCCAATCATATCATATCCGTTTACCTCTATTTGCGCAGCTAATTCATTCACCTTATTACGAATGCTCCTCGCATTAAGACACAAGGCCTTCAGGCTTGTTTTTTTAACACTCTTACACCTTTTAGAATTATTATTTACTGTGGCCATGTTTGATTTAAACCCTTGATTTCTCTGACAGCCACCTTTGTTTTTCTCCTTCCTGTCTTTTGCTTCTATCCATGTTTCCCTTTCCTCTATCTCCCTGCTCAGGTTCCCAACCCCCTGCCATTTTCGTTTAAACCCTCCCCCAGAGCACAAGCAAACACTCCCCCTAGGACATCGATGGTGGACTCCCAGAGAGACCATGGCGACCCAAACTTGATGCCATGTGTGATGCACGAACTGGCAGCTTCCATTGCAACACAGCGGAAGCGACACAACGTCTTAGTGCTGTAATGCTGTCTGTTGCTTAGTGGCATCCAATCTCAGACTGCTCTGATGCAGTCTCAGCTTGATGCCACGCAAGCTCCAACTGCTGCCATCATGGCTGGGTCTACCACCGTCGACTGGGACTTTCATGGTGTCGCAGCAGGCCGGCAATCTGTGCTCCAGCAGATTGCTAGTGATGCTGAGGTGCTGCCCCGGGAGCGTGACAGTGGGTCAGTGGAGATGGAACCTGCTGTCCTCTCTCTGGATGACAGCATTCCTACTCCCACCACTGCCACACCATCATTGCCCTTGTTGCTGCCTTTCATCCAGCAGCCCAGACTGCTGCCGACCATGCTGAGGTGGTGCAGTCTACAGCCGTTCCTTTCAGGCCCAGAGATGGTCGAGGGCGTCCTGCAAGGCCATCTGAAGTTTCTTGCACTGACACTCAGCAGCCTTCCACCAGCCATGCTGCAGACACTGGGCCAAAACTTCACAGCAGCACTCGAGTAGGCTAAGGCACAGTAACGAGAGGCACTAAGGGATTGCACAAGGGTGAATAGTTGATATTTTTGGTGTAAATATGTGTTCACTGATTTTTGATAAATTTGTTGATTCAGTTTTGATTCTTCTGTGGTGTGTCTCATTTCAGCTTTGTGCTGTGATATGGCCTATGACAAGAATGGTATGATGGGGATGTGGTGAGCAATGGGGATCTGGGGTTTAATTCATTCAAACCGCAGTCTGATGAATACCATCCTTCCAGAAGGACGATTGAGTGGCTGCCTCCTCCCTAGTTCCTGCTCCTCCTCTTCCTCCTCGTCTTCCTCTTCCTCCTCATCCTCCTCCTCCTCGCCCTCTTCCTCCTCCTGAGGTGGTCCTGCAATCCCTGGTGGCAAGGGCTAGTCCCTCATTATGGCCAAGTTGTGGAGATGCAGCAGACCACGCCGAAATGGGACACCTGCTCAGTCGAGTACTGGAGGGCTCCACCCTAGCGGTCAAGGCGGCAGAACCATTGCTTCAGCAGGCCGATGGCCTGCTTGATGATGATCCTGGTGGCAGCATGGCTCGTATTATATGAGTGCAGGGCAGGAGTGTTGGCATAGCGGAGGGGAGTCATGAGCCAGCTGGAGAGCGGATAGCCCTTGTCTTTGATCAGCCATCTGCAAGCTTGATGTGGTGGCTGGAAGAGTGCTGGCACACCAGTCTGGTGCAGGATTAAGGCATCGTGGATGGTGCCAAGATAGGGGGCATTGAAGGTTAGGATTTGCTGTGTGTGGTCGCACACCAACTGTGCATTATGTGAGTGGTGGCCTTTGTGGATATGCAAGATTTCAGAATTGTTATGCCATGTGGGTGCAATCAATGGCGTCCTGCACCATGGGGAATCCCGCTATCCTGGCAAAGCCACATGCATGCTCATCCTACTTCTTTCTGGTGATATGGAAGGAAATATAGTCCCTTCTCCTACTGTAAAGAGCATCTGTGACCTCTCAGGTGCAGCGATGGATGGTGAACTGCGAGATATTAGCTATGTCTCCTTTTGTAGGCTGGATGAATCCACTGGCAAAGAAATTGAGGGCGACTGTGACCTTGACTGCCACAGAGAGAGCCGTGGTCACCATGATCTGAGGCTCGAGGTCTGGTTGCAGGAGATGGCAGAGTTATGTGACCTCCTCTTTGGTGAAGCAGAGCCTTCTAGTACACTGCTCCCCACTTAATTGGAGGTTGGAGACGTGCTCTCGGATACCCTCGGAGGGTAAGGCCTCCTGTTGAGAGCACTGATGACCCTCCTCCTCACTCTAGGTTCCAGTCTTTCTTGCTGCCTCCACTCCCCCCATCGTAAATCCTGGAGGGCGAGGTCGACTGTCAGTACAGCCCCCATTAATGTTGCCAAGTGTAGCAGTTTGATTCTGTGAAGAATAAATGTAACTACTTTTTAGTTGCCACAAGACTCCTGATACAAAAGAACCTTGAAATTACTGAATGAAACTGTTACAGTCATTGAAACTGATAAGAAACCACTGAAACTGCACTAACCTGACAGCTGTGAGTGATTATTGATGATCCCTTTAAATAACTTCCCTGGAGCCAGCTTCCTGGTACTTCATGCCAGCTCTCCCTTTTTGTGTTTACTCCAGGCGCTAAGGTAAGTTGCGAGAATCAATTTAGCAGATCGGGTGGTCAGTGTGCATTGCACACTAACTGACGTCACAATCCACCTCGCTTTGATGTTCCCGACGATACCTCTTACTGGCGGCGCAACGGGTGGTGGGGGGGTGGGATTTGGCATGCGGCGCTAGATTTGCCTTGTCCCAGCGATACTGCTCTAGCGCCCCATTAGCACCATCTACTGCCGCTAATGGGAGGTGCTAAGGGGATGAATTTTCCCCCCATAAAATCATATTATACGATTGGTATCATGGAATGATGAAGGAGTGTTGCGCATGGTCTTGAACATTTCACAATATGGCTTTAAGGATGGAAAAGTTGGGTAAATTTAGTGCCCCTGCACTCCAAATGGGAAGCTTTGTTCAAATGGGGCATGGGCCCGAGATGGGGCTATAATACTGTGGTCCTGATTCTCTCACCCACACTCCCTTCAAGAACAACAACAACACACTCGGAACATGGAAGTGCTGGGTCTGCCCTATAGGACTTAATTTCTATTTGCTAAGAAGTTATTAATGGATTGGGAACCGTTCAGAAGGACATTACCTTCATTGTTTCATTTGGCTGCCGACATCTCCAAGATTTGTTAAAAATACAGCATATGTGAAAAGGCTAGGTAACATTTCAATTCCATCAGAAATTAAACCTTAATGATAAACAAACATTTTTGTAACTGGGAAAAATAGAGGGAGAAAAGAGAGGAGGCAAAACAACTGTAATTAAGGAGAGGAAGTTAATGGGCTGAATGACCTTAAAACAACTTAATAGAAGACTGTCTGCTGAAATAAAAGATCACTGGGGTAAACAAAATGTGGCCAGTGCACTCCACTGGTTGGATGCCCAAAAGTCAATATGAACTCCATTGAATGGTAAATTTATGTATCTGGCTTCTGGTCTTGATCATGTTCAAGGTTAAAATGTCATTATCCTGTGATTGCTGTTCCCCAGGGCTGCAACAGCCTCTATTTCCTATAGAGCTTCTGGGCCCTTTACCAGTTCCTAATAAGCATTGCCTCTTGTGGCTTCCTTGACATCTGGACCAAGGAGGAGTCACGAATTACATTTACCATCTCTAACACTAAACCACTTGGGTTTCCAGTTTATCTTATGTTAATTGAAATCTCCCATTAAAATAATTTTCCTGTTCTCATATATCCTTCCAATCTTTTTATAGAGCAAATTGTCTTCTTTCTTATACTGACCTGTGGTGGTTTAGCATCTCCCTAGCATTAGTTTGGATTTTGTTTTGAATGATGAATAATGAGAGTAGTTCATTTTGCGGGTTTTCACCTCCTACAGGATCAACTTTGTTTACCTCCCAGGTGTCCCTGACAGATAAGGCTACACATCTAATTTTTTGTCTGCTCTGTCATTTCCAAAGGCTTTATACCCCTGAATTATATATTCATTTCCCACAGCCTCCAGTTCTGACAACTTATTACTAATCATCAGCAATTTTATTATTACGCACGGGGTACTCACCCGTAGGCCCAATGGAAGTGCCGGTTTCCTGCATGCACTGCACATGCGCGGGATACCGGCACTTCCGTTCCCCTGAACGAAGGGGTTCAGAGGTCGAACGCGTGCGCAGGAGAGGCTGCGCGTGCGCATCGAACTTACTTTTTTTTGCAGGTTTTCCCGGGAGAGTATGTCTCCAGAAGTTGCACATATAAAAAGCAGTCGCAAGGCCTGCTTTTTACAAGGTAAGTGGTGAATTCATTAAAATTAAAACATTTTTTCCACAGGTTTATTATTTTTAAATACTTTGAAGAAAGGTAAGTTTATTTTTAGCCCCATTAGAAAATAATTATTTTTTTTCAAAAATGTAAGTTATTGTTTAAAATAGTTATTTCATGTAATTTATAGTTTATTTAAAAAAATGTGATTTAAAAAAAAAATGTATTTGAAGATTTAGTGATGTTTTGGGGCTTATAGTATACAGCCCTTCCTGTCAAACTTATGAATGAAGTATTCCCTACTACCATTGGCTCTCCGTGGCCCACGTGATCCCAGGGGACGCTTTGAACTAACTGCGCCCCTGGGATACGCAAGCACTGCGCGCCGGCAGTTGGAGCAGGCCCAGGATCGGAATTCCACGGGGGCCCACAGCTCAAGGGTCGGCGCGCAAGATAAGTGCAGGTCGGGGGCTTGCACCCGCGGGAAGTCCCCGCCCCCAATTTCTGGGCCATTAGTCTTTCAATAGCTAAAGCCCATGGTCATTAAATTCAAACCATCCTCCACAGGGGTTCAGCCCAATAAACGCTGAAATAAATGAATGCCAAAGGAGCAGAAGACCAAAAGTGCAGGCACCTTCATGAAGCTCCTGAGATAGTGATCACTGGGAAACACTCTAAAATATAAAGGGCATAACAAGCACATGTACCCGGAGTGAAATGCTGTCGGATGGTCTATTTACTTTTGTACGTAATAAGCCAAGTGCTGTAGCCTCCTATAACATAATCACAGGCTACATTAGTGGTCCTTATTTTGAGGTAATTTTATGAATTTGCACTCCCAAAATGTGCTGCTGACAGACAAAGCTCCAGGCCAGGATCACAAATTCGTAACACTACCCCTTCTACTGATAGATGTGTATGTGGAATCAGTAATTGCTCAGTTGGTAAATGCACTGAGCTGTTGAGACCACAGAGGTCCCAGATTCAATCCCTAGGGGTCTGGGTTAGTGCTAATTTCAGCCCACACTGCAGAAGTTTTCACTGACCTCAGTCCTTTGCGATTGGTAATGGAAATCTCAGCCGAAGTTGGGAAGGATGCACATTGGATGGGAACAGGTTTGGAGTCACTTGTGTGCTCTGCCACACCCCCTCACCTTCAATCAAATAACCTGCCAGTAATCACTTCCTTGGCTGATCCCTGAGGTACTGTAGGATAGCTGGACTCTGTGGAAACACACCCCAGCATAAAGCAGTACATACAGAAGGGAGGGGAGAATAATGGAGCGCTGAGCTCCTGATTATTTATAACAGAAGCTTTCCAGAGAGCCATCAAATGTATATTTTAATGCAGTGAGAGCAACAAGGGGCCAGAAATTCGGGTCCCCACGGGTGAGTAGCCCTGGGTACTCACGCGTAAGCCCAACGGAAGTGCTGGTTTCGTGCGTGCACTGCGCATGCATGGGAAACCGGAACTTCCGTTCCCTTAAAGGAATGGGTTCACAGGTCGAACGCGTGCGTTGGAGAGGCAGCACCTATGCCTGGAACTTCTGTTTTTTTTGCAGGTTTCTCCGGGAGGGTAAGTCTCCAGGAGCTACGCGTGTAAAAAGCAGTCACAATGCCTGCTTTTAACAAGGTAAGTGGTGAATTAAGTTAAATTAAAACATTTTTTCCACAGGTTTATTTTTAAATACTTTAAAGAAAGTTAAGTTTATTTTTAGCCCCGTCAGAAACTGTAATTAATTATTTCAAAAATTTAAATTATTGTTTAAAATAGTTACTTTATGTAATTTATAGTTATTTTAAAAATGTGATGTTTTTTTAAAAATGTATTTGAATTTTTAGTGATGTTTTGGGGCTGAATTGTATTAATAGATTTGACAGCTCTTCCTGTCAAATCTATGAATACAGATCCCCTGCTACCATTGGCTCTCCATGGCCCACGTGATCCCAGGGGATGCTTCGAACTAACTGCGCCCCTGGGATATGCAAGCACTGCGTGCCAGCAGTTGGAGGAGTCCCAGGATCGGAATCCCACGCAGGCCCACAGCACAATGGCCGGCGTGCTAGGTGAGTGCAGGTCGGAGGCTTGCACCTGCGGGAAGCCTCCAACCCGAATTTCTGGGCCATTGCTGTGTTTAGCCTGACCAACACTTAAAACCAAGAGAAGAGCAGCAAAGGTCAACTAGCTATGAAATTATATTTATTTAAAGGGCAATGATGTGATTCAGTTGGGCATAATCTGATCAATTATTTAAAACATATCCCAATTAAATTGGACTGAATAATTTATCTAGAGGCAATAACAGCAGTACATTGCTGTCAGTCTTTTGCTGTATTTTTGATAGTTATGTAAATGTTCTTCATCCAAACATGATTTTATTTCAGTTGAACTGGATGCATATTAATGTTATTCCTTCTCCACTACCCCTGAGACAATAGTGGCTGGTTCTGTTGTTTTGCTTTGACTCTTATAGTCTGCTTTGTCACTAATTCTATCTTTGATGTACACAAGTCAGAATCCGAGGAAGATAATAGAACATATCTGAGAAACAGATAATAAGAATAAGATAATAAATTAACTTGAACTCTTTTTGAAGATTGTTTATAAACATTTTATGTTAAAGTGTCAGCCATGGCTCAGTTGGTAGCAGCCTTTCCACTGAGTCAGAAGGGTGAGGGTTCAAGTCCTGCTAGAGACTTGAACATATTGGCCCAGAAATTTGGGTCTCCACGGGTGAGTACGCGCTGGGTACTCACCCGTAAGCCCAATGGAAGTGCCGGTTTCCTGCATGCACTGCGCATGCGCGGGAAACCGGCACTTCCGTTCCCCTGAATGAAGGGTTTCAGAGGTCGAATGCATGCGTGGGAGAGACTGCGCGTGCGCATCGAACTTCAGTTTCTTTTGCAGGCTTTCCCGGGAGGGTAAGTCTACAGAAGTTAGACATGTAAAAAGCAGGCGTAAGGCCTGCTTTTTACAAGGTAAGTGGTGAATTAAATAAAATTAAAACATTTTTTCCACAGGTTTATTATTTTTAAATAGTTTAAAGCAAGGTAAGTTTATTTTTAGCCCCGTTAGAAAATAAAATTATTTTTTTCAAAAATTAAATTATTGTTTAAAATAGTTATTTCATGTAATTTATAATTTATTTAAAAAATGTGATTTAAATAAAAATGTATTTGAAGATTTAGTGCTGTTTTGTGGCTGTAGTATTTATAAGTCTTGACAGCTCTTCCTGTCAATCTTATGAATGGAGCATTCCCTGCTCTGATTGGCTCCCCATGGCCCACGTGATCCCAGGGGATGCATCAAACGAACTGCGCCCCTGGGATACGCAAGCACTGCGCACCGGCAGCTGGACCAGGCCCCGGATCAGAATTCCACAGGGGCTCACAGCTCAACGGCCGGCGCGCAAGGTAAGTGCAGGTCGGGGCCTTGCACCTGCGGAAAGCCTCCGACCCGAATTTCTGGGCCATAATAAATCTAGGCTGACACTCCCAGTGCTGCACTGTTGGAGGTGCCATCTTTTGGACGAGATGTTAAACCAGATGTCTGCTCTCTCAGGTGGATGTAAAGATCCCATGACACTATTTTGATGAAAAGCAGGGGAGTTATTCCCAGTGTCCTGGCCTATATTTATCCCTCAACCAACATCACTGGCTGTGCGCAAAATGGCTCCTGCGCTTCCTAAATTACAACAGTGACTAAACTTCAAAAAGTATTTAATTGGCTGTAAAGCACTTTGGGACATCCGGTGGTCGTAAAAGGTGCTATAGAAATGCAAGTCTTTCTTTCTTTTTATATTCGGCTGTTTTTCTTAACAGCAGGAGTACAGAATCACATTAATAACAATGCAGGAGATGGAATACAATACTGGAAAGTGTGAGGTTATGCACTTTGGCAGGAAAAATCGTAGAGCAAGTTATTATTTTAATGGCAAGAAACTGGAAAGTACTGAAGTACAAAGGGATCTGGGGGTCCTGGTGCACGAAACTCAAAAGGTTAGTATGCAGGTGCAGCAAGTGATTAAGAAGGTCAATGGAATGTTGGCTTTCATTGCTAGGGGGATAGAATATAAAAAATAGGGAGGTATTGCTTCAGTTGTACAAGGTATTGTTGAGACCGCACCTGGAATACTGCGTACAGTTTTGGTGTCCATACTTAAGAAAGGACATACTTGCTCTCGAGTCAGTACAAAGAAGGTTCACTCGGTTAATCCCGGGGATGAGGGGATGGACATATGAGGAGAGGTTGAGTAGATTGGGACTCTACTCATTGGAGTTCAGAAGAATGAGAGGCGATCTTATTGAAACAGGTAAGATTGTGAAGGGGTTGGATCGGGTGGATGCGGGGAGGATGTTCCCGATGATGGGTGAAACTAGAACTAGGGGGCATAGTCTTAGAATAAGGGGCTGCTCTTTCAAAACTGAGATGAGGAGGAACTACTTCACTCAGAGGGTGGTAGATCCATGGAATATGCTGCCCCAAAAAGCTGTAGAAGCTACATCATTACATAAATTTAAAACAGAAATAGACAGTTTCCTATAAGTAAAGGGAATTAAGGGTTACGGGGAGCGGGCAGGAATTTGGACATGAGTCTAGGTTCGGATCGGTCATGGCCCTGTGGGTAGTGGAGCGGGCCCAGGGACCATGTCGCCTGATCCTGCTCCTATTTCATGTGTCTAATTCTGTTAGATTCAGGAGATGGTTCTGTGATAGTAGATTGGCGGTTAGGATCAGATCAGCCATGATCTTATTGAATGGCGGAGCAGGCTCGAGGGGCCGATTGGCCTGCTCCTGCTCCTATTTCTTATGTTCTTATGTTCTTATGTAGGTAAAGCACTACTATTACATATAACAGTGTAAATATGGAGATGTTGGGATCGACAGAAATCAACAGGCTGAGACTTTCTTTTGGTAAAGGACAAAACGTGTCCTGCTTTTATCACATCTCCACATGGACTGCCAAAACCTCAGCCCCGTGCAGGGTTACAAGCAGGGGCTGACGAGTCATCAAGTAACCCGACACGCTTAAAGGGCCCGACACTCTTAAAGGGGCCCTGCACCAATAGCGCAATCCAGCATGTACATACCACAGCATTGCTATACAAAGTGAATTGTGTTAGGTACATATAACAGCATTGGGTACACATTGTGTTATTGTCCCTTTGTGGCCTCCGCCACATACGTCCCCCCAGAATTCACAAGTACTGGCAATGTCAGTCGTCAGGGGTGCCGGATCAATCGGTTGGAACGGCTCCTCGATTCCGGGGTGGAGACCGGGGGGTTTGTCAGGGGGACCTTGGGCGCTCGATGGTGAACGGAGGGCAAGGAAAGCGGAGGTCGGCCCCGTCTCGGGGGCTGTGCCAACTCAACGGGTTGGTCCAGATCCAGGTGGGCCGGCTTGAGGCGGTCGACGGAAATGCAGTCCGGCTTGCCGCCGACATCTACGATGAAGGTCTTGTCCCCGGTTTCCAAGACGTGGAATGGCCCATCGTAGGGTGGCTGCAGAGGTCCCCGGTGGGCGTCGTGGCGGACGAAAACGTACTCCGCCGCATGAAGGTTGAGTGGAATGTGGGATTGCGGGAGGCCGTGCTGCAACGTGGGCACCGGAGCGAAAACCTTGGCGTTGTCTAGAAGGTTGGACCGCTGACGGGCTGCGGACCAAGGCTCCGTTGCGTTGGGGACGAAATCCCCAGGAACCCGCAGCGGCTGTCCGTAGATGAGCTCGGCGGACGAGGATTGGAGGTCCTCCTTGGGAGCGGTCCTGAGTCCCAGCATGACCCACGGAAGTCTGTCGATCCAGCCATCGTCCTGGAGGCTGGCTCAGAGCGCGGCCTTCATGGAGCGATGGAACCGTTCGCACAACCTGTTGGCCTGAGGGTGGTAAGCTGTGGTGCAGTGGAGTTTCAACCCGAGGCCTTGGGCGACGGCGTTCCAGAGCTCTGACGTGAACTGGGGCCCCCGGTCGGAGGAAATCTCAGATGGGGTGCCGAACCGGGCAACCCAAGTGCCGATGAACGCCCGAGCTACATCGGCGGCCGTCGTCGAAGACAGCGGGACGGCTTCCGGCCATCGGGTGGTTCTGTCGACCATTGTGAGGAGGTGGGTGAACCCGTGGGCGGGCGGCAGGGGCCCTACCAAGTCCACGTTAACGTGGTCGAACCGCCTCTCGGGTACTGCGAAAGGCACCAACGGTGCCTTGGTATGGCGATGTACCTTGGAGCATTGGCATACCACGCAGGTGCTGGCCCAGTCGCGCACATCTTTCCTGAGCCCGTGCCAGACGAACTTGGCCGCCACCAGTTTCTGCGACAGCTTCCTGCCCGGGTGGGAAAGATTATGGATGGCGTCGAATACTTGCCATCTCCACCCTTCGGGCACGACGGGACGTGGCTGCCCAATGGAGACGTCGCGCAGGAGTGTGTTGCCGGCAGCGTCGAACGCGACGTCTGCGAGTTGAAGGCCCGTGACCACCGTTCTGTAAGCCTGGACGTCTGGGTCGGAGGCCTGGTCGGCCGCCATGCGGGTGTAATCGACTCCGAGGTGTACGGCGCTGGTGACGGCTCGGGAGAGGCAGTCGGCGACAGGGCTGTCTTTCCCAGCCACATGCTGGATGTCCATCGTAAATTCCGAAATGAAGGCCAAGTGGCGTTGCTGACGGGCCGACCACGGCTCGGAGGCTTTGGCCATGGCAAAGGTCAACGGTTTGTGGTCAACAAACGCCGTGAACGGGCTGGCCTCCAACAGGAAATGAAAGTGTCAGACAGTGAGGTAGAGGCCGAGGAGCTCGCGATCAAATGTGCTGTACTTCCGCTCGTTGGGGCGGAGCTGTCGGCTGAAGAAGGTGAGCGGCTGCCAGGCGCCATTGACTCACTGTTCTTGGATGGCGCCGACCGCGTAATCCGAGGCGTCGGTGGTGAGTGCGATCGGCGCATCGGGCACGGGTGCGCCAGCATGGTCGCGTTGGCCAGGGCCCTCTTCGTGTCTGTGAAAGCAGCGGCCATCTCATCAGACCAGTTGACGGTGAGTTTGTCGGGCTTGCCTTTGAGGGCCTCGGAAAGGTGCTGCATAAGTTGGGCTGCTCGGGGGACGAAACGATGGTAAAAGTTCGCCATGCCCAAAAACTCCTGTAGGGCCTTAACGGTGAGGGGCCGCGGGAAGTCCATCACGGCCTTCACTTTCGATGGGAGTGGCACCGCCGCATCCTTTGTGATGCGGTGCCCGAGAAAGTCGATCGAGGACAGCCCGAACTGGCACTTGGCCGGGTTGACGATTTGGCCGTGTTGGCTGAGTCGTTCGAAAAGAGTCCGGAGGTGAGACACATGTTCCGTCCTGGAGGCGCTGGCGATGAGGATATCATCCAGGTATATGAACAGGAACGTCAGGTCCCGTAACATGGTGTCCATGAGGCGTTGAAAAACCTGTGCGGCGTTTTTGAGGCCAAATGGCATGCAGAGAAATTCGAATAGCCTGAACGGGGTGATCACCGCGGTTTTCGGAACATCCTGTGGCCGGACGGGGACCTGGTGATAACCTCGGACGAGGTCCACTTTCGAGAATACCATTTTCCCGGCCAGGCGGGCGGAGAAATCCTGGATGTGTGGGATAGGATAGCGGTCGGGGGTCGTCGCGTCGTTGAGGCGCCGGTAGTCTCCACACGGGCACCACCCGCCGCCTGGTTTCGGGGCGAAGCCCACAGACTGTTCGACCGGCGGATGATGCCGAGGCGCTCCATGGTGTCGAACTTGGCTTTGGCGATGGCGAGCTTCCCCGGGTCGAAGCGCCGAGCGCGGGCGTAGACGGGCGGACCGGTGGTCGAAATGTGGTGTTCTACCCCGTGTTTGGTGGCGGCGGACGAGAACGTGGGTCTCGTAAGGTCCGGGAACTGGGTGAGGAGACAGGAAAACTCTTCGGAGGCCGCGAGTGCGCTGGACAACAGCATCGTGCTGGACCTACTGAGGGAACACGGTAGCGAACTGAATGTTTCAGCGTTGATGAGACGTCGGTTCTTGACGTCCACCAAAAGGCCATTGGCGCAGAGGAAGTCAGCGCCGAGGAGGGGGGTGGACACTTTTGCTGTGACAAAGTCCCAGGTGAACCGTTGCCCGCCCAAACAAAGCGCCACGTTCCGTGTCCCGAAGGTGCGATGGAACTGCGGTTGGCGGCTTCGAGGACGGGGCCATGGTTCCCCCCCTTGGATGTCTATGGATGACGCGGGCAGGATGCTCACCTGGGCGCCTGTGTCGCAAAGGAAACGGTGCCCGGAGTCGGAGTCAGTAACAAACAACAAGCTGCCTGAACGACCGACAGCCATAGCAACCGACGAGTGGGCTTTAGTTTGCTTCGACGTGGGAAAACTGCATGGGGGCCGGCAACTCCGGGCATTGGGGCTGAACTGCGCATGGTAGAAGCAGAGGCCTGAGGGTTGCCGCCGTTGGGCTGTATCAGTGGGGGTAGGGCTCCGCGTGGCCATGCAGTACTGTTGCCCAGCAGAAAAAAATTGGTCGGCCTCCTTGGCCAGGTCGCGGAAATCGGTAATAGAAGAGTTGGCTAGCGCCGACCGTACCTGACCTCGTAGCTGCTGGAAGAACAGTTCCTTGAAGAGGAAGCACAGCGTGTGTGTGCCCAGGAGGGCCAGCATGTGGTCCATCAGCTCCGAGGGCTTGAAGTCGCCAAGCCCGGGCAGGGAGAGGAGCCGGCGAGTGCGTTCGGCTTCGGTGAGGCCGAAAGTCCATAGAAGGTGTGCCTTAAGCGTGTCGTATTTGCTGTGCTCTGGGGGGTTTTCGAGCAGGTTCACAACTCTGGCCGCAGTGGAGCTGCCAAGAGCAGAGACGACATAGTAGTACCTCGTGTTGTCCGCGGTGATGTTCCGGATTGCAAATTGAGCTTCGGCTTGGGCGAACCAAGCGGCAGCCTGTTGTTCCCAAAACTTGGGTAGTTTGATGGAAACGGCGTTCATCGCCATTTCAGAAGAGGCCTTTGGAATCATCCAAAGGAGCAGCGGGGTCACCAATGTTGGGATCGACAGAAATCAACAGGCTGAGACTTTCTTTTGGTAAAGGACAAAACGTGTCCTGCTTTTATCACATCTCCACATGGACTGCCAAAACCTCAGGCCCGTGCAGGGTTACAAGCAGGGGCTGATGAGTCATCACGTAACCCGACACTCTTAAAGGGCCCGACACGCTTAAAGGGCCCGACACTCTTAAAGGGGCCCTGCACCAATAACCCAACCCAGCATGTACATACCACAGCATTGCTATACAAAGTGCATTGTGTTAGGTACACATAACAGCATTGGGTACACATTGTGTTATTGTCCCTTTGTGGCCTCCGCCACAGAGAAGTGATTACAGCAAAATACAGAATGTGTTCAAAATACACGTATTGAGTGAGGTCAATGGTTAGAGGCTGGCCAATCATATGGGGAAACATTTTCTCTCTTCATTTATAAACAACAAACTTATGATTTTGTTACACATAGAGATATATTATGAGTCTCTGGTTCTGGCCATAGTGATTACTAAAGTTAGACTTATCCAAGGTCTGGGCCAGTATGTTCGACAAGATGAGATAAATCTCATTTCTTACTTTTTTTAAATAGAATTTACAACACATTAAGCCCAACAGGTCTGTGCTGGTGTTTATGCTCCACACGAGCCTCCTCCTACCTTACTTTATCTCACCCTATTAACATATCCTTCTATTCCTTTCTCCTTCTTGTATTTATCTAGCGGAGCATTAAATGCATCTATGCTATATTTGCCTCAACCGCTTTATGTGGTAGCACGTTCCACATTCTCACCACTCTCTGAGTAAAGAAGTTTCTCCTGAATTCCCTATTGGATTTATTAGTGACTATCTTATATTTATGGACCCTAGTTTTGGACTCACCCACAAGTGGAAACATCTTCTCTACATCTACCCTATTGAACCCGTTCATAATTTTAAAGACCTCTATTAGATCACCTCTCAATCTTCTCTTTTTTAGGGAAAAGTGGCCCAGTCTTTCCTGATAGTTGTAGCCTCTCAGTACTGATATCACTCTTGTAAATCTTTTTAGCACTTTCTCCAGTGCTTCTATACACTTTTTGTATTCTGGAGACCACAACTGTGCACAGTACTTCTAGAGGCACAGCACAAGCAATCGTCACAGAATATGGGAGGAAGGAATGAATGAAGATATAGCCCCAATATTAACTGCGAGATGCACTGGAGCGGGGTGGCGGTGGGGGGTGGGGGGGTTGTCCGATATTGCATGGCAAAACTGGAAGTATGTTCAGCACGTCTGTTTGTGCTTTATTAACTCAACCACCTCATGACCATTTATTTTACTTCCGGGTTTGCTGTCCAATCCACAGCAGTGGGAGTGATGAGGACCCACATAACACGATCTCAACTCCAGTATTTAAAGATCCAATCTAAAGATGCAATTTTCAGGAGCTTAGATTGGAAGGAATAGAGGAAGAACATGAATCACGACGCTCAAAGGGTGCGCCCCGCTTTAATGACGCCTCCAAGGATGTGCTGCTGGGGGCGATGAGGAGTTGGAGAGAGGTGCTATTCCCGGCAACGAGAAACATAAGAACATAAGAAATAGGAGCAGGAGTAGGCCATTTGGCCCTTCGAGCCTGATCTGCCATTCAATAAGATCATGGCTGATCTTCTACCTCAACTCGACTTTCCTACACTATCCCCATATCCCTTGATTCCCTTAATATTCAAAAATCTATCGCTCTCTGTCTTGAATATACTCAACGACTGAGCCTCCACAGTCCTCTGGGGTAGAGAATTCCAAAGATTCACCACCCTCTGAATGAAGAAATTTCTAGACTCCCCAGCCAGGGGAAACATCCTCCCTGCATCTACCCTGTCAAGCCCTGTAAGAAGTTTGTATGTTTCAATGAGATCTCCTCTCATTCTTCTAAACTCTAGAGAATATAGGCCTAGTCTACTGAATCTCTCCTCATAGGACAATCCCCCCATCCTAGGAACCAGTCTGGTGAACCCCCATCTATGGCAAGTTTATCCTTCCTTAGGTAAGGAGACCAAAACTGTACACAATACTCCATGTGTGGTCTCACCAGGGCCCTATATAATTGCAGTAAGATGTCTTTACTCTTATACTCGAATCCTCTTGTAATAAAGGCCAACATACCATTTGCTTTCCTAATTGCTTGCTGCACCTGCATGTTAACTTTCAGTGATTCATGTACAAGGACACCCTCTGAACACCAACATGTCCCAATATCTCACCATTTAAAAATTACTCTGCTTTTCTATTTTTCCTACCAAAGTGGATAACTTCACATTTCTCCACATTATATTCCATTTGCCATGTTCTTGCCCACTCACTTAACCTGTCTATATCCTCTTGAAGCCTCCTTGCATCCTCCTCACAACTTACCCGCCCAGCTTTGTATCGTCAGCAAACGTGGATATATTACATTTAGTCCCCTCATCCAAATCATTGCTGTAGATTGTGAATAGCTGAGGCCCAAGCACTGATCCTTGCGGTACCCCACTAGTTACAGCCTGCCAACCCAAAAATGACCCGTTTATTCCTACTCTTTGTTTTCTGTCCATTAACCAATCCTCAATCCATGCTAGTATATTACCCACAATCCCATGAGCCCTAATTTTGTTTAATAACCTCTTGTGTGGCACCTTATTGAGTGCCTTCTGAAAATCCAAATACACCACATCCACTGGTTCCCCCTTATCTATTCTGCTAGTTACAACCTCAAAACTCTTAACAGATTTGTCAAACATGACTTCCCTTTCATAAATCCATGTTGACTCTGCCCAAGCTTATTATTATTTTCTAAGTGCCCTGTTACCATGTCCTTCATAATAGAATCTAACATTTTCCCTACGACTGATTTCAGGCTAACTGGTCTGTAGTTCCCCGTTTTCTCTCTCCCTCCTTTCTTAAATAGTGGGGTTACATTTGCTACCTACCAATCTGCGGGAACCATTCTAGAATCTATGGAATTTTGGAAAATGACAACCAATGCATCCAATATCTCTAAAGCCGCCTCTTTCAAAACCCTAGGATGTAGGCCATCAGATCCACGGGATTTATCGGCTTGCAGTCCCATTAATTTCTCCAGTACTATTTTTTTACTAATACTAATTTCTTTCAGTTCCTCATTCTTGCTGGAGCCTTGGTTTTCTACTATTTCCGGGAAGTTTTTTGCGTCTTCTTCCGTGAAGACAGACACAAAGGGTTGGATTTTGTCAGCCCGGAGGAGTCGGGTATGGAGGCGGAACTGCCGGTAAAGTTGCAGAATTTAGGGGCGGGTGGCAAACCCGCCCCCAACCCACCTCCTCCATGCCCTCTTGCCAGAAGGCAGGAAGACGTCCTGCCCCGGGTCCCGTCTCCTCGAGGTGGGAAAGGGATTAAAGCCTATTAACTGTCTGTTAACAGGTAGTTAACAGGCAGAAATTAGGATTATCCACATTTTTCGATCTGAAGTGCAGGCTTCTCGACCTCGGGAACCCCGCCAGGGTGTAGGAGATGTGTAGGAGGTTGGAGGGGTCGGAGGGGTCTGAAAGTGCAATGTAGAGGTGAGTAATGTGCAAGTGGTAGAGTGGTAATTATGTAAGGTGAGTGTAAAATGTTAGAAAATGTTCACTTACCTTTGTTTCTGCCTACAGCTTTCAGCCACTGTGGAGCCGGAGTCCCGACATCTCCATTGTAGATATCACAGACTGGCTGTTGGATCCTCTGACCCAACAGCCATGTCATTTCTGCAAAGTTGAAAAGTTTGATGAGTCCTGAACACAAGGACTCATCAAACTACACAGAATGTCAGTGTTTGGCAGCTTCACAGAGCTGTCAAACGATGACATTTCTTCTTTCAAAAGTTCTTGACAGATGGCATGTCATACGTTGACGTGCTCTGTCACTGACTTCCTTCTAATTGGCCTGCTGAGCCCGCTGGGCGGGCTTAACAATGTCAATCAGGGGAAATTCCCGCTGGTTGGCCAGAAGCTGATGGAGGTTGGATTGAAAGCCAGCAAGCAGCAGTCCTGCTTCCAAAAGCTTCCCATTGAGAAAATCCAGCCCAAAGTATTTGTTTAATTTCTCTGCCATTTCCTTATTCCACATTATAATTTCTGCTGTCTCAGCCTGTAAGAAACCCACATTTACTTTCGCTAATCTTTGCCTTTTTACATACCTATAGAACCTTTTACAGTCTGTTTATGTCTCTTGCTAGTTTACTCTCATATTCTATTTTCCCTTCCCTAATCAATTTCTTTGTTCTCCTTTACTGAATTCTAAAATCCTCCCAATCCTCAGGCTTACTACTCTTTTTGGCAACATTATAACCCTCTTCCTTTGATCTAATACTATCTTCAACTGCTCTTGTTAGCCACGGTTGGACCACTTTTCCTGTGGGGTTCTTGTGCCTTAAAGGAATGTATATTTGTTGTAAATTATGTATTAATTTTTTTAATGCTAGCCATTGCTTGTCTACCGTCATACCGTTTAATGTAGTTTCCCAATCTACCTTAGTCAACTTGCCCCTCATACCTATGTAGTTTGCTTTGTTTAGATTTAAGACCCTGGTTTCGGATTTAAATAAATCACTTTCAAACTCAATAATGAAGCAGTCCATGCCCACATGTAATAAGACCTGGACAGCATTCAGGCTTGGGCTGATAAGTGGCAGATAACATTCGCGCCACACAAGTACCAGGAAATGACTATCTCCAACAAGCGACAGTTTAAACACCGCCACTTGACATTTAAAAACATTACCATCATCGAATCACCCACCATCAACATCCTGGGGGTCACCATTGATCAGAAACTTAACTGGACCAGCCACATAAATACTGTGGCAACAGGAGCAGGTCAGAGGCTAGGTATTCTGCGGCAAGTGTTTCACCTCCTGACTCCCCAAAGATTTTCCACCATCTACAAGGCACAAGTAAGGAGTGTGATGGAATACTCTCCACTTGCCTGGATGAGTGAAGCTCCAACAGCACTCAAGAAGCTCAACACCATCCAGGACAAAGCAGTCCACTTGATTGGCACCCCATCCACTGCCTTAAAAATTCACTCCCTCCACCACCGGCGCACCATGGCTGCAGTATGAGTCATCTACAAGATGCTCTGCAGCAACTCACCAAGGATTCTTCAGCAGCACCTCTTAAACCCGCGACCTGTACCACCTAAATGGACAAGGGCAGCAGGCGCATGGGAACACCACCACCTCCAAGTTCCCCTCCAAGTCACACACCATCCTGACTTGGAAGTATAACACCGTTCCTTCATCATCACTAGGTCAAAATCCTGGAACTCACTCCCTAACAGCACTGTGAGAATACCTTCGCCACACGGACTGCAGTGGTTCAAGAAATCCTTTTCATGGGATATATGGAACATTCTTTGTTCCAGTCCTGCTAAGGTCCCCTCCCTCACCTCTTTTTCCGATATATTGATGATGGTATTGGTGCCGTTTCCTGCTCTCGCTCTGAACTAGAAAATTTCTTCCAATCTCACCCCTTGCCGTGCATTCACTATCCCCCTCTGACCTTCCCCTCTCTGACCCCGAATGATCAGTCCTCAGCAAAGGCCTGAGCTACAGTCCCTTTCGCCCCCACCTCAATGAATTTCGAACTCGGCACGATGCCAAGCTCTTTTTCCGTCACCTTCGTCTCGGTGCCCATTTCTGTGGCCAGGAGTCTTCCCCCCGCACAGCGGACCCTTTCTCCCGCTTTCAGAATTCTCGTTCTACCTGGACCCCTCCCTCTGGCCTCTTACCCTCTCTAGATCTTTTCAATGTTAACTGCCGGTGTGACATCTCAATTTCTCTGCTCCGCTCACTTACTCCAACCTACCTCCCTCTGAACTTGCAGCATTCCATTCTCTCTGATCCAACCCTAACATTGCCATTAAACTTGCTGACAAGGGTGGTGCTGTTGTTGTTTGGTAAACCGACCTCACCATGCGGAGGCTGAATGCCAACTCTCCGACACCTCCTCCTACCTCCCCCTGGACCATGACCCCACTATCAAACATGAATCCATTGTTTCCAAGACTGTCACTGACCTCATCTCCTCTGGAGATCATCCTTCCACGGCTGCTAACCTCATAGTCCCCCAACCCAGCACTGCCCGCTTCTACCTCCTTCCCAAGATCCACAAACAGGGCTGCCCTGGTAGACCCATTGTTTCAGCCTGTTCTTGGCCCATGGAACTGATTTCTTCCTATCTCGACTCTTTTTTTCTCCCCTTGTCCGGTCTCTTCCCATCTACATTTGCGAATCTTCCGACGCCCTCCGCCACTTTAACAGTTTCCATTTTCCTGGCCCCAACCGACTCCTTTTCACCATGGACGTACAATCCCTCTACACCTCCATCCCCCACCAGGACAGCCTGAGGGCGCTCCGCTTCTTCCTTGAACAGAGGCCCAACCAGTCCCCAGCCACCACCACCCTCCTTCGCCTGCCTGAACTTGTTCTCACATTGAACAACTTCTCCATTGACTCCACTCAATTCCTCCAAATTAAAGTTGTTGCTATGGGAACCTGCATGGGCCTTAGCTATGCCTGCCTTTTCATGGGATATTTGGAACATTCTTTCTTCCAGTCCTACTCAGGTCCCCTCCCTCACTTCTTTTTCCAGTACCTTGCTGACTGTTTTGGCGCTGTTTCCTGATCTTGCCCTGAACTAGATAAGTTCATTCACTTTATTTCCAATTTCCACCCTTCCCTTACCTTCACATGGTCCATCTCCGACTCTTCCCTTCCCTTCCTCGACTTCTCTGTCTCCATTTCTGGGGATAGGTTATCGACAAACATCCACTATTAGCCCACTAACTCCCACAGCTACCTGGACTACACTTCCTCCCACCCCGCTACCTTTAAGGACTCTATTTCATTCTCCCAGTTTCTCCGTCTCCGCCGCATCTGTTCTGAGGATGCCACCTTCCATACTAGTGCTTCCGATATGTCTTCCTTTGTCCTCAACTGTGGATTCCCCTCCACCATGGTTGACATCACCCTCGACCGTGTCTGTTCCATTTCCCACAATTGTGCTTTCACCCCATCCCCTCCCTCCCAGAACCACAATAGGGTTCCCCTTGTCCTCACCTTTCACCCCACCAGCCTCCACATTCAATGGATCATCCTCTGCCATTTCTGCCACCTCCAGCGTGATCCCACCACCAAACGCATCTTCCCCTCCCCTTTCAGCATTCCGAAAGGACCGCTACCGCTGCAACACCCTGGTTCACTCCTCAATCACCCCCAACAGCCCCTTCCCTTCGCCCGGTACCTTCCCGTGCAACCGCAGGGGATGCAGGTCCCGTCTCCTCGAGGTGGGAAAGGGATTAAAGCCTATTAACTGCCTGTTAACAGGTAGTTAACAGGTAGAAATTAGGATTATCCACATTTTTCGATCTGAAGTGCAGGCTTCTCAACCTCGGGAACCCCGCCAGGGTGTAGGAGATGAGTAGGAGGTTGGAGGGGTCGGAGGGGACTGAAAGTGCAATGTAGAGGTGAGTAATGTGCAAGTGTAGAGTGGTAATTATGTAAGGTGAGTGTAAAATGTTAGGAAATGTTCACTTACCTTTGTTTCTGCCTACAGCTTTCAGCCGCTGTGGAGCCGGAGTCCTGACATCTCCATTGTAGATATCACAGACAGGCTGTTGGATCCTCCGAACCAACAGCCATGTCATTTCTGCAAAGTTGAAAAGTTTGATGAGTCCTGAACACAAGGACTCATCAAACTACACAGAATGTTAGTGTTTGACAGCTTCACAGAGCTGTCAAATGATGACATTTCTTCTTTCAAAAGGTCTTGACAGATGGCATGTCATACGTTGACGTGCTCTGTCACTGACTTCCTTCTAATTGGCCTGCTGAGCCCGCTGGGCAGGCTTAACAATGTCAATCAGGGGAAATTCCCGCTGGTTGGCCAGAAGCTGATGGAGGTTGGATTGAAAGCCAGCAAGCAGCAGTCCTGCTTCCAAAAGCTTCCCATTGAGAAAATCCAGCCCAAAGTGTAGTGTATGTGCCTTTAAGAGCCCCATGTGTACTGTAATGCCGGTAATGGCCACTCGGGCTATATAAGCCTGTATATTGTGTTGTATCCGTCAGTTCCCCTTCAGACTTTGTTTAGTAAACACCTATGAAACCAACTCCTGTCTTCAGTGTCTCTATCAACACACAGGCACAACAGTGGCGACGAAGTGGAAACGGACTTACCTGCAATTCGGCAGCACCTCAAGGACATCGATTCCTCTGGCGTCCAGAAGAATCAAGATAGTGAAAGAAGCTGTGGTTTCACCAGCTGGCCAAGCTGGTGGCAGGTACTGCGCTAATCCTTCCTGGGCATCAGGCTGGGGCTCCAGCAGCTGGCTCTACAGCTGGGCCAAGCAGCGAAAGTGGAAGCAAGCAGTAACAGACGGGGAGGGAGCACTCGGGAGACGGCCGGCGCTGCAAGCAGGTCGGCGTTCAGACCTAGAGAGAAAGTCCGGTGGGAACGAGTCTCTAACTGTAAATAAATAAATTTAAAAAAAGAAAGGAAACCGCTGGAAACAGCGTTGTCATCGGCAGCAGCGGCGGAAAAGCGCGGGAAGCGCCATATCTTTTCTAAGATGCCTAAGTCTGGCAATATTGATGCTTTTGATAACGAGATAGAGGATTGGACCACATATGTGGAAAGAGTGGAGGTATATTGCACTGCAAATGGAATAAAAGATGAAAAAAAAGCTTCAGTACTGCTAAATCTAATGGGCGCAAAGACATACGGGCTGTTACGAAATTTAATCACTCCAGCCAAACCAAAGGACAAGAATTTGAAAGAAATTGTTGATACCCTACAGGAGCACTTAAACCCAACACCGCTGCTGATAGCGGAACAATTCAAATTCTTCAAGAGAAATCAACACAAGAATGAAAGTAACGCTGATTACCTCACCGAATTAAGGAAGCTATCAAAACACTGCCAATTCGGGGCAGGACTAGCAGATTATCTTCGAGACAAATTCATCTGCGGTCTCTTAAGTGAAGGAACACAGAAAAGGCTGCCTTCTGAAAAGGATTTAACACTGGACAAGGCTTTCAGTATGGCTGTATCATACGAAGCAGCAGCAAGAAGAGTTGCAGAGATACAACAAAAGACACAGGACTTCGGCACCCATGAAATGACACGGGGTTTCGAGAGATGTTATCGCTGCGGCAGATCCACCCATGACCAGAGGGACTGCTGGTTCAAGGACAAAGCATGCAGGAAATGCGGAAAGATTGGACACATTGCACGGGTATGCCGATCTGAACAAAATAAATCCACAGACAGGAAAAAAAAAATCAATAAAGAAAAGTACAGAAAGGTACAAATGGTGACGGACAGTAGCTCCGAAGACCAGAAGAGCGATAGCGACTCCGAAAACAAGAGACTATGCTGTCTCAAATTACATAATGTACTTGCCAAAGATGATTACCAGACCATTTGGGTTACCCTCACAATAGCAGGGTCCCCAGTTAAAATGGAGCTAGATACAGGATCAGCTCTGACCATCATAAATCGACGGGATTACGAGCGGCTATTTCCACAAAAACCTTTAAAAGACACATCCATTATCTTGAAAACATATACGGGGCAGAAAGTATACCCCAAAGGAAAAATAAGGGTGCCTGTTGTATACTACGGCACGGAAATACAAAAGTTATATTTATACATTCTACAAGATGGTGGCCCACCGCTGCTGGGACGTGAATGGATCAGGAAAATATGATTAGACTTGCACTCCATTCAGGCACTGACGGTGACCAGTAAGAAAAAAAACGATGATGGCGTCATACCTGAACGATTAAAAGGCATCTTGGCCAACGCCAAAGAAGTGTTTCAAGAGAAACTAGGAACCTTGAAAGGCATCACCACCTCAATAAAAGTGGAAGATGCAGCAATTCCCAAGTTTTTTAAAGCAAGACCGGTGCCATACGCAATTCGTCCAGCAGTCGAGGCAGAGCTGGAGAATTTGGAAAATGCAGGCGTATTATCCAAAATAGATTGGAGCGAGTGGGCAACACCCATCGATCCAGTCATGAAGAAAGCATTCAATAATGATAAATCTGAAGAACAGAGAAAAATTCGCATCTGTGGAGACTTCAAGGTAACGGTAAACCCGGTACAGTATCCTCTTCCGAGGATAGAAGGTATTTTCGCCTCACTATCCGGAGGGAAACGTTTCACCAAAATTGACTTGGCACAGGCATATCTACAGATGGAGGTTGAAGAGGCCTCTAAAAAGTATCTCACAATAAACACACACAAAGGCCTGTACCAGTACAATCGACTGGTTTTCGGAGTAGCATCCGCTCCAGCTTTCTGGCAAAAGAGCTATGGAGCAAGTCCTCCAAGGGATTCTGGGGACTCAAGGCTACCTAGACGACATCCTTGTAACAGGAGAAAACGACAATGAGCACCTTGCCAATTTGGAGCAGGTGCTCACTAGGCTGAGAGAACGGGGCCTACGATCAAATCACCCCAAGTGCGAATTTTTCCAAAATCAAATATCATATTGTGGCCACATAATTAATAAGGAAGGGTTGCATAAGTCACCTGAAAAAATTGAAGCGGTCATAAAAGCCCCAGCACCTGAAAATGTTTCACAATTAAGGTCGTTCCTGGGATTAATAAATTACTATCATAAATTTTTACCGAACTTATCAACTCTTCTACACCCTCCTAATGAACTGCTACAAACAGGAGCAATTTAGAAATGGAGCGAAGACTGTAAACGTGCCTTCCATAAATGCAAAGACTTAATCACGTCCAAAGAAGTTTTGGCTCATTACAACCCATCACTGCCAATCAGACTAGCGTGCGATGCATCCCCTTAAGGCATAGGAGCAGTATTATCGCATAAATTCCCTGATGGCTCGGAACGGCCGATAGCTTTTGCGTCACGCTCATTGAACTCGGCTGAGCGTAACTATGCCCAAATCGACAGGGAAGCACTCAGCCTGGTATGGGGAGTGAAGAAATTCAACTATTACCTACACGGACAAAAATTTACCTTGTTGACTGACCATCAACCCCTCATCTCCATATTCAACCCTAAAAAGGGTGTTCCCATTATGACAGCGCAAAGGCTACAGAGGTGGTCCCTTTTTCTAGGGGCACACCAATACAACATAGAATACAAAGGATCAAAACAGCATGGGAATGCTGATGGTTTATCGCGCCTACCGTTGCCAATGGTAGAAGAGGCACCTACTGTAGACCCAGTGGAGATGTTCCACTCAACCATAGTGGAATGTCTACCAGTAACAAATTCTGCCATTGAAAAGGAAACGAGAAATGACCCGACTTTCTCACGAGTCTACGACTTAACGGTGAAGGGATGGCCAGCACATGGTGAACCACTGTTGCCAGCATTCTCACAAAGAAGAGAACAGCTGTCAGTATGCCGAGGAACCTTGATGTGTGGATCCAGAGTGGTGATTCCACCCAAACTCCAGGATAAAGTGCTAAAGGAGCTTCACGAGCGGCATCTGGGTGGAGTGAAAATGAAGAACCTAGCCAGAGCGTTTGTATGGTGGCCAGGTATCGATGGAGACATAGAAGAAATGACCAAGAGCTGCCTAGGATGCCAGAAGGTCCAAAACGCTCCACCCCAAGCCCCTCCAAATCCATGGGAGTGGCCCTCATCTCCCTGGCAAAGGGTACACAGCGACTTTGCTGGTCCATTTATGGACTCAATGTTCTTAATCGCGGTTGATGCACACTCCAAGTGGCCGGAGGTAATAAAGATGTCCTCCACCACCACGGAAAAAACCATTACAGTATTAAGGACCATATTTGCCAGGAATGGGCTGCCGGAACAGATCTGTTCTGATAATGGACCGCAATTTGTGTCCGAAGAATTCAGGAAGTTCTTAAAAAACAATGGGGTTAAGCACTACACGTCCGCCCCATACCATCCCGCCACCAATGGATTGGCTGAAAGGTTTCTCCAGACCTTCAAGAAGGCCATAAAGGCCACGGGTAATGAAGACATAAAACTTCAGCACAAGGTGGATAACTTCTTGTTCGCATACAGGAATGCAACACATATGGTTACAAACAAAACTCCCGCCATGATGTTCTTCAATAGAAGCCTAAGATGCCGGCTGGATTTGATCAAGCCCAAAATCAGAAGGGACGTGGAGAACTGGCACTTTGAAGGCATGAATGAAAGGCCAACTAGAACCTTCCAGATAGGTCAACAAGTTTTGGCCCGGGACTACCGTACCGAGAAATGGCAGCCTGGAACAATCTGCACACGACTAGGACCGCTGATGTATATCGTGGACATCAGAGAAAGCATAATAAGGTGCCATGCTGACGAAATCATAGAGTCATCTGAAAAGGGACAACCTGCACCACAACTCTATACGCCTAACGATGAAGTAGAGATACCCGTATCTACCTCCGATCCGGTGGTACTGGAACCCGATGAACCTGACACTGGCATTCAAGCCAAATCAGCCTTGCCAAAAGAACCTACTACACCACCAGAAACTATTACACCACCGAGGCGTTATCCGGACCGAGTCAGGAAGCCTCCAGAGAGACTGACTTATAATTAATTAACTGTAGCAATGTGTATATTATTTTTCTTTTAACATGTAATTAATAATTACTTAAAATATTATGTACTGGTTAGCTAAAAGGGGAGGAATTGTAGTGTATGTGCCTTTAAGAGCCCCATGTGTACTGTAATGCCGGTAATGGCCACTCGGGCTATCTAAACCTGTATATTGTGTTGTATCCGTTAGTTCCCCTCAAGACTTTGTTTAGTAAACACCTATGAAACCAACTCCTGTCTTCAGTGTCTCTATCAACACACAGACACAACACAAAGTATTTGTTTAATTTCTCTGCCATTTCCTTATTCCCCATTATAATTTCTGCTGTCTCAGCCTGTAAGAGACCCACATTTACTTTTGCTAATCTTTGCCTTTTTACATACCTATAGAACCTTTTACAGTCTTTTTATGTCTCTTGCTAGTTTACTCTCATATTCTATTTTCCCTTCCCTAATCAATGTCTTTGTTCTCCTTTGCTGAATTTTAAAATCCTCCCAATCCTCAGGCTTACTACTCTTTTTGGCAACATTATATCCCTCTTCCTTTGATCTAATACTATCTTTAACTACTCTTGTTAGCCACGGTTGGACCACTTTTCCTGTGGGGTTTTTGTGCTTTAAAGGAATGTATATTTGTTGTAAATTATGTATTAATTCTTTAAATGCTAGCCATTGCTTGTCTACTGTCATACCGTTTAATGTAGTTTCCCAATCTACCTTAGCCAACTTGCCCCTCATACCTATGTAGTTTGCTTTGTTTAGATTTAAGACCCTAGTTTAGGATTTAACTAAATCACTTTCAAACTCAATAATGGAGCAGTCCATGCCCACATGGAATAAGACCTGGACAACATTCAGGCTTGGGCTGATAAGTGGCAGGTAACATTCGCGCCACACAAGCACCAGGAAATGACTATCTCCAACAAGCGACAGTTTAAACACCGCCACTTGACATTTAACAGCATTACCATCGTCGAATGCCCCACCATCAACATCCTGGGGGTCACCATTGAACAGAAACTTAACTGGACCAGCCACAAAAATACTGTGGCAACAGGAGCAGGTCAGAGGCTAGGTATTCTGCGGCAAGCGTCTCACCTCCTGACTCCCCAAAGACTTTCCACCATCTACAAGGCACAAGTAAGGAGTGTGATGGAATACTCTCTATTATGTCCGTGTATAATTGAGACACGGACTGCAGGAGTTGATTCTAACAAGTCTTTACTGAATGGAGACAACCTGGAAACTGAAACTACAGAAGCCTGCTAGGGCCTTTTATACAGGGGTGGTCACTGCCGGTACTGCAGTCTGAGACCAGTTATTCCCTTAAAGGTACATACACAACAATTCCTCCCCTTTTAGATAAACAGTACATAACATTCATTTAACAACTAACTAATAACTAATTACAATTACAATTACGGTTGCTAGATACATTGGTTGAAGTTAAGCAATTATAAGTTCAGTCATTGAGGAGGCTTCCTGATTCTGTCTGGATAACGCCTCTTTGGGATATCAGGTTCTTCTGGCAAGGTTGAGTCAGGATCAATGTCGTTGTTTGGTTCGTCTGCTTCCAATATCACCGATTCTGCAGTAGATGCAATTGGTACTTCGGTGTCATCGCCAGGTGTATCAGATCATGGTGTGGAGTTGAAGTTTTCCAGTGACTCTAGAATCTGGTCAGCATGGCATCTTACAATGCTCTCTCCAACGTCCACGGTATACATTAGAGGTCCTTGGCGTGTACAGATCGTTCCTGGCTGCCATTTCTCTGTGCGGTAGTCCCGGGCCAAAACTGGTTGACCTATCTTAAAACTCCTGGTCGGCCTTTCATTCATATTCTGAAACTGCCTGTTCTCCACATCTCTTCTGACGTTTGGCTTAACCAAATCCAAACGGCATCGTAGTCTTCGATTGAAGAACATCATGGCTGGAGTTTGGTTGGTAACCGCATGTGTCGCATTCCGGTAGGCAAACAAGAAATTATCCAGCTTGTGTTGTAGGGGTATATTTTCATTACACATTGCCTTGATAGCCTTCTTGAATGTTTGAACAAACCTCTCGGCCAATCCATTAGTGGCTGGATGATATGGGGCGGATGTGTAATGCTTAACACCATTGTTCTTTAAGAACCTCCGGAACTCATCAGACACAAACTGTGGTCCATTGTCAGTGCAAATCTGTTCAGGCAGCCCATTCCTGGTGAATGTGGTTCGTGAGACTGTGATAGTTTTTCTGTGGTGGTTGAGGACATTTTTATTACCTCTGGCCACTTTGATTGTGCATCCATCGCAATTAAAAACATCAAGTCCATAAAGGGACCAGCAAAATCAATGTGCACCCTTTGCCATGGAGATGAGGGCCACTCCCATGGATGTAGAGGGGCTCATGGTGGGGCGTTTTGGACCTTCTGGCATCCTGTACAGCTCTTGGTCATCTCTTTGATTTCTCTATCGATTCCCGGCCACCACACAAATGCTCTGGCTAAGTTCTTCATTTTTACCCCTCCCAGATGACCATCATGAAGCTCATTGAGCACTCTATCCTTCAATTTGGGTGGAATTACTACTCTGGATCCACACATCAAGGTTCCTCTGCACACTGACAGCTGTTCTCTTCTCGGCGAGAATACTGGCAGCAGTGGTTCGCCATGTGCTGGCCATCTCTTCACCGTTAAATCATAGACCCAGGAGAGTGTCGGGTCATTTTGTGTTTCCTTTTCTATGTTTGCATTCGTCACAGGGAGACATTCGACTATAGTCGAGTGGAATAACTCCACTGGATCCACTGCCAGTTCTTCTTCCACCGTCGGCAACGGTAGGCGCGACAATACATCAGCATTCCCATGCTATTTAGTTCCTTTGTACTCGATGTCATATTGGTGTGCCCCTAGGAACAGGGACCACCTCTGTAGCTGTTGTTCCGTCATTATCGGTACACCCTTCTGAGGGTTGAAAATGGAGACGAGAGGTTGATGATCAGTTAGTAGAGTAAATTTCTGACCGTGCAGGTAGTGATTGAACTTCTTCACCCCCCACACCAGGCTGAGGGCCTCTCTGTCAATCTGGCCGTAGTTACGCTCGGCTGAAATCAACGAGCGTGACGCAAAAGCTATCGGCCTCTCTGAACCATCAAAGAATTTATGTGACAGTACCGCCCCAATGCCATAGGGAGACGCATCACACAGCAGTCTTATCGGTAGTGATGGGTTGTAGTGAGCCAATACTTCTCTTGAAGTGATTAGGTCCTTACTCTTCTGAAAGGCCCGCTTACATTCATTGCTCCATTTCCATGCTACTCCCGTTCGTAGTAGGACATTCAGTGGATGCAGAATTGTGGACAAATTCGGCAAAAACTTATGGTAGTAATTCACCAATCCAAGGAATGACCTCAGTTGCAACACATTTCCAGGCGCTGGAGCCTTAACTACCACTTCAATTTTGTCAGGGGACCTATGCAACCCCTCTTCATCAATCACGTGGCCACAATACGATATCTGTTTCTTAAAAAACTCGCACTTGGGGCGATTGGCTCGTAGCCCATGTTCACGTAGTCTAGTGAGCACCTGCTCTAGGTTGGCAAGGTGTTCACTGTCATCTTCACCTGTCACTAGGATGTCGTCCAAGTAACACTGAGTCCCCGGAATCCCTTGCAGGACTTGTTCCATCGCTCTTTGCCATATCGCCGGAGCTGATGCTACTCCGAATACCAGTCGATTATGCTGGTAAAGACCTTTGTGAGTGTTTATCGTGAGATACTTCCTAAAGGATTCTTCAACCTCCATCTGCAAATATGCTTGTGCTAGGTCAATTTTTGTAAAACGCTTCCCTCCAGATAGTGAGGCGAAGATATCTTCTATCCTTGGAAGAGGATATTGTACTGTGTGAAGGACTGGGTTCACTGTCACCTTGAAGTCCCCATAGATGCGAACCTTCCTTGGCTCCTCAGACTTATTGTTTAACGTTTTCTTCATGACAGGAATGATGGGTGTCGCCCACTCACTCCAGTCTACCTTAGATAACACGCCTGCATTCTCCAGATTCTTTAGCTCTGCCTCGACGGCTGGGCGAATTGCATATGGTACCAGTCTTGCTTGAATAACTTGGGAATTGCATTCTCCTCTATTTTTATCGAGGCAGTTACGCCTTTAAGAGTGCCCAGTTCTTGTTGAAATACCTCTTTGGCGTCAGCTAAGATTGTTGACAATCGTCCAGGAGTGACGTCGTCACCCTTTTTACCAGCCACCATCAGTGCCTGAATGAAGTGCCAGTCTAAACTTATCTTTCTGATCCATTCACGTCCCAATAATGGTGGTCCACCATCTTGCAGAATGTAAAGATACAATTTCCGTATTTTCTTGCCGTTGTATTCAACAGGCACCCTTATTTTTCCTCTGGGGTATACTTTTTGCCCCGTATACGTCCTCAAGACAATGGATATCTCTCTCAAGGGTATGTGTGAGAATAGCCGCTCATAGTCTCATCGATTCATGATGGTTAGAGCTGATCCTGTATCCAATTCCATTTTGACTTGGGACCCTGCTATCATGAGGGTGACCCAAATGGTTCGGTGATCCTCTTTTGCGATTACGTTGTGAAGCTTGAGACAGCTTAGTCTCTTGTTCCCGGATTCACTATCGCTCATCTGGTCTTCGGAACTACTGTCCGTCATCTTTTGTACTTTCCTGTACGGTTCCTTAGTAGCCTTTTTGTAGTCGTTGGTCTTCTTCCCAGACCTGCAAACTTGTGCAATGTGTCCCATCTTTCCGCATTGCCTGCATATTTTGTCCATGGACCAGCAGTACTTCTGGTCATGGTTTGTTCTGCCGCAGCGATAACATTTTGCAAATCCCCGTGTCATTTCGTGGGTGCCGTATTCCTGTGGCTTTTGTTGTATTTCCGCAGCTCCCCTTGCTGCTTCTTCGTACGATACTGCCACGCTGAAAGCCTTTTCTGGCGTCAGCTCTTTCTCTGAGAGTAACCTCTTCTGGGTTCCTTCACTCAGGAGTCCACAGACAAATTTGTCCCGTAAGGTATCTGCCAGTCCTGCTCCGAACTGGCAGTGCTTTGATAGCTTGCGTAGTTCCGTAAGGTAATCAGCATTGCTCTCATTTTTATGCTGATTTCTCCTGTGGAATTTAAATCTTTCTGCTATCAGCAGTGGTGTAGGGTTTCGGTGTTCCTGTAGGGTAGCAACAATTTCATTAAAACTCTTCGCCTTCGGTTTGGCTGGAGTAATCAGGTCCCGCAATAGGCCGTACGTTCTTGCGCCCATTAAAGTTAGCAATACCGATGCCTTTTTCTCATCGGCTATTTTGTTTGCCTCGCAATATACCTCGACTCTTTCCACATACGTGGTCCAGTCTTCTATTGCATTATCGAAGGCAGTGATATCGCCAGTCTTTGGCATCTTGAAAATCTAAGATGGCGCCTCCCGCACTTTGCCTTATTCCCCGATGGATCATAATGGCACCTCCCGCGCTTTTCCTTCTTCCCTGCCGAGTTAAGATGGCGCCTCCCGCGCTGCTGCTGGCGATTATATTTATTTTACTATCCTGTAATGGCGACGCCCTATGGTCTTCGCGCCTCCCCGATCGCTGCTGCCAACGCCGCTCTCCACGGTATTTTTATTTTTCTATCGCGCTTCAAAATTTGCTCCGTTATTTGAAGAACTGTTCCCGTCGTGGAGCGGACCCTCTGGGACACTTCCCTCCCTCTTCTCAGGTCTGAACGCTGCCCGGCTGCGAATCACCGGCCGCGCCCTGTGTGCTCCACCCTCTCTCTCTCTCTTTGCTTCCCAACTCGCTGCCCGGCCCCGTTGCAGAGCCACCCGATCGAGCTCTAGCCCGCCGCAGCCCAGGAAGGATCAGTGCACTACCTGCCACCAGCCCGATTATCTGGGAAACCACAGGCTGGAGACAAAGCCTGGCTCTCGACAGTCTCTCCTGCAATTTTTCAATCCGATGATTTGGAGGGCGGTTGCCCACGGTCGACGCCCGTTTCTCGAGTTTCTTTGGAATATGATTTTTTCTTTCTTCTGTCTCCGACCTTCAATAACGTCGTCTGAGGTGCTGCCGAGTTGCAGGTAAGTTTGTTTCTTACTCGTCGCCAGTATTATGTCCGTGTATAATTGAGTCACGGACTGCAGGAGTTGATTATAACAAGTCTTTACTGAATGGAGACAACCTGGAAACTGAAACTACAGAAGCCTGCTAGGGCCTTTTATACAGGGGTGGTCACTGCCAGTACTGCAGTCTGAGACCAGTTAGTCCCTTAAAGGTACATACACAACACTCTCCACTTGCCTGGATGAATGAAGCTCCAACAGCACTCAAGAAGCTCAACACCATCCAGGACAAAGCAGTCCACTTGATTGGCACCCATCCACTGCCTTAAAAATTCACTCCCTCCACCACCGGCGCACCGTGGCTGCAGTATGAGTCATCTACAAGATGCTCTGCAGCAACTCACCAAGGATTCTTCAGCAGCACCTCTTAAACCCGTGACCTGTACCACCTAAAAGGACAAGGGCAGTAGGTGCATGGGAACACCACCACCTCCAAGTTCCTCTCCAAGTCACACACCATCCTGACTTGGAAGTATATCACCGGTCCTTCATCATCGCTAGGTCAAAATCCTGGAACTCACTCCCTAACAGCACTGTGAGAGTACCTTCGCCACACGGACTGCAGCGGTTCAAGAAATCCTTTTCATGGGATATATGGAACATTCTTTGTTCCAGTCCTACTAAGGTCCCCTCCCTCACCTCTTTTTCCGATATATTGATGACGGTATTGGTGCCGTTTCCTGCCCTCACTCTGAACTAGAAAATTTCTTCCAATCTCACCCCTTGCCGTGCTTTCACTATCCCCCTCTGACCTTCCCCTCTCTGACCCCGAATGATCAGTCCTCAGCAAAGGCCTGAGCTACAGTCCCTTACGCCCCCACCTCAATTAATTTCGAACTCGGCACGATGCCAAGCTCTTTTTCCGTCACATTCGTCTCGGTGCCCATTTCTGTGGCCAGGAGTCTTCCCCCCGCACAGCGGACCCTTTCTCCCGCTTTCAGAATTCTCGTTCTACCTGGACCCCTCCCTTTGGCCTCTTACCCTCTCTAGATCTTTTCAATGTTAACTGCCGGTGTGACATCTCAATTTCTCTGCTCCACTCACTTACTCCAACCTACCTCCCTCTGAACTTGCAGCATTCCATTCTCTCTGATCCAACCCTAACATTGTCATTAAACTTGCTGACAAGGGTGGTGCTGTTGTTGTTTGGTAAACCGACCTCACCATGCGGAGGCTGAATGCCAACTCTCCGACACCTCCTCCTACCTCCCCCTGGACCATGACCCCACTATCAAACATTAAGCCATTGTTTCCAAGACTGTCACTGACGTCATCTCCTCTGGAGATCATCCTTCCACGGCTGCCAACCTCATAGTCCCCCAACCCAGCACCGCCCGCTTCTACCTCCTTCCCAAGATCCACAAACAGGGCTGCCCTGGTAGACCCATTGTTTCAGCCTGTTCTTGGCCCATGGAACTGATTTCTTCCTATCTCGACTCTTTTTTTCTCCCCTTGTCCGGTCTCTTCCCATCTACATTTGCGAATCTTCCGACGCCCTCCGCCACTTTAACAGTTCCCAGTTTCCTGGCCCCAACCGTCTCCTTTTCACTATGGACGTCCAATCCCTCTACACCTCCATCCCCCACCAGGAAAGCCTGAGGGCGCTCCGCTTCTTCCTTGAACAGAGGCCCAACCAGTCCCCAGCCACCACCACCCTCCTTCGCCTGCCTGAACTTGTTCTCACATTGAACAACTTCTCCATTGACTCCACTCAATTCCTCCAAATTAAAGTTGTTGCTATGGGAACCTGCATGGGCCCTAGCTATGCCTGCCTTTTCATGGGATATTTGGAACATTCTTTCTTCCAGTCCTACTCAGGTCCCCTCCCTCACTTCTTTTTCCGGTAACTTGATGACTGTTTTGGCGCTGTTTCCTGATCTTGCCCTGAACTATATAAGTTCATTCACTTTACTTCCAATTTCCACCCTTCCCTTACCTTCACATGGTCCATCTCCGACTCTTCCCTTCCCTTCCTCGACTTCTCTGTCTCCATTTCTGGGGATAGGCTATCGACAAACATCCACTATTAGCCCACTAACTCCCACAGCTACCTGGACTACACTTCCTCCCACCCCGCTTCCTGTAAGGACTCTATTTCATTCTCCCAGTTTCTCCGTCTCCGCCGCATCTGTTCTGAGGATGCCACCTTCCATACTAGTGCTTCCGATATGTCTTCCTTTGTCCTCAACTGAGGATTCCCCTCCACCGTGGTTGACATCACCCTCGACCGTGTCCGTTCCATTTCCCACAATTGTGCTTTCACCCCATCCCCTCCCTCCCAGAACCACAATAGGGTTCCCCCTGTCCTCACCTTTCACCCCACCAGCCTCCAAATTCAATGGATCATCCTCCACCATTTCTGTCACATCCAGCGTGATCCCACCACCAAACGCATCTTCCCCTCCCCTTTCAGCATTCCGAAGGGACCGCTACCTCTGCAACACCCTGGTTCACTCCTCAATCACCCCCAACAGCCCCTTCCCTTCGCCCGGTACCTTCCCGTGCAACCGCAGGAGATGCAACTCTTGACCTTTTACCTCCTCACTTCCCACTGTCCAGGGCCCCAAATACTCCTTCCAGGTGAAACAGTGATTTACTTGTACTTCTTGCAATTTAGTTTACTGTATTCACTGCTCACGATGCGGCCTCCTCTATCGTGGGGAGACCAAATGCAGATTGGTTGACCACTTTGAGGAACAACTCCGTTCAGTCCGTAAGGGTGACCCCGAGCTTCCAGTTTCCTGTCACTTTAATTCTCCGCTCCATTCCCACTCTGGCCTCTTTGTCCTCGGCCTCTTACACTGTTCCAATGAAGCTCAACGTAAGCTGGAGGAACAGCACCTCATCTTTCAATTGGGCATCTTACAGCCTTCTGAACTCAACATTGAGTTCAACAGTTTCAGACTTTAAACTCTGCCCTTATTTTTTCAGGCAGCAGCTGTTGATGATTCTGCCATCCCCATGGCAACATTTAACCACTCCTGCCTTCCACTCTAGCACAGACCGTCCCTTTTGTTCTTTCCTCCCCTCCCCCCTCTCCCAGCCTCTGCACCTGCTTAAATCCTGTTATATCCCTAACCTTTTCCAGTTCTGATGAAGGTTCACAGACCTGAAACGTTAACTCTGTTTCTCGCTCCACGGATGCGGCCTGACCTGCTGAGTGTTTCCAGCATTTTCTGTTGTTATTTCAGGACTAATTCATATCTTTTATCTCTGACAGGGCTTTCATGCGTGCAGCATTGCTGCAGATCGTGGTCGACGATTCCTCAGAGGAGCTGAATCCTTCTGAGGGTGCACCATTACAGAACTCATGCAGACCATTCACCAGCTCAAACACTCACACTTTGGTGGGGTAAGTTAGACAGATAGTTGGGTTTTTACCTGGTGACTCACTTCACAAGTGAGCAAGAGCAGACGGTGGTGGCAGGAACAACAGTGGAGAGTTCATGTCAGAGGGCGCAGTCCTCTCTAAGCTCTGCTCAGCTGGACACAGATGTGTTTGTAGGTCCAAAGATGTCAGGGAACTTGGAGTGCCGCAGGACAAAAGCATTATGGCAGCTCCCCGGGAATCTTGTGCACACCTGCAGAAATATCTTTTTGTGGTTGCAAACTAGTGGAAGCCCTTGCGGTTTACGAATACTCCTGGGTGATCTGGGGGTGTCCTGATTGCCACGTGTGTGCAGTCGATGATGCCCTGCACCTATGGAAAGCCAGTCAGAGATGCCAGCCTGAGTACAGATTTCTGCCACCACCTGATGTGACATCCTGAGCCTCCTGCGAGCTCCTGCCCTCTCTGCTGGTCCTCTCTCTGCTGCTGCACTCTCTGCTGGTCCCCTCTCTGCTGCTGCCCTCTCTGCTGGTCCTCTCTCTGCTGCTGCACTCTCTGCTGATCCCCTCTCTGCTGCTGCCCTCTCTGCTGGTCCTCTCTCTGCTGGTCCTCTCTCTGCTGGGCCCCTCTCTGCTGGTCCCCTCTCTGCTGGTCCCCTCTCTGCTGCTGCCCTCTCTGCTGGTCCTCTCTCTGCTGGTCCCCTCTCTGCTGGTCCCCTCTCTGCTGGTCCCCTCTCTGCTGCTGTCCTCTCTGCTGGTCCCCTCTCTGCTGCTGCCCTCTCTGCTGGTCCTCTCTCTGCTGGTCCTCTCTCTGCTGCTGCCCTCTCTGCTGGTCCCCTCTCTGCTGCTGCCCTCTCTGCTGGTCCTCTCTCTGCTGGTCCTCTCTCTGCTGGTCCCCTCTCTGCTGCTGCCCTCTCTGCTGCTGCCCTCTCTGCTGGTCCTCTCTCTCTGCTGGTCCTCTCTCTGCTGCTGCACTTTCTGCTGGTCCTCTCTCTGCTGCTGCACTTTCTGCTGGTCCTCTCTCTGCTGGTCCCCTCTCTGCTGCTGCACTTTTTGCTGATCCTCTCTCTGTTGGTCCCCTCTCTGCTGCTGCCCTCTCTGCTGGTCCTCTCTCTGCTGGTCCTCTCTCTGCTGCTGCACATTCTGCTGGTCCCCTCTCTGCTGGTGCCCTTTCTTCTGTGCAGCTTCAAGTCTGTGACCAACAGACTGCTGGTGCTGGTGGTGCTGGTCACATTGCTCCTCATCTGCGGTCCAATCTAAGGGTCAAAAACGTGGAGCGCCCTACCTAACAGCACTGTGGGAGTACTTACACTAGAGGGACTGCAGCAGTTCAGCACAACCTTCTCAAGGGCAATTAGGGATTGTCAAAAATTGCTGGCCTTGCTAGCACTGCCCATATCCGAAGAAGGAATTAATAAAAGGTAATGTAAGTTCCGCTTTAAGGTTCTGTCCAGATGATTGCAAGAATGGAGAATTTAAACAGAGCCTACGCATGGGGATCGGAACCAAAGGAACAAATTGCCACAGCTATGACACTCCTGAGAACCAAAAGCTGCATTTAGGACCGCACTGAGGAGATGTCCCCTGCTGATGCTGCTGGAGGTACCAAGTGCCTGAATCTGCAGGGTAGTAACTATTCTTCCATCTTTTTTCCTCTGAAGCAATGTTTCTTTTAGCAATCAACCTCCTTTCTCCTCTGGTTCACAACATCACGTTTCAAGTAAGCATGAGGCTAGTTAATGGAGTATATAAACCAAATCCTTTGGCCCTCTTTACTTTTAATCCCTCTGATAGCTACCAATACGTTTAACTCCATATTGTTTCATTAAAAAATGTGTTTCGCTACGGAGCATATGTCAGTGCCTTGATTAAAATTTGTCTCAATCACCTGAGCCACATTAACCATTTCATGTCTTGCTATTGTCAAGTAACTGAGCATGTCTGAGACCTGTTCTTCAGTGCATCTTCACCATGCATTCCTGCATGCTAGTTGCCTCATGTGCAACATATCACATTGGCATACATACCAGTATCCCAATATCATACCACACTTGACATCAGATACAAGCCATTCCTGGACTTTTAAATTATCTTATCAAAAGATCGGAGGCCTTTTCTAACCTCTCCCTGCATGGTCCCAATATCATGTAGTGGCCAGGCTATCAAATACATTTTCTTCATTGTTCAGCATAGACAAAGACACAAACATCGCAAAGAGAAACCTTGCAATTAATGTTTCTCACCTACACATTCCTGACTTTCAACAGAATGTACCTCAATACCAAATTTAATTCTTTTCAGGTATCATGTTACTCAGGGATGCACTCACACATCTTTTCCAAATCCCTGTTAGAGTTTCTGAAATTCACCCATAATCACCTAGGAATATGATTTTAGAACAACTAGATTTCCGACCACTCGGAGCAGCAGAGAGCAGCGAGGAGGAGCCCGGCTTAAAAACCGGCGGCAGTTGCGAGGCGTACCAAATCAACAGCAGAGGAGGGGGGTAAATAGTAATCAGTGTGTGACGTCACCAGGGAGCAGCTGGTGCAGTCGGGAGAGCAGGAGGCCAGTAACTCTTATATAGGTGGAGCTGTTGCTAAACCCGAAACACTACAGTGTAGTGTCTCCCACCCTTCCACCTCCTCTAACCTTTTAGGGGTTAGGGGAAGTTGAAAAGGTAGGTTCAATTTATTTTATTTCAGGAGCCTAACCTAGGTGGAAAAGGTTCCAGGACAGGAGGCGGCAGTGAAAATACAACACCAGAAAACAGGTAGGTGACTGGTTGGTGAGTACTTTCACAAACTTATTCTAAGTAGAATTCAATAATTAAGCTAAATCGTAGTAAATAAAAAGGTATTGTAAGGGTTAAGTCATGGAAGGGCAGCTCAGACCCGTGTCATGCTCCTCCTGTGCCATGTGGGAAATCAGGGACACTGTCCCTGACAACTATGTGTGCAGGAAGTGTGTCCAGCTGCAGCTCCTAGCGGACCGCATGGCAGCGCTGGAGCTGCGAATGGACTCACTCTGGAGCATACGCGATGCTGAGGATGTTGTGGATAGCACATTCAGTGAGTTGGTCACACCACAGGTAAAGGCTAGCTCAGACAGTAAATGGGTGACCAAAAGGCAGGGTAAAGGCAGGAAGGTAGTGCAGGAGTCACCTGCGGTCATCTCCCTCCAAAACAGGTTTACCGTTTTGGGTACTGTTGGGGGAGATGACTTATCAGGGGAAGGCACCAGCAGCCAGGTTCAGGGCACCATGACTGGCTCTGCTGCACAGAAGGGCGGGAAAAAGAGGGATAGGGCTATAGTGATAGGGGATTCAATTGTAAGGGGGATAGATAGGAGTTTCTGTGGCCGAGACCGAGACTCCAAGATGGTATGTTGCCTCCCTGGTGCAAGGGTCAAGGATGTCTCGGAGCGGGTGCAGAGCATTCTGAAGGGGGAGGGGGATCAGCCAGTTGTCGTGGTACATGTAGGTACCAACGATGTAGGTAAAAAGAGGGAGGAGGTCCTACAAGCTGAATTTCGGGAGTTAGGAGCTAAATTGAAAAGTAGGACCTCAAAGGTAGTAATCTCTGGATTGCTACCAGTGCCACGAGCTAATAAGTTTAGAGAGAGTAAGATAGATAAGCTAAATACGTGGCTTGAGCAGTGGTGCAAGGGAGAGGGATTTAAATTCTTGAGGCATTGGAACCAGTTCTTGGGGAGGAGTGACCTGTACCAAGGGCACGGTCTACACCTGAACTGTGAGGGAGCCGATGTCCTCGGGGTAATATTTTCTAGGGCGGTTCGGGAGGATTTAAACTAATTTGGCAGGGGGATGGGAACCTAGGTAGTGGAAAAGAGGGAAGTCATATGAAGTCAGAAATAGATGGTAGAAAGGTGAGAAGCAATAAGCAAAGGAGAGAAACACAAAGGGCCAAACTAATTCATAATGAGAGTGTGAAAAAAGCAAGCCTGAAGGCTTTGTATCTTAATGCTAGAAGCATTAGGAACAAGGTGGATGAATTAGTTGTGGAAATAGAGGTAAACAAGTATGATTTGATTGGGATTACAGAAACGTGGCTGCAGGGTGGGCAAGGCTGGGAACTTAACATCCAGGGATATACAATATTTAGGAAGGATCGGCAAAAAGGTAGGGGAGGTGGGGTAGCATTGCTGGTAAAGGAGGGGATTAATGCAATGGAAAGGAAGGATATTAACTCGGATGAAACGGAATCTGTATGGGTAGAAATGAGAAATAGCAAGGGGAGGAAATCGTTAGTGGGTGTGATATATAGGCCTCCAAATAGTAATATGGAGGTGAGGGAAGGCATAAAAAGGGAAATTAGAGAAGCGTGCGATAAGAGCACAGCTGTCATCATGGGTGACTTTAATTTACATATTGATTGGACTACCCAAATTAGTAAAAATTCTGAGGAGGAGGAATTCCTGGAATGTTTTTGGGACGGTTATCTGGACCAATATGTCGAGGAGCCGACTCGAGATCAGGCCATTTTAGACTGGGTATTGTGCAATGAGAAGGGACTTATCAGCAATCTTCTTGTACGAGGCCCCTTGGGTCAGAGCGATCATAATATGATCGAGCTCTCAGTCGAGATGGAGAGTGAGGAAATTGAATCAGAGACTAAGGTCCAGAACTTAAATAAAGGGAATTACGAGGGTATGAGACGGGAATTGGGTAAGATTGATTGGGTGGCGTTTCTGGGGGGATTGACAGTGGATAGACAATGGCAAGCATTCAAAGATAGAATGGAAGAATTCCAGAACATGTTTATACCGGTTTGGCATAAAAATAAACCTAAAAAGGTGACTCAACCGTGGATAACGAGGGAAATTAGGGACAGCATAAAATCAAAAAAAAGGGCATATCAACTGGCAAAAAAAAGCACCAGACCGGAAGATTGGGGGCAGTACAGGATACAGCAAAAGAGGACAAAGGGATTAATCAGGAAGGGGAAAATAGAATACGAAAGTAAACTTGCAGCAAACATAAAGACAGACTGCAAAAGCTTTTATCGGTATATCAGGAGGAAAAGACTGGTAAAATCCCAAGTCGGCCCCTTGCAGTCCGATTCGGGAGAATATATAATGGAGAATAAGGAAATGGCAGACCAATTAAACTCATACTTTGGTTCTGTATTCACAAAGGAGGACACAAATAACCTCCCAGGAATATCGGCAAACATAGGGACTAATGAGAGGGAGGAGCTGACAGAAATTAGTATCTCTAGGGATATGGTGTTGGGTAAGTTGAGGGGACTGAAGGCCGACAAATCCCCGGGGCCTGATAAACTACATCCTAGGGTACTTAAGGAGGTGGCCCTGGAGATAGCAGATGCTCTAAGGATCATCTTCCGGAACTCCATTGACTCGGGAACAGTACCCGTGGATTGGAGGGTAGCTAATGTTACCCCAATATTTAAAAAGGGGGGTAGAGAGAAAGCAGGGAATTATAGACCAGTAAGCCTTACATCGGTTGTGGGCAAAATGCTAGAGTCCATTATTAAGGATAAAATAGCGGAGCACTTGACAAATGGGGAAAGGATCGGACAGAGTCAACATGGATTTACAAAGGGTAAATCGTGTTTGACTAATCTGCTGGAATTTTTTGAGGAAGTAACTGGTAAAATAGATGGGGGAGAGCCAGTGGATGTGGTGTACCTTGACTTCCAGAAAGCCTTCGATAAGGTTCCACACAAAAGATTATCATGCAAAATTAAGGCTCATGGAATTGGGGGCAAAGTATTAACGTGGATAGAGAACTGGCTGGCGGATAGAAAACAGAGAGTTGGAATAAACGGCTCGTTTTCGGAGTGGCAGGCAGTGACCAGTGGGGTGCCGCAAGGATCTGTCCTGGGACCCCAGCTGTTCACAATATATATAAATGATCTGGATCAGGGAATTGGATGCAATATTTCCAAATTCGCTGACGACACTAAACTAGGAGGAGGGGTGGGCTCTGATGAGGATGTCAGGAGGCTACAGTGCGATTTGGACAGGTTGGGGGAATGGGCGGATACGTGGCAGATGCACTATAATGTGGATAAATGCGAGGTTATCCACTTTGGGGGTAAAAACAGGAGGGTAGATTATTATCTAAATGGCAATAGATTGGGAGATGGGGAAGTGCAGAGGGACCTGGGTGTTCTTGTGCACCAGTCACTGAAGGAGAGCATGCAGGTGCAACAGGCGATTAAGAAGGCAAATGGTATGTTGGCCTTCATATCAAGGGGGTTCGAGTATAGGAATAGGGATACCTTACTACAGCTGTACAAGGTGCTGGTGAGACCGCATCTGGAGTATTGTGTACAGTTTTGGTCGCCCCATCTGCGGAAGGATGTTCTTGCCATGGAAAGAGTGCAACGGCGATTCACCAGGCTGATACCTGGAATGGCGGGAATGACCTACGAAGAGAGATTAAATAGTTTGGGCTTGTACTCACTGGAGTTTAGAAGATTGAGAGGGGATCTCATCGAAACATATAAAATTATGGCAGGCCTGGACAGGCTGAATTCAGAGAGAATGTTTCCAATGGCCGGGGAGCACAGAACCAGGGGCCACAGTCTAAAAATAGCGGGCAAATCATTTAAAACAGAGATGAGGAAGAATTTCTTCACTCAAAGAGTGGTGAGCCTGTGGAATTCCCTGCCACAGAGGGCTGTGAAGGCTAATTCAATAAATATTTTCAAGAGAGAATTGGATATATTTCTGAAGGCTAAAGGGATTAAGGGTTACGGAGATAAGGCGGGGACGGGGTACTGAACTGGTAAGGTCAGCTATGATCTCAGACGAAGATCAGCCATGATCTCATTGAATGGCGGAGCAGGCTCGAAGGGCCGAATGGCCTACTCCTGTTCCTATCTCTATGTTTCTATGTTTCTAATTCCCATTATATTACCATTTCATCTCATTCATGAGCCCTGGAGAAACTTCAATGTCCAATATAATATAATCATTACCATTTAACAAAGTTCCCAAATCAATCCAAGTTATCAACACATTTTTGTTCATTCTACTTAAACTCTTATTGGACTTTTTATTCCCTAAATTATACCCAGAGAGCAATTCAGTTAGCAAGATGAGGGATGTTAGTTACCTTTGACACAACGGTCTCCCCCTGCAAAAAAACTTATTTTTTAATACATAGTTTGGATGGATCCATGTAGACTGGACAATTTCAAAAAAAAAAATTGATTATCTCCTTAATTTCAGGTAAATTTCTATTATGGAGTGCTTGAACAGCAACTCATATCAATTTATCAAATCAATTTTAATTTCACAAACAAATTATGCCCCGGCTTGATGGTGTTACAAAGAAGACAAAAGTATTGCATTTGGATGTAAGTCTTTTATCTTCCCCCTCGAGCAATGTGTCTTGGAAGATAACAAACGATCCGAATAGGTTAAAGTCATAAGTACAATTTTGTCACCATCCTGCATCATTCAAGATCCATCAATGTCCAAAGATAAGAACTTAAATTTTGAACGTTGCTGGAGTTCCCACAGCACTTTTCCAGCAAAGTTAAAGCCCTGTAACATTTTGAAGTAATTTCTATATTAAAGAACTACTCTTTGATAATCTTGCACCATTAATACTCTGCTGAAAAGAAAAAAAACAGAAAATCCATTGTGGCTTTCCTACTAACCCAATGGGTTAATTCGTCAATTCCTCATTCCCTTCTGTCAGTGTGGGGAAGTAGCCACTCCAATTAAAAAACTTAAAACATAAAAGTGCCTAAAATGTTTACATTCAGTAATGCAAATTTGTTGCTTAGTGAATTAAAAACAGAATTAATTTGATACCAGAAAGTAACAAAAAAACGCACAGCTGCTTATGAAAAGAGTTAAGTTCTTTTCTTGCATTTGAAAGGAAGACACTCCGAGACATCATCAATCAATGTCAGCCTGTGTCTCACAGCTTCATGCAGCTTTCAAGTAAATTTTAAAAAACTTTTGCCAAACACCACTATAAACATTCTGTGAAACAATTCTGCATTGCAATCCAACTACTTCAGATTGTTATCATACTCATAGCAGTAGCATTCCCCTTTTTTCTTTCTCTTCTGGTCACACATTCCAGTATTACTAAGATGAATAAACAATCACCTCAAAGCATAGAGTACTTGACACTGGTCAGAAATTCAAAAATGTCAATTATTGATGTGAATGGCTCATGTCCAGAACTAAAGGCTTTCATACAACTTACAACAACCAGAATTTCACTGTGACCACAATAAAAGTCTGGTTTTCACAATATAATAAGTAAGTTAACCTCAATAACTCCAATTTAATTCAGACCAATATCTTAATCTAAGCATTATGGGGGAAAAATTTGTCCCCTTAGTACCTCCCATTAGCGCCAGGGTGAGTCAAATCCAGCAGCGTTCTCCAAATCCCACTCCTCCCTAGCGCCGCCAGTAAGAGGTATCACTGGGAATGTCAACGCGAGGTGCATTGTGATGTTAGTGAGTGTGCAACGCTCACTGGCCGCCTGATCTGCTAAATTGATTCTCGCCAATTACCTTAGCGCCAGGAGTAAACACCGACAGGGAGAAGAACCAGGAAGCCGGCTCCAGGGATGTTATTAAAAGGATCATCAGTAATCACTCACAGCTGTCAGGTTAGTGCAGTTTCAATGGTTTCTTGTCAGTTTCGCTGACTGCAACAGTTTAATTCAGTAATTTCAAAGTTGTTTTGTATCAGGAGTCTTGTGTCAACTAAAAAGTAGCTACATTTATTCTTCAAAGAATCAAACTGCTACACTTGGTAACATTAATGGGGGCTGTTCTGTCAGTCGACCTTGCCCTCCAAGATCTATGGAGGAGGGAGTAGAGGCAGCAACAAAGACTGGAACATGTGCCCAGAGGAAGGAAGAGGGTCATCAGGCCTCTCAACAGGAGGCCTTACTCTCCAAGGGTATTCCGAGAGCACTTCCCCTGCCTCCAATTAAGCGACAAGCAGTGTATTAGAAGGCTCTGCTTCACGAAGGAGGTGGTCACAGAACTCTGCCACCTCCTACAACCAGACCTCCAGCCTCAGACCAGGGTGACCACGGCTCTCCCAGTGGCAGTCAAGGTCACCGCTGCCCTCAGCATCTCGCAGTTCGCCGTCCATCGCTGCATCCGGGAGGTCACAGAGGCTCTCTACAGTAACAGAAGGGATTATATTTCCTTCCCCATCACCAGAGAGAAGCAGGACGAGTGGGCATGTGGATTTGCCAGGATAGTGGGCTTCCCCATAGTGCAAGGCGCCATCGACTGCACCCATGTGGCTTTGCAGGCACCGCATAACAATTCTGAGAGCTTTCGTAAGTGTAAAGGCTACCACTCACTTAATGTGCAATTGGTGTGTGACCATCGATGCCTTCATCCTGTGCCAGACTGGCGTGTCAGCACCCTTCCAGCCAGCACATCAAGTTCGCAGCTGGCTGGTTGGAGACAAGGGTTATCTGCTCTCCAAGTTGGCTCATGACACCCCTACATATCTCCAACACTCTTGCCCAGCACTCATAATGAGAGCCATGCTGCCAAAGGAACATCATCGAGCAGACCATCAGCCTGCTGAAGCGACGGTTCCGCTGCCTTGAACGCTCGAGTGGAGCCCTCCAGTACACTGCTGAGCGGGTGTCCCATTTTGTTGTGGTCTGCTGCATGCTCCACAACTTGGCCAACATGAGGGCCCAGCCCTTGCCACCAGGGGTTGCGAGACCACCTCAGTAGTAGGAAGAGGGAGAGGAGGAGGAGGATGAAGAAGATGATGAAGAGGACGAGGAGCAGGAACAGGAGTGAGTGAGGAGGCAGCCACTCAATCGGCCTTCGAGAAGGGCGGTCTGTGACCGCCTCATCAGACTGCAGTTCGAATGAATTAAACCACAGATCCCCATTGCTCACCACATCCCCATCATTCCATCCCTGTCACAGGCCATATCACAGCACAAAGATGAAATGAGAGAGACCACAAAAGAATCCAAACTGAATTAATATATTATCAAAAATCAGTGAACACATATTTACACCAAAAATATTAACTATTCTCCCTTGTGCAATCCTTTAGTGCCTGTCGTTACTGTGCCTTTGCCTGCTCTAGTGCTCCTATGAAGTGTTGGTCAGTGGCTGCAGGGCTGGTGGAAGGCTGCTGAGTGTCCGTACGGGAGACTTCAGCTGGCCTTGCAGGACGCCCTCAACCAGCTCTGGACCTGGAAGGCCCGGCTGTAGACTGCACCACCTCAGCATGGGCGGCAGCAGTTTGGGCTGGCTGGTTGACAGGCAGCGACAAGGGCAATGGCGGTGTGGCTTGTTCGGGAGCAGGAGTGCTGTCACCCTGAGAGAGGACAGCAGATTCCTGCTCCACTGACCCACTGCTACTCCCCAGGGGCAGCACCTCAGCATTACTACCAATCTGTTGGAGCACAGATTGCTGGCCTGCTGTGACACTGTGGAAACCCCGGTCAATGGTGGTAGACCCAGCCACGATGGCAGCAGTCAAAGCTTATGTGGCATCAAGCTGAGACTGCATGAGAGCAGTCTGAGATTGGATGCCACCAAGCATAGACTGCATTACAGCACTAAGACATTGCATCGCTTCTGCCTGTGCTGCATTGGAAGCTGTCAGATCACCCATCACACGCGGCATCAGGTCTGGGCCACCAAGGTCTCTCTGGGAGTCTACTATCCTTTGGAGACTGGAAATGATGGGCTCCATGGTGTGCACAGAGCCTTGTGCAATGTTGGAGGTGGACTCCTCCATGCTCGTTATCATTGCCGAGAGGCTCTCAGGCACCCTTGCCATTGCACCTATCATCTCCGTGTGCATGCCCATCAACATTCTTCTAAAGGCCTCCCCATCGAGGTCATCCTCTAAGTTCTGTGCAGCAGAACTCGCACGCGAACTAGCCCTCTGGGGAGCTAGCCCCGGAGCTACAGTTTCCCCTGGCCTTGCTGCGGCCCACTCATCCCTGGTGCCTCACCCTGTGCAGATCCCGCTACTATACTAGCCTCTAAAGAATGCGTAGTGCCAGAATCTGTGCTGGTGCCTGCGGGTGAGACATGCAGTGACGCAGGGTGTTCTTCCTCCTCCTCTTCCCCGCCTTGTTCACTACCATGCCCTCAGGGACATGCTGCTCAGGTGCTTACTGGTTATCTGAAAGCATAAAAGCACAAGAGTCAGGTTAAGGTGAGGGGAAGGGGGCAGGAAGGGAGAAAGGCATGCACACAGCATGATTAGCTGGAAAGTGTGAAATGCTTGTGGGGTGAGGGGGAAGTGGGATGTGAGAAATGGAGTAGGGATGAACATACCGTTGTTGTCCACAAGCGGGTCAATGTCGCCGGTGGCCACGGCGCCCACCGCCTGGCACCCAATAATCGACAGCACTCGATTCTCCAGTGCAGACAGTGGTTGGGTGTCAGCTTGTCCCCTGCCTGTGTGCTCCTGCTCTCACTTGTTATGAGCCACCTTGGCCTGCAAGAGAAAGGAAAGTGTGTGAGTGAGTGTGGAGCAAAATGATTGGGTGATGTGCCTGCAATAGTTGAATAGCTGTCATTGTGTGCAAGGTGTGAGATGTGGGTGTGAGTGTTGGTAGGCAGAGATTGTTGGTGGGTGAGTGCTGTGGGTGTGGTGCTTTGGGCAGTGTATGAAGATTGTGGTTCAGATGGTGGTATGTAACATTTGTTCAAGCATTCGCTCACCCTGACCACCCAAGTGAAGTCATTACATTTCTTCCTGCACTGTGTGTGGGTCCTGGGGATCACAGTGCGGCCCGAGATGTGCTGCGCTACCTCCCTCCACATGGTGCGGAGGGCTTGTGGCAAGGGCCTCCTGCCACTTGTCGGGTAGAGCACCGCCCTCCATCTCTCCACAGCAAAAACCATTGCCTCCATTGCTTCATCGGAGAATCTGCAGGCTCTCTTCCTAGGGTGTGGATCTGCCTTGAGCACACCTGGTTCAGTCCTCCAGCTCCATCTCCTTGTTCTGCTTCTGCTTGCTGAGGCAGCTGTACAGCGAGCAATGCTGAGAATGAGGTGCAGCAGCATCAATGAACCTCCCCTTTAAGAAATAAAAAAAGCCTGTGGCAATGATGAGTTGTGATTAGACTGCACCCGATATTGGTCTGCCCATGTGTGCAATGCCAATGAGTTTGGGTTTTAAGACTTGATTTAGGACTCCAATCATTTTATTGAACAGTGAGCATGAATTTTTGGTGCAGTCTAAAGCATTTGCGCCTGGCGCTAATTCTCCAACTTTTCTACTGACACTGCCCATTCCTTGGCTATAACGAATTTCTAGCCCAATACATCTTGAAAAAGAGGGAGGAGTCACAGCCACAGTAACATTCATACATGCTTTGTAAAGAAACATTAACATTCACCCTGAAAATATAAGAACTTCTGTGCAACAGTAGAAAAGAGAAATGATTTTCCCTTTTCTCATCTATTCCATCAAAAACTTTTTCACTTAAACCAATTGTCAATTTCTGAAGTTTTCTACTGAATCCCATTCTGTACTGATTCAAAATCTCAAACTCACAGTCCGTGTCCTCAACCAAGCCTGTTACCTCCTGTACAGTTCTTAACACTTTCCTCTGGTATATGGGAGGGGAGTAACAACATAAAGTAAAAGGTGAATGGAACGCTAAAGATTCAGTCATGAGTCTCAATCCTACTCTCAGTTCACGTGTTGGAACTGCTATAACTGCCTCTCTCAACATTTTCAACACTCCAACTCCCATTCCATATCCCTTTAGACCATGCTTACAGCTCCCACATTTTACCTTTTCACTGAACATCTCATCAGTTTTGATACAGCCCATTCCTACAGAAACTTCCGGCCTTGCAATCTAGTATACTGTATTTGCTGCTCACGATGTGGTCTCCTCTACATTGGGGAGACCAAATGCAGATTGGGTGACCGCTTTGCGGAACACCTCCATTCAGTCCGTAAGGGTAACCCTGAGCTTCCGGTCGCCTGTCATTTTAATTCACCGCCCCATTCCCACTCAGACTTCACCGTCCTCGGGCTCTTGCATTGTTCCACGGAAGCTCAGCATAAGCTCGAGGAACAGCGCCTCATCTTCCGTTTAGGCACTTTACAGTCTTCCGGACTCAATATTGAGTTCAACAATTTCAGATCATAACCCTTTCATATTTATATATTTTTTATCCACACTTTTGGTTTGTGCCTTTTCTCTTTTGTCCTCTCCCACATGGCAGCTGTCTTTCATTCTGCTAGTGCATTTCACACTTCATCTCGAGCCATCTTTTGTTTCTTAATCTGTCCCATTACCATCTCGTCTCGCCTTGAATATCTCTTAATGTCTCTACTTCTCGCAGACCTTCCCTTTTGTTCTTTCATCCCCTCCCCCATTTCCCAGCCCCCAACTTGCTTTTTCATCTGTTTCATTACCTGCTTGTTTTTCTCAGTTCTGAAGAAGGGTTTCGACCTGAAACGTTAACTCTGTTTCTCTCTCCACGGATGTTGCCTGGCCTGCTGAGCTTTTCCAGCTTTTTCTGTTCCTACAGAAACTTTAATTGCTTCTGAGCAAGCTTCTCCCATTGCTTCCATCTCCAAACATTTCTGCATCAGTTTCTCATCCAAGGCTTCCTTCACTGAATTAATGAACAACACCTCTGCTTTTTCATTAGCCCAAGGCCACTGTCTTTTTGTTTCTACTTCTGTTCCAGTTTCTGTCTTTGGTTCTGTAGGTACACCTTTTCCAGTGCCCTTTCTAACTGTAGTCTGCCCACCTCAACTTCTGAGATGTGCACTTTACCTTCCAATTCCTCTCTCTCCTCACACGGCATCGTGACTTGCCCGGAAGCAATTAGCAGCTTGCACAGCACGGACCCTGGCTGCATCAAATTCCTCTATTTCTGCCTTCAAGACCATATTTTCAGCCTGTGTCAGTGCATGCTTTCTCCACAGGGTGCCTATACCCAGGCAAAGCCCTTGCAACAGCTATATTCTCTGTCTACTTTCATTTTGTTTCTGCTGAAACAGGAACATTTTCTGTCTACAATCGTTTTGTCTCTGCAGACACACAGGGCTGGATTTTCATTGGGCCATGGAGGCGGGATTGGAGGCGTGTGGGGGGTTAAGCTTACATAAACTGGCAGGCGGGCCCAACCCCGCCTCAATCCCACCTCCAAGCAATTTAAAATAATTCGTGTCTGGTGGTCCCGTCTCCGTCCCGCCTCCAAGAGGTGGGATAGGCCGTTAAGGCCCTTAACAAGCACTAAATTGGCTCAATAATGCCATTTTGATATGCCTTTGCGATTTTAACCCTTTTCCCATGTGAAACACGCCTGTTCTGAAACATGACGGTGAAACCTGGCGGGAGCACAATTGGATTGCTGACTCTCAGCTGCAGGTCAACCATTAAATAGTAGATTTGATCAGCCATTATTTGCAGGTGGCAGGACTTTGTTGTCTCAGGTCTGGGGGAACTTTTAGAAGGCATAACCACAGCTGTGGAAGTTTGGAGCCTGACACCCATCTCCAGTGTGATCTCCTGGGAAACCTTTCTCACCACCTTCACTGAGCGCTTCCTCAACTGAGGCATATACCAGAAGCATGGGAGCCATTTATTTCCTTCCCTTCTGTGCATTAGATGAGGACAAAGACCAGCCGCGGCACCAGCAGAACCATGAACAACAGCAACACCAACAACAGCAGCACCAGCAGGAGCACTAAGCTGCTGCTCACCCATCTGAAGATGCACAGGCCAGAAGGGGCCAGTGCATGGAAGCCCGTCGGCGCAGGAGATACCCCCCAAACAGGGTCTACAGACACAGGGTCATCTACCGCAACATGTCTGAGCAGCAGTGCCAAAGGCGGCTCCAACTTTCGAGACAGGTAGTGGGTGACATCTGTGCAATGCTGCAACAATACCTGCAGCCCAGAGGACCAGGTGGACACCCCTTACCAGTGGCCGTCAATGTCACCACCACACTCAACTTTTTTGCCTCAGGCTCCTTCCAGGGATCAGCAGCAGACATCAGCGGCATCTCCCAGGCGGCCGCACACAAATGCATTACGCAGGTAACCGATGCCCTCTTTGCCATCGCGCACAATCACATCCATTTCACCAAGGATCAAGCAAGTGTCACGGCGCGTGTGGCTGGATTTGCTAATCTGGCAGGCTTTCCAAAGGTGCAGGGCGTCGTTGACTGCACACATGTGGCCCTTAAGGCACCCCATCACAATCCAGGTATTTTTGTCAACCGCAAGGGCTTCCACTCCCTCAACGTTCAGCTGGTGTGTGACCACAGGAAGGAAATTTTGCATTTTTGTGCCAAGTGCCCTGGCAGTTGCCATGACTCCTTCATACTGCACCAGTCCAGTGTGCCTACGCTATTCAGTCCACCAGACCAACTTAATGGATGGCTACTTGGAGACAAGGGCTATCCCCTGAAGACGTGGCTAATGACGCCATTGAGGAGGCCATCCAATGAAGCTGAGGAGAGCTACAACTCCAGCCACATGTCCACCAGAACCATAATCGAGCAAACCTTCGGTTTGCTGAAGATGCGCTTCAGATGCCTGGATAGATCAGGTGGAGCCCTGCAGTACTCAGCAGCCAGGGTCTCCAGAATCGTCGTGGTTTGCTGTGCACTTCACAACATGGCACAGCGTCGTGGCTTGCAGATTCCTGAGGACCAAGTGGCTCCTCACATATCCTCCTCAGATGAGGAGGAGGAGGAGGAGGAGGAGAGCGAAAATGAACATCTTACAGAGTCCCATCAACCAGCGGCAGCAGTACGCGAGAACATAGCTGCCCGGAATGCAAGGAACGCACTCATCTTGGCCAGATTTGCTTAGCCTAGCCACTCAAGCACTTTTCCCTCGCTGCTTCTTACCTGAGCATCGACAGTGGCGATGAACCAGCTGATTCCTAGTAATTTGACAATTGCAATTAATCCTAAGCCCTCAATGTGGAAGTCCCATTTGCGAAAAGACAGACGCCACAACTACAGCAGTAGCCATCAGATTTTTTATTTACATTATTCATCTGATGGCTTTTCCACATAAAACATCAAGGGGGAAAAATTCAGTTGGTTTGCGTCTCCCGTTAGCACCTTAAGAGGGCGCTAATGGAGCACAAAACAACTAGCGCCCGGGTGCGGCGATATCTGTGCCTCTCGCGGAATTGACTGGATATTTTGCGGCGGCGCTAAACAATACCGCCCGATCTACTGGAATTTTTTCAGGATGTAACTGGTAGAATAGATAAGGGAGAACCAGTGGATGTGGTGTATTTGGACTTTTAGAAGGCTTTTGATAAGGTCCCGCATAAGAGATTAGTGTGTAAAGTTAAGGCACATGGGATTGGGGGCAAGGTACTGACTTGGATAAAGAACTGGTTGGCAGACAGGAAGCAAAGAGTTAGAACAAACGGCTCTTTTTCCGAGTGGCAGACAGTGACTAGTGGGGTACTGCAGGGATCAGTCTTAGGAACCCAGCTATTCACAATGGCCCAGAAATTCGGGTCTCCACAGGTGAGTACGCATGGGGTACTCACCTGTAGGCCCAATGGAAGTGCCGGTTTCCTGCATGCAATGCACATGCACGGGAAACCGGCACTTCCGTTCCTCTGAACGAACGCGTGCGCAGGAAAGGCTGCGCGTGTGCATCGAACTTCTTTTTTTTTTACAGGTTTTCCCGGGAGGGTAGGTCTGCAGAAGTTAGAAATGTAAAAGCAGGCGTAAGGCCTGCTTTTTACAAGGTAAGTGGTGAATTAATTAAAATTAAAACATTTTTTCAACAGGTTTATTATTTTTAAATACTTTAAAGCAAGGTAAGTTTATTTTTAACCCCGTTAGAAAATAAAATGATTTTTTTCAACAATTTAAATTATTGTTTAAAATAGTTATTTCATGTAAGTTATAGTTTATTTAAAAATTTTAAAAAATTTATTTGAAGATTTAGGCCTAGAAATTCAGTTGGTTGCGCCAGCCGGTAGCGCCTTAGGAGGAGTAGATGTCGGGCGCTAGGCGGCTAGCGGCCGGGCGCAGCGCGATCTGCGCCTCTCCCCAACTTCACTCACGATTTAGCGGCGGCGCAGTCTTTGCGCGCGCTCAGCTGTGCGCGCAGATCCTGACGTCATTTCCTCGTGCAACGCCCTTTGTGCGCCCCAAACCGGAAATTCAGTCACGACGCCCTCTTGTGCGCCTGGCGCCCCTAGCGACTGGTAGAGTGGAAAGGTGTTCAGTCGATGCGGGGCGCGGGGGGTGCAAATTAAAGGGCACTCCTCCTGCACTAGAAAAGGCTGCCATTTCGCAGCACTCCTTCTTGAGAGACGGATCTTTGCAGAGAGACCAAGGTAGAGAGCTTCCTGCTTTGGCTCAACACTCGGACAGGTACTTGTGGCTTCAGGCCACAGCTTTCCACTTGTCTTTGCCTTCATTGACATATCATTGTTTGCTAACATATAATGGGGGCTGCAATGGGTACAAACGCTGGCCTTCTCCATTGCATCCAAAGGGCTCACAGACGCCGTGAGAGAGTGGCAGTCCTGGCTAGATGGAGAGGGGGCAACAGGCATCAGGAACGGAGGCCTTACCCACCCAGGGTGTACCGCCAGCAGTTTTCCTATCTGAACATGTCTGACGAGCAGTGTGTTCGGAGGCTGCGATTCCGAAGGGAGGTGGTCACAGAGATCTACCACCTGCTTGGCGGTGATCTGCAGCCACATCTGAGGAGCAGGACGTCTCTGTCGGTGGCAGTGAAGGTGACGGTGGCTCTCAACTTCTATGCCACCGGCTCCTTCCAATCCGCTACTGGGGACATTTCCAACATCTCCCAGTTCGCCGTGCATTGCTGCATCCGCCAGGTGACCAATGCCCTTTTCAAAAGGAGACGTCAGTTCATCTCCTTCTCCATGGCCCTTGCCAAGCAGCAACAGCATGCAATGGGCTTTGCAGCATTCGCAGGCTTCCCCATGGTGCAGGGCGCCATTGACTGCACGCATGTGGCTTTGCGGGCACCTCTGGAGAATTCCGAGGATTACCGCAACCGGAAGGGCTACTATTCGCTCAACGTCCAGCTGGTGTGTGACCACAGGCAGCTCATCCTAGCTGTCAATGCCCGCTTTCCAGGCAGCAGCCACGATGCCTTCATCCTGCGCCAGACTTCTGTGGCAGACATGTTCCAGGCCTAGCCTCACCCACGAGGATGGCTTCTCGGGGACAAAGGCTATCCTTTGTGTACCTGGCTGATGACCCCGCTCCGTGCGCCCAGCACCCCTGCTGAAGAGGGATACAACGACAGCCATCAAGCAACCAGGAACATCATTGAGCAAACAATCGGCGTCCTGAAGCAACGGTTCCGCTGTCTGGATCGTTCCGGTGGAGCCCTACAATATGCGCCGGAGCGAGTCTCCCATTTCGTGGTCGTGTGCTGCATGCTGCACAACCTGGCTATCCGCAGGACTCAGCCACTGCCACCAGAGATTGGAGGACCACCTGAGGAGGAGGAGGAGGAGGAGGAGGAGGAGGACCAGCACAGGAGGGAGGCAGAAATTGCAAGGGCCGCCCGTCGCCGGCTTATTGAACGTCGGTTCTAGGCCCCCTCTCAGGGAATGGCTTGTGCCAATGTCAGCAGATGAATGTAGCCACTCCACAAGCCCTCAGCCGAGCAGGGCAACCAGGACTTAACCAAAAAACCATGCACACTGCAATTTAACAACAATAATTTATTGCAAACCTCTGCCCTTCTCACATTACAACCTCATGTTGAGAAGCCCCCTCCAAAAACACAAAACCAGCAGTCTCGGTCTTACAAAAACAAAGAAAGACACCAGTCTCGGCCTTACAAAAACAAAGAAAGACACCAGTCTCGGCCTTACAAAAACACAACTACACCAGTCTCGGCCTTTCAACAACCACAAAGCATTTGTGCAGACCTTCTACTTTTTGCCCTGCGAGGGCGATGCCTTTCGCATCCTTGCCTGGCCCCTGCCCGCCCTGCTGCTCCTCCTCAATGGGAGCCCAGTGGCTGCAGCAAGGCTGGGGGAAGGCTGCTGAGGGTCAGATGGCGAGACGGCAGATGCCCTTGGGGGTCGGCCTGCACCAGCTCTGGCCCTGGAGGGGTCGGCTGCTACTGCTCCAACTCTGCTTGGGCGGCAGCAGTCTGTCCAGCGGCTCGTGGCAGCTGCAATGGCGGAGTGGCAGTGTCTCCTGCAGGAATGGTGCCAACCTGGCAGATCGCAGGTGCTCCCTGGTCGCCTGATACATTGGCACTCGCACGGGCCAGCACTGCAGCATGCGCAGCAAACAGCTGAAGAACAGACTGCTGGGCTGCTGCTGCGCGGCGAGTGCCCTGGCAATGCCTGGCTGATCCAGCGAGGGTGGCAGCAGTTAGTGCCCGTGTGGCCCTGGTCTGTGTCCGCATGACAACAGCCAGTGAATGGACGGCACGACTGAGCACTTGGCTCGAAGCCGCCTGTGCTGCCGCGAAGTCCTGTAGACTCCTGGCCTGTGCTGCTCCAAATTGCTGCACACTCCTTGACAAAGACTCAATGGAGTCAGGCATCCTTGCCACTGCAGCCATGAGCTCATTGTGCCTGCGCTCAGCCTGGACGGCCATTTCCTCCAGGAGCCGCACCTCCTCTGCGCTGACCGTCGCAGGACTGGAGGCCGCACTCACCCTCTGGGGAGAAGTCCGCCGAGTTTCCCCACCCCTCCCGCGTTGCTGCAGCCCGCTGGGCCCCAGAGCTTCACTCTCCTCCGACCCTTCCCCCCGGCTCCCCTCCAGGGAAGATGTGTCCCCTTCATCGCCATGGGCTGGCACGGCTGAGGGTGGCACTGATGGGCCGGCTTCCTCTTCCTCCTCCTTGAATTCGGAATCGCTGACAGTGGCAGCTTGAGGGCCCGCCTCCTCACCTGGCGATTCACCATCTGAAAGCAGGAAGGCACAAGAGTAGCTTTAGAGTGAGGACAGGGCGGCAGCGAGGGAGGCATGAGTGCTGCCATGCACTGCATTGGTTGGACAGTGGCAAAGGATGCTGATCTGAGGTGCAAGTGGAAAGAGAGAGGTCAAAAAGGTGATGCCCTTACCATTGGTGCCCAGAACAGCGTCGGCATCTCTACTGGCGACGGGGCCAATCAGCCGGCCTGCCATAATGCGCTCCACACGCTGGTCGAGGTCGGAGAGCTCTTTGTAGTCAGGACGGCCTCCCCCAGTCTCACTTAGTTTCCGCCGGTTGTGCGCCACCTTGGCCTGCAAGAGAAAGGACGGCCTCTAAGTACAGTGTGAAGCCCTGATCTTGTCTGCACTGCCTCCCATGGTCGAATAGCTTATACAGTGTGAAGCCGTGATCTTGTCTGCACTGCCTCCCATGGTCGAATAGCTTGTACAGTGTGAAGCCCTGAGCTTGTCTGCAATGCCTCCCATGGTCGAATAGCTTGTACAGTGTGTAAAGTGCTGAATGTGCAAGTGATTTTCATGACAGTCCCATAGCTGCTGGATGAGGGCTGGCCATTAGGGCTTTCAGGTCCCTTTGCCCATAAACTGAGGTGCACATGCAGGGATGAGGAGGACACTGGAAAGGGTACTCACCCTGACAACCCGAGTGAGGTCGTTGAACTTTTTCCGGCATTGCGCAGGAGTCCTGGCAACCACGCTGTTGGAAGACACCCTGTTTGAGACCTCCCTCCAGGCTTTCCGGTAGGCACTGGGCAGCGGCCTCCTGCCACCTTCTGGGAACAGAACATGGCGCCTGTGCTCCACTCCGCCAACCAGCACCCTCAGGTCACCGTCGCTGAAGCGCTGCGCTCTCTCCCTGGCCTTCTCCATAGCCCTGGGCGTTGTGCAGATGAAGCAGAAGTGGTCAGGCCTAGGTTGAGGGCTGCAGTGTGCAGGGCGTGGCAGGCAAACAAATCCACCCTCCCCCTTTAAGAGCTGACCGGCGCCAGAGTGTCTGCCGTCAATCAACAACTCGCCGCACCTGCGCTGCGCCCGGCCTCGGGGGTATCGCTCAGCACCGCCGGCTTAGCGCCTAAAGATAGTCGTGCATCGCCTGTTTTAGCGCAGCAGCAACCTCTTGGGGCGATGCGACTGAATATCGGCGAAGGTGGCGCGACTTTGCGCCGGGCGCAAACTTTAGCGGCCGCCCGACTTTAGCGCCCCAAACGTGGCTATACTGAATTTCCAGGCCTTAGTGTTGTTTTGGGGCCGTAGTATTTAAAAGTCTTGACAGCACTTCCTGTCAGACTTATGAATGTAGCATTCCCGGCTCCGATTGGCTCCCTATGGCCCACGTGACCCCAGGGGATGCAGCGAACTAACTGCGCCCCTGGGATAAGCAAGCACTGTGCGCTGGCAGCTGGACCAGGCCCAGGATCGGAATTCCACGGGGGCCCACAGCTCAACGGCCGGTGCGCTCGGTAAGTGCAGGTCGGGGGCTTGCACCCGCGGGAAGCCCCCAATCCGAATTTCTGGGCAAATATATAGAAATGATCTAGACAAGGAAACTAGATGTAATATCTCCAAATTTACAGACAACACAAAGCTGGGTGGGCGTGTGTGCTGTGAGGAGGATGCCGAGAAACTCCAGTATGATTTGGACAGGTTGGGTGATGGCACAGATGCATGGCAGATGCAGTATAATGTGCATAAATGCGAGGTTATCCACTTTGATGCCAAAACAGGAAGGCAGATTATTATCTGCACGGCAATAGATTGGGAGAAGGGGAAGTGCAACGAGACCTGGGTGTCCTTGTGCACCAGTCACTTAAGGTAAGCATGCAGGTGCAGCAGGCAGTTAAGAAGGCAAATGGTATGTTGGCCTTCATAGCGAGAGGGTTTGAGTACAGGAACAAGGATGTCTTGCTGCAGTTGTACAGGGCCTTGGTGAGACCACATCTTGAATATTGTGTGCAGTTTTGGTCGCCTTATCTGAGGAAGCATGTTCTTGCCATGGACGATTCACCAGACTGATACCTGGGACGGCAGAAATAACGTATGAGGAGAGATTGGGTTGATTGGGCTTATACTCGCTGGAGTTTAGAAGAATGAGAGGGGATCTCATTGAAACTTATAAAATTCTAACAGGACTGGACAGACTTGATGCAGGAAGGATGTTCCCGATGGCCGGGGAGTCCAGAACCAGGGGTCACAGTCTAAGGATAAGGAGTAAGCCATTTAGGACAGAGATGAGGAGGAATTTCTTCACCCAGAGATTGGTGAACCTATGGAATTCTCTACCACAGAAGGCAGTGGAGGCCAATTCATTAAATATATTCAAGAAGGAGTTGGATATATTTCTTAAGGCTAAAGGGATCAAAGGATAAGGGGAGAAGGCAGGGACAGGCTACTGAAATTGGATGATCAGCCATGATCTCATTGAATGGTGGAGCAGGCTCGAGGGGCCGAATGGCCTACTCATGCTCCTAACTTCTATGTTTCTATGTTTCTATCTCCTGCGCATGCAGATCTTGACATCATTCGAGTGTGCAATGCCCTTGTGGCACCCTGGAACGGAAATTGGCGCCCCTCTCCTATCCGCCTGGCGCACCCAACGACAGGTAGACTGGAACGCTTCCCAGTCGCTGTGGGGCTGGAGGCGGGGGCGCTATTTAAAGGGGGCCTCTTCCTGGCTTTTTTTGTGGTAGACATTTTTGCAGCACTCGATCTGAGAGAGGGAGAGAGATTTTAAGAGAGAAAAAGTGAAAAAGAGAGACTTCTGCATTAAGTCAACGCTGTGTGAGGTAGTTTTGGCTTCTGACCATAAATTTGCAGGTACTTTGGATTTTGACCTTCATTACTTTGATTGCCAAGATACTATGGGGGCTGCTCTGATTGGGGGCGTCGTCCTGCGCCAGCAGATTCGGAGGGCACAGAGAAGCAGAGAGAGAGTGGCAATCATGGCCAGACGGAGGAGGGCCAACAGGCCTCTGTATAGGAGACCATGCCCTCCCAGGGTATTTTGCCAACAATTCTCCTGCATTAATATGTCTGAGGAGCAGTGCTTCCGAAGGCTGCGCTTCAGCAAGGAGGTGGTCACTGAGCTCTGCCATCTGCTGCAGCCAGATCTGCAGCCTCAACTGAGGAGCAGGACTTCTCTGTTGGTGGCAGTGAAGATAACAGTGGCTCTCAACTTTTGTGCCACCAGCTCATTTCAGTCAGCTACTGGGGACATCGCCAACATCTCCCAGTTCGCGGTCCATTGCTGCATCCATCAGGTCACAAATGCCCTCTATATAAGGAGACGACAGTACATCTCTTTCCCCATGACCCTGGACAAGCAGCAAGAACGTGCTATGGGCTTTGCAAGGATAGCGGACTTCCCCATGTTGCTGGGCACCATTGACTGCACGCATGTGGCTTTGTGTGCTCCGCATGAGAATGCAGAGGATTTCCGCAACCGAAAGGGGTTCCATTCCTTAAATGTGCAGTTGGTCTGTGACCACAGACAGCTGATACTCGCTGTCAATGCCTACTATCCTGGCAGCAGCCGCAATGCATACATCCTGCGCCAGACTACTGTGGCAGAACTTTTCCAGGCACCGCATCACCCAGGTGGTTGGCTTCTCAGGGACAAGGGATATCCACTGTGCACCTGGCTGATGACACTGCTCCGTACTCCCAACACCCCTGCTGAGCTGCGGTACAATGAGAGCCATCTCGCTACCAGGAACATTATTGAGCACACAATCGGCGTGCTCAAGCAACAGTTCCGCTCTCTGGACCATTCTGGAGGAGCCCTGCAGTACTCGCCTGAGTGAGTTTCCCACTTCGTTGTTCTGTGCTGCATGCTGCATAACCTGGCAATCCTCAGGACCCAGCCAATGCCACTGGGCCTTGGAGCACCACCAGAGGAGGAGGAGGAAGAGGAGGAGGAGGATGATCATCAGCAGCACCAAGGCGGAGGGAGGCCCACAATGTAGAAACTGGAAGGGCTGTCCGTCAACGGCTGATAGCAAGCAGCTTCTAGGCCCCTGCTGAGGAAATGGCTTCTGCCATTGAGAACAACATGAATGAAACCAACACGCAACCCCTAAGCCGGCCAAGGAAACAATGATTGCAAAAACCAAACCTGTACATTTTGAATACAGAAACTTGTTTATTTTACAAACTCTGTGGCCTATAAATTCGGTGACGCCCCGCCAGCACGTTTGCGCCGGAAATTTAGCGCCCGCCGCCGAGCCAGTTATGCCCGCCCCAAATTCATTTTCAGCGCCCCAAAGCGGAAGCGGGCGCTGGTACAGGGTGTGCCCGCCCCGCTTGGGGCGCTGAAAGTGAATTTCAGCGCTGCCAGTCCCGCTGCGCCACCCGATGCGGAGCGGCAGGCTGCTGTACTGCAGGCCTCCCCCTTCTCTTAAGGGGGAGGTGCCTGCAACGGCCGGAGCCCCGTTGAAAGTGCCGGCAAAAGAGCCCGGCACAACGGCGAAGTGCCGGGCTCCACGGAAACCAGCCGGCAATGCCGCGGGGGGGGGTGGAGGAGGCCGGGGAAGGAGGTGCGGGCAGGCGGCCGCCGAAAAAGCGGCCGGCCGCACCTCCGCTTTAAATAGCGCCTCTAAGGCTGCAGCACGGCCAGGTTTTCAAAACATTGTTAGCAGCCGCCAGGGAAGAGGCGGCCGCTACTGAAGATGGGGATCGGCGTGGTTTCGGGCGGTACCGGGGCGCTGCGCACACCGATGACGTCATCGGTGCCGGCGCAGCGCTACCGGCTTACGCCAATTTAAAGGCCCACCTAATTTCAGCGGCGACGCAACTTCCGGCGCAACCCACTCTTGCGCCCCTAAATGGGCGCAAACCCAAGGGAATTTCTAGGCCTGTGTGTGTCATTTGCGCATGACAAACTAATAGAAAGAAACACAAAAAAAAAGTCATTAACTTAACTGGTTCTCACAACCTGGAGATAATGTCCAAAACACTAAAAAAAAATTGACCACGAGCCTCAGCCTTTAATAATAAAATGACCAACATTTTGTCACACCTCCTACTTTTTGCCCTTCGAGGGTGATCTCCTTCCCTTGCGCACTTTCCCCTTCCCACCCTACTGCTCCTCCGTAATGGGACTCCAGTGGCTGCAGCAAGGCTGGTGGAAGGCTGCTGATTATCAGAACCTGAGACTGCAGATGCCATAGAAACATAGAAACATAGAAGATAGGAGCAGGAGTAGGACATTCGGCCCCTCTAGCCTGCTCCGCCATTCAATGCGATCATGGCTGGTCATCCAAGTTCAGTGCCCGGTCCCTGCTTTCTCCCCATACCCCTTGATCCCTTTAGCCTTAAGAAATATATCCAAATCCTACTTGAATATATTTAATGATTTGGCCTCTACTGCCTTCTGTGGTAGAGAATTCCACAGGTTCACCACTCTCTGGGTGAAAAAATTCCTCCTCATTTCTGTCCTAAAAGGCCTACCCATTATCCTTAGACTGTGACCCCTGGTTCTGGATTCCCCGACCATCGGGAACATCCTCTCTGCATCTAGTCTGTCCAGTCCTGCCAGAATGTTATAAGTTTCAATGAGATCCCCTCTCACTCTTCTAAACTCCAGCGAGTACAAGACCAATCAACCCAATCTCTCCTCATACATCATTCCTGCCATCCCAGGTATCAGCCTGGTGAATCTTCGCTGAACTTCTTCCATGGCAAGAATAACCTTCCTCAGATAAGGCGACCAAAACTGCACACAATACTCAAGATGTGGTCTCACCAAGGCCCTGTACAACTGCAGCAAGACATCCTTGTTCTTGTACTCAAACCCTCTCGCTATGAAGGCCAACATACCATTTGCCTTCTTAACCGCCTGCTGCACCTGCATGCTTACCTTCAGTGATTGGTGCACAAGGACACCCAGGTCTCGTTGCACTTCCCCTTCTCCCATTCTATTGCCATTCAGATAATAATCTGCCTTCCTGTTTTTGACACCAAAGTGGATAACCTCACATTTATCCACATTATATTGCATCTGCCATGCTGCTGCCCAATCACCCAACCTGTCCAAATCACCCTGTAGTTTCTCAGCATCCTCCTCACAGCACACACGCCCACCCAGCTTTGTGTCGTCTGCAAATTTGGAGATATTACATCTAGTTCTCTTGTCTAGATCATTAATATATATTGTGAATAGCAGGGGTCCAAGGACCGATCCCTGTGGTACCCCACTAGTCGCTCCCTGCCACTCGGAAAAAGACCCGTTTATTCCAACTCTTTGCTTTCTATCTGCCAACTAGTTTTCTATCCAAGTCAATACCTTGCCCCCAATCCCATATGCCTTAATTTTACACGCTAATCTCTTATGTGGGACCTTATCGAAAGCCTTCTGAAAGTCCAAATACACCACATCCACTGGTTTTCCCTTATCTATTTTACCAGTTACATCCTCAAAAAATTCCAGTAGATTAGTCAAGCACGATTTTCCTTTTGTAAATCCATGTTGACTTTGTCCGATCCTGTCACTGTTTTCCAAGTGCTCTGCTATTACTTCCTTTATAATGGACTCTAGCATTTTCCCCACTACCGATGTTAGGCTTACCGGTCTGTAATTCCCCGTTTTCTCCCTACTTCCTTTTTTGAATAGTGGGGTAACATTAGCTACCCTCCAATCCATGGGTACTGTTCCAGATTCTATCAAATGTTGGAAGATGATCAGCAATGCATCTACTATTTCTAGGGCCACTTCCTTAAGTACCCTAGGATGTAGATTATCAGGATGTAGATTGCCCTTGAAGGACAGCCTCGACCAGCTCTGGGCCTGGAGGGCCCGGCTGCAGACTGCACCAACTCTGCATGGGTGGCAGCAGTCTGTCCTACAGGTGGTGGCAAGTGCAGCGGAGAAGTGACAATGGTGGCAGCAGGAATGCTGTCATCTTGAGAGAGGACAGCAATTCTCTGCTCGACCGACACACTGGCACTCCCACGGGGCAGCACTTTAGCATCCGGAGGAAGCTGCTGGAGCACAGATTCCTGGCCTGCTGTGGCACGATGAGAGCCCTGGGGAAATGTGTCTGAACCAACGAGGATAGCAGCAGTCTCTGTTCGCGTGGCTTCAATCTGAGACTGCATGAGAGCAGTCTGAGATGGGGTCATGGCAGCCAGTGACTGAATTGCAACACTAAGCATTTGTGTGGCATCCACCTGTGCTACAGCAAAGTGCTCCACACTCCTTGCCATTGATTCAATGCATTCGGGCACCCTTACCTCTGCACCCATGAGCTCAGTGTGCATGTCCACCGCCTGGGTGTTCATTTCAGCGATGAGCCGCTCCACCTCTACGTCCAGTGCAGCAGGACTCGCTGTCATACTCTCCCTCTGGCGAGAGGCCCCCCGAGCTTCCCTACCCCCATCACGTTGCTGCAGCCCGCTGGGTCCTGGATCTTCACCCTCATCAGTCCCTTCCCCCCTGCTCCCCTCCAGAGAAGGCGTGTTCCCAATGTGGGCATGGGCTTCCTCAGGAGAGGGTGGTGCTGATGCTCTGGCTTCTTCTTCCTCCTCGCCTGCAGCTTCACTCCCACTAGCATCTTTAGGGCCTGTCTCCTCAGCTGGTGAATCACCTTCTGAAAGCAGGGAGTTACAAGAGTGGCTTTACCGTGAGGACAGGGTGGCAGTAAGGGAGGAATGAGTGCAGCGATTTAGTAAGTTGGATTGAAAGTGTCAAAGGCTGGTGTTGTGAGGGACAATTAGAAGGAGAGAGGACAAAAAGGTGATGACCTTACCATTGCTGTCCAGAACGGGGTCGATGCCTGCAAGAAAAAGGATGGCGTCTGAGTAAATAAACAGCCATGGTCTTGCATGATCTGCCTCCCATAGTTGAATAGCCCATACTGTATACAGCCCTGGTCTTGCCTGATGTGCCTCCCATATTTGAATAGCCCTCACTGTATGCAGCCATGGTCTTGCCTGATGTGCCTCCCATAGTTGAATAGCCCTTACTGTATGCAAAGTGTGGAATGTGCATGTGTGTTTGATGAAAGGGCCATAGGTGTTGGCTGAGTGTTGGGCATTGTGGTTTTAAGACCCTCTGGCCATAGAGTGAAGTTGAGGTGGAGGGATGGAGAGGTATTGAAAAAAAGCCACTCACCCTGACGACCCGAGGGAGGTCGTTGAACTTTTTTCTACATTGTAGGGGGGCATCCTTTACCTGGTTTATGGTAAGTTACCTGGTCAGGCAGCCTTGCCACAGCACTGTGATGAATTCCAATCAGCGGTTTCGAATCGCTAAACCCTCCTTCCAGTTCTGACTGGAGGAACTTATAATTAATGATATATTAAAAACGGACAAATGGTCTGGATGCAAGAAAGTCAAATTTTATTAAAACTAAAGAAACTACACCACACAATCAAAGTAATCATGGTAAAATTGCTTAACAGGGGAAGGCAGATGGCAAAAATGAGGGATAAATGGCTACAATGTTAATCTTACAATCTTAGCAACATTTCCCTTAAATTACCACCCCTTTACTTCTCATTAGATTGTCTTGCTAGTGGGTCAGAAGCCTTGCTCACCTGCAGTCCAAAGAGTAAAAGAGAAGAGAGAGATGCTTCTGGGAAGCTATCTTTTATACCCATTTTTTTGGGGCCCGCCCAGATCTGATGTTTCTGGGCTAAAACAAAAGAGATCCAAACTATCCACTTGTCTGGGATGGGTTTGGATAAAGTTGCAGTTTAAATGTGTCCATTGTCTGTGATGGCTTTCGAAGAAAGCTTCAGTGTTTGAATGTGTTCTCCCATTCATACAAACAAATGCTAATAGCATTCAATTGCTTTGTAAACAAAGCATTGTCCTGTGGTCATCTGGAACCGCAATTGATTGACAGTCTTGCGTGCTTAGCAAACAAAGTCCCTTTGTTCATGCTGGCAGTTTCAAGCACTTGATCTTAGAGTCAATTTCAGCTATCTCTTATCCTGCCAGTACACTTCACACCTAATCTCAGCCTATTATCATCTCATCTGGTTTCTAATACCTTTTATTGTCTCTTACTTCTTTTGTCCGATTGCAGCCCTGCCTTCGATCTATTTTCTTTTCTTTCCAGTTTTGAAGAAGGGTTTCGACCCGAAACGTCAACTCAAATTTCTCTCCACGGATGTTGCCTGACCTGCTGAGTTTTTCCAGCATTTTCTGTTGTTTTTTCAGATTTCCAGCATTTGCAGTATTTTGCTATCGTACCAGTGTGCTTGCTGTCCGATGATTGGCTGATTCAAATGGGCTACTCCCCAGTGTAAACAAACAGCTTGTAGGTTACCGGACCTGCCCAATACCACAGGGTGACTGACAGTTCGGGCTCCATTCAAACCCACTACAGGGCAGCGCTGAGCTTTTTCATATGCTAACAGCCTGTCTGTTTCATATGCTAACAGCCTGTCTGTCCTTTTAAATTCTGTTTCCATGAGGTCTGTTCAGCCATTTTTAACAGTCCAAAACTCAAGAGTACATCTTTTAGTAAAATGTACAATCTTAAAGTGAGCGATTTTCACAAAGTTCTTTGATTCCAGTGTCCAAGTGCTGCCCAGCTTACAAGCTTTTTAACGCAGCCTTTTGCGGTTCTGGGTATGTTTTAAAACATTGTCCAACCCAGAGACAATTTAAATCACACAGGTCTTCATCCACGATGTGAATTAATATTTCCCAATCTTCGGGGGCTGAGGGGATTTTGCAACCCCTACAACATTGGATATGGGCTCTGAGCCACCTCCCTCCATACTCTTCTGTACTCACGAGGCAAATGCCTCCTGCCACTCTCTGGGTACAGTATAGATCTTCTGCGCTCCACTGCGCCAACCAGAGCCTCCAAGGCCCGCTCGCTGCAGCGCTGTGTTCGCTCCCTGGCCCTCTCCATAGTCCTTGCCTGCAAGATATAGCCACTGATCTGTCCAGGCTGAGATTCAAGGCTCCAATGAGCAGGGTGTGGCTGGAGAGCAAGATCGACCGTCCCCTTTATGAACTGGTAGGTGCCAGTGTGTCTGTGTTCAATCGCTAACTGACAGCACCTGCGCTGTACCCGCACTCTGACGTAGCACCTCGCTCCTCGGTTTTTGCACCTTAAGACAGGTGTGTCACGCCTGATTTAGCGCTCCAATTACCTCCAGGGGCAATAAAAGCCAAGTTTGCCGTCGGAGGCGATAATTTGCATCAGGCGCTAAACTCTGCGCACAGCCGATACTGGCGCCGCAAACCGGGCGATACTGAATTTCTCCCCCCAAATTTCACCCAAGCGACTACCCTTGTGACTATTTGTGCATTATCCTTCTCTTACGCGTGCTCCTACATGGTGCTTCCCCTGTGGCTTCAGCAGATGTGGAAGCCCTTTGCTCACTTTCTTGCTGCTCCTGTCTCGACACCTTTGGCAGGCGTCCTCTGGGGTGGCGAACCTGTGAGGGCTCATCAACAGTCTGATGCTCCTGTGGCTGTGCAGAGGTTGAGACACCAATCTCAGTTGGGTGTGCTCTCTGACGGGGCTCTGACCGAGGGCTCTGCAGTGGCATGGAAGTGTGAGTGCTTGGAGAGGAGCCCCCACTTCCTTGATGTCTGCCACCAACTTCCATCTCATGAGCCAGGTCCCCCTCAGCGCTTGCAAGTGGCTTGAGAGCACCTTGCTACACATCAGGGGTCCATGGGGACCCGTATCTGCACTGGCAGTCCTACTCAGAAGGACTTCCATGAAGGTTTGATTTCTCTGTTCAATAGATGACCATCGCTCCTCCAGAGATGTCATTCTATTCTGAATACTCACCATGTTTTCTGCACTCTGGCGACTTATCACCTCCATGGAGGTTGCCATCCTTTCCATGGTGATGCGTTCATGCACCAATGACTCCACAAAGGCTCTGCTCATGTTCGCTATGGACTCCTCCATTCGCTCCACTTTTGCAGTGACCCTGGAGACAAAACCTGCCAGAGACTCCTGCATCTGTTCCTGGAGTTCCAGCACCGCTGATCTTGTGGATGGACCCAGAGGCAGAGGGTCGACATTCAGCTGTACCAAGCTGGCAGAGTCCTGCGCCCTCTGACTAGGACTTTCCACTGCTGTCCCTGTCTCCACAATCTGCTGATGCTCACTTGTGAGCTGTGATACACCAGGTGACAACACTACTCTATGTCCCGAAGGTACCACCGAGGTGTGAGTGTCAGCGCTGATGCTGGGTGCGCTGAATTCTGCTGACGCTGTGCCCTCAGAGGTTGCAGCTTTCTCTGAGGAGTCTTGATGTTCAGGCTCTTCCTCCTGGCTAGTGGGGACGGGTGCTTGCAATAGTCCTGTGGGGGAGTAAAGGAAAGAGTCAGAGATGTGATGCCAAAGTTACATGCACATTGCATATTGCAGATGATCATTAGTTCATCTGTTAGATCTTCAGAATCATTATCAGCGACTGATGCAATGTCAATGAGAGAGATGGAAAACTATTCTGTCACCAGCTTGCTGTGATGCACCCCTCTGCCCGTCCCCCACTTGCACATCTTCCTCCACTCCTATGATCTCCAGGACCACCTCCTCCCAGGGGCTGAGGTGGGCTAGTGAGGGTGGCCCTCCTCCTGTCCTCGCTCTTTCTCGCTTATTGTGAGCGCTCTTTTCCTGCAATGAGGGAGACAAGTGGAGGTGAGTGAGAATGAAGGAGTGAGTGTAGAGAATCCATAGCATAGATACTTAGGAGGAGACAAAGATGGAGTGAGGTGGCAAGACCAAGGGCCCTCCCTGTGTGTTGTCAGTTGTTTTCATAGCATCACAGTGATAGGGAGTGTGAGGGCTGCATAGTCGAATAGTTAGGTGAATGTGACCATAGAGAGAGAGGGAATGGACAAGGGTGCATGGATGTCAGTGTCAAGTGGGATGTGGAGGAAGAGATTGCTAAAGCTGAGTGCTGATGAGGAAAGGGAATGGGGATCAGATTGAGGGTGATGGGAAATTCATTCTCACTTTTCCAGTGTGCTGAATGTCATGAAGTCTCTTCCTGCACTGTATCCAGGTTCTGCGGGTTACCGATAAGGAGTTGACCTCCTCTGCCACTTGCAGCCACACAGCCTTGGTCTGCTGGGGAGGCTTCTTCCTCCTTGATGAAGGGAAAAGCACCTTCTTGTGAGCTCTTGCTCCCTCAACTAATGCCTGCAGGGCAACGTTGTCAAATCTTGGAGCAGACCTAGGTGTTTCACTGGCCATTATGACTCCAGGTCCGTGTAGCAGCAAAGGCCAAAAGGTTGGCAGTCTGCAGAAGAAGCAAGACTTGTTGCAGACCTTAAATGCAGTAGCAATGATGATGCCATCGGAGGCGACTTTCAGACTGGAAAAACTCATTTGCCATGGGTTCCTACATGCTGGAACTCAATTGGCCAATTAAGTTAAAATCGCATCAATCTCCCACTTTGAATTAGATTTGTGTGGATAACACGAAATGCGGATTACATGACCCCAACCCGCCCCTGAATCAAAATCCAGTCCACATTCTCCAGTGCCTGCTCAATCTCCTCCCAGCTCCAGTTGAAAATTTCTTCGGAAAAACTGTCAGGTCCCTCCTTACTTTTAAACCAGTCAGAAATTTGCAAAGGGGCCAATTTGGTTGAGTAACCATCTATTTTGTCTGAGTCCATCCTATTCCCTAGATTGCGATTGCCAGGAGCTAATTACACCCACTATCGATACTGAATCATGCCCACCATCCGTGTATTCATTGGATGAGTTCATGGCACCAAATGTTAGCAGTCAACCTCCATTCTCTGGTTCACAACAACATGTTTTGAGTAAGCACGAGACTTTGTAGTGTAGTATACAGAACAGATTTTATTGATACACAGTAAAAGGTGATCGGCCTTAACTTTATACAGAGAGTGGCTTTTTCCCAGTTATAAGTTTCTATTTTTCGAGCCCTCTGACATAATGTTGAAAACCATGATCCTTTATACTCCATATATTGACTACATCAAAGGAAAATGTCACAGATCAGACTGCATGGCGTATCTATACCCAAACCCTTTGAAAACAGACTATTCATGTAAACAGTTTGTAGTTTGTTTACTTCGGAACTACTTCCCTTAAACAAGACTTCCTCAAATGGATTTGCTACCCCTGTTTTATTAGCCTAAAACTAAAATTACATTTTATAACCTACACTTATTTCCTTACACAAGCACTTTACATCTCATAAAACAAGCAATGCATTCTTTTTACGACACTTCAAAGTCATTCTGTTTATATCAGAAAGCCTATAAAGCCTGTTAATCCAAGATACAAAGAAGTTCGACTGCTAACCCATAAGTCTCCAAGTTGTCCAACATACATCTCCCTAGGATGTCTAACATGCTTCTTTCACTTGTTCACTTCGCCAATAGGCATCTTAGCTGACATCACAGCATCATGACAGTGGTCAGTGCAATGTGCTCTAGCTAGAGTCTTACAGATTCTATTATATGCTGTGTTTCCCATTGTGTTTCCATCGGGTCTCCTTAGTAGCAGCAGTTTGCAGGCCATCAGGCTGAGCACACATCAGCTTTGCACGGCAATGTGTCAGTCAGTCCGTCTGTCACAAGCATCAGCCCAGGAATATTCACTTTGTACGGAAGATGTCGGGTGTGATTTTCACTCAGAAGTCGGGAAGGAGACGGGACTACAACTTTCGGGGTTGTAGACCAGCCTCCATTGAGATGCGGCCAATCCACGCGATTTTAATTTGATTGACCAGCGGGCTCAACAGGCCAATTAAGGGCCACCCGGCAACAGGTGACGTCACAGACTGAAATTTCATCTGCCAAGATGTTTGGACAGATGAAACATCAGTGTTTCACAGCTGTTTGAAGCTGTCAAACACTGACAGTCTTAATTCTAACCTGAGTCCTTCTACACAGACTCAGTTAGAAATCTCTCTGGCACAGCAAGCTGCAGGCTGTCACTTTTGACAGTTCACAGCCATTCTGCTTTCTGTGCTGGTTAGATGATGGACTCCCGAAACCTAGAGGAAGGAAGGCTAAAAAGGTAAGTACAGGTAATTTAAACTTCTTTACACATTTTAGACACAAAGCCTGACATCGGTAGTGGGGAAAATGCTAGAGTCCATTATAAAAGATGTAATAGCAGAGCACTTGGAAAACAGTGACAGGATCGGACAAAGTCAACATGGATTTACAAAAGGTAAATCGTGCTTGACTAATCTACTGGAATTTTTTGAGGATATAACTGGTAAAATAGATAAGGGAGAACCAGTGGATGTGGTGTATTTGGAATTCAGAAGGCTTTCGATAAGGTCCCGCATAAGAGATTAGCGTGTAAAGTTAAGGCACATGGGATTGGGGGCAAGGTATTGACTTGGATAGAGAACTGGTTGGCAGACAGAAAGCAAAGAGTTGGAATAAACGGGTCTTTTTCCGAGTGGCAGGCAGTGACTAGTGGGGTACCACAGGGATCGGTCCTTGGACCCCAGCTATTCACAATATATATTAATGATCTAGAAAAGGGAACTAGATATAATATCTCCAAATTATGGATGGGTGGGCGTGTGTGCTGCGAGGAGGATGCCGAGAAAATCCAGGATGATTTGGACAGGTTGGGTGATTGGGCAAAAGCATGGCAGATGCAATATTACGTGGATAAATGTGAGGTTATCCATTTTGGTCGCAAAAACAGGAAGGCAGATTATTACCTGAATGGCAATAGATTGGGAGAAGGGGAAGTGCAACGAGACCTGGGTGTCCTTGTGCACCAGTCGTTGAAGGTAAGCATGCAGGTGCAGCAGGCGGTTAAGAAGGCAAATGGTATGTTGGCCTTCATAGCGAGAGGGTTTGAGTATAGGAACAAGGATGGCTTGCTGCAGTTGTACAGGGCCTTGGTGAGACCACATCTTGAGTATTGTGTGCAGTTTTGGTCGCCTTATCTAAGGAAGGATGTACTTGCCATGGAAGGAGTTCAGCAAAGATTCACCAGGCTGATACCTGTGATTGCAGGAATGACGTATGAGGAGAGATTGGGATGATTAGGCTTGTACTCGCTGGACTTTGGAAGAATGAGAGGGGATCTCATTGAAACTTATAAAATTCTGACAGGACTGGAACGACTAGATGCAGGAAGGATGTTCCCGATGGCCGGGGAATCCAGAACCAGGGGTCACAGTCTAAGGAAAAGGGGTAGGCCATTTAGGACAGAAATGAGGAGGAATTTCTTCACCCAGAGAGTGGTGAACCTGTGGAATTCTCTACCACAGAATGAGTAGAGGCCAATGCATTAAATATATTCAAGAAGGAGTTGGATATATATCTTAAGGCTAAAAGGATCAAGGGGTATGGGGAAAAAGCAGGGACCGGGTACTGAATTTGGATGATCAGGTTCGAGGGGCCGAATGGCCTACTGCTGCTCCTATCTTCTATGTTTCTATGTTTCTACACCAAACACACTTACCTTTGCACTCATGCACCCATCACTCACCTGAACACTGACATCTCAACCCCTCCAAGTCGTTCAACCCGACGGCCCGACTCCTCTAACTTGGCGTGGTTTGGAGCCGTCGGGAATCCCACACTTGAAGCTTTAAAATAGGGATTAGGCTAAAAACTGCCTGTTAACTACCTGTTAACAGGCAGTTAATTGTCACTAATCCCTTCCCGCCTCAGGTGGGCGGGTCCCAGTGCGGGGCAGGTACCCGCCTCCTTTGAAACTTACATGGAGGCGGGTTGGGGGCGGGATGGTGTCGGGACCACCGAATTCGGGACTTTAACCCACTGCATGCCTTCAATCCCGACTGCACGGGTCAGTTAAAATCGAGGCCATAGAGTCAGAGTTAGAGCAGGGAGCACTGGGTGAAACTCACAGCATGATGGTTTGGTCATTCATTTCATTGTTTGTGAAAGGCGCTATATAAATGCATGTTCATTCTTTCTTCTCTAAAAAAACATAGCATGCCTTCTTGCCATCACCTTTCTCAGCATGACCTCCAGGGTTCTTTCTATGAAGAGAGCTTTCCTCCCTCCCTGCTGTGAATTGGCAAAATCCTGACTGATATGAGCACAATACACAGCAAAAGGAGCAGAACTGGACAATTTGCAAACAACTGGAAGTGTCAGTGCAGCTTTAAAGAGCTGCACCAGCGCATTTATGCTACTACCCAGGAAATCCCACCATCTTCCCCTTCCCCCCAGCCTCTGCACTCCCAGCACATAAAGTAAATCGCACTGAGACAGCCCAGTCATGCATAACTGAGGGGCACCTCGGAAAATCCAGGGAGGTCCTCTCTGTGTGCCAGAAATATGAAATGTGCTGGTGCAAATGCATTTGCACCACTGATGGACACCCAGTGGAATTTCCACCCCATAGTGAATTTCATGTCACAAAACGTATGGAGGTGCTCAACAGGGGAAAACAATTCATGTCGAGGAAGGATATTAGATTTTGTGGACCTTGGAGGCATTTGAATGCAGAGAGTGAGATAGCAAGGCAAGATGGTTTTAGGAGATGGCTTCAAGGACAGTCTCGGACACATGGGCCCTGATATTTACTGTGTAGGGGTTTTGCAAAATTCCCCTATTTTTCCCTGAAGATTGAAAATATTGGTCCACATCGTGGATGAAGAATTGGGTGATGTGACTTGTCTACAATGTTTTAAAATGTGCCTAGAACTGCAAAAAACTGCTCTGAGATGGAAAGAACGTGGACAACACCGGACTCGTGGAGCTCTGTGGAAAATATTCACACACCTTAAGACAGTACTTTTATTAATAAAATTGTTCCCTGGAGTTTGGGCAATCACAAAAGGTTTTAAAATGGCCACAGAAAGCATTGGCCAAGAACAATGGGGCTTGGAAAAAAAAAGCAGCTCGAGTTGTCTTTGAAGAAGTGGGAGGATACAGTGGCAGTCAAAGACCTGCCAATCAAAGGGAGGTTCCCTTCAGAAGCACTTGAAGTTGCTTATTGACATAAGAAATTAGCCCACTTGAGACTAACCACAGGACAATCGATTGAAACTGCTTTTGTTTACACAGCCATTCAAAGCACTCACATTCAATGAGATACTGAAACCAGGGGACGGATTTTTTATGCAACAGTTTAGGAATTGAATGGGTTTGAATCACCCGTCATTCTGGACAATAGGGCAGTTGCATTCCCTTTTGTTTTAGCCCAGGTGAGCTCCGGATGTGGGCGGGAACATTTCGGCCCCACAGTGCAGACACATTAACCCATTCCAACCACTTTGAATCAACCAATCATCAGCGTTTCTCTTGTGTATTGGAACTTTGGGCGCGAATTTTGCAGACAGACTTTTCCAGGTATAAAGATAGCTCCTGAGAAGCTATCTCTCTCTTTGCTCTTACTTCGCTGGACCACAGGTGAGCAGGGTTTTTGACTCCTCAGCGAAGCAACCTAGTAAGGAGTTGGGGGATGGTAATTAAGGGGATATTGCTAAGATTGTTTAATCAACATTGCAGCCACTTACCCCTCATTTTTGCTGTCTGCCTTCCTCCATTTTAGCAATTTTACTGTAATTACTGTGTTCGTGTGGTATAGTTTCTTTTAGTTAATAAAGCTTGATTTTTCTCTCATCCAGACCATTTGTCCATTTTAATATCAATAATTATAAGTCCTTCAGTCAGAACTGGAAGGTGGGGTAGCGATTCGAAACCGCTGTTTGAAAATTGGTTTGTTGGAAATTGGTTTACAGTGTAGCAGCAGGCTGCCTGACCAGGTGAATTACCATAAACCAGGTAAAAGATTGGAATTGGTGAGAGTGCAGGCAAAGCCTGCAAGACCGGGGAAATTACATTAAACCAGTTAATAAATGCCCCCCAACAACTGGGGCGGGTTGTGTAAGCTGGGGGGTGGGTGCGCGGGGTGCTGGGGGAGGAGTTTTGGTCAGGAAAGCATGCCTTGGAGTTTTAACTCCACAGCGTGTGTCTTTTTTTTCAACAGGTTCCCTGCCCAGCATGGTTGACAGGCTTGGCTCCCAGTTGGGCAGGGAACAACCTGGTGGCAGTCACGGGAGCAGGTAAAGAACCTGCTGCTGACATAATGTGTGTGTGGGGGTGGGGGGGAGGTGGTCGGATCCTGGGGGTGGTCGAATCCCCAAATTCCCGATCCGGCAGCAAGGTGCGGGCGAGGTGGAAGTTTCTTTGGATGGGGCGGGGCGGGGGCGGAGAGGGCGGGTGGTTCCGATGGCAGGGAAGAAGGTAGCTTGGGGAGCCAGGGGGAAGCTCTCCTGCTCCTCCTGGCCCACAAGCAGTGCTGTAAAGGCACTTACCCTTTCCCTGAAGCTGTCCTCGCCTCTCTTGAGCTCCCTCGGGAATCCTGGCCGGCCCGGTTTAAACCTGTAAGATGGGTTAAATGTGAGGCTTCCGCCCTCATTATAATACTTAAATGGACAGCCTGCCTCCTGGGAGCGGGTGGGCTGCCCGCCCCCTGTACTGCCTCCGTTAAGCCCGGAAGTGGGTGGGTAGGATATGGGTTGGGGTCAGATTTGAGATTTTAAAAATGTTTACAGCTCACCTGATCCCAACCCACATATTTTTGGGGGTCAAAATTACCCCTAGTAATCCAGAAGCCTGGATTAATGATCTGGAGACATAAATTCAAATCCCACCATGGCTGCTGGGGAATTTAAATTCAGTTACTTAAATAAATCTGGAATTTAAAAAAAGCTAGTATCAGTAATGGTGAACATGAAACTACTGGATTGTCATAAAAACCCATCTGGTTCACTAATGTCCTCTAAGGAAGGAAATCTGCTGCCCTTACCCGGTCTAGCCTATATTTGACTCCAGACCCACAGCAATGTTCTCTGGAATGACAGCTTGCCGCTAACTTCTCAATGGGCAATAAATGCTGGCCTTGCCCACACCCTGTAAATTAATTTAAAAAAAACAATGGAGCAAACATCTGTTCTGTTAGAACCAACTAGCTGCAACAACAACAACAAATTGTATTTATATAGCACCTTTAACATAGTAAAATGTCCCAGAGTCAAAAGATTTGACACTGAGCAATTAGGGCAGATGATCAGAAGCTTGGTCAAAGAGGTAGGTTTTAAGGAGCGTCTTAAAGGCGGAAAGAGAGGTAGCGAGGCGGAGAGGTTTAGGGAGGGAGTTCCAGAGCTTAGGTCCTAGGCAACAGAAGGCACGGCCAACAATGGTTGAGTGATTATAATCAGGGATGCTCAAGAGGGCAGAATTAGAGGAGCGCAGATGTCTCGGGGGGGTTGTGGGGCTGAAGGAGATTACAGAGACAGGGAGGGGCGAGGCCATGGATGGATTTGAAAACAAGGATGAGAATTTTGAAATTGAGGCGTTGATTAACCAGGAGCCAATGTAGGTCAACGAGCACAGGGGAAATGGACGAACGGGACTTGGTGCGAGTTAGGACACGGGGAACCTGAGGTTTGGATGACCTCAAGATTCAGAAGGGTGGAGTGTGGGAGGCCAGCCAGGAGTGCATTGGAATAGTCAAGTTTAGATGTTACTAACACGTGGATGAGGGTTTCAGCAGTGGATGAGCTGAGGCAAGGGTGGAAACGGGCGATGTTACAGAGGTGGAAGTAGGCGGTCTTTGTTATGCTGCGGATATGTGATCGGAAGCTCATTTCAGGGTCAAATATGACACCAAGGTTGTGAGCTGTATGGTTCAGCCTCAGACAGAAGCTAGGGAGAGGGATGGAGTCAGTGGTGGAGACCAAAAACAATGGCTTCGGCCTTCCCATATTTAATTGGAGAAAATTTTTGTTCATCCAGAACTGTATGTCAGACAAGTAGTCTGACAATTTAGAAACCGTGGAGGGGGTCGTGAGAAGAGGTAGTGAGGTAGAGCTGGGTGTTGTCAGCGTACATGTGGAAACTGACGCTGTGTTTTCGGATGATGTATCCAAGGGGCAACATGTAGATGAGAAATAGGAGGGGGCCAAGGATAGATCCTTGGGGGACACCAGAGGTAACGATGCAGGAGCGGGAAGGGAAGCCGTTGCAGGTGATTCTCTGGCTATGATTAGATAGATGAGAATGGAACCAGGCGAGTGAAGTCCCACCCAGCTGGACGACGGTGGAGAGGCTTTGGAGAAGGATGGAGTGGTCAGCTGCAATCCTGAGGTCTAATAAACCAGACCATTTGTCCTCTAATGTGCCACCCAAAAGTAAATTGTAAAAGTGTCAAAGGTGGTCTCAATGCTAGCATTCATTTGATCATAATGTCAATATTAGGAGATAGTGTCAGCAAAACCAAGGATCAAACCCAACGACTTTTCTGATCTGTGTGACTAATCTGTTCAGTGAATAAACTAGATAAACTCACTGAACGATCAGATACATCAGTCAATTTGTTTTACTGGCATTTACTATTCTGAGCCAAGAGGCTGGGCGTGTATTCCATCAGGTCAGATATACTTTAAGGCATTTGATGAGAAAGAAGCAGTTTGGCTTATACACACCAGTCAGATAAGGGGAGATCAATACACTTAAATGCATAAAGCCCTTGTTGGACAATTTAACAGAGAAATCAAATCAAGGAATAGATTGGGCTGCCAACGATGCAGACATTGCTTTATTCTTATTGAGGTTTATTTTATAGCCAGAATGTTGCTACGTTTCCATAGCATTGTCAACACATCCGTTAAGGATGTTGTTGTATTGTTGATGTGTTGCCTCTGCACAAAGAGGATCCTTCTAGGTAGTGTTTGGCATTTTTATTTCCTTAATATCCCGATTATCCCCGACTGCAAGGGAAACTATCACAGGCAAATGTCAGAGGGGACACAGCACATGCTTGCCTAGTGCCCTTATGGAATGGGAATACCAATGGAAATGTGTAGAGAGAGAGAGCAGGAGCTTGGAATTAGACTAAGTGGCTAACACAGAGAAAAATACCGATATGTACTTGAGCTGAGAGATCTGCTTCGATGCTGTAACATTCTATGATGCGGTGCTTCTATTACCTTCACCGGCATGGCCATTTAATCCCAATATTTGCAATTTCCATCTAGCACCTATTCAATATGATTTGCCTTTCTTTTTCTTTCTGGCTTTTGTGGTGTTGCGAGCAATTTTTAAAAAGTTGATATAACATTGGCTAAAATGGACCTTTAAAGGCACAGGGCTGAATTTCTTGTCTGCCATAATTTCAGCAGGCCTTACGTGGGGAGGGTCTTCTGCCCGCACCCGTGACCCTGGTCCATTTCCTGGTGACAGGGAAATTTAGCTACTCTGGTCTGGTATTGGGGCTATTTACGGTGCTGTGGAGACACCAAGATACCTTAGAATTACATAGAATCTACAGCACAGAAACAGGCCATTTGACCCAACTGGTCTTTGCCGGTCTTTATACTCCACACAAGCCACCTCCCACCTCAGGCATTGGCGGGGGCTGGGAAGGAAATCATTGGTACCTTGTTGCAGCATATGTAGGCCCACAGTGCTGGATGAGTATTTTTTTTAAAAACTCAATGCTAGGTGCTCCTTCCCTTTCATGCCAGGAAAGTGCCTGATGCACAACAAGCGGGTGGCAGCCAATCAGTGGTTGCTGGTGCCCAACAATGAGGCCTTGGTGCTCCTGGTACATCCTGGGTGCTTGCAGAATGCCAGGAAATGTTCATTTTATCTGGCAAGGCCAGCTGTCTTGGACGTGTGACACCAATGGCACGATGCTTAGGCTGCAATATCACTCCCATAGAATCATAGAGATTTCAGCACAGGAGGAGGCCATTTGGCTGATCAGACATGCAAGTCTCTCATTATAACTATGTCCACATCCCTATTAATCTGAAAGCATTCCTGGTACCCTGGAATGCTCCATGGAATATATGTAAATATGCAAGTTTTATAAATTTTTAAAAGCTTGCATACCAAAGGGACTTTAAAAGTAAATAAATAGTCCCCTTGATTTGTTGCTGTGAGCAACAACTTCCTTAGTAATTGCTCTGCGCTGTGTGAAATCATGTTCTCCTCGGCAATTCCTGCACAAATTTATTGCACCAACACGAAAGCATGACAACTTGTACTGACATAGTGCTCTTCATGTAAAACATCTTACGAGTATTTAACAAGGAAAGGTGAAAAATAAACATCCAAAAAGAATGGAGCTTTAAGAGGGGAGACCAAAAACACAGTTAAAAAGAAGGGTGTTTAGATGGTGGAAGACAAGGAGGAGGTAGTGAGACAAACTGGTTTAGGAAAAGAAGTGCAAAGGGCATGGGTGTAATAGCTAAATGATCAGCCTCTGATAGGGAAGTGCAGGAAATGAGGAAAAGGAGCAATCCAGAGTCAGAGGAGCAGTTGGTGCCGACAGGGACATATAGCTAGAGGTCACCTAGATAAGGTGGAGCAAGGTAGTGGGAGGAGGCACGATGGGCCAAATGGCCACCTTCTGTGCTGTATCATTCTTTGATTGTATGAGCCCAAAGATGTTGAAGTCTATTCATTGGGGCACAGATGATCACTGGAGCTTGGCAAGGGTGTGGGTGATAGCCATGTGGCACTTTGTGCAAGAGAGGATATGCTTACAGAGTTTTGGCTTAGTTGAAGTTCATGATGAGTAGAGGCAGGGCGGCTAGCAAAGAGAGGATTGGAGAGATAGAAATCCATTATCATCATCACCGCCTGGGCAGCAATCTGGCAGAACAGATCACTCAACCATTGTTGAGTCCACCCAATTTTCATCCCATTGATTTCAGGCTGAGTTCGACAATGGTTAGGCGATTGGTTCTGCCATATTACTCCATAAGTGATCAAAGCATGAATTTGGATTTCAGCAGCAGGGTGGGAGTAGAGTCATGAATTGGCAATGTTCCAGAGATGGAAGAATGAAATCTTGGTAATGGACCAGAAGGGGATAGAAAGTTCACCTTAGGGTCAAGCAAAAAGCCAAGATTGCACACCACTGGATTTAACCTGAGAGGGCACTTGGGCAAGTTGATGAAGTTGGGGGCCAGAAGTACTTCGGTGCTGGCAAGAGCTGAAAGGGTGGTTTTTGGTCTTGTTAGCATTGAACCGAAGGGCATTTTTAATCATCCAGGATTTGATGTTGAACTTCAGTCAGAAGGAATAGCAACATCACAACAGGAATAGATTTAAATGAGGTATTAATATTTATTTGGACGTACAAAAACAGTTGCAAATTTGAAAAAGCAAACCAGCCCTCAAGGCACTGTGATGCACTGAGATGTAACAAGGTAGTGTGAGGTATTTTTAGACACTGTGAGCAGCTTTGGGGAATTGTAAGGCATTGAGGGTATGGTGAAGCACTGAGGCATAATATGGACACTGTGATAAATAGCAAGTAAGCCACAGCAGTGTGCCATGAAGCATTCAAGGTACTACAAAAAGTTGCAAGTTATTGGCAAGGACTGTAAAACACTGCATGGCATTGTGAGACACATGAGGTGAACTAAAGGGAAATGTCAGGGGATTCTATACTTCCCCTATGCTCTTTGCAGATAGAACATAATATCAGCATAGTTCCTCCACTCTGTTTGCTCCCAAATGACATTATCAGCTTCATCAAACCAAGGACCAAGCAGTGTTTTAAAAAAATGATTAAATGAAATTTCCTGGATTGGTGTAAATTGAAATAAATGCCAAAATATACGCCAGTCTCTACACCAATCTTGCCGACCAATACTTACGCCAACATTTCCTGCCAATCTCTGGAATGTAAGAACAAGCAGAAATCAGAGCAAACAATCGTTGCCCAAGAAAACGCAGAACTTGCACCATATTCCTTCTTTAAGTCTGTCTTTATCTATGACAATTTAAGTTTGAAACTATCATTTAGGCACATCAGGCATAGCATGTTCAAGGAAAGATGTACAGAGGAGGTTCACAAGGATGTTACCAGGGATGAGGGACTTCAGTTGTGAGGAGAGGTTGGAAAAGTTAGGAACAGAGAAGGTTAAGAGGTGACCTAATAGAGGTTTTCAAGACGATGAGAGGCTTTGATAGAGTAGGTAGAGAAAAACTATTCCCTCTGGTAAGTGGGCCAATAACTAGAGGTCATAGATTTAAAATCATTGAAAAAGATTTAGAGGGGAGATGAGGAGAATTTTTTTCACTCAGAGTTGTCAGAGAACGCATTACCTGAAAAGGTGGTGGAAGCTGATTCCATGAATAATTTTAAAAGGCAGTTGGACAGGTCCTTGAAGATGAAGAACTTACAGAGTTATGGACAAAAAGCGGGGGTGTGGGACTAAGCACGACTGCTCTTTCAAAGAGCCCGCACAGTCATGATGGGTCGAATGGCCTCCTTCTGTGCTGTAAGTTTATATGATTCTATGATTAATCGTGGAAACTTTCAATTTTTACCGTAACACTTTCTGATGCCATAAAAAAAGCATTCAAAGATATAGAAAATACAGTGCAGCTCTCAGTCAGGAAACCTTTTTTTTAAATCACCAAAAAAGACAGCTGCAGAAATCCAGAGTTGCTTTGGTCCCTGCTGTGCCTAAATTGTTGGTGTAAATCTACACCTGCAGCAAACTGCCATAAATGGAGGAAATTCACGTGATCTGCTCTTTAGCGTGGGGCGAGGTTATGTTAATGAGAGGCATAAGGTTTCATGGAATCGGGGCAAAAGATCAAGGAAACTCGGGCGTAGCATAAAAACCAGCGTAAGGGAGGAGGCTCGTGTGGAGCATAAAGTCCGGCATGGACCTGATGGGCCAAATGGCCTGTTTCTTTGCTGTAAATTCGGTGTAATACTTTACAAGTTACTTACGATGATTATTCTTATACAAGCTAATTGGTGTTGCTTGCATGCAAAACCATCCAATCTACAGCTGAAGCACAAAAGAAGATATAATTAGGCCCACTGCCTATCATAGCCAGTGTAAGATTTCGCAATAATTTCGAAATTTTCTACAGTTCCGAAGATTGATTTTTGATTAACGAATACCTGGGTAGAATATACCTTTTAAAATCCAGGGATCAAAATGGTCGTCAGACCTCGTGGCAGAAGACAAAAGACAGTCTCTGTTCAAAGCACGGGCTGACAAAAAGGACTTGAAAGGCAGCCTGTGTGTGTCTGTGAAAAAGGATAATCAAAGATGGCTGTCCGACCTCGTGGCAGAAGACACCACACAGTCTGTGTGCATATGAAAAGGGAAAATCAAAGATGGCTGACAAAGGATTTAGAAAAAACCCCAGCCCTGATGCAATGGAGTATTTAAACTGTCAATCAAAGGCAGTTCGGGGAGTTTCCCTGCAGGATAATCGATGTTTGTTTATAGAGAGTCTACAATGTTGACACAAAGGATTAACCACTTGAGACTGCCAATCAATTGCGGTTGGGTGTGACCACAGGACAATCAGATTGTTTACACTAACATCCAAGGGCTGTTTACCCAGCAATTAAGGAAATAGACATGTTTTTTCAAACCAAGACAGCTCTATTCAAACCCATCATGATGAATGGGGATGCATTCAAAAACCCACCATACATTCAAAAAACTATCATAAGGGAAATGGGTAATTCATGCAAACCCCATCACAGTCAATGGGGACAGTTTGGATCACTTTTGTTCAGCCCAGATACATCCAGATTTGGGCGGGAAGATTTCAGCCCCAAATGGGGTATAAGATAGTTTCTCAAGAAGCCATGTCTCTCTCTCTCTGCAGCCTCACCTCCATGCCCCATCTACAACTCGGGAGCCCGCCCAAGGGAGTGGAATACCAGCAGTTACTTTTAAACACTGGGGTATTTCCATTTTCAGGGTGGTGAAGAATCTAAGACCGCAAGGGCACGGGGCAGGTGTTCATTGGTGAGCATACATTTTCTGACCCATTACAAGGCAACTTAGAATAGGTATAGGGGTGGGAATTAAGAGGAATTTTGTTAAAACTATAATTTTAGTACATTTTCCTTTGTTGTGTCCACTTTCTCCTCCCCTATTTAAGTAACAGTGTTGCACTAAGCAGGAAAGTGCTGTAGTGGACACTAAGCATGCTGTATTAAAAGTGCTGTATTTAAGTAACAGTGTTGCACTAAGCAGAAAAGTGCTGTAGTGGACACTAAGTGTGCTGTATTAAAAAGTGCTGTATTTAAGTAACAGTGTTGTGTTAAGCAAAAGTGCTGTACCAGGCATAAGTGTGTTGTATCGATTATTTTTAAGTTGTTTCTTTCTTTTTGTTTCAATAAATACTGGTCTGTTTTGCACCCAACCACGAGTCACGTTTTTCTGTCTACATCGCTACCGAATAAGTCCGGCGGTCAGAACCAGGAATAGGGGAGCAATTCGAAACCGCACGGGGGTCCCTGGAGCAGCTCAGAGGCTTCTGACTGGCCAGAGACAATAACCCCAACCCCGTTATTAATTCCTACACCAGAGTAATCTAATCTTTGATGTAGTGAGGTAAATGTGGTAAATGAGTTTGAAGTTTAGTGTATACTTAGTTTGTAATTATTTGATAGGGCAATAAAACACAAATGATGGAACCTGTCCGAAGTGTTTAAAGGTACACTGACAACTACCAGAGAAAACGCTTCATGATTTATTTGGTTAACTATATGTGGAAAGTATCAGTGTTTTAGTTTTATGTTTTTAAACCATCCTAAGTATCGTAATAATAGACTGATTACAATCCACTCGTCAGGTTAATCTGCATGAATAATCAGGATCAACCATTCCTTCCTTGTCATCAGTAAATCTATTGACGTTTTCAAGTTTCCAAACATTCCCACATGCTCTGAAAAGCCATGAACTGTATTCTGTGGGGAGGGGAGTGTCATTTTTGTAATTACATTTTCAAGGAGACAATGGGGTCGAACTCATTTATTCTGAATCAGGATTGAAATCTGAAATGACAAAATAAAAAGGTTGGATTTTGGCAAGAATGGGCAAATGTGACTGTTGCAAGATGAATTTTAAGGGGCGATTTTAACCCTACCTGCCCTCCGGCTGGTTTCTGGTGGGCGACTGACCAGGGGCTTACAGATGAGGTCTGGGAGTTAAAATCGCCGTGGTCAGGGAGGGAAGTTGGTGTTCACTTCACTCCACGTCCACCCGATTCCCGCTCTGAATTAAAATCGGGCCCTTTGGTACGTACAAGCAAAGTGAGGAGGAAGGAACTTGCATTTTATTGTATAGACATTCTTTTTTTATATTTTCCCCATTTAAGTACTGGCAATAAACTCAGTATTGGCACATTCTGGCACACTGCTGCAGCTGACAGCCCGGGAAGGAAAAAGGAAGCAATTCCCTCCAATGTTTATAAATCTCTCCTGAATGCTGAAAGCGAAGAAAACAATGAAAGTATATTTTCAGCTGAAATTATTTTACAAATTGCCTGATATTCGGGTTTCATCAGGAGTATTGGTCTGTCAAGTAAACTGCAGCAAAACTGCATCAAACACTTGGCCTGTTTGGGGATTATTTCCTTTTGATGTTATGCATAGTTAATACAAGGTGCATAAAAGAGTGAGTGTGTTGGATAGTACTCAAGAAGAAAGTAGTACTAGAGGTGGTAGTAGTACCATATTAAATAGGAGCAAACTAAGAAAGACTACGAAAAATTAAAAAATGGGTTTAGAATGCATGTACGTAAATGCACAAAGTGTGGTGAATAAGGTTGGTGAGCTACAAGCACAATTAGCCGTGCGGCAATATGATGTTATGGCAATAACAGAAACGTGGCTTAAAAACGGTGAGGACTGGGCACATAATATTCTAGGGTACAAGGTATTCAGAAAAAATAGGGAAGGAAAAAAGGGAGATGGGGTGACAGTGCTGATTAAGGAAGACATTGTAGTGTTGGAAAGGGAGGATGTTCTTGAGGGGACAAGGACAGAATCCATTTGGTTAGAGTTGAGGAGCAAAAATGGTATGAGCACGCTATTGGGGGTAGTCTATAGGCCTCCAAATAGTGAGAGGGAGGAAGAGGAGCAAATCTGCAGGGAAATCGTAGAGGTATGCAAGAGCTATAGAGTGTTTATATTGGGGGACTTTAATTACCCAAATATCGATTGGGTTAATGCTAGGGTAAAGGGAAAGCAGGGGGAGGAATTTCTGAAATGTGTTCAGGAGAATTACCTTGACCAGTATGTTCTTATGTAAGAAGTCACACAACACCAGGTTATAGTCCAACAGTTTTATTTGAAATCACAAGCTTTCGGAGCACTGCTCCTTCTTCAGGTGAAGTGGAGAAATGCATAAAGACACAGCTTATATAGTCAGAGAATCACTGACTATATAATCCCTTCACTGCACAGGATCTCCAACCAACGCTATACACCAGATACATCGATGACATTTTCTTCCTATGGACCCACGGCGAAGAATCACTGAAAAGACTACACGATAACATCAACAAGTTCCATCCCACCATCAAACTCACCATGGACTACTCCTCAGAATCAGTCTCATTCCTGGACACACGAATCTCCATCAAAGACGGACACCTCAGCACTTCACTCTACCGCAAGCCCACGGACAACCTCACGATGCTTCACTTCTCCAGCTTCCACCCTAACCACGTTAAAGAAGCCAGCCCCTATGGACAAGCCCTGCGAATACACAGGATCTGCTCAGACGAGGAGGAACGCGATGGACACCTACAGACACTGAAAGATGCCCTTGTAAGAACGGGATATGACGCTCGACTCGTCGATCGACAGTTCCGACGGGCCACAGCGAAAAATCGCATAGACCTCCTCAGAAGACAAACACGGGACACAACCAACAGAGTACCCTTCGTCGTCCAGTACTTCCCCGGAGCGGAGAAACTACGCCATGTTCTTCGCAGCCTTCAACATGTCATCGATGATGACGAATACCTCGCTAAGGCCATCCCCACGCCTCCACTACTCGCTTTCAAACAGCCGCCTAACCTCAAACAGACCATCGTTTGCAGCAAATTACCCAGCTTTCAGGAGAACAGCGACCACGACACCACACAACCCTGCCACAGCAACCTCTGCAAGACATGCCAGATCATCAACACAGATACCATCATCACACGTGAGGACACCACCCACCAGGTACATGGTACATACTCATGTGACTCGGCCAACGTTGTCTACCTCATACGTTGCAGGAAAGGATGCCCCGGAGCATGGTACATCGGCGAGACTATGCAGACACTGCGACAACGGATGAACGGACACCGCGCAACAATCACCAGGCAGGAGTGTTCCCTCCCAGTCAGGGAACACTTCAGCAGTCAAGGACATTCAGCCTCCGATCTTCGGGTAAGCATTCTCCAAGGTGGCCTTCGAGACACACGACAACGCAAAATCGTCGAGCAGAAACTGATAGCCAAGTTCCGCACCCATGAGGACGGCCTCAACCGAGATCTTGGGTTCATGTCACGCTACATGTAACCCCACCTGATGCAGGGTCATCCAGACTCGAGTCGACATTGGCTTGTTCTCTCGACACAGATGCGGCCGGACCTGCTGTGATTTCCAGCCAAAAAAAATGTTTTTTTCTGTTTTTTTGTTTTTCATACAGACCCCAGCATCTGCAATATTTGACCCCTTGTGACCCCACCTCATTGTTCTTTGATGTAATGTTTCCCTGACTGACCTGTTTGGACACCATTCACACCTTTGACTGCTGTGATTATCTCTCTGCCGAGGTGTGACAAATGGCAGTTGGAAAGGTTACCTGTAAACATCTGACATGATTCTCTGACTATATAAGCTGTGTCTTTATGCATTTCTCCACTTCACCTGAAGAAGGAGCAGCGCTCCGAAAGCTTGTGATTTCAAATAAAGCTGTTGGACTATAACCTGGTGTTGTGTGACTTCTTACATTTGTCCACCCCAGTCCAACTCCGGCATCTCCACAGTATGTTCTTAGCCCAACTAGGAAGGAGGCATTGCTGGATCTGGTGCTGGGGAATGAGGTGGGCCAGGTCGACCAAGTGTCTGTGGGAGGACACTTGGGTACGAGTGATCATCGTATCATAAGATTTACATTAGCAATGGAGAGGAGCAAGGAATAATCTAGAGTGAAACTTCTAAACTGTAATAGGGCTAACTTCAATGGGATGTGAAAGGATCTAGCCAGGGTAAAATGGAACCAAAGACTGACAGGAAAAACTGTAGTGGAACAATGGGTAATCTTTAAGGAGATGTTCCAAGTACAGGCTAGGTACATTCCAACAAGAGGGAAGGGTAAGGGAACCAAAGCAAGGGCTCCTTGGATGAGGAGGGAGATAGAGAAGATGATGAAACAAAAAAAGAGGGTGTATGATGCATGTCAGGTGAATTCTTAAAGGGAAAACCAGACCAAATTCAATAAGTTGAGAGGGTAAGTGAAAATGAAAATAAAATTGGCAAAGAGAGAATATGAGAGTAGAATGGCGGTTAACATAAAAGGGAACCCCAAAATCTTCTACTGGCATGTTAGTACAGGTAGACTATCCTTTATCCGAAAACCTCGGGACCAGCCGTGTTTCGGTTTTTGGAAAATTTCGGATTTCGGAAGGTATTTTATAAGACTGGGAAATTTGTCGGGGGTGGGTCGGCGGGGGTGTGCGGGGGGGTCGGGTCGGCGGGGGGTCGGGGTCATCGGGAGGGTTGTCGGGAGGGTCGTCGGGGTCGGCGGGGGGTCGTCGGGAGTCGGGGGGTCGGCGGGAGTCGGGGGGGGTCGGCGGGGGGGGTCGGCGGGGGTCCGTGGGGGGGTCGGCGGGGGGGTCGGCGGGGGTCGGCGGGGGGTTGGCGGGGGTCCGGGGGGGGCGGCGGGGGGGTCGGCGGGAGTCGGGGGGGGGTCCGGGGGGGGGTCGGCGGGGGTCCGCGGGGGGGGTCGGCGGGGGGGTCGGCGGGAGTCGGGGTCGGCGGGGATCCGCGGGGGGGTCGGCAGGGGTCGGGGTCGGTGGGGGGGTCGGCGGGGGTCCGCGGGGGTTGGGGTCGGCGGGGGGGTCGGCGGGGGTCCGCGGGGGGGTCCGCGGGGGGTCGTCGGCAGGGGTCGGGGCCGTGCGCACGACTTACGCTGACCCTCTGCTCAGCGTAAGTCGTGCGCCACTCTGGTCATGTCGTGCGCACGACTTACGCTGAACGAAAAAACCTTAGGTTTTTAGAGGGTTTCGGTTTTTGGAAGTTCGGATAAAAGGTAGTCTACCTGTAGTAAGCTGGTAGTAATAGGCGGGGTGGGGCCTATTAGGAACAAAGAAGGTGATATATGCTTAGAGGCACAGGGCAAGGCTAGAATACGCAATGAGCACTTTGTATTGGTATTTACTAAGGAGGTGGATGCTGACAAAATATCAGTAGAAGTGAAAAAGATAGAAGCAATGGAAGGGGTGAAAATTGATAGACAGGATGTACTAGAAAGGCTGGGTATGTTTAGAGTGGACAAGTTGCCTGGTCCAGATGGCTTGCACCCCTGGTTGCTAAGGGAACTGGGGGAGGAGATAGCGGAAGGGCTTGCCATAATTTTCCAATCTTCCCTAGATGCGGGGGAGGTACCTGAGGATTGGAAAGTGGCAAATGTGACACCATTGTTTAGGAAAGGACAATCCTAGTAACTACAGGTTGGTCAGTTTAACATCAGTGGTGGGTAAAGTTTTAGAAAAAATAATCAAGGAAAAAATTAATGGGCACTTGGAGAGGTTTAAGCTAATTAAGGAGAGCCAATGTGGATTTGTAAAAGGCAGATCGTGTTTGACTAATCTGATTGAATTTTTCGATGAAGTGACAGGCAGGATTGATGAAGGGAAGGCAATGGATGTTGTCTACATGGATTTTTGGAAGGCGTTTGACAAAGTACCACATAGAAGGCTGGTTAACAAAATTGAGGCTCATGGAATAGGTGGGTCAGTGGCAGCTTGGTTAAGGAATTGGCTTAAGGACAAAAAACAGCGAGTTGTGGTAAATGGCTGTTTTTCAGACTGGAGGATGGTAGACAGTGGTGTTCCCAAAGGGTCAGTGCTGGGGCCACTGCTTTTTTAATATATATATAAATGACCTGGATATTGGAATACAGAGTAGAATTTCTAAATTTGCTGATGGCACCAAACTTGGGGGTGTGGCAATCAGTGAGGATGATACCAATCAACTGCAACAGGACATAGAAAGGCTAGCAGAATGGGCAGACAAGTGGCAGATGGAATTTAATACAGAGAAGTGTGAGGTGATGCATTTTGGCAGAAGGAACAGGGAGAGGCAATTTACACTTAATGGCACAGTTTTAAAGAGTGTACAGGGAGAGAGGGACCTGGGAGTTAATGTGCATAGGTCCCTGAAGGTGGCAGGACATATTGAGAGAGTGGTTAGCAAATCATATGGGATCTTGGGCTTCATAAATGGAGGTATTGAATACAAAAATAGAGAAGTTATGCTGAAACTTTATAAAGCGCTGGTTAGGCCACAACTGGAGCATTGTGTCCAGTTCTGGTCACCACATTTTAGGAATGATGTGAAGGCACTTGAGAGGGTGCAGAGGAGATTTACCAGAATGGTTCCAGGGATGGGGGATCTTAGCTACAAGGACAGGTTGGAGAAGCTGGATTTGTTTTCTATAGAGCAAAGGAGGCTGAGGGGTGATTTGATAGAAGTGTATAAGATTATGGCAGGTTTGGATAGGCTACACAGGGAAAGGCTGTTCCCACTAGTTGATGGTATAAGGACTAAGGGACACAGATTTAAGGTTTTGGGCAAGAGATACGGGGGGATGTGAGGAAAAACTTTTTTATGCAGCGAGTGGTGAGGACCTGGAACTCACTGCCGATGGAAGTGGTGGCAGTGGAGACACTCAATGTTTTCAAGGGGAGACTGGATAGGCAGTTGAGCGAAATAAACTTGCAGGGCTACGGGGATAGAGCGGGGGAATGGGACTGACTGGATTGCTCTACAGAGAGCTGGCATGGACTCAATGGGCCAAATGGCCTCCTTCTGTGCCGTTATGAATCTATGACATATGGGACAATATTCTAATCACGTTGCATATAAAAAAAAGTTTATATTTGTCAACTCTCTGTGGACTGTGCTGTGGTGTATGTAACCTGTTCCACCTTAAGAGAACTTAAGCCTGTTCCACCTTAAGAGATGTACTACTTTCTCTGGCTGCTGTATACGTAATACCGGTGGTGACCACCGGTATATAAGCACTGTGTAGTAATATTGTATTTAGTATAGTCCTGACCTCCAACCAGTAAAGACCTGTTGAACTTTAATCTTGTAGTCTGTGTTAGTAATTACAACTAGAACACACAGACTTAACAGTGGCGACGAGGATGGGCAATTTTCTGGTTTGTTTACAATTTCAGTATACATGGTGACCACAAGAGATCATTGACAAACTAGTTGTTGGTGGGGGGATGGATGAGCTGGAATTGGTCAACGCCAGAAGCGCAAAGAAGGTTGCTAGCAAATGGGCCATCAGTTTTTCACAGTGCCCAATTTTATTTTCCATTGTGGTCAGAAGTGGTTCTTTCTGGTCATGTGCATTCCAAAGTAATTACAAGGACAATTAGAAGGCAATTTAGCAAAGAGGCAAATGTATGAAGATTCAGAGAGAAAAGAGAAGTAAGTATCTAATGAGGTGATTGAGTTGAACTGTCATAATGTGAGTTTGTTTTCTATCCAGCTTTCTTCACTCCTCTCCTGAAAGCACTGGCTCTAGCTATCCCAATGTAGACTCACTTTCCAGCCGGAGCGCTGGGTCAATTTGTCTTTCCTTAACCTAAGGGCACCAAAGCCATCTGTAATGCCCAGGTGCTGTCCACATGCAAATGAACTACTTCAGCACAAATAGGAATAAATTCTAGAAACATCTGCTCTGTACAATTTAGTACCCACTAGATCTTATCCACTAGACAACGTAAGGAACTATGGCCTAGAAATTCCATTCCTGAGCGCCGGCCATTAACACTGGTTTGCTGGAAAAAATGGCGCTGCCACGCTTCCGGCGTGTGACATGACTACCGCCATCTTGGTAAGGGCCAACGGGCTGCTGTGGACAACGCTGAGCCCTGAAATGTAAATGAGCAGATCGTGATGTCAATCGGCAAGCAATGCCTGACTGATGCCACGCCTGCAAACTTGGACATTCTCACTCTGTTTATCGCCAGGACCTCAGCACGCTCAGAAAAGCGTGCGTGAAGCAGCCCTGCAGAGAGGCTGAAGCGCTTCTTAAAGTTGACACACACATCTTTCAGGGAAGTTTGGAATTAAGCAGTTGGGCTGTTTTTTTTATATTTTATTGAAGTAGTGGCTTGGTGCAATAGATGGTAAAAGTTTTTAAAGTGTGCAGGGAGTGCTGCTAGATGCTTGAAAGATTTTGAATTATAAAAGAAAGCCTCTGAGAGGACATAAAATGCTGGAGACACTCAGCAGGTCAGGCAGTGTCCACAGAGAGAAAAACAGGGTTCACGTCTCAGGTCGAGAAGCTGCCTGAGCGGCTGAGTATTTCCAGAATTTTGTGCTTTTATTTCAGATTTCCAGCACTTGTTCACAGAGGGGTGAGGAGCAAGCAGAAGAGGAGGAAGCGAAAGGAAGGATGCAACTCAGACAGCACCTTTCTGGCCGGGATATCCAGAATGGAATCATCAGTCTGCGGTACCAGAGACCACAACCCCAATTTCCCTTTCAACATTAGTCCTACACCTTATCTTCCCTGTTACTGACCATCACTGCGTCCTCTTGGCCACAATGCCAAAATAAAAGCCACCACAAACAAACTTTCCAATCCAACTTTATAAATTTATCCATCCAATATGACATCAAGAAATCAACTAATAACCCCTGTGCATTTCCTTAGTGAATGTCTTGTGTGTGCCTTTGCCTATCCTACTGATGTCATGCAGTGCTACCCCAGTGGCTGCAGCATGGCTGGTGGAAGGCTGCTGACTTTCCGTGCAGGACATTACAAATGACCTTGCTGGACAACCTGAAGGAATTGATGGCTGGGAGTGTGAAATCAAGTGATGGCGTTTCTTCTTCTTCCTCACGCTCCTCTTCCTATTCTTGGTCAACCACTGGCTGGGCAGGCTAGATTTCTTGGTTGTGTGAAATGAGGAAGGCACAAGTGTAGAGTTGTGGTGAGGGGAGGGCGAGAAAGCAAGAGCTACATACTTACACTCTGCGCACATTGTAAATCAAAACAGCCTCGTTGCACATTGCAGAGGAGGGCACAAGCAGGGATGTCATCAGGAGAACCTGGGTGCAGTGCCGCAAACCTTTCAATGATCTCAGTAGTCCACGAAACGATACTACAAAGCCACACTCAATCTCATCCTGTCATGCCTCTGATCACATCTCCCTCACTCTGCCTTCCCTACCCTACTCCTGCACATCTTTACTCACATCAAATTACCATGGACCTCAACCCATCCCTCTCTATCTATATTACCATATCCCCATCTCACTAGCCAATGCTCACACTCACCCTCACCCTAGTGCAATCATACCAACTAACAACACACAAGCGTAGGCACTTGGGTGTTTTATCCAATGTTCATGTAAAGTTTCTGTTAATGTGGTGTCAAACATTGAAACCTTTTGTTTCAACACTTTGCATTTTTGGACAGATTTGTGTGCAACTTTTGAAGTGGCTTAGTGAGTTGCAGTGAATGGTGAGACATAACGGTACCCCCTGCAATGGTGATGTGTATAAAAGGAATGGCTTGGGCATTGCAGGGATGCTTTATGGTGTTGGTGTGGGGTGGTGCCAACCTGATACATCATGTGGTAGCCAGGGTGCACAGCATCAAGTGAAGTAAATCTGGCCTTGGTGAGGCCACCCCTGGCCTCCCGGGCAGCAATGTGCTCGGGTGCTGATGCCCTCAATCCTGTGCTCCATCTGTTGATTGCGGAGAAGGTTGGTGTTGTTGTTGGTGCTGCTGGTGTGCCTGTTGCTGCTGGTGTTGGGGCTGATCATGGTGGTATTCTGAGGATCAAGGTGAGAGAGTATAAAGGTACCCATGCTGATGGAATAGATGGCATGTGAAGTAGAGATGACAGAAGCGATCTGTCAATGGTAGGAAAGGTAATGAGGTCAGACTGGATGAAGACTTGTGTAAAGACTTGCAGCAGGGTGAACCTGTTGTGGAAATGCAGTGAGGAAGAGTTTGTGGCTGATGGAAGATATCTCGGTATGGTGGGAGATTTTACTGTTCATTTGAAGCTGTCAACTCAACAGCAGATTCAATGGCCACTGAACTCCCACCTCAGCTTAACAGATGCAGTCCATGACCAGTGTGGACCCTGTTGGTGACCTGTCAAATGCAGAAGGTGGGCTGAAATTCATTCTTAAGTGGCTCTAAACCAGCCACTAATTACCTGAATTGGGTCACCCGCTGTGAACCCGCCGCTGTGTGTCGGGTCTGCTCAGTGCTGACAGACCCGACATTGGGGAAAGGCGCGTGGCAACAGGTTCACAGCTGCGGAAAAAAAACACTTTCCCACCTGATCTGCCACCAATCACGCCCACTGACCTCCCGCAAAATCCAGCCCTCAGTGTATAAGGCAACACGTAAAACAGTGGTTCTTAAACTATTTTGGTTGCAGGATGTCTTTTTGAAATGGATCAGTAATCACGGACCCCCCCCCACCCCAATCTAAATTATAATAGAAAGGGCTGCATGTAAAGAGTGTTTTAAAATAGTGCTTTTAAGTAAACAGATATCAGTGTGATGCGTGTGCCTGATTTCAAAACCAATTCTGGGTACTCCGCAACAACAGATGGCCATTATTAGCCACTTAGTGCTGGACAATTTTTAAAGCCGTCAGCAGGCTGGCCAAGGTGAGTGAGGGCACGAGCACCCATCCACATGCTGGGATGCTGCTGGAAGCACGACTCACTGCCATACTGTCCCACTGGCATGTTCTGTAACAGCTGCACTGTGGGATTATACGTGTTTGCGTGAACATGTTCAGGCACATGTTTGAAGGGCCCTGCAGGCGCTTTGATCATGTGTCGGGAGGATTGGCACAGGGTCCTGGCGCCAGGGAGAGTAATCGGCTCGACTGGCAGGGGGCGCTTGTTGCAAAGTGAGTGAGAGCTGTGCGCCTCTGTGAGGAGGTGGGCCCAGTCGTTGAGAATAATTCACAAGAACTGAATCAGTGTCAGTTTTATAAAGAGAAGCAGGCTTGAAATTACCTCCGGTCGCAGAACTCCTGGAACTTTCTACAGACTTCCAAGAGTTCCGCAGGGCCCAGTTATCAGCTGTGGCTCAGTGGTAGCTCTCTCACCTCTTAGTTAGTAGGTTGTAGGTTCACAGTCCCACTCCAGGGACTCGAGCACAAAATTTAAGCTGACACTCCAGTGCAGTACTGAAGGAGTGCTGCACTGTCAGAGGTTGCCATTTTTCAGATGAGGCATTAAACCGAGGCCCCGTCTGCTCTCTCAGGTGGACGTACAACATCCTATGGCACTTTTTGCAAAGAAGAGCAAGGGAGTTATCCACATTGCCCTGACCAATATTTATCGCTCAGTCAACATAATAAAAAAAAATTATCTGGTCATTATTACATTGTGGGAGTTTGCTGTGTGCAAATTGGCTCCTACATTTCCTACATTACAACAGTGACTACACTTCAAAAAGTGCTTCATTGGCACTTTGGGACATCCAGTGGTCATGAAAGGCACTATATAAATGCAAGTCTTTCTTTTTCTTTCAGTTTGAGAACCACTAACATAAAGGATGGCCATTTGGGTAAGACCCTGTCTCCGAAAATTTGCATCCTATCTCTGAATTCTATTCTCCTTCCCAGCTACTTGGTCAGGCTAAACCTAAGTGTGCTCTGATCTCCTAAACCCTGACCTGAACTTCAAACCCTATATCCTACCTATTACCAAGACCACCTATTTTTTCCTGAGTAATCTCACCCATCTCTGTCCTTACCTCACCCTGACCACCGCCAAAACTCTCAGTATGACTTTATCACCTGCAAGCCTGCCTTCTCCTATATTCTCCTCACCAGCCTCCCGAATTACACCCGAGATATACTCCAGTTCATTCAGAAATCTGCAACCTGTATCATATCCAGCACCAGGTCCTAGCCTCCTTTGGCTCTCAGTCCAAAGATTTAAAAATTAGCGTCCTCATTTCGAAATAGCTTCCATGTTCACCACTGCACCCCCTTCAACCCTGCTCACCAGCTCACAGAATCTATTATTCCAAGACTGGTCTACTATGTGTTTCCAAGCCCTTCTTCTGCCTAAGATCTGCGACAGAGCCTTCAGTCATCGGCTGGATTCTTTTCTCATGCTCTCCTTCTTACTAATTTTCTTCGACCACTACTTTGGTCATCTCCCCTAATCCTTCCCTAAAGTTTTGCCCTCCTCCACATCCCCCCACTCCCCCACCGCCCGCCCCATTAAGTGCCTTGGAATATTCCCTTAGATGCATGTAACTATGCAATTGCAAATTGTTGTAATGTGTTGCTATAAAATCTAGAACCCAGTGAAGAGAACAGAAAGTACTCACACAATAATGGGCCAGAAATTCGGGTCCCCACGGGTGAGTACGCGCTGGGTACTCACGCGTAGGCCCAACGAAAGTGCCGGTTTCATGCATGCACTGCACATGCGCGGGAAACCGGAACTTCCGTTCCCTTGAAAGAAGGGGTTGACAGGTGGAACGTGTGCGCCGGAGAGGCAGCGCGTGCGCATCGAACTTACGTTTTTTTTGCGGGTTTCTCCGGGAGGGTAAGTCTCCAGCAGTTACACTTTTAAAAAGCAAATGCAAGGCCTGCTTTTAACAAGGTAAGTGGTGAATTAATTAAAATTAAAACATTTTTTCCACAGGTTTATTATTTTTAAATACTTTAAAGAAAGGTAATTTTATTTTTAGCCCCATTTTTTTTCAAAAATTTAAATTATTGTTTAGAATAGTTATTTCATGTAATTTATAGTTATTTTAAAAATGTGATTTAAAAAAAAAATATTTGAAGTTTTAGTGATGTTTTGGGGCTTATATATAATATTTATAGGTTTGACAGCTCTTCCTGTCAAATTTATGAATGAAGCATTCCCTGCTACCATTGACTCGCCATGGCCCACGTGATCCCAGGGGACGCTTCGAACTAACTGCGCCCCTGGGATACGCAAGCACTGTGCGCCGGCAGTTGGAGCAGGCCCAGGATCGGAATCCCACGCGGGCCCACAGCTCAACGACCGGCGCGCTAGGTAAGTGAAGGTCAGGGGCTTGCACCCGCGGGAAGCCGCCGACCCGAATTTCTGGGCCAATGAATGAGAAGGGAAGCACATATCGTAAACTTTATCAGGCAGAAAAGGCACATGTTAAAAGAATTGCATTCATGGATGAAAAACCCGATATCTTTGTGTTTGCCAAACTTTTTTATCTGTTTACAATCACACAGCACAGTGAGGTTATTCTTTATTTAAATAAATCATCGAGTTAATTAAGCACAACGGCTTGTCTCTCTCTCCCCAAATAAAGGCTCACAAACACTTTTTCATGAAGACTGCAGCCCTTTGAAACAAAAAAATCTTTATTCGTATCAAAACAGGCACCCCCTTTTGATCTGGGGAAGAAAGTGATTTTTTTTCCCCCTGTGACGTCTGGAATTTCAACAGAAACCGGATAACTGCAGGTTTGGCTGTTTATTAACTGGTAGAATAAATGGAAGTGCAGTGTTACACATTAGCACCCAAAGAAACTCTTGCCTCAGAAACAAGGATGGCTCCCGAATAGAACATTATTCAATTGCTGTTATACCACAGTAGAAACCAAAGTCCCACCATACAGAATCTGAAATAAAAACAGAAAGTGCTGGAAATACTCAGCAGGTCAGGCAGCATCCATGGAGGGAGAAACAGAGTTAACGTTTTAGGTTGCTGACCTTTCGTCAGAACTGGAAAAAGTTATAGAGATGTAACAGGTTTTAAGCAGGTACAGAGGCAGGGAAAGGGGGGAGGGGGGAAAGAACAGAAGGGAAGGTCTGTGATAGGGTGGAAGGCAGGAGAGATTAAATGACAAAAGGTATGATGGTGCAAGGCGAAAGGGGGTGGTAATACCGAATCTGAACTCTACTGGATACTCCAAATATTGGCTATTTAAACATTTTATTAGGAGGTCACTGTTAAGTCTGTGAATTATTTAGTTAATTAAGACACAGACTAATGAGTAACAATAAAAACAGGTCTTTACTGGTTGGAGGTAGGGACTATACTGAATACAAGATTACTGCACAGTGCTTATATACCGGTGTGTTCACCCCCGGTATTACGTCTACAGCAGCCTGAGAAAGTAGTACATCTCTTAAGGTGGAACAGGCTTAAGCTCTCTTAAGGTGGAACAGGTTACATACACAACAGTCACCACAGTTGATCTGCCAAGCTCTCCATGTTTACTTTACTACTCAAATTTTAGTGATTTTTTTTCCAGCTCTGTGTATAATTTGCCATTTGTCTAGCATAAATGGTTTTCATATATACTTCAAAAATGTAACATTATTGATCACGCCAGCAGGGGTGTTCGTTTTTAAGCATCAGATAGTCCTTCAGTTCATTAAACACTATCGCTGCGGGTGTGCATACACAGGCTCTACTCCAAAGCTTGTGAGTTTGATGTTAAAATTGTGAACTGCTGCCCATCGCTGTGAAGATATTGATACGGGTACTGGCACGTAGGAAGGAGCAGCAGCTTCAGCCCTACTCTCACCTGGAACGAAACAAGATTCTCTGATTCCTGTTAATAACTGTGTGGTTTGTGCTCTGATCAGTACATCAACACAGATCCCCAGAACCATTTAAACTAGCACAATAGGGATTCACCAAATGTGTCAGAAAAATATGACAGTTAAAATAAAGCATGGTACAAGGAAAGGCCTTTCAGCTCTTTCTGATTAATCATATTCAATTTATATTGTCATGGAGCAAAGAAGAACAGGAAAATCCTCCACAAGAGAAAACCCTGAAATGTTCCCCTAACCCCTAGGGGGCAACATGCAAAATAAACCTAAGGTTATAATGGCCCAGAAATTCGGGTACGCACGGGGTACTCACCCGTAGGCCCAATGGAAGTGCCGGTTTCCTGCATGCACTGCGCATGCGTGGGAAACCGGCACTTCCGATCCCCTGAAAGGAGGGGTTCAGAGTTCGAACGCGTGCATGGGAGAGGCTGCACCTGCGCATCGAACTTACGGTTTTTTTGCAGGTTTTCCCAGGAGGGTAAGTATCCAGAAGTTACACATGTAAAAAGCAGGCGTAAGGCCTGCTTTTTACAAGGTAAGTGGTGAATTAATTAATATTAAAACATTTTTTCCACAGGTTTATTATTTTTAAATACTTTAAAGCAAGGTAAGTTTATTTTTAGCCCCGTTAGAAAGTAAAATTATTTTTTCAAAAATTTAAATTATTGTTTAAAATAGTTATTTCATGTAATTTATAGTTTATTTTAAAAATGTGATTTTTAAAAAATGTATTTGAGGATTTAGTGAAGTTTTGAGGCCCGTAGTATTTATAAGGTTTGACAGGAATGGGCATTCCCTGCTCCGATTGGCTTTCCATGGCCCACGTGATCCAAGGGGACGCATCGAACTAACTGCGCCCCTGATTTAGGCAAGCACTGCGCGCCGGCAGTTGCAGCAGGCCCCGGATCGGAATTCCACGGGGACCCACAGCACAACAGCCGGCGTGCTAGGTAAGTGCAGGTCGGGGGCTTACACCCGCGGGAAGCCCCCGACCCGAATTTCTGGGCCAATGTGTTATTAAACTGACCAGTCATAATTCTTACATTACATTGTATAAGTGCAGGGTTCTCAAAATTCCCGCACTCCCCAAATTATGGATCAAGGGACCCTGTTTGGACAAGTTATTAAAAACAGGGTACCCAAAATGGCTTCTGTAACCTCGTGACCAAAACCGACAGGATTTTAAAGCAGGGCTCTGCAGACAGGCAGGCCCAGAGACGAAACTTAAAATGCAGGAATCTGTGAGAAGGACTCTGTGGAGACAGACAGCCAAAGTAAACACAGAATATGCATTCATTCGACTTGTAACAGATCAAGCTAGAATGGGCCTAAGATCGAGGCCATTAGGTTTCTGCATATTTAATCGGTAACAGCTCACAGCAGCCATCAAGTCAGGATAGGGACAATTAAGTTTCATCCATGACAAACAACCAGGACATCGGGGCCATTAGACCGGGAGACAACCACTCCACAAGTCGTTAGAATAAATGGCTGTGATCAGTTTAAATGAGCCCGCCAAAAGTAAGACAAAGGACTGACCTGATTTGGCGCGCAGATAAGGAGTTGAAGAACGGGTATAATTGTAGGCCCATCAGTGACAATCACGCGCATAGCTCTCTTATCTCTTGCTTGTGGCCTTGGCCTGCTGCCTCTTGCGCTCGTGCCCTGGCCTCATGGCGGGCTCTCTTCTCGCTCCCCGCGCCGCTCAACAACCAAGGACGCCCATTACACCGGGGCCAAACACGGGAAGAGAACAAGACCCGAGTTCTAAACCACACAGGACACACAGGCCACAAACGTGCAGACGAGACGAGACGAGCATGTAAAGTTAAGGCACCTGGGATTGGGGACAAGGTATTGATTTGGATAGGGAACTGGTTGGCAGACAGAAAGCAAAGAGTTGGAATAAACGGGTCTTTTTCCGAGTGGCAGGCAGTGACTAGTGGGGTACCGCAGGGATCGGTCCTTGGGCCCCAGCTAGTCACAATATATATTAATGATCTAGACAAGGTAACTAGATGTAATATCTCCAAATTTGCAGATGACACAAAGCTGGGTGGGCATGTGTGCTGTGAGGAGAATGCCGAGAAACTCCAGGATCATTTGGACAGGTTGGGTGATTGGGCAAAAGCATGGCAGATGCAATATAACGTGGATAAATGCGAGGTTATCCACTTTGGTGCCAAAAACAGGAAGGCAGATTATTATCTGAATGGCAATAGATTGGGAGAAGGGGAAGTGCAACGAGACCTGGGTGTCCTTGTGCACCAGTTGCTGAAGGTAAGCATGCAGGTGCAGCAGGTGGTTAAGAAGGCAAATGGCATGTTGGCCTTCGTAGCGAGAGGGTTTAAGTACAGGAACAAGGATGTCTTGCTGCAGTTATACAGGGCCTTGGTGAGACCATATCTTGAGTAATGTGTGCAGTTTTGGTCGCCTTATCTGAGGAAGGATGTTCTTGCCATGGAAGAAGTTCAGTGAAGGTTCACCAGGCTGATACCTGGGATGGCAGGAATGATGTATGAGGAGAGATTGGGTCTATTGGGCTTGTACTCACTGGAGTTTAGAAGATTGAGAGGGGATCTCATTGAAACTTATAAAATTCTGACAGGACTGGACAGACTAGATGCAGGAAGGATGTTCCCGATGGTCGGGGAGTCCAGAACCAGAGGTCACCGTCTAAGGATAAGGGGTAGGCCATTTAGGACAGAAATGAGGAGGAATTTCTTCACCCAGAGAGTGGTGAACCTATGTTATTCTCTACCACAGAAGGCAGTAGAGGCCAATACATTAAATATATTCAAGAAGGAGTTGGATATATTTCTTAAGGCTAAAGGGTTCAAGGGGTATGGGGAGAAAGCAGGGACCGGGTACTGAATTTGGATGATCAGCCATGATCGCATTGAATGGCGGAGCAGGCTCGAGGGGCCGAATGGCCTACTCCTGCTCCTATCTTCTATGTTATGAGATGAAGAAGAAGGGAAAACGATAAGAGCAGAGAAGGGCAGGGAATAGACGTATTGGGGAAAACCAAACGCCTAGTTATAAGCTGGTGTTTGGTGAATAAGTTGACGTTGCATGCATGGACAGTAAAACCCCGTGTTGAAGAATAAGCTGGCATTCAAAGAATGGATAGCAGCGCCCATGATGAATAAACTGGTGTTCGAAGAATGGGTAGTAAAATCATTTAGACGGTAAAGATCGCCAGCCGACCGCAACCGTAACATTACCGCCGACGACCGCCCGAGGGAGAAGAGGAAGAAAAACCATCGCGACTCGACGAGAACAGTAGCTGAGGAAAAGGAGGTTGCTTCGCATCAACAACTTCAGCACCGCGCCCTGAGACCACGTGGCGATGGGATACCCCAAAGGACAGCAAGAGCGGACCTCAAAACCAACCCAATTAAAGCAACAGGTTTTGAATTGGTGAGCATGAATTCCTGGCCCCTCATAGCTTAATCTAGTTATGTATAGGGGTGGGATTAAGGATAAGGGGGTTGTTAATGTAGTTGTTTTCCCTCGATGTGCCATGTGTTCCCCATTCCCATATGAGTGTAGTTGTTCATGCCTGTATTTCATGCCAGTAATTTTCATAAGATTGTTTTATTCTGCTTTTAATAAAATTTTGGTTTTCTTACACCAAACCACTTGTCTACTCGATTTTCTGTATCGCCGTCTGTACCTAAGTCCGATGTCTAGAACCCAGGGGTGTGGGAACGATTCGAACCGCTCAAAAGACAGTCAGAGGCGAAGCTGACTGGGCGCACACGCCACCCCCTACAATTGTCATAATACCAATAGACCTGGAGTTATATTCTTCTATAAAGTATCCTTATTTGTGTAAACTTCAGTTCCTTTCATCACCAGATATTAATCCAGTTTCTTTTTAAGACACTAACCGATCTCTCGGGATGTTATTTACGATGAGTTAGACATTAGACTTCTGAAAGGGAAAGCGGGCGAGGCTGTGGAAGTAAAAGAGAGGCTATCATCTCTACTGACAATATTTGGAAAGAAGTTCGTAAGAGATCTCCCTAGGGACAGTGAAGTTTTGGATTGGTTCCTGGAAAATAAATAACGTTTTCTTTACCAACTGTGGGTTGATACATAAATAAATGGGTTCCCTTGTACACTGCACATATAGATAACCAACATATTCATGTAATCATAGAATCATAGAAATTTACAGCACAGAAGGAGGCCATTCGGCCCACCTTGTCCGTGCAGGCTGACAAAGAGCTATCCACCCTAATCCCACGTTCCAGCACTTGGTTCATAGCCTTGTAGGTTATGGCACTTCAAGTGCTTATCCAAGTACTTTTTAAATGCGATGCAGGTCTCTGCCTCTACCACCCTTTCAGGCAGTGGGCCCCAGACCCCCACCACCCTATGGGTGAAAAAAATTCTCCTCAAATCCTCTCTAAACTTCAGGCCAATTACTTTAAACCTATGCCCCCTGTTTATTGATCCTTCTGCTAAGGGAAATAGGTTCTTCCTCTCCACTCTATCTGTGCCCCTCATAATTTTATACACCTCAATTAGGTTTCCCCTCAGCCTCCTCTATTCTAAAGAAAACAACCCCTGCCTATCCAACCTTTCCTCATAGCTAAAATTCCCCAGCCCGGGCAACATCCTTGTAAATCTCCTCTGCACCCCCTCTAATGCAATTACATCCTTCCTGTAATGTGGTGACCAGAACTGCATGCAGTATACTAGCTGCGGCTTAACTAGTGTTTTATACAGTTCAAGCATAAGCTCCCTGCTCTTATATTCTATTCCTTGGCTAATAAAGGCAAGTATCCCATATGCCTTCTTAACTGTAGTGTATGTACCTTTAAGAGAGAACTACTTTTACAGCTCCTGTATACTGTAGTACCGGCAGTGACCACACATGTCTATAAGTCCTGAGCAGGCATCTGTACTGTTAGTTATTAGACTACCCTCATCCAGTAAACACCTGTTGATTGTTGACCTGCAGTCTCCATCTATTTATTGAAGAACACCATACCTTAAGATTCACGGATTTAATAGTGGCGACGAGGTCGATTCGAACCTACCTGCAACTCTGCATTTCCTCCCAAAGATTCGCTCCTGGAGGTCAGTGGAAGAAAGTCGAGGCCAGAGGCACGGGTATCGACCACGAGCAACTGCCCAGTCATCCGGCAGAGAGTGAGCATTGCAGGGGAGGATGTTGAGAGCTGGGCTTGGTTCTCCAGCCACGACGATCCAGCAACAGGCTGGCAACAGGTACAGCGCAGACCCTTCCCGGAAAGCGGCAGCTGGAGCTGACTGACGGCACAGAAAAGGCCGAGCAGTGTCGACGGGGTAAGAGAGAGAGTAAAGCGCACAGGGCGCAGCCGGGGGTTGAAGACCGAGCGGCATCGACGGAAAACAAAAAGAGAGAGAGGGTAAAGCACAGCCGGGGTTCAGGACCGAGCGGCAGCAACGAGAGAGGCGCACAGGAAAACGCGCAGAGCGTAGCCAGGGCTCTAGCGCTGAGCAGCCTCCGCGGGGGAAGAAAGGAAGCACGGGAGACACCATTTGAGCTGCAGCGGAGAAGAAGGGCGAGTGCGGGAAGAAAGGGAAGCGTGGGAGACACCATTTTGAGCCAGCGGAGAAGAAGGGAGAGCACGGGAGACGCCATTTTAGCCAGTCTAACCACACCCAGGGATGTGGCAGTGTCACAGCGTTCGACAATGAAGTCGAAGATTGGGCGACATATGTGGAATGCATTGAGGTGTACTGCAAGGTGAATGAAGTGCCAGATGCCAGGAAAGCACTGGTTTTGTTGAATTCCATGGGTGCAAAAACATATGGCTTACTGCGAAACCTAATAACCCCAGAGAAGCCAGTGGATAAGGATTTTGAAAACATAGTGAAAATCCTACAGGACCACTTAAACCCCACACTGCTGCTGATAGCAGAAAGATTTAAGTTTCACAAAAGGAACCAGCATAAAGACGAAAGTAATGCTGAGCGGAACTGCGCAAGCTATCGAAACACTGCCAGTTTGGAATGGGACTAGCAGATACGTTAAGGGACAAGTTTGTGTGTGGGCTTCAAAGTGAAGGAACCCAGAACTGGCTTCTATCAGAAAAGGATCTTACGCTAGACAAGGCTTTCAGCATGGCAGTATCACACGAAGCAGCCGCACGGGGCGCTGCAGAGATAGAACGGAGACCGCAAGAATATGGCACCAATGAAATGTCATATGGAGCAGTGCAGTGTTATCGCTGCGGCAGAACAACACATGACCAGAAGGATTGTTGGTTCAAGGACCAAGTGTGCAGACAGTGTGGAAAAGCAGGACACATAGCAAGAGTCTGCAGGTCGGGGAAGAAAACCAGCAGCAAGAAATCTCCACAGGAGAAGTACAAAAAGGTACATAAGGTGACGGAGAGTAGTTCAGACAAACAGAAAAGTGATGCAGACTCCGGAAGCAAGGAGCTGCGTTGTCTGAAACTACATAATGTAATCAAAATGGAGGATCACCAGACTATCTGGGTCATGCTCAAGATAGACGGAGTCCAAGTGAAAATGGAATTGGACACAGGATCAGCCCTAACAGTCATAAACCAAAGGGACTACAAGCGGCTATTCTCACATATACCCTTGAGAGCTACAGAGATTGTCTTGAAGACGTACACAGGGCAAAAAGTCTACCCCAAAGGAAAAATAAGGGTGAACGTGATATACAACGGCCAGGAAATACCAAAAATGGACCTATATGTATTGCCAGATGGAGAACCACCACTACTAGGACGTGAATGGATCCGGAAGATACAATTAGATTGGCATTCCATACAGGCACTGACGGTAGAGGCCAAAAAGGATGACGACGTCACACCTGGACGACTGTCAAAAATGCTAACTGACGCACAAGAAGTGTTCCAGGAGGGACTCGGAACACTAAAAGGCATAACAGCGACAATTAAAATAGAGGAAAATGCAAGCCCAAAGTTTTTTATGGCCAGACTGTTGCCTTATGCGATCCGCCCAACCATCGAAGCAGAGCTGGAAGGTTTGCAACGTTCAGGAATACTGTCCAAAGTGGACTGGAGTGAGTGGGCTACACCCATCGTTCCTGTAATGAAGAGATCATTGAGTAATACGCCTGGGGAACCAAAGAAGGTTCGCATCTGTGGGGACTTTAAGGTGACAGTGAACCCAGTCCTTCATACGGTACAGTATCCATTTCCGCGGATTGAAGATATTTTCGCCTCGCTATCTGGAGGAAAACGCTTCACTAAGATTGATCTGGCCCAGGCGTACCTGCAAATGGAGGTAGAAGAAGCCTCGAAACAATACCTCATGATCAACACTCACAAAGGTCTCTACCAATACAACCAGCTGGTGTTCGGGGTAGCATCGGCTCCGGCTATTTGGCAAAGGGCAATGGATCAAGTCCTGCAAGGGATTCCTGGGACTCAGTGTTATTTGGATGACATCCTGGTCACGGGCAAAAATGACAGTGATCACCTCGCCAACCTGGAGCAGGTGCTCACTAGGTTAGAGGAATATGGGCTACGAGCAAATCGCCACAAATGCAAGTTTTTCCAGAAGCAGATCTCGTGTTGTGGCCATGTTATTGATGAAGAGGGGTGAAATGAAGAGTAGGTTGCCTTTCAAAAGCTAGGCTTTATTAACCTTAAAAAACCAGCAGCACATATTAAACACCCAGTCTCCACCAAACTGTGGAGAACTGAATTTAAGATGGCCACCACCGGTCACATGACATCAACTAACCAATAAGTTTACAGCATATATCTCAAGGCAGGAAAACAGGCAACCAATTACAATGCTTCTTATAAAACAAGAATAATCACCACATTCACCCCTCCTTTTAAAATATACTTCAACCTAGGTAGCCTTTACAGTTTACAATTAATTATTTATGACTAAAACAATACATGTATAATACCTTCAACAATTTTAAAATTTTACTATTAAATTATTTTAAAAGTCCATTTTTAATCGGTCAACCAGATATCTTGTTCGTGTCGACCTTTTTAGCCTTGGTGGAGTTCCTTGCCCTCCCACACCAGGAGACACAGAAATATCTTCTGCAGGGAGGCTATCAATATCCCGATTATCAACGGTATCCAAATTGGAAGTCCCATTAGAAGGTAAACTGGGAAGGTCATGAACATCCATTGGGGGCAGACTAAGAGAATTGTAAGTGTCTGCAATAGGATTGGAAATATTCGTAGTATCTGTGACGACATCAACATTATCTGAATTATGGCTATTGTTAATGTCCTCAGAAGAGGGCTGGCCACCACAAGGAGCTAAGTCTTTAACTGAAACCGTACTTTCTTTCCCATCTTGGAATCGAATGTGAGCATATTGGGAATTTGCCTCCAATAGCTCCACCTCCTCCACTAAAGGATCATACTTTGACAGTCTAACATGGCATCGAAGCAGCACAGGTCCCTGCATAGTAAGCCATGAAGGTACCGAATATCCCGTAGTGGATCTCCGTGGATAGTTAAAGAGCCTTTCATGGGGAGTCACATTAGTAGCCGTTGAAAGCAATGATCTAATGGAATGCAGGGCATCAGGCAATACAATTTCCCACTGTGTATTCTTAAGGTTCCGGGATGTCAAAGCCAACATAACTGCCTTCCAGATTACCCCATTGTATCGTTCACACTGTCCATTACCCTGGGGATTATATGGGGTAGTTCTGCTAGTAGAAATTCCCCGACTCTGGAGGTATTCCTTCAACTGGGAAGACATAAAAGAACTTCCCTGATCCGAATGGATATACGCAGGCATCCCAAAGATGACAAAAAGTTGAGTCAGACATTTGATAACTGTAGCAGCTGATACATCTGCACAAGGAAAAGCAAAAGGGAACCTTGAAAACTCATCCACAACAGTAAATATATATCGATTCTGAGTCGTTGAAGGAAGAGGCCCCTTAAAATCAACGCTCAGACGTTCAAAGGGAGAAGTAGCCTTTATAAGATGAGCTCGTTGAGGCTTAAAGAAATTCGGTTTACACCGGGCGCAGACAGAGCATGACGAAGTCATCCGCTTGACATCTTCAACTGAAAAGGGCAAATTCTTACTGCGTACGAAGTGTATCATCCTCGTAACACCAGGATGGCACAAAGCATTATGAAGATTAATAAGCGTATCTCCATGAATCACAGAACAATAAGCCCTCGACAGCGCGTCAGCGGCAACATTATCCTTCCCCGGACGATAAACTATATCAAAATGGTAGCATGCCAACTCAATCCTCCACCTCATTATTTTATCATTCTTAATCTTTCCAAAATGTTTGACATCAAACATGAAGGACACAGATTTTTGGTCAGTTACTAACGTAAAATGTCGCCCAGATAAATAATGTCTCCATTTACGCAGTGCTTCTACTATTGCGTACGCCTCTTTCTCTATTGATGAATGTCTCTTCTCACTATTGTTCAGAGTACGTGAGAAAAAGGCCACAGGTCTTCCATTTTGGTTCAGGGTAGCCCCAATTGCAAAATCGGAAGCGTCTGTCTCAATCACAAAGGGAACCTGCTCATCAATAGAATGCACAACTGCTCCAAGGATATCCTTTTTAAGATTATCAAAACACATCCTGGCCTCCCATGATAGAGGATATGTCGTAACCTGAATAAGGGGCCGGATCTTCTGCGAGAAGTTTGCAATCCAATTAGAATAATAAGAAAACAGTCCAACAACTCGTTGCAAAGCCTTAGAATTAGTAGGGCAAGGTAAATCAATCAGTGGTCGCAGCCGTTCTGGATCTGGTTTAATCTTATTTCCCGAGATAATATACCCCAGTAAATTTACCTCGGTGGTCGAAAAGATACACTTCTCTTTATTAAAAGTTAAGCCAACTTTTTCCGCAGCTTGAAGGAATCTTTCTAAATTAAAATCATGCTCCACCCTTGATTTGCCACAGACCGTGATGTCATCTAAATATGAAAAGGTGTCAGAGAGAGAATTATCACTTATAAAAGCATCCATTGCCCGTTGAAAACAGGCGACACCGTTAGTAACACCGAATGGTACTCGGCAAAACTGGTACAGCTTTCTGCCAGCTTCAAAGGCCGTATATGGTTGGTCCCTCTTAGCGATAGGAACCTGATGATAAGCACTCTTCAGGTCAATAGTGCTAAAAACCTTATATTGAGATACTTTATTGATAAGCTCATCAATCTTAGGCAGGGGGTACGCATCTAATTGAGTATACGTGTTAATAGTTTGAGAGTAGTCTATCACCATTCGCTTCTTATGTCTCTCATTAGTGGTGACAACTACCTGTGCCCGCCAGGGCGAAAAACTAGGTTCAATGATTCCTTCCGATAAAAGACGTTGAACTTCAGAATTAATAAATTCTTTATCCTGACTGCTGTACCTTTTTGACTTGGTAGCAATTGGCTTACAGTCCGGCATCAAATTGGAAAAAAGTGATAATGGAGAAATAGATAAAGAAGTTAATCCACAAATAAACAAAGGTAGCTTAGTTCCTCCGAAAGAAAGACTGAGAGACTCATGTAATTGAAGCACATCATGACCAATCAAAATATCCGCACAGAGATTAGGCAGAACAGATAGGCGTATATCAGTATACGTATTACCTAGGAGAATTAATTTCACAAGGCAACAACCAGCTACTTGTGAGGTGAGAGTCGTCTGAGCCATACACACCTGATAGGAAACAGGCGAAATTTTCAAGCGCTTCTCCCTCACAAACTGAAGACTTATAAAGCTCTCAGTACTGCCCGTATCTATAAGGGCCTTCACTTCTAACCCATTAACTTGGGCCATAACTATAGCTTTGTTTAGGCCATGGGCAAAGGCGGCAGAAACTGATGCAATAAACGCCCTATCTAAAGGCTGAATGGTCGCAGAGGAGGCAACCAATTTGCAAACACATGCGTAATGACTTCCCTTGCCACATTTACTACACACAGCCTCCCGGGCAGGGCACTTCAGACGAGGGTGCCGGGCGTTCCCGCAAAAATAACACTTCTGAATCCTAGAGGCAACAGCTGCCGAAGTAGAAACTGTTTCGGAATCTGGTAAACCACTCCTATTAAGTCCACATAATTCCTTTTCATCCGGAACTGCCGAAACCACGGTCGCAGGCCGATCAAAAAGAGCATAAGAATCCGAACTTCTCTAAGCCAAATCCAATGTAGAGGCTTGCTCAAAAGCACTCTTAAGATCCAAGGTCTTATTTTCTAATAACCGCTGACAAATTGATCTAGACAGTAATCCATTAATAAATGCATCCCGTACCGACTCTTCCTTATGTTCTTCTGCCGACACGGCCTTATAATTACAGTTAGCACCAAGGCGCCGGAGTGCCTGTAAATAAGCATCCAAGGATTCTCCCGCCTGCTGCCTACGGGCAGATAAAAGATGACGTGCAAATACCACATTTTTGGGTTTAACAAAATTTATTTCCAACGTAGCAATAGCCAATTCATAAGTTTCACAGTCCAAAATATACTTGTACACATCTGGAGCAATGTAATTGATTAGTATATCCAACTTTAGAGATTGCTGATCCAACACACCCAAAAAGTTTTTAAATGTACGATACCAATTTTTCCATTGATCATCCACTCCTGCAGAATTAGGGTCAGCATTAAATCGTTCCGGTCGAAGATATCGTTCCATTGTAGCAAAAGGTTAATAAATTGAAATGAAGAGTAGGTTGCCTTTCAAAAGCTAGGCTTTATTAACATTAAAAAACCAGCAGTACATATTAAACACCCAGTCTCCACCAAACTGTGGAGAACTGAATTTAAGGTGGCCACCACCGGTCACATGACATCAACTAACCAATAAGTTTACAGCATATATCTCAAGGCAGGAAAACAGGCAACCAATTACAATGCTTCTTATAAAACAAGAATAACCACCACAAGGGGTTACATAAGTCCCCTGAGAAGATTGAGGCAGCAGTCAAGGCTCCAGCACCGGAAAATGTGTCACAACTGAGGTCGTTCCTCGGGCTGGTGAACTACTACCATAAGTTCTTACCAAATTTGTCCACAGTATTACACCCACTGAACACCCTACTGCAGACGGGGGTGCCATGGAAGTGGAATGACGAATGTAAACGAGCATTCCAGAAGTGCAAAGAATTGATCACATCAAAAGAGGTGTTGGCCCATTTCAACCCAGCACTACCAATTCGGTTGGCATGTGATGCATCACCCTATGGTATTGGAGCGGTGCTGTCGCACAAATTCCCAGACGGGTTGGAGAGGCCAGTAGCCTTTGCGTCTCGGTCACTAACCTCAGCCAAGCGCAACTACGCCCAGATTGACAGGGAGGCCCTCAGCCTAGTATGGGGAGTAAAAAAGTTCAACCACTATCTGCACGGGCAGAAGTTAACCTTGCTAACTTACCACCAACCACTTGTCTCCATCTTTAATCCAAAGAAGGGCGTTCCGGTGATGACTGCGCAACGGCTACAAAGATGGTCCCTTTTTCTAGGGGCGAACCAATATGAAATAGAGTATAAGGGCACGAAACAGCATGGAAACGCTGATGGGCTATCACGCCTGCCATTGCCTACTGCGGAGGAAGCACCAGCACTGGACCCTGTCGAAATATTTTATTTGTCGATAATTGAACGCTTGCCAGTAACTAACGCGGATAAAGAGAAGGAGACCCGAAATGATCCGACACTGTCTCGGGTATATGATTTGACGGTGAAGGGATGGCCAACACATGGTGACTCACTGTTGCCAGCATTCTCATCCAGAAGAGAACAGCTGTCAGTATGCCAGGGGACAGTGATGTGTGGATCCCGAGTGGTAATTCCACCCAAGTTAAGGGAGAGAGTGCTCAATGAGCTTCACGAAGGCCATCTGGGAGGGGTGAAAATGAAAAGCCTTGCTAGGGCTTATGTGTGGTGGCCGGGAATCGATCAACAAATCGAGGACCTAACAAAGAGCTGCTCAGGATGCCAGAAGGTCCAAAATGCACCACCACATGCCCCTCTACACCCATGGGAGTGGCCCTCCTCTCCATGGCAACGGGTGCATATTGATTTTGCTGGTCCATTCATGGACTCAATGTTCTTAATAGCAGTGGATGCGCACTCGAAATGGCCTAAGGTGATCAAAATGTCCTCCACCACTACGGAATAAACGATTGCAGTCCTACGGACCATATTTGCCAGGAACGGCTTGCCAGAGCAGATTTGCTCTGATAACAGACCACAGTTTGTGTCCAAAGAGTTTCGGAAATTTATGAGAAGGAATGGGGTAAGGCATTACACATCTGCCCCGTATCATCCAGCCACAAATGGATTGGCTGAGAGGTTCGTACAAACCTTTAAAAAAGCTGTAAGGGCCATGTGCGATGACGACATTCCACTGCAGCATAAGGTGGACAATTTCCTGTTAGCCTACAGAAATGCGACACATACGGTTACCAACCAGACCCCGGCCATGATGTTCTTTAACCGAAGGTTGAGATCTCGTCTGGATTTGCTCAGACCAAATGTGTGAAGAAATGTTGAGAATAAACAATTCCAACACATCAATGAGAAGCCGACAAGGAGCTTCAATGTAGCACAACCAGTCTTGGCCCGCGACTACCGAACAGAGAAATGGCAACCTGGAACGATATGCACACGGCAGGGGCCACTAATGTACACAGTGGATGTCGGGGAGAACATTGTGAGACGCCATGTCGACCAGACCCTAGCGTCACAGGAACGAGTCAACCCCATGTCTAGCGTACCTGGTGATGAACCCGACATACCGGTAGCATCTACCCCAGAAACAGTAGCATCGGAAACTGATGAACTAACCGACAACAGGGGGCCAGAATCGCCTCCGCACACAGAACAAGACACTCAGGAAAGGCGCTATCCAGAAAGGATCAGGAAGCCACCCCAAAGACTGAATCTATAAATGGACTATTTCAGTTAATGTGCATGTTAAAAGTGTTAACTGTTATTTGAATGTTATGGTACTGTTAATATAAAAGGGGAGGAATTGTAGTGTATGTACCTTTAAGAGAGAACTACTTTTACAGCTCCTGTGTACTGTAGCACCAGCAGTGACCACACCTGTATATAAGCCCTGAGCAGGCATTTGTACTGTTAGTTATTAGACTACCCTCATCCAGTAAACACCTGTTGATTGTTGATCTGCAGCCTCCGTCTATTTATTGAAGAACACCATACCTTAAGATTCACGGATTTAATATTAACCACCTTATCTAGGGATCTGTGGATACGCACTCCAAGGTCTCTCTGATCTTCTGCACTTCTCAGTGACCTATTATTTATAGTGTATTCCCTTGCCTTGTTAGCCCTCCCCAAATGCATTATCTCACACTTCTCCGGATTGAATTCCATTTGCCACTGTTCTGCCCATCTGACCAGTCCATTGATATCTTCCTGCAGCCTACAGCTTCCTTCATCATTATCAACCACATGGCAACTTTTTGTATCATCTGAAAACTTCTTAATCATACTTCCTACATTCAAGTCCAAATCATTGCTATATACCACAAAAAGCAAAGGACCCAGTACTGAGCCCTGCAGAACCCCACTGGAAACAGCCTTCCAGTCACAAAAACACCCTTCAACCATTACCCTTTATTTCTTGCCTCTGAGCCAATTTTGGATCCAACTTGCCACTTTGCCTTGGATCCCATGGGCATTTACTTTCGTGACCAGTCTGCCATGTGGGACCTTATCAAAAGCCTTACTAAAATCCATATAGACTACATCAAATGCACTACCCTCATCGACCCTCCTTGTTACTTCCTCAAAAAATGTAATCAAGTTAGTCAGACACGACGTTCCCTTAACAATCCATGCTGACTGACCTTGATTAATCCATGTCTTTCTAAATGAAGATTGATCCTGTCCCTCAGAATTTTTTCCAATAATTTTCCCACCACCAAGGTTAGGCTGACTAGCCTGTAATTACTCGGTATATCCTGTTCTCCCATTTTAAACAAAGGTACCACATTAGCAGTCCTCCAGTCCTCTGGCACCACACCTGTAGCCAGAGAGGATTGGAAAATGATGGTCAGAGCCTCTGCTATTTCCTCTCTTACTTCTCCTAAGAATCTGGGATACATTTCATCCGGGCCTGGGGATTTATCCACTTTCAAAGATGCTAACCACCTCAATACTTCCTCTCTCACTATGTTTATTTCATCTAATATTTCACATTCCTCCTCCCTGATGGAGGAACAACTTTTTACCTTTACTGACCATCTGCTTCTAATGTGACTTTTGCATATGTATATATAGACATAGAGAGAGAGAGATTTGGCCCAGAAATTCGGGTCGGGGGCTTCCCGCAGGTGTAAGCCCCTGACCTGCACTTACGTAGTGCACCGGCCGTTGTGCTGTGGGCCCCCATGGAATTCCGATCCTGGGCCTGCTCCAACTGCTGGCGCACAGTGCTTGCGCATCCCAGGGGCGCAGTTAGTTCGATGCGTCCCCTGGGATCACGTGGGCCACGGAGAGCCAGGGAATGACCAATCATAAGTTTGACAGGGACGCTTATAAATAATACGGGCCCCAAAACATCACTAAATCTTCAAATACATTTTTAAAAAACATCACATTTTTTAAATAAACTATAAATTACATGAAATAACTATTTTAAACAATAATTTAAATTTATGAAAAAATAATTTTATTTTCTAACAGGGCTAAAAATAAACTTACCTTGCTTTAAAGTATTTAAAAATAATAAACCTGTGGAAAAAATGCTTTAATTTTAATTAATTCACCACTTACCTTGTAAAAAGCAGGCCTTGCGACTGCTTTTTATATGTGTAACTTCTGGAGACTTACCCTCCCGGGAAAACCTGCAAAAAAAACGTAAGTTCGATGCGCACGCGCCGCCTCTCCTGCACACGCGTTCGAACTCTGAACCCCTTCTTTCAGTGGAACAGAAGTGCCGGTTTCCCGCGCATGCGCAGTGCATGCAGGAAACCGGCACTTCCATTGGGCCTACGGGTGAGTACCCCGTGCGTACTCACCCATGGAGACCCGAATTTCTGGGCCATTAAACTTTAATTTTCTTATTCGCCTCTCTGCAAAAGTGCTTCATGTATTTAAGCAGAATCTTCTGTTGAAACATTTAAATATTAGCACTTTTATTCAGAACATCCTCCCAAATTAAATAACGGTACAGTTCTTCTAGAGTTGCAGCTATTTATACACAGAACTCCAAAACAACCATTGTTGATATAAGCATAACTAAAAAGAGGTGGGGCTGCTACAACCATTTACAATACATTACCAAGTGTAAAAGACCTGCTCCCACTAACCTCTCAACTGTACCTGTATTTGGCTCTTACACTGTACATACCAATTGTAATGGTGAAATGTCAGCAAGTACATAGAGCATTGCTTCCAAATGATTGCAGATAAGCTTCATGCTCTATGTTGCTCTGATATCTTACGCAGAAGCAATACATTCTGGCTATTCCTAATGATAGTTTATTTGGGAGGTTTTGCTCTGAGTAAGGACTAAACAAGAATTGAAATCAAATTGAAGTGTTTGCAATAAATACATGAAAGTCGTACGTATTAATACTACATCAAATTATATGACTTACACTGTTATTTTACAAAAAGAAATTCTGTGTGCTCTAATATCTTTGCTTACTTCTTTCAATTTACTCTTATCCTGCTACAAAAAGCTTTCTACTGTATAGTCAAATGAGTTTTGTGATTTTCAACAGACAAAAGATTAAATTCATTTATCGGATAAATGTGTTGAATAATGATTATTTTTAAAACGTGGAACAGCTTGTACACATGGATTTTAGAAAAACAAAATCATTCAACATGAACATTCACTCACCAAAATGGCTGGAGTTACACCAGACTATGTGCAAAGTCAAACAAGTGACATGACCTCCTGGAGTGGGCTCACACCTTATCAGTTTTGTTGTGTTCTCTTGTCTCCTAAAGTGCTAAAGTTGAAGTGCAACCAAAACCACTTTGCAACAATATGAAAGCGACAGCCTATGGTAAACCTTCTGAATACACACTGAAAAGACAATTCACACCGGCATCTACTCAGAAAATTTAGATTTATTACTACAGCCAAATCTGCATGTGCCTCCAAGTGTTGACTCAGAGGTAGCACTCATGCATCTGAGTCAGAAGGTTGTGAATTCAATCAACATTCCAGAGACTAGAGTACGTCATCTTGGCTAACACTTGATCACCACACTTTAGGAAGAATGTGAAAGCCCTTGAGAGGTTGCAGAGGAGATTTACCAGAATGGTTCCGGTGATGGGGGATCTTAGTTACAAGGACAGGTTGGAGAAGCTGGATTTGTTTTGATTAGAGCAAAGGAGGTTGAGGGGTGATTTGATAGAGGTGTACAAGATTATGATGGGGTTTGGATAGGCTAGACGGGGAAAGGCTGTTCCCACTAGTTGATGGTACAAGGACTAGGGGACACAGATTTAAGGTTTTGGGCAAGAGATACAGGGTGGACATGAGGAAAATCTTTTTTAGGCAGTGAGTGGTTCTGTAGGGGGTTTTTTCCTGCTCTCTTGCCCGTTCTGGCCTCCTGCCAGGCTTCGTGCAAGAATTACCCTTGAGTGGTTCGACCCACTCCCCCTACGGTTCTAGACCTTGGACTTAGATGCAGAGAACAGTAGTGCAGAGAAAAGAACTCAATAGACCAGGCTGAATAGTACGAAATGGATGCTTTTATTTTTAAACAGTTTGAAGCATTACAAAATACATGTCATAGGCACAGATTAAAGTAACTACAATCATGCACAAATTTATGAACTTGACTCTATGGAAATGGGGAACACACGGCACGTCGTAAAAGGGGAAACACATTACGATTTCCCTTAACTCCCTCCCCTATACCTAAACTAAGTTTCGACCTGGGGAACCTGGGATCATGCTCACCACTCTCGAAATCGCGAGAAAGGGGGTTCGCAGCCTTTTTGGCACCGCTTTCCGTCATCACGTGGATTTGGAAACTTCTGGCGCAGTCGATATTCTCTCTCTCTCGAAGCGGTGGGGTAGACACAGCCTCGATGAGCGCTCGTTAAGGTTGAGATCCACTAAGTCGATTTGGGTTCATGGAGCAGACCCAGATGCAGGCTATGCACATGGGAGAATCTTGTGGCCTAGATCGCCAGTCCTCCAGAGGGTTTCTTCTCCGTCGGCCTGGGTCGTCGATGATCTCCCGACCCCAGTACCCGGGCCACCCTCGTCGTCTTCTCGTCGTGGCCGAGCCTTGTTTGGCTGAACACCGACCACGTTGTCCTTTTACCGAAACCGTCCGTCTTTAAAAAGACGAAAACGTTTTCATCGATTCTGCATCTGCCGAAGTGGAAGAGGCGCCGATCCTGGCCCCGTCCGAAGAAGTTGAAGTCGTCCAAGAAGAAGAAGCAGCCGCCGTCCAGTCAAGTGAAGTTGTTCAAGTAACCCGAAGTCCGAAGTAACTTAGATGGACTTTCAATCCATAGTTATACTCTTTTGGGACAGTCTTACCTCCCGCCAAATCATAGTCCTGTCTTTGTATTAATTTTGGCGGGCAGAAATCTCTGCAGGGGCGCTTTGTCTTGTAACGGAGCCGGTGATAACTTAAACTGGCCTTCCTGGCCGATAATGTCTTTTAATGTCTTTTGCATTGTCACCGCGGCTCGGTTCGCATATTGATCGGTCCGGAGATTTTCCTTGATGGCTGCTAAACGGTTTTTCCTTTGTACAATAAATGGGTATGAGTGATTTTGCATTGTCCGCCCATATCTTGATGGGCCCCATCCTGTACTTGTAATCCATTGAATATGTATGCTGTTCCTCTGAGTTTCGGTTCCCAGATACTGGCTTTCGCGGGCTCACTGTCTTCAATCCACAAGCCTGTCTGGCTTGCAGTAACAGAAATAAAATGGTTCATAAACTGATCACGGGGCCTGGCGGCCATTTTGTATGCCCTTTTATCAAAGGTTTTTCTGTGCAAGCTTACTTTGGTCAATAAACAGTCTTATTTTATCCAGTTTTCTTGCGTGATTTTTGCTGAAAATTGCGAATCTTACAGTGAGGACCTGGAACTCGCTGCTGATGGAAGTGGTGAAAGCGGAGCCACTCAATGTTTTCAAGGGGCGACTGGATTAGGCACTTGAGGGAAATAAACTTGCAGGGCTACGGGGATAGAGCAGGGGAATGGGACTGACTGGATTACTCCACAGAGAGCCGGCACGGACTCGATGGGCCAATGGCCTCCTTGTGTGCCATTATTACTCTATGACTCTATGATTCTACGACTTCAGTGCAGCACTATGGGAGGTACCTCTTTTTGGAGGTGACCTTAACCTGATGCCCCACCTGCCCTCACTGGTTGGCATAAAAGATTCCATGGCACTATTCGAAGAAAAGCAAGAAAGTTCACCTAGTGCCCTGGACAACACTTATGCCTCATCCAGCATTACTGGAAATAGCTTATCTGGTCATTTATTTCATTGCTGCTTGTGGGATCTAGCTGTACGCAAATTAGCTGCTGAGTTTGTCTACCTCACAACAGTGATTGCACTATAAAGGAAAAGTACCCCATCAATTACCCGCAGCATGGCTCCGAGATTCATCGAGGAAATGCCCTGTAAATGGCCTGAAACATGCTCAAGATAGAGTTTTAGCTTGAAAGCTGCCCACTCAATATGGCATTCAGCTGTCAAACTGAAACCTGGGAAGTGACTGGAAAGTAGACTTTTCAGCTAATCAAACACAGGCCATTAAAGCTTTTAAGCTAATCCAGTTAGAACATTTGTTAATTAATTACACTATGAAGGCATATAAACAAAGCCTTTTTATTAGACATAAAGGGCTGGATTTTGATACTGGAGGCATGTAGGAGGTGGGACTATAACTTTTGGGGTTGTAGTCCCGCCTCCATCGAGTTGTGGCCAACCGACGCGATTTTCACTTGATTGACCATGTTGAGCCCGCCCAGCGGGCTCAGCAGGCCAATTAAGGGCCACCCGGCAACAGGTGACGTCACAGATTGACATTTCATCTGTCAAGAGCTTTTGACAGATGAAATATCAGCGTTTGACAGCTCTTTGAAGCTGTCAAACACTAACAATCTGTACTCTAAGTTAATTCCTTCCTCTCAGGCTGATTTAGAGATCTCTCCAGAACCGAAAGCTGAATGCTGCAACTTTTGACAGATCGCGGCCATTCTGCTTTCTGTGCCGGTGAGATGAGGGACTCCTGAGACCTGAAGGAAGGAAGGCTGTAAAGGTAAGTAAAGGTAAGTAAAACTTCTTTAAACACTTAACACACACCAAACACACTTACCTCTGCACTCATGCACCCATCATTCACCTGAACACCGGACATCTCGACCCCTCCAAGTCCTTCAGCCCAACGGTCCGCCTCGCTAACTTGGCGTGGTTTGGAGCCATCGGGAATCCCACACGTCAGGAATAAAAATAGGGATCAGGCCAAAAACTGCCTGTTAACTACCTGTTAACAGGCAGTTAATTGGCACTAATCCCCTTCCCGCCTCGGGGAGGCGGCTCCCAGCACAGGTCGGGTATCCGCCTCCTTTGAAACTGGCATGGAGGCGGGTTGGGGGCAGGATGGGTTTGTGCCCCCCGATTTCACGATTTTAACCCCCCACATGCCTCCAAACCCGCCTCCATGGCCCAATGAAAATCCTGCCCAAAATGTCATTTGGGAGACTGATAGCCAGAGAATAGCCCAGAGGATTATATAAATTATTAGAACTTACATGCATGCAGTGGGAAAAACTCCATGAAAATTTTCGGGCAATGTTGCTACCTCAGTGAAAAGACCAAAAGGGAGGTTCAAATTGGTATGCGCTGTGCGCATTTCATTGGGCACAATACGGGCGCAAACCATACCAATTTAGCAATTGAATAGCCTGCACAGGCGTTGGTCCTACTGATAAATTAATTGGGCCCAATTTTTAGGCGTTCTGAAATAGGCATTTCTTCCCTATCAATATGTTAATTCAGGGCCTTATGCACGTTGAAGGACCTCTTGCTAAAATTAGTCAGCATTTTTCAGTGGCTCCCCCATGGCCACCAATGAAAGGTAAGTTACATTTTTTTTTTAAACTCTTAGGGGGAAAGATTCAGTTGCTTTACGCCTCCCATTAGCGCCCTAAGAGGACACTAACAGGGCGCAAAGCAACTAGCGCCCGGGCGCGGTGCCACCAACGCCTGCAGCGAAATTCAGCGGGAGGCTAGCGGCAGCAGCCCATGGCGCTGCACCGCCACCAATGACATAATCGCCGTGCGCACCACCCCGCTTGCGCCCCGGCTGCGATCTTCGGTAGCGCCCCCTGACTTACCGCCGGGTGCTATGTCCGACGGGATCAGGGAAGCCTACCTGTTGCTGGGGCGGTGCTAATTAAAGGTGAGGTGCCGGACGGCCATTTTTGTTGCTGGCCACCTGCCAGCAGCTGCCACCGTTGCCGTCCCTGGCCTCCTCTTCAGCCCCCCCACTCCCCCCCGCGGGGTGCTGGCTGCGCTCTGTGAGCCCGGCACTTCTCTTGAGTGCCGGGCTCTTTTGCCAGCACTCTAATCCCTGGTGGCCAAGCTGGGCCCCGGGTCGTGCTGCGCAAGGCCCCTCCCCTTTAAGAAGGGGAAGAAAGCCTGCAGTACCTGCGTATAGCGCTGCGGCACGTCGCGCCGCGATATTCCCTCGCAGTGCCCCAAGAGGGAGGCAGAGCACTTCCAGTAGTGCCCCGCTCCCTCTTAGGATGCTACCGATGAATTTCGGCCGCAATGGCGCTTATTTTTCTCCCCCGGCGAAGTTAGTGCCCCAAAGGGGTCGTGACTCAATTTTTCCCCCTTACTGTGGAGCCAGACGGAGCAGGAGTGCCCTCCTCAATCCACAGGCATCATGAGCACCTGCTGCCCCATAGCCTGCTCCAACCATCCTCCCAGGACTTTCCTGAGGCAGGCAGCGCGTGATTGATGTCTGCCCTGGGTGAGCAACCTGGGGAGACGTGATCAGCTCTCGTTGCTCACTCCAAATATGTTACTGAGGCCTGAGGACCAATTTCCATCCTTAGTTTGGGCGCGTTGTTCGCGCTGTTCCGCATCTAGGTCCGAATGTTTACCACAAAGCGTTTTTTTTACTGCACTGTGTAGACATGCCCTAAGTTAGTAATGGCTAGAAATTACAGTTAGCAATATTAATGTACTAATACTTAATGCATTCAAATGACAGTCCCCTGTCTGCTATTTAAACAAAATAAATATGTTAATGCCACCTTTAAGAACAGAGGAGGTTGAACAGACAGGCTATATATTTGCATGCTAATACCACCAAAAATCATTTTTAGTCTTATATTACAACATATCATTGTTTTGTGTCATTCATTGGCATTTAATACTTCCTCTTAAAACCTGCCTCTTGTTATTTTCACTTCAAGCCCTCGGACTGTAAACTGCAATATCACAAACATCAGCAGAATGTGTGATCACGTGAAGGTTTGGCCCTGCAACAATGAGTTGTTAATTGCGTTTAGGTTCTGTCTCCCAGCTCTATGCTAATTAGATTCTTGAGTCTACTATTACTGAATACTAATACAATAAAGATTGATAAATTGATGATATGCAGTCTAGCTTCATGCAAATACATGCCAACTCAAAATTAATTGAAGAAGATAAGACAATAATTCTTGATGCTTTCCTTCTCTGAGCTAACTTATCAAAAGTAACAGGTCCCATGGCACTATTTGAAGAGCATTGATTTCTCCTGCAGTCCTGGCTAACAGTCACCCTCAACCAACACCACCAAACAGATCAACTGGTCCTTTGTCTCATTTGCTTTTTGGGAGACCTTGCTGTGTGAAAATTGGCTGCAGCATTCTCCTACTAAACAAACGTGACTACTTATCAAATCTAATTCATTCGCTGTGAAAACACTTTGGGACATATTGAGGACATGAAAGACGCCATGTAAATGCAAGTTCTTTCATTCTTAACGAAATGGTAAACATACACAACATGTAAGAAGTCACACAACACCAGGTTATAGTCCAACAGCTTTATTTGAAGTCACAAACTTTCGGGGCGCTGCTCCTTCATCAGGTGCAGTGAAGAGATGCACAAAGACACAGCTTATATAGTCAGAGAATAATGTCAGATGTTTACAGGTAATCTTTCTAACTGCCATTTATCACACCTCGGCAGTAAGTACTGCAGGTTGTTGTGTTACTCTTTACATTAGTAGATAACTTAAAACCTGGAGTTTCTGCTCGGTTGCGCTGGTTTTTTTGGTCCAATTCGCCCCAAATCAGCGAAACCAGCCCAAAAGACGGCGGAATTTTAAGTGCAAATTACATCCAGCGCAACTCGAGTTTCCGTGATCTTTTGAACTAGTTTAAAAAACATCGTGGTAGAAGTCGGCCCTGCCAAAAAAACTGGACACACCCCCAGATCGAATTAATCACCATTGGGAGTTTCCACGAATTGCACTCGTTTGCAGGCCTTCAAAGAGGCTCTAAAAATTAAGCTGTTGTTTTTTAGGCTTTGGAGAGGGTGCAGAGGAGGGTCACTAATTCCCAGTGTAAAGCATCTTAATTATCAAGATAGGCTAAAAGAGTTGGGACTCTACACCTTAGAGAAGTGTCGACTTAGAGGGGATCTGATTGAGGTTTATAAGATGATGAAGAGACTAGATTGTGTTCCAGTTGACAGTCTGTTCCAGTTAACTAGGTTAGGGAGCCAGGGGTCACAAATTTAAGTTGTATAAGGCCATATCTAGGTTAGATGTCAGGGGGTGGTTCTTTCCCCAGAGAATAGTGGACCTCTGGAACAGGCTAACCACCGGGGCAGTGGATGCTGAGTCGCTGAATTCCTTCAAGCAAGAGCTGGACCTGTTTCTGGCTGGGGCGGAGGTCACCTCTTACAGAAGGTCGGTACTGCAGGGAATTCAGGGCCAGAGTGATCTCCTGGGCTAGTTTCGATTGCCTAGATGGTTCGGGGAGGAATTTCCCAGATTTTATCCCCAAATTGGCTTGGGTTTTTTAAACTGTTTTTTTGCCTCTCCCAGGAGATCCCATGGTTCGAGTGGGATGGGGTGGAGAGTATATATTGTGATACACAAGGTATCACAATTGTGTGGGACTGGTTGGATGTCCGTCATTGTTCGTATGTTCATATCAGATTGAAGAATCATTAATGAGCAGTGCAGAGTCTGAACCAGGAGGTGTCAGTTGGAATATTGAATTCAATGTCAAATCAGGCACAGAAAGCAAAATAAAGAGAGGGAAAGAACGGTTGGATTAAGAGAAGGGAGATAAAAGCGACACAGATAATTTTTTTAAATTTACATTCTTTAATTTTTTTAAATCTCCAACAATAATTAAAATCTGAAGGAATAAGACTTCACACTTACACTGGAATGATAAGTGTGAGGTAAGTACAGTAACTTCATGCCGTTCAATGTATTGAATGATGAGTCTGACGGTGAGATACCATTATCAAGCAGCTTTTGGAGGAGCAGGGCAACTCAGACAGCAACTTCCTGATTTCCACATTTAATTGTGCATGTGTGGTCCGATTACACTGTTACTTCTACAGCAAAATACGGCCCATTAATATCTGTGTAAAAATTCAATAATATTCTATTAAAAATATAACTCTTCTTTAAAATTGATGGTCTGGCTTTTTTAGGTAGGTGAGTGGCAAGGCTGGGCTTCCACCTACCCACATGACTCTGTCAGGCTGGATTTAATATGCTAGGCCTCAGCACTTCATTTTCTTCAGTTTAGCACCCCAAACAAGCCCAAAATTGAGTGATAAATCGAAGAAAAATCCAGAATGGGATGTCTATCACTTTTTTAGTGGATCTGGAGTATCTGGATGTGTAGAGAATAAGGAGCATCTTACTATTTCTATTAATTTTAACACACAAAAAAACTGATAAGCTCCCCCCCCAAAAAAAAGTGATTAGGATTTTCTTCCATTTTCACTGTTATTCAGAATTCTCTCCTGTCAAACTCTGTTTACAAAAGTTAGCAAACAAAAAATTCATCTTAAGGACTGTTATTTTCTTTTTTAAGGCAATCCAGAGAAATTCCATATAGTTTTGTGCCGGAGCAGGAACAGATAATTTGAGTTGATTATTTACGATGAAACTGATGATGATACAAAGGAAGGACAAAATTCCAACAGAGCACTGACAGAAGTAGTAAATGGTAGAATTAGGAGGCTAATGTGAGATGTTTCCAACACATGCATATTTAAACTGGAAGTTGTAGTATTTGTAGAGATTAGCCTTATCTACTTAACCACACAAGAGCAGTAGACACAAGAGGGATATTTGTGCTCAGGAGTTGATAGTTAATTACATACCTAATGCATGTCGGATGCAGTAAGAGTAGGTCAGGAATACCACTGAGAGTTGGGACAGAGCTGACAACAGGAATTGCGTCTCGGCTACCAACAGGAATCAAGTCAGGGCTACCAGTTAGGGTATGATTTTGCCAATGGGGAGCTTTTGGAGGCGGGACTCCCACTTGTCGGGTTTCAGTCCCGCCTCCAACAACTTCTGGTCAACCCACGCTATTTTCCCTTGATTGACCTTGTTAAGCCCACCCAGCGGGCTTAGCAGGCCAACTAAGGGAAAGCAGGTTGCAGAGAACTTCAACGTATGATGTTTCATCTGTCAAACATTTTTGACAGATGAATTGTCATCGTTTGACAGCTCTGTGAAGATGTCAAACAGTGACATTCTCTGTAGTTTGATGAGGTCTTTAATGCAAGACCTCATCAAACGTCTTTCTTTTGCAGAAATGAGATGGTTGTTGCATTGGAGAATGCAACGCCCATCTGTCATCTCCAACGCAGAGGCCTGAGACTCTCTGCATACACATCGACTGAAGCCTGCAGGAAGAAACAAAAGTAAGTACACTTTTACTAACACTTTGCACTTACCTCAGATACTCACCTCTCCACACTTGCACCCATCACTTACCTTCACAGCACACTTTTGCACCAAACCCCCTAACCCCTGCAGACCCACTACTCGCCTCGCTGACCTGGCGGGTTTTGGAGCTTTCGGGAAGCCAGCACTTGTGAGGGCAAAAAGGGGATAATCCTATTTTCTGCCTGTTAACTACCTGGAGGTGGGTATGGGGGCAGGTTGGGCACCCGCCCCCAAATTCTACCTTTTTCCCGGCAGCCCCGCCTCCATACCCACCTCCCCAGGGCTGGCAAAATCGCCCCCTTAGAGTCAGATTGATAAATTGGGTGATATTGTTGCACTCCCTAAATTCACTATTCCTCTGTATTGTATGTGAGTTAGCGTCCTGGCTCAATAGGTTCACTATGCATTTCCAACATGCTGTCTATTTGTGTACAACTATGCCCAAATCTGTAAAACAGGCTTTGAAAATTTTTTGTTTGGCCATCTTGACTAAACTTTGCATACTTCATAGTCAAATGAACAAAATGTTCACCACATATGCTAGTTAGCCATGGCTCAGGGGCAGCACTCTTGCCTCTAGGAGGTAGAGGCTTGTGGGTTCAAGTCCCACTCCAGGGCCTTGTAACACATAAACCTAGAGATACTGAGGGAGTGCTTCACTGTTGGAATTGCCGTCTTTCCCATGAGACTTTAAACCGTTGCCCCATCTGCCCTCTCAGGTAAAAGATCCCATGACACTATTTGAAAATGAGCAGGGGAGTCCTAGCCATGATGTGTCTCTCAACCAACATCACTAAAACAAATTATCTGGTCATAATCACACTGCTAGTGTGTGCAAATTGGCTGCCGAGTTTTCTACATTACAACAGTGATGACACTTCAAAAATACGTCACTGGCTGTAAAGTGCTTTGGGATGTCCTGAGGTCATGAAAGGCGTTATATAAATGCATGACTTTCTTTAGTTGCATGCCAATTTAAATGCTTTGACATGTGATGAAACAGCATTATTGCAGGTGAGATTTGTTTGGCTGGGTTCCTTTACTCAATGCCAACAGATTCAGATTGCACGGAAGCTTTAAAAGTATCTGCTATTTTGATTTGGGTCTGTTCATTTTTGCTTTCAAAAGGTGACAGTCATATTGGGCTAAATTAATCTGACCCAATGGGCTGAACTTTCTTCTCATGTGCAATGCCACTCACCTTACTCTGCATGTTAATACTCACTACCTGGGAAGCTGGGAAGGTTATATTTTCCCCAAAAATGCAACCTAAATTAAAACCAGCACTGTACGAGTGGAGGTGTGAGCAGTACACTGGTGTCCCTGCATGAATACCGCATTGAGGAAGCCATTGGTATTGCTAGAGCTGAATATTTCTTTTACTTTTGCTAGCATATCGATTTTAGGTAACTAGTGCTCTGGAAGTTCTCTCAACACTTTTCCTGCTATACATAGTCATCAACTAAGAAAGGCTTTCATTTGTTAATGTGCAGCTAGTGTGCAATGCTTCTCACCTTATTTTGCATGCTAAAGCCTTCTACCTAGGAAGGTTTATTGACACTTTCATCATGCAGCAATCCCCCATACCAACCCTGATTTCTCACAGGCATGTATTAGCCTGGTTGATTATTGATCAATTTTTTTATGGCTCATGTCTGCAGGCAGAGGGGAAGGGCAAATATCATGAGACCCATGGTACTACAAGAATTGTGATAAAGCAGACTATAGCCATTCTGATATTTTGTTTCAGGTGCTTGGATACATCTAGCGGAGCCCTGCAATACAGTCCAACAAGAGTTTCCAGAATCATTGTAGCTTGCTGCATCCTACATAATATCACTACACAGAAAGGCTTGCTGCTTCTGGAAGCTAAAGGCAATGATGATGAAGATGGTGGGGAAGGACCTCCATTCCCCCAGGTTGACACAGAAAGGGCACTATGTCAAACAGGGGAGCCAGCAGCCACAGAAGGGAGGAGATACCTTATAACCTAGTGTTTTCAAAGAATAAAAGTTGACACACCAAATGAAGTTCAAAACTAGGGATCATCATAAATATAAGATAGTCAATAATAAATCCAATAAGGAATTCAGGAGAAACTTCCTTACCCAGAGGATGGTTGGAATGTGAAATTTGATACCACATGGAGTAGTTGAGGCAAATAGCATAGATGCATTTAAGTGGAAGCTAGATAAGTACATGAGGGAGAAAGTAATAGAAGGATAGGTTGAAAGGTTTAGATGAAGTTGGGTGGGAGGAGGTTCGTGGGGCATATAAACAACGACATAGACCAGTTGGGCCGAATGGCCTGTTTCTGTGCCATAAATTCTATGGGGGCAAAATTCGACTCCTTTGCACCTGCTGTTAGCGCCTCTGGAGGGGTTATCGCCTGGGGGGTCAAAAAAAACGCCTCCCGAGAAATTCAGCGGGGCGTTGCTGAGGCGCTACCCGATAGCGCTGTGCCCCCGCTGGTAGCACCCCGGGCTGCTGCGCCACTGGCGATGACATCTTCACTGTGCGCCACGACCCCTTAGCACACTGCTGCGGCCCCTTATTGCCCCGTGGCAGAAATTTGGCTGTGCCCCGCAAGGCTGCCACAGGCGATGTCAGCGCCAGCCTCATGGGTCGCAAACCAGGATGACCTCCGCTTGCGGGGTGGTAGTTAAAGGGGAGGTGCGGCCGCGACCCGCACCACCATTTTATATATTTTTTGGCCGACCTCCAGGTTGGCCCTCTGTGGTGTGCCATGGGGTGATCCTGGCCGCGATCGTGCAGCCCAGCACCGTGTCTCGGCGGCAGGCTGCGGCCGCGGCACCATGCTGCCCTGGTAGCCTAGTTGGGGCTATCAGAGGCTATGCAGAGTGCGCAGTGGCCCTTCCCTTTAACTGAAGGGGAGGGGCATTGAAATGCGGCAGCGCACCGCGGAGCCTTCACTAAGCGCAGTCAATCGCGCCCCGACATCGCCTCGGTTACCGTCCCACCAGGAAGTGGAGTGCCCGAGATTGCGGTCCACTTCCTGTGCGGGGCGGTATGCTGAATTTTGCAGCTGGGGCGGGACTTCCTCGCCAGGTGCAGGATACCCGGGCCTAGAAATTCAGTCTGGACACTTTTGGGGCGCTAAAGTCGGGCGCTCGCTAAAGTTAGCGCCCGCCGGAAAGTGTAGGCCACATCGCCGAAATTCAGTAGAGTTGGCCCTAAGTTTGGCCGAGCGCTGAAACTGGCGTTGAAATGCTGTGTTCCGTCGCTAAGCCGGCGATGCGGCCTAATAACGCCGAAGCCGGGCGCAGCGCAGGTGCGGTCATGTTTTGATTGACAGCAGACACCCTGACGCCGGCCAGCTCTTAAAGGGGGAAGGGTCAACTTTGACTGCTGCCACGCCCTGCATACTGGAGCCCTGCAGCTAGGCCTCAGCACTACTGGTGTGCCAAAATAGCGCCTGGAGCAATGGAGAGGGCCCGTGAGCGAGCGCAGCGCTTCTCAGAGCATGCTCTGAGTGTGCTCATTCATGGTGTGGAGAAGAGAAGAGAGATCCTGTGCCCGGACAGTGGCAGGGAGGCTCCCAGGAGCCAGTACAGGAGAGCCTGGGGCAAATTCGCCTGCAGGGTGTCATCCACCTGTGATGTCCCCAGGAGTGCGGACCAATGCCGCAAGAAGTTCAACGACCTCACTCGGATGGTGAAGGTGAGTACCCTTTCCAGTGTCCCCCTCATCCTTGCATGTGCACCTCACATTATGGGCAAAGGGACCTCAAAGGCCTAATGGGCAGCCCTCCTCCCGCAGCAATGGCACTTGCATGTTCATCAATAGCACTTTCTGCACTTAACACACTGGCCAAGCTATTCCACCATGGGAGGCAGTGCACCCAGCGACAGGGCACCACACTGGCCAAGCTATTCGACCATGGGAGGCAGTGCACCCAGCAACAGGGCACCACACTGGCCAAGCTATTCGACCATGGGAGGCAGTGCACCCAGCGACAGGGCACCACACTGGCCAAGCTATTCGACCATGGGAGGCAGTGCACACAGCGACAGGGCACCACACTGTACTTAGAGGCCGTCCTTTCTCTTGCAGGCCAAGCTGGCGAGCAATGTAAGTAGCCAGGCTGTCACTGGTGGAGGCCGTCCCGAGTACCAGGTGCTCACTGATCTGGAGGAGAGCGTGGCACGACTCATGCGTGGCCGGGTGACTGGCCCTGTCGCGATCGGCGAGGCGGGCCCTGTACTGGTACCCACTGGTAAGGACATGACCGGTTGCACCTCTCTCGTTGCCCTCGCGCTTCAGATCTACATCCTTTCCCACTGACCGACAAATGCGCATAATGCACCACTCAGGCCTCCCTCGCTGACGGCCTGTCCTCACTCTAAAGCTACTCTTGTGCCTTCCTGCTTTCAGCTGGTGAGGAGGAGGTGGTCCCTGAAGCGCAGAGAGCCAGGCCCTTGGAGGAGGAGGACGTTGAGGACCAGGAGGAAGGCGGCACATCGGGGGAACCCTCCTCCGCGCCAGGGGATGGCAATGGAGGGGAGACGTCTGGCCTGCAGGAGAGCCAGGGGGAGGTGTTGGAGGGGAGGGCCGAAGCTGGTCCCAGTAGGGTGGACGCACGCGGGAAGTGTCCGGCAGCACGCCAGCCTTCTCCCCAGAGGGGGGAGGTGTTGGAGGGGAGGGCACAACCTGGCCCAAGTGGGATCGACGCACGCGGGAAGGGTCGGCCAGCTCGGCGGCCTTCTGCCCGGAGGGAGAGTCCGCCCTCCAATCCAGACACGGTCCTCGCCCAGGAGCTGCGCGTCCTCGATGAGATGTCGGCGGCGTCTGAGCGGCGCCACCAAGAGTTCATGGGGGTGGTCGAACAGATGCCTCACGCCATTGAGTCCCTGGCTCAGAGTGTGGTGGCTTTCGGGGAATCACAGGCCAGGGGGTTCGAACAACTCACGGCAGCGCACGACAGGGGTGTCCAGCAACTGGCCGCAGTGCACGACAGGGGTGTGCAGCAACTGGCGGCAGCGCAGGACGCGACTCGCGAGATGAGTGGTGCCGTCCACACACTGGCAGAGCTGATGCGGGCACATACCAGGGCAGTTCGGGCACTCACTTCTGCCACACTCGCTGTGGCACGGAGGCATCGCCATGGCACCCGCCGCCCTGCTGCAGCACAGCGGTCTGGCCTCCCCCAGATTGCTGCGCTTGCTACACTGCCAGCCCGTCCGAGTGCCAGTGTCTCTGGCGAGCAGCGCGCACCTGCCATCAGCCAGCTTGCCCCCAATGGTGCTGCCGACACTGCCACTCCCCCAGCCAAGGTGCGACGAGCTGCTGCTAAGACTGATGCTGCCCAGCCACAGCTGCAGCAGTCAGCAGGTGGCCCCTCCCGGGCCAGGCCTCGTCTAGGCCGACCCCCAAGGGCATCTGCCGACACGCTTTGTGGCCCTCATGAGCCTTCCCCCAGCCTCGCCACACCCGCAGGGCCCAGGTTGAGGCGGAGCAGCAGGTCGGCCAGGGGCCGGAGAAGCCTGTCTAAGGACTCGCCCTCTCGGCACACCCATTAGAGTGTGGTGAGAGCGGTTTCTTTTATATTGGGGGGCTTGTGTTGTGGGGGGCATTATTTTGTTAAGGCCGAGGATCAAGGCATTTTTTGTTCTCATGGGGGTGTCTCTGTTGTGGGGGGGGGGCTTATTTTTGTAAGGCCGCTGTTGAAGGCCTTTTGGATGGGCAAGTTTTGTTAGTCCTCCCCAGGTTTTGGGAGTGACAGATGTTTTTGACTGTTTTTTGGGGGTCTTGTCTGTTTTTCTGTTTCATGTGGGAAGGGCCCTGAGTTTGTGAAATAAAGCTTTTGATTTATTCAGCATGTCCAGGTGTCATGTTTGAAGTGGTTTTTGCGTTAACCGGCTGAGGGCTTGCGGAGCGGCTGCCTCAGGTGCGTTCATTGCCACAGGCCATTCCCTGACAGGGGGCATAGAAGTGTCGATCAATAAGCCCCCGGCGGACGGCCCTTGGCCCTTGTCGCTCCCTCCTGGGCTGGTCCTCCTCCTCCTCCTCCTCCTCCTCCTGCTCGTCCTCCTGAGGTGGTGGTGCAATGCCAGGTGGCAGTGCCTGAGTCCTGCGGATAGCCAGGTTGTGCAGCATGCAGCACACGACGACGAACTGGGAGACTCTATCCGGCGAATACTGAAGAGATCCTCCGGAACGATCCAGGCAGCGGAACCGTTGCTTGAGGACGCCTATCGTTTGCTCGATGATGTTCCTTGTGGCTTGATGGCTTTCGTTGTATGCCTCCTCCGCTGGGGTCCTGAGCACGCGGAGCGGGGTCATGAGCCATGTACACAAAGGGTAGCCCTTGTCCCCGATAAGCCATCCCCTTGGTGGAGGCTGTGCATCGAACATGTCAGCCACAGTAGTCTGGCGCAGGATAAATGCATCATGGCTGCTTCCTGGGAAGCGGGCATTGACAGCTAGGATGCGCTGCCTGTGGTCACACACCAGCTGTACATTTAGGGAATGGTAGCCCTTCCGGTTGCGGTAATCCTCGGCATTGTGGATAGGTGCCCGCATAGCCACATGCGTGCAGTCAATGGCGCCCTGCACCATGGGGAAGCCCGCGATCCTGCCAAATCCGACTGCACGCTGCTCCTGCCTCTGTCGTGTCATGGGGAAGGAGATGAATTGGTGTCTCCTCGCGTAAAGTGCATCGGTGACCTGCCGGATGCAGCGATGCGCGGCGAACTGGGAGATGTTCGCTATGTCCGCAGCAGCAGCTTGGAAGGAGCCGCTTGCATAAAAGTTCAGAGCCACCGTGACCTTCACTTCCACCAAGAGAGACGTCCTGCACATCAGCTGTGGACGCAGATCTGTGTGAAGCAGCTGGCAGATCTCTGCAACCACCTCCCTTCTGAAGCACAGCCTCTTCACACAATGCGCCGCAGTCATGGTGAGATAGGACACCTGCTGCCGGTATTGCCTGAGTGGGTAAGGCCTACGTTGCCGACGCCTGATGGCCCCTCTGCGTCTAGGCATGGCTGGCCCTCTCTCACAGCGTCTGCGAGCCCTTCGCACATAATGCTGCAACTGAGGGTTGGCCCCCCATACAGCCCCCATAATAAAGTTGAGAACAGATAAATCACAATGAATCAAATGTCAAAGCACTGGCCAGAAGCCAAAAATACCTCTCCTATGTTGTCCCAAATCTGTAACCTCTGTCCCTTGGTCTCTGTCCAGAAATCCAAAGCAGTAAAGTCATTGCAGCAAAATGGCTGGGCTTTATAGGTCAGTGTAAGTGCCCTTTAATTTGCGCTCCCCGAGGCCCACAGGGCCTCTTTTGCGTTCCACCTCACAGTTCTTAGCAGCGCCACGCCCACATTGGGCGGGCGCCACTGAATTTCCAGTTTGGGGCGCACAAACAGCGTTGCGCGACGATATGACGTCATAAGCTGCGCGCGCACCTGAGCGGGCGCAAACACTTTGCGCCGGCGCTAAATGTCAACTGAATTTGGGCGTCGGCGCAGATCGGACTGCGTTCAGGCGCTAAGTGTCTAGCGCCGGAAATATAGCCCTTTTATGGCGTTAGCGGCTGGCGCAACCCACTGAATTTCTAGGCCCCGGCCTCACCAGCGTTACCGCCCCGAAACCGGGCGCTACCAAATTTCGCGCCTTACAAAGTCCTTCATTGTCAAAGATTTCTGTCTATTTCCTTCATAAGACAGAAGTCTCAATTTCACCTGGTATCATCCAACTCTTATAAATTGTAAGCATGCACAAAAATGAACTCCAAAGGTCAAGCCGTGTTTACTTTCCAGACCAACGTTTACCAAATAATGGCAACAAATCTATACACTCTGTCCCCGAAATTCCATGGGGATGTTCCAGTCTATTGCCAGAGTTCCAACGAGAAAGCAGGACAATCCCGTGGAATTTCAAGGCCACTTTCATTAACTATTTCTTATCACCATGTTTACCCTTTGCGCTAGCTACCTACTTGCACTAGTTCCTAATCTACTATTTTACGAGGTGGATAAATATGTGATGTGATGTGAGGTTGAGAAATGATGGCTGGGAAAGTTCTGCTGGAACCTTAGAGGGCTGAAGTGACTCCTGTCTCAGTGAATCAGTGAGGCCCGTTTTCAGCAGTCTTTCTCTTATGGTATTGGGCCCACGTCTAATCTCCAGCACTTGTTTAGTAACATTTTCCATTGAATAAATAGTGGCTGTGTAAGAGCATTGTAATACTTTCAGCAAGTACATATTACGGACACTACCAGTGATGAGCCTTTCCCAGCCTTTACCAACCTTCTCTTACCACCTCACCTCCAACCATGCCATCTCCTAAAACCTTTCCTGTCTGTCGATTATCTGCAGAGCTTTCTCTTCATGTAAACTTAGGAGCTCAAAAATTCATTCACAAACATAAAGAGCATCCAGTAAGGAAGGCGGGGTATGCACACACATATTGAAAGAGGCTGAAGTATCGGCTTCCAGCCTCCCCGCCTGAAACATGCATTGGGCGTGTTTGCAGGCGCAATTAGGGGAGCCTAATGCCTGTTTCAGGACCCCTTCCCAAAATTGGCCTGCCCAAAACCAAGTCTACATGCAGCCTAGCCAGTGCTCTTTAAAGGGAGCGTGGGAGGGCGTCACCATAAAGGTAAGTTTTGAAACAAAATACTTATCTGAATGAAGAGCCCGGAGGAGCAGGAGCACTCCTTCCAACTTCATAACTGTCCTGAAGACGCCTGTGTGGCCCCCGTTCCGATTGCCTCCTCCCTATCCTGATTGATTCCCCTTCTCTCCATCACTTCCCTCCTTCCTAGGGGCCACTGCCAGTGACACAGTGGACCAAAATTCAATTTTGATTCACCAGCGTACTGCCTGGGGAAATGCATTAGCACATGCAAGGGGTCTAACTCTTGTTTCAGGCAGTCACGAGAGACACCTAAATATCACCCGCGACAATATGACGTTGAGTGTACTTCAGGCGTGGGACATAGTATCACTCAATTTGTGCTTTTTGCCCCCATTTTGTGCCTGAAAAACAGGCACAATGGGGTCCAATTTCTCCCCCATTGTTCCTTTAAATCAATTGTATTTCAAGACAAGAAGGACACCTTGTGTAAGGCATTCTGAGTTCACAAAGGGGTTTCAAATTAACTTGACTCTATTTCTCTCTCCACGGATGTTGCCTGGCCTGCTGAGTTTTTCCAGCATTCTCTGTTGTTATTTCAAATTAACTTGCTGCTCAGTATTTCCAGTCAACTTTTCAGAAGTTAGTTTCTCTAAAATCCAGATGATGATACAGAAATAGCATCAGAGGTAAGGAGGTGAGTGAAGCCTCCATCATTTAGCACAGGATGTGCATTGGGAACAGTGCGTTGACTTACCTTGGCCACCCTTGTGAGCCCATTAAACTCCTCCCTGCACTGTGTGGCAGTTTTTGAGGGGAAGGAGATTGTACGCATTGCTTCCTCCTCATTCATTCCCATTGAGTCCTTCCTTCAGCTTATAAAAGATCCACAAAATATCCCATCTTTCACGTATGTTAAACCAAGGCCCTGTCTGCTCTATTTCGAAGAAGAGCAGGGGAGTTATCCCCGGTGTCCTGGCCAATAATTATCTCTCAATCAACATTACTAAAAACAGGTTATTTGGTCATTATCACATTGCTGCTTGTGGGAGCTTGCTGTGTGCAAATTGGCTGCCGCGTTTCCTACATTGCAGCAGTGATTGTACTTCAAAAGGTACTTCATTGGCTGTAAAGGGCTTTGGGATGCCCTGAGGCCATGAAAGGTGCGATATAAATGCAAGTCTTTCTTTTTCTTTTCAGATTAACCTATGAATCTGGGAACCCTTTCTGCCGCTGACCCCCTGCCTCAATCCCCACCCCCACCCTAAGGTTGCTGCTCTTTCCAGCATTCTGGCTTCTGCTCTCCAAAAATGCAGGCCCTCTTTTCAATACTCAGCAATACTCTACTCCCCTCCCTTCTAGTGGCAATAAACCACTGAGAAGCAGTAATACTGCTCCTAACCTGCCATGCATACATAATTAGCGACCCCTGATGAAAAACCTCCGATTAGTGATGGAATCACACGGGCAGGTGGAAGTCCCATTCCACCAGTAATCTGCAAAATCACTAAGCCTAAAGAAATGTCAGTTCACTCATTCTCATTATATTTTTATGTCTGATATTCTATGACTGTGATTCCACTATACAGGCCCGTGGAAGGAGATTGCCTTGACAATGAGAACCACCTCAGCCTCATTAAGGAATGTCTTCCGAAATCTCGGTTGCTTTCCATATGATGGCACACAGAGTGACTTCAGATTCTCTACTTTCTTACTGAAAGGGAACAGCCTACAATCAAAGAAAAGGAAGAAGCACTTCAATCACCCAAGTGTCCTACTGCAAATCATCAGCCAAGTCATAGGGGGAAATATTCGGTTGGTTAGCACCTCCCGTTAGCATCTCTGGGGGGGGGGTGCTAACGGGCGCTAACGGGCGCTGACGAGTTACCGCACATGCGCGCTGATTTTAGTGCCGCCCGTGAAATTCAACTGGCGGTTTACGGTGGCGCTAAACACTACCGCCACAATCTCCTGCGCCCGGAGATCGTGATTTCATCCAAGTGTGCATTGCCCCGGTAGCACCCTGAACTGGAAATTGACTCTTGTCCCCTGCCTCAGCGCCTGCCCCTAGGAATGACAGGTAGAGGGGGACGGTTTGCAATCGGCTAGGAGCTGGAGGAGTGCTATTTAAAGGCGTGTGCTTCCTGTTTTTTCCCGTCGGCAATCAATTCTGCTTATGCATGTTGAGAGAGGGAGAGGGGCATTTTTAGAGATTTGACGATTTCCTACTTGAAGGAGTTTTGGTCATCAGCAAAACTTAGCAGGTTCCAATTTCTCTTACCTTTCGTACTACCACAGTTACAAGAGTTAATGGGGGCTGTACTAACACGGGGCCTCTCCCTCCAGCTTCACCATCGGAGGCAGCAGAGGCGAAGTCAGAGAGTGGAAAACATGGCCACAGGGAGGAGGGCCAACAGGGTTCTCCACAGGAGATCTCATCCTTCCCGGGATGAGTTCTCATATATCCATCTGTCCGAGGTGCAGTGCCTTAGAAGGCTCCACTTCAGCAAGGAGGTGGTCACAGAGCTCTGCCACCTCCTGCAGCCAAAGCTCCAGCCTCAGCTCAGAACCAGGACGTCTCTGTCAGTGGCAGTGAAGGTCACAGTTGCTCTCAATTTCTACGCCAGCGGCTCCTTCCAGGCTTCAACAGGGGATATTGCTAACATTTCCCAGGTCATTGTTCATTGCTGCATCTGGGAGGTCACAACTGTTCTCTACAGAAGGAGAAGGGAGTACATCTCATTCTCCATGACCCGAGACAAACAACATGAATGTGCATGTGGCTTCGCAAGGATAGTGGGCTTCCCCATGGTTCAGGGCGCCATTGACTGCATGCATGTGGCATTGCGGGCACCTCATCAAAATGCAGAGGTGTTCCGCAACCACAAAGTCTACCAGTCACTGAACGTGCAGTTGGTGTGCGGCCACAGACAGCGCATCCTCGCTGTCAATGCGCGCTATCCTGGCAGCAGCCATGTTTCATTCATCATGTGCCAGACTGATGTCCCAGCACTGTTCCAACCACCGCATCAAGCTCGCGGCTGGCTCCTCGGAGACAAGGGTTATCCACACTGCACCTGGCTGATGACATCGCTCCTGCTCCTGCTGAGCTCGCCTACAATGAGAGCCATAGCGCCACTAGGAACATTGAGCAGACGATCGGCGTGCTGAAGCAATGGTTCTGGTGCCTTGATCACTCTGGAGGAGCCCTGCAGTACTCCCCTGATCGAGTATTGGTTTTCATTGCTGTGTGTTGCATGCTTCACAACCTCGCCATTCTGAGGACCCGGCCATTGCTACCAGGGATTGGTGCACCACCTCAGGAGGAGGAAGAGGGAGAGGAGGAGGAGGCGGAGGAGAAGGATGAAGAGGAGGAGGAGCAGCAACAACGTGGGAGGGAGGCGCTTAATGTTGCTTCTGCAAGGGCCGTTCGTGAACACCTCATTACACAGTGCATTCGATGACTGAGAGAGCAGACAGCATTTAGGCTTAACAACCACGTCATTACAGCCAGCTCGCAGCCGCTATGACCAGCCAAAGTTCCAATGAGAAACATGAGGAGATTTGTAACATTAAAATAAACATTTTTATTATTCTGAACAACTGTGTCTTATTAAGCACAACCAATAACAAACAAACACAACAATTTATGAACAAACACAACTGGTTCTTAGCACATCGAAATAATTCTTAACAAAGTGAACAATATATTTACAAACACATCCAGCTTTGGTATAAACACTCCCCCCATTTGGTCTAAAATTTTTAGTTATGCACCCACTCACCCTCTGAGGAGATGGCCCCCGAGCTTTCCTTTCCCCATGGTGTTGTTGCAGCCCGCTGGGTCCCGGAGCTTCACCCACATCAGAGTCAATTCCCCTGCTCCCCTCCAGTGACCGCGTGGCCCAAGTATCTGATGTGTCACTCTCGGGAGACACAGGCAGTGAGGCTCCGGCATGGTGTTCCTCCTCCTCTCTCCTCTCGGTGCCACTGGGAGGCTGAGGGACAGTCTGTTCAGATGGTGGCTCACTATCTGAAAGCAGGAAGGCGCAAGAGTGGGTTTAATGAAAGGGGAGGGGGGCAGGAAGGGAGCAAGGAATGGAGACAGCATAGTCAGATGGAAAGTGGGAAGGGCTTGTTTTGTGAGGGGAAGTGGTATGAGAGAAGAGGGGGAGTTGATTAACATACCGTTGCTGTCCCCAAGGGGGTCGACCTCTTCGACTGTCACAGCACCCACAACATGGCTTGCTATGATACTGTGCACTCGCTCCTCCAGCTGTGTGAGGGGGTGCAGCTCTGCCTGACATCCCGTGCGTTGTTGCTCCCTCCTGTTATGAGAAAGCTTGGTCTGCAAGAAAAAGGACAGCATGTGAGTGACTGTGCAGCCATGTGTTTGGCAGATGTGCCTACCATAGTTGTATAGTATTTAATGTCAGCAAGATGTGAGATGTGGATGTGTCTTTAAATAGATAGGCAGAGTTGCTGGGTGAGTGTTGGGGACTTGGCAGTTTATACAATCTGTGCACAGAGTGAGGTTGAGGTGGCATAGTGGTTAGCACTGTTGCCTCACAGCGCCAGGGACCCGGGTTCGAATCTGGCCTCAGGCGACTGTCTGTGTGGAGTTTGCACATTCTCCCTGAGTTTGCGTGGGTTTTCTCCGGGTGCTCCGGTTTCCTCCCACAGTCCAAAGATGTGCGGGTTAGGTTGATTGGCTATGATAAATTGACCCTTAGTGTTAGGGGGATTAAATACGGGGGTGGGATGTGTGTTGGTGTAGGGGTTACGGGGATCAGGTGGGATATGTGTCGGTGCAGGCTCGATGGGCTGAAATGGCCTCTATCTGCACTGTGGGGTTTCTGTGATTCTGTGAGATGGTGGGATGTAGAGGTATTTCAAGCATCTACTCACCCTGACCACCCGAGTGAGGTCCTTGAACTTCTTGTGGCACTGGGTCTGAGACCTTCTGGACGAGACGCACTAGGCCACCTCTCTCCACATCCTTGTGAAATCCCGGGGTAATGGCGTCCTGCCAAAATAATTAGAAATACTATTGATCTAACGCTGATTAAAAATGTCCTTATTAAAAAGGTCCCTATAGTCTTCTGCAATGGAATGCCTATGGGCTGTCACAATATCTCTTCCCCTGAGGTGTTCTCTACTGCCAGAAACCACAGGGAAAAGTGATCCTGCAACAAACCCCACCCATCCAGTGTCATTTGTTTATGACAGGGCAGGGATTCAGAAGTCAAAGTTGGCCGTCTGCAATGTGGCCCAAGGACAAACTTCCATGACGTTTCTGCGCTGGAAGTCTATCATTGGACGTCAACTGCAGGTACGCCCAAAAATGCAGTCAGATAGAGGAAAATCTAGCCCAAACACTACTGGTTATTAGTTTGGTGTAGCCACTTCTGACTGAATGCCACACTGACATAATCCTTCCCATTATTGTTATATTGCTGCTTAATCATTTGCATTCTGCTTCAGGTCTTAAAAATCATTTTTGTTCTACGAAATCCTGGATTTATCAATTTAGATGATATAAAAATGAACTGTGGCATATGTTGGTAGGACAACTGTATAGCAGATCAGGAATTAAAGAAATCAAGGTAGTTAGCGCAAAGGGTGGATGCGGTGATAAGAAATAGTTATAGATAGAGGCACTGAAACTTCATGGAATTGCCCTGGTTTCCCGTTGCAGGCAGAATTAAGTAGGGAGCTTTGCTCATGTGATCCAAGAATTATCCAGCTGGCCTTAACCTTTCAATAGTAATGATGAGAATTTGTCTAGTATTGAATCCCTAGCAGGAGTATGGTGGGATGCTTGATGAACACTGTAGGCAATATCTCCACATTCTGCAATCTGATACACAACGCATATCCTTAACATTAGAAATGGTTCAAATAAATATAGTTTCTGGCTCTGCAAGCTACAATTATAACACAGTGCAACTTTTGTAGGTAACTACACTGCTGAATAAAACAACCTGTATAGTGTCTGTGTGCCTATGTCTCTCGGTTTGGATGTTTCAGAACAGTTCGTCATTCTTTATAATTGGACATGGACCACGGTAATTATAATGTTCAGGTAGCCCAGCTACATTCCATGTCAGACTTTTTGAGGTATCAGAAGTCTCTGTCACATTTATTATGACTTTCCAAGGTTGTTGAATGTAGTTCCACTTTCCTTCTGGTTAAACATACAGCGCTATCCATAACTAGCTAGCATGCAGCCTTGAAATCAAAGGCCATGGATGGGAACCAAAGAGATAAAAAAGATGTGACAAGTAAAAATCCTTGGGGCAAATTATTATTTTCCAGTTGTCATTATGGTAGCTGAACTTATGTTTTAGCGAATATTTATTTTTTATTACCTCTTTCTGCCTTCATTTTAAGCTTTTCCTGCCATTTCCTGAGCTCCGTTGGCTATAGCTTAATAAGACTTCAGTTGTGATTCTTGAATTATTCATTGATTATATTTTTTACTGATTTTCAAATTCAGCATCGTCTATAAAATATTGATGCCAAAAACAATACAGAATCAGAGGTACCGAAAAGAGTGTAATGTAAGCCACTCATAATGGATTGGTGTGTGAACTGGTATGCTATCCATTATAAGTTAGTATCCAATTTATCATGTTTGCACTGGGAGTACTAAAATTAGTTGGTACAGTGAGTGACTGGGGGAGAAATTCAGTATCGCCCCGTTTCAGGCGCAATTATCGGCCGTGCGCAAAGTTTAGCGCCTGCCGCTAATTATCGCCTCCAACTGCAAACTTGGCTTTTATCCCCCCTGGAGTTGATTGGAGCGCTAAATCAGGCGCTACACACGTCTCTTAAGGTGCAAAGGCCGAGGAGCGAGACGCTCCCTCAGAGCGCTGGCGAAGCTCATGTGATGTCAGTCAGCAATGGAACACAGACATAATGGTGCTGGCCAGTTCTTAAAGGGGAGGGTTGATCTTGCTCTACATCCACATCCTGCTCATTGCAGCCTTGAATCTTGGCCTGGAGAGACCTGTGCATCAAATCTGCTAGAAAGAACAATGGAGAGGCCCAGGGAAAGAGCTCAGAGTGCAGACCCCATAGTCTTTTCTAAATCGATACAAGGAAGGGCAAATCAAAATGAACCTGCAAAGTGCTGCTCAGTACCCAAAACTCCTTCACACAGTGTTGAATCTCTCCAGAAGTCTCTCTCTCTCTCTCTCTCTCTCAGAATGCGTGGTGCAAAAATGTCACCAACAAAAAAAGGCAGGAAGCGGTCGCCTTTAAATAGCGTTCCCCCAGTCCCTTCCTGACTGCAAAATGCTCCCCTCAACCTGTCATTGCTAGCAGCAGGCGGTAAGGCAGGGGACGCCTCTCAACTGGGTCCGGGGCGCTACCGGGGAGTTGCGCACTCGACTGACATCACGATCTGCCGGCGCAGGAGATCGTGGTGGTAGTGTTTAGCGCCACCTCAAATTGTCTAGTTAATTTTATGAGCGACGCAAACATCGCCGCGCACGGGTGCTAGTTGCTTTGCACCACATTAATGATCTCGTAAGGCGCTAACGGGAGGCGCAAACCAACTGAATTTTTCCCCCACTGATTTTAAAGTCATTAAGCCTGTCCATATAATGTGCTCCTGTGGAACCAACTGTTTTATCTTACACAGTTACAGCAATTTAGAGTATGGAGAAGAGTTACTGGGAAATCTATGACATAATTATTCATATTAAGTAATCTCTATCAATAGTTACTGCTTGCCTACTCACAGTCTGTCAAGTTGAAACACATTCTCATTTTCTCTCTGTCTGTCCAGTGCGCTACTCAGTCTCCTTCCTGGTCCAAGAATGAGAAAAAGAGCACGTTGTAGCAGTGATGGAAGAAAAAGTAGGAATGCCCATGCAGCACGTGGAAGGGGTGCTTGAATATGGCATTGTTCGGTACGGCAGGAAGGTTGATCAGTGCACATAATGGGATGGGGGTAAGGGAGATAGAAAAAAAAAAGAGGGAGTTTTCAAATGCATTAAAGAAATTCCAAGATACTTAAGCAGCAGGCAGGAGATATATTGCAAGAGCAAGGGATTTTTCCGTTGAGAATCACAAAACCACAGAGACAGCAGGGAGTCTGAGGTGCCTGAAGATAGCAAGAGGGGTGATCTTTGAGACATGGTGAGGGTGGGAAAGGTTGACTTTAGCCCAGTAGATCTGATGGGGTAACAGCACAACTGGAATTAATGCAGGGCGGGACTTCTGCCCATCGGGACTTGCCATGATCTATCTCAAATTCTGGGGACAGGAAATCTCTCCACGATCAACTGCATTTGAATACAGCATTGTGGGGCTCAAAATCAGTCTTGTACGGCAAGTACGCCTGCTTTGTGCATGCTTATACACTACAGGCTGTACAGGAGGCGTCATTTGGAGGATCTCAGGGAAAGCCTGCGATTCCACGAGACACACCCTGAAAACTGGCGTGAGGAAGAAGCAGAATGCCCAATTAGAAATTCTTGTTGGGGTCAGAAAGGGTTGGAAACCCAATGGAAATGAGTTCTGCCCCTATATCCGGCTCTTCTGCTTCTAATCTGCCAAAAAAAGAACAGATGTTGTAGTTCATAAAGTAGGTACATGCCACTTTGAAATCACAGAGGACAATATCAGATATATGGCAGAGGATCTAGGACATCTGTAGATGAAATGATGGGTGATCATGGAGACATGGAGAGGTTGTTATAGAGACATTGGGGGTGAAATTGGATTCGGCCCAAAAACAGCTGCAGGGATCGCGATGTGCGATCAGCCCGCACCTGTTGAAAGAGGTGCAGGCAGCATGCAAAATTGGTTAGCATGATTGCAGTGCTGAGCCCAGCACTGAACGCGCTGCTGGTTGGCTCAGCGCTCAACAGGGGGACCAATATCGTGTGGAGTCTGCTGGCCAATTAAAGTTTGCCTAGGCTCTCTGCACTTCTTAAAGGGGAGGTGCTTTGTGGCAGAAACACCTCATTGTCACTGTAGCTGCAGCAATGTCACAACAGGGGAGTGAAAGGGCACCTCACTTCTCAGATACAGTACTGGAGGCCTTGGTCCAGGGGTATACAGAAGGAGACAGGTCTTCTATCACAGACCATCCCTTTTGTTCTTTCCTCCCCCTTTTCTTGCCCCTACACTTGCTTAAAATCTGTTACATCTCTAACTTTCTCCAGTTCTGAGGAAAGGCCATCGACCTGAAACGTTAACTCTGTTTCGCTCTCCACAGATGTTGCCTGACCTGCTGAGTATTTCTAGCATTTTCTGATTTTATTTATGTAATTCCAGAGTTAGGGCTCAGCCTGACTTCAGAGTGCAGTGAGAAGGATATAAATGCATGTGATGTGTTCTCATTGATAGGTACATAAGCAAAATATTTTCCTCCTCCAGTATTATAATATATGTAGGTAGACCAAATGAAGGACAGAGATACGATGGCTGTGATTTTGCCAGCGCTCAGAGGATAGGTTCGGAGGCGGGTCCACTGTCAAAATCGCAATGATTGACGATGGGTTGGGAACCCACTTGGAACCTGCCTCCATGTAAGTTTCCAAAGTGTCGGGTCTGCGATTTTAGAACAGACCCGACACCAAGCAGCAGGGGAGGCATTTAGGATAGTTAACTTCTTATTAAGTGTTTGTTAAAGACTATTTTGGCAGCCCTTTTTCAACAGGGTTCACATCGTTCGGAGATCATGTCAGGTAAGTATGTCAGGATGTCAATCGAGCTGAATAGTTCCCAGCTGCAACTGCAGTATAAAATCTAACCTTTCACATCTGTTCAGTTTTGCAATGTCAGAAGTTGCTGATTTCAGGATTGGGAAGACACATTTGATCTGTATTTAAGGCTGTAAGTGTGTGTTGTAAACTCCATATGCAGAGTCACCTCCTTGGAATAGCCTCTCTCCCCATTGACTAATTGCTTCCACCATCTCATCCTCAACTGCCATATATAAGAGCAGAATGGGAACAATTTATACTCTCTCACCTTGGTCCTCAGAATCGGAAGATGGTCATCCGCAGCAGCAGCAGAACCAGGCACACCAGCAGCACCAACAACAAGAGCACCAACCTTCTCCTCAACCACCTGATGCTGCACAGGGCAGAGGCCTTCAGTGCAGGGCTGCACCGTGCCACAGGAGATACCCCCAACACAGGGCTTACAGGCTGAGGATGAGCTTCCTCAACATGGCTGAGCAGCAGTGCCAAAGGAGGATGAGACTTTCGCGACAGGTAGTCGCAGATATTTGCACAATACACGATCAGGACCTGCAGCCCAAAGGAACGGGTGGACACGCCGTACCAGTGGCTGTCAAAGTCACCACAGCCCTCAACTTCTTTGCATCAGGGTCCTTCCAGGGATCAGCAGCAGACATTAGCCGTATCTCCCATTCAGACGCCTACAAATGCATCACGCAGGTCACCGATGGCCTCTTTAACAAGTCCGCAAATTACATCCACTTTTCCACTATGAAGCCAGTGTTACTGAGCGGGCGCTCGGCTTTGCCAATCTGGCTGACATCCCACGGGTGTAGGGCATCATCGACTGCACCCATGTGGCCATCAGGGCACCTCATCAGAACCCAGCACCACAGGAAGAGCATCATGCATGTGTGCACGAGATTCCCTGGCAGCTGCCATGACTCTTACATCCTGCGCCAGTCCACTGTCCCTCAGCTGTTAGCACCGCCAAACAAACTTTCCGGCTGGTTCCTGGGAAACAAGGGCTATACCCTGAAGACGTAGCTAATGACACTGTTGAGGAGTCTGAGGTGCGCTGCAATTAAAGCCACATTTCCACGAGAAGTATCATAGAGCAAACAATAGATTTGCTCAAAATGTGCTTCAGATGTCTGGACAGATCTGGTGGAGCCATTCAGTATGCACCATCCAGGGTCTCCAAAATCGTCTGCTACACCCTGCACAAAATCGCACTGCAGTGAGGATTAGCGCTGCATGAGGAAGAAGGTGCAGAGCGCACAGCCTCTTCAGAGGAGGAGGAGGAGGAGGAACAGAATGAGGGTAAGCAAGAGGAAGATCTGGAGGAGGCAGCTGACCCAGTGTGACCAGGAGGCGAGCACATTGCGGCCCGTCATGCCAGGGATGGCCTAATCAATGCCAGATTCACATAACTTTATGCAGCACAGATATATGGCTGCCACATACACATGAATGTTGGCATTACCACACTGCCACATAGAGCATCTCTACAATGAACTGTTCAATCCTTGCACTGTCACCACCATTGCTGAACAATAAAGGAGCTCTTACCCATGTTTGTGCCACCTCAATTTGTGACCATACATATGACAACAACATCAATCATTCACAAAACATTACATTATTACAAAATAAAAGAACTGAAACTTCGCATTCATTTATAACAAATCACCCAAGTGACTACCCTAGTGACTATTTATGTGTGAGCTTTCTTTTACGTGTGCTTCTACGAGGTGCTACCCCTGTGGCTTCACCAGATGTAGGGGCAGGCTGCTCACTTCCCTGCTGCGCCTGCTCAGGCGCCTTTGGCGGCCGTCCTCTGGGTTTTGGAGCCTTTGAGGGCCCCGCCACAACCTGCTCCTCCTGCGGCTGTGCAGGGGCAGACTAGGCCATCACTGTTTGTGGAGGCATATGGGACTCTGACCGAAGGGTTGGCAAGGAGGGGAAAATTGGATCACTTGGAGAGGAGCCCCCACTTCCATGTCCCCTCCCACCACCATCCCTCTCATGGGCTACCCGCACTTTTCTGCCAGCAAGTTGCTGGAGAGCACCTTGCTGCACATCAGTGGGGCCATGAGGACCCCATTCTGTGCTGACATTCCTCATAACAAGGACGCCCATGAACCTTTGGTTTCTCTCAATAGATGCCCATCTAGCCTCCATAGATGCCCATCTGTTTAGCAGTGTTACCATGTTCTCCTGAGTCTGGCAATTTATGTCCTCCATGGAGGTTGCCATATTTTCCATGGCGGGCCCTACATTTGCCAGTGCGTGTACCATGGCGTTGCTCATATTTGAGATGGGCTCCTCCATTCTGTGCATACTCGTTGTCACCATGGTTGCTAACCCTGTCTGAACCTCCTGCACTTATTCCTGATGCTCCAGGATCGCCCTCTTCCTGGATGACCCCTGAGATTCAGTGTCTACATGCAGCTGATCAGAGCTAGGAGACTCCTGCAGCCTCCGACGAGGAGTCTCCACTGCTGTCCCTGTCTCCACCATCTGATCTTGCTCACTTGTGACTTGTGATACACCAGGTGACAACACTACTCTATCTCGCATAGGACCCACCGAGGTGTGGGTCTTTGCGCTGGTGCTGGGTGTGCTCATTTCTGCTGACGCTGCTCCCGCAGAGGCTGGAGGATCCTCTGAGGTGTGCACCTGCTCTTCCTCCTGGACAGTAGGGAGGGGGGTGCTTGATGGTCCTGTGGGAGAGTAAAGACATGAGTTAGACATGTGATATGTAGATTGCAGACATATCCCATTGTGCACATCTTGAGCACTTAATTTCTATTGACATCAGATCCCAACCGAGACACTCATGAAATAAGATGTCTGGAAAATAATTCTGTCACCAGGTTGTTCTAGTGAGCCCCTCTCTCCGTCACCCACATCAGGCTGGTGAACTTCTCCTGCGATGTCCAGAGCTGCCTCCCCAGCGCTGGTGAGATCAGCCAGCGATTGTGCTCCATTCCAGTTCTCTCACTCTCCCTCATATTGGGGGCTCTCTGTTCCTGCAATGAGGGGAAGAAGTGCAGTTTTAGTGAGAGTGATGGAATGAGTGTAAAGAATGGATAGGATAGATGTTTAGAGGAAGATTATGATGGTGTGAGGTGCCAATACCAAGTTGCTTCCGTTTGAGTTGTTGTCACTGCATAAAGTTGAGGGTGAGTGTGAGGGGTGCACAGTAAGATGGGGATATGAATCTGTAGATAGGGAGACAGGAATGGGTGATGGTGCAAGGGATGTTGGGGTGAGTTAGGATGTGCAGGAGTAGGGTTGGCAATGCAGAGTGATGGGGATGTGATGACAGGCACAGCAGAATTAAGGTAAGTGTTCTTTTATACTCACTTCTCCTGAACGCAGGAGATCATTGAACCTCTTACTAAATTGCACCCAAGTGCAAGCAACAACAGGACTTGCAGTGACTTCTCAGCTATTTGCAGCCAGGCTTCTTTGGTCTGGTGAGGAGGTTTCCTCCTTCTATTCCCAGGGAACAGAGCCTCCCTGCGTCCTCTGACTCCCTCCACAAGAACATGGAGGGAGTCATCGTTGAAGCGTGGCGCTGCCCTCTGTCTCTGTGCAGTCATTTTGCTATAAAGCAGCACTCAGGAGTGTGGAAGTAGACATGGCCCCCTTAAATACAATGGCAGCAAATGTGTCATCAGAGGAGCTGAACAGACCCGCACCTAGCGATTGGGCTGGGCAAAGCGCTCCGAGTGCTTAACAAGCGCAATTATCGCAAGATTGTATAAGCAGAGTGGCTGCATCCGGGAGCGGGACCAGAACCCGTCAACTACCTCTTCCGACGCGAACCCGCCTCAGCTGGGAAAATCCAGCCCACAATGAGTTGCTAGTCCATGTGCTTGCTTTATGAGGCCAGAGCAAACTGAGCATGCTCATACTAAATCATGTGACAAACCATGTGATAATACATTACGCTGCTCTTCCCTTAAAAAATGTACATATTTCCCTCTCAAATACAACAAAACTATGGTCCCACCTTTCCCAGCATTACCTGTACCACATAACAAAAACTCCTGACTTTTTTTCTTTTAAATGAAATACAAATCCAGTTTAATAACAGGTTTGTGGAGCCTTCCTGATCTCCTTAAAGAAGATTTTAGTGTTGAACCAATTTTCAGGCTGTTTGGTTTAGGTTCCGAACTCAAATAAGATCCTGTTTCTATCTCAGACTGTTTGAACCTGGTACTTCAGTTACTGAAGTCTGAACTGAGGCAAACTCATGTATGTGTTCATGATCAAGTGGTTCAAGATCACGTCTTGGTACATCTCTAGCAGAGGTCATTTGATCTACATGAACACTTTGGATGTTGTCACCAATTTCAACCAAATATCTCTTGGTTCCACCAACCTCTACTATGGTTCCTACATCACATTTGTGTGAACTCGACTTTCCAGGGGGACTGAGAGCATGAAGACACTCGTTTTGACTGAAACTGCGTTCTTTCTGATTGCTGTCATAATAATGTTTCTGACTCAATTGTTTCTGTTCAACTCTTGAGGCCAAATTTGGTTGAACAAGACACTATCAAGAGTTCTGCTGGAGTATGTCCAGTAGTATGCTAACGGGTCGCAAAGCACCTAGCGCCCCGCAGCTCTGCGCCTCCAGCGATGACATCATCGCAGTGTGCAGCAACCCGCTTGCACCCTGGCCGCAAACTGCAAACTTGGCTTCTATCGCTCCTGGAGGTGATTGGCACACTAAATCAGGCACTACACACCTCTCTTAAGGCACTAACGCCAAGGAGCGAGGCATTACCTCAGAGCGCTGGCGAAGCTCATGTGATGTCAGTCAGCAATGGAACACAGACACACTGGTGCCGGCCAGTTCTTAAAAGGGAGGTTCGAACTTGCTCTCCATCCACACCCTGCTCATTGCAGCCTTGAATTTCAGCCTGATCTGTTGGAAAGAACAACGGAGAGGCCCAGGGAAAGAGCTCAGAGTGCAGCCCCCATAGTCTCTTCTAAATCAATGCAAGGAAGATCAAATCAGAAAGAACCTGCAAAGTGCTGCTCAGTACCCAAAACTCCTCAACACAGCTTTGAATATCTCCTGCAGTGTCTCTTTCTCACGCAGAATGCGTAGTGTGAAAATTTTGGTGACAAAAAAAGGCAGGAAGCAGTCACCTTTAAATAGCACTCCCCCAGTCCCTTCCCAACTGCAAAATGCTCCCCTCAACCTGTCGTTGCTAGTGGCAGGCGGTAAGACAGGGGGCGCCACTCAATATCCGGTCCGGGGTGCTACTGGGGCGTTGCACGCTCAACTGATGTCACGATCTGCGGGCGCAGGAAATCGTGGTGGTAGTGTTTAGTGCCGTCGCAAAATTTCTAGTCAATTTCGTGAGCAGAGCAAACATTGCCGCACACGGGCTCTTGTCGCTTTGTGCCTCATTAGCACCCTCTTAAGGCGCTAATGGGAGGCGCAAACCAACCGAATTTTTCCTCCTATAGATCTTCATATTTTTGATATCCAGTTGAAGCCCAAGCTTTTAAGGCAGCTTGCAGCCTTGAAATAAAAAGTTTAATGAATGCATTAAAAGACACAAAGAAAATTCAAGGGGGAATAAACTTACATTTATGGAGTGACTTTCGTGACTACCAGACATCCATAAGCACTTTACAGCCAATGAAGTACTTTTTGAAGTTTAGTCACTGGTGTAATGTAGGAAACACAGCAGCCAACTTGCTCACAGCAAGCTCTCACAAACAGCAATGTGATAATGACTGGATAATTTTTTTTTGTGATGTTGATTGAATGATAAATCTTGGCCAGGACACCAGGGATAATTCCCCTGCTCTTCTTCAAAATAGCGCCATGGGATCTTTTACATCCACCTGAGAGAGCAGTTTAACTTCACATCCGAAAAATGGCACCTCCAACAGTGCAGCACTCCCTCAGTACTGGAGTGTCAGCCTACATTTTTGTACTCAAAACTCTGGAGTGGGATTTGAACCCACAACCTTCATGATTGAGAGGCAAGGGCGCTACCCACTGAGCCACTGGCTGACACAATGGGTAAATTTAACCATATTATTATGAAATATGTACCTTTTGAACTTTTTTAAAACCCTATTTTAGACATTTAATTTCAGTTACTGAGAATAAAATGACATTATTTACTTTCAGAAAACTTTTTGAGTGATTTGTGGGGGGAAAAAATAACAGTGCCACCTAGTGACATCATGGGTATTAATTACAGATAAGTGTAACAGATAACTGTTGACATTTTAGCATGGAGTTCCCAATGGAAATTTTTACATAGCAGGTTTCAATGGCATGCTCACCCGATGTAAGAATTCTAATATGCTATAGATAGATAATTTTTGGATGGTAGTTTTTAAATAAAATTATTATTTTTTATGCACTCCTATCACAGCTAGTCTTGCCTCATTTTTATCCTATCGCTGGCTCAATACTGAATTTCTTCACAGCTGGAACTGTATTCATTTCCTTTGATGTTTTATTCCTCTAATTTAATCCTTCCTTTGTTTCATTCTTATCTGCTCTATATGTACATATGCTCTAAGTGGAAGGCAGGGTCAAGCTACAGTTGGGAAGAAATATGTCGTCAATGCCGCTGCATTCAACATGACAGCCCTGAGACAATAGCATGAGTACTACTTTGCTTGTATATAAATGTATACAGTGGAGTGCATTTCCTACCCAATAATTTTACTATAGTACAGGTGGATATTCCTTTGAAGAGGATTCTTTTAGAAAATTACTATTTTTATGCAGTCCTAGCTGTTCTATCAACTGCACCACTGATTATAGCATACTGCTCCTTTAAATATAAAACTGGTGAAGAGTATTCCCTCTAAAGGAAGAAAGGAGGGATACAGCAGAATCAGGGAACTAGACAATAGAGATAAAAATAAATAATAAATTGGTATTGAGGTATGAACCATTGTCTTTGCATGATAATTATCTGATTACTAGAATAAAGGGTAATGAAGACGACCTGGATAAATATCTATGTGGAAATATGTAGTTAAATACATATACATGAATAGAACTGCCTTTGAACACTTTACGTCAATATTTATTAGTTCAATTTATAGGACAGTGTTGAAGAGTAACAGACTATCTCTCCATGTGAAAATATTAGCTAAACTCTTCAATAATCTTCATATTGCATGTTAAAGAATCTTCATTGACAAAATATGCTGGGAATGGGTACAATCCTGTTTGATGAAATTGTTCAATTAGGCAATGACAGAAAGTGTTGTATTGTGATGAGGGGCCAGGTTGAACCTGTGGGCCTAAGGTATGTCAGGTCTGAGTTATTGCAGCTGCTCAGTATGAAGGAATGGCTGCTGCTTAAATGCCAGTGCTCACTATAATCACTTTGGGGATGTGTAATCCTCTCTAACCATTCATTAGGAGGTACATGTCTCCCTCTCCATGACCTGGCAGGGATCATGTAATCTTACCTGAGCGGGAGCATTGCCGGGATCAGCGGAGGACCTTGGAACCCTGAGCCTGTACTTCTGACTATGCCTGTTTGTGTTAGCACCACATAAAAAGAGGAAAATGCACAGAGTGTCAGTAGTGTGACTCCAACATTAGGTCCATGAGTAAACTATTTCTTGTGAAAATGAGGTGGAGTTCAACTCCAACTGTAGGATAAAGGTGCTAAAAATTCAATGTAAGTTATTCATCAGCATCAACTTCAAATTCAACGCTTATGCATTCTAGATCTCTGAAAGCATTCTCTCCATATTTCTGATCTATCTGTCTCTGAAATGATATTGCTTGAGGGAACCATAGCAGAAATAGAAGGAAAAAAACCTAATTGTGGCTTTTAAATAATTACACGCTTGTTTGTTACACAGGTAAGATTTTTTTTTTTTTACTTGCCACTATAGTTATTATTAGTTTTGTAAATTGTCACTGTAGTTGGATCGACCTTGAATCATTCTACCTCTTAATTAGGAGAATAATCAAGTGACCATTCAAGGACCTTATCAACATCACATTCAGCAGATCCATCCCCATTCCAGGTACATATCAAATGAGACTCACAAATGCTACCTTAGACTTTAAATTGGCCAGAAAGGAACTAGATTTCCGACATTGTATTAGTTGCATAATGATGTAACATTTTGGCTTGATTGCAAATCACTTCCTTCAGTTTATGTCTTTCAGGGAATTAATAATGCATCAAACTGCTAACTGCTACAGACGTACCATTTACAGCATGAACCTGCAGTGGACCTAAAAGACTGTGCTGTAATGCCTCTGCTTATGTACTCCTCTATAAAGGGCAGAAAGAATATAAAACTGGAAACGACACACGAGATCTTCTGAGGCAAATTAGTGTCTACTCGCCACTTAATTAGAGTGATGTATTTTCCTGGTATTTTGGACTGCCAAACAATAAAACATTTCTGGCAGGATTTCACTAATGAACGATTCACTGCGGATTAAAGAATGTGTGCGTTGGGGAGATTTTCCATTTTCCATTTCAAGCTGTAAGATCAGATGTCTAAAATTCGAAGTACTCTTCTCTTGCTCACAAAAAAGCTATTATTTTATTTCCAATTACATTATTGGTCTTTATTTTCCATCCAAGCGCTTGTGACAATTTTCTGCTGTTGTATTTCCAGCCAAGAAAGTAACAAAATTGATGCATCTTATTCCAATATCAAAATGATCAGAAGATTTTCTTGAACTTCTGATTATATAGATGCATTTTTCTTTCCCTCGCTCTCTTGTAGCATTCTCTAAGCCAGGTATCATTGTAGCAATTACATACTTTTCTTCTTTCTGTATAATTTCATCTGTCGTGCATTTTCATGCACTCTAGTTGATATGTGTGGCAGCCGGATTTTAGTGAGTGGCTCTAACACCAAATGAAAGTGACAGGCAAGCTGTGTGCTCGTGAGAGTGGCACAGTTCTGCCTGGGCATTGTGCAGTACATAATGTCACTTTTGCATCTGCTTAGGAGAATTATAATAAGGCACTGCAAATACAGTGTGACGTAAAGTACCCTAATTTGCAGAATGGCATAGACTATATTTTAGATTGCCATACTGGAGGAAAGGATTACCTGCTCTTTCTCCATACTGGAGTCGGCATTGATGATAATGTATTCTGTAACAGATAACCTAACCTGTATGATTTATTTCAAAATATCACCATAATTGAAGTCTTACTTCAAGTGTGTGTCAAAGGCATTACGCTTGAAAGTGTAGCCTCAAAGGCATTACAGTTAATAAGATCACATTTACAGTATCACACGCCCTGTAAAGGAAAAAATATGATTGGCTTAAATAATCACTTATCTGTAAACTTACCAATCAGTTATCTAATTAACTGTGTTTATACTGCGCCTTTCATAACCACTGGACATCCCTAAGCGCTTTACAGCCAATTAAGTACTTCTTTAAAGTGTAGTCACTATTGCAATGTAGGAAACGCGGCAACCAATTTGCACACAGCAAGCTCCCACAAACAGCAATGTGATAATGACCAGATAATCTGTATAAGTGATGTTGATTGAGGGATAAATATTGGCCAGAACACCGGGGATAACTCCCCTGCTCTTCTTCAAAAGAAAGCCATAGGATCTTTTATGTCCACCTGAGAGAGTAGATGGGGCCTCAGTTTAACATCTCATCTGACAGACGGCACCTCTGTGCAGCACTGGAGAGCAGTACTGCACTGGAGTGTCAGCTGAGATTTTTGTGCTCAAGTCACAAGTGGGACGTGAACCCACAACCTTCTGACTCAGAGGCCCACTTGACTTAGCTGGTGAGGAATGAGTAACTAACAGAAAACCAGGCAATCAAACCTCTCAAATTATTTTTCAGAGCTGCCATTCACAAACTAGCAAGTGCCATAAAACTGAACAATCAAATCATTCAAACAATTTTTAAAACTTTTTTTGGTGGTTAATGTTTCTTGAGCTGGATGATTAAACATAAACAGAAAACAAAAACCACTCATGATGAACAAATAAACCTTTCAATGTATCTACAAATTCACCCATTTGAGGAAGGAGCATTGGTTGAGTCACAGGGCACAGGTGAAGAGCAGCAAATGGTGGTGGAAGAGGAGAAACAGGGACCTGCTGCCGAGAGGTGCTGCATGGTTCCTTCTTCAGCTATAGTGTCCAGGGATTTTGACCTCAGAGAGGTGGCTTATAAAAGGAGCAGCTTCAGGTACAGGGGTCACTTGAGGCTGTGCTCGTCAAGGTCTAGCTAAGTGTGAAGGGATCCACATGCTGCATCTACACAATGGTGGATGAACAGCTGTTGGCATTGCAGTGCACCTTGTGAAGGGGGTTGGCGTGTGCCCAGTCAGCTCTGCCCCTGACTGTCTCTGAGTGGTTCGAATCACTCCCACACCCCTGGGTTCTAGACACTGGACTTAGGTACAGGCGGCGATACAGAAATAGAGTAGACAACTGGTTTGGTACAAGAAAGCCGTATTTTTATTAAAGGCACAATAAAATCACAACACTGAAAATTACTAGAATAATTACAGGCATATAAAAGTACACTTATTTGGGAATGGGGAACACACGGCACATCGAGGGAACAAACACATTAAAAATCCCCCTACCCTTGTCCCACCCCCAATGCCTAACTAGATTAAGTTACGAGGGGCCAGGGATGTATGCTCACCAATGGGGTTCCTTTTTACGGTTCGAAACCTGTCGATTAAGCCGGTTGTGGTTTTGGGGTTCGCTCATTGTGTCCTTTGGGGCCTGCCGTCGCCACGTAGTCCCAGGGCACGGCGGTGGAGTCGTCTGAGTAAAGTACCCTCTTTTTCCTCCGTTAGAGATAGGGAGTACTTTACCTTGCAGATTGGTTGTTCTTCTGGTGGTGGTCTGGTCTCCAAAGGTTTTGTTGCGGTTGGGATTCGGTTGGCGGTCTATAGTGTTAGCTTGATTTTTCTACCAATGCTTTGAACGCCAGCTTATAAATGGACCGGGGTGTGTGCCCGCTCATCCCCAACACTTCTTTTCGCTGCCCTTCTCTGCTTATCGGTTTTTCCCGTTCGTCTCGTCTCGCCTGCCCGTTTGCGACCCCGTGTGTCCTGTGCGTGTTTGATTTAGGTCCCGTTCTCCTCCCGCGTTTGGCCCCCAGTGTTGTAATGGGCGTCCTCGGGGCCGAGCAGCGCGGGGAGGGAGGAGAGGAAGAAGAGAGCAAGCGAAGAGGCAAGAGACCTTGGCTACCAGTGGGCCTACAATTATACCTGCTTCTTCACCCCTTATCTGTGCGCCAAATCAGGTCAGTTCTTTGTCTAATTTTGGCGAGCTCGTCTAAAGTGATTACAGTCATCCACTTTAACGGGTTTTGGGGCGGTTGGCTCCTTGTTTAATGGCTTCAATAACCTGGCTGTTTGTTATTTATGAAATTTAATAATCTTTTTCCTGGCATGGTAGCTACTTTGAGCTGTTACCGATTATTTATGCAGAAAGTTAATGGCCTCAAGATTACATCTATCCTGAGTTAAACTGTTTTCAAGATGAAGAATGTATATTCTGTGTTTACCTAGCTTTCTGGGTTTAGAAAATGACAAAGTCTTTCACGGATTCATGCATGTTAGGTTTCGTGTCAGGGTCTGAAAGGGCTCGCCTTTTGCAGGGCCTTGCTTTTAAAATCTTGCAGGCCTTGGTCACGAGGTTTCAGAAGCCATTTTGGGTACCCTTTTTAAATAATTGTCCATACAGGGTCCCTTTATCCATAACTTTCGGCGAATGTGGGAATTTTGAGAACCTACACTCCCTCCTGTTGATACTAAACTCACTTTAAGTATCATCCTGACAATGTGAGCAAAATTCCCGACCATCCATAGTCAACCTTCCCCTGTAATTACCTATCTATGATCCCACAACACATGCAGGTCCCACTCTGTAAAAATGTAGTGTACATAAGCATACATAGACAGAATACAGGCATTTACACACATCCAAGCATGGAGGGGGTCCAACATCTCTGCACCACTTGATACTCATACATCTTTATTAAAATAACATGTTGAAAATCTTTATTAAAAATAACAAAAAGAGCACAAAAAAACAACAATCTTTATTCAGAAACACAAAATAAAAGATTCAAACAGGTGTATCTCCCTCCACCTTAACATAATGCTCCTTCCAGGTCCTTTGGTTTTGGAATTCTAGTATTTGGCATTTTCCATTGCACTGAGTGCACACTAGGTACAATAATATTCCCAGATGGCAAATCACGAAGATGTGGGAAGCCAGTCTAATCCATGAAGGGACCTCTATATTTTCAAAAATGTCCCACCAGGGTGGAACTACAATATCCAATATCTTGGCCCCTATCTCTACCGTCTTCTGCTCCAACGTGTAGAAATGTTTCTGTGAAACTATTACTGCTTTGAGTATTTTGGTAAGATGTTCTGGGAGAGGGGAGATTTCATAGCCGAAATGTGCTACATACTTTTGCAGGTTGGTGAAATTCTATTTTACAGTGAGGTGAACAGTGGAGGGTTCAGGAATGGGGACAATTCGTTCCTGGGCCACTTGAACTTCTGCCTCGGGTTTAAAGCAGAAACTGCTGTCACTTACCGGACACCAGCTATGCTGTCCATGCTGGTAGTGGGGCGCACCTGTGGTGACACAATATGTCCCACATCCTATATATGCTACCTTTTGGGGGAACATGGTCTTGTGCCATTACCTCCATGGTACAGTTTATAGGTCATGCACCAGCAGCTTTAAACCCGCACTGTGGTTTAGAATAGGTGTTCAAGTGCTGGGGACACAGTATTATGTGTGCTCTCCGGCTCCGGCACCCCAAGAGGTCAGTACCTGTCATAGCGTGCTCCCACTTTATGACATAAGGTGGGACCGCTGTGAAACGGATGTGTGCACCTACTTGAATGACTCCAATGTTCTCTACCCTGTATACCGGTGAGGGTCGGGCTGTCCCACCCATGACCGGCATCCTTACTACTATACCCATGATAGTTCAGTTAGAGCGCCCACAGTCTACTGGGACAGGGTAGGCCTCAGAAGCTAGCCAGAGTTGGCACGGGCTCAATGCATTTTCAACTGGGTGGAGGGCTGTGAGGTGCTTGTTGCTGATCTAGGAGGGGACTAAACCCTGTTTTAAATCCTCCAGGTTGCTGCGGCTCTCACCCAGCAACCATGCCCCGTATAGCACGCACACATCGTTCTGTGCAGCCTGGTCTGAAGCATTTCTGTCTTCTCTTATGAGGGCATTTACAGTCTTTGATTGCTTCTCCAGCTCAGCTATTATTTCTTTTAAATGGACCGTCATGGCCTGGTCCTCATGTAACTCTGAGCCTACTACCTTATTTTTATCCATCAAGATTTTCTTCAATTGTGTTTTTAGACCATTTATCTGTGTCTGCAGTTCTATATCATCCAGACTATTGATGACAGAGGACCCTGTGTTAAACGCTGTGAAAACATCATTCCAGGCTCCCCTTCTTTGTCTCCCTGTATTACCAAAAAACTCATGGTGTGTGGTGTACAGTTCTGTTTTGTCTACATTGGCAAAATCAAACTCGTAGAATTTCCTAAACATCACTTTTAACAGGGCCTGGTATAGCTGTTCTGTCTCTTTGGGGCACCACTCCGGTAAGTGTACCTCGGTGAGGTTTAAAATCATGGAGGCTACCGCGTAGTGTACCCCCTGGTATAGCACCTGATCCGTCGGCACTAGTACCAGCCCATTCCCTGGTACCTTGGTGGTGATGGGGCACCCCTCCCTGTGTGTCCTTGCTGCCTGAGTCATGGGCAGGGGCTTTCGGGGGCGGGTCACAAGTTCAGTGGCATTCACTGGGATCGGGGATTATGGGACCGCGCACGCCTTCAGGCTGGAATCCCACTTCACCCCCTCCCCGGCATCTTGCCATTGCCGGTGGAAAATGATGGATATGGCTGTGGAGCAGACCGTCTCTGACCCCCACATACAGACATAAATCCCCTGATCCGGTTCCCACCACTTGTCCCAGCACACACTCAATACCCCTCGGGTCCCTGTAATCGTCCGATGGGTATTGCTCGCCAATCGTTCCCAATCGACTGCAGGGGTCCCTATATCCTTGCTCAGCTTTCTGAGCCACCACCACCTATCCAAAGGAATCTGTCCCTTGCATGTTAAACATACACGTTTCCCTACGGTGACGCTGACCCTTGTGGCAACGACCTGTACCCTGGGGCTCAGGAGGGAGTCCTCCCCGTACGTGAACCCAGTCTGGCTGGAGTGCTGAGCCGAATTGGACCCCAGCCACCCTGGCCACCTTCCCTCATGGAAGTAGATGGCGAGCTCCTCCACACCCCGTTAGCCACCTCCATCGGTAACAATCGGTGCTCTCTCTCCTGAGCACCCATAGATGTGGGAGTCCTCCATGTCACCTCGTTCTCCGACACTCATCCCTATCAGGGCGAGTAGGAGTACGCCCCCCTTCTTCCTGAAATCCTCTCTGCAAAGAGATACAAGAACATATAGCCTGGTCCCGAGGAGATTCTCTGGCTTGGGTGAAGTATAGTCGAGTCTTGCGACCTCGACTCAATACAAACACTCTTAACAATACTACTACTTACATAAAACTACCAATCACCTTGTTTAAACTTAAACTAAACACCCAAACTTAACAATATCACGCTTAAATTGCCTACCTATGTACATTCGCCGCCCGTGCCACTTCGCCTCAATGCCGAGCAGCATAAGGGTATTCTGCATTATCTGCCCAGTAAAGTGACTCCCTTGGTCGGACTCCACATACTGTGGTAGCCCCCATCGCGAGAACACTTCCCGGACCAGGATCCTGGCTGTACCCAGAGCTGTGCCTGTTTTGCAGGGGAAAGCTTCTACCAATTTCGTGAACACATCTACCAGGACTAGGCAGTACTTATAGTCTCCCTGGGCAGTGGGCAGGGGCCCGATGTAGTCGACCTGTATCAACTGCCATGGTCCCTCTACCCTCCTGATATGTCCCACAGGTATCTTCCTTTTGTGTGGGTCAGGGTTGTTAGCAGCACACACCAGACAGCCGGTGCAGAACTCGCGGACATCTTCCGAGTCCTGGCCACCATCCTGCCTGTTCCACCCGCTGCCAGGTGGTCTCAGGCCCGGGATGCCCTGCTCCTGGACCTTCATGGGTCAGTTGAAGGAATTCCCTTCGGTGCTGTTGTGGCACTACCCATTGTTCTCCCCTAAACAGCATGCCTTCCTTCACGGAGAGGGCTGCTGTGCCGTAAGGGCCCTCTACACTTTTTCCCTCAGTCACTGCACTGAGGACTGCCTTGAGGACAGGGTCTTGGGTTTGGACCGTCTTAAGGTGCTGGGCTAAAGCTACCCCTACACGCCCTTGTGTCCCATCCCTACCCCTGACTGCTGCTACAGGACTGGAACCATATAGGTCTCAGAAAGTGCCGGGTGTGGGCACCCTTCTTAGCTAGCATGTCAGCCTGCTGGTTGCCCTGACTACGGGGTTCTGTGGAGGAATGGGCTTTCACCTTATGGATGAAAACCTCCCCTTCCTCCCCCACTGCTGCTAAGATTTTCTCCAGCAGGGGTTTCACTGTGAGGGGTCTCCCGTCGGCGGAGGTGTATCCGCGGCGGGACCAGATGGCCAGGTACTCTGTACACGAATTGCATGTGAACATGCTGTCCGAGCAAATTGTGTACGGGGTGGGGAAGATTTCGGGGTGTGTAACAACGTACACTACCGCGGACAGTTCAGCCTGCTGGGCGCTCATGGTGCTGGGGAGCTTAATTGCCGGGGCAATGTTTGCCGCTGGGTCAAAAACTCCACACCCTGTGAGTCGCTCACCAGCAGATACCGTGCTGGAGCCGTCCACATAGATTTCGTGGCCTGTGGGGTGTATCCCGGCTCGCAAACCTATGTCCACTTCCCAAACCCCTTCTATGGAACACCGGTGGGCTGTTGCAGGATATATCAAGTTGGCTGCGAGCTTTGGCTCGCAGAGCCCTTTTACTTTTAGGTCCATCTGTGAGAGAAGCAGGGTCCAGTGAGCAATGCGGGCACTGCTCACTGTCCCATCTTTGATTCTCCCATCCAGAAGCATCTGGGTGGGTGTGTGATGGGTGAGGAGGGTGATGGGAGAGGTGCCTGTGAAGATCAGCGATATTTTCACAGCCCAATGCGTGGCCAAGAGGTGCCTCTCACAATTGGAGTGGCTCTTCGCCACATCCATGAGTATCGTGGAGGAGTAGACCACCGGCCTCAGCCTGCCGTGCCGCTCTTGGAGCAGCACAGCACTCAGGCTGTCCCCGCTGGCTGCTACCTCCAGGAAGAACTCTTTCCCCCATCTATGGCTCCTAGAGCTGGTGCAGTCTGCAGGTCTTTCTTGAGCCTGACAAATGCTGCCTGACAACACTCATCCCACGCCCACTCCACTCCTTTGTGTAGGAGTTGGAGCAGAGGGGCTGCTGTGGCTGTATAGCCCTCAATAAAGTCTCTGCATTACGGGGTTAGCCCTAGAAACGATCTCACACCCGTGACTGTGTTGGGGACTGGTAACTCCTGTACTGCCTCCCTCCTAGCCCTGTCTATGGCCCTTTCCCCAGCGCGTACGGTCAGGCCCAGGAATTTCACCTCCTGCTGGCTGATCTGCGCTTTCTTCAGGTTTACTTTAAAACCCTCCTGCCTGAGCAGCTCCAGCAGTTCGGCCAGTAGTGGGCCGTGCTCCTCCCTCGAATCGGTGAAGAGGAGCAGGTCATCCACATACTGTACCAACTGTCTGGGCCGGCTGAAGCCCTTTTAACTGTTTGCCATGCACTGATGGAAAATGCTGGGGCAGTTGTGGAAGCCCAGAGGCAAACAGTTCCAGGTGCACTGTTGCCCTTTAAATGTAAAGCAAACTTGTACTGATCCTCCCTCCTTAAAGGGATGGACCAAAACCCGTTGGAAATATCCAGCACCGTGAAAGTGGTCACGGATGCTTGGATACTTCCTATCAGGTCGGCAACTGCTGCTACCGTGAGTGCACAGGCTGGGATGTTGCTGTTGAGCACCCGATAGTCCACTGTGGCCCTCCAGGAATTGTCCGGCTTTCTAACCGGCCACAGTGGAGAGATTACGTGGGTGGCTATCGGTCTCACGACCCCCTGCTGTACTAAGGAGGACATGGCTGCTTCCATGCCTGGTTCCGCTTCCCTGGGGAAGTTGTACTGTTTCTGTGGTCGGGCCATGGGGTCTGTTGTGTATGTACCTTTAAGGGAATAACTGGTCTCAGACTGCAGTACCGGCAGTGACCACCCCTGTATAAAAGGCCCTAGCAGGCTTCTGTAGTTTCAGTTTCTAGGTTGTCTCCATTCAGTAAAGACTTGTTATAATCAACTCCTGCAGTCTGTGTCTCAATTATGCACGGACATAGTACTGGCGACGAGTAAGAAACGAACTTAACTGCAACTCGGCAGCACCTCAGACGACGTTATTGAAGGTCGAAGCCAGAAGAAAAAAAAAAATAATCCAAAGAAACTCAAGAAACGGGCGTCGACCATGGGCAACCGCCCTCCAAATCATCGAGTTGGGGAGTGCAGGAGAGTCTGTCGAGAGCCAGGCTTGGTTCTCCAGTCTGTGGTTTCCCAGCTGGTCAGGCTGGTGGCAGGTAGTGCACTGATCATTCCTGGGCTGCGGCGGGCTGAGGCTCGATCGGGTGGCTCTGCAAAGGGGCCGGGCAGCGAGTCGGGAAGCAAGGAGAGAGAGAGAGGGTGGAGCACACAGGGCACGGCCGGTGCTTCGAAGCCGGGCAGCGTTCGGACCTAAGAAGAGGGAGGGAAGTATCCCAGAGGGTTCGCTCCACGACGGGAACGGTTCTTCAATTAACGGAGCAAATATTGAAGCGCGATAGAAAAATAAAAATACCGCGGAGAGCAGCGGCAGCGGCGGAAAAGCGCGGGAGGCACCATCTTAACTCGGCGGGGAACAAGGAAAAGCGCGGGAGGCGCCATTTTGATTCATCGGAGATGAAGGCAAAGCACGGGAGGCGCCATCTTAGATTTTCAAGATGCCAAAGACTGGCGATATCACTGCCTTCGATAATGCAACAGAAGACTGGACCACGTATGTGGAAAGAGTCGAGGTATATTACAAGGCAAACGAAATAGCCGATGAGAAAAAGGCATCGGTATTGCTAAATTTAATGGGCGCAAGAACGTACAGCCTATTGCGGGACCTGATTACTCCAGCCAAACCGAAGGCGAAGAGTTTTAACGAAATTGTTGATATCCTACAGGAACACCTAAATCCTACACCGCTGCTGATAGCAGAAAGATTTAAATTCCACAGGAGAAATCTGCATAAAAATGAGAGCAATGCTGATTACCTTACGGAACTACGCAAGCTATCAAAGCACTGCCAGTTCGGAGCAGGACTGCCAGATACCTTACGGGACAAATTTGTCTGTGGACTCCTGAGTGAAGGAACCCAGAAGAGGTTACTCTCAGAGAAAGAGCTGACGCTAGATAAGGCTTTCAGCGTGGCAGTATCATACGAAGCAGCAGCAAGGGGAGCTGCGGAAATACAACAAAAGCCACAGGAATACAGCACCCACGAAATGACACGGGGATTTGCAAAATGTTATCGCTGCGGCAGAACAAACCATGACCAGAAGGACTGCTGGTCCAAGGACAAAATATGCAGGCAATGCGGAAAGATGGGACACATTGCACGAGTTTGCAGGTCTGGGAAGAAGACCAACGACAACAAAAAGGCTGCTAAGGAACCGTACAGGAAAGTACAAAAGATGACGGACAGTAGTTCCGAAGACCAGATGAGCGATAGTGAATCCGGGAACAAGAGACTAAGCTGTCTCAAACTTCTCAACGTAATTGCAAAAGAGGATCACCGAACCATTTGGGTCACCCTCACGATAGCAGGGTCCCAAGTCAAAATGGAATTGGATACAGGATCAGCTCTAACCGTCATGAATCGATGAGACTACGAGCGGCTATTCTCACACATACCCTTGAGAGAGACATCCATTGTCTTGAGGACGTATACGGGGCAAAAAGTATACCCCAGAGGAAAAATAAGGGTGCCTGTCAAATACAATGGCAAGAAAATACGGAAATTGTATCTCTACATTCTGCAAGATGGTGGACCACCGTTATTGTGGTGTATGTGCCTTTAAGAGCTCCTTTGTACTGTAATGCCGGTAATGGCCACTCGGGCTATATAAGCCTGTATAGTGTCTTGTATCTTTTAGTTCACCTCCAGACTTTGTCCAGTAAACACCTGTAAACCAACTCCTGCATTGCGTGTCTTCATTAACACACGGATACAACAGTGGCGACGAATTGGAAATGGACTCACCTGTAATTCGGCAGCACCTCAAGGAGATCGATTCCTCAGACGAAGGAAGAAGAAAAAAGAAAAAAAAAAACTGTGGTTTCACCAGCTAGCCGGGCTGGTGGCAGGTAGTGCAATAATCCTTCCTGGGTGGCGGGCTGGGGCTCGATCGGCTGGCTCTACAGCGGGGCCAAGCAGTGAAGGCGCAGGCAAACAAAGACGAAGGGTGGAGCACTCGGGAGACGGCCAGCTCTGCAAAGCAGGTCGGCGTTCAGACCATGCAGAGGGCGGGGAAAGTCCCAGAGAGTCCGGCGGGAACAAGTCTCCGACTATTAAAAATAATTATATAAATAAAAACCACGGAGAACAGCGTTGTCAGCAGCAACAGCGGCGGGAAAGCGCGGGAGGCGCCATTTTTAACATTTTTTTTTCTTCAGCAAGGAAGAAAGGAAAGCGCGGGAGGCGCCATTTTTTTTTCAGGATGCCTAAGACTGGCAACATTACTGCTTTCGATAGTGATGTAGAGGATTGGGCCACATATGTGGGAAGAGTGGAAGTATATTGCACAGCGAATGAAATAAAGGATGATAAAAAGGCATCGGTACTTCTCAATCTAATGGGCGCAAGGACATACAGGCTGTTACGAAACTTAATCACTCCAGCCAAACCAATGGACAAGAATTTTAAGGAGATTGTTGATACCCTACACTGCCAATTCGGGGCAGGCAGATTCTCTACGAGACAAATTCGTCTGCGGTCTCCTAAGTGAAGGAACACAAAAAAGGCTACTTTCTGAGAAAGATTTGACACTAGACAAGGCTTTCAGTGTAGCTGTATCATACGAAGCGGCAGCAAGAGGAGCTGCAGAGATACAGCAAAAGCCACAGGACTTCGACACCCATGAAATGACACGGGGGTTCGAGAGATGTTATCGCTGCGGCAGATCCACCCATGACCAGAGGGACTGCTGGTTCAAGGACAAAGCATGCAGGCAATGCGGAAAGATGGGACACATTACACGTGTATGCCGATCTAGGAACAAAAAATCCACTGACAGAAAAAAAATCAATAAGGAAAAGTACAGAAAGGTACAAATGATGACGGACAGTAGCTCTGAAGTCCAGAAGAGCGATAGCGACTCCGGAAACAAGAGACTAAGCTCTCTCAAATTACATAATGTAATTGCCAAAGAAGATTACCAGACCATTTGGGTTACCCTCACGATAGCAGGGTTCCCAGTTAAAATGGAGCTAGATACAGGATCAGCTCTGACCGTCATAAGTAGACGGGATTACGAGCGGCTATTTCCGCATATACCTTTGAAAGACACATCCATTATCTTGAAAACATATACGGGGCAGAAAGTATACCCCAAAGGGAAAATAAAGGTGCCTGTTGTATACAACGGCAAGGAAATACAGAAGTTGTATTTATACGTTCTGCAAGATGGTGGTCCACCGCTGTTGGGACGTGAATGGACCAGAAAGATACGTTTGGACTGGCACTCCATTCAGGCACTGACGGTGACCAGTAAGAAAAAAAATGATGATGACATCATACCTGAACGATTAAAAGACATCTTGGCCAACGCCAAAGAAGTGTTCCAACAGGAACTAGGAATCTTGAACGGCATCACCGCCTCAATAAAAGTGGAAGATGCGGCAATTCCCAAGTTTTTTAAGGCAAGGCCGGTGCCATACGCAATTCGTCCAGCAGTCGAGGCAGAGCTGGAGAATTTGGAAAAGACAGGCGTGTTATCCAAGATAGATTGGAGCGAGTGGGCAACACCCATCGTCCCGGTCATGAAGAAAACGTTGAATGATGATAAATCTGAAGAACAGAGAAAAATTCGCATCTGTGGGGACTTCAAGGTGACTGTAAACCCAGTCCTTCACACGGTACAGTATCTTCTTCCGAGGATAAAAGATATTTTCGCCTCACTATCCAGAGGGAAACGTTTCACAAAAATTGACTTGGCACAGGCATACCTACAGATGGAGGTTGAGGAGGCCTCTAAAAAGTATCTCACAATAAACACACACAAAGGCCTTTACCAGTACAATCGACTGGTTTTCGGGGTAGCATCAGCTCCAGCTATCTGGCAAAGAGCTATGGAACAAGTCCTGCAAGGGGTTCCTAGGACTCAATGCTACCTAGACGACATCCTTATAACAGGAGAAAACGACAACGAACACCTTGCCAATTTGGAGAAGGTGCTCACTAGGCTGAGAGAACGAGGCCTATGAACAAACCGCCCCAAGTGTGAATTTTTCCAGAAACAAATATCATATTGTGGCCACATAATTAATGAAGAAGGGTTGCATAAGTCCCCTGAGAAAATTGAAGCGGTCATAAAAGCACCAGCACCTGAAAATTTCTCACAATTAAGGTCGTTCCTGGGATTGATAAATTACTATCATAAATTTTTACCGAACTTCTCAACTGTTCTGCACCCTCTTAATGAACTGCTACAAACGGGAGTAATTTGGGAATGGAGCGAGGAGTGGAGGAGTGTAAACATGCCTTCCATAAATGTAAAGGTTTGATCACGTCCAAGGAAGTTTTGGCTCATTACAACCCATCACTGCCAATCAGACTGGCGTGCGATGCATCCCCTTACGGCGTAGGAGCGGTATTATCACACAGATTCCCTGATGGCTCAGAACGGCCGATAGCTTTTGTGTCACGCTCATTGAACTCAGCTGAGCGTAACTATGCCCAGATCGACAGGGAAGCACTCAGCCTGGTATGGGGAGTGAAGAAATTCAACCATTACCTACACGGACAAAAATTTACCTTGTTGACTGACCATCAACCCCTCGTCTCCATATTCAACCCTAAAAAGGGCGTTCCCATTGAGGTAAGAAAAAGGAGTCTTACCATCAAGCAACTTTAAAGTAAGCTTTAAGTAACTTATAAACACACTATATACAAGAGAGGTCTTTACCATGCCTCTGGTAGAAGCCTCTTACAATACTGAACAGACCAGTATTTATACCAGTCCAACAGGAAGTGACATGACAGGAAGTGAGGTATGTACACAGTTCATAGTTCATAGTTCATAGTTCACAGTAAGTGATGACATAACTTCCCGGAAGTTATTATTATTATCACATTCTTCCCTCCTGCAGGATTAGGAGGCTGTGGTCTACCATTTGGTCTGCAGCCGCCGAACAAGGAAGAGTCGCACCCGTTTGGATTCCCGTCGTAGAGGGTCGCTGGTCCGCTTACATGCGGTTGGCCATTGGTCAGAGTCTGTGTGGCCTGGATTGCCCTGTGAAGGGTCGGGGAGATCATGGCTTCGAGTACGAGCCCCAATAGGTTCAAAGTCGGACTGCCTCTGTTCAGAGGGAGGTGCAGAGCTGGTCTGTGGTGGATCAGTACTTTCATGCGCGGTACTGGGAGGGTCGCAACCTTGAGTACGGGGTTCTACCGGCACCAAGCCAGTTGGTGTCCGATCAGGATCCTGGAGAGAGGTACCCGATAGGTCCCAAGAGTTTCCTGATGAAATGCCATCACCCGATGTCCCACTAGGTCCTGGTGGGCAGGGAGCCAGATCCCGTAATGATATGGTAGATTCTCGGCCGTCGGAATATCGTATGTTTGCATAGGTGGGGTTGGCATCGGTTAGTTCGACCTCGTCTACGAGAGGGTCATTTTTAGATGTCCGAACGTATCTTCGGAGTAATACAGGTCCAGGAGTAGTTAGCCATGACGGGAGTGATGTCCCATGAGATGAGCAACGCTGGAATCCAAAGAACCGCTCATGAGGTGTAGTATTTGTGGCTGTAGAAAGCAGGGACCGTATAGAGTGCAATGCATCCGGAAGCACTGTTTCCCATTGCTGGTCTGGTAGGCCCCGAGATCTTAAAGCGAGACGTACGGAATTCCAGATGATACCGTTATACCTCTCTACCTGCCCATTTCCGATGGGATGGTATGGTGTTGTTTTGCTTGTAGCAATTCCCCGTTCTGAGAGGTAGTCCTTGAGTTCCCTTGACATAAAGGATGGACCCCGATCTGAGTGAATATAAGCTGGCATGCCACAGAGAGAAAATACCTGCTCAAGGCAGCAGATTGCTGTGGACGCCAGCATATTGGAGCAGGGGAAGGCAAACAGAAAACGTGAATATTCGTCGATCATGGTGAGCAAATATGTGTTCCGAGTTGAAGAGGGCACTGGGCCCTTAAAATCGATGCTAAGTCATTGCATCGGTTGGGTTGCATGTATGAGTATACCATCTGAGGGGCGGAAGAACTGAGGTTTTAATTCCGCACAAAGCCGGCATTCTGAGCATATTTTCTTTACATCTCCAGTGGAAAAAGGGAGATTCCGTGATCGTACAAAATGTAGCATGCGCGTAACGCCAGGATGACACAATCCATTGTGGACATCCATGAGAGTAGAGGATGACATAGTGGAGCAGAATGCCCGTGTGAGGGTGTCCGGGGCCACATTCTCCTTGCCAGGCCGATAGAGAATGGTATAACCAAAAGAGGCCAGTTCCATCCTCCAAAGTTGTATTTTATTATTCTTAATTTTGGTTCGTTTTCGATTATCGAGCATGAAGGCGACTGATCGTTGGTCCATGATCAATGTAAAGTGCTGGCGAGCTAGAAAATGGTTCCACTTCCGTACTGCCTCTATGATGGCTGTGGCTCCTTTCTCAACCGGAGGATAATGTAGCTCGGCACCTTGTAAGGTCCTGGACATAAATGCTACAGGACGACTTTCCTGATTCAGAGTAGCCGAGATCGCCACTTCCGAGGCATCACATTCAACCACGAAAGGGAGATTCTCATCGATGGAGTGAAGAGCCGCTTTCTCCAACTGTTTTTTGAGAAGATTAAAGGCTGCAACAGCCGCTGTTCCCAGTGGAAATGATCTAGCATGCAGCAAGGGTTGGATTTTGTCCGAAAAATGAGGAATCCATTTAGCGTAGTATGCAAACAGACCGAGAGCCCGACGTAAAGAAGCCGGATTCTTAGGTGACGGGAGCTCTTGGAGCGGGCGAAGTCTTTCTGGGTCTGGCTTAATGATACCATTGCCTACGCAGTAGCCAAGGATGTTGATGGTCGGTTGCGACTCAACAGATTTGGATTCATTCAGGGTCAAATTACGGTGATGGAGGGCATCCCGAAATTTTTGGAGGTTGGCGTCGTGTTCCTGTTGATCGTGACCTGCAATGGTAATGTTATCAAGATAGGGAAAAGTGTCCCTTAGGTTTTCCTGCTTAACCAGGCCATCCATTGCCCATTGGAAGACAGCCACTCCATTAGTAACCCCGAATGGGAGGCGACAAAATTGGTACAGCCGTCCATTAGCCTCAAAGGCCGTGTACTGCTTATCTGAGACCTTCAAGGGTACCTGATGATAGGCACTTTTTAAATCGTAAGTTGAGAACACTTTGTATTCGGCCAGTTTATTAACCATATCATCAATGCGTGGCAATGGGTAGGCGTCCAAGTCGGTATATTGATTGATGGTTTGCGAATAATCGATGCATAGTCGCTGTTTGTGAGGTTTTAGAGGGTTTTTGACAATGACGACTTGAGCCCGCCAGGGCGACGAATATGGTTCGATGATATCCTCTGCTAGAAGTCGAGAGATTTCAGCCGCAATAAAAGATTGGTCTTCCTGATTAAAGCGCCGCAATTTCGTTATTATTGGTTTGCATTGAGGCGGAATACTGGCAAATAATGAGGGTTCATCAAGTGAAGCTGCTGACAATGCACAAAACGGTAATTTAGACGGTATATTAGAAATAGTAAGTCCGGGTTTGGATCCACCAAACTCAATGGTGAGTTTCTTATGCTGTTTTTGGAAGTCCAGCCCTACGAGGAGATCACTGCATAAGTCCTTGAGCACCGAAAGTCGGGTGGAGGGATACATACGACCATGAAGTATCATATCAACAACACAAAAGCCGGAGATTCTGGTATTAAGTGATGACTGAGCCATCGCAATTGCCTGGTCCGATGGGAAGACATGTAGTTTCAATTTCACAACAATCTGTTCCTTAATGAAACTATCAGTACTTCCTGAGTCAATTGAGGCATCTAATGTATGCCCTTTAATTGAAATTTTTGTGGCTGCATGAGACAGGTTCTGTGGGCAAGCAGCTGTAATTGGTGTCGTTGCACAGAGAGTGGCTAAAACTCTCGGTGTGCTTCTTCGGGAGAGAGCTCGAGAGGAAGCTTGATAGGTCCTAGCTGGAGCATCTTGATAGGCCCTAATTGGGGCAGTTCGGTAGGCCTTAGCTGGATTGGCCCTCGTAGAGGCCCTTGATAGGCAAACTTTAGCAAAGTGTCCTTTTTTTTTGCAATAACTGCAGATTGCATTGCGAGCAGGGCAGGTTTTCCTAGGGTGAAAAGCATCTCCACAAAAGAAGCACTCCTTCCTAGATTGCCAAGAGGCTGCTAAAGTGGGGTCATCCTCCTCTTCTTCATCAGAATTATCAGAATTAGATTCCCCCATGATAGGGTTCACCTGAGACCACTTGAATTGTCTGGTTGCAGCTACAGCAGCAGATCGAGATCTGGGCAGCTGATAGAGGTCTGCATTTCTCTTTGCCAAATCCAGAGAACAAGCTAGGTCAAAAGCTTTTTGTAGCTCAAGTGTTTTACTTTCTAGTAGACGCTGGCGTATAAATGGAGAGGCAATCCCGCAGATGAAAGCATCACGAATCATTTCATTGCGGTACAGCTCAGCTGAGGCTGCCTGAAAGTTACAATCTATGCTGAGCCTGCGAAGTTCTTGCAGGAATTCATCAATTGATTCCCCTGGCCCTTGTTGGGCTGTGGCCAGTAGATGTCTAGCATAGACCTCATTTGGGGTCTTGGCATACAGTTTCTTAAGTGCCCGAATCACCTCATCGTAATTATCCCATTCATCAACATATTCGAACACTTTTGGGGTCACATAATTGATAAGTATCCTCAATCTAGCAGGAGCATCCGCTTCACATTCATCCAGAAAATTCTCAAAAGTACGGTACCAATGCTTCCATACCCTGCCAGCTGCTGGTGTATTCGGGTCCAAGTCCAGACGAATAGGTCTGAGGATTCTCTCCATGATGGGTGGTTCCCTGGATCCTTAACTCCGAGTTTGTCCGAAGGTCTAGTATTTGAGAGTGTAAATACTAAGTTACTTAAATTGATGTAAGAAAAAGGAGTCTTACCATCAAGTAACTTTAAAGTAAGCTTTAAGTAACTTATAAACACACTATATACAAGAGAGGTCTTTACCATGCCTCTGGTAGAAGCCTCTTACAATACTGAACAGACCAGTATTTATACCAGTCCAACAGGAAGTGACATGACAGGAAGTGAGGTATGTACACAGTTCATAGTTCATAGTTCATAGTTCACAGTAAGTGATGACATAACTTCCCGGAAGTTATTATTATTATCACACCCATTATGACAGCACAGAGGCTACAGAGGTGGTCCCTTTTCCTAGGGGCACACCGATATGACATAGAATACAAAGGATCAAAACAGCATGGAAATGCTGACGGTTTATCGCATCTACTGTTGCCAATGGTAGAAGAGGCACCTACAGTGGACCCAGTGGAAATGTTCCACTCTACCATCGTCGAATGTCTACCAGTAACAAATTCTGCCATTGAAAAGGAAACGAGAAATGACCCGACTCTCTCACGAGTCTACGATTTAACGGTGAAGGGATGGCCAGCACATGGCGAACCACTGTTGCCAGCATTCTCGCAAAGAAGGGAACAGCTGTCAGTGTGCCGAGGAACCTTGATGTGTGGATCCAGAGTGGTGATTCCACCGAAACTCCAGGATAAAGTGCTAAAGGAGCTTCATGAGGGGCATCTGGGTGGAGTGAAAATGAAGAACTTAGCCAGAGCGTTTGTGTGGTGGCCAGGTCCAAAACGCCCCACCACAAGCCCCTCTACATCCATGGGAGTGGCCCTCATCTCCATGGCAAAGGGTACACATCGACTTTGCTGGTCCATTTATGGACTCAATGTTCTTAATCGCGGTTGATGCACACTCCAAGTGGTCGGAGGTAATAAAGATGTCCTCCACCACCACGGAAAAAAACATCACAGCATTAAGGACCATATTTGCCAGGAATGGTCTGCCTGAACAGATCTGTTCTGATAATGGACCGCAATTTGTGTCCGAAGAATTCAGGAAGTTCTTAAAAAACAATGGGGTTAAGCACTACACGTCCGCCCCATACCATCCCGCCACCAATGGATTGGCTGAAAGGTTTGTCCAGACCTTCAAGAAGGCCATAAAGGCCATGGGGAATGAAGACATAAATCTACAGCATAAGGTAGATAACTTCTTGTTTGCATCCAGGAATTCAACACATATGGTTACAAACCAGACTCCCGCCATGATGTTTTTCAATAGAAGACTAAGATGCCGGCTGGATTTGATCAAGCCAAACATCAGAAGGGACGGAGAGAACCAACAATTTCAAGGCATGAATGAAAGGCCAACTAGAACCTTCCAGATAGGTCAACAAGTTTTGGCCCGGGACTACCGTACCGAGAAATGGCAGCCTGGAACTATTTGCACACGACTAGGACCACTGATGTATACCGTGGACATTGGTGAAAGCATAATAAGGCGCCATGCTGACCAGATCATAGAGTCATCCGAAAAGGGACAACCTACACCACAACTCTATACACCTGATGATGAAGTAGAGATACCCATAGAATCTACCTCCGATCCGGTGATGCTCGAACCAGATGAACCCGACACTGGCATTCCAGCCCAATCAACCTTGCCAAAAGAACCTACTACACCACCGAAAACTACTACACCACCGAGGCATTATCCGGACCAAGTCAGGAAGCCTCCAGAGAGACTGACTTATAATTGATTAACTGCAGCAAGATGTAGATTATTGTTCTTGTAAACATGTTAATAACAATTACTTACAATGTTATGTACAGGTTATCTAAAAGGGGAGGAATTGTGGTGTATGTGCCTTTAAGAGCCCCTGTGTACTGTAATGCCGGTAATGGCCACTCAGGCTATATAAGCCTGTATAGTGTCTTGTATCTTTTAGTTCACCTCCAGACTTTGTCCAGTAAACACCTGTAAACAAACTCCTGCATTCCGTGTCTTCATCAACACACGGATACAACAGTTATAGGGACGTGAATGGATCAGAAAGATAAGTTTAGACTGGCACTCCATTCAGGCACTGACGGTGGCTGGTATCACTCCTGGCCGATTGTCAACAATCTTAGCTGACACGAAAGAGGTATTTCAACAAGAACTGGGCACTCTTAAAGGCGTAACCGCCTCGATAAAAATAGAGGAGAATGCAATTCCCAAGTTTTTCAAAGCAAGACCGGTACCATATGCAATTCGCCTAGCCGTCGAGGCAGAGCTGGAGAATCTGGAGAATGCAGGCGTGTTATCTAAGGTAGACTGGAGCAAGTGCGCGACACCCATCGTTCCTGTCATGAAGAAAACGTTAAACAATAAGTCTGAGGAGCCAAGGAAGGTTCGCATCTGTGGGGACTTCAAGGTGACGGTGAACCCAGTCCTTCACACAGTACAATATTCTCTTCCAAGGGTAAAAGATATCTTCGCCTCACTATCTGGAGGGAAGCGTTTTACAAAAATTGACCTAGCACAAGCATATTTGCAGATGGAGGTTGAAGAATCCTCCAGGAAGTATCTCACGATAAACACTCACAAAGGTCTTTACCAGTATAATCGACTGGTATTCGGAGTAGCATCAGCTCCGGCGATATGGCAAAGAGCGATGGAACAAGTCCTGCAAGGGATTCCGGGGACTCAGTGTTACTTGGACGAAATCCTAGTAACAGGTTGTGGTAAACCACGTTCACTATCGTATCACTGTTAGTAGTTAGCACTGTTCACCACTGTTCGTTATAACTGTATCACTGACCACTATTGTATCACGGTACGAGGTCGCCTCTTGCCACACTGCTATACCTGGGATGACCACTGCCGACTCCGCCTTGGCTCCACCCACCAGGCCAGGTATAAAGGTGAGCGACTGGCTGGTATTCCTCCTGCTTGGATCGGATCACCCACGAGAGTGGGCTCTGTTATTTAGTCAATAAAAACCTTTAGTCACCTTCGTAACTCTTCGCCTTTTATTGGAGGAATTGATAGGTATATCAATTTTATTGACTAAATTTAATGATGTCCGACAACGAGTCACAACCGGCGGAGGAGCCACCAGCGCAGCTCCCAGGAGCACAGCCACACCAGCCAGCTTGGCTGCGAGCCCTCAGACCGCCGTACCTGGACCTGAACCCACGAGCAGCAAACTCAGCCGCAGACTTTAAACACTGGCTGGTCTGCTTCGAATCATACCTGAGAGAATCCAGCGTCCCTCAGGCATCCAAACTAAGTGTCCTGCAGGCACAACTGAGCCCGAGAGTATACACTCTCATCGAGGACATGACTACCTACGAGACCGCCATCAACCTGCTGAAACAGAAGTACCGGACCCCGGTAAACTACATGTACGCTAGGCACCTCCTAAGATCACGGCCGCAACAGCCAGGAGAATCAGTAGCCGAATTCTCACAGGCGCTATATGCACTCGCCAGGAACTGTGACTTTAAATCGGTGTCGGCAGCCGAAAATACTGAAGATAATATCCGCGACGCATTCCTGAAAGGCCTACGGTCCGAGTACTCACGGCAAAGACTGCTGGAAGCTAAAGACCTCAGCATGGAAAAAGCTGAAGCCCTCGCTATCTCCCTGGAAGTGGCCCACCAAGATCAGGAAGCATTCACCAGGTACTGCTCGCGACCCTGGGACTCGGGCCCGACCCCTACCACAGCACCCTTCCCAGCGCCGCCCCCGGGACCTACCTCTGCGTCGGCGTCCCGGACCCGACCGGCCCCGCCACCCCCGGCACCGGCCCCGACATCGGGCATCCGCGATCGGGCCGCCGGCTTTTTTTTTTGTGGCCAGGAGAAGCACCCGAGGTCGCGCTGCCCAGCCAAGAACTCCATATGCAAAACCTGCCTGAAGAAAGGCCACTTCTCCAAGGCCTGAAGGAGCGGATCCTCAGAGGCCAGCAGTGCCGCATGCGAACTATGGGGGCGGCCATCTTCGTTTAGGGCAACTGAGGCCAGCATCCCCACACATGAGTCATGGGGGCGGCCATCTTTGTTTAGGGCAACTGAGGCCAGCATCCCCACACATGAGTCATGGGGGCGGCCATCTTTGATTAAGGCAACCGACCCCAATAGTGCCTCATGGGGCCCTACCTCGTGGGAGACGCCATTTTACTCACCACGCCCGACCGCCTTGCCCGCAGATGACAACGACTCGCTCAGCTACACACTAGCTTCCGTCACCCTGGACCAAGCCCGCCCGCACCATCTGTCCAAGTCAATGATGGACATCAAAGTGAAAGGCCACGCCACGACCTGCCTGTTCGACAGCGGAAGCACGGAGAGCTTCATCCACCCAGACACGGTGAGCCACTACTCCCTCTCTGTCCTACCAACGTGCAGCCGAATCTCGATAGCATCGAGGTCCCACGCCACGGACATCAGCGGCTACTGTGTCGTGACCCTGTCGGTTAAGGGCACGGAGTATAAAAACTTTAAACTCCTCCCCCTCCCCCATCTCTGCGCTGCCGTCCTACTAGGGCTGGACTTCCAATCCCACCTCCAAAGCGTAACCCTAGCATACGGTGGACCCCTCCCCCCACTCACAGTCAACAACCAGCAAACGTTAAACCGCCCACCGCGTAACACCTGCAGCCTCTCCACCCTCAAGGTCCCGCCACCCTCTCTGTTTGCTAACCTTACCCCTGACTGCAAACCCGTCGCTACCAAGAGCAGGCGGTATAGCGCCGGGGACAGAGCCTTCATTAGCTCTGAGGTGCGGCGCCTCCTGAAAGAGGGCATTATCGAGGGGAGCAGCAGCCCCTGGCGTGCCCAGGTCGTGGTCGTTAAGACCGGCGATAAAAACCGCCTGGTCATCGACTACAGCCAGACCATAAACAGATATACCCAGCTGGACGCATACCCCCTCCCCCGCATATCTGACATGGTCAATCAGATTGCACAGTATAAAGTATTCTCGACCATCGACCTGAAGTCGGCCTACCACCAACTCCCTATCCACCCTGAGGACCGCCAGTATACCGCCTTCGAGGCGAATGGGCGCCTATACCACTTCCTTAGGGTCCCCTTCGGTGTCACTAATGGGGTCTCGGTCTTCCAAAGGGAGATGGACCAGATGGTTGACCAGAACGAACTGCAGGCTACATTCCCCTACCTAGATAACGTCACTATCTGCGGCCGCGACCGGCAGGAACATGACGCGAATCTCGAGAAATTCCTCTGTACGGCCCAACGGCTGAACCTCACCTACAATAAGGAGAAATGCGTGTTTAACACCACGCGCCTTGCCATCCTCGGCTGCGTAGTGGAGAACGGAATCATCGGCCCCGACCCAGAAAGAATGCGCCCCCTCATGGAGCTACCCCTCCCCCACTGCCCTAAAGCACTTAGGAGAACCCTGGGGCTTTTCGCCTACTATGCCCAATGGGTACCCAATTACGCGGACAAAGCCAGACCCCTCCTGAAAGCCACTTCCTTCCTCCTCACGGAAGAGGCGTGCGCGGCCTTCTCCCTCATTAAGGGAGACATAGCCAAGGCCACGATGCACGCAGTGGACGAGTCCATCCCCTTTCAGGTGGAGAGCGACGCATCCGACTTCGCCTTAGCCGCCACCCTAAACCAGGAGGGGAGGCCAGTGGCCTTCTTCTCAAGGACCCTACAGGGCCCCGAGATCCGACATTCGTCGGTCGAGAAAGAGGCCCAGGCGATCGTGGAGGCAGTACGGCGCTGGAGGCACTACCTGGCAGGCAAACGATTTACCCTCCTCACCGACCAGCGTTCGGTGGCTTTCATGTTTAATAACAAGCTGAAGGGCAAAATCAAGAATGACAAGATTTTGAGATGGAGAATCGAGCTCTCCACCTACGATTATGAGATCTTGTACCGGCCAGGCAAGCTGAACGAATCCCCTGATGCCATGCGCCAGCGCGCATATCGATAGGCTTCAGACCCTCCATGACCAGCTCTGCCACCCCGGAGTCACCAGACTCTACCATTTCATTAAGGCCCGCAACCTGACCTACTCCATCGAGGAGGTCAGGACCATGACCAGGAACTGCCAGACCTGTGCGGAGTGCAAACCGCACTTCTATAGGCCGGACCGAGCAAGCCTGATCAAGGCCACCCGCCCCTTCGAGCGCCTGAGCATCGACTTTAAGGGGCCCCTCCCGTCCTCTGACCGTAATGTGTACTTCCTCAACATCGTTGATGAGTACTCCCGTTTCCCCTTTGCCTTCCCCTGCCCCGACATGACCAGTAGCACGGTCATTAAGTGCCTGAATGCCCTCTTCGCCTTGTTCGGGTTCCCGAACTATATACACAGCGACCGGGGCTCCTCCTTCATGAGCGAGGAACTCCGGCAATTCCTCCTAGAGAGAGGTATTGCAGCAAGCAGGACCACCAGCTACAACCCCAGAGGTAACGGTCAGGTGGAAAGAGAGAACGCGACGGTATGGAAGGCCGTCCTCTTAGCCTTAAAGTCTAAGGGCCTCCCAACCTCCCGCTGGCAAGAAGTCCTCCCGACAGCGCTGCACTCCATCCGGTCATTACTTTGCACGGCCACTAACACCACCCCCCATGAACGAATGTTCGTTTTCCCCAGGAAGTCGACTACGGGAACCACTCTACCAACCTGGCTGACCGCCCCGGGGCCGGTCTGGCTGCGGAAACACGTGAGGACCCATAAAACGGACCCCCTGGTCGAGAGGGTGAACCTCCTGCACGCCAACCCCCAGTACGCCTACGTGGCGTACCCAGACGGGCGGGAGGACACTGTCTCCCTACGAGACCTCGCACCCTCAGCCGATCCGGAAACACCGCCACCACCCCCCCCAACCTCGGTCCAGGTAGACGGCATGCCGGAACCCCACGAGCCCTCGCCGACCACGCAAACACCAGCATCAACACCGGATAAGGCACCAGCACCGGATAAGGCAACACCACCGCTGCGGCGATCGGAGAGGCTTACGAAACCTCCGGACAGACTGACCTACCAGAATTGGTAGTACACTTCACCCCGCCGGACTTAATTCTAAACAAGGGGTGAATGTGGTAAACCACGTTCACTATCGTATCACTGTTAGTAGTTAGCACTGTTCACCACTGTTCGTTATAACAGTATCACTGACCACTATTGTATCACGGTACGAGGTCGCCTCTTGCCACACTGCTATACCTGGGATGACCACTGCCGACTCCGACTTGGCTCCACCCACCAGGCCAGGTATAAAGGTGAGCGACTGGCTGGTATTCCTCCTGCTTGGATCGGATCACCCACGAGAGTGGGCTCTGTTATTTAGTCAATAAAAACCTTTAGTCACCTTCGTAACTCTTCGCCTTTTATTGGAGGAATTGATAGGTATATCACAGGTGAAGATGACAGTGAACACCTTGCCAACCTAGAGCAGGTGCTCACTAGACTGCGTGAACATGGGCTACGAGCCAACCGCCCCAAGTGCGAAGTATTGGCTCACTACAACCCATCACTACCGATAAGACTGGCATGTGATGCGTCTCCCTATGGCATTGGGGCGGTACTGTCACGTAAATTCCTTGATGGTTCAGAGAGGCCGATAGCTTTTGCGTCATGCTCGTTAACTTCAGCTGAGCGTAACTACGCCCAGATTGACAGAGAGGCCCTCAGCCTGGTGTGGGGGGTGAAGAAGTTCAATCACTACCTGCACGGTCAGAAATTTACTCTACTAACTGATCACCAACCTCTCGTCTCCATTTTCAATCCTCAGAAGGGCGTCCCAATAATGACGGCACAATGGCTGCAGAGGTGGTCCCTTTTCCTAGGGGCACACCAATATGACATCGAGTACAAAGGAACTAAACAGCATGGGAATGCTAATGGATTGTCGCGCCTACCATTGCCGACGGTGGAAGAAGAACTGGCAGTGGATCCAGTGGAGTTATTCCACTCGACTATAGTCGAATGTCTCCCTGTGACAAATGCAAACATAGAAAAGGAAACACGAAATGACCCGACACTCTCCTGGGTCTATGATTTAACGGTGAAGGGATGGCCAGCACATGGCGAACCACTGCTGCCAGCATTCTCGCCGAGAAGAGAACAGCTGTCAGTGTGCAGAGGAACCTTGATGTGTGGATCCAGAGTAGTAATTCCACCCAAATTGAAGGATAGAGTGCTCAATGAGCTTCATGAGGGTCATCTGGGAGGGGTAAAAATGAAGAACTTAGCCTGAGCGTTTGTGTGGTGGCCGGGAATCGATAGAGAAATCGAAGAGATGACCAAGAGCTGTACAGGATGCCAGAAGGTCCAAAACGCCCCACCACAAGCCCCTCTACATCCATGGGAGTGGCCCTCATCTCCATGGCAAAGGGTGCACATTGATTTTGCTGGTCCCTTTATGGACTCGATGTTTTTAATTGCGGTGGATGCACATTCAAAGTGGCCAGAGGTAATAAAAATGTCCTCAACCACCACAGAAAAAACTATCACAGTCTTACGAACCATATTCGCCAGGAATGGGCTGCCTGAACAGATTTGCTCTGACAATGGACCACAGTTTGTTTCTGAAGAGTTCCGGAGGTTCTTAAAGAACAATGGTGTTAAGCATTACACATCCGCCCCATATCATCCAGCCACAAATGGATTGGCCAAGAGGTTTGTTCAAACATTCAAGAAGGCTATCAAGGCAATGTGTAATGAAGATATACCCCTACAACACAAGGTGGATAACTTCTTGTTTGCCTACCGGAATGCAACACATGCGGTTACCAACCAAACTCCTGCCATGATGTTCTTCAATCGAAGACTACGATGCCACTTGGATTTGGTTAAGCCAAACGTCAGAAGAGATGTGGAGAACAGGCAGTTTCAGAATATGAATGCAAGGCCGACCAGGAGTTTTAAGATAGGTCAACCAGTTTTGGCCCGGGACTACCGCACAGAGAAATGGCAGCCAGGAACGATCTGTACATGGCAAGGACCTCTAATGTATATCATGGACTTGGAGAGAGCATTGTAAGACGCCATGCCGACCAGATTCTAGAGTCACTGGAAAACATCAACTCCACACCACGATCTGATACACCTGGCGATGAAACCAAAGTACCAATTGCATCTACCGCAGAATCGGTGATATTGGAAGCAGACGAACCAAACAACGACATTGATCCCGACTCAACTTTGCCAGAAGAACCTGATATCCCAAAGAGACGTTATCCAGACAGAATCAGGAAGCCTCTTCAAAGACTGAACTTATAATTGCTTAACTTCAACCAATGTATCTAGCAACCGTAATTGTAATTGTAATTAGTTATTATTTAGTTGTTAAATGAATGTTATGTACTGTTTATCTAAAAGGGGAGGAATTGTTGTGTATGTACCTTTAAGGGAATAACTGGTCTCAGACTGCAGTACCAGCAGTGACCACCCCTGTATAAAAGGCCCTAGCAGGCTTCTGTAGTTTCAGTTTCCAGGTTGTCTCCATTCAGTAAAGACTTGTTATAATCAACTCCTGCAGTCCATGTCTCAATTATACACGGACATAATAGGTTCCCCGTCTACGCTGACCTCAAACCCGTTGACCCTCCCGCAGTCGTGTTTATGTGTGGAAGATGTGGCTAGGTGGGCTCGCACAAATGCCTGGAACTCCTTCGGGGGTATTACTGACCATGAGCTCGAGGTTATAACCCTCCTTAGGCTTCATGGTGCACAGGGTCCCCTTCCCTTCTTTCCCTGGGATGACTACTACTTCGCCTTCCTTTCCTGTACTTGCCCCCCAAAGGCAATGATTTCTTAAATCCACCAGGATCCCGTGGCCTACAATAAAGTCGGCTCCCAGGATCCATTTTCCACCCTCCTGTTCCCACTTCGTTAGGATAAAGGGCCACTTAGAGCGGAGTGTTCCTAAACGAATGGAGAGCGGGATGGAAAATGAGCCAGCCTGTTCTTTACCTGTGAATCCCTACAGACTGTATGGGACCCCACTAGATAGAGGTGAGTTGGTGGGGTTAGCTGAATGGACCACAGTGCATGATGCCCCCATATCCAACAGGTAGGTCCCCTTCACCTTTTCTACCTCCATCTCCACGAGGGGTCTCTTCCATACATCGTACCAAAGGGAACACAGGTAAACATGCTGCGCTGGCTCTAGTCAGGGCTGTGGGTTGGATGGGGCTGACGGGGTCAGAGCACGGGTAACGGCTGCTACTCTCCCTTGGCCAGTCAATAAGGACCTCCTGGTGTCCAAAAATGACTCGACCGCGGCGGGAGGGATTATTTCCCTTGTTATCTTTCCAAGGGTTTTTGCACTCCTTCCTCCAGTGTCCATCCTTCCCACACCCGTAACAATTGAGCTTAGCACTGGAAGGGTTATTCCCTTCCTGATGCCACTCCTTCCTACCCTGTCCGGGTTTTACTTCATGCACCTTCCCCTTAGGTGGGTGTGCATCGGTTCCCCTACCGTTCTTATAGGCTAGGGTCAACTGTCTGATCACCGTAAGTTCGGTTGTCAGGGGATTCCTAGGGTCGAACCAGACTTCCGCCTTGGCCCGGACCTGTGGCAAGCTCTTTACCACCAGGCAATGGAGCCAGTGGGCCAGCTGATCCCGGTTCAGGAACACCCGGTTAGATGCCCCCGGACAGGCACTGCTGTATACCGGCCATAACCTGTCCGCGAAAGCCTGCGGGGTTTCCCCTGCGAGCTGCACTGTCTTCTCCACATGGGAGAAAGGACTTCCCCCATTCATCCCCATGGTCTCCAGAACTTCATCCCTGAGCTCCTCATACCCGCTCTGCCCCCTCATACATTCATCAGAGAGGGACTGGAGGAGCCTACTTGTAAAGTCTGTGGGTTGTGCAGTTAATAAATACACAGACTTCAGAAGTAACAAACAAACAGGTCTTTACTATTCGAAGGTCCGGGCGAATCTGCCCCAGCAATCCTGCCACAACACTTATATACTGGTGTGGTCACTATCGGTATTACAGTATACAGAAGCCAAACAAATCATGCCACACCTAAAGTAGTTCTCTTAAAGGTGAACGGTTACATTCAATAGTTCCCTTAAAGGTAGACGGGTACATACACTACAATCCTCCCTTTTTAGCTTATTACTTACAGCGTCTCCGTTAAACATACATATCTTCAACTTCCTATAAACAAATTACAGATATAATCTCGGTGGAGTCAATGTCATATAAAACAATTTACAGATATAATCTCGGTGGGAACAGTTCACAGGTTCAGTCTCTGCGGAAACAGTTCATAGATTCAGTCTCTGATCTTGACTCGTTCCGAACAACATTTCTTTGGTGTAGCCGGCTCACCTGGCTAGCGTGACTCCTCCATAGCCTTTTTCTTGACGTAACAGCTTGAACTTTCGTCCTGTTGAACCAGCAGTGCGGACTTTTACAACCAACTGGCTGTCTTGACATTTTCCAGTTTTTCAACTAATTTAGCTCCTTTCGTAGTGTTCCGCCTGAGATGGTAGAAGTGCTAATATTTTAGACAGTTATTATCTTCTGCTTCTTCTTTTTCTTTTCTGCCTTTTTGAAACTCTCGGAGCTCCTTTCTTGGCTGCCAGCTGTAGCGCCACCAACTCTCTATGTTCCTTAGACCTTAAGTGCTTCCTCCGGCTTTCAGCACTTTGGGAGTTTTCATCACAAGCTGGGCAGACCACATCCTCGTAATATTCAGTGTCACTCAACAGGTCATGGTAATATTCGGGTTCGTCCTGAGTTAGGCCAGCGAGAGAGCCTTCTTCTTCCTCCTCACCCGTCTGGACGTTGGCTGACGGTGGTTCCTTCCCTAGACATCTTTCTTGAAAAGACTTCTTCATGCATTCATATTCATCCCGCTCTTCCTGGGTTGTCTGCCATTCCTTCCCTACTGACCTCATTTGTGAGTTCAATACCTTCCCTTCCACCGGGGATTGCGGTATCAGGCTATTTAATCCTTCTACTGAAGCAGCTGTTTCAACATTCTTCTGTTCACATTGACGTGATTCAACGAACTCTTCATAGAGTAAACTGTAACACAAAATCTGTGTTGCCACCTCAGTTATTTCTGTAACTTTTGGGAGCTCCGAATTCCTTCCCTTTGCAGATTGAAGCTCGTGTTCCCATTGTGGAGTCTTGCCTCTCAGCATGTGAAGGAGTTGGCTGACCGTTAACTCTTCCGCGGGGACTCTGTGGATCAGAGTCTTCACCATTTCATCCACCTTTCCCTCCAATGCTTTCACCTTCCTTTCCTCTTGTACTTTGGTTTCAAGCGCTCGAAGAAGTTGCGCCTTGATGCTCCCAAGCTCATGTTCAGAGCCCATTCTTACAGTCTCTGTGTTTCTTACAGTTTCCTTCCCTTCCACTGAAAGGATTCCCAGTTGACTCTACTCTTCAAGTCGTTGAACCTCGGTCATTGCCGCCTCATATTTGTCTTGGGTTTCCTCCAATATTTTTATGAGTTCTTGGACATCTTGTCTTTCATGTTCTGCCATGTCTTTCACCGCTAAATTCTCATCTATGGATGGAACTTCTACCGATGAGTCTGTCTTGGCCTTGAGCTCATCAAGAATTTCCTGCAGCCTTTGGACTTCTTGCTCATGTTCAAACTTTAGTTGTTCATATGTTTCTACTGAAACTAGCTTTTCGGAGGTTGCTGAGTTAATCCCCTCCAGAATTGTAGCCTGGGCCTGTTCATACTGTTCTTTCCACTTCTCACACTCTGCTTGTAAGGAGTCGTAGAGAAGAACTGGAATAAAATCCCGGCTTCCTGAAGATTCCTCTTCATTTGCTTCTTTCGCAATTTCCTGTTGGAGTTCAGCCAAGGCTGCTATGCTATCTGCCTCTTGAAGTCTCACTGCCATCAAATCTTCTTTATTCTTGCAGTCTATCTCAGTCATTTTCCCTTTATTTTCATTTAACTGAGTGATAAGCTCCTCTTGCAACATGGCCACATTATTCACATCAGGTAAAGAAGTGTTTCTCTTTTCCATGTCCAAGATTTTTTTCTGCATCTCTTTAAGTGCACACTGCGATTCAGCTTCTCTTAACCTTGCCTGCACTAGCTCCGTCTCCAATTGCAGAACAAAATCCTCAGTGTAGCGTGGTTTGCCTTTATGCTGTATCTCTAGATCATGCAAATATTCTAACTCCTGAACATCATAAGGGAGGTGTGATCGGTAATTGGTCACGATGGCTCTATGGTCGCTCTCTGCTTGAGCCAGCAGGTTCTGTTGTCTTTCCAGACTCTCCCATTCGGTGTCATAGAACTTTTTCATTGTTTTCATCTCCTGTACGAGACGGTAACTTAATTGTTCGAATTGTTGTCGTACTTTAAAATAACGTTGAGTTCGAGCTCGGTGTTCCTCCGTAATGCATATGTCTGTGACTTGAACAGACTCAGAATTCTCTGTCTTTATGCACGCCATCGTTTTTCCAACCTTAGTCAGTGAGTTCATGTTAATCTTGTTTTTCATACGTGGGCTGGACTTATCGTCTTCCGGCTCAGAGTCTGAGCTGCTTGTCTGCATCGAGTCCTCACTCGTCATTGCTTGTAGGTAGTGCCATTCCATGTCTATTTTCTTGATCCACTCCCATCCTAGAAGTGGTGGTCCTCCCTCATGTAGTACATACAAGTTCATTCTTGGGTGTTCTTTACCCCTATCTCTCACCTTGACTCTTATTTTTCCCATGGGGTATACTTTATGCCCCGTGTATGTCTGCAATACGAACTTGGTATCTCTTAAGGGTATGTGTGAGAATAGCCGGTGGTAATCCCCTCGATTTATGACTGATACAGCTGATCCAGTGTCCAACTCCATTTTCACTTGGACTCCAGCTATTTTTAGCATGACCCAGATAGTTTGTAGGTCAGCTTCCTTACTCACATGGTGGATACTCAGACTACCCAGCTCCTGGCCGTTTGGATCTGAGTCTGGATTCTGTTCGTCTGAACTCTTCTCAGCCCCCTTGTATACCTTGTTGTACTTTTCTTGTGATGGCTTCCTTTGGTTGTTGGTCTTCTTCCCTGACCGGCATACCTTAGCGATGTGACCCAGTTTGCCACATTTCCTACATTCTTGGTTCTTAAACCAGCATTGATTCTGGTCGTGTGTTGTCTTCCCACAACGATAGCATTTTGTTGTACTCGAGGTAATTTGGTCCACCCCGAGCGCCGCCGCCTTTAGTTGCATTTCCGCCGTTCCTTTCGCTGCGGCTTCGTGTGATGCGGCTATAAGGACAGCCCTGTCAAGTGTAAGGTCGTTCTCTTCTAGTAGGTGCTTTTGCGTCCCTTCCTTGGACAATCCGCCTACGAACTTGTCTCGCAGTGCCTCTGTCAGATTCCCTCCGAACTGGCAGTATTTCGCTAGCCTACACAGTTCGACCAAGTATTCTGCGTTGTTTTCGTCTTTCCGTTGCGTTCTTGCATAGAATTTGAATCGTTCAGCCAACATCAACGGTGTGGGGTTCAAGTGGTCCTTCAGAACAACCACAATCTCTTCGAAAGACTGATCCGCTGGTTTAGCTGGTGCTAGTAAATCCTTCAAGAGCCCGTATGTCTTTGCGCCCATCGAGTTTAACAATGTTATCGCCTTGTCGTCTTCCTCTATTTTGTTGGCTTCACAATAGATCTCGATGCGTTCCACGTACGTGGCCCAGTCTTCTATCTCAGAATTAAAATCATTAATATTCCCTCGCTTAGGCATCTTTCTTCCCTTGGGAGCAGCACCAGTATTTCTTTAAGTATTCTTATTTATTTGTTTATTTCTAAGATGGCGGTTTTCCCGCGAATATGGCGGTTTCCCGCTCTTCCTTTCTCTCCCCGCCCACTTCAATGGCGGTATGTCAATCAAGATGGCGGTTTTCCCGCGAAAATGGTGGTTTCCCGCTCTTCCTTTCTCGCCCCGCCCACTTCAATGGCGGTTTCCCGCTTCTGGCGTCTTCTCCGCCTAATGGCGGCTTCCCGCGCTTCTTCCCGGTGGAAGGGGTACGCTTCCCCCCACAGCGGACAGGTTCAGCCGCTGGCTGGCTGCCGCACAGCTCCCCTTACTCGGCTATGTCTTTTCCTCCCGCCCGCACGGTTCTACCGGCGCTGGGTACACCCCGTTAACGGAGGACAGTTCAGCCGCTGGACTGGCTCTCGCGCAGTCTCTCTCTCCGTACCCGGCTCTGTCGCTCTCTCACCCGCACGTTCGGTGTTACCGGCCCTGGGTACCCCGTTGGTGGAGAACAGCTCAGCCGCTGGACTGGCTCTCGCGCAGTCTCTCACCCCGTTTTCGGCTGTGTCTCTCACCCACTCCCGCACGTTCGGTTTTGCCGGCTCTGAGTACCCCGTTGGTGGAGAACAGCTCAGCCGCTGGACTGGCTCCTCGCAGTCTCTCTCTCCGCACCCAGCTCTCACCCGCACGGTTCCCGTTCGCCTCCCCAGCCCTCTCGCAGACCGGTGTTTCCCTCCTCGGCTGCGGCTGGGTTTCTCTTCCCGCGCCTACTCGCAGGCTCAGCACTTCGTGGCTGCGGTCGCTGCCCGGATTTTTCCCGCCGATCGCGGTCCGGCTGTCACCCGACGCCGTTGGACCCGACTTTTGGCCGGCACAGCTCCCCCTCGACCGAGGTCGAGTGCTCTGCCCTTATCCTCCGGATACTTCTACACCTTCCCCTACTCACAGTCTCTTCGGCCGCCTTGTTTCTTGCTGGTCGGCTCACTCCGCACCGTGGCAGAAGGGTAGTCAGTGCCTGTTGCTGATACAGCTTTTGTTGTTAGTCTTCCTGCTTTCTGTTGTTGCAGCCTCGTGTTTTCTTTTGGTAGCACGACGAGGGCGGTTGTCTCTCTTCGACGCTCTTCGTTGCTTTTGGTAATCTTGCCGCAGGGTACGATCGGACTCGTCGCCACTGTAAAGTCTGTGGGTTGTGCAGTTAATAAATACACAGACTTCAGAAGTAACAAACAAACAGGTCTTTACTATTCGAAGGTCCGGGCGAATCTGCCCCAGCAATCCTGCCACAACACTTATATACTGGTGTGGTCACTATCGGTATTACAGTATACAGAAGCCAAACAAATAGTGCCACACCTAAAGTAGTTCTCTTAAAGGTGAACGGTTACATTCAATAGTTCCCTTAAAGGTAGACGGGTACATACACTACACTACTCTCCAAAGAGAACAGCAGCATTTTGGCCTGCTCAGGATCATCGCACTCGTTGACGCTGGCTGCCTGTTCTACTTCCCTGAAGTTGACCGAGGGGTCCCCTTTTTCGGTGACCCTTGGGATATGGCTCACCATAGCCTTAAGCTGTTGGGTGTTATAGGGTAATACGAACTGGTTTTGGAGGTGTCCCTCGCCCTCGCCATTAATGGGTGGGCCGAACCTCTGATGCCGGGCTGGGCACATCGGGCCTGGTTCCAGCCTCTCTCGTGGGGGTTGTTCCACCTCCGCTTCTACCCCTGACTCCACCCCCCCTTGCCGCCAGACCTCGCTAAAACCTGGCGCTACGGGTGGTGGTTGCGAGCCCTCCTGTTCCTCAACTGGGTCGTCCCTTGGCACTACCTGCGGTGTCTGAACCGTTCTCCCCTCGTTCCCTGTAAAATCTGCCTGGCCTGCCTTCGGGCTTATGAGGCACAACATGCCCTTTGCCTTCCTTAGGGCCAGACTCAGATTCTCTATCTGTTCCTTGCAGGGGCCATGATCTGCATCTTCAAACCCCTGTTCGCTTGCCAACTTATAGGCTGCCTTTACTTCTTTTACCTTCTCCTCCTGCTCTCTTACTTGTCTCGCTAGGCGGGCATTCTTTTCCCGCAACCTCAACTCACTGCTCTTGGCTTCGGTGACCTGGCACTGTAGGTATTCCAACCTGGCCTTATGTTCTCCCATTAATTGTACCCTTTCCTGATTCAGGGCCTGCAATGCTACCAGTAACTTCTCCCCTGCTAGAGCCTTGTCCTGGACCACCAGGGCTGACTCCCTTACCTCGGCTGCCTGTGCTGGAACAAGCCTGTCCAAAAGCTGGACCTGCTTCTTGAAGCACATCAGCCAGACTGGCTTCTCTATGGATTTCTTGTGCTCCTTCCCTTCTGTCCACTTAGCTGCGGCATCTACCGGATGCCCAGCCTTTAACAGATTGGTGATCCAGTTCTTCGTGATAGTCACCTTGCTGAACACATAGTCAGAAATCCTTTCCTCCATTATGGTTTGCTCTTCCGAACCATTGTCTACTGTATCACACCCCTGTTGCCGGTGTCCTGCCGCAGTCGCCTTTTCTGTAGGGGGTTGGCGTGTGCCCAGTCATCTCTGCCCCTGACTGTCTCTGAGCGGTTCAAATTGCTCCCACACCCCTGGGTTCTAGGCACTTAGGTACAGGCGGCGATACAGAAATAGAGTAGACAACTGGTTTGGTGCAAGAAAACCGTATTTTTATTAAAGGAACAATAAAATCACAACACTGAAAATTACTAGAATAATTACAGGCATATAAAAGTACACTTATTTGGGAATGGGGAACACACGGCACATCGAGGGAACAAACACATTAAAAATCCCCCTAATCTTGTCCCACCCCCATTACCTAACTAGATTAAGCTACGAGGGGCCAGGGATTTATGCTCACCAATGGGTTTCCTTTTTACGGTTTGAAACCTGTCGATTAAGCTGGTTGTGGTTTTGGGGTTTGCTCTGTGTCCTTTGGGGCCTGCCGTCATCACGTGGTCCCAGGGCGCGGCGGTGGAGTCATCTGCGTAATGTACCCTCTTTTTCCTCCGTTAGAGATAGGGAGTAAAGTCTTTGTTGGGTACTTTATTTTGCAGAATGGTTGTTCTTCTGGTGGTGGTCTGGCCTCCAAAGGTTTTGTTGCGGGTGGGATTCGGTTGGCGGTCTATAGTGTTAACTTGATTTTTCTACCAATGCTTCGAACGCCAGCTTATAACTGGACCGGGGTGTGTGCCCGCTCGTCCCCAACGCTTCTTTTCACTGCCCTTCTCTGCGTATCGGTTTTTGCCATTTGTCTCGTCTCGCTTGCCCATTTGCGGCCCCGTGTGTCCTGTGCATGTTTGATTCGGGTCCCGTTCTCCTCCCGTGTTTGGCCCCCAGTGTTGTAATGGGCGTCCTCGGTGTCGAGCAGCGCGGGGAGGGAGGAGAGGGAGAAGGGACCAAGCGAAGAGGCAAGAGACCTTGGCTACCGGTGGGCCTACAATTATACCCGGTTCTTCACCCCTTATCTGCGCGCCAAATCAGGTCAGTTCTTTGTCTAATTTTGGCGGGCTCGTCTAAAGTGATTACAGTCATTCTCTTTAATGGGTTTTGGGGCGGTTGTCTCCTTGTTTAATGGCTTCAATATCCTGGCTGTTTGTTATTTATGAAATGTAATTGTCTTTTTCCTGTCTTGGAAGCTACTTTGAGCTGTTACCGATTATTTATGCAGAAAGTTAATGGCCTCAAGATTACATCTATCCTGAGTTAAACTGTTTTCAAGATGAAGAATGCATATTCTGTGTTTACCTAGCTGTCTGGCTTTAGAAAATGACAAAGCCTTTCACAGATCCATGCATGTTAGGTTTCGTTTCAGGATTTGAAAGGGCCTGCCTTTTGCAGGACCTTGCTTTTAAAATCCTGCAGGCCTTGGTCACAAGGTTCCAGAAGCCACTTTGGGTACCCTTTTTTTAATAACTTGTCCATACAGGGTCCCTTTATCCATAACTTTCGGGGAATGTGGGAATTTTGAGAACCCTACTCTTGGAGCATGTGACAACTTCAGGGGCATCAGTAGCAGAGCCCTAAGTTGCACAGCTGCCAGGCCCAGTTGCAGTATCTTTCATGGATGCTCAGATTGCTGGTATACAAGTCTTTGGCTCCAAACTACAATGGGCTCTCTTGTTCAACTTCAGCAGGCTGGATGGCTGGCTTGAAAGAACCTTGAAGTAGGGACATCATTACTGCACACAAATCTGCTCAGTGGACAGGCTGAAGGAGTTGTCAGCAGCAGTGGTAAGGCTGTTGTAGGCACAGATGAGGCTGCTGTCTCTACACACAGCATTTAGGGGCCGAGTAGCTTGTTTACGTTAGTCATATCAGGCATTCTGGCCGGAATCAGCTGAACCAGCACAAAAGATGGGGGAATTTTAAACGTGAGTTATGCCCAAAACCGCTTACGTTTGTGTTTACCCCTGATTCAAGGTTCAATTTGCTCAAATCAGGCCCCGCCCACAAAACAAGTCACACCCCCAGGTGGAAATTGCGAGATTCTGCCAATTGCGCTAGTACGCAAAGTCTCTTCAAATTGTGCTCATTTTCTTAGGTGCACAGGCACCAGTAGGCAAGTTTATAAGTCTTTTCATATCAAAAAATAATGAATTTACTAATAAACTGACTAGTGTACACTAATGAAACAATTAAATGGTTCAGAATAGGCTTTTAAAGTGATTTTTAGTGATTCTAAATCAGGTTACTCACAGGTGGTGGACTGGACACCCTTATTAAAAATGCCTATTTTTTGGTGATAAATCTATTTTCAGCTGTATTAATAAAACAGCACCAGATTACCACTCTTAAATATATCAAGGAATATTTGTTAATAGAAAGTCAGAAAAGAAATGATAGCGTTCTATTACGCTGACCGATTGCGCTGGTTCATGGAAGATTTTACATTTGTGATTATGCAAATGAATTTTAGTGCAAGCCTGAACTGTAACTTAACCAGCGATTTCAAATGTATTTTGGGTGCAATTTTCCCATTGCGCCAATGCAGAAACTCTACCCCCACATCTAGAGTCCAAGTGTAAGTGAGGGTAGGTGTGTCTGAGAGTTGGCAGTACCTGCCAGCCACTCCATCGATTGATGTGTCTAAAGCAGTTGGAGAGCCATCTCAAGAAACTGCACAGGGGCACCTAAATCCCAACCGGATTCCATTGAAACACCATTCCTTCCACAGGGGAAAGACTTAAAAGGAATTAAACAGCAAACAAAACACACCAGCACCAAGGGGCACCACTGTGGTAACACCCAGTGACAATCACACATGACGCAATGCAGGTTCATATTGATTGCAGAGAGTTTGGAGGTAATTTTAACCCCAAGAATGGGTAAGGTTTGGGTTGGGTGAGAAGTTAAAATTTTGAAGAATTTCAAACCCGAACCCAACCCGACTCCAACCTGCCCACTTCTGGTTTTAACCAAGGCAGGATTTGGTGGGATGGGGTGGGGGGGGGCGGCGAGGGGGGGTGACCAATCCACTCTCAGGAGGCGGGTTGGTCAGTAATAGCTTTTAAGGAGGCTGTGTGCAACATTCCCTCTCAGCTGCGTGACCGTGCAGCTGTTTTCCAGACCTGTGCAGTCCAGGACCAACTTTTCCAATATTAAGTTTTACGCATGTGCGGAACTGTGAATGGGCCACACAGCCCATTAAAGGGGCTGCGCACCCCCCAAAAAAAATTAGGGAGACCATTGGCTGTGTGCCTCCCTTTTAACAACCATTTTATTTTTTATCTATTTCGGCCAGGTTTCCCGAGCCTTGGGATACCTGCCAGGTAAAAGGAGGTGAGAAGGGCTGGATCCATAAGGTAAGTGCTTTTACAGCACTGCTTGTGGGCCAGGCAGAGCAGCACAGCTTCCTCCAGGACCAACAAGCTTGCCTGTTTCCCTCTCCGCGATCGCTTGACCCTTACCTCTATGATCTCCAAACCCTGCATGAAACAATGTTGGTGGGCACTGATCATAGAAACATAGAACATAAAAAAATAGGAGCAGGAGTAGGCCATTTGGCCCTTCAAGCCTGCTCCGCCATTCAATATAATCATGGCTGACCCTGTACCTCAATATCATATTCCCGCTCTCTCCCCATAACCCTTGATGCCTATTGTGTCGAGAAATCTATCTATCTCCTTCTTAAATATATTCAGTGACTTGGGCTCCACAACCTTCTGTGGTAGAGAATTCCACATGTTCACCACCCTCTGAGTGAAGACATTTCTCCTCTGTAGGGGGCATCTATTACCTGGTTTATGGTAACATACCTGGCCAGCAGCCTTTTTGCTTGCTGCACTGTAAACCAATTTTAACAGCGGTTCCGAATCGTTACCCCACCTTTCAGTTCTGACTGGAGGACTTACAATTAATGATGTTAAAGTGGACAATTGGTTTGGATATGAGCAAAGTCAAAGTTTATTAAACTAGAGAACCATAATCAAATATAAACTGTACCACACGAACACAGTAAATGCAGTAAAAGTATATAACAAGGGGGGTACAGATGGCAAAAACGAGGGATACAATGGCTACAATGTTATTTAAACAATCTTAGCAATTCCCTTAAATCACCACCCCAAACTCCTTGCTAGGTTGTCTTGTTGAGGAGTCAGAACACTCTGCTCACCTGTGGTCCAGCGAAGTAAAAAGAGGGCAGATAGCTTCTCAGTAGCTATCTTTATACCTGTGTGCTGCTGCCGTTCTGTCTGGAAAAATTCCCACCTAAAGTTCCAGTACACAAACAAAAGGACTGTGATTGGTTGCTGAATTGCTTGTTTAAACATAGCCAGCCATAATTGGCCTTGGGTCAAGTGGGCAACTCCTGACCTCCCTGGTTTGATTGACAGGTCTTTCATGCTCCTGCCGTTCTGTCTGGCCAGTACACAAAAAAAGGACTGTGATTGGCTGCTGAATCATAGCCAGCCATAATCGGCCTTGGGTCAAGTGGGCAACTCCTGACCTCCCTGGTTTGATTGACAGGTCTTTCATGCTCCTGCCGTTCTGTCTGGCCAGTACACAAAAAAAGGACTGTGATTGGTTGCTGAATCATAGCCAGCCATAACAACCTGTCTCTGTGGCCTCGGGTCAAGTGGGCAACTCCTGACCTCCCTGGTTTGATTGACAGGTCTTTCACACAAACACATTACAAGCTGTAAACCTCTGTGTTTGACCGGGCTCAAAAGCACAAGCCTTAATCAAGATGTTCCTTCTCAATGTGTGTGTATACTTCCACGAATTTCCTCGACTCCATTGTAGTCCAGTCCAGCAGTCTTTCGTGGCTCTGAGCATGCTTCAAAACATTGGTCTGACCCACAGGCAATTCAAAACACATAAATCTTCATCCACGATGTGGACCAATGTTTCTCTTGTTTTCAGGGGAATTTTGCGAAACTCCTACACCTCATAGGACATAAGAACATAAGAAATAGGAGCAGGAATAGGCCACTTGGCCCCTCGCGCCTGCTCCGCCATTCAATAAGATCATCACTGATCTAGGGTTCAAAGACACTTCCCAGCCCAGGCCCCATAACCCTTCACTCCCTTATCTTGCAAAAATCTGTCTATCTCCACTTTAAATGTATTTAATGACCCAGTCTCCACAGCTCTCTGGGGCAGAGAATTCCACAAATTTATGACCCTCTGAGAGAAGAAGTTCCTCCTCATCTCAGTTCTAAATGGGCAACCCTTTATTCTGAGACTGTGCCTCCGAGTTCTAGATTTCCCCATGAGGGGAAACATCCTCTCTGCACCTACCCTGTCGAGCCCCCTCAGTATCTTATATGTTTCAATAAGATCACCTCTCATTCTTCTAAATTCCAATGAGTATAGGCCCAACCTGCTCAACCTTTCCTCATAAGTCAAACCCCTCATCTCTGGAATTACCCTAGTGAATCGTCTCTGAACTGCCTCCAATGCAAGTATATCCTTAATTAAATAAGGAGACCAAAACTGTACGCATTACTCAAGGTGTGGTCTCACCAATACCTTGTACAGTGGTAGCAGGACTTCCCTGCTTTTATACACCAACCCCCTTGCAATAAAGGCCATCATTCCATTTGTCTTTTTGATTACTTGCTGTACCTGCATGCTAACTTTTTGTGTTTCATGCACAAGAACCCCCAGGTCCCTCTGAACTGTAGCATTTTGTAATCTCTCTCCATTTAAATAATAGTTTGCTTTTTTATTTTTCTTGTCAAAGTGGTTAACCTCGCACTTTCGTCCTCTGCACAACTTGCTTTCCCCCCCCCATCTTTGTATCATCTGCAAACTTTGCTATATTACACTCGATCCCTTCATCCAAATCATTAATGTAGATTGTAAGTAATTGGGGCCCCAGCACCAGTCCTTGTGGCACCCCACTAGTTACCATTTGCCAACCAGAAAATGACCCATTCATCCCGACGCTCTGCTTTCTGTTAATTAGCCAATTCTCTATCCATGCTAATATATTACCCCCAACTCCGTGAGATCTTATCTTATGCAGTAACCTTTTATGTGGCACCTTATCGAATGCCTTCTGGAAATCCAAACACCACATCCACTGGCTCACCCTTGTCCACCCTGCTTGCTACATCCTCAAAGAACTCCAGCAAATTTGTTAAATATGATTTTCCATTCCTAAAACCATGCTGACTCTGTTTGATTGCAGTATGTTTTTCTAAATGCCCTGCTATTGCTTCCTTAATGAAGGACTCCAGCATTTTCCCAATGACAGATATTAGGCTAACTGGTCTATAGTTTCCTGCTTTCTGTCTCCCTCCTTTCTTAAATAGGGGTGTTACATTAGCGGTTTTCCAATCCGCTGGGACATCTCCAGAGTCCAGGGATTTTTGAATATTCCAACCAATGCATCCACTGTCTCTGCAGCCACTTCTTTTAAGACCCTGGGATGCAGGCCATCTGGTCCCAGAGACTTGTCAGGCTAGATTTTCATTGACGAGGCGGGTAGGAGGCGGAACTACAACTTCTGGCATTGTAGTCCCGCCTCCATCAAGTTCAACCAACCCACGCGATTTAGACTTGATTGACCTTGTTGAGCCCACCCAGCAGGCTCAGCAGGCCAATTAAGGGCCACTCAGCAAAAGGTGATATCACAGATTGAAATTTCATCTGTCAAGACCTTTTGACAGATGAAATATCAGCGTTTCACAGCTGTTTGAAGCTGTCAAACACTGACAATCTGTACTCCAGGTTAATTCCTTCCTCTCAGGATGATTTAGAGATCTCCCCAGAACAGAAAGCAGAGGGTGCAGATTTTGACAGCTGGCGGCCATTCTGCTTTCTGTGCCGGTGAGATGAGGGACTCCCGAGACCTGAAGGAAGGAAGGCTGTAAAGGTTAGTAGAACTTCTTTAAACACTTTACACAGACCAAACATGCTTACCTCTGCACTCATGCACCCATCACTCACCTGAACACCGGACATCTCGACCCCTCCAAGCCCTTCAACCCGACAGCCCGCCTCGCTAAATTGGCATGGTTTGGAGCCATTGGGAATCCCACATTTCAACAATGAAATTAGGGATTAGGCTAAAAACTGCCTGTTAACAGGCAGTTAATTGGCACTAATCCCCTTCCTGCCTCGGGGAGGCGGGTCCCAGTGCGGGGCAGGTACCCGCCTCCTTTGAAACTGGCATGGAGGCGGGTTAGGGGCAGGATGGGGTCTGGACCCCCGATTTCAGGATTTTAAACCCCCCACGCCTCTAATCCCGACTCCACGGCCCAATGAAAATCCAGCCCATCGTCTTTTAGTTCCATTATTTTACCAAGTACTATTTCCTTAGTGATAGTGATTGTCTTTAGTTCCCCACTCCCTATGGCACCTTGGTTATCCATTATTGGGATGTTGTTAGTGTCTTCTACAGTGAAGACAGATGCAAAACATTTGTTCAGAGTCTCTGCCATTTCCCCGTTCCCCATTATTAATTCCCCAGTCTCATTCTCTAAGGTACCAACATTTACTTTAGCTACCCGCTTCCTTTTTATATACCTGTAGAAGCTCTTACTATCTGCTTTAATGTTTCTTGCCAGCTTACTCTCATAATTCATCTTCTCTCTCTTTATTATTTTTTTAGTCATCCTTTGCTGGTTTTTAAAAAATTCCCAATCCTCTGGTCTCCCTCCAATCTTGGCAACATTGTATGCCTTCGTTTTCAATTTGATACCATCCTTTACTTCCTTAGTTAGCCACGGATGGTGCTCCCTTCTCTTAAAATCTTTCTTTCTCACTGGAATATATTTTTGTTGAGAGTTATGAAATATCTCCTTAAATGTCCACCACTGCATTTCAACTTTCTTACCCTTTAATTTGTTTTTCCAGTCCACTTTAGCCAGTTCTGCCCTCATGCCATTATAATTGCCTTTGTTTAAGATCAGGGCACTGGTTTGGGATATAACTTTCTCACCCTCCAACTGAATTTGAAATTCAACCATGCTATGATCACTCTTTCCTAGAGGATCCTTTACTATGAGATAATTTATTAATTCTGTCTCATTACATAGTACCAGATCCAAGATTGCCTGCTCCCTGTTTGGTTCCATTACATACTGTTCTAGGAAAACATCCCGAATGCACTTTATGAACTCCTCCTCCAGGCTACCATGGCCAATTTGATTTGTCCAATCAATATGGAGATTAAAATCACCCATGATTATTACCATACCTTTTTTACAGGCCTCCATTATTTGTTGATTTATACTCTGTCTAACAGCATTGCTACTGTTCGGGGGCCATAGAAACATAGAAGATAGGTGCAGGAGTAGGCCATTCGGCCCCTCGAACCTGCTCCGCCATTCAATGCGATCATGGCTGATCACCCAAGTTCTGTAGACTACGCCCACCAGAGACTTTTTCCCCTTATTATTTTTTATCTCCACCCAAACCGATTCTACATGTTGATCTTCTAAGCCAATATCACTTCTCACCACTGCGCTGATCCCATCTTTTACCAACAAAGTCACCCCACCTCCCTTTCCTTTCTTTCTATCCTTTCAAATTATCATATCCCAGCCCTGGCCACCTTGCAACCACATCTCTGTAATGGAAATCAGATCATACTTCATCTCAGTCCTATATGTCCTACTCCGTACCTTGAGACTGTGACCCCTCATTCTAGACACCCCAGCCAGGGGAAACATCCTCCTCAGCTATGTGCTGATAGAGTAGAACCCTTTCCTCTTTATATAGGCCATGTCATCATCCTTAGAAGTCTGTATATCCCCTGTGATAATGTGGCAAGTACTGAAGATGTAACAATTTAGCAGTGGTTGCAGGAAGGCCATCTCAGGAAAACACATGCCTACCACCTTGATGGCCACTGGCAGTCCCATCTATCTTAGAGTTTGTTTGCAGGTTTTTTTTAAAGCAGGCGGTACAGTTCTATAACCTTGTTCCTGCTAAACTTGAGAAACTGGATGTAATCCTCAGTCATTGGCAGGTTGGGCCAATAGACATGTTGGGCCAGCAGACATGGTGGGCTAGTAGACATGGGTGGGCCAGTAGACATGGTGGGGCAGTAGACATAGTGGGTGGTGCAGACATAACACCTCCAATCCCTCCTTCAATCTGCATCAAGAACAAGCCAATTACACGGTATGAGCGCTGAGGTGCACTACCACCTCAAAAGACCTACAGCAATCTCAAGATTAAAAGAAAAATTCATCTTTCTCCTCCTGGTAATCTGCGCAATGCACAGATCGTCTATGAAAATAGAAGATATCTTGCCTTTCCTATGCCAATGCCACTGTGAAGACATTCTCTGACAGGTGTGCGAGAGCAATTTCGGGAAGAGGGTTCAAACCGACCCCCCAGTGATCACCAACTCCCCAATCTCTCCCCGCCCCGCAATAATTGACCCGCCCCCCATCTCCCGCTGATACCCACAGTGGTATGGTTCAGATAGGTAAGCAAATTACTGGTGTTTTTTAAAAAATGTTTACACCAGTTTGATACAAGATTACAATCTGAAGGATTGATAACTCGATTTGCTGCTCTCTTTTTGTTTCCCAGTTTCTTTCTTTGCCTTATTTCCTTGTGACTCTGCCTCATTCCCCTTTGCTTCTGTTCTCTCCCAGCTCTGTTCTATCCTCCCCTGGCCTGCTGACTGAGTGCATCTCTCTGGTCAGATGATTTCAGAGAAAGTATTTGATTATCAAGGCCTAGAAATTCCCTACCGTTAACATTGGTTTTCTTGAAAAAATGGCAGCCACCTCGCTTCCACCTGCTTCCAGCATGGGACACAGCGGCCACCATTTTGGTAAGGAGCATAGCACTGCCGTTGAGAGCACTGGCCTCTGAAATGTAAATGAGCAGATTGTGACGTCAATCGACATGCAGCGCTAATTTGAACGTTTTCGCTCACCATTACGCTGGGTCCTAACCATGCACAGAAAAACGTGCATGAAGCAGCCATGCAGAGATGCTGTTAGCGCTTCTTAAAGGGACACCCACATCTTTCAGGTAAGCTTTTGGACTGTATTTTAAATATTTTATTGAAGTAGTGGCTTGGTGCAATAGATGTTAAAAGTTTTTGAAGTGTGCCGGGAGTGCTGCTGGATGCTTGCAAGTTTTTGGATGGTGAAGGAAGGCCTCTGAGAAGACAGAAAATGCTGGAGACACTCAGCAGGTCAGGCAGCATCCGTGGGGAGAGAAACAGCGTTAATGGCCGCGATTTTGCCGGTGCTCAGAGGGCGGGTTTATTGGCGGGTCCCGAGTTAAAATCAAAATGATTGACGGCGGGTTGCGATCCCGCCGCCATCCCTCCTCCACGCAACTTTACAAAGTGTCGGGTCTGCGAGTTCTGATCAGACCAGACACCAAGCAGCGGGAGAGGCACTTAAGGCAGTTAACAGCTTGTTAACTGCCTGCATAATCCTATTTTAAGAGGCTCTTATTTTAGCGTGTTGCACGTTGTATACCAGCTGAATGGGCTGGGTTCAGCAACTCGCTGAATACTTGACAGCTGCTCCTGCAGCATAAAAGCTGACCTGTAACATGAGTTCACTTTCAGATGCCAGAACTTTGTGTTTTGAAATTTTGGAACACATTTTGCAAATTTATTGAGCTTGTAAGTGTTTAAGCTGAGGTCCATATGCACTGTGACCTCCTTGGAAAACCCTCTCCCCACATTCACTGAGCGCTTTTAACATCTATTCCTCAACTGAGATATATACCAGTGGAATGTGAACCATTTATACCCTGTCATCCTGGTCCTCAGAATTGGAGGAAGAGCAGCCGCGGCAGCAGCAGAACCAGGCACAACAGCAGCAACAACAACAGGAGCGCCAACCTTCTCCTCACCCACCTGATGCTGCACAGGGCAGAGTGCATCAATGCAGGGCTGCACCGTGCTGCAGGAGATATCCCCCCAACACAGGGTTTACAGGCCGAGGATGAGCTTCCTCAACATGAGTGAGCAGCAGTGCCAAAGGAGGCTGAGAGTTTCGTGAGAGGTAGTCACTGACATCTGCACAATGCTGCACCAACACCTGGAGCCCAGAGGATTGGGTGGACACTCCTTACCAATGGCTGTCAAAGTCATCAGGGCACTCAACTTCTTTGCTTCAGGGTCCTTCCAGGGATCAGCAGCAGACATAAGTGGCATCTCCCAGTCGGCCGCACACACTTGCATCACACAGGTTACCGATAATCTCTTTGAAAAGTCACACAATTACATCCACTTCTCCCTTGGGAAGCTGCCATATTTGCAAAGCCAACCGCATGCACGGTAACACTTGCTTCGTCCGTGGAGAAGTGGATGTAATTGTGCAACTTTTTACAGGAAGATCATTATGCATGTTTGCACCAAGTTCCTTAGCAGTTGCCATGACTTGTTCATCCTGCGGCAGTCTACTGTGCCTCAGCTCTTCAATCCGCCAACCCAACTTTCCAGATGGCTACTTGGCGACAAGGGCTATCCCCTGAAGACATGGCTAGTGACACTGATGAGGAGGCCATCAAACGAAGCTGAGGAGTGGTACAATGTGAGCCACATTTCCACCAGTATCATCATCGAACAAACCATCAGCTTGCCCAAATGTGATTCAGATGCCTTGACAGATTAGATGGAGCCCTACAGTACTCACCAGCCAGGGTCTCCAGAATCATAGTGGTCTGCTGTGCCCTGCACAAGATCGCACAGCAGTGTGGCTTAGCGCTGCCTAAGGAACAAGTGGCTCAGCGCACAGCCTCCTCAGAAGAGGAGGAGGAGGAGACGACAGATGAGGAAGACCTTGCAGAGGCGGATGTGCCAGTTCCATCAGCACGTGAGCACATTGCTGGTTAGACGGCAAGGGATGCACTAATCCATGCCAGATTCGTGTAAGTTTAAACAGCAAACACATGTGGCTGGCAAATGGAAATTAATGTCTGCCCAACCTTCTTAACACACCATACAGCATCTGTACAATAAACTGTGTTTTTCTATCACTCTCACTACCATCATTACAGGAGAAAGGTATGAACGTAGATCGGCAATGGTTAACATTTAAGGAACTAATGCATGAATTGCAACAGTTATACATTCCTTTCTGGTACAAAAACACAAAAGCAAAAGCAGCCCAAACATGGCTAACAAAAGAAATTGAGGATAGTATTAGATCCACAGAGGAGACTTATAAAGTTGCCAGAAAAAGTAGCGAGCCTGAGGATTGGGAGCAGTTTAGAATTCTGCAAAAAATGACCAACAGATTGATTAAGAGGGGAAAAATAGAGTATGAGAGTAAACTTGCAAGAAACATAAAAGTGGCCTGTAAAAGCTTCTACAAGAATGTTCTGAAAGCCAATAAATCCCCAGAGCTTGATAATTGGCATCCCAGAGTATAAAACAGGTAGCCATGGAAATAGTGGATGCATTGCCTTGTTATCTTCCAAAATTCTATAGGTTATAGAACAGTTCCTGCAGATTGGAGGGTGGCAAATGTAACCCCACTATTTGAAAAAGGAGGGAGAGAGAAAACAGGGAACTGCAGACCGGTTAGCCTAACATCAGTAGTAGGGAAAATGCTAGAGTCAATTATAAAGGATTTGATAACAGGACACTTATAAAATATCAATGGGATTAGACAAAGTCAAAATGGATTTATGAAAGGGAAATCATGTATGACAAGCCTACTGGAGATTTTTGAGGATGTAACTGATAGAATAGATAAAGGAGAACCAGTGGTTGTGGTGTATTTGGATTTTCAGAAGGCCTTTGATAAAGTCCCACATAAGAGGTTAGTGTGCAAAATTAAAGCACATGGGATTGGGGTAATATACTGGCATGGATTAAAAATTGGTTAACAGACAGGCAACAGAGTGTAGGAATATATGGTTCTTTTTTGGGGTGGCAGGTGGTGACTAGTGGGGTACCGCACGGGGTAACTCAGTGCTTGGGCCCCAGCTATTCTCAATATACATCAATGATTTGGATGAGGGAACCAAATGTAATATTTCCAAGTTTGCTAACAACACAAAACTAGGTGGGATTGTGAGTTGTGAGGAGGATGCAAAGAGGCTTCAAGGCGATTTAGACAAGTTGAGTGAGTGGGCAAATACATGACAGATGCAGCATAACAATAATAATAATAATTCAACTTTATTGTCATTGTACAATGCACAAGTACATGAACAACAAAATGTGATCTTGCAAGCTCCCATGAGTCCAGTATAAATAACAGCACCGTCCTGGGAGAAGCAAAGCCGCTGCGTCTGTGCGCGCCGCCATTCCATTTCCACCATTCCTCCTGTCCGACAATCTTCAGCCCAACGCCCAGGCCTGCTCACCAGCCGCCCCTCCCAGGGCTCCTTCCGTGACCTTCTCACCAACCGCCCCTCCTCGAGGCTCTTTCCGTAACCTTCGGCACCTGGTCTTCCCTGATGGTCACTCCTCCAGGTACTAACCAGGCCTGGCTCTGCTTAGCTTCACAAGCCTTAGCTCAGTGACCCTGTCCCTAGTCCCAGGAACAGGATGTGAAGTTATCCACTCTGGTGGGAAAAACAGAAAGGCAGAGTATTACTTAAATGGTGATAGATTGGGAAATGTTGATGTACAAAGGGACCTGGGTGTCCTTGTATACCAGTCATTGAAAGCAAACATGCAGGTGTATCAAGCAGTTAGGAATGCAAATGGTATGTTGGCCTTCATTGCAAGAGGATTTGAGTACAGCAGCAAGGATGTCTTACTGCAGTTATACAGGGCCTTGGCGAGACCACACCTGGAGTACTGTGTGCAGTTTTGGTCTCCTTACCTAAGAAAGGATATATTTGCTTAGAGGGAATGCAGCGAAGGTTCACCAGACTGATTCCTGGGATGGCAGGACTGTAGTATGAGGAGAGATTGGGTTGACTAGGCCTGTATTCACTAGAGTTTAGAAGAATGAGAGGGGATCTCATTAAAACATATAAAATTATGACAGGGCTGGACAGACTGGATGCAGGGAGGATGTTTCTCCTGGCTGGGGGGTCTAGAACGAGGGTCACAGTTTCTGGATATGAGGTAGGACATTTAGGACTGACATGAGGAGAGATTTCTTCACTCAGAGGGTGGTGAACATGTGGAATTCTCTACCACAGAAGGCTGTGGAGGACAAGTCACTGAATATATTTAAGAAGGAGATAGATAGATTTCTAGACTCAAAAGACATCAAAGGGTCTGGGGGATAGAGCGGGAATATGGTATTGAGATAGAGGATCAGCCATGATCATATTGAATGGTGGAGCAGGCTCAAAGGGCCGAATGACCTACTCCTGCTCCTATTTTTCTATGTTTCTATGAAAGGCACCCTGGCCCTTCACTGTGCAACTTCCATTTCTGAGCACACATGGGCAACTTGAATCTTTGACATTGTATTTCTTTAATATTATTGAAATAACGATGAGAAACATAACTTTGTATTAGATCCAAACACCCAAGTGACTACCCTTTGACTATTTGTGTGTTACCCTTCTCTTACGCATGCTTCTACATTGTGCTTCCCCTGTGGCTCCTGCAGATGTAGAGGCACTTTGCTCATTTTGATGCTGTGCCTGCTTTGACACCTTTGGCAGGCGTCCTCTGGATTTGGGAGCCTGGGAGAGCTCTGCAACAGTCTGCTCCTCCTGTTGCTGTGCAGCGGCTGAGTCGGCCAGTATAAGTTGCAGGGTTCTCAAAATTCCCGCATTCCCCGAGTTATGGATCAAGGGACCCTGTTTTTGACAAGTTATTTAAAAACAGGGTACCCAAAATGGCTTCTGTAAACCTTGTGACCAAAATTGACAGGATTTTTAAAAGCAAGACTCTGCAGACAAGTAGGCTCAGGGACGATATTTCAAATGCAGGAATCTGTGAACAGGGACTCTTTGGAGCCTGCCAGACAGAGTAAACACAGAATACGCATTTATTCGACTTGAGTCAAATCAAAATAGAATGGGCCTATAACCGTGGCCATTAGCTTTCTGCATGTTTAATCGATAACAGCTCACAGTAGCCATCAAGGTAGGATGGGGACAATTAAGTCTTATCCATGACAAAGCAACCAGGACATCGGGGCCATTGGACCCGGAGACAACCACTCCTAAAGTCGTTAAAACAAATCGTTGTAATCATTTAAACCAAGCCCGCCTAAAGTTAAACAATGGACTGACCTGATTTGGCGCGCAGATAAGGAGTGGAAGAATGGGTATAACTGTAGGCCCATCAGTAGCAATCGCTCTCTGGTCTCTTGTCTCTTGACTCTGCCCTCTTGTTTGGCCTTGGCCTGCTGCCGCTCATACTCACACCCTGGCCTCATGGTGGGTTCTCATCTCGCTCCCCACACCGCTCAACAACCAAGGATGCCCATTATACCGGGACCAAACACGGGAGGAGAACGAGACCCGAGTTCAAAGACACACAGGACACACAGGCCACAAACGGGCAGACGAGATGAGACGAGACGAAGAAGAAGGTTACACCGAAAAGAGCAGAGAAGGGCAGCAAAAGACGCATTGGTAAAAACCAAACTGTGTTTTATTCTGTTTTAATAAAATTTTGGTTTTCTTACACCAAACCACTTGTCTACTCAATTTTCTGTATCGCTGCCTGTACCTAAGTCCGGTGTCTAGAACCCAGGGGTGTGGGAGTGATTCGACACGCTCAAGGGACTGTCAGAGGCGAAGCTGACTGGGCACCACGACACCACCCCCTACACCATCTCAGTTGAGTGAGGAATCTGGGGCTCTGACCGAGGGCTCTGCAGTGGCATGGGAGTGTGAGCACTTAGAGAGGAACCAGCACTTCCTTGTTGTCGACTGCCAACATCCCTCTCATGGGTCACCCACACTTCACTGTGAGCAAGTAGCTGGAGAGCACCTTGCTGCACATCAGTGGGGCCATGAGGACCCGTCTCGGTACTGTCAGTCCTCATAACGGGGATGTCCATGTACCTCTGGTTCCTCTCCTCAATAGATGCCCATCTATCCTTCATAGCAGACCATCTATTTGGAAGAGTCACCATGTTCATTTGAGTCTGGCGATTTATGTCCTCCATGGAGGTTGCCATCCTTTCCATGGTGGCACCTACATTCACCATTGTGTGTAGCATGGCATTGCTCATGTTTGAGATGGACTCCTCCATTCTCTGCATGCAGTTACTTTGGTTGCAAACCCGGTCAGAGACTCCTGCACTTGTTCCTGAAGTTCCAGCACTGCTCTCTTTCCAAATGGCCCCAGAGTCACAGCGTCCACATGCAGCTGAGCAGAACTAGGAGCGTCCCGCACCCTCTGATGAGGGCTCTCCTCTACTGGCCCTGTCTCCACTATCTGCTGTTGCTCACTTGTGAGCTGTGATACACCAGGTGACAACACTAATGGTGACAACAAAGGTGTGCATCTCTGCGCTGGTGCTGCGTGAGCTCATCTCTGATGATGCTGCTCCCTCAGAGGCTCCAGGTTCCTCTGAGGAGTCTTCCAGCTCTTCCTCCTGGACCATGGGGAAGGGGGCTCTCGATGGTCCTGTGGGGGAGTAAAGGCATGAGTTAGACATGTGGTATTAATATAACAGACATATCCCACAGTGCAGATGATCAGAACGCAATCTGTATGAACATCAGATGCCATATCAGTCACTCATGCAATCTAAGTGAGAGGGTTGCAAATCTATTCTGTCACCAGCTTTCTCTACTGCGCCCGTCTATTTGTCTCCAACTTCCAGCTCCTCTACACCTCCGACGATCTCAATAGCAGCCTCCTCAGCGGTGGTTAACTGCACCATGGAAGGTGGCCCTCCTCCTGTCCTCCCCCCCTCCCTCTTATTGTGGGCTCTCTTTTCCTGCAATGAGGGAGACAAGTGAAGTTTGAGCAAGAATGTTGGAGTGAGTGTAGAGAATCCATAGCATAGATGCTTAGAGGGATACAAAGATGGAGTGAGGCCAATACCAAGGGCCCCCTGTGCATTGTTCGTTGTTGCCATTGCATAACAGTGATAGCGAGTGTGAGGGGTGCATAGTAGAATGGTGGAGTGAGTCTGTACATAGAGAGAGAGGGATGGTTAAGGGTGCAAGGGATGTAAGGGTAAGTTGGGATGTGCAGGAGTAGGTTGACAATGCAGAGTGCTGGTGATGAGAAGAGATGGGAAGCAGATTGAAGGTAAGTGTGATGTTATACTCACTTTTGCTGAGCGTAGCAGATCATTGAACCTTTTCCTAAATTGAACCCATGTGCGTGAACACAAAGGCCTGGCGCTAACCTCCTTAGCAATTTGCAGCCAGGTTACCTTGGTTTACTGAACAGGCTTCCTACGTAAATTGGAGGGAAACAGATCCTCCTTGGTGCCCTCTCACTCCCTCCACAAGAGCATAGAGGAAGTCATCAAATCAGGGAGAAGCCTTGGCTCTTGAAGCAGTCATTTCACTATCAGTAACACTGAGGAGCATCGGAATGTGAATGAAACACCAAGGCTGCATGGGCCCCTTAAATGCAGCTGAATCGAAGACATCAGCAGAGGTGAGCAACAGACCCAAACCCACTGATTGGGTCGGGTAACGCTCACGGCGGGCTTAATAAGCCCAGTTAAATCAAAATAGTGAGGCTGAAACCAGCAACGGGACCTGAACCCGCCTAGCATCCAACCCAATGCAAATCCACCACCGATGGCAAGTTCACTGCCAAATGTCTCAGGTCGAGATGCTGCCAGACCTATTGAGTATTTCCAGCATTTTCTGCTTTAATTTCAGATTTCCAGTATCTGCTGGCAGAGGGAAGACGAGGAAGTAGAAGTGGAAGAAGCAGAAGAGGAGGAAGAGGAAGGAAGGATGCAACCCAGACAGCCCCTTTGTGGCCGGGGTTCCAGGATGGAATCATCCACCTGCAGTACCAGTGACCCTTTCAACATTTGGCCCAAACCTTACCATCCCTCTGTTACTGACCATCACAGTGTCCTCTTGGCCACTTTGCTGAAATAAAAGCCACGACAAAGCAATCTTTCCAATTCAGCTTTATACATCTATCCATCCAATATGACATCAAAAAATCAATTAATCATCCTTGTACACTCCCTTAATGATTGTGTGTACCTTTCCCTATCCTAGTGTTGTCACGCAGTGCTACCCCAGTAGGGGACACTGCAGATGGCCGTTCAGGACAATCTCAAGAAGCTAGTGGGGTAGTAGTAGTAGTTCTTCTTCTTTTTCTTCTTCTTCTTCTTCTATTTTTCAGCCCCACCAGCAAGGGCTCAGCCATGTCTCCACCAAGAATGGGCAGCACCGCCTCCTCCAAGGGGGTGAGGAGAAGCTAGGAATGTGAGGTGTGCCTCGTGTTTGGTAGTGATTGTTGGTAGGTGAGTGATGGGGAGGGGAGGCTGGGGGGTCATCATGCATTGAGCAGTATGTGAGGCTAGTGATGCAGTTGGTAGGAGATAGCTTTTGAAGATGCAGTCACTGAACTTGGCCACTGATCTGAGGTCATGAAGCTTTTTAGGGCACTGGGGCCAGGTCGTGGGGGCGACAATGCTGGCAGTGATGGCTTCGGTGATCTGGTCCCACGTCGTTCTTTCTGGAGGGCCTGCTGGCCCCTGTGGGTAGAGGACATCTCTTTCAGTGTTGACCCCCTGCAGAAAGCTAGAGTGCTGTGTGCGAGACCCTGGGTGCCCCTTCCCTGGCTTGTTGAGCCATTTGTGTTAGTGCTGAAGCACATTTACAATTTTTTTATATGCAAAAGGCAGTTCAGCTTTAAGAGCTGAACACTGCCGTTTGGGAATTATTTTTTAAAAATTTCAGAAAGCTGTTGAGCACTAAGGGCTAAAAACTGCCTATTTTTAAATGATTGTTATTTTTTTCATTTAAGAAGGCAGTTCCCCTTTAAGGGCTCGACACTGCTTTCTAAAATGACAGCCTTGCTTTAAGAGAACGCTGCCTCGCTCCGGGGATGCTACAGCCACACTACATTGGGCCTCCTGCTGGGTGCACCACCCAAAACAGTGCGTCACACTACAGGTTTTATGCTGCGCTAATGTAAGTCAACAGGCATCACCAAAATACCAGTGCTGCCTGCGCTCTTTTTGCGGGCGGCCTTTAACTTTGGCCCACGGTGGCACCGGCCGTTTCCCGGCCTGATCTAATTTCTACACCCAAGTGTTTTCTCTGAATCTCCTGGGGACATTTGAAACTAGGCAATGAAGAACTGTGTAAATTAGTGCCCTTTCCCTACCAATATTCACATTTACACCAGAGTTCCTGTTAACTATGAGAATACCCATTGATCTGGGAGTTTACTGGGAGGAACTGGGTTATGATAGGCCAGTTGCATTTTACATAGGATTGTTATATCTGTCAGAGAGAAGAAAAATGCATCCCATCAGTCTGCACTGGATTTGCAATCAGGTTCAAGGGTGTGGGGACAGTATGACCAGTTCTCATTATACAGGTCATTTTGTAAATAAACTAGTGGAATATTATGCATTTGAAAATCTTCTTCAGCAACATTTGGCAAAAGGAATTCCTTTTACTTTTAGAATAAATTTATTAGGACCTAGAAATTTGTTCACGCCTTACTTGTTTTACAGGCACAGAATGAAAGCCTGAGCGTCCAATAAGGCATGTGGCGCATTTTCCGAACCGAAAGTGTGCCACCTGCCATATTGGTAAAGGCTCCAGTATAGGTGTCCAGGACCCATTCCTGAAACAGGCGTTACACTCTTTGCATACGCCTCACGCCTGTTGGAACCCTCTTCCCGAAATCAGGTTGTCCGGAACGCAGCCGGCGCCGGGCTTAAAGGGACGCTGAAGCGCAAGGAACCAGCTTTCACTCTACAGCAGTTTTGCAGCATTCGAGAAATGGGTGGTAAGTGAGGGCTAAATGTTTCTCATTAAATTACTGATTAGTGATGATCAAACAGCATCGTGATTAGGATTAACGCTGGCAGCAGTTTCCAAGCTTTAAGTAACCTAAATCAATAATGAACTTAGATATCAGTAACAGTGACTATTTAAATTAAAAGTAACAACCACTGTACTTTGCAAATGTAAATTAAGGGGGTTGAAAGATTTCATTAAAAGTGAATTTCAAACAATTGTTGTAAAAAAATTCTTTACTCCTAGGGTGATAAATGTTTTGAATGATCCTGCCAGGCAGCATAGTATAGATAAAAGCATTTGGAGTGTTCAATAAACAATTGGAGCCAAGAATGGAGTGTGTACTGGAGGAATTAATTTTGATGAGCTGAATGGCCTTTTCTCAGTCTTGATCATTCTTTTGCTCTTAATTTTATTGATTTCTTTTTAAGGCTTTTATTTATTTTTATATTAGAATACATTTTAAGAAATGAATGGACCTGGCACAAGTTATGCCCGCAAGTCATACATATCAGGAATTTGGGCTCAGCGCGCCCTGCAGAATTTTCCTATACACTAACTTAAATGGATGGAAATCCTTCAGCGCCCGTTGATCTCCGCCCCCAGATTCCAGCTATACCCTTCCAGTAAACAAAGTTCTGCATGGGGAATCATGAATTTTTAAAATCCAACCTATTGTATTTTCATGAGTTTACATTCCCATATATTTGTAAAAAAAAAGGCATAGCACCTCTTGATTGTGAGGTGCCTGCATTGGGAATAAATTAAAGTTCTTAAAGCAGTGAGGGTTTAAGAGCTGAAACGAGGAGCGGGTGGTCACCCGTTACCAGTGGCTGTCAAAGTCATCACCGCACTCAACTTTTTTGCCTCAGGTTTCTTCCAGGGATCATCAGCAGACATCAGCGGCATCTCCCAGTCGGCCGCCCACAGTTGCTTCATGCAGGTTACCGATGCACTTTTTGCAAAGGCCAACAATTACATCCACTTCTCAAGGGATCAAGCAAGTGTAACCGTGTGTTCAGTTGGCTTTGCAAATATGGCAGGCTTGCCAATGGTGCAGGGCATCATAGACTACACATATGTGGCCCTTAGGGCACCCCATCACAACCCAGCTATCTTTGTCAACTGCAAGGGCTTCCATTCCCTCAATGTACAGCATGTGTGTAACCACAAGAAGGAGATTTTGCATGTTTGCGCCAAGTTCTGTGGTAGTTGCCATGACTCTTTCATCCTGCGGAACTCTAGTGTTCTTCCGCTCTTCAATCTGTGAAACCAACTTAACGGATGGCTCCTTGGTGAAAAGGGCTTCCCCCTGTAGAAGTGGCTAATGATGCCGATCAGGAGGCCAGCTAATGAGGCTGAAGAGCGCTACAACGCCAGCCTCATTTCGACCAGGTCCATCATTGAGCATACAATTGGCTTGCTGAAGATGCAATTCCAATGCCTTGACAGATCAGGTGGAGCCCTGCAGTATTTAGCAGCCAGGTTCTCCAGAATGGTCGTGGTCTGCTATTCACTACACAACATGGCACAACGTCATGGCTTGCAGCTTCCTGATGAGCAAGTAGCTCAGCTCATAACCTCCTCAGATGAGGATGAGGAGGAGGAGGAGGATGAGGAGGAGCAGGAGGATGACCGAGCGCATTCGTATTGACCAGCAGCAGCGGCAGCACGCGAGCACATGGCTGCCCGTGATGCAAGGGATGCACTTATCCTGGCCAGATTTGCATAGGTTGCCCATTTTGGCATATGTCCTTGGCTCCATCTTAACACATGATAGACAATGGACATGAATCTCTGGCCTCCTTTCACTCTGGCCACCAACCTGACCATGCAAGTGTCATGGAGCCCACAACGTGGAGCTGCCTAAGGCAAAATAACAGATGCCATCACGCCAACTATTTGCCATCAAATCATTTTTATACTTTCAAACAGGGATGGCATTTCATCAATAAACATAAACAATCACCCAAGTGGCTACCCCTGTGACTAATGGTGCTTTATTTTTCTCTTACGCATGCTCCTATATGGTGCTCTCCCTGTGGCTTCAGCAGAAGTGGAGGCCCTTTGCTCACTTTCATGCTGCTCCTGCTTCAACACCTTTGGTGGGCATCCTCTGGGTTTACGAGCCTGTGAGGGCTCGCCAAACATCTGCTCCTCCTGAGGCAGTGCAGGGGCTGAGACGCCCATCTCAGCTGGGTGCGGACTCTGGTGGGGCTCTGACTGAGGGCTACGCAGTGGCATGGAAGTGTGAGTGCTTGGAGAGGAGCCCACACTTCCTTGTTGTCTGCCACCAACTTCCCTCTCATGGGTCAGGTACACGTCAGCACTTGCAAGTGGCTTGAGAGCACTTTGTTACACATCAGGGGGGCCATGGGGACCCGTATCTGCACTGGCAGTCCTACTCAAAAGGACTTCCATGAAGATCTGGTTTCTCTGTTCAATAGCTGCCCAACGCTCCTCCAGAGATGTCAGTCTATTCTGAACAATCACCATGTTTTCCTGAGTCTGGCGACTTATTTCCTCCATGGCCGTAGCCAATCTTTCCACAGAGGTTGCCATCCTTTCAGTGGTGCTGCGTATATGCGCCATTGCCTCCCCAACGGCACTGCTCAGGTTAGAGTGGGACTCCTCCATCCTCTCCACATTCGCAGTGACCCTGGAGATAAGACCTGTCAGAGACTCCTGCACCTGCTCCAGGAGTTCCAGCACCGCTTTCCTTCTGGATGGACCCAGAGGCACAGGGCTGGATTTTGTCAATGGGGACATGATGGAGGCCGGACTCCCACATTTTGGGTTGTAGTCCCGCCTCCATTGACTTGTGGCCAACCAATGCTATTTTCTCTTGATTGACCTTGTTAAGCCCGCCCAGTAGGCTCAGCAGGCTAATTAAGGGACACCTGGTTACTGGTGACATCAGTGATTGACATTTCATCTGTCAAGAGCTTTTGACAGATGAAAAAGCAATGTTTGACAGCTCTGTGAAGCTGTAAAACACTGACAATCTGTCTTCTAACTTGATTCCTTCTACTCAGACTCAGTTGGAGATCTCTCCAGATCAGAAAGCAGAATGCTGCAGATTTTGACATTTCAATGGCCATTCTGCTTTCTGTGCCGATGAACTGAGGGACTCCCAAGAACTGACGGGAGGAAGCCGGCAGGAGAAAGTAAAAGTAAGTAAAACTTATTAAAGCACTTTACACTTACCTCACACACTTACCTCTGCACACATGCACCCATTACTCACCTGCACAACGGAAACCCCGACCCCTCCAACCCCTTCAGACCGAAGGCCCGCCTCGCTAACTTGGCGTGGTTTGGAGCCATTGGGAAGCCCACACTTCAAGGCTAAAAATAGGGATTAAGCAAAAAACTGCCAGTTAACTACCTGTTAACAGGCAATTAATTGGCACTAATCCCCTTCCCGGCTCGGGGTGGTGGCTCCCAGCACAGGTCGGATACCCGCCTCCTGGGACATTGGCACGGAGGCGGGTTGGGGGTGGGATGGGTTCGTGCCCCCCGATTCTGCAATTTTCCCACCACTCCTGTCTCCAAATCCGCCTCCATGGGGCTTCGAAATTCGAGCCCACAGGCTCCACATGGGGAGCAGAGTTAGGAGAGTCTGTAGAATTTGCAAAATTAATATTGTATTATAAGGGTCCTTTGGCAGAAGAGGCCTAGGTTTAAAGACTGTTTTAAAAGAAGCCCAGAAAAAGGGGCACATAAAATGGCCGCCAGACCCCGTGACTGACTTATTGAGACACTTTAAAATGGTTCCTGCAGTCCCCAGACAGACTTTGTGGATTCAACTCACAGTAAGTTCTGGAAGCCGTTTCTGAGAAAACGAAATCAGACACATACGCATACATAAAGATTGGATGCAGATCCAGTCAGATCGGCCTGTAGATAAAGGCCATCTAAATGTTTACCCAGACAAAGTGGAACAGTTTCATATTCATGAGGAAAGCATCAAGGACCCATTTAAGACATCAAGAAGACATTAAAACATTACCACGTCATTCCAGACCAGAGATTGCCGTCACTGGCCATCCTAAAGCAGTTTAAAATATAATAACTCCCCGTTGTGATCCAAGCCTGACAAAAGTTAAACAAAGACTAACCTTGATTTGACGGGAGATAAAGGCCTCATCTGAGAAGTATAATTGGAGACACCCGGGGTAGCGATCGGTAGCCATCAGAGCCATCACAGAGAGCTTCAGAGGCTTCATAGAATCTTCTTTAAAACGATCTAGAGACCAAGAAGATGGTTCGAGTCGACATCCCGCCCCGGGGTAACCATCAGGAGATCGGCGACAAACCCCGGGCCGTTTGATGAGACAAAACTACAGAAGAAACCTATATGAAAGCCGGCTAGAGGCTTCCAACCATGATCAAGCAGATGGTCTCTTCCCCCACATCGACATCCAGGCCTGCTGAGATCCAGCCTGTCCATGACCTCCACCTCGAGGAAGAGAAAGCGTGTCACAGCTCACAGCCCACAGCGCTGACCACGAGGAGACAGGACACCTGAAAGGATCAAAATGCAGACCTGTTGCAAAACCTTGCAATTCCTAGTTGGATTGGTGAGCATGTTTCTGGCCCTACATAATCGGATCTAGATAGGTTTAAGGGGTGGTCATTTTGGGTATAATTAACATGAGCTGTTGTCCCTCGATGTTCCGTGTGTTTCCCCATTTCATGATGACTTTTGTAAAGTATAATATGTCTGTATCTATTTTAGCTAGTACTGTATTGTTATGATTTGTTTTTCCCTCCCATGTACCCTCTTTTTGTTTGCATTTGATTTGTTTTTCCTTATGCAATAAAATTTCATTTTGTTTCATTAAACTTGGTCTATAAGAGTATTCTCTGCATTGTAGTTCCTGCACCTAAGTCCAGTGTCTAGAGCCTAAGGGGCGAGCGGGTCGAACCACTCAATGTTTTACTGTGCAAAAGAGAGAGAGAGGCCTCTGGCGAGAGAAACCTCTGCGACCTCAGAGAGAAAACCCCTTACAGAAAATGGCGACCGCGGCAGGACACTGGCAGCAGGATTGCAATGTATTAGACCCAGGTTTGAATGGTCGAAATGCAATGGATGAGAGGATAGCGGATTATGTCTTTGGCAAGGTAAATCTCACTAAGCAGTGGATTTCCGATCTCTTACTGGATGGGCGTCCGGTAGACGCAGCCATCAGGTGGACAGAGAGCAAAGAGCATAAGAAGTCAGTGGAAAAGGCAGTGTGGCTGATGTGCTACAAGAAACAAGTTCAGATTTTGGACATATTCGTTGCAGCACAGGCAGCCAAGATCATAACCCAGGCAGCAGAGACAGAGGAAAAGGCCATGGATGGGGAAAAACTCATCACAGCGCTTCATGCGCTGAATCAGGAATGCCAAGTTGTAGCCAGCCAACTTCAGGCTAGAATAGAGTATCTGGAATGCCAGGTTACTGAGGCAAAGATCCATGAAGCGAGAATACGGGAGAAAAATGCCCACCTCGCACAACAGCTAAGAGCGCAGGAGGAGAGAGTAGTGGAGGTCAAGGCAGCTTACAAGCTGGCCCTTGAGCACAGGTTTGAGAGCGCAGACCATGGCCCCTGCCAAAAGACCATAGAGGACCTGAGAATGGCCCTGGTTAAGGCAAAAGGCATGGCATGCCTCTTAAGCCCAAAAGCAAGTCACATTGACTTTTTGCAGGAATCCAAACATCCGATTCCTTGTGAAGTAGTTGCAGCACCAGCAACTGAACCCTCAGCGCCGCCGAGCTATAGTGAGGCTTGGCCCGAAAAGGGGGTGGTGGAAGAAAGGGTAGCCGAGGTGGTACAGCAGGAGGAACAACCCCTGGTAGTGAAGCCGGAGCCGGCACCGGCACCAATGTGTCCGACTCGGCACCAGAGGCTCGGTTCCAACGCCGCAGATGGCACGGACGGACCCCACGTGAACCAGCTCGTGGTGCCCTACACTGCCCAACAACTAAGATCCGTGGTGAGCCACCTCCAAAGACTCACAGTAAAGGGAGATCCCTCAGTTCATTTCAGGGAGATAGAGGAGACAGCCGCCATCAATGATTGTGATGATCTTGAACAGGCGAAGATGCTGCTCTTCTCCCTGGATAGCACAATCCTTCAGTGCCTCTCAGACGAGAGTAAGAGGGGGCGAAAAGGGTATACGGATCTCAGGGATGAGGTCTTGGAAGTTATGGGAGTAGATGATCGTAATCCGTTCCAACGGGTGGAAGGGACTGTGCAGCTAACTGGAGAACCCCCACGGGTTTTCGCAGAAAGGTTGTGGCCAGTGTATCGACGCAGTTGTCCAGGCATGCCTGAACGGGTTGCAATGAGTGCCGAACAGCAGGTTCATTGGCTCCGTTGCTTGGTTGCCAACAGCTTGCCACAGTTACAGGCCCTAGCCAAGTCTTGGTTTGACCCCCAAGGTCCCGGTGTCATGGAGGAAACGGTGCTCCGCCAGCTCACCATTGCATACAAGAATTGTAGAAGTCAGGAGGTACCTCCCTCTAATGGAAAGGTGCATGAGGCAAAACCCGCAGCCCCAAGTAAGAAGGAGTGGCGTCAAGAGGGGAATCACCCTGCCCAAGCCAAGCTCAATTGCTACGGATGTGGGAAGGATGGACATTGGCGCAAGGACTGTAAAAATCCGTGGAAGGATAATAAGGGAAAATCTCCCGCAGCCCAAGCCCAAGCCCAGACCACCGCCCCAGCACCAGCCCAAGCACAAGCCGCAGCTCCTGTCCCAGCAAAGAGAGCCGGTGCAGCTATGGATCCCGCTGTGATAGAATCAATTATAGAGACAATGTCGTCTCTTATGATCTCGCAGGGGAAGATAGCAGTCACCACTGGTCTTGTCGTTCCCGAAACCCCGACCGCTGTGCCCAAATGACTAGAGCCGGCACAGCCCATCTACCTATGCGCACTGCGATATGATGAATGGATGCGACCCCTCATGGAGATAGAGGTGGAGGAGGTAAAAGGGACCTATTTGTTGGATACGGGGGCATCGTGCACCGTGATCCACGCAGATAACCCCACCACCTCGCCTCTGTCCACCGAGGTTCAATACCTTCTGTCGGGCTTCACGGGCGAAGAGCAGGCTGGCGCACACTCCATTCCCCTCTCCATTCATTTAGGACCACACCGCACCACGTGGAAGTGCACACTAATGAATTGGGAGGTGGGGGGTGGAACGGGAGTCCTTGGATCTGATTTCTTGGTAGCACACGGGATCCTCGTGGACCTGAGAAATCACTGTCTCTGGGGAGCGGGTACGAGTGTGAAAGGGATAGAGGATGCCAAGGTCAACCCAACGAAAGCACGGGTCGGCTGGCGGGAAGTAAAATTCCTGGGTCTGATCCTCCGTGCTGGCGAGAGAGACACAGACCAGGATAGACAGGAATCGGTGCAAGATCCACCGGTCCCTGCCAGTCGCGCAGTGAAGGAACCCCAAAGCAATAAATGGTTTCACATAAAGCGGTGCAAACTGTTTAAACCGGGTGCAAAAGAACCAACAACTGAGGCCAGGTCTGAGGGCAAAAATCCTCAGCCTGAGGCGTGCAACAAGTCACAGACCACACAGGCTGGAACCGCAGCCTGCTTGGAGGGAGAAGCTGTCCCGCCCACCTGGGAGGTTTCCCCACTGGCCTGGGACTCGGACGAGGAGGAGCCCGAAGACCAAGGCCCTCCTCCTGATCCGAAAGCCATCGGGGGGGAGCCCGAACAGCAAGGCCCTGCCCTTGACACGATTCTGGAGGAGGTGGAGTCGGAGGACGGAGATCCCGCCCTCGACTCAAGCTTAGGGGAGGTAGAAATTGGGGGCGGAGATCCTCCACCTGTAGGGACAGGTGAGGAGGAGTCGTCTGCCACAGACCCAAATCCCAAAGGGGCGGAGCCTGAGGGAAGGGAGCCGAAGCCGGCAGCTGTGGAGGTGCCACGGGCTGTGAGGGCTAAAGTCCCAACCGAAGGTCCACTCTCTAAGGGAGCCACGCCCAAAGCACTTCTTCGCAGGTCGGCTCGAATGCCTCAGCCGGTAAAACCTTGGCCCGATTCCCCCGATTTCAGTAAACGCCAACTTGGGAAATCTTTGGCAAAACGCAGTCCCCAATTGACAGCAAAAGGCTGCGGGTGACCCAAGCCACAGGTCAGTGCAGCCCCGACACAAGGAGCGGCGAGCTGCAGTCCAATCAGGGATTAGGCAAGCCGCCCGGGGACGGGGGCGCTGTACATAAGTTAAGTTTAAGTTTAATTAAGTTTAAGGTGTGTAAATATTAAAGTGATTAGTGTTATAAGTAGTTTTGGAATCTGCACAGCATGTGTGTTGTTTGGGATCGAGGTCATAAGACCCGATCATGCCTTCACCTAGTTCAGAATGTCTCGGGAGCCTGGCTGTATCGTTTAATTTTGTTACAGAAACCAAAGAGATGATGAGAGGAATTCTCGTCGCGTTCGCGGTGATCGGGTGTAGCGGGGCCTATCGGGGCCGCACCAAGGACTCCACGATTTACGGGTGCTCTGGTGACACAGCCCCCATCGCGACCGATGCGTCGGGCGCGCGGGGCGTTGAGGAGACAGCCACCTATTTCCACGAGGGGAGGTGGCCAGGATGGCTGGGGTCGAACTCTATGGAATAATCCAGCCAGTCCGGGTTTGTGTACCGAGAGACTTCTCTAATGTGCCCCCGAGTGAGGGTCATCGCACCCAGAGTCAGCGTCACCGTCGGGAAAAGGATTTGCTTGTGTAATACCCACTGGAAATGTTATGTACGCTAAGTATGGTTATCAATCTTTAACTTAGACATTGTATTATCATTGTTATAAATCCCTGGGTTAAAGTTGCCCATGTGAAGGTACGGCAAGAACTTTTAAGGACACAATGTGACTAAGAGCAGACTTTCCATAATTCTGCACCAGTATCAACTGTTGCAGACAGTGAGGCTGCGCAGTCTCCAGGCAGATACCCCAGGAGGAAGGGGTGGAGTCGGGTTTTTCGAGCGGAAAACGCGAGCGACTGAAAGAAAAGAGGGCAGGAGCTCTGAAAAAAGAGGGCTCAGGAGGCAAATGGCTGCCGCATCCCGTCCCGGGCTTCCAAACTCGGCCGCCGCCCTTCATATTAGTAGCTCTGCATCCAGAACTCAAAGTGGGATTCAGTGATCGTGAAGAGAATTCAACGAAGGGGTTCGGAGTCGTAAGTCTTGCAGACATTATACATACCATGAGCTCCAACTTAAGCGTGCCAACGAAAGAGTGCACTCGAATTTGGACACAGGGACAGATTCTCCTTTGAATCCATATAAATGGAGAATGTATGTTTATTATGTCTAGATTCATTCTAATGTATGCAAATGTCTAATTTAGGTCATTGACCCGTAATCTTCTTATACTGTCTGACGTTAAAACTATAAAATAAGATAATTAGAATTAAGCCATTGTAGTAGTGATCTCCTTACTGGACTATAGAATACTGTCTACAACAGGGACCACATCTCACATATATCTAGAGAACCATGAAGGGGTTACATTTTGGGGGCTCATCCGGGATTGTGGTCTATTTATGCCAGTAAACTAACAGTATTGAATGCTCATTGCTAAGAGAGTGGTTTGTGGTTTCTACTGGGCTGTTTGAGCATAAAAGATGGATGTTATTGAGGTTGAAGCTTGGTGCAAACGGAAGCAGATAGCTACTACCCATGCCATTGTGCTGAATGGTGTTGCTCACGATGACCCTGATGTCTTGCTAAGGGCTCTGAATTGTGTCAAAGCCTTTGGAAAGGTTAGGATAGTTGAGCGCTGCTTGGATACAGCTACCAAGAAGCAGTTTGTGTTGATCCAGACATCAGAGAACCTGAGAGGTCATGGTTTACCTGAGGCAGTTGGGCTTTCTGAAGAGGCTGGTCCCTGGCCAGTTCAGTTTGTCCCTATTACTACTAAGGAAGAAGAAGGGTTTCAGACCAAGTTGTTGTCATTCTTGAGACAAGAAGGAAAGACTGTTGCTGATGTCAAAGGTCTGATAGGTCCTTCGGCCCTGGATCTGAACACTCAGTTGGTCAGTGCCATTAGTTCTCTGGTGGATAAATGCACCAATCTGCCCTTCGAGGCTCAGGGATACCGTAAGCTCCGTATGTTCTCAGGAGTGAGACCAACTCCCAGTGGGGAAGAGGAGTACGACGCCCGGGCTGAGCAGACCCTGCCTCTGCTAGAGGAATGGCAGTGCAGTGACAATGTGAAGAGGCAGAGAATAGTAGAAAGCCTTAAGGGTCCTGCTGCTGACATTGTAAGATTCTTAAAGGCGCAGAACACCTCTGCTACTTCCTTTGACTACATGCAGGCTCTAGAAACTGCCTTTGGAACTACTGAAACCATTTCAGATTTGATGGTCAGATTCAGAAGCACATTCCACTGTGAGGGAGAGAAGCTGTCCAGTTATCTGCTGAGAATAGACAAACTGCTGCATTGTATGTTACGGAAAAGAGGGATTGAGTTGCCTGAAATGAATCGGTTCTGCATTGAACAGGTTGTGCGAGGTGCATTGCTCGAAGACGTGACTGCTCTTCGCATACGCATGACCCATAAGTTGCGAGATCCGCCTACCTTCACTGAGCTGCTAAGGGAAGTCAGAGAGGAGGAGGATATGCTTCAGGCCCAGAATGTAGCAAAGAGTGCTGTGATGTCCAAGCTTGTGACTCCTGTTACAGTTCCTACTCCTAAGGGTGATTTCAACCCTGAGATGGAACAGCTGAAGAAGGAAATAAATGTCATGAGAGCCGAGATGGCATATTTTCGGTCTAAGCCCAACACAGAAAGGGATGATGCACGGGTGCAAAAGGTTGAACACCCTGCGAAGTCTAACAGCAAAATGAATGATTCCTCTAAAGGATATCTGATGCGTCTCAATAACTTCAAGGCTCAAAGTTAACTGGATAAAACAAGGCTTTTATTAGCAAAGAAAGATGCCTGTGTCTTCACCTAGCATTCTGCTGTTCTGCTTCAAGACAAGCCTGGGCTTGTCTTAAGTAGGGCCAGGTATGGGCGGATCCGACACACCCAATGGGGAGAAAGGGGGCGGTGCACTATATACAATACAAGGTAAAAACACAGGAGCAGGCAATGCAATATATGTAGTTAAATACAGAGTCTGATGAATGACATATTTCATCACATTCACCCCTTCTACAGATTTAGTCTGTCCGGGGGTGTGATAGTCCTCTGTGACCGACGTAACGGTTGCGGTGCCGCGGGTGCCGGCTGGGTGTCCCAGGTGACCTCCTGGGTCTCTGCCGGGGGCGCCACCGGGGTTGTTGAAGGAGTAGGTGGTGGGGGTACCGTTGGCTGGTGTTCTTCCGGGAGTGATGAAAGAATAGTGGGTGGAGTGGGTGGGTAATAGTTGTTGTGGTCGTTGTCGTTGTTGCTGTTGTTACCGGCTGGGGCGAGGTCTTTTATGGACACAGTGTCCTCCCGTCCGTCGGCGTGCCGGACATACGCATATTGTGGGTTGGCGTGGAACAGGTGCACTGGCTCCACGGGAGGGTCCGTCTTGTGGCCCCTCACATGCTTCCGCAAAAGTACCGGACCTGGGGTGGAGAGCCATGACGGTATCGATACGCCTGAGGTGGATTTCCGGGGAAACACAAACATTAGCTCATGAGGCGTGGCATTAGTGGCGGTACACAATAGTGACCATATTGAGTGGAACACATCTGGGAGGACTTCCTGCCAGCGGGAGATAGGGAGGCCCTTGGTCCTTAGAGTTAGAGTGACTGCCCTCCATACTGTCCCGTTCTCTCGCTCCACCTGACCATTACCCCGGGGGTTGTAGCTGGTGGTACGGCTTGTGGCAATCCCCTTGGACAGCATGTACTGGCGTAGCTCTTCACTCATGAAGGACGCCCCCCTATCCGTGTGGATATAGCTTGGCATACAGAACAGGCAGAACAGGCTGTTGAGGCATTTAATGACCGTGGCGCTGGTCATGTCTGGGCAGGGGAAGGCATATGGGAAACGGGAGTATTCATCCACAATGTTCAGGAAGTAAACATTGCGGTCGACGGACGGGAGGGGGCCCTTGAAATCTAAGCTAAGCTGCTCAAAGGGCCGTGTAGCTTTGATTAGGTGGGCTCTATCAGGGCGGTAGAACCGAGGCTTGCACTCAGCGTAAGTGCGGCAGTTCCTGGTCAGAGACCGAACTTCCTCAATCGAGTAGGGTAAGTTGCGGGACTTTATGAAGTGGAACAGCCGTGTGACCCCTGGGTGGCAGAGGTCATTGTGGAGGGTCTGTAGCCGATCCCCGGTGGCGTTGGCACACATCCCTCGTGAGAGGGCGTCGGGGGATTCGTTAAGGGCCCCCGGCCGGTATATGATGTCGTACTCGAAGGTGGAGAGCTCGATCCGCCACCTAAGAATCTTATCATTTTTAATCTTCCCCCTATGTTTATTATTGAACATAAACGCTACCGACCGCTGGTCGGTAAGTAGGGTGAAGCGTTTGCCAGCTAGGTAGTGACGCCAGTGGCGCACTGCCTCCACGATGGCTTGGGCCTCCTTTTCCACAGAGGAGTGTCTGATCTCGGGCCCCTGGAGGGTCCTCGAGAAGAAAGCTACGGGCCGCCCCGCCTGGTTGAGGGTGGCCGCCAAGGCAAAGTCAGACGCATCACTTTCCACTTGAAAGGGAGTGTTCTCGTCCACTGCCTGTAGCGTGGCCCGCTCAATATCCTGCTTAATGCTTTTGAAGGCAGCATGGGCCTCAGCAGAGAGCGGGAAAGAGGATGCTTTCAAGAGGGGGCGGGCTTTATCGGAGTAGTTAGGGACCCATTGGGCATAATACGAGAATAACCCCAGGCACCTTTTCAGGGCTTTGGGAGTGTTGGGCAGGGGCAGCTCCCGTAGGGGGCGCAATCGGTCGGGGTCTGGTCCGATTTCCCCATTCTCCACCACGCTGCCTAGTATGCAGAGGTGCGTGGTGTTGAAAACGCACTTGTCCTCGTTGTAGGTGAGGTTGAGTTTCTGTGCGGTTTTCAGAAACCTCGCGAGGTTTGAGTCGTGGTCCTGTTGGTTGTGGCCGCAGATGGTGACGTTGTCGAGATAGGGGAAGGTTGCCTGCAAGTGGTGGTCATCGACCATGCGGTCCATCTCCCTCTGAAAGACCGAGACCCCGTTCGTCACCCCAAAGGGGACACTGAGGAACTGGTAGAGGCGTCCGTTTGCCTCGAAGGCGGTGTACGAACGGTCCTCTGGTCTGATAGGGAGCTGGTGGTACGCTGACTCGAGGTCGATAGTGGAGAACACCCGATATTGGGCAATTTGGTTCACCATCTCGGATATGCGGGGTAGCGGGTAGGCGTCTAGTTGGGTATAGATGTTGACTGTTTGACTATAGTCAATCACCATCCACTTCTTCTCGCTACCCCTCACCGCCACCACTTGGGCGCGCCACGGGCTGTTGCTGCGTTCAATAATGCGCTCCCTCAGGAGCCTGTCTACCTCGGTCACGATAAACCGCCTGACCTCCCAGCTGTACCTCCTGCTTTTGGTCGCTATTGGCCGGCAGTTAGGGGTAAGGTTCGCGAATAGCGAAGGCGGCTTTACCTTCAGGGTAGCCAGACCGCACACTGTGAGGGGCGGCTGGGACCCACCGAAATTGAGCGTGATGCTTTGGTGGTGGCACTGAAAATCCAGGCCCAAGATCACGCTCACACATAAATCCTTCATAATTAACAGTTTAAAATTATTATATACAGTGCCTTTAACGGACAATCGTACCGCGCAGTAACCCGCAATAGTCGATATCTGGGTTTTGTCGGCCATAGAGATCGTGCCCTGAGTAGGGACTATAGTTAGAGAGAGTCGTTGTAGCAGACCAGGGTGAATGAAGCTCTCCGTGCTCCCGCTGTCAATTAAACATTTAACCTTGCACCCGTTTACCTCGATGTCCACCATCGATTTGGATAGTGGGTGCGGTCTGGACTGGTCCACTGTGATCGACGCCACTGTAGGGCCCTGATCGGGACAAGATGGTGGGCCACACGAGGCCAGGTAAGATGGCGTCCACGATGTCTGCTCGCGAGATGGCGGACCCCACGAGGTCGGACAAGATGGCGTCCAAGATGGCCGCTCCCACGGCGCGCACGCGGCGGTGGCGGGTTTGCCTGCAGGGTTCCCTCTGCACACCTTCCCAAAGTGCCCCTTCTTACCGCACTTACAGCAGGTGGTGCCTTTCGCCGGGCACAGGTTCCTGGTGTGCTTTGGCTGCCCGCAGAAGTAGCATTTGGGGCCCCGATGCATCGCGGCGGTCGTAGGGCTTCTGGGGGGAGAGCAGGGCCCCGACGGTGTTGGGCTACTGGGCGGGGAAGATGTCTTCCAACATGGCGGCGCCCTTGGTGCGTACGAGGCAGCGTGGGCCGCGCGGCCTGAAGAGTAGGAGTCAGAGTTCTTCTGAGCCACATCCAGCGATCGCGCTGTGTCCACAGTCTGTGTCAGATCTAGGCCCGTTTTCTCTAGCAGTCTCTGCCGGATGTAATTAGAGCTAAGGCCTGCGATAAAGGCATCCCAAATAAGCTCGTCTGTGTATACCGTGGCTTTCACATCTTTGCATTTGCAGTCTTTGCCAAGCAATTTTAGGGTGACTAGAAAGTCCTCTAGCCACTCTCCGCAGGTGCCAAGCAGATGCCTGGCGTACACCTCGTTGGTAGGCCGCTGATAGTGGGCCTTTAGAATGTTGCAGGCATCCAGGTAGGTGGCGGCGTCTTGGATGAGTGGAAAAACCCGGTGGCTTATCCGATTCTGCAGGATCCCGAGTTTCACATCTCCAGTGGCTCTAGAGGCTGTGACGGCTTCAGAGTTGGCCATAAAAAATTCCAAGCACTGGAACCAGTGTCCAAACCGTGCTGATGCATCCGAAGCATGCGGGTCCAAATCCAAGCGTTCCGGTTTCAAAAGTTGATCCATCGTTGAAAGTTTGCTAATAAAATTGATGCGCCTCAATAACTTCAAGGCTCAAAGTTAACTGCATAAAACAAGGCTTTTATTAGCAAAGAAAGATGCCTGTGTCTTCACCTAGCATTCTGCTGTTCTGCTGCAAGACAAGCCTGGGCTTGTCTTAAGTAGGGCCAGGTATGGGCGGAGCCAACACACCCAATGGGGAGAAAGGGGGCGGTGCACTATATACAATACAAGGTAAAACACAGGAGCAGGCAATACAATATATGTAGTTAAATACAGAGTCTGATGAATGACATATTTCATCACAATCCCCATGAAGGAGATAGACCTGGAGTCTTTTGTTATAACTGTGGAAAGGATGGACATTTCAAGCGAGAATGTAGAGGTGAGGAAAATCTAAAAAAAGTAAATGACCGTCTCATAAAACTTACCAAGAAGTCGGGAAACTACAAAGGGGCACAGTAACGGAACGGCCTGCTGTCCCTGTAGTTAAGACACGTTCCGCTAAGTGCAATAATAGGCAAGGGGATATGAAAGACATCATACCTGAAGGTTTAGTAGGGCCAAGTTCTGCTGTATCAATACAGATTGAAGGCATTTATACTAAAGCTATCCTCGACATGGGTTCTCAGGTTACCATACTGTACAGATCCTTCTATGACCGATACCTGACGCATTTGCCGTTAACCCCAATCAGTCTTCTGCAGATCTGGGGCCTTAGTCCTGCTGATTACCCATATGATGGCTATTTGTTGCTGAGGTTGGAGTTCTTGGAAGCTGATGTAGGGACCACTGAGACCATTGATGCACTTGTGTTGGTTTGCCCTGACCCCATGGTGAAAGGTGAGGTTTCCATACTGGTTGGCAGTAATACACCCATAGTGAGACGACTCCTGACAAGCTGCAAAGAGCAGGGAGGTGAAAACTTCTTGAGCACCAGACACATTCACCCTGTTTTCAAAAAGGCTTTTGAGAAACTGCCTGAACTTTCTTCCGACGTAGATGATAGCAAAAGAGGAACTGTGTGGTACGTTCAAGCCAAACCTATCACCCTGCGTCCTGGAGGAGTGACTAGAATCCCTGGGATACCAAAATTCCCTGGAACGCCAGGTACTGAAGCCATTCTGATAGAGTCACCTGATGATCCTGCAGAAGAGTCACGGTTTCCAAATGAGCTTCTGGTGAGACCAGAGTTGCAGATCCCGACAGCTGTGATGTCAAGGAGAGTTACAGTGACCGTGAGGAATATGTCAGGCAAAGGAATCACATTGAGGAAAGGAATGCCGATTGCGCATCTGTTTCCTGTAAATGTACTGTCGTCACATGTGAAGGAAGAGTCCAAAGTTAACTCAACCGGAGATCTGACACCCTCCTCCTTCAACTTTGGAGATTCATTCGTTCCTAAAGAATGGAAGGACCGATTAGTCAGGAAGATGATGGAGCGGAGAGGAGTTTTCTCTACTCATGAGTTTGATGTTGGTTGTAGTAAGAGTACTCGCCATTCTATCAGAATTACCGAGGATAAACCCTTTTGGGAGAGGTCTCGACGGCTGGCACCAGCTGACATCGAAGCAGTGAGACAGCACCTGTCGCAGTTAAAAGAAGCTGAGATCATTGCCGAGTCCAGGAGCCCTTATGCATCTCCTGTAGTGGTGGTGAGGAAAAAGAACGGAAAGATTCGGATGTGTGTGGACTTTAGGACACTTAACAGACGTACTATTCCCGACCAATACACCGTTCCAAGAATTGAGGGTGCACTGGCTTGTCTTAATGGAAGCAAGTGGTTCAGTGTGTTGGATCTCAGAAGTGGATACTACCAAATACCGATGAGTGAATCGGACAAAGGAAAGACAGCCTTTATATGTCCAGTTGGGTTCTACCAATTTGAAAGGATGCCACAGGGAGTTTCAGGCGCTCCAGCAACTTTTCAAAGAATAATGGAACAAACAGTTGGGGACATGAACTTGCTCGAAGTATTGGTGTACTTGGATGATATCATTGTGTTTGGGGCAACCCTTGAAGAACACGAAGCTCGGTTGCTGAAAGTGCTTGGTCGACTGGAGGATGAAGGTCTCAAGCTATCATTGGATAAGTGTCAGTTTTGCCAAACATCCGTGTCCTATGTGGGGCATATTGTATCACAGGATGGAGTAGCCACAGATCCATCCAAGATCGAAGCTGTTACCACATGGCCCAAACCGAACACAGTGACTGCCTTGCGGTCATTTCTTGGGTTCTGCGGATATTACAGGCGCTTTGTGCAGGATTACTCCAAAGTGGCCCATCCTCTGAATCAGCTGCTGGTTGGTTACCTCCCACCAGCCGAGAGGAAGAAAAAGGCTAAAGGTAAAGAGAACAAGGACTACTTCAAACCCTCTGAGCCTTTTGGTGTTGGATGGGATGAGAAATGCGAAGAGGCCTTCCACACCTTAAAGCAAAGTCTTACTCAAGCCCCCGTGTTGGCTTTTGCAAACCCACAGCTGCCGTATGTGCTACACGTGGATGCCAGTCAAGAAGGGTTGGGTGGTGTGTTGTATCAGGACCAAGGAGCAGGACTGAGACCTGTAGCGTTCATCAGTCGCAGTCTTATGCCATCAGAGCGTAACTACCCAGCTCATAAGCTGGAATTCTTGGCGTTGAAGTGGGGGGTGGTGGATAAGCTGCAGGATTATCTGCATGGAGCGAAGTTTGAAGTGAGGACAGACAATAATCCATTAACCTATGTGTTGACTTCGGCAAAACTTGATGCCACCAGCCACCGTTGGCTTGCTGCACTATCTGCTTACGACTTTAGTCTCAGGTACAGACCTGGGAACCAGAACATTGACGCAGATGCTCTGCCTCGTCGCCCACACTACCAGAAACCAGAGTGGAAAGATGTTGCTTCAGCAGATGTGAAAGTAATGTGTCAGGTGTCCGTGGTATCTGGACCAAAGAATTCATTTCATGCCCGAGAGATTGACCACTTGGGAGCGTCAATGCATGCTGTTCCCCAGGCATTTTGCAACCTTTCCAGTTTGGATGTACAAAACTTACCCATGTTGTGTTCATCTGAAATATCCAAAGCACAACAGGAGGATCCCTGTATTCATGAGGTGTTTTGAGCTCTCCGTCTGGGTGATATTACACAGATCGACAAATCAAAACATCCTGACTGTCATCTGCTCCTAAGAGAATGGGACCACTTGGAAATTAAAGAGGGAGTGTTGTGTAGAATCAATCACCCACCCACTAAACCATGTCATTCACAGTTGGTCCTGCCTGAAAAGTACAGGGAAATAGTGATGAAGTCTTTGCATGATGACGCAGGTCATCTGGGAGTAGATAAGACCTATGGGTTGGTCAAGGACAGATTCTATTGGCCGCGTATGAAGTCTACTGTTGAGGAGTTCTGCAAGTCCTGTGCATGTTGTGTCCAGAGAAAGATTTTACCTAAAACAGTTGCTCCTCTGTTTCACATGCAAAGTGATGGACCTCTAGACCTTGTCTGTATGGATTTTCTGTCCATCGAACCCGATTCCAGCAATACCGCAAATGTCTTGGTCATTACAGATCATTATACTCGCTATACCCAAGCTTTTCCCACAAAGGATCAGAAAGCATCCACCGTTGCCAAAGTGTTGTGGGAGAAATACTTCATCCACTATGGACTGCCAAAGCGAATACACAGTGATCAAGGTAGAGACTTTGAAAGTAGACTTATACATGAGTTGTTGTCCATGCTCGGGATTGAGAAGTCAAGAACAACTCCATACCATCCTCAGGGAGATCCTCAACCTGAGCGGTGTAACCGTACTTTGTTAGACATGCTTGGAACGCTGGATTCAAAGCGAAAGAACAAGTGGAGTCGGCACATTGGACATCTTGTTCATTCTTATAATTGTACCCGAAATGACGCTACTGGTTTTTCACCGTACTACCTCATGTTTGGACGTGAAGCGAGGATGCCGGTGGATTTGTGTTTCGGAGTATCCAGTGATGGCACATCACAGAGAACTTACCTCAAGTATGTATCTGACATGAGAAAGGAATTGCAAGCTGCTTATGAACTTGCTGAGTCTGTTTCTGCCAAACAGAATAAAGGAAATAAGCAGAGGTATGACCAGAAGATCCGGTTTTCCCAACTCATGCCTGGTGACCGAGTTCTCATACGGAACCTAGGACTTCAAGGGAAACATAAGTTAGCAGACCGCTGGGCTTCTACACCTTACATTATTGAAAGTCAAATGTCACAACTACCTGTGTTTCGGCTAAAACCTGCAGGTGGGAATGGACCCATAAAAATACTGCACCGGAATCATATCCTGCCATTGGGACAGCAAGTGCGTCTGGATCCGCCAGCGGATAATGAGCCGACACCTAGTAGGAGAACCCTGCAGAGAAGAAGAAGGAAAAAAACGAGAAACCAGGAAAACTTTGTTCCAGAAGACAGAAAACCCATGACACAGTGTGTGGATCATGAGGAACCTGATGAGTCAGAAGATGAAGAATGGGATCTATGGTACGACCTCCCAGAAAGACGCATAAGACAGAATCTGGATGAATTGTCTGAACCACTTAGCTCAGACTTGGACATGGTCTGGGAAGAACCAGATGCTTCCGAGAAGGAGATAAAAGAGACTGAAAGGCATGATAACAAAGGAACCAACGCCTCCAACGTAGTTGAAGGAACTGAAGACCGGGTATCCGAAATAAGGAGCTCACAGCGAGTTAAGAAGGTTGCTGAAAGATTGACATACAGTACACTAGGAGTGCCAAGTGTAATGATAGCCCCTACGGTTCGATATGTTACCTCCCTTTATACATGGTTGGGAAGCATGCAACCCCTTATGTGTAAAGTTCATTAGTCATGGGGACATGCCTATATTTGGTAGGGGGGGAGTGTAATACCCACTGGAAATGTTATGTACGCTAAGTATGGTTATCAATCTTTAACTTAGACACTGTATTATCATTGTTATAAATCCCTGGGTTAAAGTTGCCCATGTGAAGGTACGGCAAGAACTTTTAAGGACACAATGTGACTAAGAGCAGACTTTCCATAATTCTGCACCAGTATCAACTGTTGCAGACAGTGAGGCTGCGCAGTCTCCAGGCAGAAACCCCAGGAGGAAGGGGTGGAGTCGGGTTTTTCAAGCGGGAAACGCGAGCGACTGGAAGAAAAGAGGGCAGGAGCTCTGAAAAAAGAGGGCTCAGGAGGCAAATGGCTGCCGCATCCCGTCCCGGGCTTCCAAACTCGGCCGCCGCCCTTCGTATTAGTAGCTCTGCATCCAGAACTCAAAGTGGGATTCAGTGATCGTGAAGAGAATTCAACGAAGGGGTTTGGAGTCGTAAGTCTTGCAGACATTATACATACCATGAGCTCCAACTTAAGCGCGCCAACGAAAGAGTGCACTCGAATTTGGACACAGGGACAGATTCTCCTTTGAATCCATATAAATGGAGAATGTATGTTTATTATGTCTAGATTCATTCTAATGTATGCAAATGTCTAATTCAGGTCATTGACTCGTAATCTTCCTGTACTGTCTGACGTTAAAACTATAAAGTAAGATAATTAGAATTAAGCCATTGTAGTAGTGATCTCCTTACTGGACTATAGAATACTGTCTACAACAGAGACCACATCTCACATATATCTAGAGAACCGTGAAGGGGTTACACTTGCAATGCACAGGACATGTTCCTTTGGACCGATGGTGGTGGCTCAGGATGCTGAGTAAGATCATGAAGAACTCCACGGTCGAGTGGGAGCGACTGGGTAACAATACCCATCGGACTATTACGGGGACTCATGGGGGGTTGAGTGTCTGTTGGGACAAATGGTGGGAACCAGATGAGGGCATCTACATCTGTATGTGGGTTTCAGAACACGCCTGCCCCACAGGCGTCTCCATCATTTTCCAAAGGCAGTGGCAAGATGCTGGGAAAGGAATGAGGTGGGACGTTAGCACACGGGGCGTGCGGAGTCCCATACTCTCAGATCCCAGTAAACGCCACTGAGCTCATCACCCGCCCCCGCAAGCCCCTGCCCACGATTCCGGTAGCCAAAGCCCGCAAGGAAGGGTGCCCCACCATTACCAAGGGACCCGGGAACGGATTGGTATTAGTGCCCACAAGTCAGGTGCTGTACCAAGGGGTGCACTACATGGTGGTCTCGGTGATTTTAAACCTCACCGAGGTGCGATTGCCAGAGTGGTGCCCCAAGGAAACGGAGCAATTGCACCAGGCCCTGTTAACAAACATGTTCAGACAGTTTTATCAATTCGACTTTGCTGATGTAGACAGAGTCGGATTGTACACCACACCACATGAGGTTTTGGACAGGGTAGGGAGACAAAGAAGGGGTACAGGAAATGATATTTTTACAGCTTTTAACACAGGGACTTCCGTCATCAACACTCTGGATGACGTGGAGCTGCAGACTCAGATTAATGATTTAAAAGGGCTGTTAATAAAGATACTGATGGATGAGAATAAGGTAGTGGGTTCTGAGTTATATGAGGACCAGGCCATGACACTTCACTTAAAAAAAATCATTGCTGAGCTGGAAAAACACACGAAAACTGTAAATGCTCTCATCAGGGAGGATCGGAATGCGTCCGATCAGGCTGCGCAGAACGAAGCTTGCGTGCTGTATGGGGCGTGATTACTGGGCGAGGGCCGCAGTAATCTGGAGGATTTAAAACAAGGTTTAGTCCCCTCCTAGGTCAGCAACAAGCACCTTGCAGCCCTCCACCCTTTTGAGAATGCATTGAGTCCGTGCCAGCTCAAACTAGCTTCAGAGGCCTACCCAGTCCCAGTGGACTGTGGGCGGTCTAATCATACCATTATGGGTATAGTGGTAAGAATGCCGGTGATGGGAAAGATAGCTAGACCCGCCCCGGTATACAGGGTGGAGAACATTGGAGTCATTCAGGGGGGTGCACACATTCGCTACACAGCGGTCCCACCTTACGTCATTCGATGGAAGCATGCAATGACGGGTACCGACCTCTCGGGGTGCCGGAGCCAGGGAGCACACATTATCCTTTGTCCCCAGCACTTGAATGCCTATTCGAAACCACAGTGCGGGTTCAGGACTGCTGGCGCGAAGCCTATAAATTGCACCATGGAGGCAATGGCACAAGACCATGTGCCCCCACAGGTGGCATATATAGGAGGTGGGACATACTGTGTCACCACTGCAGCGCCCCACTACCAACATGGACAGCACGGCTGGTGTCCGGTGAGTGACAGCAGTTTCTGCTTCAAACCCAAGGCAGAAGTTCAAGTGGCCCAAGAGCGAATTGTCCCCATTCCTGAACCTTCCACTGTTCACATCACTGTTAAAGAGAATTTCACCGATCTGGAATGATTCGTTGCACATTTTGGATATATCATTCCCCCTCTCCCTGAACACCTCACCAAGATATTAAAAGCCGTTGTCGTTTCACAGAAGCATTTCTACACACTGCAGCAGAAGACTTTAGAGATATGGGCTAACATATTAGATATAGCAACCCTACCGTGTGGGATCTGTTCAATAATATAGAGGTCCCTTCTTGGATTAGGATAGCCTCTCACATCCTTATAGTGTGTCAGGTTGTTATTGTGATTTATTTACTGTTTGTACACTGTAAAAAGGTCAGAAATTCGCAGAAGTATGAGAACAGAGGAGAATGGAGAGAACATTATGTGCGGGTAGAAGAAGAGACACCCGTTTAGATTTTTGCTGCTATGTATAAAGTTAAAGTTTCCCTCCCTCCTTTATGTTTGATGTTTGTTCATGAGTATTTTGTGTGTGTACTTTATTCTTATTATTGAAATTCATTAAGTGAGTTTTTATTAATAAACGATAATGTGTATGAACCAGGTGGTGTAGGAGTATTAGGCCCCCCTCCACGCCTGGAAATGAGTGTCAGATTTTAAATCCAATGTATTGCCATCTGTAGATGCTTAATGTACACTGTAGGTTTTCTGAAATGGGAAATGCATGTGTCGTGGGGTCATAGATAGGTAAATACAGGGGATGGTTTAATTATGGAGAGTCAGAAAATTTTGCTCACCCAGAATTATGATACTTCAAGCAAGTTATAGTATCATCAGGGGGGACTGTAGAATTCACAAAATTAATATTGTATTATAAGGGTCCTTTGTCAGAAGAGGCCTTGGTTTAAAGACTGTTTTAAAAGAAGCCCAGAAAAAGGGGCACATAAAATGGCTGCCAGACCCCGTGACCGACTTATTGAGACACTCTAAAATGGTTCCTGCAGTCCCCAGACAGCCTTTGTGGATTCAACCCACAGTAAGTTCTGGAAGCCATTTCTGAGAAAATGAAATCAGACACGTACACATACATAAAGATTGGATGCAGATCCTGTCAAATCGGCCTGTGGATAAAGGTCATCTAAATGTTTACCCAGACAAAGGGGAACAGTTTCTTATTCATGAGGAAAGCATCAAAGACACATTTAAGACATCAAGAACACGTTAAAACATTACCAGGTCATTTCAGACCAGAGATGGCCATCACCGGCCACCCTAAAGCAGTTTAAAATATAATAACTCCCCGTTGTGATCCATGCCCGACAAAAGTTAAACAAAGACTAACCTTGATTTGGCAGGAGATAAAGGCCTCATCTGAGAAGTATAATTGGAGACATCCGGGGTAGCGATTGGTAGCCATCAGAGCCATCACAGAGAGCTTCAGAGTGCTTCATAGAATCTTCTTTACAACGATCTAGAGAACAAGAAGATGGTTCGAGTCGACATCCCGCCCCGGGGTAAACATCGGGAGATCGTTGACAAACCCCAGGCCATTTGATGAGACAAAACTACAGAAGAAACCTATATGAAAGCCGGCTAGAGGCTTCCAACCGTGGTCAAGCAGATGGTCTCTTCCCCCACATCGACAGCCAGGCCCGCTGAGATCCAGCCTGTCCGTGACCTCCACCTCGAGGAAGAGAAGGCGTGTCGCAGCTTGCAGCCCGCAGCGCTGACCACGAGGAGACAGGACGTCTGAAAGGATCAAAACGCAGACCTGTTTCAAAACCTTGCAATTCCTAGTTGCATTGGTGAGCATGTTTCTGGCCCTACATAATCGGATCTAGATAGGTTTAAGGGGGTGGTCATTTTGGGTATAATTAACATGAGTTGTTGTCCCTCGATGTTCCGTGTGTTTCCCCATTTCATGATGACTTTTGTAAAGTATAATATGCCTGTATCTATTTTAGCTAGTACTGTATTGTTATGATTTGTTTTTCCCTCCCATGTACCCTCTTATTTGCTTGCATTTGATTTGTTTTTCCTTATGCAATAAAATTTCATTTCGTTTCATTAAACTTGGTCTATAAGAGTATTCTCTGCATTGTAGTTCCTGCACCTAAGTCCAGTGTCTAGAGCCTAAGGGGCAAGTGGGTCGAACCACTCAAGGTTTTACTGTGCAAAAGAGAGCGAAAGGCCTCTGGCGAGAGAGACCTCTGCGACCTCAGAGAGAAAACCCCTTGCAAGTCCTGCTACCTCCGCTGAGGACTCTCCACTGCTGTCCCTGTCTCCACCACCTGCTGATGCTCACCTGTGAGATTTGATACATACGGTGACAGCACCAATCTATGTCCCGAAGGTTCCACCGAGCTGTGTGTATCTGCGCTGGTGCTGGGTGCACTTACATCTGTTGACGCTGCATCCTCAGAGGTTGCAGGTTCCCCTGAGGAGTCTTGATGCTCAGCCTCTTCCTTGTCAACAGTGGAGGGGTGGGGGTGCACTGTGGATGGTCCTGTGGGGCAGTAAAGGCATGGGTTAGACATTTCACGGAAGTGTGGCATGCACATGCAATAGTGCAGATGATCAAGTGGCATTCTAATAATGTACACCAGCAGCCATTTCAGTCACTCAAGCAGTGTAAATGAGAGAGACGCAAACCTATTCTGTCACCAGCTTGCTCTGCCTCGCCCATCTGTCCATCCCCCACTTCCACCTCCACCTCTGTGCCGACGATGTCTGGGGCTGCCTCTTCAGCCTGGGTGAGATGGCTAGGGAAGGTGGCCCTCCTACTAGCTTCACCCTTTCCCTCCTATTGTGGCCTCTCTTTTCCAGTGAGGGAGGCAAGTGGAGTTGGAGTGAGAATGATGGAGTGAGTGTAGAGAGTCCAGAGCATATATGCTTAGAAGGAGACACAGATGGAGTGAGGTTCCATGTCCAAGGGCCCTCCCTGTGCGTTATTAGTCATTGGCATTGCATAACATTGAAAGGGAGAGTGAGGGCAGCATAGTTGAATAGTCAGTTGATTGGGTTCGTAGAGTGAGAGGGATGGTGAAGGGTGCAAGGGTTGTAAGGGCAAAGTGGGATGTGTAAGAGGAGGTTGACAATGCAGAGTGCTGGTTATGAGAGGAGAAGGGGAGCAGAAGGAGGGTCAAGCTGAAGGTATACTCACTTTGCCTGATCTTACAAGGTCATTGAACCTTTTCCGTCACTGTAGCCATATTCTGCTGCACACTGATCTGGAGGTGATCTCCCTTGCCAGCTGTACCCACACAGCCTTGGTTTCTTTAGGAGGCCTCTTCCTCCCAGATGAGGGGAAGAGCACCTCCCTGCTGGCTCTTGCCCCCTCAACCAGCATTCACAGCGCCTCATCGGAGAACCTCGGGAAGGCCCTTACCTTGGAGTTGACCATTCTTGAAGGAGGTAACTGCTTGGAGGTGGTGCACCATCGACCAAAAACCAGTGGAATGAGCCAAGGCAGCAAGAAGCCCTTAAATGAAGCTGGATAAGTGACGTCAACAGAGGCCAGTTTCGGTTCCAAAAGACTAATTGGCCCAGGGGAACACACACCTCTGAAATCAACTGGCCAATTGGGGGAAAATCGCAATTTTTTCCCACCTCTCAGTGGAGGCGGGTTTGTAACCCACCCAAACCGCAACCCGCCTCCAAACCACCTCCATTGGGAAATTCGCCCCCATAGTCTCGAGTTTAATTCAGTTGGATAATGGGGGAGAGGGAGGAGGAATCTGCCAATTAGTGGACTCAGGAAACCCGGCAGGTAAAAGGAGTTGAGAAGGGCCAGATCCATCAGGTAAGTACCTTTACAGCACTGCTTGTGGCTCAGGAGGAGCAGGAGTGTTTTCTCCAGGCCCAACAAGCTAACCTGTATACACAAACCCCATTCCCCTCCACGATCATTCCCCAATCACACCCCATAACTGACTCCATCTCGATCACTGACCCGCCCCGCACGATAACCGAGCCCCCATCACCAACCCCTAATTTCCCCCTGACAGCCCCATGATCACCAACCTCCAAACTTCCCCGACATCCAATGAGCTCTGACTCTCCCCGACCCGCCATCTCTCCCTTCCGCGATCTCCCCTGATCATATCTTCACCACCCCCCACTCCAAAACTCTGCCCCACTGAATATCGGGACCATTTTATATGCTTTTTAATTAATTACATTTAAATCATTTAAAAATCATAAGCTACTGTATGTGTAACTGCTGAATGTTCTTAAAATATAATTTTTGAGGTATTTGGCATTTTGCCTCTTTCCTTCTGTTGGTTTGCAACATAACTTTCCCTATTGAGAGGGTAGCCTGCCAAACTGTTGCAAATTCCTGCCAGTGCTGCTCCCGAGTTTCTGCTCAGTGCCTATATATATGACACCAGAACAACAATGACAACTTGTATTTATACAGCATCTTTAACGTAGTAAAACGTCCCAAGGCACATCACAGGAGCATTATAAAACAAGATTTGACACTGAGCCACATAAGGAGAAATCAGGGCAGGTGTTCAAAAGCTTGGTCAAAGAGGTAGGCTTACAGAGCGTCTTAAAGGAGGAAAGAGAGGTAGAGAGGCTCAGAGGTTTAGGCAGGAAATTCCAGTGTTTAGGGCCGAGGCAACAGAAGGCACGGCCGCCAATGGTTGAGCAATTATAATCAGGGATGCTCAAGAGGGCAGAATTAGAGGAGCGCAGATATCTCGGAGGGTTGTGGGGCTGATGGAGATTACAGAGATAGGGAGGGGCGAGGCCATGGGGGGATTTGAAAACAAGGATGAGAATTTTGAAATTGAGGCATTGCTTAACCGGGAGCCAATGTAGGTCAGCGAGCACAGGGATAATGGGCGAACGGGACTTGGTGCGAGTTAGGCCACGGGCAGCCAAGTTTTGGATGAGCTCAAGTTTACCATAGCAGAGATTAGAAACACGCCATTTGAGTTCCGACACCATGGCTGATGTAGGGTAGGTGGAGTTCAGATACAAATCAGCCATGATACAACTAAATGACAGAGCAGGGCCGAGGGGCTGATTCGCCTACTTCCAACACTTTATGCCCCGATATTTACTGGGGTGTGCTTTGGAACCAGGGGGAGGGAGGAGATATGGATGGGAAACTCTGAAGAATGGGTTTCCCTGAATGCCCTGCAGTTTGAACTACATGGCGTGTTTGAATTTTTTTCCAAGTTCCCCGCCCGACTGCCAGCCTGATTGATAGGCTTGATTGCCTGTCAGGCAGGGAAAGCTGCAGCACAAGGCCGCAGCCCAAGAGCAGGTAGGTTCGATGTTTGTTATGCGGGATTGCTGGGGCTGGCGGGGGGCTGGTGGGTTGAATGTGGTTGGAGGGGTTCGATGATCACCGGAGAGGTCGGGGGAGATTGTGGAGGGGAATGGGGGGGGTTTACAGGGTAGCTTGTTGAACTAGGAGGAAGCACTTCTGCTCCTCCTGGTCCACAAGCAGTGCTGTAAAGGCACTTACCTCATGGATCCTGCTCTTCTCGCCTCCTTTTACCTTCTGGGTTTCCTGAGGCTAAGGAAACTCGCTGACAGTAGTTAAAAATAGAATCACTGTTATAATGGAGGCATGCAGCCTCCTTAAACGGTTTCAATGTCCAACCCGCCTCCTGAGAGCAGATTGGGCGTCCGCCTCCCCCCGCCTCCCCACCACCCTGTTCCGCCTCCGTTAAAACTGGAAGTGGCAGGTTGGGGTCGTGTTTGAAATTTTAACTTCACACCTGACCCAAACCCACACGCTTTTGAGGCTTAAAACTATCCACTTAAAGTTCCAGTGAATGCACCTCCCAATTACCCAAGGTTGCAGTTGAGGTCTTCCGTATCAAATTTTGAAATCAGTGGCTGCTAATTATTACAGAAGGAATGTATTGCATGAGCGCAATGCTTATTTGTTAAACAACACGATGATTACAATTTGACAGCCAGAACTTGCTACAGTATGATTGAAGAGCTGAGTGGAATCAAAGGGGTTAAAGTATTGAGCAGCAGAGTTATTTAAATTTATAGAGATTGTAAAGAGTATGACTATAGATCAGTAATGATAGATATGATGAGATAGTTGTAGATTTCCAACCCTTTCTAAAAAAAATCCTAAAGTGGATTGTGGTCTGCGCTAAATAGACCTTTCTCTAAGATTTTATAACACTAATAAAACAGTCGGCACCTTCCATTAAATCGTTTGACTAATTTTGCGTGGGCTTGTAAGTGCAATTGTTTAATTCCTGGTGTTTTGAGTGTGAGGGTACAGTTTGAGTCTGACAAATACCATACCCATTGCCCTTCACCTAATGTGGCTTTATTCATATATATATGAGTATCAACAAGGACAGCATGGATTCTTCCAAAGAACAGGGAGAGAAGCAAAGGAATACATTCTATCCTAACTGGGCTGACAATGATTTAAAGGATCCCAAGAACAAAGCCAACTTTTGATTCAGCCTGGAGAAGAAAGTGCAAATAGAAAGCTAGTTCCAGTTACATCTGCTGATGCCATATTCACCAAGCTAGCAAACAGCAATAGAATACTTTTTTCTATCACAATTTGAGTTGACCTTAGTCTGTATGTCCATATTTTATTAACAAGCTCTTTAAAAAATATCAATTTTACTTGTATTGACTGAAAATCAGCCATCATGTCAGAATAAGGTAGCAGATGCAAGATTCCATGTATTGTGTTTGTAGGGGGGCATCCTTTACCTGGTTTACGGTAATTTACCTGGTCAGGCAGCCCTTGCCACTGCACTGTGACCGATTCCAATCAGCAGTTTCGAATCGCTAAACCCCCTTCCAGTTCTGACTGGAGGAACTTATAATTAATGATATATTAAAACGGACAAATGGTCTGGATGTAAGAAAGTCAAATTTTATTAAAACTAAAGAAACTACACCACACGATCAAAGTAATCACGGTAAAATTGCTTAACAGGGGAAGGCGGATGGCAAAACGAGGGATAAATGGCTACAATGTTAATTTTACAATCTTAGCAACATTTCCCTTAAATTACCACCCCTTTACTTCTCACTAGATTGTCTTGCTAGTGGGTCAGAAGCCTTGCTCACCTGCAGTCCAAAGAGTAAAAGAGAAGAGAGAGGACTTCCTGGGTTTAATCTTTATACCCTGGGAGTCCCTGCTGTTTTTGCGCCAAAAAGGTCCGTGCGCAATTTCGCGCTGAAAAGTACGAATACACAAGAGAAGGGCTTTTAACTTCCTCCATTCATACATGGAGACATCACATATTAGAGTCAATTTCAGTGAATGGATTTGTGTAAACAGCCCATTGTGCTTGCTGTCCGATGATTGGCTGATTCAAACGGGCTACTCCCCAGTGTAAACAAGCAGCTTGTAGGTTACCGGACCCGCCCAATACCACAGGGTGACTGACAGCTCGGGCTCCATTCAAACTTACTACAGGGCAGCACTGAGCTTTTCATTTGCTAACAGCCTGTCTGTCCTGTTCTGCTGCCTTTTTATAATTCTGTTTCCATGAGGTCTGTTCAGCCATTTTTATGCCCTGGGCAATTTAAACAGTCCAAAACTCAAAAGTACATCTTTTAATATAATGTACAATCTTAAAGTGGGTGATTTTCACAAAGTTCTTTGATTCCAGTGTCCAAGTGCTGCCTAACTTACGAGCTTTTTAATGCAGCCTTTTGCAGTTCTGGGTATGTTTTAAAACATTGTCCAACCCAGAGACAATTTAAATCACACAAGTCTTCGTCCACGATGTGGATTCACATTTCCTGATCTTCGGGGGCTGAGGGGATTTTGCGACCCCTACATGTTACACTGCTTGCAAAAATTATGTTATAGGAGTCAATTCTGTATTAATATGCTGGAATATTAAAATATATTTTTGATAAATATTGACATTAAAGTGGAGTAATTTTCTTTCAATATATGTGTTCATTTTAAGTTGAGCACACAAGCTGTCCTTTTGCTTTTATCAACATTTATCCCTCAATTTTAAGTTACTTTAAGTGTCTGTACAACTGCTTACCAAGATGTAAAGTCATAAAAAAATACATAATGAGATTTACAATGAGAGCCAAGTGCCCCTAAAAGATAATATTAATTTTGAATATTGATTCTTGGGTTTTAAAACTCATTCTTGCAACCTGAAGGCAAATACTTTAATGCTACTTCTGGAAAATTCAATCATAAATTATTTTACTCCACCACATTGTGAACTGTATTGACCATTTCAGCCCAGTTTGACCGGTGGTGTTCAGTTGATCTAAAATATTTGGTATTGGTATCTGTTGGGCACTATTGATATCAGTTGAACTTTAGAGTAGGGCTACTATAAACTAAGGGACTAGTATTAATTTTTTTGTAAAATATAACTGCATCTAAAATTATGATGTAGAAATAATTCAATATTGTTAGTAACCTGGCATGTCAGTAGGTTTAAACTGAGGATTTCTTAGCTATTAGCTATAAATCCTATTACAGATTGACAAAGCCACAGTGATCCAAGAAACAAATAGAACCATATCATTACAAACATTTCATCTGAATCTTAATGAAAATGCTGAACAGCATTGGTCCCAGTATGGAGCCTTGTGAAACTTCACTCATGATGAGGCCCCACTCCAAAAAGGTAGCCTTGTGCTTATCCAGAGCAACCAGTTACTGATCCAACATCACGTATATGTTATAATCCCCTATTATCTAAAAGCTATATGTATGATGCTTAATTTAATATTTTTTGGAAATCCAGTTATACAATAACAGAACTACCTTTATTTACAATTCTGATCACTTCCTCAGAGAACTCCTTAGTGAGGCAGAACCTACATTTCCCTAATAGCTGCCAAACTCTCCTAGTGATTATAACTTAACACTGTATAATGCCTTCGAACTACTTCCTCACAACTGAGATGAAACTCACAAATCTATAATTACCAGGATCTGATTTCTTCCCTTTGTTAAATAATGGGAACACAAATCCTCCCTCCAAATGATAGAAACCAACCTGGCGCTCAATGAGCTATTGATATTTGTGATTGACCTTCCAATGACGAGTGAAATTCCAGTATGGATTTCTACCTCGATTTGCTTAGAAAAAGGAGGGCAGGGGTGAAAGTGATCACTAAAGCTCCATATTGGCTCACAGAACCATGGTTTCCTGACTAACCTGTGCACATGGTGAATAAAGGACATGGCACACATCTCTGTTTAAAACAGCTTAATCTATTGGGGCAATTGTCATATTCACCACCTGGGTGGTAACGTAGCAAAGCAGATCACCAGCCCATTATAGAACCTGGCCAATCTTCGTCCAATGATCCCAAGTAGGTAAAAAAAATGAGTGTAAATGATTCTGTTACACATAAAGGGCAATAATTCTATTTGTTTCAAAGCTGTGTAGGAAGTTTTTTTTTTAATTTATGGCATTGCAAAACAGAGAAGGAAAAATTCAGCGTTAAAAATATTGGAATTATTGGGCCTGCATTGGCACTTTGCTTCAGGCAACACATATTTCAGCCATTTTACCATAAGGTGGTGCCAAGCGGGAGCCAAGTGTCTCCTCACAAGTAGTGATGGAAGGAACATTGGAGGGTCACTCCAAACTGGGTCTTTTCACACACTTCCTGGGGTGGCATTGGTACAGGCTTGGCTTCAGGTTGTGTCCATGGACTCTCTGGGGTAGATCTTGACTTTGTACAATGGTGTAAAACGGGTGATAGCGAGTCAGCAGCCCGTTTTGCATATCTCCCGATTTTTAATTCCATTGAAGTCAATTGGGAGAGACGCAAAATGGGCTGCCGACTCACTATCACCCATTTTACACTATCGTACAAAGTCAAGATCTACCCCTCTGGGTGGAGATAGTGCGTGGTTCAAGGAGATCAGAGCAAGAGTGTGAGAAGAGAAAAAAAATCTAAATTTAGCTGTACTGAATTCAAGACAAAGTGGTAGAAATTGTGCCCTTAAAAATCTGTTTAATATCGAAATAGAAAATTTTCATTGTAAAGGATGAGGAAGATGGGATGTAAATTTAATAAAAGTGAAATATTGCCTTGAGCTCCCAGCAATTTTTTTATTGCTTATTTTGCCAAGAGCCTCAAAGAATCTTAACAGGAATATTACACTTGAGCAGAAGGAACCTCTCCAGAATATTCAATTTTGAAATTTTCTCAATCTACCAATCAAAGGTCCCAGTTTTCTAGTTATCTATCAGAAGTGGTGTGCAAATTGAAAGACTGTAGAAAATTATATGACTTTTATTCAAACTTTTCAGAAGTAATTCTGTATCATTTGAATCTGCCTTCCAAGTCTGCATGATTCACTAGATAAACTTCCTGAGCCTAACTTCCTCACCACTTAACTTCCTGACACCTGGAATCATCTTTGTTAATTCCCTCTGTACCCACTCTAGGGCAATAATAGCCTTCCTGTTATTAGTTGACCAGAACTGCACGCAATGCGCCAGATAGGATCTGGTCAATGTCTTGTACAGCAGCAGTGTTACCTCATTAGATTTGTAACAGTCCCTCTGCTAATTCAACCCAATATGTTTCCTAAATTACAACAGTGACTACACTTCAAAAGTACTTCATTGGCTGTAAAGCGCTTTGGGATGCCCGGTGGTCGTGAAAGGCGCTATATAAATGCAAGTCTTTTTTTAATGTTATTTCTGGGGGGTTTCTAACTACAGATAAGCACAGTTCTGATGATTTCATAGATGTAACAACCATAAACCCAGGCCACTTTCCTGAAGGAGATAGTGTGCTTCCTGCCTGAAAATTTATTTAAATAATAAAAACTCCTGTGCTTTTTACCTATCACTATAATATGTATAGTTTAACCTTCAAACATAGAATAATGACTACTGTAGTTATGTATCTACACATTTTATCACAGTTTTCTTCCAGGAGAAAGCATATGCCCATGGCAGAAAATAAAAGATGCAAACTAAATGTCACAGAGGAGGAATGAAGGAAATTAGTTATAATTAGAACAGTGCATTTAATGAGCACACAACGTTACTACTGAAATTGACTGTAATGTCATGAAAATCTCCACTAACCAACATCATTATTTTCACGGTAGTCAGTTTTGTACCGATATAATCCATGTGGCAGTGCAGTTTGATGCTGTTATACTGTACATTTGCTGCTGAGCTCATACCACTATTGGCAGGAATTATGCAGCAGATCTGTAGTGTAACTTCTTCTTCTTAGGCAATTCCTCAGAACCGAGGATGACTTGTTTCCACATTAAAAATGAGTTTGCAGGTGACTGATGAGTCCAATGCGGGACCTACAGACTCTGTCACAGGTGGGGCAGATGGTGGTTGAAGGGGCGGTGGGTGGGGTGCTTGCGTTGACACGTGCGCTCCTTGTGCTGCCTGCGCTTGGCTTCCGCTTGCTCCTGGCGAAGAGACTCGAGGTGTTCGGCGCCTTCGCGGATGCTTCTCCTCCACTTTGTGCGGTCTTGGGCCAGGGATTCCCAGGTGTCGATGGCGATGTTACACTTTTTCAAGGAGGCTTTGAGGGTGTCCTTGAAGCGTTTCCTCTGCCCACCTGGGGCTCTCTTGCCATGCCGGAGCTCCGAGTAGAGCGCTTGTTTTGGGAGCCTCGTATCGGGCATGCAGACAATATGACCGATCCATCGGAGCTGATTGAGCATGGTCAAAGCTTCAATGCTGGGGATGTTAGCCTGAGCAAGAACACTGACGTTGGTGCACCTATCCTGCCAATGGATTTGCAGGATCTTGTGGAGGCAGCGTTGATGGTACCTCTCCAGTGCTTTGAGGTGCCTGCTGTACACGGTCCATGTCTCTGAGGCATACAGCAGGGCGGGTATCACTGCTGCTCTGTAGACCATGAGCTTCGTGCCGGGTTTGAGGCCCTGGTCTTCAAACACTCTCTTCCTCAGGCGACTGAAGGCTGCACTGGCACACTGAAGGCAGTGTTGGACTTCGTCGTCGACGTCTGCCCTTGTTGATAGTAGGCTCCCGAGGTATGGAAAGTGGTCCACGTTGTCCAAGGCCTTGTCGTGGATTTTGATAATCGGGGGCAGTACTTTGTGGCGGGGGCAAGTTGGTAGAGAACCTTTGTCTTGCGGATGTTTAGTGTAAGGCCCATGCTCTCGTACGCTTCGGTGAAGGAGTTAACAATGGTTTGGAGTTCGACGACAGAGGATGGGACGACCTTGTATCTGGACTGGAGGCGACAGAGGTTGAACAGTTTCCCGTATGTTCTGTAAATTAGCTCCACTCCAGTGGGGAGCTTACTGAGGGTGAGATGGAGCATTGCAGCAAGGAAGATTGAGAAGAGCGTTGGTGCAATGACACAGCCTTGCTTGACCCACTGTAACACCACTGAATCACAAATTGTTTTTCTATATCAGTGAGGTAGCATTATTTACTATACCTTAGCCTGGAAGAAATGCTGCTGAACATAATTATTGTATGAAAGCTTTAATACATTGTTTACCTGAAGTTAAAAAAAAAACAAGAATAACATGTTGGGTTGCATTAGCAGAGGGACAGTTACAAATCTAATGAGGTAACTCTGTTGCTGTACAAAAAGAAAAAAAGAAAGACTTGCATTTCTACAGCGCCTTTCACTGCTACCTGACATCTCAAAGCGCTTTACTGCCAATGAAGTAGAGTCATTGTTGTAATGTGGGAAATGCGGCAGCCAATTTTCACACTGCAAGGTCCCGTAGATAGCAACGTGATAACCTGTTTTTGTTATGTTGGTTGAGGGATAAATATTGGCCAGGATACCAGGGATAACTTCCCTGCTCTTCTTCGAAATAGTGCCATGGGATCTTTTACATCCACCTGAGGGGACAGATGGGGCCTCGGTTTAACACCTCATCTGAAAGACGGCAGCTCTGACAGTACAGCACTCCCTCAGCACTGCACTGGAGTTTCAGCCTAGCTTTATGTGCTCTAGTTTGTGGAGTGGGACTTAAACCCACAACCTTCTGACTCAGAGGCGTTTCTGACTCAGAGGCGAGTGTGCTACCAACTGAGCCACAACTGACACAGCATTGATCAGACATTGATCAGATCCTATCTGGAGCATTGTGCACAATTCTGGTCAATCAGTAATAGGAAAGATATTATTGCCCTAAAGTGGGTACAGAGGGAATTAACAAAGATGATTCCAGGTGCCAACAATTTAAGCAGTGAGGAAGTTTATCTAGTGAAACATGCAGTGTGATAGATATGTTCCTGGAAAAGTAAACCAGTAGGCCTGGTGCTAACAATCCAGAGAATGTAAGTTCAAATCCCACCAGGGCAGTTGAAGAATTGGAATTCAGTTTAAAATAAACATTTGGAAATAAAAAGTTGGGACCAGTAAAAGTGGCCATGAAGCTCTCAGTGCCATAAAAATCCAAGGCTGGAATTTTCTGGGCTCTGTGCGGGTGCGATTGGAGTTGGGTGAGGTAGGTAATTTGAAAAACCTTGCAGCAAGTTGGGAATCCACCGTCATCATGCCCCCACGTGCCTTCCCTTGTGCGCGTTTGCTGGTGCAGCAGTGACCTGAACGGCAGAGGTGGGCGAGCTAATTTAATTCATTATTAGGCACTTGTCAGACCCTTAAGATTCTTTTTAACCCTACCATTCAAATTTCACTGGATGACCACGGGAATCACGCAACTCAGGAACCATGCCTGTCAACCTGAGGCAGGAGTTGAGTGGCCATTGATCCAGCTGATTAGTGCATTGCATGGAAAGTACAACAAAACTCTCAACTTATAGCTGATCACTTTGCTCAGTCAGAATCTGTTGCTGACTGCATTCCCAGCACAGATTTAGCTTTCTACAGGCTGCAAGTGTTTCCAACAAAGTTGCCATCCAGTCTCACCTCATTGGTAGAAACTATCACACCATTAACAGCTTGCTTCTGTCATTGCTACTTGACCTGCCATCTATTCCATCAGGATAGGTGCCATCTATACTGTCTCACCTTGGTCCTCAGAATCAGACCACAATGAGCCCCAACACCATCAGCACTAGGTACACCAGCTGCAGCAACAACACCACCAACCTTCTCCTCAACTACCTGATGCTGCATAAGGCAGAGGACATCAGTGCAGGGCTGCACCATGCCGGAGGTGGTACCCCAACACAGGTTATACTGGTAAAGGATGAGCTTCCTCAACATGACTGAGCAGCAGTGCCAAAGGAGGCTCAGGCTATCATGCCAGGTCAACGCAGACATTTGCACATTGCTGGAGTAAGACCTGCAGCCCAGAGGAATGGGTGGACATGCCTTACCAGTGGCTGTCAATGTCACCAGCACTCTCAGCTTCTTCACCTCAGGCTCCTTCCAGGGATCTGCAGCAGACATTTGCGGTATCTCGCAGTCGGCCACCCACAGATGCATCACACAGGTCACTGATGCCCTGTTTAAAAGTCAGCCAATTATATCAACTTTGCCACTGATGAAGCCAGTGTTGCTGAACGGGCGCCCTGCTTTGCTATTCTGGCTGGCTTCCCATGGGTGCAGGGCATCATCGATTGCACACATGTGACCATTAGGGCACCCCATCAACCACTTGTCAACCACAAGGGCTTCCACTCCCTCAATGTGCAGCTTAACTGCAACCAGATCTGCAGCCCTCTGTCTTGGCACTCTTTCCAGCAGTCCAATTGTGCTGTGTGCTGCCTGCACACTCCTAGATGAACCTTCAAATGCAATGTGGTCATGGCTCCTTTAAATATCTCATCTGAAAATGCATCATCACCTATGTCATCAAACCTGCACCATTTAATTGGGCTGGGAAACACACAAGGCTGCCTTAATAGGCCCCATTAATGCAAAATCACTCTGAGGAGCGGCATGGAATCAGGAACAGGAGCACGAGCTGTCATGGCAACCACCCGCACCTGACCCACCCAGGTATGGAAAATTCCATCCTTTACTGTTTTCCCATTCTTCTTCAGGGAAAGAAACCTGTTCCTACCCAGCCGGGCCTATATTTGCAATAAAAACAGAAAATGCTGGAAATACTCAGCGGGTCAGGCAGCATCTGTGGAGATAAAGACAGAGTTAACGTTTCAGGTTGATGACCTTTTGTCAGAACTGGAAAAAGTTAGAGATGTAACAGATTTTAAGCAGGTGCAGGGGCAGGAAAAGGGAGGGGGAAGGACAAAAGGGAAAGTCTGTGACAGGGTGGAAGGCAGGAGTGATTAAATGACAAAAGGTATGATGGTACAAAGTAAATGGAGATTGTAATGGGAAAAATAAAGAAACAAAAGATGGGTCTGGAAGAGGTATAAATAGGAATAGCAGAATCATCAACAGCTGCCATGTGAAAAATAGGGGCAGAGGTTATGGTCTGAAATTGTTGAACTCAATGTTAAGTCCAGAAGGCTGTAAAGTGCCTAATCGAAAGATGAGGTGATGTTCCTTGAGGTTACATTGAGCTTCATTGGAACAGTGTAAGAGACCGATGATGGAAAGGTCAGAGTGATAGTGGAGCGGAGAATTAAAGTGACAGGCGACCGGAAGCTCGGGGTTACGTTTACGAACTGAACGGAGCTGTTCCGCAAAATGATCACGCAATCTGCGTTTGGGCTCTCCACTGCAAAGGAGACCACATCATGAGCAGCGAATATAGTATACTGAATTGCAAGAAGGACAACGTGGAGGCTGGTGGTGTGAAAGCTGAGGACAAGGGGAACCCTATCATGGTTCTGGGAGGGAGGGGTGTGAAGGAATAAGTCATATAACCTATTCAGAAAAATACACCATTCTATGAAATAATTGTGGCCTTATTAAAACATGACAAACTGGGTCTGGAAATCTAGAAACCTAACTATGAAAAAGCTGTGAAAGTGTTCTAGCTATAGAGGTAAGATAGTTGTTGACACTGAATCAATAGCCTTATTGAAACGGAAGGTTAAAGGCTCCGGTAGGCTGACCTTTCAGAACAAAACAATGGATCACCCTGGTTAAGGTGTTCTAATTTACAGATCATAAAGAAGCACAAACATCTGCCTTCGTAAAAATGACATCAAGTAAAACGCACCTGCTGTTACATCGTTTTTTATGGTAAAATTAGAACACCTAGAGAAGAGACATACTGTAATGCTACCAGCTGAGGTGACTGTAAGAATTGCAGGGGTCAGCAGAAAAATGACTAGAGATAATTAGCTTACATCAACAGAAAACCTTAAAGGAAATACCGCTGGAAAAGGGTATAAATATTGAACTCTCAAATGGGATAGTAGACTCGCTTTAAAGGTGCAAGACGATTCTTGGCTTCAGAGGCGGCTCTGTAAGTCTCCAACTCTTTGTACCTCAGATATCAAAGGTATTTGATTTTGATGGATATCCTGCAGAAAACTAAGAACTGTAAAACTGTAGCGAAGTTAAGATTTGAGAGTAAGGATCTCTGATAACAGAATTGTAAGCTTTCTCTTTCTGGAACTGTTAATGTTGTGATTGACTCACCAACTATAAATTACATGTCGGTTCTTTAATAAATCTAGATATTTTTAGAATTGTCTCACATAAGACTTCTGTATCAAACTTGCAAACTCAATCTCTGTACATTCTTTGGTGAGGTGTTGCAGAATTCTGGGGGAGTTTTCCGGACCCTCATAATATCCGGAACGTTACAGTCTAGCTAAACTTATTAAAAGTGCTATCTGGAGGACGGTAACATTTTCAGGTTGTTCCTTTCCTTTAGGGAGAGATAGTCCGGACCTTTAGACCCAATTAAGTGTCTTTAGGATTCGGCTACCTCAAACTTTAGTTGAAAGTGAACGTCTGAGGAATACGCCTGATCCGGGGTAGCCCTAAAGGGTCTAGGACTAGTAATTATCCCTTCAGGGGAAGAGGTGAGAGCAGAAGTGCGGGAAATGGAATGGACATGATCGAGGGCCATGTTAACCACGGTAATGGGGAATCCTCAGTTGAGGATAAAGGAAGACATATCGGAAGCATTAGTGTGGAAGGTGGCATCATCAGAACAGATCTGCTGGAGACTGTGAAACTGGGATAATGGAATAGAGTCCTTACAGGTGGGAGAAAGTGTAGTCCAGGTAGCTGTGGGAGTCAGTGGGCTTATAGTGTATTTTTGTTGATAGCCTATCCCTAGAAATGGAGACAGAGAAGTTGAGGAAGGGAAGAGAAGAGTCAGAGATGGACTATGGCGAGGGAAGGATGGAAATTGAAAGCAAATATTTGACTCCAGTCTCACACCAATGTAGTTGACTCTTATTTGTCCTCTGAAGTAGCCTAGCAGGCTACTCAGTTGTATCAAACCACTGCATTAAATATCTTTTTTCTTTAGGGTAATCAGAGATGAGATCAATCAAAACTTCAAATTTTAACTAATTGATTTAATTAACTTTAAAATGCAACAATTTTTACAGATAGAGATTCATACTACCTTATTCAGTAGTACATCTTGCAACTCTGAATGGCCAATTGTTCTGCTTCGGGAGACTGAGAGGTTAATAATCAATTGACATCCTATGTGATGTTAGTCTAGCCTGTCTCATGAATTGTGTTCTGGTCGATCTCGCTGACTGTCTCCCTTTTTCACTTTAGAATGGCTTCTTGCTGACAATAACAAGCTGTTCATTAACTTTCCATTCTCTCTCTCCCATGGTTACACAGACTAATGCTACCAAACAACACCCTTGGTTCCCACAGTCTCTTAATGCCTTCTTATCTGAAGCCTTCCAGACAGTCTGCATAATGTTTTTCAAATTTGGTCAACCTTCCCAGCGTGACTACATGAGGTGACAAAAATAGAGAAGAGTGAGGCTGTGGAGGGATTTGAACACAAGGCTGAGAACTTTAAAATCGAGGCATTGGTGGACCGGGAACCAATGCAGGCCAGCGAGCACAGGGGTAATGGATGAACGGGACTTAGTGTGGGTTAGGATACAGACAACAGAGTTTTGGATGAGCCGAAGGGTGGAAGGTGGGAGGCTGGCCAGGAGAGCGTTGGAATAGTCGAGTCTGGAGGTAACAAATGCATGAATGAGGGTTTCAGCAGCAGATGAGCTGAGGCAGGGACAAGGATGGCAATAACATGGAGGTGAAAGTAGATGGTCTTTGTGGTGGACAGGATATGGGGACAGAAGCTCAGCTCAGGATCAAATAGGATGTCGAGGTTGCGAACAGTCTGATTCAGCCTGAGACACTGACCATGGAGCAGATGTAATCTATGGGGAAGGAATGGAGTTTGTGGCGGGGGCTGAAGACAATGGCATTGGTCTTTCCAATGTTTATTTGGAGTAAATTGCAGCTCACCCAGGACTGGGTGTTGGACAAGCAATTGATAGATCCTGCTCGGCTGATTTGGAATTCCTCATGGTAAGGTGCAGACCCTTCTACCTACCTCGGGAATTCACGGCTGTTATCATCACTGCGGTCTACATCCCACCACACACTAATGCCAAACTAGCACTGAAGGAACTCTACAGGGCCATCAGCGAACAACAAACTGCGCACCCAGACGGAGCTTTTATCATCGCGGGGGACTTCAATCACATAAACCTAAAAACTGTACTACCGAAATTCCACCAGAATGTCTCCTGCCCCACAAGAGGGGAGAACACATTGGATCAAGTCTACACGAGCATTGTAGATGCTTATAAGGCCATTCCCTGCCCCCACCTTGGGAAGTGTGACCACCTCTCTCTGTTTCTAGCCCCGGCATACAAACCGCTCATCAAAAGAGGGAGAACATCAGTGAGAGCAGTGAAAGTATGGCCAGAGGGGGCAGTATCGGAGCTTCAGGACTGCTTTGAACGCACTGACTGGGGCATGTTTGCCCAAAATGACATAGAGGAATACGCATCCACAGTGCTATTCTACATCAACAGCTGCGTCGAGGTCGTCATGACCCATAAAAATATCAGGACATACCCCAACCAGAAACCCTGGATGAACGGAGAGGTCCGCTCACTGTTGAAAGCACGCGACGCAGCATTTAAATCTGGCGACGCGGCGGCTTACAGTGCAGCTAGGACCAACCTAAAAAAGGGTATCAGGACTGCCAAAAGGAAACAGACACTGCGGATAGAGGATCACTTCTGCAACAACTCGGATCCCCGGCGCATGTGGCAAGGCATCCAGTCCATCACTGACTACAAGGGCAAAAACACCAGTCCCCCGGTTAGCGATGCCTCCTTTCCGGAGGAGCTTAACAACTTCTACGCTCGCTATGACAGGGACAACATGGAGCCGGCTACCAAAGCCTTGCCACCCCCGGAAGACCAGGTGCTCACTCTGTCGACCTCCGACATAAGGGGTGTTCTACGCGGAGTGAACACATGAAAGGCTGCTGGACCGGATAGCATCCCTGGATGGGTACTCAAGGAATGTGCTGATCAACTGGCTGATGTCTTCACCGCCATCTTCAATCTGTCATTGGCCCAGGCAGTAGTCCCTACATGCTTCAAGACCGCTACCATTATTCCTGTGCCAAAACAAATGGCTGTGACGTGCCTGAACGACTATCGACCTGTCGCACTCACACCCATCATAATGAAGTGTTTCGAGAGACTGGTCTTACCCCACATCAAAGCCAGTGTTCCTGCCTCCCTTGACCAACACCAGTTTGCCTATCGTGCAAACAGATCAACGGAGGATGCAATCACAACTGCTCTACACTCGGCACTGAATCACCTAGATGGTAAGGAGACCTACATCAGAATGCCGTTTATAGACTACAGCTCAGCATTCAACACTATCGTCCCCAACAAGCTGGCCACCAAACTCCAAACTCTTGGCCTGAACACTTCCCTCTGCAACTGGACCCTGGACTTCCTAACAAACAGACCCCAGTCTGTCAAATTAGGTAACCACACCTCCCCCCCCCGACCCTGAACACGGGGGCCCCACAAGGATGTGTGCTGAGCCCCCTCCTCTACTCCCTCTTCATCCACGACTGTGTGGCTGTTCATGGTTCCAACACCATCATCAAGTTTGCGGATGACACCACGGTAGTAGGCCAGATCACCAACAACGATGAGTCAGCCTACAGGGAGGAGGTCCAGCATCTCGTGAAGTGGTGCGCCGATAACAACCTGACCCTTAACACCAAGAAAACAAAAGAAATCATTGTGGACTTCAGGAAGTCCAAAGGCGGAAGTCACACCCCCATCCACATCAATGGGGCTGTGGTGGAAAGGGTGGACAGCTTTAAGTTCCTCGGAGTCCACATCACGGAAGACCTCTCCTGGTCCCTCAACACCTGCTCTCTGGTGAAGAAGGCCCAGCAGCGCCTATATTTCTTAAGGAGGCTGAAGAGATGTAATCTGTCACCCCGATCCTCTCTAACTTTTACCGCTGCACTATAGAGAGCATCCTGACAAACTGTATCACAGTATGGTATGGCAGCTGTAGCTACTATGACCGGAAAGCCCTGCAGCGGGTAATCAAAACTGCCCAACGCATTACCGGCACCCGGCTACCGACCATAGAGCACATATACCAGAAACGCTGTCTACGGAGGTCACGGTCCATCATCAAAGACCCTACCCACCCCAGCCACAGTCTGTTCGCTCTCCTACCATCTGGGAGACGCTGCAGATGCATTCGCACCCGTACAACCAGATTTAGGAACAGCTTCTTTCCCAGGGCTGTCATCCTACTGAACTCCACAAATAAACTCTAAAGCCTGCACATCTGCCAATGCACTTTATTATGGTCATATTTATGTTAATATACTACAAGCCAAATGTATGTTGAATGTTTAAATGTCTTAATCCAAATGTACACTCTCGGGAGCTGCAAGCCTACATTTCGTTGTACTGCACTTGTGCACTGACAATGACGATAAAAGTTGATTTGGTTTGATTTGATTTGATTTGAGCAGTCTGACAACACAGAGGTGGTGGCACGGTCACAGGAGGTGATGGTATGGTAGAGTTGGATGTCTTCAGCATGTAGAGGAGAAATGGGGGGCCCAAAGAGAGATCCTTGGGAGATTCCAGCAATAACGGTGCAGGGGTGGAAAGAGATGCCATTATAGGAGATTCTCTGGTTATGACTGGACAGATAAGAGTGGTACCAGGTGAGGGCAGGCCCACTCAGCTGGACAACAGAGGAGAAGCGTTGGTAGAGGATGGTGTAGTCAACTGTTTCAAAGGCTACAGATAGCTTGAAAAGGCTGAGGAGGGATAATGCACCACAGTCAGATACACATAGAATGTCATATTTGACTTTCATTCGGGCCATTTCAGTGCTGTGGCAAGGGGTGGAAACATATTCAACGATTTTGGAGATGGAATGGAGGTTAGAGATAGGGTAGTAGTTTGTAATTACAGAGGGGCGGTCAAGGGTGGTTTTTTTGAGGAGGGGAGTGATAATGGCAGATTTGAAAGGAAGGGGACAGTACATGAGGAGAGGGAACCTTTTACAATATCAGCTAGTATGAAATCCAGGAAGAGACCTTGGGTGGTCATCAGTTTAATGGGAATAGAATTGATATGGCCTAGGATCTGTGACTTATGTTGTAAATGATCCCATTTTATGTACAGATTTTCCTGTTGCAAATTTATTCCAAAATTTTCTGGAAAAGTATTTTGTATATGCCCCAGTGCATAAAGTGGCAAATCAGGGTCCTCAGAAGCCAATGGCTTACCCCATTAACCAGATCAATATTGGCAGGGCCTGAGTCATGGAATTATGAGTTTCAAATCCTTTCACTATTAAGAACTTGATCACTTGCAGAAAATTGTTTTAGTTATTGGGGTAGAAATTTCTTTCAGCACACTTTCATAGGCTGAAAGGATGTCACACTTGGAATGCACGCCCAATCACATGGCTTCAAGGAAAGCCCCGAAATCATCTCCCTTGCAGGCTGTCAGTGCTACATGTGCTGTTCATTGGCAATTCACCTAACTGTGTGCCTTGTTGATACCATTTAAAGTCAGTCTGCACCTCTTAAAGGGGAGGTGTACTTTGGCTGCAGGTAATTGTAACTGAAGATTGTGGGCCATGGCAGGACCAGATTGGTTCGTGCGATATTCAGGCATTCCTGCTGGCTGTCTTGAACAGGTGTTAGTCCCTTTGCATAAGGTAATGAGGGGCTCATCACCTGTCTAAGGGCCACTCCCCAAAATTGGTCAGAAATTGTGTGAGCATGTGCCGGGCATGCCCTGCTCAGTTGTTCCGATTCTTTCTGCGGCCTAATCAGCAGTCCTTAAAGGGACCACTGGAGGCTGCCAACAGAAAGGTAAGTATCTTTCTGTTTAACATATCCTGATGTGGTACCATGAGGAGTAAGAGTGCTCCTTCTGTCTCTACAGCACTACTGTGGGCCGTTGTCAAGAAAGAGCAGAGATTTTATTTTACATCAATTATTTTGCACTCATCAATTTCAATTTGAATTGATCTGTGCCATTATTTTTCAGAACCAGTGGCTACATTGAGAAAACTAACATAAATCCAGGAAATTCGCAATCACCAGTGCCTTACCTTGGGGGAGGTGCCAAGACCATCAGCTTTACATGGTTCTGGTAAGGGTATTGGCGAAGTGGCACAACAGTTCCAGAAAATTATGGAAAACTCACTTACGCCATCATTTCCTAGGACTTTTATGGTGTAAAACAAGCTAGAATAGAATCATAAAATGATAGAATCGTTAAAGAACAGTAGGAGGACATTCAGTCCTCCGAGCCTGTGTCGACTCTCTGCAAGAGCAATTCAGCCAGTCCCACTCCCCCACCCATTCCCCGAATCCCTGCTTTTTTTTTCCCTTCAGGTACTTATCCAATTCCCTTTTGAAAGCCATGATTGAATCTGCCTCCACCACCCTTTCAGGCAGTGCATTCCAGGTCTTAACCACTCGCTGCATAAAAAAGGTTTTATCATGTCGCCTTTGGATCTTCTGCCAATCACCTTCAATCTGTGTCCTCTGGATCTTGACCCTTCTGCCAATGGGAACAGTTTCTCTCTATCTACTCTGTCTAGACCACTCATGATTTTGAACACCTCTATCAAATCTCCTCTCAGTCTTCCCTGCTCTAAGAAGAACAACCCCAGCTTCTCCAGTCTAGCCACGTAACTGTAATTTCTCATCCCTGGAACCATTCTTGTAAATCTTTTCTGCACCCTCTCTAAAGCCTTCATATCCTTCCTAAAGTTTGGCACCCAGAATTGGACACAATACTCCAGTTATGGCCGAACCAGGGTTTTATAACGATTCATCATAACTGCCTTGCTTTTGTACTCTATGCCTCTATGCGTAGGTCTCCTTTTTGATCCCTCATCAGCTCCACCCCTCCTCTTACTAGCCATTTATTATTTATATGCCGATAGAAGACTTTTGAATTCCCTTTTGTGTTAGCGGCCAACCTATTCTCATACCCTCTCTTTGCCCCTTTTATTTCCTTTTTCACTTCCCCTCTGAACTTTCTAAATTCAGCCAGGTTCTCACTTGTATTCTCAACCAGACATCTGCCATATGCGCCATTTGTCTGGTTTATCTTGCTCTCTATCACTTTCGTCATTCAGGGAGCTCTAACTTTTAAGAAAATAAGAACGTAAGAAATAGGAGCAGGAGTAGGCCATTTGGCCCTTCGAGCTTGTTCCGCCATTCAATGAGATCATGGCTGTTCTTCTGCATCAACTCCATTCACCGGCCCTATCGCCATATCCCTTGATGCCCTTACTAGTCAGAAATCTATCGCCTTCTGTTTTGAATATACACAATGACTGAGCCCCCACAGCCCTCTGGGGTAGAGAATTCCAAAGATTCACCACCCTCTGTGTGAAGAAATTTCTTCTCATCTCAGTCTTGAATGGCCTACCTTTTATCTTGAGGCTGTGGCACCTGGTTCTAGACTCCCCAGCTAAGGGAAACATTCTCCCAGCATCCATCCTTTCAAGCCCTGTAATAATTTTGTATGCTTCAATGAGATCCCCTCTCATTCTTCTGAATTCAAGAGAATACAGGCCTAGTTTACTCAACCTCTTATACAACAGTCCTGCCAACCCAGGAATCAATCTCGTGAACATTTGTTGCACTCCCTCTATGGCAAGTATATCCTTCCTTAGGTAAGGAGACCAAAATTATACACAGTACTCCAGGTATGGTCTCACCAAGGCCCTATATAATTGGAGTAAGACTTCTTTACTCCTGTACTCAAATCCTCTTGTAATGAAGGCCAGCATACCATTTGCCTTCCTAATGGCTTGCTGCACCTGCACCTTCACTTTCAGTGACTCATGTACAAGGACACCCAAGTGTCTTTGAGCATCTGCATTCCCCAATCTTTCACCATTTAGGAAATACTCTGCCTTTCTGTTTTTTCTACCAAAGTGGATAACTTCACATTTATCCACATTATATTCCATCTGCCATGTTCTCGCCCACTCACTGATCCTGTCAAGATCCCCTTGAAACTTCTTCACATCCTCTTCACAACTGACACTGCCACCTAGCTTTGTGTCATCAACAAATTTGGAAATGTTACATTTAGTCCCCTCATCAAAATCATTGATATAGATTGTGAATAGCTGGGGCCCAAGCACCAATCCTTGTGGTACCCCACTAGTCACAGCCTGCCATCCTGAAAAAGACCCGTTTATCCCTACTCTTTGTTTTCTGTCTGTTAACCAATTCTCAATCCATGCTAGTATATTACCCCCAATTCCATGTGCCCTAATTTTGTTCACCAACCTCTACTGCAACCTACACCACATCTACCAGTTCCCCTTTGTCTACTCCACTGGTTACTGGTTGCATCCTCAAAGAAATCGAACAGGTTTGTCAAACAGGATTTCCCTTTCATAAATCCATGTTGATTCTGCCCAATCTTACTATTAGTTTCTAAGTGCCCAGTTATTGCATCCTTTATAATAGATTCCAGCATTTTCCCAACTACTGATGTGAGGCTAACAGGTCTGTAGTTCCCCGTTTTCTTTCTTATATAGTAGGGTTACATTTGCTATCCTCCAATCTGCAGCAACTGTTCCAAAATCTATAGAAATTTGGAAGATGACAACCAATGCGTCCACTATTCCAATGGACACCTCTTTCAAAGCCCTAGGATGTAGGTCATCCAGTCCTTGGGATTTGTCAACTTTTACTCCCATTAATTTTGCTAGTACTGTTTTTTTACTAATAAATGTTTTAAGTTCACCAGTTGCTGAAGGTAAGCATGCAGGTGCAGCAGGCGGTTAAGAAGGCAAATGGTATGTTGGCCTTCGTAGCAAGAGGGTTTGAGTACAGGAACAATGATGTCTTGCTGCAGTTGTACAGGGCCTTGGTGAGACCACATCTTGAGTATTGTGTGCAGTTTTGGTCATCTTATCTGAGGAAGGATTTTCTTGCCATGGAAGGAGTTCAGTGAAGATTCACCAGGCTGATACCTGGGATGGCAGGAATGACGTATGAGGAGAGATTGGGTCGATTGGGCATATACTCGCTGGACTTTAGAAGAATGAGAGGAGATCTCGCTGGACTTTAGAAGAATGAGAGGAGATCTCACTGAAACTTATAAAATTCTGACAGGACTGGACAGACTAGATGCAGGAAGAATGTTCCCAATGGTCGGGGAGTCCAGAACCAGGGGTCACAGTCTAAGCCATTTAGGACAGAAATGAGGAGGAATTTCTTCACCCAGAGAGTGGTGAACCTGTGGAATTCTCTACCACAAAAGGCAGTAGAGGCCAATTCATTAAATATATTCAAGAAGGAGTTGGATATATTTCTTAAGGCTAAAGGGATCAAGGGGTATGGGGAGAAAGCAGGGACAGGGTACTGAATTTGGAAGATCAGCCATGATCTCATTGAATGGCAGAGCAGGCTCGAGGGGCCGAATGGCCTACTCCTGCTCCTATCTTCTATGTTTCTATGTTTCTCTGTTCTTCATTCTCATCACACCCTTGGTTTTTGCGGATTATAGTTTCTAGGGTCTCTGTTGTGTAGCGGGGAGTGCTACTAAACAAGGGCCCTTCAGTATATCATTTAATTGTAGTGTAATTAGTGATATTGATTTGATTTAATTTAATTTGAATTAATTAAAGGGTAATTCATGGCAGCACAGCTCGGCCCCGTGGCATGCTCCTCCTGCACTATGTGGGAAAGCAGGGAAACTTCCTGTGTCCCTGATGACTATTTGTGCGGGAAGTGTATCCAGCTGCAGCTACTGACAGACCGCATTGCGGCGCTGGAGCTGTGAATGGAAACATACTGGAGCATTTGCGATGCTGAGGACATTGTGGATAGCATGTTTAGGGAGTTGGTCACACTGCAGGTAAAGGCTGCACAGGCAGGAAGGGAATGGGTGACCACCAAGCAGAGTAGTAGGTGCAGGCAAGTAGTGCAGGGGTCCCCTGTGGCCATCCCCCTTTCAAACAGATATACCACTTCGGATATTGTTGAGGGAGATGGATTATCGGGGGAAGGCAGCAGCAGCCAACTTCCTGGCACCATGGGTGTTCCTGCTGCACAGGACAGGAGGATAAGAGCGGGAGAGCTATAGTGATAGGGGATTCTATTGTAAGGGAAATAGATAGGTGTTTCTGCAGCCACAAATGAGAATCCAGGATGGTATGTTTCCTCCCTGCTGCAAGGGTCAAGGATGTCTTGGGGCTGCAGGGCATTCTGGAGGGGGAGGGTGAACAGCCAGTTGTTGTGGTGCATATAGGTACCAACAATATAGGTAAAAAAATGGGATGAGGTCCTAAAAGCTGAATATAGGGAGTTAGGAGGTAAAGTCAAAAATAGGACCTCAATGGTAGTAATCTCAGGATTGCTACAAGTGCCACGTGCTATTCAGAGTAGAAATAGAAGGATATTTCAGATGAATAAGTGGCTAGAGGAATGGTGCAAGGGGGAGGGATTAAAATTCTTGTGACATTGGAACCAGTTCTGGAGGAGGTGGGATCATTACAAATGGATGGTTAACACCTGGGTGGGACCGGAATCGATGTCCTAGGGGGAGTGTTTGCTCGTGCTGTTGGGGAGGGTTTAAACTAAAATGGCAGGGGGTTGGGAACCTGTGCAGGGAGACAGAGGAAACGGAAGCAAGGATAGAAACAAAAGACAGGAAGGAGAAAAGCAAAAGTGGAAGGCAGAGAAATCAAGGGTCTAAATCAAACAGGGTCACAGTAAATAATAATTCTAAAAGGACTAAGAGTGTTAAAAAATCAAGCCTGAAGGCTTTGGCCGAGAAATTCATTAAGGCGCCGCCAGCTTTGCGGCCAGTTACCGCCCAAAGAGGGCTTCTGCACCAATAGAGGAGTTTGCGCTGATATTCAGTGCAGCGGTAATGGCGGCAGTAGCCGGTAGCACTGCGCCAACACCGATGACGTCATCGGTGTGCGCAGTGCCCCGGTTCAGCCCCGCTACCGGCCCGACCCCCATATTGAGCTGCGGCCGCCTCTCCTGCAGCGGCCGCAACCAGCGATTGGAAAACGGGGCCGTCCTGCATCGTTACTGGGGCGCTTTAAGGTGGAGGTGCGGCCGGCCGCTTTTTCGGCGGCCGCCTGCCCGCACCTCCTTCCCCGGCCTCCTCCACCATCCCCCCCGCGGCATTGCCGGCTGCTTTCCGTGAGACCGGCACTTCTCCGTGGTGCCGGGCTCATTTGCCGGCACAATCCAGCGGCGATCTCCCCATTGCAGGCACCTCCCCCTTAAGAGAAGGAGGAGGCCTGCAGTACCGCAGCCTGCCGCTCCGCAGCGGGTGGCGCAGCGGCGCCTACAGCGCTGAAATTCAGCTTCAGCGCCCCAAGCAGGGGCGGGCACACCCTGGAATAGCGCCCGGTTCCGATGGGGCGCAAAAACTGAATTTCTGATGGTCGCAACTGGCTCCGCGCCCAGCGCTAACTTTTGGGCGCTAGCCAGCTGGCGGGGCCATAGTGAATTTCTAGGCCTTTGTGTCTTAATGCGAGGAGCATTCATAATAAGGTGGATGAATTAGCTGCGCAAATAGATGCAAACGGATATGATATAATTGGGATTACGGAGATATGGCTCCAGGGTGACCAAGACTGGGAATTCAACATCCAGGGGTATTCAATATTCAGAAAGGACAGGAAAAAGGAAAAGAAGGTGCGGTAGCATTGCTGGTTAAAGAGGAGATTAACTCAATAATAAGGAAGGATATTAGCTCTGATGATGTAGAATCTGTATGGGAAGAGCTGAGAAATACCAAGGGGCAGAAAACATTAGTGGGAGTTGTATACAGACCCCAAACAGTAATGCTTGAGATGGCATTAAATGGGAAATTAGAGCCGAGTGTGCTAAGGGAACAGCAGTTATCATGGGCAACTTTAAACTATATATAGATTGGGGTAACCAAATTAGTAACAATACTGTGGAAGAGGAATTCCTAGAGTATATATGGGATGGTTTCCTGGACAAATATGTCGAGAAACCCAATAGAGGTCAGGCCATTTTAGACTGGGTATAATGTAATGAGAAAGGATTAATTAACAATCTTCTTGTGCGAGGCCCCTTGGGGAGGAGTGATCATAATATGATAGAATTCTTCATTAAAATGGAGAGTGAAGTAGTTGAATCTGAGACTAGGGTCCTGAATTTAGATAAAGGAAAGTACGATGGTATGAGGCATGAGTTGGCTAGGATGGATTGGGGAAAGATCCTTAAAGGGTTGATGGTGGAAAGGCAATGGCAATCATTTAAAGATCGCATGGATGAACTACAGAATTTGTTCATCCCTGTTTGGCATAAAAAATAAAACAAAAAAGGTGACTCAACCATGGCTAACAAGGGAAATTAGGGATAGCATATTATCCAAGGCGAGTACATATAATTTGGCCAGAAAAAACAGCAACCCTGAGGATTGGGAGCAGTTTAGGATGTAGCAAAGGAGGACAAATGGATTTATTAAGAGGGGGAAAATAGATTATGAGTGTATGCTTGCAGGGAACATAAAAACTGACTGTAATAGCTTCTATAGATATATGAAGAGAAAAAGATTGGTGAAGTCAAGCATAGGTTCCTTGCAGTCAGAATCAGGGGAATTTATAATGGGGAATAAAGAAATGGTAGACCAATTAAATACATACTTTTGCTCTGTCTTCACAAAGGAGGACACAAATAAAATCCCAGAGATGTTGGGGAATATAGGGTCTAATGAGAGGGAAGAATTGAATGAAATCAGTATTTGTAGGGAAATGGTGTTAGGGAATTTGATGGGATTGAAGGCCGATAAATCCCCAGGGCCTGAGAATCTCTATCCTAGGGTACTTAAGGAAGTGGCCCTAGAAATAGTAGATGCATTGCTGATCATCTTCCAAAATTCTATAACCCCACTATTTAAAAAAGGTGGTAGAGAGAAAACAGGGAATTATACACCGGTAAGCCTGACATCAGTAGTGGGGAAAATGCTAGAGTCCATTATAAAAGATGTAATAGCAGAGCACTTGGAAAACAGTGACAGGATCGGACAAAGTCAACATGGATTTACAAAAGGTAAATCATGCTTGACTAATCTACTGGAATTTTTTGAGGATGTATCTGGTAGATTAGATAAGGGAGAACCAGTGAATGTGGTGTATTTGGACTTTCAGAAGGCTTTCGATAAGGTCCCTCATAAGAGATTAGCGTGCAAATTTTAAGCACATGGGATTGGGGGTAAGGTACTGTCTTTGATAGAGAACTGGTTGGCAGACAGGAAGCAAAGAGTTGGAATAAACGGGTCTTTTTCTGAGTGGCAGGCACTGACTAGTGGGGTACTGCAGGGATCGGTGCTAGGACCCCAGCTATTTACAATATATATAAATGATCAAGATGAGGGAACTAGATGTAATATCTCCAAGTTTGCAGATGGCACAAAGCTGTGTGCGTGTGTGCTGTGAGGAGGATGCAGGGAAACTCCAGTATGATTTGGACAGGTTGGGTGATTGGGCAGATGCAGTATAATGTGGATAAAGGCGAGGTTATTCACTTTGGTGGCTAAAACAGGAATACAGATTATTATCTGAATGGCAATAGATTGGGAAAAGGGGAAGTGCAATGAGACCTGGGTGTCCTTGTGCACCAGTCGCTGAAGGTAAGCATGCAGCTGCAGCAGGCAGTTAAGAAGGCAAGTGGTATGTTGGTCTTCATAGCGAGAGGATTCGAGTACAGGAGCAAGGTTGTCTTGCTGTAGTTTACAGGGTCTTGGTGAGACCACACCTTGAGTATTGTGTGCAGTTTTGGTCGCCTTATCTGAGGAAGGATGTTCTTGCCATGGAGAGAGTGCAGCGAAGATTCACCAGACTGATACCTGGGATGGCAGGAATGACGTATAAGGAGAGATTGGGTCGATTAGGCTTATATTCGCTAGAGTTTAGAAGAATGAGAGGGGATCTCATTGAAACTTATAAAATTCTAACAGGACTAGACAGACTAGATGCAGGAAGGCTGTTCCCAATGGCGGGGGAGTCCAGAACCAGGGGTCACAGTCTAAGGATAAGGGGTAAGCCATTTAGGGCTGAGGTAAGGAGGAATTTCTTCACCCAGAGAGTGGTGAACCTGTGGAATTCTCTACCACACAAGGCAGTCAAGGCCAATTCATTAAATATATTCAAGAAGGAGTTAGATATATTTCTTAAGGCTAAAGGGATCAAGGGATATGGGGAGAAAGCAGGGACAGGGTACTGAATTTGGATGATCAGCCATGATCTAATTAAATGGCGGAACAGGCTCAAGGGGCCGAATGGCCTACTCCTGCTCCTATCTTCTATGTTTCTATGTTTCTATGTTTTCTCGTATTTCTGTGAGGTGTTTTGTGTCTTCCTCCGTGAGGACAGAAACAAAGTATTTATTTAATTTCTCAGCCATTTCCTCATTCCCCATTATAAATTCTCCCGTCTCTGAATGTAAAGGATCTACATTTACCTTCGCCAGTCTTTTCCTTTTCACATACCTATCGAAGCTTTTACAATCCGTTTTTATATTTTCGCTAGTTTGTGCTCATAATCCATTTTCCCTTTCATTATCAATTTCTTGATCCCCCTTTGCTGATTTCTAAAAAGATCCCAATCCTCAGGCTGACCGCTTTTTTTTGGCAACATTATAAGCTTCCTCCTTTGACTTAATACTAGTTTTAATTTATTTTGTTAGCCATGGTTAGATCACTTTTCCTTTTGGGTTTTTATGCCCTAGAGGAATATATGTTTGTTGCAAATGATGCATTATTTTCTTCAATGTTAACCATTGTATGTCGACCTTCATACCTTTTAGTGTAGTCTTCCAATGTACCATGGCCAACTTGTCCCTCATACCCTTGTAATTTCCTCTGTTTAGATTGAAGACCTTAGTTTCAGATTGGACTACATCACTCTCAAAATTAATGTAAAATTCAATCATGTTATGGTCACTTGTCCCTAAAGGCCCAGTAGCGCCGATGGTAACTCCCACGGAATATGGCGAGAGGCGTGGCCAGCGAAAAAGCCTTTGTGCCCTATTAGCGCCCCCCATGGGTGGCGCAAAGGAATGAAATTTCTCCCCCCTTAAATCTAGATTGCTCCTTGTCGGGCTCTTTTGCCGGCACTCCGATCCCTGGTGGCCCAGCTGGGCCCCGAGTTGCACTGCGCAAGGCCCCTCCTCTTTAAGAAGGGGCGGAAGGCCTGCAGTACCGCAGCACATAGCGCCGCAATAATCACTTGCAGCGTCCCAAGAGGGAGGCGGGGCGCTTCCAGTGGCATCCCGCTTCCCTCTTGGGGCACGACTCAATTTTTCCCCCTTCATGCGTTTACACATATACACTGTAAACCTATATTAGACCTTCTTGTATTCTCTCTTAGTCTGACCCCACCTAATACTGTACTATTTCTTACTCTAGTGCTATCTGTCTCTCTCAATCCTTTGTGCACCTTGTTTCTCCTTTCTAATGCTACATCCTGGTGCCCATCCCCCTGCCAAATTAATTTAAACCCTCCCCAACAGCACTAGTAAAGTCCCCCCGCGAGTATATTGATCCCAGCTCTGTTGAGGTACAACCTGTCTGGCCCGTACAGGTCCCAACTCCCCCAGAACCGGTCCCAATGTCCCATCTGCTCTATCCTCCTATTTCTATACTCACCAGCTGGTGGCATTGGGAGTAATCCAGAGATTACTACCTTTGAGGTCCTGCTTTTTAATCTCCTTCCTCGTTCCCTAAAATCTGCCTGCAGGACCTCATCCCTCTCTCTACCTATGTCATTGGTACCGATATGGACCACAACCTGTGGCTGTTCACCCTCCCCCTTCAGAATGTTCTGCAGCCGCCCAGTGACATCCTTTATCCTGGCACCAGGGAGGCAACATGAAGAAGGGTTCGACCCGAAACGTCAACTCAAATTTCTGTCCACGGATGTTGCCTGACCTGCTGAGTTTTTCCAGCATTTTCTGTTGTTATTTCGGATTTCCAACATCCGCAGTATTTTGCTATCATACCATCCTGGAATCATGTCTGCAGCCACAGAAACGCCTGTCTGTTCCCCTAACTATTAAATCCCCTATCACTATTGCTTTCCTGATCTTCCTCCTCCCCCCTGTATAGCTGAGCCACTCATGGTGCCATGGACTTGGCTCTGGCTGTACTCCCCAGAGGAACCATCACCCTCACCAGTCCGGTTTGAGAACGAGATGCACTCAGGGGACTCCTGCATTACCGAGCTGGTCCTCCTTTTCTGTCTGGCGGTCACTCATTCCCTCTCTGCCTGCACGGGGTGAACACCCCCTGAAACATGCTATCCACATAGCTCTCAGCCTCACAGATGCACCGCAGTGATGCCAGCTGCTGCTGAAACCCGGAGCTCAAGCTCTTTCAGCTGACGACGCTTCCTACACATGTGGTTGTCCAGGACACTGGAAGCGTCCTGGATTTCCCACATGGCACAATATGTGCATTCCACGGGACTGAGGTGCCCTACCATGCCCCTATTTAATAGACTCTTAACTAACTTAGCAGAAATAAACTTAAAACTTAAAAAAAACACTCACCAACTACTCACCAATCAGCTCCTTCTCTTATGCTGATGTCACTTTAGGATTTTTACTCTGACATCACTCTTTCAAATTCTGCCTGTTTTGAGTTGCTCCCCTCTCCACTCATTCAGCTCTCACCACCTCTGGTCTCGGGTCTGCTCCGCCACACACTTTATCCCTGCTCCACTCTCGTTCAGCTCTCATCGCCTCTCCTAAATGCCATAAATGCGCCATTGAAATGGTGCAAGTTTCCAGGAAATTCTGGACCAATATTATATTTTATCACAATCACATCAACCAAAATTAGCTTTTAGTTTACTGAAACAATGCTGGTGGTTGGCCCTAATTGGTGCTTAAGATTAAAAATTTACAAAGTCATGTCTTTGAAGCAATCAGGTCAATCATTCCATAGGCCCCAATTTTAAATTTGGGAGCATTGTTTGGATAGCTATTTATAGAAACATAAGCACATTTGCAGTCATCCCCGTTGCTTAGTGTGGCACATTTCTTCACCTTTTTCCACATATCCTTCCAAGGGGAGGGGGTGGGAGATACCATTTTCACTCTCTGCATGGTTGTTTCGCGTGACTGCTAAACCCTTGGTTTAGTAGCAGGTTGCACTTATGCCCCATAAGCCTCGCATGCCCTCTCACAGTCCATAATAATATGCAGGACCTCTTCACTGCAGTGAGTTTTCCATGAGTATTCATATTTTGACATACCTTTTCATTTTTTAAGGAAATATAACTCATAATTTGGTGCTAAGTGACCTGAGATATTCAATATCTTCCAGCCCTGCACTCAAAGCCATTTAAAGTTAGTCATAAAATAAGATCCAATTCTGTCCTTTCAATGACTGAATTTTTTACCATCTTATTAGCCATTAAATTATAAATTAACTTTCAAATGATGTTATAATGAGAGGAGTGTCGATCTCAGGTTTATACGATTCAAAAGGACGTAATTAACTCTCCTATGGCATTGTTTCAATTCAAAATCAGAAAATCTATTGTGTTTTGTGAACGCTTCTACGGTTATTTAAAAAGTAAACCAATAGACGGTGTTTTTTTCTTTTCAAATACATATTGATTGCTCTCTGTGTGAGACTCCTATTTGCTTAATGATCCAGTAACCAATTAAATCATTATTGGACTGATTTCCTGAAAGTTGCCCCTGGGGAATGCTCATTTCCTCAGATGCGAAGGTCAGCAAAGAAAGGCGGAGACCTGGAAAAATGGGCATTGGACAACATAAAGGTGGGACGAGACCCATTTTCCGGGGCTTTCCTGGGGCCATTTCTGGGGTTTTCCTGGAGAACGGGGAGGGGAGGGGTGGGCAGAGCTTTCCTGAGATCATAGAGTAGTAAGTGCAGGCCCCTGGCACCAAAACAAATGAGGCAGGCAATGGTGTCCTTGGCCTCATGTCTCTGGTGAAACACTCACTGGGCACACCACCAACTGGAGGGTCAGCAGGAGGCCCAGAGGCAGCCCAAAACAGAATGGTCAATTTTAAACATTCTCCCCACCCCAGGATATCTACAAGTAATTGGTATCTACTGGCTCTTAATCTCTATCAGCAGCCAAAGACCTGGAATTCAGTAGTGCGGTAAAATATGCGCTGTCGAGGCGGTGTGATGTTCACCCACGTTAGTTGATAGGAGTGTAAGCAGCAGATGAGCTCGGTATTGCCCGCTCATTTTAATGAGCTGTGTTTGCAGCCAGCACTACCCTCATTCTTCATTGGCTGCATCCTGACAGGCTACTCGATATCGAAGAAGCCCATGCTATTTAAGGGCAGTCAGCACCTCTTAAAGGGGAGTTGTTTTCTGGCTGCAACAAGCGCAGTGAGGAACTGCTTTGTAAAACCTATCACTCAAATGGCTGAAGCTGGGAGATAGTGGTTCTCCCATACTGCACTGGAGGCCGTGGTGCAGGAAGTGGAGAGGAGGAGGTACAGGAAACTTTGGTTTATCTGGAGGTTAACTGTCCGGAATGCTCGAGCCACTGGCAAAAATCAGGAGCCGTTTCGTTAGTTTTTTTTTCTTTTCGTTGCTTTTTTTTCACCAGTCAGGCTCTGCAAGGTCTCGCTGAAGCTGTTGCTAAGCTACAGAGACGCTTGCAAGGTACGGCCGACTGTTTAGAAGCTGTTGAGCAACAGGGTTTGTTGCCAGATACGGAGCTCAAAATCTCCGTATGTTTCAACATTAGCGCTGGTTTGTCCAGCAGTTTTGATGGGACGGCAGCAGCTCGGTCCCATCGGTGCCGGATAGCACAAAGTTTCCTGTACATCCTTTATTCCCCAATGGGCAGGAAGCTCTCCAGACTGATGATGAGTAGTATTGGGAGGAAATCGCCAACATGGTCAATGCCAATCATTGCTCCCAAACCGTGGGTGCAGTACCGCAAGAAGTTCAATGATATGACTAGAGTTGTCAAGGTAAGACCACTGTTCAAATGCCTTCTCATCACAACTGAACCATTTATTGAAGCACTCACACCAATCCCCTCGTCCAGCACCATGCACTCTGCTCCAATCAGCACAGCACACTTCACAATATTCTTTACCTCATCCTCGCACACTCAGCACCATTACAAACTTCACACCTGCAGCTCACATACACACTGGCAGCTATTCAACCATGACAGCCACATTCCCCAATCACCTCGCAAGACTCTCACTAACACACTTCCCTCTTTCTTACAGGAGAAGGTGGCGCATAAAACCAAGAAGTAGGGGGACTAGCACGATTTTATACCATGTCCCCCATTCTGGAGATGGCAGTGGCAGTGAAGGGAAGGCGCAGAGTGGAGGCCTTGGCCACTGGCGATACTGGAGGATGTGCTGAGCAGGGTTTCTTTATACCTAATCCTCATTCTCTCTTTTGACTTCTCCCTCACCCCACATACCCTGCATGACAAGCTGCAGATGCTACCAACACACACTTCATCCTCTCTGCTCTCCCTCACACCACAACCTAACCCTTTCATTTCAGCTCCTCAGAATGTGGAAGCCCCGCAGCCAATGGAAAAAGAGGACCAGCGTGATCTTCACCACTGGATATCAATCTTGCAGTCACCAGTGGACTTTAGAGGTTAGGTTAGATGAGGGATTGACAGTCGGGTGGGGAGCTCTCCAGAGCAGGCTGCAGCTGCAGGTAAGCTGCCTGCTGCTGCTAGTGGGAGCGTGGGGCGTTCTGATCCCCGACCCCGGGGGGGCTGTGACCTTACAGTGGGTGCAACCCCGAGGGGGTCCGATCCATGACCTGGGGGAAGGTGTATGGGGGGTGTGATCTGATGTGGGGGTGGGGGGGAGATTGGAAGGCTTGGGGTAAGCATTTACCTTCTCCCTGAAGCTGTCCTCACCTCCCTTCAGCTGCCGGGATTCCCGAGGCCTGGGAAATCCGCTGGCCAGGGTTAAATCTGCAAAGCAGATTAATTCAGAGGCTGCCAGCCTCATTAAAATATTTAATTGGCCAACCCGCTTCCCGGGAGTGGGTTGGCTGCCAGCCTCTGTTAAACCCAGAAGTGGCTGGGTTGGGGTCGGGCTTCAGATTTTTAAAGTTTTAACATCTCACCCGACAACAACCCACCCATTTTTGGGGATTAAGATTCAGCGCACTGTTCCTATTAGCTGTGTGAAAAGCTTGCAATCTTCTGTTCATGCTACCTCATTTGCTATGATTGGAAAATCTGTGCCTTAAATATTAAGGATGTCATACTTTTCCCTTCATTTGATATTCAGTGTCATTGCGAAGTTTTAGCTGATCATACCTGAAGACAGGTTAGTCAGATTATTACCATTTTATAATGCTAATATAATTGGAGCTCATGGCGTCAGTTAAAGGGGCACTGCTTCTCTCCTTTTATTGCCAATATTGCACCCTTTCCTGAAGGCTTTGACTCCTTGCTAGAGTACAATCCCAGGAGTTCTGGTGCCCCAGTACCTCAACAAAAGGGCTAGTCTTCATATATAGATGAAGACAGTGAATGTCAGCATGCTATTGGTGTGTCAGTAAGTTTTATCTTATATATATATCTCTTATTATCCTCACCAAATGTCCACACCTGTATTTCTACCAATCAGAAAGAGAAATTGTGGCCAATTTTTCCTCTCACTACCTCAGGACAATTGTATCAACCTAAGGTCATGGCGGCTCATTAAGGGCAGAACTGAGAATTGAACCTAGAACCTACCAGCTCTGTACAGTTCAGTTACTCATTGAAAAAAGGCCCAGAACCAAACAAAAAAGTCCTTGGGGGAAAAATTCAGTTGGTTTACGCCTCCCGTTAGCGCCTTAAGAGGGCGCTAATGGGGCACAAAGCAACTAGCGCCCGGGCGCGGCAATGTTTGCGCCGCTCACGAAATTAACTAGACATTTTGCGGCGGCGCTAAACATTACTGCCACGATCTCCTGCGCCGGCAGATCGTGACGTCAGTCGAGTGTGCAAAGCCCCGGTAGTGCCCCAGACTGGATATTGAGTGGTGCCCCCTGCCTTATCGCCTGCCGCTAGCAACGACAGGTTGAGGGGAGCGTTTTTCAGTCAGGAAGGGACTGGGGGAGCGCTATTTAAAGGCGAATGCTTCCTGCCTTTTTTTGTTGGTGACCTCTTTGCACCACTCATCCTGAGAGAGAGAGAGAGAGAGAGAGAGAGAGAGAGCCTTCTGGAGAGATTCAATGCTGTGTGAAGTTTTGGGTACTGAGCAGCACTTTGCAGGTTAATTTTGATTTGCCCTTCCTTGTATCGATTTAGAAGAGACTGTGGGGGCTGCACTCTGAGCTCTTTCCCTGGGCCTCTCCATTTTTCTTTCCAGCAGATTTGATGTACAGGTCTCTTCAGGCCGAGATTCAAGGCTGCAATGAGTAGGATGTGGATGGAGAGCAAGATCTACCCTCCCCTTTAAGAACTGGCCGGCGCCATTGTGTCTGTGTTCCATTGCTGACTGACATCACATGAGCTTCGCCAGCACTCTGAGGTAGCGCCTCGCTCCTCGGCCTTTGTACCTTAAGGCAGGTGTGGAGCGCCTGATTTAGTGCTCCAATCACCTCCAGGGTGATAAAAGCCAAGTTTGCAGTCGGAGGCAATAATTAGCGCCAGACGCTGATCTTTGCGCCCGGCCGATAATTGCGCCCCAGATGGGGCGATACTGAATTTCTCCTCCATTATCTTTGAAAACAAATGAGTTGACACAACTTTTCGCTGGTGTAAGTCAGTTCTAATAAATTGTCAACTGGTGCAGTCTTACTAAATTGGGAATGTGCCGAAGGTAGTCAATGTTCATGGGTCAGCTTATTTGCATAATTATTCACAGCTCCAAGGGCAGATTTGGAGATAGAAAGGAAGTGGCAGAATGGAAACGCATAGGGGATGATTACCCACCCCAAATTTGGCACATTAGCCGTGTAGAAAAGATGCAGGGAGAATTTTCGGGCAGGGACTTTGTGCCATCTGTTTTCCACCATTAAATCGCTCCCTCATCCCCACTGAGATCCCTTGTGCTTTTTGTTACTTATCTCAATCTGCCTGGTGAGTCTCTAGTTTCCTTCATTACATGTATTGATGAGAGCCAGTGGTACTACAGTTGTGTGTTTCCCACTTTTACGCTCGCAGTGCACTCAGGGTGTCCTAGACTGACGTTTCTACAGTGCAGCTGCTGTCATGATCGACTGATTAGACTCAGAAACTCTTCATTTCTGACTGTAAGTGTCGGGAGAGTTTGAATTGGGATTCCTTCAGCTGAGAAACAATTTTTTCATTGCGCTGGAGTGCGAGTTAGAGACACTCTGACACTGATACCTGGGATGGCAGGAATGATGTATGAGGAGAGAATGGGTCGATTAGGCTTATATTCGCTAGAGTCTAGAAGAATGAGAGGGGATCTCATTGAAACTTATAAAATTCTAACAGGACTAGACAGACTAGATGCAGGAAGGATGTTCCCGATGGCGGGGGAGTCCAGAACCAGGGGTCACAGTCTAAGGATAAGGGGTAAGCCATTTAGGATAGAGATGAGGAGGAATTTCTTCACCCAGCGGGTGGTGAACCTGTGGAATTCTCTACCACTGAAGGCAGTTGAGGCCAATTCATTAAATATATTCAAGAAGGAGTTAGATATATTTCTTAAGGCTAAAGGGACCAAGGGATATGGGGAGAAAGCAGGGACAGGGTACTGAATTTGGATGATCAGCCATGATCTCAGTAAATGGCGGAACAGGCTCGAGGGGCCGAATGGCCTACTCCTGCTCCTATCTTCTATAAGGAAGGGGGAGGAGTTTCTGGACAGTTTTCTCCAGAGTACAGACACACCTCAGATGAAAGCACAGATGCAGGAAGGGGAGAGTGTGACTGTCAGTCAGCAGGGTAAGGGGAACCGAGGGGAGATAGAGGAAGAGGTCACGCAAACACTGGTCCTGTCCAACAGGAGCAATGTACTTGATACCTGTGAGAATGAGGAGGAATGGGGAGGACAGCCACAATGCTGATCTAGGCACTGTGGAGCAGGAGGACGTCCAAAAGAGGAGGAGCAGAATAGCAATGTAGTAGTTATAGTGGATTCAATAATTAGGGGGATAGACTGCATCCTCTGCAGCCACGATCAACAGTCTCGAAGGGTGCGTTGCCTACCTGGTGCCAGAGTAAGGGATATCTCAATGCCACTGGAAAGGAATTTGGAAATGGAGGGGGAAGATTCAGTTGTCGTGGTCCACGTCGGGGCCAATGACATAGTGAAGAAAAGGGAGGAGGTTCTGCTGAGGGAGTATTAGGAACTACATTAAAAAGCAGGATCGCAAGGTTGGTAATCTCAGGATTATTACCTGCGCCATGTGCTAATTGGCATAGGGAAAAATTATCAGAAGGTGAACACGTGGCCAAAGGAGTGGTGTGAGGAGGGGTTCCTTTTCATGCGAATTGGCACCAGTACTGGGACAGGAAGGAGCTGTACTGCTGGGAAAGGGTAGAACTGATTCCTTGTGGAAAAGATAAATAGGCTGCAAAAGGGATTTTAAACTAAAAATGGGATGGGGGGAGGGGGAGGGCTCAGTCAGGTACAATAGTTAAATAATAATTTAAAGAAGTTAAAAAAAGGATAAGAGCAGAATTTAGGCCACAGGCTGTGATATAGATGCTCCAGTGAAGGGAATAGTAAAATAACTAATGTAGTTACAGCAGGAGTGAAAAATAAGAAAGGTGTTAAGTTAAATAGCGTGTTAAAGGCAGGATCAGGGCAGAAGGGCAGGTTAGAGTATCTTCCCCAAATAAGAATTTAATATACTTATGCACGGAGTATATAAGACATAAATTGAGTGAATTAGAGGCTCAAATACAGCTTGGAGGGCGTGACATGGTGGCCATTACAGAGACATGGCTGCAAGAGGATCATGATTGGGAGATAAATATTCCAGATTATAAGGTCTTTAGAAAGGATAGGGAACCTGGAACAGGAGGAGTAGTCTTATTGATTAAAGATACTGAGAGGAATTTTAACTCCAAAAAAACAAGTGGATTGGGGTCGGGTAGGAGGTTTGTAGGGGGTGGTGTTTTGGTCAGCTTCACCTCTGACTTATGAGCGGTTCAAATAGCTCCCATTCCCTTGGTTCTAGACCTTGGACTTATTTGGGGGCTATAATGAAATTGCAGCAGACAACTGAATTTTGGTGAAAGAACTTTGATCTTTATTTCAGAAAGAAAATACACAACACAATAATCTTAACACTCTAAATTGGGGGAACACTTTAGAATATGCGAGGAAAAATAACAATAGACAGAATACTTCACCCCTCCCAATCCCACTTCACTAGCAAAGTTGGGCTCCAGAGGACCAGAGATCATGCTCACCAAAACGACTTCTATTGACAGTTGTAGAGGTTCACGATTTTGGGGTTCTCTAGATTTGGCAGTTGGGGCTTGCCATACCCCCGGCGCAGTAGAGGACTTCACCTGCATTGCTGGTCAGTCTTCGCGTGTCCGCTGATGCGGTTGGGTGCGTATTGGATCTAGCAGGTGAGTACCCAAATTCTTTTGGTTAGAAGTAGGGTTTTGAGTCTTTTCAGTAAAATCTTACCCAGGGGTAAGTCAGGATAGTTTGTAGAGTGGAAAAACTTGTGGATCTTCAGTTTCTTCCAAGTTGGTTTCTTGTTGGTCGCGGTGGCCCAATATTACCCGGTTGCTGGTAATACTTTTGGTTGTTTGTTTCATGGGGCCCTGGTCTGCCACGATGGTGTGGAGGGAGAACTGCTTCAAGATGGACTTCTTGATCCCGATGTTGGTGGATCTCTTCTGGGTCGATGACTCCTTCGAACTTGAACTGTTGACTCGAACTGCTTGAACTCCTTTCTTGAACTCTCTCTCACTCAACATTCTGCTGTGAGAAACAGGCCTTCAATTATACTGATTGAGGTCTGCTAATCTGCGTGCCAAATCAGTCCTGGCTTATTGATAGTTTTGGCGGGCTAGTTAATTTTGATTGGTGTGAATTGTTTAATTGGTTTCGGGATGGTCCCATCGATCTTAAGTTGTTTTAAGAACATGTGAAGTGGTTTCGGGATGGTCCCATCGATTGTTTAACCTCTTGTTTAATTGCAGTAAAGTTTTCTTTTCCTGTGGGGGCCCAGGTTCTTTTGTTGGTTGGCGGCATGTTTTGCATTATGCAAGGTTTTGGATGGTTCTGTAATTTTGGCGGGAACTGCTTTTCTGTTGTTCTATTGTCAGTATGTAAAATGACTGAGACGGTCTAGATAGTCCCCAGACAGCTTGGTTAATGCCAATACACAAAACTGTTCATTTACAGAGGCCAATCCCAATTCCTTTGTTGCAGCCTTTTCCCTTCCACAGGCTCGAACATGCTTTTAAAATAAAACCAAAGTCCTGGGGTCTTTGATTTTAAATCTCCCTTAGGCCCAATATTCTTATACCATTCTGACATGGTTTATTAACAGTCCAAAAATCCCATCTTTAGGGTAATCTTCTTGGTTTTGGGGGGATCTGCTGAATTTTGCGAAACTTACAGGTTAAAGTCTTAAAAATATGAATCCCAACGACAACCCACCCCCAACGCACCCACTTAGAAACATAGAAACATAGTAGCTAGGAGCAGGAGTAGGCCATTCGGCCCCTCGAGCCTGTTCCGCCATTTAATGAGATCATGGCTGATCATCCAAATTCAGTATCCTTTCCCTCTTTCTCCCCATATCCCTTGATCCCTTTAGCCTTAAGAAGTATATCTAACTCCTTCTTGAATATATTTAATGAATTGGCCTCAACTGCCTTGTGTGGTAGAGAATTTCACAGTTTCAATACTCTCTGGGTGAAGAAATTCCTCCTCATCTCAGTCCTAAATGGCTTACACCTTATCCTTAGACTGTGACCCCTGGTTCTGGACACCCCCGCCATCGGGAACATCCTTCCTGCATCTAGTCTGTCTAGTCCTGTTAGAATTTTATAAGTTTCAATGAGATCCCCTCCCATTCTTCTAAACTCTAGCGAATATAAGCCTAATCGACCCAATCTCTCTTCATATGTCATTCCTGCCATCCCAGGTATCAGTCCGGTGAATCTTCGCTGCACTCTCTCCATGGCAAGAACATCCTTCCTCAGATAAGTTGACCAAAACTGCGCACAATACTTAAGGTGTGGTCTCACCAAGGCCCTGTACAACTGCAGCAAGACATCTTTGCTCCTGTACTCGAATCCTCTCGCTATGAAGGCCAACATACCATTTGCCTTCTTAACCGCCTGCTGCACCTGCATGCTTACCTTCAGCGACTGGTGCACAAGGACACCCAGGTCTCATTGCACTTCCCCTTTTCCCAATCTATTGCCGTTCAGATAATAATCTGTCTTCCTGTTTTTGCCACTGAAGTGGATAACCTCGCATTTATCCGCATTATACTGCATCTGCCATGCATCTGCCCAACCACCCAACCTGTCCAAATCATACTGGAGTTTCTCTGCATCCTTCTAACAGCACACATGCCCACTCAGCTTTGTGTCATCTGCAAACTTGTAGAAATTACATCTAGTTCCCTCATTTAGATCATTTATATATATATAGCTGGGGTCCTAGCACCGATCCCTGCAGTGCCTCACTAGTCACTGCCTGCCACTCAGAAAAAGACCTGTTTATTCCAACTCTTTGCTTCCTGTCTGCCAACCAGTTCTCTATCAAAGACAGTCCCTTACCCCCAATCCCATGTGCTTTAACTTTGCACGCTAATCTCTTATGCAGGACCTTATCAAAAGCCTTCTGAAAGTCCAAATACACCACATCCACTGGTTCTCCCTTATCTATTCTACCAGTTACATCCTCAAAAAAATTCCAATAGATTAGTCAAGCATGATTTACCTTTTGTAAATCCATGTTGACTTTGTCCGATCCTGTCACTGTTTTTCAAGTGCTCTGCTATTACATCTTTTATAATGGACTCCACTACCGATGTTAGGCTTACCGGTCTATAATTCCCCGTTTTCTCTCTACCACCTTTTTTAAATAGTGGGGTTGCATTAGCTATCCTCCAATCCATGGGAACTGTGCCAGAGTCTATAGAATTTTGGAAGTTGACCAGGAATGCATCTACTATTTCTAGGGCAACTTCCTTAAGTACCCTAGGATGTAGATTATCAGGCCCTGGGGATTTATTGGCCTTCAATCCCATCAATTTCCCTAACACCATTTCCCTACAAATACTGATTTCATTCAATTCCTCCCTCTCATTAGACCCTATGTTCCCCAACATTTCAGGAGGTTATTTGTGTCCTCCTTTGTGAAGACAGAACCAAAGTATGTATTTAATTGGTCCGCCATTTCTTTGTTCCCCATTATAAATTCCCCTGATTCTGACTGCAATGGACCTATGCTTGACTTCACCAATCTTTTTTCTCTTCACATATCCATAGAAGCTTTTACAATCAGTTTTTATGTTCTCTGCAAGCTTACTCTCATAATCCATTTTCCCCCTCTTAATTAATCCCTTTGTCCTCTTTTGCTGAATCCTAAACTGCTCCCAATCCTCAGGTTTGCTGCTTTTTCTGGCCAAATTATATGTCCTCTCCTTGGATCTTATGCTATCCCTAATTTTCCTTGTTAGCCATGGTTGAGTCACCTTTTTTGTTTTATTTTTATGCCAAACAGGGATGAACAAATTCTGCAGTTCATCCATGCGATCTTTAAATGTTTGACATTGCCTATCTACCATCAACCCTTTAAGTAACATTCCCCAATCCATCTTAGCCAACTCATGTCGCATACCATCGTTGTTTCCTTTATTTAAATTCAGGACCCTAGTCTCTGAGTCAACGACTTCACTCTCCATTTTAATGAAGAATTCTATCATATTATGATCGCTCCTCCCCAAGGGGCCTCGCACAGCAAGTTTTAACGGAGGTGGGATGGGGCGGGCAACCAACCCACTCCCAGAAGTTGGGTTGGCACTTCAAATATTGTAATGAGGCTAGATGCCTTGGATTTAACATGTTGTGCAGGTTTAACTGTGGGCTGGGGTTCCTGGGCCTTGGAATTCCTGGCAGCTGCAGCGTGGCGAGGACAGCCTAGGGAGCAATCCTTGTGGGCCAGGAGGAGCAGGAGTGCTTCCCCCCGGCCCCCAACCTCAACCACCACCAGCACCCCCCACCCCCAGGATCAGACCCCAGCCTCTCCCCATTGTCGGATCCCCCGATCAGACACCACCCCCGAATCGGACCCCACCCCCCACGCTCGGGGCTCGTAGCTACCTGAGGCTGCTGCCTCTTCTCCAGCTTTCCCCACCCAACTGGAAGCCAGCCTGTCAATCTGGCTGACATCCGGGTGGGGAACCTGCTCTGGACATCACACGCATGCTGTGGTGTTAAAACTCCAATGTAGGCAACTCTGAGGTCATCCACTTTGGATCTAAAAAAGGATAGAACAGAGTATTTTCTAAATGATGAAAAGCTAGAAATAGTGGAGGTCCAAAGAGACTTGGGGATCCAGATACATAGATCATTAAAATGTCATGGACATGTACAGAAAATAATCAAAAAGACTAATGGGATGCTGTCCTTTATATCTAGAGGACTAGAATACAAAGGGGTAAAAGTTATAGTACAGCTATACAAAACCCTGTTTCGATCACACCTGGAGTACTGTGAGCCGTTCTGGGCACCACACGTTAGGAAAGATATATTGGCCTTGCAGGGAGTGTAGAATGGTACCCGGACTCTAGGGGTTAAATTATGAGGAGAAAGTACACAAACCAGTTTTAATGTGGAGCAGGAGTGCGGGCTGCTGCTAGCCACCCTTTGACCTCCTCCTGGACTTAGCCCCCACAGCCGGCGTCTTCACTGGCCCATTTTGCTCCTCCCCCATGACTGGCGAGCTGGCTCTGGGGTTGGGACTGGTGTCCGCAGTTTGACAGTAGCATACAAATGAGGACAAGGGAGCAATTTCCCGTGGTCCTGTCACCTGCCTCTTTAGGTATGTGCAATGTACGCTGCGCCCGAATTCAGGTGCGATCCAATTTTTAGGCCATGGTATCATTCACAACAATACTTTCACCAATTGGACAGCATATTGAGATGTATAGCTGTATTTCAGTAAAACGGCATCACAATAAAAGAACCAATATAATCTGTTGGACCAAATATGTACTCAAATTTTCGTACAATTATATTTCTGGGCTTAATCATTTAACGTTTAAAAAAGAAATCGGCATTTCAAGATATAAATTCAAGGCACTTTTCACATGCTGCAATTTAAAATCTTTATTACAGCAAACCCCAATATCATGGGGTTCTTCATGCCAACAGGACATTTTGAAGTACCCCCTAAAGCTCTGCTCACATTTAAATGATCAACGTTCTGCAAAAAATTAACAGTGCAGTATTACCTGAGGGCATTAGTAAGGTAAGACTACTTCATAGTGTGATCACATTACTGGGGAAACCAATAATAAGTAGTTTTGGTCCCCATGGCTTTTAACCTCCTTTCAATTTCCAGCAATCTTTTACCTCAACACTTTTTACATAGTATGAAATGTATGCCATTGGTGAGCACTCAATAATGACAGCTTTTTGTACCTATTATGACATTAGCATATTATAATAAATGGCTGGTTTTTTTAAGCTTCTCCCCCAACATTTTAGCGTATATGTTTGTGTTCGCACTCATGTTGACAATTGTTAGTATGGTCATTTTCAAATTTAAGTAGGCAAGTTTCTACACCAGTAATTATTATATAATGCCGTTGGCCGCCTTCTATTTCACAATGTCATTGAGCATTAGAACATCCATCTCACTTTTATGACTTTTACAGGCAAGTATTTTGGTATATTCAATGCACTTGATACTGGTCATGGGTCACAAATCTTCTAGGGTAATAATATGCCCAACAAGATTTAATATTCTTGTACAACAAAAGACACCATCAAGGCCCCATTTTCACAGAACTTTTACAATGGTTACGTCAATTTGTCTGCAGCAACCACACCAGCTGATTTTAAGCCACTGAGGTGATTCCACTTATGTCTTAGTTATGTTGGCATTTGAGTGTGTGTCCTTAATACTGGTTATATTCAAAAGTGCCGACTCCAATACTTGTCATCAGCTTCCATGTGTTCCGTGGAACATCAGGATGTGCACTACAATTCTTCCAGAGATTGGGAGTATTTCTTCATTTGTTCTTTTGTTTAAAACTTGTAAATACATTGGAGGTGGAATTGGCTTTGAGCGGCAGCGCAAAATGGGTGATAACATTACCCATTTTACATGCCAAAAAGAAAAACGGGCGGGCTATGACACAGGCTGCCGATTCGCTATCTCCCGTAGATTTCTGCATGCCTACGTCATTGCCTCCACTTTAACTGATTTAAATTGGGTGACTGCAGAATCAGTGAGGAGGCTCTGAGTCTTACCGTTAATGATGATGATGAGAGCAACCATAAAGAGGCTAATTGGCCTTTTTTACGGTTCTAGAATTTTCTGCACGATGTATTGAACTGATAGTTTATTCACTTTTCCTGAAGTGAGGTAAATAACATGGGACAATATAAGGTTAAGTCACATGTAACCAAGGGTTAAACAGCTCTGATTAAAATGCCATGACTATGGGGCATACTGAGGATCAGAATGAATGCTGGAATGAATGTTTCTGCATGTAGTGTACTTAAAGAAAAGTGTAGCCTCATGCAGATAACTGCATGGAGCACAATGTTAATATTATCTGTGCCCCATGATTTGCCCAGTGTTTAATGAATTTGTGGCTGCACAAGCATTATCTGGTTTTGCTTGTTTCATTTCATCAAAACTTCATAATGAAAGGGATAAGTGTTATAACAAGCACAGGGCTAGAGTGCACAACTGAAGCTTTAAGTAGTATAGAAACACTGTCGAGATTGGTATATCTCCCCCCTCCACCACCCCACCCCATTCCCATGAAACTAACAAATTCTAAACTTCACCTTCCCAATCACTCAATAGACAATTTAGGATTTAGCACAATGGCAATAAAAAAGTAAAATTAAATTAAAATTCTAAGAGAATGATAGAAATTACTGTACAGAAGGAGATTATTCTGCCTATCACACCTGTGCTAGTGCTATCTCTGCAAATGGAGCAATTTACTCTAATCCCAGTTTCCTGCTTTTTCCCGATATCCTTTTGTATTCTTTCTTTTCAAATACTTATCAAGTTTCCCTTGAAATTATTTTGTAATCTCTGCCTCAATAGCCATGTATGGTTAAGCAAGCTCGAATCTCATACCCTTCTGATTTGAAACGTTTCTTTATCTCAAGGTGGGCTGGAATGCAAAAGTGTATAAAGCTCTGGTTAGACCCCATTTAGAGTACAGCATTCAGTTCTGGTCACTGCACCTCAGGAAGGATATATTGGTCTTGGAGGAGGTGCAGTGCAGATTCACCAGAATGATACTAGGGCTTACAGGTTTCAATTATGAAGACAGGTTACCTAGACTAGGCATGTATTCCTTTGAGTATAGAAGATTAAAAGGAGATCTAATTGAGGTGATTAAGATGATTAAAGGAGCTGATAGGGGAGATAGAGAGAAACTATGGTGAAGGAGAGTCCAGAACAAATGAGCCTAACCTTAAAATTAGAATCAAAACATTTGTGGGTGATGTCAGGAAGTACTTCTTCACACAAAGGTTAGTGGAAATCTGGAACTCTCTACCCCAAAAAAGCTGTTGAGGCTAATTGAGGTCAATTGAAAATTTCAAAACTGAAATTGATAGATTTTTGTTAGGCAAGGTTATTAAGGGTTACAGAACCAAAGTGCGTAGATGAAGTTAAGATACAGATCAGCCATGATATAATTGAATGGCGGAACAGGCTCGAGAGGATGAATGGTCTACTCCTGTTCCTATGCTGCTATGTTTAACTCGCTCTTTTTATTTTTCTAGTGATGATCCTTAGTTTAGACCAGTGGTGTACTGACAATTTTGGAAGTGCGTATACTCTATATCATGAATGTCTTTTCTTTTTCTAAGGGTCTGGGGCTCCCCCTTCCCCAGAAAATGCTGATTTTGACATTTTATTTAGTGCTTCTTGCCCAGCACTTCCAGATCCCAAGAAGCCTTTCACGGGAATGCCCCATTGATCCCAGAACCTCCCTCTCCACTCTTTCCAGAATTCCCTGTCCAGTACTACAAGACCTCAAGCCTTCTTCTGTATGCTCCAAGATACCAGAGCCACCCCAATGCTGACAAGTCAGTGTCCTTGGTAATGCTACTTGGAATAACACCCTTGGTTTTGTATACCCTCCAACCTCCCATGTGCTGCACCACATGTACATGCATATAAATAAAGGAAAGAAAGACTTGCATTTATATAGTGCCGTTTATGACCTCAGGGTGTCCCAAAGCGCTTTACAACCAATAGAGTACATCTGTAGTGCTAGTTGTAGCAAGTCCCACAAACAACAATGTGAGATAATGACCAGAAAATGTATTTTAGTGATGTTGGTTGAGGGATAAATATTGGCCAGAACACCAGGGAGAAATTTCTATTCCTCTTCGAAATAGTGCCGATGTTTTATGTCCACCTGAGAGGGCAGACGTGGCCTTGGTTTGACATCTCAACCAAAAGACGATGTCTTCGACAGTGCAGTGCTCCCTCTGTACTGAACTGGCGTGTCAGTTTAGAGTTTGTGCTCAGGTCTCTGGAGCGGGACTATGAACCCACGACCTTCTGACTCAGAGGTGAGAGTGCTACCCACTGAGCCATGGCTAAGGCAAACAATGCAAGGATGTTATGTTAAAATTGTAAAAAGAATTTGCCTGGACACTCCATTGTAAGAAGGATATTACAGCCATGGGAAGGCCACAGTGAAGATACCAGGGTTAGCCAGTTATACGATAGCAAAATACTGCAGATGCTGGGAATCCGAAATAACAACAGAAAATGCTGGAAAAACTCAGCAGGCCAGGCAACATCCGTGGAGAGAAAATAGAGTCGACGTTTCGGGTCTAACACTTTTTCAAAACTGGAAAGGAAATGAAATAGATTGAAAGGTAGGGCTGGGACAGAACAAAAGAAGTGACGAGACATTAAGAGGTATTCAAAACGAGATGAGATGGTGATAGGACTAGTGGAGACAAAAGACAGCTCAGATTAGGTATGAAATGTTCTGGCAGAATGAGAGACAGCTGCCATGTGGGAGAGAGAAAAAGAAGGAAAGGGGGGGGAAGGGAGAAACCGCAAAGGGGTGGATAAAAAATATAAGTTAAAATGTAATAGGGGGCCAAGGTTATGATCTGAAATTGTTGAACTCGATATTGAGTCCGGAAGGCTGCAAAGTGCCTAATCGGGAGATGAGGTGCTGTTCCTCGAGTTTACATTGAGCTTCCATGGAACAATGCAAGAGGCCAAGGACGGTGAGGTCCGAGTGGGAATGGAGCGGTGAATTAAAATGACAGGCGACCGGAAGCTCGGGGTCACCCTTACGGACTGAATGGAGGTGTTCCGCAAAGCGGTCACCCAATCTGCGTTTGGTCTCCCCAATGTAGAGCAGACCGCATCGTGAGCAGCGAATACAGTATACTAGATTGCAAGAAGTACAAGTAAATCACTGTTTCACCTGGAAGGGGTGATTGGGGCCCTGGACAGTGGGAAGGGGGGAGGTATAGGGGCAGGTGTTACATCTCCTGCGCTTGCATGGGAAGGTGCCGGGCGAAGAGGAAGGGGTGCTGGGGGTGATAGAGGAGTGGACTAGGGTGTCTCGGAGGGAGCAGTCCCTATGGAATGCTGAAAGGGGAGGGAAGGGGAAGATGCGTTTGGTGGTGGGATCACTTTGGAGGTAGCGGAAATGGTGGAGGATGATCTATTGAATGTGGAGGCTGGTGGGGTGAAAGGTGAAGACAAGGGGAACCCAATCGTGGTTCCGGGAGAGAGGGGCAGGGGCAAGGGCAGAAGAGCGGGAGATAGAACGGACTCGGTCGAGGGCCGTGTCAACCACGGAAGAGGGGAATCCTCGGTTGAGGAAAAAGGAAGACATGTCAGAAGAACTGGTGTGGAAGGTGGCATCATCAGAGCAGATGCGGCGGAGACGGAGAAACTGGGAGAATGGAATAGAGTCCTTACAGGAGGCGGGGTGGGAGGAAGTATAGTCCAGGTAGCTGTGGGAGTCAGTGGGCTTGTAGTGAATATTGGTCAATAACCTATCCCCAGGGATGGAAACTGAGAAGTCGAGGAAGGGAAGGGAAGATTCAGAGATGGACCATGTGAAGGTGAGGGAAGGGTGGAAATTGGAGGCAGAGTGGATGAAATTGTCAAGTTCAGGGTGAGAGCAGGAAACGGCACCGATACAGTCATCAACACCTTTGATTTGGAGGAAATGAGTGGAGTTAAAGGAGAAGTTGTTCAATATGAGAACAAGTTCAGCCAGGTGGAGGAGGGTAGTGGTGGATGGGGACTGCTCGGGCCTCTGTTCAAGGAAGAAGCGGAGCGCCCTCAGGCCATCCTGGTGGGGGATGAAGGTGTAGAGGGATTTTACGTCCATGGTGAAAAGGAAGCGGTTGGAGCCAGGATACTGGAAACTGTTAAAGTGGCAGAGGGCGTCCGAAGAGTCGCAGATGTAGGTGGGAAGAGACTGGACAAGGGGAGAAAAGATAGAGTCGAGATAGGAAGAGATAAGTTCTGTGGGGCAAGAATAGGCTGAAACGATGGGTCTACCAGGGCAGTCCAGGTTGTCGATCTTGGGAAGGAGGTAGAAGCGGGCTGTGCAGGGTTGGGGAACTATGAGGTTGGTGGCCGCGGGGGGAAGATCTCCAGAGGAGATGAGGTCAGTGACAGTCTTGGAAATGGTGGTTTGATGTTCGGTAGTGGTGTCATGGTCCAGGTGGAGGTAGGAGGAGGTGTCTGAGAGTTGGCATTCCCTCCCTCCCGGAACCACGATAGGGTTCCCCTTGTCCTCATCTTTTACCCCACCAGCCTCCACATTCAATGGATCATCCTCCGCCATTTCTGCTACCTCCAAAGTGATCCCACCACCAAACGCATCTTCCCCTCCCCTCCCCTTTCAGCATTCCGTAGGGACCGCTCCCTCCGAGACATCCTAGTCCACTCCTCTATCACCCCCAGCACCCCTTCCCCTTCTCCCAGCACCTTCCCGTGCAAGCGCAGGAGATGTAACACCTGCCCCTATACCTCCCCCCTTCCCACTGTCCAGGGCCCCAAACACCCCTTCCAGGTGAAACAGCGATTTACTTGTACTTCTTGCAATCTAGTATACTTTATTCGCTGCTCACGATGTGGTCTCCTCTACATTGGGGAGACCAAACGCAGATTGGGTGACTGCTTTGCAGAACACCTCCGTTAATTCCGTAAGGGTGACCCCGAGCTTCAGGTTGCCTGTCATTTTAATTCACCGCTCCATTCCTACTAGGACCTCACCGTCCTTGGCCTCTTGCATTGTTCCACGGAAGCTCAACGTAAACTCGAGGAACAGCACCTCATCTTCCGATTAGGCACTTTGCAGCCTTCCGGACTCAATATCGAGTTCAGCAATTTCAGATCATAACCTCGGCCCCTATTACATTTTTACTTGCATTTTTTATCCACCCCTTTGCGGTTTCTCCCTTCCCCCACCCCCCCTTTCCTATTTTTTCCCTGTCCCACATGGCAGCTGTCTCTCATTCTGCCAGAACATTTCATACCTAATCTGAGCCGTCTTTTGTCTCCACTGGTCCTATCACCATCTCGTCTCGTTTTGAATACCTCTTAATGTCTCTTCACTTCTTTTGTTCTGTCCCAGCCCTACCTTTCGATCTATTTCATTTCCTTTCCAGTTTTGAAAAAGGGTTAGACCCGAAACATCGACTCTAATTTCTCTCCACGGATGTTGCCTGGCCTGCTGAGTTTTTCCAGCATTTTCTGTTGTTAGCCAGTTATAGTTCTGAATCACTCTCAATTCAGTTAAACCATAGTCAGCTCCCTTTACTCTGCACCAACAATATACCTCAGTCCAAACCTCTGAAGAGCAACTCCTACTGCACCAGTGTGACATTTTTTTCCATTTGCCACACCATCCAGCTTGTGGCCTTTCTAAGTCAGACTACCAAATTGGGGGCACATTTGAGCTGGATGTCCTTGTACACTAGGGACTGAATTGAATCTGTCCAAACACATTTCACAAATAGGCCCCTTACAGCCAGTAGAGCATTCACCATTCTTCATTCTCTGCTTGATTTGAACACAAGTCCCAGGGTGAAAGACATGTATTTATATCCTTGAGCCTCTCTGTTCCTCCATTCTGTTAATAATCTTACAATTTATTTACTTTCAATGTTCTTTCTTCCAAAATGTGCTACTTCACTTCTCTGAAATTAATCGCTTTTTCAACCAATGGAGCACCATATTAACCTATTGATGTTCTCCTTCAGTATCTTGCAATCTCCCATACAGTTTGATTTCCCTAAATTTGGTATCATCCGGAAACTTCCATATCCTTCCATTAATCAATGGAACTTAGGGGGCTAAACTCAGTTGATTTGCGCCTCCCATTAGCACCCTGGGCGCGGCAGCGCTAATGCCTCACGCAAAATTCAGCAGGAGGTTAGCGCCTCATGGCGCTGCGCCACCGGCAATGACATCATCGCCGTGTGCAGCTGGAATATTGGGTCGCGCCCCCTGACTTACCGGCAGACACTATGTCCGATGGGGTCAGGGGATCCTACCTGCGGCCAGGGTCGCGCTAGTTCAAGGGGAGCTGGTGGGCAGCCATTTTTGTTGCTGGCCGCCTGCCAGCACCTGCCCCCATTGCTGTCCCCGGCCCCTGTGAAGTTCCCCCGCGGGGTGCCGGCTGCTCTCCGTGAGCCCGGCACTCCTCTTGAGTGCCGGGCTCATTTGCCAGCACTCCCAATCCCTGGTGGCCCAGCTGGGCGCTGGGATGCGCTGCGCTGCGCTGCGCCAAGCCCCTCCCCTTTAAGAAAGGGAGGAAGGCCTGCAGTACCACAGCATGATGTGCACGTGCTGCGGCACATAGCGCCGCGGTTTTGGCTTGCAGCGCCCCAAGAGGGATGCGGGGTGCTTCCAGTAGTGCACCTCATCCCTCTCGGGGTGCTACCTTGGAAAATTGGCCGCAGGGGCACTAATTTTAGCGCCCCAGTGAAGGTAGTGCCCCACAGGGGGCACTACCGAATGTTTACCTCTAAAAGTGGTCCTTACACAGATCTCTGTGGCACACCATTATCCACATTACCAGATAGAGTAGCTTAGTGGTGATGTTACTGGATGAGATATCCAGAGGCCTGGGCTAATGATTGGGAGACATGAGTTTAAATCCCACCATGGCAGCTGGGGAATTTAAATTCAGTTAATTAAATCAATCTTGAATAAAAAGCTGGTATCAGTAATGAAGCTATCAAATTGTCGTAAAACCCATCTGGTTCACTAATGTCCTTCAGAAAAGGAAATCTGCCGTCCTTACCTGGTCTGGCCCAATGGTAGCATCGTGGTAACGTTACTGGACTAGTAATCCTGGACTAATAATCCAGAGACGTGAGTGCAAAGCCCACCATGGCAGCCTGGACTAATGATCCCGAGACGTGAGTGCAAAGCCCACCATGGCAGCCTGGACTAATGATCCCGAGACGTGAGTGCAAAGCCCACCATGGCAGCCTGGACTAATGATCCCGAGACGTGAGTGCAAAGCCCACCATGGCAGCTGGGAAATGTTAAGTCTGTGTGTTATAATGAGAATTATTACACAGACCACAAGAGTAAATTTTAACAGGTCTTTACTAGTCGAAGGTCAGGGCGGAACTGCCCAATAAATCATTACACAGCACTTATATACCGGTGTGGTCACCACCGGTATTACAGTATACAGCAGCCAAAATAAAGTAGTGCAACTCTTAAAATAGTTCTCTTAAAGGTGGAACGGTTACATACACCACAATCCTCCCTTTTTAGCTTAACAGTATATATTCCCCATTAACATAACATAATAACATATATACACAACTTCATGTAAAAACAGTTCACAGATTCAGTCTCTCTGGAGGCTTCCTGACTCGGTCCGGATAACGCCTCGGTGGTGTAGTAGTTTTCGGTGGTGTAGTAGGTTCTTTTGGCAAGGTCGATTCGGCTTGAATGCCCGTGTCGGGTTCATCTGATTCCAGTATCACCGGATCGGAGGTAGATACTATGGGTATCTCTGCTTCATCATTAGGCGTATAGAGTTGTGGAGTAGGTTGTCCCTTTTCGGATGACTCTATGATCTGGTCAACATGGCGCCTTATTATGCTTTCACCAATGTCCACGGTATATATCAGCGGTCCTAGTCGTGTGCAAATAGTTCCAGGCTGCCATTTCTCGGTACGGTAGTCCCGGGCCAAAACTTGTTGACCTATCTGGAAGGTTCTAGTTGGCCTTTCATTCATGCCTTGAAATTGTCGGTTCTCTACGTCCCTTCTGATGTTTGGCTTGATCAAATCCAGCCAGCACCTTAGTCTTCTATTGAAAAACATCATGGCAGGAGTTTGGTTTGTAACCACATGTGTTGCATTCCTGTACGCCAACAAGAAGTTATCTACCTTATGTTGCAGATTTATGTCTTCATTACCCATGGCCTTTATGGCCTTCTTGAAGGTCTGGACAAACCTTTCAGCTAATCCATTGGTGGCGGGATGGTATGGGGCGGACGTGTAGTGCTTAACCCCATTGTTTTTTTAAGAACTTCCTGAATTCTTCGGACACAAATTGCGGTCCATTATCAGAACAGATCTGTTCCGGCAGCCCATTCCTGGCAAATATGGTCCTTAATACTGTGATGGTTTTTTCCGTGGTGGTGGAGGACATCTTTATTACCTACGGCCACTTGGAGTGTGCATCCACCGCGATTAAGAACATTGAGTCCATAAATGGACCAGCAAAGTCGATATGTACCCTTTGCCATGGAGATGAGGGCCACTCCCATGGATGTAGAGGGGCTTGTGGTGGGGCGTTTTGGACCTTCTGGCATCCTAGACAGCTCTTGGTCATTTCTTCGATGTCTCCATCGATACCTGGCCACCACACAAACGCTCTGGCTAGGTTCTTCATTTTCACTCCACCCAGATGCCCCTCGTGAAGCTCCTTTAGCACTTTATGCTGGAGTTTGGGTGGAATCACCACTCTGGATCCACACATCAAAGTTCCTCGGCACACTGACAGCTGCTCTCTTCTTTGCGAGAATGCTGGCAACAGTGGTTCGCCATGTGCTGGCCATCCCTTCACCGTTAAATCGTAGACTCGTGAGAGAGTCGGGTCATTTCTCGTTTCCTTTTCGATGGTAGAATTTGTTACTGGTAGACAGTCCACTATGGTTGAGTGGAACATCTCCACTGGGTCCACTGTAGGCGCCTCTTCTACCGTTGGCAATGGTAGGCACGATAAACCATCAGCATTCCCATGCTGTTTTGATCCTTTGTATTCTATGTCATATTGGTGTGCCCCTAGGAAAAGGGACCACCTCTGTAGCCTTTGCGCTGTCATAATGGAAACACCCTTTTTAGGGTTGAATATGGATACCAACGGCTGGTGGTCTGTCAGCAGTGTAAACTTCTGGCCCTGCAGGTAATGATTCAACTTCTTTACTCCCCACATCAGGCTGAGAGCCTCCCTATCTATCTGAGCATAGTTGCGCTCAGCGGAGGTCAATGATCTAGATGCAAATGCGACTGGCCTTTCCGAGCCATTTGGCAACTTGTGTGAGAGTACTGCTCCAATACCATAAGGAGAAGCATCACAAGCTAAACGAATAGGTAGCGTTGGGTTGAAATGAGCCAACACTTCCTCTGAGGTGATCAATGCCTTGCTTTTGCAAAAGGCCTTCTTACAGTCCTCGCTCCACTTCCATGGTACTTCTTTCTGCAAAAGAGCATTCAGCGGGTGCAGCACCGTGGATAGATTTGGCAGAAACTTATGGTAATAGTTAATCAACCCTAGGAACGACCTCAACTGGGATACATTTTCCGGAGCGGGAGCCTTCACAACAGCTTCGATCTTGTCAGGTGACTTGTGCAGCCCCTCCTGGTCAATGACATGACCACAGTACGAGATCCGTTTCTGAAAGAACTCACATTTCTGGCGATTAACTCGAAGGCCATATTCCTTCAATCTGGTGAGCACCAGTTTCAAATTTGCAAGGTGTTCCTCATCATCATCTCCTGTAATCAGGATATCGTCCAAGTAACATTGAGTGCTTGGAATTCCCTGTAATACCTGCTCCATGGCCCTCTGCCAAATTGCTGGAGCCGAAGCCACTCCAAAAACCAGTCTATTATATCGATACAAGCCTCTGTGCGTGTTGATTGTGAGATACTGGCGTGACTCTTCCTCAACTTCCATCTGTAAGTACGCTTGCGCCAGGTCTATCTTGGTGAAGTGTTTCCCGCCAGACAATGAAGCAAAGATATCCTCAATCCGCGGAAGCGGATATTGCACCGTGTGAAGCACCGGATTAACTGTGATCTTGAAGTCTCCACAGATGCGGACCTTCCCCGGTTCCCCTGGCTTGTTACTCGATGAATGCTTCATGACGGGAACAATGGGCGTGGCCCACTCACTCCAGTCCACCTTGGACAGTACTCCTGAATGTTCTAGCCCTTCCAGCTCAGCTTCCACAGCATGTTCTGCAATCTTGATTTTTGCCTTAATTCCTCTTAGTGTTCCCAGTCCCTGTTGGAACACCTCTTTAGACTCATCCAATATTCTGGACAATCGTTCAGGTTTGACATTTTTTTTTCCGGAACCTACCGTCATTGCTTTTAGGGAGTGCCAGTCCATATTTATTTTCCTGATCCACTCCCGTCCCAGAAGTGGTGGACCTCCCTCAGGTAGTACATATAAGTCCATTCCTTGGTGTTCTTTGCCCTTGTGTATCACCTTGACTTTTATCTTTCCGATGGGGTATACTTTTTGCCCCGTGTATGTCTGCAATACTATCTCCGTATCCCGTAGGGGAATATGTGTAAATAACCTTTTGTAATCTTGCTTATTCATGACCGTCAACGCCGATCCAGTGTCCAATTCCATCTTCACTTGGACTCCTGCTATCTGCAGTGTGACCCAGATAGTTTGTCGGTCAGCTTCCTTACTCACATTGTGAATTCTCAGACTACCCAGTTCCTTGCTGTTGGAGTCTGAATCCGAATTCTGTTCATCCGAACTCTTCTCAGCCACCTTATGTACCTTTCTGCACTTTTCCTGCGGTGACTTTTTGTTGCTGGTCTTCTTTCCTGACCGGCATACTTTAGCTATGTGACCAAGCTTGCCACATTTTCTACATTCCTGGTTTTTAAACCAGCATTGGTTCTGATCGTGTGTTGTCTTTCCACAATGATAACATTTCGTTGTACCCAAAGCCATTTGATCTACGCTGAGTACCGCTGCCTTCAGCTGCATTTCCGCAGTGCCTCTCGCTGCGGCTTCATGCGATGCTGCAATAGTGACAGCCTTATCAAGTGTAAGGTCATTCTCTTCAAGCAGCCGCTTTTGTGTTCCTTCTTTCGACAATCCACACACGAATTTGTCTCTCAGTGCCTCTGTCAGACTTTCCCCAAACTGACAGTATTTCGCTAGCTTACGCAGTTCAATTAAATACTCCGCGTTGCTTTCCTCTTTCAGTTGCGTTCTCGCATAAAATTTAAATCGTTCCGCTAACATCAGCGATGTGGGGTTCAAATGATTTTTTAGGACAGCAACAATTTTAGCGAAAGTCTGATCCGCCGGTTTAGCTGGTGATAGAAGATGCTTCAATAGCCCGTATGTCTTCGTAACCATTGAGCTTAGTAAGGTTAGTGCTTTATCTTCATCTGATATTTTATTTGCCTTACAATATATCTCTATGCGTTCTACATACGTGGCCCAATCTTCAACATCGGGATCGAAATCGTTGATGTTACCACGCTTAGGCATCCTCGCAATATTCTTGAGAAACAAAAAGAAATTTTTCTTTTATTTACTTTTTTTTCAAAATGGCGGTTTCCCACGCTTGTCTTCTTCCCCCGCCTATGAAAATGGCGGCTTCCCGCGTTTGCCTTTCTCCCCCGCTGGCTGTAATGGCGATTGCCGTATTGCTGCATTCGCCCTCCCCAGCGGTTTTCAAATCGTGCCTCCCAGCCCCTCTTGCAGTCCGGTCCTTTCCCCCGGCTGCGGCTGAGTTCTCCGCGGTTTTTAAAATTTTTTATTTTCTCCCGCGCCTTACGCTGACCCGGTTGCTGCGCCTCGCGGCCTCGGTAGCTGCCCGGCCTTTTTCACCGGTCGCGGTCGAGCTCTCTCTCGACGCTGTTGCGTCTCCCAGCCCGCCTGCAGCCTGGTCTTTTACACCAGCTGCGTTTGCATCCACCGCGGCTCCCATGCCTTACGCTGCCCTAGTCTCAGCGCCTCTGGCCCCGACTTCTGTCCAGCTCTTTTCCCCGGCCGTGGTCGAGTTCTCCGCCCTTATATCCTCCGTTTTTCCCTCCCCTACTTCACAGCCAACGTGGCCGACTTGCTACTCGTCGCTGATCGGCTTACCCACCACCGTGATAGAAGGGATGATCACTGCCTGTTGCTGATGGAAGACTTCGTGTCAGGATTCTTCCTTTGCTCTTCAGACCTGCGTCTTTTCTCAGCAGGATGATGAGGGCGGATGCCTCCTCTCAACGCCCGTCAAACTGCTTTGGATGTATCTCTGCCGCAGGGTAAGATCGTACTCGCTGCCACTGTTATGTCTGTGTGTTATAATGAGAATTATTACACAGACCACAAGAGTAAATTTTAACAGGACTTTACTAGTCGAAGGTCAGGGCGGAACTGCCCAATAAATCATTACACAGCACTTATATACCGGTGTGGTCACCACCGGTATCTATATATATAAATCGGTACTTCTGTCATTCTGTCTATCTGTCTATCTGTCTGTCATCGCGTGTGCATTGCGGGTATGCACTCGAAAGTTACAGGGCGTACCTATGCGCGCGTTACCTCCAAAGAAAGCTTACGCTTCCGAGACGGTTTTAAGTGTATTTACGTTTCGGCCGGGCTAAAATTGCGCCCGCGGTATCCCAAAAACCTTCAACATTCCGCTCATTAGCATCTCATTATCCGCTCATTAGCGACAGAGTGACCTCGAGCTCGACCAATCGTACGCCGGGTTGCTGGCGTGTGCCGCCGGGCCAATCGATGCGCGTGTGGCCGGGCTTTATCATTCTGAACCGAGGTGAGTCGCCGCCATCTTGATTCCAAACTTTTCCTTTCTTTTTCCTGCTTTCTGCGTCTTAAAAAAAAACATTGCTTTTAAAACACATATTGTTTTTTAAAAAAATGATTTAGAAAGTAATTAACTTGTCTAATCTCATTAATTTTCCTACCTTTCCCCGTTTTTCCAGGTAGGCCTAGAAGCCTCGGCGTCTCCTCCGCACCCACGCCCGAGCTAGGCACCTCCCGGCCCCACTCGAAGGCTGGAGGGCCGAGCCTCAGCCCAGCGCCACTAGGGTGCGCGCGCAGGAGCTGAGACGTCTCTCTCTGCCGGGGCTTGCTGAGCATCCAGCGTTACCCTGGCAACGGGCGCAATCGGAGGTCTTCACCTCGGGGGGAGGGGGGGGGCGGCCGCGACCCTCGTGGGGGGGGGGCCGCGCGCGCAGCAGGAGCAGCTGAGATGCGGCGTCTCTCTCTCTGGCTTGGTCAGCGTCACGGTTGCCCTGGCAACCGGGCCCGCCGGCCGAGAGAGACGCCGTGTCTCAGCTCCTGCTGCGCGCGCAATCGGCGGTCTTCACCTCCGGGGGGGGGGCCGCGACCCTCGGGGGGGGGGCGCCCGCCGCCCTCCCTCCCCTCCGCCCTCCATCCCCCCCTCCCCACCCCCGCCCTCCCTCCCCCCTCCCTCCCCATCCCCCCGCCCTCCCTTCCCCTCCCTCCCCTCCCCCCCGCCCTCCCTTCCCCTCCCCTGCCCTCCCTTCCCCCCCTCCCTCCCTTCCCCTCCCCTGCCCTCCCTTCCCCCCCTCCCTTCCCCCCTCCCTCCCTTCCTTCCCCCCTCCCCTCCCCCCGCCCTCCCTTCCCCGCCCTCCCCCCCTTCCCCGCCCTCCCCCTCCCCCCCTCCCCCTCCCCCTCCCCCGCCCTCCCTTCCCTCCCCCTCCCCTCCCCTCCCTCCCCTCCCCTCCCTCTCTTCCCCCCACCCCTCCCCTCCCTCTCTTCCCCCCTGTCGCTCTCTCTCTTCCCCCCAGTCGCTCTCTCTCTTCCCCCCAGTCGCTCTCTCTCTCTCTTCCAACAACAACATGCCCTCGAAAAAGCCTCGGCACCGCCGGGCACTTCAGCTAGTTACAGTATACAGCAGCCAAAATAAAGTAGTGCAACTCTTAAAATAGTTCTCTTAAAGGTGGAACGGTTACATACACCACAGGAAATTTAAATTCATTTAATAAAATAAATCTGGAATGAAAAAGCTGGTATCTGTAATGGTGACTATGAAACTATTAGATTGTCGTAAAACCCCATCTGGTTCACTAATGTCCTTTAGGGAAGGAAATCTGCCGTCCTTACCTAGTCTGGCTTATCATTGACTTCAGACAGCACAGCAATGTGGTTGACTCTTAACTGCACTCTAAAATGGTCGAACAAACTGCTACAAGAAAAAATAACAATAATAAGAATAAAACTGGACGGACCACTTGTCATCGACCTTGGCATCGGCTACTGACACAACAATGGCACGCCCAGTCCAGTTGACTCTGCAAAGTCCTCCTCACCAACATCTGGGGACTTGTGCCAAAATTGGGAGAGCTGTCCCACAGACAAGTCAAGCAACAGCCTGACATATTCATACTCACAGAGTCATACCTTTCAGCCAACGTCCCCAAAACATCCATCACCATCCCTGGGTATGTCCTGTCCCACCGGCAGGACAGACCCACCAGGGGTGGTGGCACAGTGGTATGCACTTGGGAAGGAGTGGCCCTGGGAGTCCTCAACATTGATTCCGGACCCCATGAAGTCTCATGGCTTCAGGTCAAGCCTGGGCAAGTAAGCCTCCTGCTGATTAGCGCCTCCCACAGCTGATGAATCAGTACCCCTCCAAGTTGAAAACCACTTGGAAGAAGCACTGAGTGTAGCAAGGACACAGAATATTTCTGGGTGGGGGACTTCAATATCCATCACCAAGGGTGGCTCCGTAGCATCACTGCTGACCAAGCTAGTGGAGCCCTGAAAGACATAGCTGCCAGTCTGGGCATGCGGCAGGTGGTGAGAGAACCAACACAAATGAAAAACATACTTGACCTTGTCTTCACCAATCTACCTGTTGCAGATGCCTCTGTCCATGACAGTATTGGTAGCAGTGACCACCGCACAGTCCTTATGGAGATGAAGTCCCGTCTTCACACTGAGGACACCCTCCATCGTGTTGTGTGGCACTACCACTGTACTAAATGGGATACATTCAGAACAGATCTAGCAGCTCAAAACTGGGCATCCATGAGGCACTGTGGGCCATCAGCAGCAGCAGAATTGTAGTCCACTACAATCTTTAAACTAATGGCCGGGCATATCCCTCACTCTACCAATAACATCAAGCCAAGGGAGCAACCCTGGTTGAATAAGGAGTGTAGAAGAGCATGTCAGGAGCAGCACCAGGCATACCTAAAAATGAGGTGCCAACCTGGGGAAGCTGCAACACAGCATGCTAAAAAGCGGATGCAACATGCTATAGACAGGGCTAAGTGCTCCCACAATCAACAGATCAGATCAAAGCCCTGCAGTCCTGTCACATCCAGTCATGAATGGTGGTGAATCATTAAACAACTAATGGGAAGAGGAGGCTCCATGAATATCCCCATCCTTAATGATGGTGGAGCCCAGCACGTGAATGCAAAAGACAAGGCTGAAGCGTTTGCAACCATCTTCAGTCAGAAGTGCCGAGTGGATGATCCATATTGGCCTCCTCCTGAGGTCCCCACCATTACAGAAGCCAGTCTTCAGCCAATTTAATTCACTCCACGTGATATCAAGAAACAGCTGAGTGCACTGGATACAGCAAAGGCTATGGGCCCCGACAACATCCCGGCTGTCGTGCTGAAGATTTGTGCTCCAGAAGTAGCCATGCCTCTAGCCAAGCTGTTCCATTACAGCGACAACACTGGCGTCTATCCGACAATGCGGAAAATTGCTCAGGTATGTCCTATCCACAAAAAGCAGGACAAATCCAATTTGGACAATTACTGCCCCATCAATCTACTTTCAATCATAAGCAAAGTGATGGAAGGTGTCGTCGACAGTGCTATCAAGCGGCACTTAATCACCAATAACCTGTTCACCGATGGTCAGTTTGGGTTCCGCCAGGACCACGCAGCTCCAGACCTCATTGGTCCAAACATGGACAAAAGAGCTGAATTCCAGAGGCAAAGTGAAAGTGATTGTCCTTGACATCAAGGCAGCATTTGGCCAAGTGTGGCATCAAGGAGCTCTGGTAAAATTGAAGTCAATGGGAATTGGGGGAAAACTCTCCACATACCTAGCACAAAGGAAGATAATTGTGGTTATTGGAGGCCAATCATCTCAGCCCCAGGATATCGCTGCAGGATTTCCTCAGGGCAGTGTCCTAGGCCCAACCATCTTCAGCTGCTTCATCAATGACCTCCCTCCATCATAAGATCAGAATGGGGATGTTCACTGATGATTGCACAGTGTTCAATTCTATTCGCAAATCCTCAGATATTGAAATAGTCCGTGCCTGCATGCAGCACGAGTTGGATGACATTCAGGTTTGGGCTGATGATTGGCAAGTAACATTCACACCACAAGTGCCAGGCAAAATTACTATCTCCAATAAGAGAGTCTCTAACTTTACCAGCCATATAAATACTGTGGCTACAACAGCAGGTTAGAGGATGGGTATTCTGAGGTGAATGTCTCACCTCCTGACTCCCCAAAGCCTTTCCACTTTCTACAAGGCGCAAGTAAGGAGTGTGATGAAATAATCTCCACTTGCCTGGATAAGTGCTACTCCAACAACACTCAAGAAGCTCGACACCATCAGTGAAAAAGCAGCCAATTTGATTGGCACCCCATTCACCACCTTAAACATTCACTCCCTCCTCCACTGACACACTGTAGCTGCAGTGCGTACCATCTAAAAGATGCACTGCAGCAGCTCGCCAAGGCTTCTTTGGCAGCAGCTGCCAAACCCACGACCTCTACCACCTAGAAGGACAAGGGCAGCCGGCGCATGGGAACCCCACCACCTCCAAGTTCCCCTCCAAGTCACACACCATCCTGACTTGGAGATATATTGCCGTTCCTTCATCATCGCTGTGTCAAAATCCTGGAACTCCCTCCCTAACAGCCCTGTGGGAGTACCTTCACCACACGGACAGCAGCGGTTCAAGAAGGTGGCTCACCACCACCTTCTCAAGGGCAACTAGAGATGGGCAGTAAATGCTGGCCTTGCCAACAATGCCCACACCCTGAAGGGATAATTACTAGTCCTAGCCCTTTTCGGGCTACCACTGATCAGGCGTATTACCCAGACGTTCACCTTCAACTAAAGTTAGAGAAAGCCGAATTCTATAAGACGCTTAATTGGGTCTAAAGGTCCAGGCTATCTCTCCCTAAAGGAAAGGAGTGACTGAAGATGTTACCGTCCTCCAGATAGCACTTTTAATAAGTTTAACTAGATTGTACTGGTCTCGCTAGATGTAACTCCTATCCAGTTATCCAGTCAGCTAAACACGAATTCAAATAACTCCGCTGTTGAAAGCATGCGACGCAGCATTTAAATCTGGCGACGCGGCGGCTTACAGTGCAGCTAGGACCAACCTAAAAAAGGGTATCAGGACTGCCAAAAGGAAACAGACACTGCGGATAGAGGATCATTTCCACAACAACTCGGACCCCCGGCGCATGTGGCAAGGCATCCAGTCCATCACTGACTACAAGAGCAAAAACACCAGCCCCCCGGTTAGCGATGCCTCCCTTCCGGAGGAGCTTAACAACTTCTACGCTCGCTTCGACAGGGACAACAAGGAGCCGGCTACCAAAGCCTTGCCACCCCCAGAAGACCAGGTGCTCACTCTGTCGACCTCCGACGTAAGGGGTGTTCTACGTGGAGTGAACACACGAAAGGCTGCTGGACCGGATATCATCCCTGGACGGGTACTCAAGAAATGTGCTGATCAGCTGGCTGATGTCTTCACCGCCATCTTCAATCTGTCATTGCCCAGGCAGTAGTCCCTACATGCTTCAAGACCGCTACCATTATTCCTGTGCCGAAACAAACGGCTGTGTCGTGCCTGAACGACTATCGACCTGTCGCACTCACACCCATCATAATGAAGTGTTTTGAGAGACTGGTCTTAGCTCACATCAAAGCCACTCTTTACCAACACCAGTTTGCCTATCGTGCAAACAGATCAACGGAGGATGCAATCACAACTGCTCTACACTCGGCACTGAATCACTTAGATGGTAAGGAGACCTACATCAGAATGCTGTTCATAGACTACAGCTCAGCATTCAACACTGTCGTCCCCAACAAGCTGGCCACCAAACTCCACACTCTTGGCCTGAACACCTCCCTCTGCAACTGGACCCTGGACTTCCTAACAAACAGACCCCAGTCTGTCAAATTAGGTAACCACACCTTCCCCCTCACTGACCCTGAACACGGGGGGCCCCACAAGGATGTGTGCTGAGCCCCCTCCTCTACTCCCTCTTCACCCACGACTGTGTGGCTGTTCATGGTTCCAACACCATCATCAAGTTTGCGGATGATACCACGGTAGTAGGCCAGATCACCAACAACGATGAGTCAGCCTACAGGGAGGAGGTCCAGCATCTCGTGAAGTGGTGCACCGATAACAACCTGGCCCTTAACATCAAGAAAACCAAAGAAATCATTGTGGACTTCAGGAAGTCTAAAGGCGGAAGTCACACCCCCATCCACATCAATGGGGCTGTGGTGGAAAGGGTGGACAGCTTTAAGTTCCTCGGAGTCCACATCACGGAAGACCTCTCCTGGTCCCTCAATACCTCCTTTCTGGTGAAGAAGGCCCAGCAGCGCTTATATTTCCTAAGGAGGCTGAAGGGATGTAACCTGTCACCCCTGATCCTCTCTAACTTTTACCGCTGCACAATAGAGAGCATCCTGACAAACTGTATCACAGTATGGTATGGCAGCTGTAGCTACTATGACCGGAAAGCCCTGCAGCGGGTAGTCAAAACTGCCCAACGCATTACCGGCACCCGGCTACCGACCATAGAGCACATATACCAGAAACGCTGTCTACGGAGGTCACGGTCCATCATCAAAGACCCCACCCATCCCAGCCACAATCTGTTTGCCCTCCTGCCATCTGGGAGACGCTACAGGTGCATTCGCACCCGTACGACCAGATTTAGGAACAGCTTCTTTCCCAGGGCTGTCATCCGACTGAACTCCACAAATAAACTCTAAAGCCTGCACATCTGCCAATGCACTTTATTATGGTTATGTTTATGTTAATGTATTACAAGCCAAATGAATGTTGAATGTTTAAATGTCTTAATCTAAATGTACACTCTCGGGAGCCGCAAGCCTACATTTCGTTGTACTGCACTTGTGCACTAACAATGACAATAATGTTGATTATGATTATGATTATGATTATTATGAGAAGCAGGGTGCTGTTTTGAAGCTTTACTTGAATAAAATTTGTGAAACTGTAAACAAGGACAAAGTATGTTTTGTACACAGAGGTAAGTACTATACATTAGATGTTACACAAGATACAAAATATGTTTATGAAAACAGAATAGACTAACTGTATAAGTAAATAGCACTGAAGCTAAACCTCGGTAGCTAACAGCTAATAAGCTTCTTATGGACAAAGTATTGTCAAAATACTATACTGACAAGGTTGCTATCATGTTACTAAACAAGGATACTCACAGACATTGCGTCTTGCCTAGCGTATAAGGAAGGATGGCGGAGGATTGAGAACCGGCTGCCTCATGTGGGCTTTGTTCATAGAAACATAGAAGATAGGAGCAGGAGTAGGCCATTCGGCCCTTCGAGCCTGCTCCGCCATTCAATGAGATCATGGCTGATCATCCAAATTCAGTACCCTGTCCCAGCCTTCTCCCCATATCCCTTGATCCCTTTAGCCTCAAGAAATATATCCAACTCTTTCTTGAATATATTTAATGAACTGGCCTCATAACTGAGCAAACACTTCCTGGAATATGTTACGTCCGTGAATAATTGAGACACGGACAGCAGGAGTGAACAAAATAAGTCTTTACTGGTTGAAGTCCATAGTGAAACTAAAATCACAGAGGCTCACTAGCGCCTTTTATACAGGGGTGGTCACTGCCGGTACTGCAGTCTGAGACCAGTTATTCTCTTAAAGGTACATATACAACAATTCCTCCCCTTTTAGATAAACAGTACATAACATTCATTTAACAACTAAATGATAACTAATTACAATCACAATTACTGTTGCTAGATACATTGGTTAAGTTTAAGCAATTATAAGTTCAGTCTTTGAGGAGGCTTCCTGATTCTGTCTGGATAACGCCTCTTTGGGGTATCAGGTTCTTCTGGCAATGTTGAGTCGGGATCAATGTCGTTGTTTGGTTCATCTGCTTCCAATATTACCGGCTCTGCGGTAGCTGCAATTGGAACGTCGATTTCATTACCAGGTGTATCAGATCGTGGTGTGGAGTTGACGTTTTCCAGTGACTCTAGAATCTGGTCAGCATGGCATCTTACAATGCTCTCCCCAACGTCCATGGTATACATGAGAGGTCCTTGTCATGTACAAATCATTCCTGGCTGCCATTTCTCAGTGCGGTAGTCCCGGGCCAAAACTGGTTGACCTATCTTAAAACTCCTGGTTGGCCTTTCATTCATATTCTGAAACTGCCTGTTCTCCACATCTCTTCGGACGTTTGGCTTATCAAATCCAAGCGGCATCGTAGTCTTCGATTGAAGAACATCATGGCTGGAGTTTGGTTGGTAACCGCATGTGTCGCATTCCGGTAGGCAAACAAGAAGTTGTCCACCTTGTGTTGTAGGGGTATACCTTCATTACACATTGCTTTGATAGCCTTCTTGAATGTTTGGACAAACCTCTCGGCCAATCCATTAGTGGCTGGATGATATGGGGCAGATATGTAATGCTTAAGACCATTGTTCTTTAAGAACCTCCGGAACTCTTCAGACACAAACTGTGGTCCATTGTCAGAGCAAATCTGTTCAGGCAGCCCATTCCTGGCGAATATGGTTTGTAAAACTGTGATAGTTTTTTCCGTGGTGGTTGAGGACATTTTTATTACCTCTGGCCACTTTGAATGTGCATCCACCGCAATTAAAAACATCGAGTCCATGAAGGGACCAGTAAAATCAATGTGCACCCTTTGCCATGGAGATGAGGGCCACTCCAATGGATGCAGAGGAGCTTGTGGTGGGGCGTTTTGGACCTTCTGGCATCCTGCACAGCTCTTGGTCATCTCTTCGATTTCTCTATCGATTCCCGGCCACCACACAAACGCTCTGGCTAAGTTCTTCATTTTTACCCCAACCAGATGACCCTCATGAAGCTCATTGAGCACTCTATCCATCAACTTAGGTGGAATTACTACTCTGGATCCACACATCAAGGTTCCTCTGCACACTGACAGCTGTTCTCTTCTCGGCGAGAATGCTGGCAGCAGTGGTTCGACATGTGCTGGCCATCCCTTCACCATTAAATCATAGACCCGTGATAGTGTCGGGTCATTCCGTGTTTCCTTTTCTATGTTTGCATTCGTCACAGGGAGACATTTGACTATGGTCGAGTGGAATAACTCCATTGGATCTACTGCAAGGTCTTCTTCTTCCACCGTTGGCAACGGTAGGCGTGACAATCCATCAGCATTTCCATGCTGTTTAGTTCCTTTGTACTCGATGTCATATTGGTGTGCCCCTAGGAAAAGGGACCATCTCTGCAGCCGTTGTGATGTCATTATCGGTACGCCCTTCTGAGGGTTGAAAATGGAGACAAGAGGTTGATGATCGGTTAGTAGAGTAAATTTTTGACCGTGCAGGTAGTGATTGAACTTCTTCACCCCCCACACTAGGCTGAGGGCCTCTCTGTCAATCTGGGCATAGTTACGCTCGGCAGAAGTTAACGAGCGTGACGCAAAAGCTATCGGCCTCTCTAAACCATCAAGGAATTTATGTGACAGTACCGCCCCAATGCCGTAGGGAGATGCATCACACGCCAGCCTGATTGGCAGTGCTGGGTTGTAGTGAGTCAAAACTTCCCTTGAAGTGATTAAGTCCTTATTCTTCTGAAAAGCACGCTTACAATCATCGCTCCATTTCCATGCTACCCCCGTTCGTAGCAGGGCGTTCAGTGGGTGCAGAATTGTCGACAAATTCGGCAAAAACTTATGATAGTAATTCACCAATCCGAGGAATGACCTCAGCTGCGACACATTTTCAGGCGCTGGGGCCTTAATAACCGCTTCAATTTTGTCAGGGGACTTATGTAACCCCTCTTCATCAATCACGTGGCCACAATACGATATCTGTTTCTTAAAATATTCGCACTTGGGGCGGTTGGCTCGCAGCCCATGTTCCCGTAGTCTAGCGAGCACCTGTTCTAGGTTGTTAAGGTGTTCACTGTCATCTTCACCTGTTACAAGGATGTCGTCCAAGTAACACTGAGTCCCCGGAATCCCTTGCAGGACTTGTTCCATCGCTCTTTGCCATATCGCCGGAGCCGATGCTGCTCCGAATACCAATCGATGATACTGGTAAAGACCTTTGTGAGTGTTTATCGTGAGATACTTCCTAGAGGACTCTTCAACCTCCATCTGCAAATATGCTTGTGCTAGGTCAATTTTTGTAAAACGCTTCCCTCCAGACAGTGAGGCAAAGATGTCTTCTATCCTTGGAAGAGGATATTGTATTGTGTGAAGGACTGGGTTCACCGTCACCTTGAAATCCCCACAGATGCGAATCTTCCTTGGCTCCCCGGACTTATTGCTTAACGTTTTCTTCATGACAGGAATGATGGGTGTCGCCCACTCGCTCCAGTCGACCTTAGACAACATGCCCGCCTTCTCCAGATTCTCCAGCTCTGCCTCGATGGCTGGGCGAATTGCATATGGTACCGATCTTGCTTTGAAAAACTTGGGAACTGCATTCTCTTCTATTTTTATCGAGGCGGTTACACCTTTAAGCGTGCCCAGTTCTTGTTGAAATACCTCTTTGGCGTTAGCTAAGATTGTTGACAATCGTCCAGGAGTGACGTCTTCATCTTTTTTACCATCATTGCATGAATGGAATGCCAATCTAAGTTTATCTTCCTGATCCATTCCCGTCCCAATAACGGTGGTCCACCATTTGGCAGTATGTAGAGATACAATTTCCGTATTTTCTTGCCATTGTATTCGACGGGCACCCTTATTTTTCCTCTGGGGTATACTTTGTGCCCCGTATACGTCGTCAAGATGATGGATGTCTCTCTCAAGTGTATGTGTGAAAATAGCCGCTCGTAGTCTCATCGATTCATGACGGTTAGCGCTGATCCTGTATCCAATTCCATTTTAACTTGGGACCCTGCTATCGTGAGGGTGACCCAAATGGTCCGGTGATCCTCTTTTGCGATTACATTGTGAAGTTTGATACAGCTTAGTCTCCTGTTCCCGGATTCACTATCACTCATCTGGTCTTCGGCACTACTGTCCGTCATTTTTTGTACTTTCTTGTACGGTTCCTTAGTAGCCTTTTTGTTGTCGCTGGTCTTCTTCCCAGACCTGCAAACTCGTGCAATGTGTCCCATCTTCCCGCATTGCCTGCATATTTTGTCTTTGGACCAGCAGTCCTTCTGGTCATGGTTTGTTCTGCCGCAGCGATAACATTTTGCAAATCCCCGTGTCATTTCGTGGGTGCCGTATTCCTGTGGTTTTTGTTGAATTTCTGCAGCTCCCCTGGCTGCTGCTTCATACGATACTGCCACGCTGAAAGCCTTATCTAGCGTCAGCTCTTTCTCTGAGAGTAACTTCTTCTGTGTTCCTTCACTCAGGAGTCCACAGACAAATTTGTCCCGTAGGGTATCTGCCAGTCCTGCTCTGAACTGGCAATGCTTTGATAGCTTGCGTAGTTCCGTAAGATACTCAGCATTGCTCTCATCTTTGTGCTGAGTTCTCCTGTGGAATTTAAATCTTTCTGCTATCAACAGTGGTGCAGGGATTAAGTGTTCCTTTAGGACAGCAACAATTTCGTTAAAACTCTTCGCCTTCGGTTTGGCTGGAGTAATCAGGTCCCGCAATAGGCCGTACGTTCTAGCGCCCATTAAGTTTAGCAATATCGATGCCTTTTTCCCCTCCTCTATTTCGTTTGCCTCGAAATATACCTCGACCCTTTCCACATACGTGGTCCAGTCCTCTATTGTATTATCAAAAGCAGTGATACAGCCAGTCTTCGGCATCTTGCAAATCTAAAATAGTGCCTCCCGCACTTTGCCTTCTTCCCCGATTTAACAAAATGGCGCCTCCCGCGCTTTGCCTTCTTCCCCGCTGTTGTTAGCGCTGCTTTCCATGGTTTCTTGCGCGTTTAATATTGATTTTTTTTCTTTAATTATTTTCCCGTCATGGAGCGGACCCTCTGGGACACTTCCCTCCCTCTTCTTAGGTCCGAACGCTGCCCAGCTTCGAAGCACCGGCCGCGCCCTGTGTGCTCCACCCTCTCTCTCTCTCTTTGCTTCCCGACTCGCTGCCCGGACCCATTGAAAAGCCACCCAATCGAGCTCTAGCCCGCCGCAGCCCAGGAAGGATCAGTGCACTACCTGCCACCAGCCCGATTAGCTGGGAAACCACAGACCGAGGAACCAAGACTGGCTCTGGACAGTCTCTCCTGCAAGTTTTCAATCCGGCGATTTGGAGGGCGGTTGCCCACGGTCGACGCCCGTTTCTCGAGGTTCTTTGGATTTTTTTTTTTTTTCTTTCTTCTGGCTTCGACCTTCAATAACGTCGTCTGAGGTGCTGCCGAGTTGCAGGCAAGTTTGTTTCTTACTCGTCGCCAGTGTTACGTCCGTGAATAATTGAGACACGGACAGCAGGAGTGAACAAAATAAGTCTTTACTGGTGGAAGTCCATAGTGAAACTAAAAACACAGAGGCTAACTAGTGCCTTTTATACAGGGGTGGTCACTGCTGGTACTGCAGCCTGAGACCAGTTATTCTCTTAAAGGTACATACACAACAGAATACTACTTCCGGGGCAGACAGGAAAAAGGTCAAATAACACACTGCTATACAATAACTAACACTAGAGGGTGCTACCTGCATGTAATAAGTCCAGAACACTCCCCGTCTGGGGTTGTTAACGACCCCACATAATCCTAACTCTACTTGTCACTGGAGTCCTCTGGCGACAAAAGAAGGACCAGCTCAGAGACAGGCCTAGAGAAGACCTTGGCTGTTCCTTCTTTGACGACTCTCAAGTCCACCTTTCTCACTCTCCTGTCCTGGCTGGGGAGGGACTTCATGATGATAGCCATTGGCCATTCATTCCTTTTTGCCTGACTGTCCTTCATCAAGACAACATTTCTTTCTTTGAGATCTGGCCTCTTGTCCTGCCACTTGCGTCGGCTCTGCAGTGTGTTGAGGTACTCCCGCCGCCACCTGCCCCAAAACATGTCTGCCAGACCCTGAACCCATTTCCATTCTTGCTTGAAGAGTTCTCTTTTCCCAAATTCCCCTGGAGGACAAGGGGAAACACCTGGCTTCTGGGTCAAAAGCATGGCCGGAGTGAGGATGAGGGGCGATTCTGGGTCTGAAGATGAGGGGCCTTGCATTCATCATGGCGGTGACCTCAGACATCAGTGTGGTCAAGACTTCACGTGTGAGGCACGACGATCTACCTTGGAGAAGCATGCAGTCGAGGATGTGGTGAGCAATGCCGATCATGCACTCCCATGTGCCACCCATGTGGGATGAGTGATGTGGGTTGAATACCCAGGTACATTTCTGCTCTTGGAGATACTTCCCCACACTCTCTGAGCTGGAACTTGATCCATCCATCTTCAGCTCTCTGGAAGCGCCAACAAAGTTTGTGCCGCAATCCGAGCGTATCTGCTTTGCCGGGCCTCTGATTGAGAAGAACCTTCTCGGAGCATTTACGAAGCTGGAGGCGCTCATTGTTTCAATAACTTTGATGTGTACAGCTCTTGTGGACATACATGAGATCATCACCGCCCACCTTTTGCTATTGGCGTGTCCTCCGCTGGTGCGGTGTGAGACCGCGCCCCATGGCCCGAAGACGTCTACACCTACGTAGGTGAAAGGTGGTGCTACTTGTAGCTGCTCAGCTGGCAGATCTGCCATCTGTTGGTGCTCTGTCTTCCCACGGAGTTTCTTGCAGGTGACACATTTGAAAAGCGTGCCACTGATACATCTCTTAGCTCCAACCAACCAGAGTCCATCTGCTCTGATGGCACCTTCAGTGAAATGCCTGCCCTGGTGCTTCACAGCCTCACGATGATGACGCACAAGCAGAGTAGCCAGGTGATGACGACCTGGAACGAGGATGGTTTGGTTTCATTTGTTCCTAGTTGAGACTGCGATATGCATCCCCCAACTCTGAGAAGTCCGTCGGTGTCGACGATAGGATGCAGCTTCCGTAGACTGCTGTGAGGGTGCAGGTTGCGTTCTGCTGCTATGCACTTCAACTCTTCTGAGTAACACTCGTGTTGGACGCTCTTCATCACAAGGATTTTGGCTCTCTTGAGCTCCTCTTCAGAGGGACTCTTATGACAGATGTGCCACCCATGGCAGCTACTCTCTTGCATAGGCTGGGAGAAGGTATGAGCTATGTGGGTTAGGCATGCTACTGTCTTTATGAGAGTGTTCCATTTGGAGAAACACTCGAAGCGTTTTGTGCTCATCAGGTCCTTAGAGATTTGAGTGACGTTCGCTGTGACTTGTGGGTGTATCTCGGAGTCAGAAACAGGGTTGAGGAGGTCGAATGACTCATTGGGTTCAGAGGAGTGCAGGGACGGATCCTGAAGAAAAGCAGGTCCTGACAGCCATGTCGTGCTGCTGAGAAGGGACGCTATTACAGATCTAGACCCATGGTCAGCTGGGTTCAGGTCTGTGGGGACGTACCTCCACTGGTCGGGGGATGTGGACTGTCGGATACGTTGGACCCTGTTGTTCACGTAGACGTAGAACTGTCTAATTTGGTTATGGATGTATCCTAGCACCACCTTGCTGTCTGTATAATACTTGATGCTGTTGAACTTCAGATCAATCTCCTCCACTATGAACTCTGCGACCTCAACTGCTAATACTGCTGCGCATAGTTCCAATCTGGGTATGGTGAGGTCTGGCTGGGGTGCCAACTTGGCCTTTCCAAAGACGAAGCCGACTTTGCTTTGTTCATCTTGAGTGGTGACCTCCAGATAAGCCACACCTGCAATGGCCTTAGCGGATGCGCCTGCAAAGACACAAAGCTCCTTGAATTGGACATTTGAGGGAGAGAAGGATGTATAGGAGCGAGGTATTTGGATCTCCTGTAAGTCTTGAAGTGAGTCTCTCCATCTGTTCCACTCTGCTTCCATCTCTTCAGGGAGGGGTGAATCCCACACTTCAGTGCATGTGGAGAGTTCCCTGAGGAGCAGCCTGCCTTGTATGGCGACAGGGGCTAAGAAGCCGAGCGGGTTGTATAGGCTGTTGGCTGTAGAGAGCACTCCTCTACGTGTGAAGGGTTTCTTGTCATCTAAGGCTTGGAACGTGAACGTGCCTGTTGCTATGTTCCAAGACACTCCTAGGCTATGCTGTAGGGGGAGGTCGTCAGTGAAGACATCTAGATCCTTGACATCCTTACCACGATCTTCAGGGGGGAATGTCTCCATCACTGCTGGTCTGTTAGAGGCTATTTTGTGTAGCCTGAGGTTGGATAGTGCAAGTAGTTCCTGAGTTCGTCCAAGGGTACTGATGGCCTCTGCTTCGTTAGGGAATGACTTCAGTGCGTCGTCGACGTAGAACTCTCGTTCAATGAACCCTCTCACATCACTGCCAAAGTCATCTTCTTCTTCCTTGGCAGCCCTCCTTAGTCCATATATGGTGACAGCAGGGGACGGGCTATTGCCGAAGACATGGACACACATTCTGTAGTCCACAATGTCTCTGATGCGGTCGTTGTTGCGATACCACAGGGAGCGGAGAAAGTCTCTGTGGTCTTCCCTCACCACAAAGCAGTGAAACTTGTGCTGGATATCGGCAGTGATGGTGACGGGCTCTTTCCTGAATCTCATGAGTATCCCCAAGAGGCTGTTGTTGAGATCGGGCCCTGTGAGGAGTACATCGTTGAGGGAGACTCCCTGATATAGTGCACTGGAGTCAAACACCATGCGGATCTGTTCTGGCTTTTTGGGGTGATAGACTTCGAAGTAGGGGAGGTACCAACACTCTTGGCCTTCCTGGAGTGGAGGAGCTAGCTCTGCATGATCGTTGACAAGCATTTTCTCGACAAACTCTAGGAAGTGTGCTTTCATCTTTGGCTTCTTCTCTAGTGTGCGACAGAGTGAGTTAGGATGATTATAGGCATACTCCCTGTTGTTTGGCAGCCATCGTCTGGGGTTCTGGAAGGGTAAGGGTGCAACCCAGCTGTTAGAGCTGTCACGAGAGACCTCATTGTCCATAATCTGGAGGAATCTCATGTCATCGATCGATGGAGCAAGTTTGTGGTCATTGGCGGTGCGACAGAAGACTGACTGACCCGGGTTCTCTCCAGTGAGCATCATCTGTGTGCTGTCTGTGGAGATCAGCGCTGGGGTTTTCTGAGGCTGGGCTGTATGACTGAACTTCTCTGTCACTCGGATCTGACTACTGCATGGGGTAAGGTAACTTGGACGACCATTCTCCAAGATGGAAGTCTTGAGTGTGCTCACCTGAGATGGCTTGTGTGCACCCCTGAGGCACACGTCTCCAACAACAACCCAGCCGAGATCTAGCCTTTGGGCAAAAGGGGTGTCATGTGGACTGTTGATCTGTTTCCTTATCTTATGTACCCTCAGGATGTCCCTGCCCAACAACAGGAGTATGTCTGCGTCTGGATCAAGAGGTGGGATCTCGTCTGCAATGCGTCTCAGATGACTGTGGTGATGAGCTGCATTCGGAGTGGGAATCTCAGAATGGTTGTCGGGGACTTGACTACATTCAATGATTGTAGGAAGGGGGAGACTAACCTTCTCGTCAGCTGACTCAACAAGGTACACATTAACGAGGCATATCTTGGAGAATGCTCTTGCGCTCACTCCTTCTCCACACACCTCGGCGCACTTGGATGTAATCTCCGGATAGGCAGCTCCCTCTCTCTCCCCGCCATGCTCTGAGGTGGGAGGAGACGACTCTGACTTCCAAGGAGCTGGGCATGGGTGGAGTGCTGAAATGTGCCGATCACTTTCACATTCTGTGCATTTTGCATCTACCTTGCAGTTCTTGGCGAGATCGTTCATGGAGGAGCAGCACTTGAAACATATAGAGTTCTCTTTGAGGTACTGTTTGTGGTCTTCCAGGGACTTCTCTCTGTCGCCTCTGCACTTCTTTAATGGGTGGGGCTTGTTGTGGATGGGACATTGTTTGCTCATATCCTCGGATTTCTTCTGATCCCTTGTGTTCTTGGTTGAAGGCACTTGCGTTTTGTGGACAGATATTGGTGTCTTTCCATGTCTGTCAAACTTGTCTCTTCTGGCAAGTGCTGTGTGAGAGGAGAAGAAGTTGAAGCTGGGGTCTGTCCTGGCTTTGACTTCTCTACAGATGAAGTTGGCAAAAACAGAGAATGGAGGGAAGGTAACGTTGCGCTCTAGCTTGAACTTTGACCCAAACAATATCCACTTCTCCTGCAGATTGAATGGAAGCTTCTCAATGATGGGACTTACCCCTCTGGAAGTGTCTAAGTATGATCGGCCAGGTAGGTAGCTGTCCTGCTTTGCAGCTTCGAGTTCCAACAGTAGATCTCCAAGGTCGTGGAGCTTCTGGGGTTCCTTATTTGTCAACTCCAGAAAGTTCTCTAACCTGGCAAAGAGAGCCCTTTCAATGGCTTCAGGCGAGCCGTAGCTTTCTTCCAGCCTCGCCCAAGCCATCATCAACCCAGCTGGCAGGTGCCTCACGTTGACTGTTTTTACCCTGCGTGCCTGTTCGGCGGACTCTGGACTGAGCCATTTGATAAGGAGGTTGAGCTCTTCTCTTGCCGACAGATCTAGGCCTGAGATGGCACCATGGAATCAGGACTTCCAGGCCCAATAATTCTCTGGTCTATCATCAAACGTGGTTAACCCTATAGTCACCAGCTGGCTGCGTGCAAGGTATTTGGCAAGGTCGTAGGTGGTGGGGCCTATGCCATGGTCGCCTTGAGTAGGGGCTCTGCGGGGGGTGTCAAGGAAACGAGAGGGGGTTTGCTGCTGACTTTCTCTCTTCAGTGCTCCATTCCGCTGCACGGTGTCCTCTGTTTTGTGGGGGACGATCCTGTGACTTGGGGCACGCAGTCCATTTTGAACTTGGTTGGTGACATGGAGCATGTTATATGGTGTGCTTGAGCCTGTAGAGATGTGCGGGACTTCATCTCTCTCTCTCGTAAACTGTGTGTCGGCTTGGTCGCTCACATAGTCTGTGGTGCGCTGTAGTCGACTCTGATGCGGAACAGGAATTAAAGGTTTGTTAGCTGACTCAGGATCAGCTTCCATTAAATCTGCCTCCAATATTTGTGCCTCAGCTAATGCAGCATCTATCTCTTTTTCTTCCTGCAGGACGTCTAATGTGGCTTGGAGACGGGCCTGTTCAACTTTTATTTCTATTTCTTTCTTGGCATAAGCTGCTCTGGCTTGGGCTGCTTCTGCCCTGGCCCGTACTCTGGCGATGGCCATACTAACCCTAGAACCAGCTGATGACCGTGAACCGGCTGATGACCTAGAACCAGCTGATGATCTGTAGTAACGAGAGCTTATAGACAGATTGTCACATTCTTCAGTTTCATCTAACTGTTTAAAGTCTTCTACTTGCTGAGTAGCATTTTCGGTATTACCTCCTGCCATGATGATGTGAGGTAAGTGTGGTGTACAAGGTGAAGACTTAAGCTGGCTATGTTATGATGGCTTACTCTGCACCTAGATGACAGCCACTTAACTCTTGAGTCTTTGCTGCTCCACGTGGAGGATCTCCTCTCTTCACGGCTAGCCGTATTGCTGTCTTTTCACTGCACTGGTCTCGCTAGATGTAACTCATATCCAGTTATCCAGTCAGCTAAACACTCATTCAAATAACTCCTCAAGAAGCAGGGTGCTGTTTTGAAGCTTTACTTGAATAAAATTTGTGAAACTGTAAACAAAGACAAAGTATGTTTTGTACACAGAGGTAAGTACTATACATTAGATGTTACACAAGATACAAAACATGTTTATGAAAACAGAATAGACTAACTGTAAAAGTAAATTGCACTGAAGCTAAACCTCGGTAGCTAACAGCTAATAAACTTCTTATGGACAAAGTATTGTCAAAATACTATACCGACAAGGTTGTTATCATGTTACTAAACAGGGATACTCAGACATTGCGTCTTGTCTAGCATATAAGGAAGGATGGCGGAGGATTGAAAACCGGCTGCCTCATGTGGGCTTTGTTCATAACTGAGCAAACACTTCCTGGAATACTACTTCCGGGGCAGACAGGAAAAAGGTCAAATAACACACTGCTATAAAATAACTACCACTAGAGGGTGCTACCTGCATGTAATATGTCCAGAACATAGACTGTAACCTTCCAGATATTATGAGGGTCTGGAAACCACCCCCCCCCCCAGAATTCTGCAACTCCTTATTAAAGAGTGTACAAAAATTGAGTTTGTGAGTTTGATACAGAAATACTCTGTGAGACAATTCTAAAAATATATAGATTTATTTAAGAGCCGACATACAGTTAACAGCTTGTGAGTCAATCGCAGCTTTAACAGTTCAAAATACAAATAGTTTATATTTCTTCTTCTCAGAGATGCTTATTCTAAAATCTTAACTTCATACATTTTTACATTTCTTATTCTTAATTCTAATCCAGAATATCCACCAAAATCTAATTAAAAGTACCTTGATCCCTGAGACTCAGAGTTAAAAACTTACAGAGCGTGGCTCTGAAGTTGAGAGAATTGCTTTGCCCCTTTCCAGCGACTTCTGACTGTCTATCTGAAAAGCTCTATTTTTATACCTTTTTTTAGTGGGTTATCCTTTGAAGTTTTCTGCTGATGTAAGCTAATTATTGCTTGTCATCTTCTTGTTGACTTTTCTCTATACTTACTGTCAATTCAACTGTTAGCTTGCAGACTTCTGTCTGTTGTTTAGGTGTTTCAAAAACTTATCATAAAACACAATATGACAGTAGTATTTATTTGATGCCATTCTTATCGAAGGTCTTCCATTCAATTCTTTATATTGGCTTAACTGTTTATTAGCAGATGTTGTGACTCCTATGTGTTCCAAGTTCAACACAAACACAATGTGATTGTTTGGTGTCATCTATTGAAGTCATATCTTCAAAGTGTTCTGTTAGTATCAAATTTACAACATGTAAATTAAAGACACTTCAACTGGGGTGTTTGTTTTCCTAGCCATCTTAGTTGGTTATATTATAATTGTGTTTCCTGTTCCATTTGATGTTACTTTTGCAAAGGCATATGTTTTTTTAATATTCTGTGTTCCTGATCGACGTGTTAGTTTTTAACACTTTACTTGGGTCATTCCGTTGTGTTTCTCCCAAACTCCAGACCTTCTGGCAGCGCTAAACTGCTATTTCAATAATGCCATTGTTTTAGTATTTTTAACCAATTCCCATTTCAAAAGCTTGTGGTGTTTACAGCTTTTGTGTTAACAAACCATCCCATCTCAGGAGCCTGTTTGCACAGCTGTCATTGAGACTTTAGATTTTTAAACCCAATATATCGGCCTAGAAATTGAGTGGGCTTAGCGCCCAATTAGTGGCGCTAGAGGGCCTTGCGCCGGACTTATAGCCGTTTTGCAAATTGACTTGGGCCTTACCATCAGCATTAGCCGGTAGCGCTGCGCCAGCACCGATGACGTCATCGGTGTGTGCAGCGTCCCGGTTGCCGTGGTAACCCGGCCCCAAGCCCAAATTCAGTTGCGCCCGCCTCGCCCGTGGCAGGCGCAACTAACGAATGTAAAAAGTGTTCTTACACGCCTTTGCGCCGGCGCATAAAGGTGGAGCGGCGGCCGGCCGCGTTCCCGGCAGCCGCCTGCCCGCACCTCCCTTCCCGGACTCCTGCATCACGCCCCCCGCGGCCCTGATGAGTGTGTGCTGCGAGCCCGGCACTTCCCCGAGGTGCCGGGCTCAGATGTCGGGGGAATCCGCCGGACACTTGTCGGCTGCAGGCAGCTCCTCCTTAACAGAAGGAGGAGGCCTGCAGTTCCCCAGCCTGCCGCACCGCATCGGGTGCCGCAGCGGGGGATTAGCGCCGGGAAACCCAATTCAACACCCGTTTTCAGGCGCTAAAACCCTCCTTTAGCGCCCGCCGCCCTCTGGGGCCGGCGCAACCGAATTTTCGTCGGGCGCTGCCGCATTAACGCTGGCGCAAAATTTCTGGCGCTACAGCCCTGGCGAGCCCACAACCCAATTTCTAGGCCATCATGTATTAATAAAATCAGAATTCTGTTCATATGATTGTGCATTTTCCTGAAATATGGCTTATTCCTTCACAATCCCAGGAAGGAATAAAAAAATAATCCCTTCAATTTGAAAAGCACCCATTTACCTTTACTCTCAACAGGATTTATTTCTCTCCAGGGGTTGGATTCTCCTCAGTCATCTTGCTTGAAATCAGATGGGATTAGGGGTAGTGGCAGAGAATGTGGGAAGATCTGAGTGGTGATGCGCCATTGCTGCCTCACTGCCTGATTTGCATTCCCCTCCCAAACCCCTACGAGAACCCCAACTCATTTCACTGGCTCAGGGTCCATCCAGTATGTGCGGCAGGCTCCCTTCAAGATTCACACCACTGAGTTTTCCAAATCCCAGCAGTGCTGAAGCAGGACTGCCGATACACCACCAGAAGAGGTGGCCGAGCAGCTAAAGGGGGCAGCAGCGGCCAAAAGACCAGAAGATTGGCAGCCCAATAGGTTTCAAACAGAGACAGAGGCCCTCAAAGCAAGGTAAGTGAGGGCCGGAATGGAGGGAGTTGAGGTAAATGCAAGGACCTCGCCCTCCATCAAATCTCCTCGGAGACATTACCATCACATCCAGAGGGCTGCTGTCACTTTCCCCATGGCAGCACCAGAAAGTGAAAAAGGGTGGAGGGAAATCTGTCAAGGACCTGGGCCCCATCCCTCAGCCACTATTTACATTAGCCAGCGGGGCAGGGGCAGGGGCAGTGGGAGAGAAATGGAGGCCTCTCTTATTTTCTGCCGCTATCTCATCTGATTTCAGGTAGAATTGAGCAGAAGAATCCAACCCTGTTTGTTTATTTTAATTTATTGCAATTACTAGTTGGACTATTGTGATTTGCAGTAATTAGTATATAATTTTCTTGTTCCGTTTAACTGTAACAGAAATTTATATACGTTAGATTACTTGCACATATTATGAACTGAATTATTCTATCTGGGTTCCTTGAAGTGAACAATATTAATTGATTAAGAGCCTGCACTATTATACTAGACATGCACACACACATCTATTGCATTTTGCAAAAAATAAGATGAGTTAAATATTTGTTTAGAAGTGCAGTGTCGACACGTTTATAATCAATGTTGCTGATTGTGTCTTCAGTGAACAAAAAAAATGAAAACCACATTTGTGAGTTTGCTGAGGTGACTAACACAGTGGCCTTGCTCAGTGGAGTTTTCAGGCAGGGAGCCTATATGAAAACTCTCTGACAATACCACTTTGTGAAATGAAATTCAATAATTTTACACAAATGATATTGATTCTATTGAAAATCCGCAGTCATTCTGGCACATTCCAACCATAACTCCAGCAGAAGTGCAACAGAAGGGCCACAAGTTAGGCCAGGACCCTGGCATTGGGATCCAGGCCTAACAATGTGATGCTTTGTAAGTGGTAAAGCCTGAGACCATCCCTTAAAAGGTCAGCTGTGGCAAGAACAGGGCTGCATACGCACAATGCCTGAGGATTGGGAAGATTTTAGAATTCAGCAAAGGAGGACCAAAAAATTTATGAAAAAGGGAAAATAGAATATGAGAGTAAACTAGCGAGAGACATAAAGACAGACTGTAAAAGCTTCTATAGGTATGTAAAAAGGAAAAGATTAGTGAAAGTAAACATGGGCCCCTTACACGCTGAGACAGGAGAAATTATAATGGGGAATAAGGAAATGGCAGGGAAATTAAACAAATACTTTATGCTGAATTTTGATACTGGAGGTGTGTAGGAGGCGGGACTACAACTTATGGGGTTGTAGTCCCACCTTCATCGAGTTGTGGCCAACTCACGTGATTTTCACTTGATTGGCCTTGTTGAGCCCGCATAGCGGGATCAGCAGGCCAATTAAGGGCCATCCGGCAACAGGTGACGTCACAGATTGACATTTCATCTGTCAAGAGCTTTTGACAGATGAAATATTAGCATTTGACAGCTCTTTGAAGCTGTCAAACACTGGCAATCTGTGCACTAAGTTAATTCCTTCCTCTCAGGCTGATTTAGAGATCTCTCCAGTACAGAAAGCTGAATGCTGCAACTGTTGACAGCTCGCGGTCATTCTGCTTTCTGTACCAGTGAGATGAGGGACTCCCGAGACCTGAAGGAAGGAAGGCTGTAAAGGTAAGTAAAGGTAATTAAACTTCTTTAAACACTTTACACACACCAAACACACTTACCTCTGCACTCATGCACCCATCACTCACCTGAACACTGACATTTCAAACCCTCCAAGCCCTTCAGCCTGACGGTCCACCTCGCTAACTTGCTGTGGTTTGGAGCCATCGGGAATCCCATACTTCAGGAATAAAAATAGGGATTAGGCTAAAAACTGCCTGTTAACTACCTGTTAACAGGCAGTTAATTGGCACTAATCTCCTTCCCGCCTCGGGGAGGCGGCTCCTAGCACAGGTCAGGTATCCGCCTTCTTTGAAACTGGCATGGAGGCGGGTTGGGGGCGGGATGGGTTTGTGCCCCCCGATTTCGTGATTTTAACCCCCCACACGCCTCCAACCCCGCCTCCATAGCCCAATGAAAATCCTGCCCTTGTGTGTGTCTTCACGGAAGAAGACGCAAAAAGCTTCCTGGAAATAGTGGAGAACCAAGGCTCTAGCGAGAATGAGGAACTGAAAATAATTAGTATTAGTAAAAAAATAGTACTGGAGTAATTAATGGGACTGAAAGCCGATAAATCCCCTGGACCTGATGGCCTACTTCCTAGGGTTTTGAAAGAGGTGGCTATAGAGTTAATAGATGTAATGGTTGTCATTTTTCAAAATTCCATAGATTCTAGAATGGTTCCCATGGATTGGAAGGTAGCAAATATAACCTCACTATTTAAGAAAGGAGGGAGAGAGAAAACAGGGAACTATAGACCAGTTAGCCTGACATCAGTAGTAGGGAAAATACTAGAATCTATTATTAAGGACGTGGTAACAGGGCATTTAGAAAATAATAATAGGATTGGGCAGAGTCAACATGGATTTGTGAAAGGGAAATCGTTTTTGACGAATCTGTTAGAGTATTTTGAGGTTGTAACATGCAGAATAGATAAGGGGGAGCCAGTGGATGTGGTATATTTGGATTTCCAGAAGGCATTTGATAAGGTACCACACAAGAGGTTATTAAACAAAATTAGGTCTCATGAGATTGGGGGTAATATACTAGCATGGATTGAGGATTGGTTAATGGACAGAAAACAGAGAGAAGGAATAAGGGGTCATTTTTGGGTTGGCAGGCTGTAACTAGTGGGGTACTGCAAGGATCAGTGCTTGGGCCTCAGCTGTTCACAATCTATATCAATGATTTGGATGAGGGGACCAAATGTAATAAACCCAAGTTTGCTGATGATACAAAGCTGGGTGGGAATGTAAGTTGTGAGGAGGATGCAAAGAGGCTTCAAGGGGATATAGATAAGCTAAGTGAGTTGGTAAGAACATGGCAAATGGAATATAATGTGGATAAATGTGAAGTTATCCACTTTGGTAGGAAAAATAGAAAAGCAGAGTATTTTTTAAGTGGTGAGAGATTGGGAAATGTTGGTGTTCAGAGGGACCTGGGTGTCCTTGTGCACGAATCACTGAAAGGTAACATACAGGTACAGCAAGCAATTAGGAAAGCAAATAGTAGGTTGACCTTTATTACAAGAGGATTTGAGTATAAGAGTAAAGACATCTTACTGCAATTATATAGGGACCTGGTGAGACCACACCTGGAGTATTGTGTACAGTTTTGGTCCCCTTATGTAAGGAAGGATATACTTACCATAGAGGGAGTGCAATGAAGGTTCACCAGACTGATTCCTGGGATGGGGGGATTGTCCTATGAGGAGAGATTGAGTAGACTAGGCCTATGTTCTCCAGAGTTTAGAAGAATGAGAGGTGATCTCATTGAAACATACAAAATTTGTACAGGGTTTGACAGGGTAGATGCAGGGAGGATGCTTCCCCTGGCTGGGGAATCTAGAACCAGGGGTCACAGTCTCCGAATACGGGGTCAGCCATTTAGGACTGAGATGAGGAGAAAATTCTTCACTCAGAGGGGGTGTATCTTTTGAATTCTCTACCCCAGAGGGCTGTGGAGGCTCAGTCATTGAGTATATTCAAGATAGAGATTGATAGATTTTTGGATATTAAGGGAATCAAGGGATATGGGGATAGTTCAGGAAAGTGGAGTTGAGGTCGAAGATCAGCCATGATCTTAACGAATGGTGGAGCAGGCTCGAGGGGCCAAATGGCTTACTCCTGCTGCTATTTCTTATGTTCTTAACGCTAGGAGTTCCTGTGTCCTTGGCCACTCAGACGGTGAGCATATATTCAATGTTCTGAGCCACCAGCATATGTGGGCTCCAGGAAGGACCCCGAAAGAAAATAGATTAATTTTCTTCCTGAGAGTGCAGTTTTTGATCACTGGAGCAAGGAGGGCACCATAGATGCATCATTAGTGGTGTGGATGCCTGCCTTGGCATTGTAACCAAAAACGTTGATAGTGTCAGCAGCGCCCATCCCAGATGGACACATCCAGTTAATTACATCAGGTTACGCAGCAGAATTTCATCTCCACTATCAAAACTTTGGCTCCATTGTGTAAAAGATGCACCTTTTATAAAACATGTGCTACTCTTGTCAGAATTACACTTCTGCAACTTAATATAGAAATTCTAATAGTATTCGGGTGAATACTGCACCATTAACATCCATGTCATCAGAAGCAGGAGCTAAAGGCTGAAAATGGCTCAGACTCCTGAACGGAAAGTGCAGATTTTTCCAAAAATCACTGAAGCTGTCCTCGAAATTAGAACAGCTATTTTAAAAACAGGCCGATATAATTTGCGAGTATCCCATGAAAAAACTTCAACAGAGGGGTATAAAAATGATGCAATGTTTACAGTTTCAACACACTACAGTTCAAACTCCTCTTGTTGATAGTGTTACTCAAAAAGTTGGTTTGTGTTCAAAGCAGAGTTTCCTTTTCTGTGTCCCACAATAACAATTTAGGAAAAATTGATGACAGGAGAACTTTACCCATACTGTGCCATATAATGGCAGATTTTTTTTTATGAGCTGATGATTCTCCATATCAACTGTGGCTCAGTCGGTAGCACTCTGTTAGAAGCTTGTGGGTTCAAGTCCCACTGCAGCGACTTAAGCATAAAAATCTAGGCTGACACGCCAGTGCAGTACTGAGGGAGTGCTGCACTGTCAGAGGTGCCGTCATTTGGATGAGACTTTAAACTGAGGCCCCGACTGCTCTGTCAGGTGGACGTAAAATATCCCACGGTGGCATAGTGGTTAGCACTGTTGCCTCACAGCGCCAGGGACCCGGGTTCGAATCCGGCCTCGGGTGACTGGCTGTGTGGAGTTTGCACATTCTCCCCGTGTTTGCGTGGGTTTTCTCCTGGTGCTCCGGTTTCCTCCCACAGTCCAAAGATGTGTGGGTTAGGATGATTGGCTATGAAAAATTGACCCTTAGTGTTAGGGGGATTAAATACGGGGATAGGGTGGGATTGGTGTTGGTGTAGGGGTTACGGGGATCGGGTGGGATATGTGTCAGTGCAGGCTCGATGGGCCGAAATGGCCTCTATCTGCACTGTGGGGTTTCTGTGATTCCTCTCTGTGACACTTTTTTGAAGAAGAGCATGGGAGTACTCCCGATGTCCTGGCGAATATTTATCCCTCAATCAACATCACAAAATCAGATTATCTGGCCATTATCACGTTGCTGTTTGTGGGAGCTTGCTGTGCACAAATTGGCTGCCGCATTGCATGCATTGCAACAGTGACTACACTTCAAAAAGCACTTTATTGGCTGTAAAGTGCTTTGGGACATTTAGTGGTCATTGACGGCGCTATATAAATGAAAGTCTTTGGGCTAGAAATTCGGTCGCTTAGCACCTCCTGTTAGTGCCTCCATGCCGCGCAAACGGGGCACTACCGGCTCTGCGACCGGGCGCAACGATAGTACCAACACCCGTGAAATTGAGGTGGAGGTTTGCGGCGGTCGCCATGATTTCCTGCGCCCAGAGATCGTGACGTCATCTGGCTGTGCATCGTCCCGGTAGTGCCCCGGACCCGAACTTCAGTTCCGTCCCCTGCAGCATCGCCAGGCGATGACACTGACAGCTGCAGGAGGCGTAGTTCGGGAGGCTGGGAACCTCAGGGGCGGAAGTTAAAGGGGAGGTTGCCGAGGTAAGTAGCAAAATTTATAAAATTGATTTTGTTCACTTTTTTAAAATCTCCCGGGCTGCTGGATGCATGGGACTGATCGGGCCAGATTGCGGCTGCTGTCAGGGACCAGCTAACTTGTCCCAATGCAGGTCCTGCAGTGATGGCCTTTCCCTTTAAGGGAGGGAAGGAGCCTTGGACCGCGGCAGCGCTGCACAGGACATTGTGCAGCGTTGCACTACTCCTGCTCCGCCTGCGTCCTTTAGCGCTCCAGGAAGGAAGTGGAGTGCATGATTTAGCGCTCCACTTCCTTCCTGGAGCGCAAAGCCAAATTTTGCAAAAGCTGGGAATTATTAGCGCCTGGCACTAAGTTTCCCAGCTTTCAAAAGTTACTGCCCCCAAACAGGGTGATAGTGAATTTCTCCCCCTTTCTTTTTCACCGAAATTGCCGTGCGATGAGTGCTGTAGGTATCGGGCCTGCCCCACATAGGGTGCTTCAGCAGGCACTGCGGCCTAAGCAGGAGTGCACCACTCGGCTCCACTGCACTGCTGACAGCCGCTGACAGCTGCAATCAGCACCCTCCCCACCCCCCACCCCACCACCGCACCCCACCGGCACTTACTCAAAGCTGTGGCTGGCGAGGCAGACAGTCTTTAAATTAAGTGCTGAAATTGGGCGAGCAGCCTGTAGAGGCACAACAGGCACTGGCAGCGCACCCAGATTATTTAGATGAGGCCCGAGGCCCAGTTTTAGCCCGAGGCCAGCCCAGTTTAGGCGTGTGTTGCGGCCATATCACTGCCATCAAACCCGAAATCGGGCACCGATGAATTTCCACAATTATGATTCCCCGTGCATTTACCACCTTTTGATCCCCTATGCCTTATTCCATCTTATGACTCCACATATGTTTATCACCTTATGAGTTCCCACACATTTACTACCTTATGATTCCACATGCATTTATCACCTCATGATTCCCCGTGCATATACAACCTTATTATTCTCCATGTAATTCATCTTCAGACTCTCCAAATGTTTATCACCCTATGAGGCCTCACACTTTTACCACCTTATGGTTCCGATGCATTTAGCACCTCGAAATTCCACGTGCATTTAATAGCTTGTGTTCCCCAAACATATGCCATCTTGAGATTCCTCATGCGTTTATCAGCCTATGGTTTCCTATGCACTTATTATCTTATGATGCCCCATGCATTTACCAATCAGTAAATGTGCGACCTTAGGGAGACATTCATTTAATGGGGATAAAATACTTGTCTTCAGGAAGAAGGAGAGTCAACCTCACTTGCTTTCTTTCACAACCCTCTCAGCAGCCATTGACAGAAGGCTGAAAGCAGGATGCCGGATTGTTCTCTCAGTTAGGGGATCGTGTATGAAGTGGCAAGAGTTAAGGAACCTCTGGAGAAGCTCAAGTTACAGAGTGCCAAGAATGTTTTTGGAATTTCAATTACAAAAAGAGCCAACTTATTTTTGTGAAGCACTTTCCAGAGTTCTGTGGAGAACCGTATTACTACATAAACAAATTAAGGAGTACTAGTACATTAAATCTTGCAAGAGGACATGATTACTAATCTGAAATATGTAATGAAAGCTATTAACTGCAAAGTAGCAATGGAAAAAACAGATTTTCAGTATTCTGAACAATCCTTCTTTCGGAGGAGATGTTAAACCAAGGCCCCATCTGCTCTTTCAGGTGGACTTAAAAGATCCCACGGCACTATTTTGAAGAAGAGCAGGGGAGTTATCCCCGGTGTCCTGGCCAATATTTATCCCTCAACCAACATAACAGAAAACAGATTACCTGGTCATCATCACATTGCTGTTTGTGGGAGCTTGCTGTGCACAGATTGGCTGCCGTGTTTCCTACATTACAACAGTGACTACACTCCAAAAAGTACTTGATTGGCTGTAAAGCACTTTGGGACATCCGGTGGTCATGAAAGACGCTCTATAAATGCAAGTCTTTCTTTTCTGTTCTTTTATTTATTAATTACTGGCAATTTATTTTCTGTTCTTAGTACTTCCCATAAATGCTTGCTTATTGCACCACCAGTAATAGCCAGGAATAAGAATAAAACTTTGATGCAATGGTACAAAATGCTGTATATTTCCAACCTTTCCAGTGATGAAACGATGTACAAAAATTTGAACACATTTACTGTCAAGTGTTATACAGCACCAGCTATTAAAGTAGGCAGTACTAAGGATGTCATGCAGTATTTTGATGGTGAAGATAGATCGAAAGATAGGTTATTCATAAGAGTTTATCTGAGAAAATCAAGGAAGGTCTAGGGTAAAAAGTAAAGCCACTATAGGTCATGTAGAAATCAGAAGAGATGAATTTATCCCTATGTATTGATATTTAGTAGTGCAAGCGGAGGGCAGCAGCAAGGCAGAGAATCCCCAGACTAGGTGTACAGCTGTTATCGCGGCTGTAAGCCTTGGGCAGATCATAAATGTGAGGTTTTAGCCATGTGTCAGCTATACATGTGGAGCATCACCTCACACCACAGTATGATGGGATTTCAATCCCGCCAACAAGAATCACAAAAGAATTGTTCTGAGGGCTCTTACAGTTGTGGCAAGGAGTCACTGATTTTAAAAATTATTCTCCCTCTACTTTGCTGCACTTAACCCACTGCCTCTGCATGTTGATCCTTCAGTCATGCTTTGAAAATTTGGTGCTGGTATTTTCCTAAGTGAAAGAACACTTTGCTTTAAATCATGGCTAGCTGACTGAGGTAACAAAGTACTTTATGGGTTAACGGTCTCCAGAGCCACATTTCTAGATGGCATTTTAAAATTGGCTGGAAACATTCTGCCGAACAGTCAGCATCCATAGAGAGAACAGACATGTTGGGCTCGATTTTAATAATGGATGCGGGTTGAGGGCGGGCCCGCTGCTCGGCAGCTTTCGGACCCGCACCCGGCTGCCGCCTCCCAGCACTTCCAATTTTGGCTTCATTGGCCTCGTTACGGCCGACGTGCGGGTCCCTCCAGGCAATTGCTTGCAGGATGTCAGTTTCTCGCGTCTGATGACGCGTTGTTTGCTTGAAAATTTAAAGGGGCCATGTCCCCATTTCATACAAATGTCATTGGGATGGCTTGGTGCTTTATTATCTTGAAAGAGGTGTTGACAGCGTCTGTTCTGAGCAAAATTTAATGAATGAAATTGTTGGTCATATTATTCCAGAAAGAGATTCATGATTTTTTGACATATGACTTTATTATCTGACAATAAAATGAAAAAGATGCCAGATGTGTTCCAATCATTTGCTTAGTAATATTAATTCTTTTTTCTCTTAAAGGTGCTGGCTGCTGCAGGAATGGCAGCCCCAAAAAATAAGGCTGCACCCAAGTTCAATGAGGGCTCTCTCCATGCTCTTGTTGAGGAAGTTAGAGGACGTCAGGAGCTCCTCTTCCCTGGAAATGGAAGGCGGAGCGGTCCTCAGCAAAGCAAGGCAGCTTGGCTGCAAATTGTTGAGGAGGTGAGATCGAGGCTTGTGTGCAGAGGCACATGGGTTTCGTGTGGAAAAAGGTTTAATGATCTGCTGAGATCACCTAAAGTGTGGCCTCTGTGTTCTGGGAACTGAAAGTTCAAGAGTGAGGGATCAAGGCGATTTCCATGTAGAATGATGATGGTGTCACTGAGCGCAAACCACCGTTTATTGGACAGATGATACCTGGGGTTTTGAGAATGTCAGACTTATATTCATCTCCATGTGCCAGCCACCTGTAGTTGAAGCATTAGCTTACGCAACTCTGGCATAGATGAGTGCATCCCTTGCCTGACAGCCAGCAATGTGATCACCTGCTACTGGATTGGCCACATCCGGACCCACAAGGCTTCACTCCCCGTCCTCCTCCTCATCCTCTGCCTCGTCTTCTTCCTCATCCTCTTCATCTTCCTCCAAGGAGGCTGTGTGCTGAGCCACTTGTTCCTCCGGCAGCACTAAGCCGCGCTGCTCTTACTCCGAATCTGACGACCAGGATGAGAGGATGTAAATGGTTCCCATCCCATTGTTATAGATTTCAGTTGAGGCAAGAAGCTTGCAAGCGCACACTCAAAGTGGCCTGAAATTATTCCAATCTTTTCATACGGCAGATGTGTGTCAGCTTGACCAGTCACAAGGTCAGTAGATTTGCAAAATCTTATCCCAAACCTCCAACAACAAAGTTGTTGCATTTGAATGCCAGCCATGTTACAGGAGTGCTTTTAAAGTTCTGCACCAACGACTACAGATCATGTCCTCCACCAACTCGTCTCCTTGCAGCAGGACTGTTTCTGACAAGACGGGAAACAGGAGCCAGAGGCACGAAAATGGGAAACCACTATCAAAGTAGGATTATCAAGGCAGTTAACAGGCTCTTAACTGCCTTAACTATCTGTCCCACCAGTTGGAGTCGGGTCAGTTTGGGAGCAGCTGAACAGACACTCACGAAAATTGCGCGGGGGCGGGATGGAGGTGGGTTAGGTGTCTGAAGCCATTTTTTCCAATTTTCGCAGCTGACCTACCTCCAAACCTTCCTCCTCAGGGCTATTAAAATCGAGCCCGTTAGAGACCTGATGAAGGTGCTGTAAGATCTTAATGATCTCTGAGTTCTTGGACAAGACACCAATAGGCAGCAGCCAGTATGTTTGAGCAATAGACCAAGATTTATTAAGCTTGCAGCATAATCAATACTTAACATTAGATGATAGTTTTAATGAGCAGCTCGCAGCCTTTGGTCTCTGGAACCTCTCGGACACAGATGACGTCGTCTTAGGTCTATTCCTTTGTTCTCGCAGTAAGTCTGTGTAAAGTTGTTCTTTGAGTATCGAGGTTTTAACCCTTTTCTTATCAAAAGTTGGTTTGGCCAGTGTCCATATATGTTTTTTTTTTAAAATAACCTTTTTTAATTGGTTCTAATGGTCAAAATACCTTTGTCACTCAGACTAAGGTAGCATCCCGCCTTTCCAATATTTTTCTGTCAACCTTATTCTGCTGTCTTGTTATCTTGTTTATAGTTTTTCACCCCATTGGAATGTACCATATCTCTTTCATTTTCCTGCATCCCTGGTACAAGGCCTTTATACAAAGGCCCCATATCAGTGCTGTTTCACTTGTCTTGAGGTCTCCAGACTATCTCACTTTAATCTACCAGATAAATACCTTAACTTCCATGATCTCTCTCATTTTATGTCCTTATACTAATTATCCTTTAAATATCGTTGCAATTAGCTTTGTTAAGTGAAATCTAAGTCCTACTCAGCATTATAGTATGTTATTTAATGATTTGACCTTCACTAGCAGCCTGTGACTGTCTGTTATCGAAGCTTAGTCAAAACTGCTTTGGACTGTCTTTGCAGCTGCATTCTGAACAAGTCTTAGGGGAAGAAATTCAGTTGTTAGTGCCACCCGTTAGCGCCATAAGAGGGTGATAAGTGGGGTGCGATGCGGCTAGCACCCGGGCGTGGCGAGACCAGCGCCTCTCGTGAAATTGAGCGGACATTTAGTGGCGGCGCAAAACCTCAATGCCCGCTCAGCTGCCCGCGCAGATCCTGACGTCATTTCATGGTGCAACGCCCTTGGGGCGCCCCGAACTGGAACTTCAGTGGTTCCCCCCTCCTTTCCGCCTGGCGCTCCCAGTGACTGGTTGACTGGAATGGTTCCCAGTCACTGTGGGGCTGGGGGGGCGCTATTTAAAGGGGGCTCTTCCTGGCTTCTTTGTGGTAGCCATTTTTGGACCACTCCTTCTGTGAGAGAGAGAGAGATTTGCAAAGAGACAAAGGGAGAGAGCTTTCTGCATTGAGTCAGCGCTTGCAGAGGTACTTCTGGCTTCGGCCCAGAACTTTGTCGTTGGTTTGCTTTTTCACTGGCATAACCTTGAGTGACCACATACTATGGGGGCTGCAATGGGTGGAAACGTTGGGTTTCTCCATTACATTGAGAGGGCTCAGAGATGCCGAGAGAGAGTGCCAATCATGGCCAGACGGAGGAGGGCCAACAGGCGTCAGCACAGGAGACCTTACCCTCCCAGGGTATTCCACCAACAGTTCTCATACATCAACATGTCTGATGAGCAGTGTTTTCAGAGGCTTCGATTCAGCAGGGAGGTGGTCACTGAGCTCTGCCACCTGCTTCAGCCAGATCTGCAGCCTCAACTGAGGAGCAGGACGTCTCTGTCGGTGGCAGTGAAGGTGACAGTGGTTCACAACTTCTATGCCACCAGCTCCTTCCAATCCGCTACTGGGGACATTGCCAATATCTCCCAGTTCGCGGTGCATTGCTGCATCCGTCAAGTCACGAATGCTCTCTTTAAAAGGAGACATCAGTACATTCCCTTCCCCATGACCCTGGGCAAGCAGCAACAGTGCGCAATGGGATTTGCAAGAATAGCGGGCTTCACCATGGTCCAGGGCACCATTGACTGCACGCATGTGGCTTTGCGGGCACCGCAAGAGAATGCCGAGGATTACCGCAACCTGAAGGGGTTCCATTCGTTGAACGTCCAGTTGGTGTGTGACCACAGACAGCTGATACTCGCTGTCAATGCCTGCTTTCCAGACAGCAGCCACGACACCTTCATCCTGTGCCAGACTTCTGTGGCAGACCTTTTCGAAGCTCCAGCTCACCCAGATGGCTGGCTTCTCGGTGACAAGGGCTATCCTCTGTGCACCAGGTTGATGACCCCACTCCGTGCGCCCAGCACCCCTGCTGAAGAACGATACAATGAGAGCCATCAAGTGACCAGGAACATCATTGAGCACACAATCGGCGTGCTAAAGCAATGGTTCCACTGTCTGGACCATTCCGGGGGAGCCCTTCAGTACTCACCTGAGCGAGTCTCCCATTTCGTTGTAATGTGCTGCATGCTGCATAACCTGACAATCCTCAGGACTCAGCCACTGCCACCAGACATTGGAGCACCAGCAGAGGAGGAGGAGGAGGAGGAGGAGCACCAAGATGGGAGGGAGGCACAATGTGCAAGGGCCGTCCGTCAGCAGCTTATTGCAAGTCGGTTCTCGGCCCCCTCTCAGGGAATGGCTTGTGCCATTGAAAGAACATGAATGGAACTATTCCGCAACCTCTGAGCTGGTCAAGGCAACAAATAGTTCAAAGAGCAAACATGCACAATCTGAATTAAAACACTTCTTTATTTAACAAACTGTGTGCCCTTCCCGCATGACAAAGTAAGAGAGAGAAACCCCCAAAAAAGCAGTCAGACATATAACTGGCTTTCATAACCTGAAGACAATGAACAAAAGAGTTACCAAAAATTGACCACGATCCTCGGCCTTCAGTAAAAAAATTTACAGCATTTTGCCACACCTCCTACTTTTTGCTTTTCGAGGGTGATCTGCTTCGCTTGCGAGATTGGCCCCTTCCCACCCTGCAGCTCCTCTGCAATGGGACCACAGTGGCTGCAGCAAGGCTGGGGGAAGGCTACTGAGTGTCAGAAACTGAGTCGGCAGATGCCCTTGAGGTACGGCCTGGACCAGCTCTGGGCCTGGAGGGCCCGGCTGCTGACTGCTCCAACTCTGCATGGGCGGCAGCAGTCTGTCCTACAGGTGGTGGCAGTTGCAGTGCAGAAGTGACAGTGTTGGCAGCAGGAATGCTGCCATCCTGACAGAGAACAGCCATTCCCTGATCGGACGACACACTGGCACTCCCACGGGGCAGCACTGCAGCATGCGGAGCAATCTGCTGAAGCACAGACTGCTGGTCTGCTGCGGCGCGGTGAGGGCCACGGCGATTCGTGCCCGATCTAGTGAGGGTGGCAGCAGTCAGTGCTTGTGTGGCCTCAATCTGTGTCTGCATCAGACCTGCCACTGACTGCATTGCACCACTTAAGCACTTGCGTGGAAGCTGCCTGTGCTGTGCCGAAGTCCTGCAGACTCCTTGCCTGTGCTGCGCCGAAGTCCTGCAGACTCCTTGCCAAAGCTGCGCCGAAGTCCTGGACACTCCTTGGATTCGGGCATCCTTGCCACTGCAGCCATGAGCTCAATGTGCCTGTGCTCCGCCTGAGCGCCCATTTCAGCGAGGAGCCACACCTCTTCTGCGCTCACTGTAGCAGGACTCAAGGCCAGACTCTCCCTCCGGGGAGAAGGCCGCCGAGCTTCCCTACCCCCCCCCCGCATAGCTGCAGGCCGCTGGGCCCCGGAGCTTCACCCTGCTCACAGCATTCCCCCCTGCTCCCCTCCAGGGAAGACGTGTCCCCATTATGGCCATGGGCTGCCTCAGCTGAGGGTGGCACTGATGATCCGGCTTCCTCTTCCTCCTCACCTTCAGAATCACTCACAGTGGCAGCTTGAGGGCCCGCCTCCTCACCTGGCGAATCAGCATCTGAAAGCAGGGAGGTACAAGATTTGCTTTAGCATGAGGACAGGGCGGCAGCGAGGGAGGCATGAGTGCTGCAATGCACTGTATTGGTTCGATAGTGGCAAAGGATGCTGGTGTGAGGCACAAGTGGAAGGAGAGAGGTCAAAAAGGTGATGACCTTACTATTGCTGTCCAGAATGGGGTCAGCATCTCCAGTGGCAACGGGGCCAATCATCCAGCCTGCCATAATCTGCTGGACTCGCTGCTCCAGATCACTGAGGTCTTGAAGGTGAGGGCGGCCTCCCCCGGTCCATTGCTGCTGCCTCCTGTTATGGGCCAGCTTACCCTGCAAGAGAAAGGATGGGCTCTGAGTACAGTGTGAAGCCCTGATCTTGGCTGCACTGCCTCCCATGGTCGATTAGCCCTTACAGTGTGTAAAGTGCTGAATATGTGTGTGAGTTTCATGAAAGGCCCATAGCTGTTGGATGAGGGCTGGGCATTGGGGCTTTCAGGACCCTTTGGCCATAAAGTGAGGTGGACATGCAGGGATGAAGAGGATACAGAAAAGGGTACTCATCCTGACGGTCCCAGTGAGGTCGTTGAACTTCTTCCTGCATTGCACAGGGGTCCTAGGCACCATGCTGCTGGAGGTCACTCTGTGAGCCACCTCCCTCCAAGCTTTGCGATAGTCGTTGGGCAGCGGCCTCCTGCCACTGTCCGGAAACAGGATAGATCGCCTGCGCTCCACTGTGCCAACCAGAACCTGCAGGGCCCCTTCATTGAACCGCTGCGCTCGCTCCCTGGCACTCTCCATGGTTCTAGGCACTAGAATGTGGCAGCAGGTCTGTCCAGGCCGAGAATCAGGGCTCCGATGCACAGGGTGTGGCTGCAATCCAAGATCAAACCTCCCCTTTAAGAGCTGACTGGCACCAGCGCGTCTGCGTGCAATCGCTAACTGGCCGCACCTGCGCTGCGCCCGCCCTCAGTGGTAGTGCCTCGCTTCTCCAGCTTAGTGCCTTAAGACAGTCATGCAGCACCTGTTTTAGCGCTCCAAGCACCCCCTGGGTCGAAGCAGGTCAATTTAGCAGTCGATGGCGATAATTTGCACCGGGCGCTAAATTTTGCGCCCGCTCGAGTGTAACATCCCAAACGTGGTGATACTGAATTTCTCCCCCTTAACTTTTTAGTTACCTGTAAAGTCTGCGCCTCAATAATACACGGACTTCGGGAAAACAGTTTAATAGGTACTTTACTGAACAGGAGGGCACTCTTTTGTTTGGACCCAAAAAAAACCCAAAACAAATTGGACTGTAAATTAACAAAAGTTCAACTAAAACTTAACAAATCAAATTAAAATTTGGTTTTCTGGGTTGATGATGCACTCCAGTCCCCGCGGCACCCACCGGTCGCGGAAATACTCAAGCGTGCCAGCGGACACCGCGTGCTTCATCTCCAGGGCCACCCGGGCGCGAACATGGCCGCAGAAGAGAGGCAGGCAATCCGGCCGGATGACCCCCTCGACTGCCAGCTGCCTGGAGCAATTGATGGCTCTTTTAGCCAGGCCCAGGAGCAGGCCTACAAGGAGGTCCTCCAACCTGCCTGCTCCCCTCCACACCAGGTGACCGTAGATCAAGAGCGTGGGACTGAAGTGCAACCAAAAATCAAGGAGCAGCCCCTTCAAGTAGTGAAAGAGGGGCTGCAACCTCTCACACTCAACATAAACGTGAAACACGGACTCCTCCAGGCCGCAAAAAATGCAGGCGGCCTGGGAGTCCATGAATCTACTTAAAACCAGGGACCCGGGTTCAAATCCAGCCTCGGGTGACTGTCTGTGTGGAGTTTGCACATTCTCCCCGTGTTTGCGTGGTTTTCTCCGGGTGCTCCGGTTTCCTCCCACAGTCCAAAGATGTGCAGGTTAGATTGATTGGCTATGATAAATTGACCCTTAGTGTTAGGGGGATTAAATACGGGGATAGGGTGGGATATGTGTTGGTGTAGGGGTTACAGGGATCAGGTGGGATATGTGTCGGTGCAGGCTCGATGGGCCGAAATGGCCTCTATCTGCACTGTGGGGTTTCTGTGATTCTGTGATTCTGTGAACACCCTCCAGGCCAAGTCCCCGATGGAACAAGGGAGGACTCCTGCATAGAGAGCCCTCCATTGGGGACCTCCGCCTCTGCCGGTCGGCAAGACGCCACGCCAAGGCGTGTCTGGACGGCAGACGAAGATGGCAAAGTGGAGTGTGTGCAGGAGCAGCCCGTACAGGAAACCCCTCCGTGCGGAATGAAAAGGCACGGAGGGTATTTCCTCGAGACAGCTCAAGTTGTGAGGCGCCGGTTCCCGAGGGGAGTTTCGGGGCCGGACGCCGATGAGGAATTCCGTCCGAACGGGGGTAAGCTCGGACGGGATCGCCCCACGTGCTTGTGCCGCCTCGATACACCTAGTGGAGTCGGGGCCCAGTGCCACTTTCACCGACTCGATGGCTTTGACCGCGAGCCGGACGTTAGCCCAGGACAGGTGCCGCGCCAGCTCCTCCGGCGCCATCCAGCCCGCTCCTCCGCCATCGAGTAGGTCCCCGACTCTGGTCACCTTGCCAGGCACAGCCCTGCCCTCCGCCAGCCGCCCGAACCCGCGGTCGTGGAGGTGCAGATTCCTGAGCAGCGGCTCCCGAAGGAGAGCCACCGCTCCTGACGGGGGAGAGCTCCGCCTGGAAGCGACGTAGTTCCAAACCCATAGCAGTTCCTGGTAGAAGACAGGCAGCTCCCGCAGGCCAGCACGCCTGCAGCCCAGTTTCACAAACAGGAGCTGTGTGTCGTAATTGAGGCCGTGCAGCTGGCGGAAGAAATACGTCACCAGCGCACACCATCTCAGAGGATTCTCGACGTACAGGTATCTCTGCAGCGCCTGAAGACGGAAAGTCGCAGCCTGGGTGCGACGGCACACCAGCGCCTGACCGCCCTCCCTAAGCGGGAGACTCAGAACCGCGGCAGAGAACCAGTGCTTCCTTTTGTCCCAGAAGAAGTCGATGAGCTTCTTCTGCATCTTGGCGACAAACGCAGGGGGAGGGATCAAAGTGACCAACCAGTACCACAACATGGCGGCCACCAGCTGGTTTATGACCAGCGCTCGACCCCTGTAGGACAACACTTGGAGCAATCCTGTCCAGCGTCCTAGGCGAGCGGTGGCTTTGGCCTCCAGCTCTTGCCGGTTCGCCGGCCAGGCATCCTCGGCAGGGCTAAGATAGACTCCCAAATAGAGGAGGTGCGTGGTGCTCCAGGCGAAAGGCCTGAACTCCTCCGGCAGGGAGTCCACCCGCCATTGACCCACCAGGAGTCTGGAACATTTCTCCCAGTTGATCTTGGCGGAGGATGCGTCCGAGTAAATCTGCTGGCATTCCCGCATCCTCCGCAAGTCAGTGGGATCCGTGACCGTGAGGAGCACGTCATCGGCGTAAGCCGAGAGGACCACCTCCACGCCCGGCCCTTGCAGAGCCAGTCCCGTCAACCTCTTCCACAAGAGGCGCAGGAAAGGCTCCACGCAAACGGCGTATAACTGACCGGACATGGGGCATCCCTGACGCACCACCCTCCCGAAGCGAAGGGGTGCCGTCAAGGACCCGTTAACTTTAATCAGACACTTCATGGCGGCGTACATAAGTCGGATCCGGGCGACGAAATGCGTCCCGAACCCGAATGCGCACAGAGTCCCGAAGAGATACTCGTGATCCACCCTGTCGAATGCCTTCTCCTGATCCAGGTAAAGGAAGGTGACTGACAGACCAGCCCTCTGGGAGTGGTGGACCAGGTCCCGGACCAGATGGATGTTATCGTGGATGGTCCGGCCCGGGACCGTGTAGGACTGGTCGGGGTGGATCATGTGGGCCATCACGGTGCCAAGGCGAGCAGACATGGCCCTGGCAAAGATTTTATAGTCCGTGCTGAGGAGGGAGACCGGGCGCCAGTTCTTAAGGAGGCGGAGATCGCCCTTCTTAGGCAGCAGGACAATGACCGCCCTGCACCAAGAGACGGGCATCTCCCCGGTCGCCAAACTTTCCCCCAGGACCCGCGCGTAGTCGCCCCCCAAGACGTCCCAGAACGCCCTGTGGAAGTCCACGGTCAGCCCGTCCAGCCCCGGGGACTTTCCCCTGGAGAGCTGGCGGAGGGCGCCGGTCAGTTCCACCAGACTTAGCAGAGCGTCCAATTTTTCGCCGCCCTCCAGGCTGACCTTTGGCAGGTCCTCCCACAAAACTGCGCGCATCCTCGCTGGACAGATCCGGAGAGAACAGAGCCCTGTAATAGGTGCGGGTCTCCGCGCTGATTCCCTCCGGATCTGAGACCAGAGATCCATCGTCAGCCAGCAGCCCCAAGAGCTGCTTACGGACTCCCCGTCTTTTTTCCAGCGAGTAGAAGAAGGGAGAGCCGCGGTCCAGGTCCTGCAGGAGCTGGATCTGCGACCTCACGTACGCGCCTCGGGACCCGACGAGCTGCAGGTCCTTCAGCGCGCCCTTCTTCTCTTCGTACACCTTCCGCCGGGCTGGGTCCTCGATGACCTGACCGAGACGGGACTCCAGGTCGAGCACCTCCTTCTCCAACCGCCCGACCCGGGCCTCCCGCCTCTTGGTCGACCCCTTCGCGTACCCCTGACAGAAGAGACGGACGTGAGCCTAGCCCACGTCCCACCTTAGCCTCAAGGAGGGGAAGCCCCCCCGTTTCCTACTCCAGTCGGCCCAGAATCGACGAAACGAATCCCGGAACCGCGCGTCCTCCAGCAGCAGGTTGTTAAAATGCCAGTACGCGGACCCCCACCGCGCACGCAGCGGAGCGAGCTCCACCCATACCAGGTGGTGGTCCGTGCACGGCACCAGCCGCATGGAAGCCGCCAGAACGCAGGAGACGTACACCCGGGAAATGTAGAGGCGGTCGATTCTCGACCTTCCTCCCCCAGACCTCACGCTAGTGAAGGCGCTGGAGTCGGGTGGAGATTTCGCCAGATGTCCACCAAGTTGAAGGACCCGGCCAGGTCCCTCAACTTCTCCATCGCTGCCGGGCTTCGCGGGGGACCTGAACGGTCCCTCGCCTCAAGGGTGCAGTTAAAATCCCCCCCGAGGATGACGCACTCGCCCACGTCGACGGAGCCCAAAAGAGCGGACACTTCTTCGAAGAAGCGCACTTGCTGCGCAACGGTCTGAGGGGCGTACACGTTTACTAGATGGAGCGGCACGCCCCCCAGGCGAACAGTGACCTGGAGCAAATGGCCCGGCACGTGCTCCTTGACCCCCAAGACCTCCGTCTGAAAATGCGGGGCCAGCAAGATATCCACCCCGCTGGAATTGTTGGAGAGGTGACTCATGCTGACCCCTCCTTGCCACTCCAGGAGCGACGTGGCTTCGTCTCCCGGAACGGTGTGGGTTTCTTGCAGGAAGCACACCGCATACTTCCCGTCCCGAAGGACCGAGAAGTTATTGAATCTGCGGCGCGCCTCCCTGCTGCCGTTGGTGTTGATGCTGGCTATGGTTATCTTCATGTCAGAAGCATAGTGCAACCTCTACCTACACCTAACAGGGGGAGGGAGCGCAGCCGCTGGTCAGCTGCCACTTCTTCAGCAGCCCAGTGAGGAACGCTCTGAGCCGACGCAGCTCGAGCGGGTTCACGCCCTTGTTCGCGCCCATGATTTTAACGGTGGCGCGGATGGACACGATGAGCAGCGCCAGCTCCGACCACCTGTCGAGGGCCAGCCGGACCTTATTGTGCCGACCCAGGCACGTGGCCATAAAGTCCCGGAGTTCCCTTACGGGAGTGAGGGGAGACTCGGCGAGGGGCACGAGGTCATCCAGCGCCTCGTCGGTGCTGGAGTCCAAATCGTCCTCCGTGCCCATCACCGAGTCCCCATCCTCCTCCGGGGGTCGTCACCAGCAGCTGACCCATCCGTCGCGCAGTGCGCAGCGAACGGCTCTGCCACACCAGCCGGCCCCACCTCCGCCCGGATCCCACCCCCAGGATCGGCGGCAGAGGATTCCTCCCTGGGCTCCTCTAGGGGCGCCGGGCCAGAAGACGGCGGCGGTTCGGAGTCCCCCCACCGCCTCAGACGCCAGAACGACCGGAGAAACTGGGGAGAGAATAATTCCCAGCTCCTCCAGTACGTCCGGCACCAGAGACGCAGCCAGGGGGCCATCCTCCTCCCCGCCACCAACCCCCGACCCAGCGGATGGGGTGTTTTAAATTAAAACCTCTACCAGGTCGAGCAGCCCCTGGGCGATGTCCGGGTTGCATTGGGCGAGATCATTTTCCTCGAGCTCGCCCGACCCAGACCCCAGGCCGCCCGAATCGGCGAGGGGTAACGGCACCGATAAAATGTCAATCTCCGCCGCGGGTTGTCCCGCGCCCACCCCCACGGGCAGGGTCTCGTCCCCATCCCCGGGAGGCACGTGCTGGACAGACACATTTGCCTCAGCTTCCCAAGGGACAGGCGACCCCTGCCGATCGCCGGTGGTGATGACAGCTGGGGGGGGGGGGCGCAGCACCCGCGGCGGGCGACGACTCCCCCAGCTCGGAGGGACCTTCCTCCTCCCGGTCCTCCTCCTCTTCCAGGGGGTCGCGCCTTCTTTTAAGCACGGAGGGAGCGTGGGAGACCTCCATGTCTGCAGAGGCCTCCTCCTCTGATCCCTCCGGCGGTGCAGGTTTGTCGGGTTCCTTGGGCCCAAGCCCGGCCGCAGGTATTGGCGTTTCCGCTACGGCGGTTGCGGCCACAGGCTCGGGCACGAGGCCCCTCCCAATCGCGTCTGCCCCGATTAACTCCACGAGGAGCGCGGGTGTAAGGGGCTTAAGGGGCAAGGGCTGGCCCTCCGCCGGGGGTCCCACCCTAAGGTGCTTTGATTTTTGCCGCGCCTTCCTTCCGGCCGGACGCGCTCCCTCCCCCCTGCCGGAGGCCTTGGTGGCATCGGCCTCCGACGTCAACCACGCATCAGCGGTTCCCGATGCGCGGGCAGATCTGGGGGGAGAAGCGGCGGCGGCGCCAGCCTCGGCCGCACTAGATGATCTGGTGGCCTTGGAGGCAGGGCAGTTTTTCCGAATGTGCCCCACCTTCTTGCAGGTGTGGCACCGCACACCGTCCGACGTCCAGAAGACGCGATAGGCGGTCCCCTCGTGGTGGACGATGAAAGCCCCGTCGGTGTCCTCCTCCCGCGCCAGCTGGATAAAAAGCTGGCGCCGGAAGGAGAAGACGTGGCGAAGGCTGGCTTCCCGGAAGCCGAGCGGGATGGGCGTGATCCCCGACCTCACCTCCCCAAGTTGGCATTAATGGGGGAGGAGGAGCTCACCAGGAACATAGGGCGGGATATTTGAGATGACGATCCTCTGCGCGGTGGCCTCGAGAGGATCCACCGGCAGGAAGGTCCCGCCCACGGTGAGCCCCTTGGCGACGGCCAGGGACACCGCCCGTTCCGACCCCAGGAAGAACACAGCCTTCCCGTACATTTTTGAGGCCACGACGATGGTTGAGGGGCCGACAACCCCAGCCATGGCTTTAGCGCAGGCCTCAATGGTCATAGTGGGGTGAGTGTAGCTCTTCACCCCAAGCTTTTTTGTCATGAGTTTAAAAGGTGACGGGGCAGCAGAAGCAGCGGGAGCAGCTGTGGCTGTGGCTGCCACTCCCGCATAAGTCCTGGCTGGCCCCGCCACCGGCGAAGATGCAGTCGCCATTATGGGGTGTTTCTATAAGGGCTACACTCACCCCAAGTCACAGGCCTGAAGGTTTTAATGGCCTCAGGTATTTTTTGGTCCTCTGTTGAGCAGAGGGAGCTGTTTAAAATGAAGGCACACCTCTCCCCTTATTGATTGAAATTGGGAGCGGGGCCTTCTTCCCTCTGCTCAATAGGCAATTAATAAATAGAGATGAAATTGAGGTGCCTCAGAGAAAGAGGCAGAGAGAGACAAAGAGAGAGTGAGAGGGGGGGATGGGAAGGAGGGAGGCCACAACAGCAGGGTTGCCACTCATGATGGTGGGTGGGTGAGTGTTGGCAGGGGTGCACTCTCCGATGGAAATTTAAAGTCTTTGATGTTGGTGGTCTTCTGGCAGGGGGAGAAGATGTCTTCACCTGGGAAAGCTGGAGATGCCCCAGGCTCAGTCCCACACCAGGTCTTAACGATGTAATAAATGAAATTGGACTTCACCTAGGCAGCTCCAGCTGTCCCAGGTCAGGCAATAGAAGGGCTGCTTATTAGTGGTGTGTGTGGCCTAGTTTTTAACAAGAGCCACACACACACACACAGACACCCCTTGATGATCCGGCCTTGTTTCTTCTTTTCTCCCCCCACCTAAAATACAAAGTCTTTGGGAGAGTGCCCCAAATAACACCCACCTGTAGATGTTCTGAAAGATGATATTCCTCCCTCCTTCCGAACAGTTGGTGTTGGTTGATGGTGGTTTCTCTCCCCTCTCTCCCTCTCCTGAAGTGGAGGCCAATTTGGGGAGGCAGTAATGGGAAAGGCCTCTCCCCTGGTTGATGTTGTTGCTGGCCTCCTTTCTCCTTCTCCTCCTCTGTCCTCTCTCTCCAGGCACCTCTGTTATTGTGATGATGGTGGAGGTGGTGGTGGTGGTCTTTCGTTGTCCTCCTCTTCCTGGTCAGGAGACCACCACTTTCCACTCTCCTCCTTCCCCTGGTCTGGCTTCTCCTTCTCCTTCTGCTTGCTGAGGCAGCTGCACAGCCAGCAATGCTGAGAATGAGGTCTGAACAGGAGGGCAACGTCAGACTGAAATACAGAAGCCTGCTAGGGCCTTTTATACAGGGGTGATCACTGCTGGTACTGCAGTCTCAAACCAGTTCTTCCCTTAAAGGTACATACACAACATTACCCAGGAGTAATTATGGGTAATATTATTTGGTCAATGGCTACACTTGAAGTTATACATATTCTTGTCTACTAAATATCTCTAAATATCAGCCTTTTGTACATTGCACACCAGAAACGTAAACTCCTCTGTTTCTCTCTCCACAGATGCTAACTCACCTGCCTAGTGCTTCCAGCGTTTTCTCTTTTTGTTTCAGATTTCCAACATCTGCAGTTATTTTTCACTTATTGACGTTACATCTAGTTCTCAGTGCTTTTCATTCAGACAAAACAAGATTGATCAATCAGTTCAAAAATAGAATTATATCCTGTATCATCCTTGAAACATAAAAGAAACCTAAATTATATTTGAATAGTTAAAGAAACCTAAATTTTATTTGAATAGTTAGCAAAAATGTTTATTGTAATGAGGAAAAGGGATTGTTGTTCTGCACTAAGACTATACCACATGGCTGTAACCTTCCCCTTTAATTAACTATGGATGAGTTACCTCTGTGAGCATCCCTCAGTTTGGTCATGGTACAATTGTATTATGTAGTTTGAATTGTTGCAATAAGGTACCTTGTGACTGTGTGAAGAAAAACAGTTTAAAAAAATAATCAGATGGTTAAAAGCTTTTGAAGTTGGCCAGTGCTCTTTAAAAATGGTTTGTGGAGAAGGGGCAGCAGTTTGACTCAGCACTCAAGAACGATCAAATTCTGACATTGCAGAGGAGTATGAAGGTACTTACTAATCAACCTTCGAAGAACAAGAAGAAACTTTTGATGTTGATACAAATAAGTAAAGTATAAATAGCAAATAGCTGCCTGAAGGAGTGAATATGTCTTGTAATGTTAGGCTCATTAGGTATGCATTTTTTTACTTTACATCTTTAGATGAAATTTGATCCTTATCAAGGTGAGGGATGTCAGTGCTTTCCATTTACGGCAGGTACTGTCAGCACCAAGCACTCCCAGGTCAGATATAACATGACTAGATATAGAGGACAATGCAGCTCCCCCAAGTTCAGCTGCAACAATGTGCCTTATCTTTCTTAATGGTGAGAGATGAGGAGCTGTGGAAGACACCAACCTCTCAGTTATAGGAAAGAAAGAGTAACACACTGGAGGATTTCTTTTACACTGACCTTCCTTCCAAGTTTTTTGAAGAAGCATAAGCTGAGACAGTGTTCGATTACACTTGATTTTGTTGGAGCACTATATTTGTGGCAATATAAGGACCCCAAGCCAATTCAAAATTCTCTTAAAAAAGAGGGCTATTTTTGGATGACCATATCTCCAGAAGTTCAGCTCAGTTTACATCCCACAACAAAATGGGTGATTAGACAAGCGTATTACATTGTTAGATGGAAACCTATCAGATTATATAACTTCAATAAGTCAATAAAGTTTCAGATAATAACACACATGCAAATTAAGTTTAAAGTGTGTTCATGTCTCACTGGTGAAAACATAAAGATAAGAATGATGTGATTAATGAGTATGGAAAGATAAAGTCAGTCAGCCATCCTGTACTAATCTTGTTGAGTGAAAGGTTCCTACATTAGAAATTGTATACCAATCAGTATTACAGCTTCTCCATCTCTTTCAAACTTTCCATATAGAGCAGATCAATGCTTGTGGAATAATAACTATTAATAGGACAAATATGCCATGGACCTTGGAAAAGGGTAATCTGGCAAAGCTGCAGTAAGCCACCTGAATTCTGGGGCTGATATTCCTGACCTTTGCTCCCAGGGAATGCCCATTTCCTCAACTGTTAAGATCAGGAAAAAGGGATGGAAGCCTATTTGGTTGGGTCTACAGCCCTTTTCACATTGCCCAAAATTTCCAGGGTTTCCCTGAGGATTTGATGCTGGGCGCTGCACATGCAACAAGCATGCCAATGAGATGGGAAAGGGGCATTCCTGACTTCACGCCTCATTTTCCTGGGACATCATTCACTGGTAACCCCAGTGGGGCATTATGATTATAATGTGGCGGAGCCACCAAAGGACTCAGAGCGGTTGTACATAATTCCTTTAACAGCAATGTAGTTACAGCCTGTGTCTCTACCTTTAATTACACTGTTTAACTGTACTATGTCTAGTTACCTTTACAGCGTGGTTTCAACATGATGACGTCATGCCGTTCGTCACGTGATCCCCCAATGGCAGGAAGAACGTGACGGCGTCATGACGTCAGCCTTCGGACCAGAGAGTCAGTCCTCGTGGAGCCTTCAAAGAGAGCAGACCTGTATTCGATGTATTCCAGCAGTTTCTAGTTAAAACCTGTTTTGTTCCATTAAAGTTCATTGTTTTGATTGCCTGAGTCTAACTCAGTCTTTTCGTTAGGAACCTCTGTTCCTACATTGGTGACCCCGACTTCTACGAACAGTTTTCGTGGAAGATATTCATCATGGACACGAACGCCGTGACCCTGAAACTGCCACAATTCTGGGAGCAACAACCAGCCGCGTGGTTTATCCAGGCTGAAGCTCAATTTGCCATCCGGAACATCGTCGCGGGTTCGACCCGTTACTACTACGTGGTCTCCGCCCTCGACAGTGCCACAGTCTCGCGGATCATCAGCCTCCTCAGCAGCCCACCGGATGACGGCAAGTACGATACTTTAAAGGCGCGGTTGCTGCAGGTCTTCGGCCTCTCAAAGTTGGAGCACGCTCGCAGACTTCTCGCTATGCCCGGCCTCGGGGACTCCAAACCGTCCGAACTCATGAGCCAAATGCTCACACTCTTAGGTGCCGAACCAGAATGCTTCCTTTTTAGGGAGTTGTTCCTCAGCCAGCTTCCAGAACCAGTGCAAGCTGCCTTAGCCAGTTCTGCGATCACAGACTGTGCTGAACTCGTGGCAGAAGCAGATAAGATTTTCACAGTAACCCAGCATTGCTGCGTGGCCACGAGGCGCCCAGCCCCCACAGACGCGACTCCAGCTCCTCAGGCGGCGGACTGGTGCTTCTACCACGCCCGTTTTGGCACGAAAGCCAGATGCTGCCGTCCTCCCTGCAGTTTTTCACCCAACGAAGAAACAACAAAGCTCCCGCAGCGTTTTTCGCGAAGGAGGACCGGGTCTAAAGGGCGCACCGTGACTGCAATGTCCATCGGATCTTCAGGGAAGCTTCTTTACATCACAGACTCCCTATCGGGTCGCCGTTTCCTTTGTGACACCAGTTCGCACTGTAGTATATTGCCTGCGTCGAGGCTTGATCTCCAAGCTGGGGGCCACGGCCTTGCCCTCGAGGCAGCTAATGGCGCGGCTATTCGTACCTTCGGGAGGCGGCAGGTGCAACTGTGCTTCGGCGGTCAGCGCTTCTGCTGGGAGTTTGTCACGGCCAAGGTCTCGCAGACCATCCTAGGGGCGGATTTTCTGTGTGCAAACGGGTTCCTCGTCGATGTCCGGCACTGCCGTTTGATCAACGCGGCCACTTTCCACTCGATCCCCTGCCACCGCAGCACCGCCGTGTCGTTGTCTGTTGCCTGCGTGTACCCATCTCTGGATTAATTCACTTGTCTCCTCGGGGAGTTCCCGGAGCTGACCAGGCCCACTTTCTCTTCCTCGGTCACGAAGCATGGTGTGGAGCAGCATATCACCACGACGGGCTCCCCGGTTTATGCACGGGCTCGAAGGCTGGAACCTGGCAAGCTCACGGCTGCGAAGGCGGAGTTTGATACAATGGAGCGGCTGGGAATTATTCGACGATCAAATGGTCCCTGGTCTTTGCCTCTCCACATCGTGCCGAAACCTGGTGGCGGCTGGCGGCCATGCGGCGACTACCGACGCCTGAATGATGCCACTACACCTGATTGGTACCCGATCCCACATATCCAAGATTTTTTGGCCCATTTGACGGGAAATTCCATCTTCTCTAAGGTCGACCTCGTCCGCGGGTATCACCAGGTGCCCGTTCATCCACAGGACGTTCCAAAAACCGCTGTTATCACACCGTTCGGGCTTTTTGAGTTCCTACGCATGCCGTTCGGTCTAAAGAACGCAGCACAGGCTTTCGAGCGACTAATGGACTCTGTGCTCCGAGGCCTGCCTTTCATTTTCATTTATCTCAATGACATCCTCATCACCAGTGCTAGCAAGGAAGAGCACCTCGGTCATTTGCGTTCTCTTTTCACACGCCTTAGCAAGCATGGGTTAATCATCAACCCAGCCAAGTGCCAGTTTGGCCTGCAAAGCATCGATTTTTTGGGACACCGCATCACCTCGGATGGCGCCGTCCCCCTGGCGACGAAGGTGGAGGCTGTTACTTCTTTCCTGCGCCCGCAGACCATCAGGGCCCTCCAAGAGTTCCTTGGGATGGTGAATTTCTACCACCGATTCATCCCCAAGGCGGCTCTGCTTATGCAGCCTTTGTACGGGGCCCTCAAGGGCAAGTCCGGCAAAGACCCAATCGGCTGGACCGCCGAGATGGACCAGGCATTCGGGAACACCAAGAACACCTTGGCTGCTGCAACCATGTTGGCACACCCTCTTCCAGGCGCTACCATCGCCCTTACTACAGACGCATCCGACGACACCATAGGTGCAGTACAGGAGCAATGGGTCAATGGCACGTGGCAACCGCTGGCGTTTTTCAGCCGGCAGCTGAGAGAAAATGAAAGAAAATACAGCACCTTCGATCGGGAGTTGCTGGCCCTTTTTCTGGCCATCCGCCATTTCAGGTTTTTGTTAGAAGGACATCCCTTCACGGCTTTTGTCGACCACAAGCCGCTGACTTTCGCCATGTCAAAGACCACCGAACAGTGGTCAGCTCGTCAGCAGCGTCACCTGACGTTCATTTCGGAATTCACTACGGACATTCAACATGTGTTTGGTAAAGACAACCTGGTGGCTGATTGCCTCTCCCGCGCGACGGTCCACGCGGTCCATCTTGGAATTGACTACGCTCGCATGGCTGAGGATCAGATTTCGGACCCAGAGGTTCAATCATACAGAACCGCCCCATCGAGTTTCCAACCGGCCGACGTCAGCTTCCAGGCCGCGGGCACCACGCTCCTTTGCGATGTCTCCATGGGCGTTCCCCGACCTATTGTGCCAGCCGCGTGGCGCCGGAAGGTTTTCGACGCAATACACAGATTGTCGCACCCTGGTATGCGGGCTTCACAACGTCTAATGTCGAAGAATTTGTCTGGAAGGGTATGCACCTGGATGTCCGGGACTGGGCCAACAGCTGCGTGGTCTGCCAGAAGGCCAAGGTCCAGCGGCATGACAAAGCACCAGTGGCTCCGTTCGTTGTTCCAGAGCATCGTTTCGACCACGTACATGTGGACCTTGTGGGACCACTACCACCTTCCCGTGGTTTTACTCATCTCCTCACCGTGGTGGACCGCACCACCAGGTGGCCAGAGGCAATTCCTTTGGTTTCCACCACTTCGGCTGAAGTCGCTAGAGCCTTCATCTCCTGTTGGGTGGCTCGTTTCGGGGTGCCGGCAGACATCTCCTCCGATTGTGGGCCACAATTTACCTCGGAGCTTTGGAACGCTGTAGCTCAGGGGCTCGGCGCCAAATTTCATCGCACCACCGCCTATCATCCATCGGCAAACGGCCAGTGCGAGCGATTCCACAGGTCGCTTAAAGCCTCCTTACAGGCCAGTCTTCAAGGAGCAGGATAGGTGGACAGGCTCCCTTGGGTACTGTTGGGTCTTCGCACGGCGCCCAAGGATGACCTGCAATCTTCTTCAGCAGAGCTTGTTTACGGCCAGCCACTCCGAGTTCCTGGTGATTTCCTCCCTTCTCCCATGGAGCCATGGTCCGCCTCCCAGCAGCTCGTCAGCCACCAGGAAGTGGCCAAGTGTTTCGTCCCGGTGCCTACATCCAACCACAGCCTACAGAGCTTGTTACGTCCGTGTGTAATTGAGACACGGACTGCAGAAGTTGGTTATAACAGGTGTTTACTGAGTGGAGACAAAACTGGAACTACTATACAAAGTTACTGCACAGGCTTATATACAGGGGTGGTCACTACTGGTACTGCAGTATACAGGGGCTGCAGAATATAGTTCCTTCTTCAAAGTACATACACTACAATTCCTCCCCTTTTAGCTAAACAGTACATAACATTCGATTAATAATTAAATAACATATTTGCAATTACAGTTGCTATATACATTAGCTGAAGTTAAGCAATTATAAATTCAGTCTTTGAGGAGGCTTCCTGATTCTGTCTGGATAACGCCTCTTTGGGGTATCAGGTTCTTCTGGCAAAGTTGATTCGGGATCAACGTCGTTGTTTGGTTCGTCTGCTTCCAATATCACCAATTCTGAGGTAGATGCAATTGGTACTTCGGTTTCATCACCAGGTGTATCGGATCGTGGTGTGGATTTGACGTTTTCCAGTGACTCTAGAATCTGGTCAGCATGGCGCCTTACAATGCTCTCTCCAACGTCCACGGTATACATTAGGGGTCCTTGCCGTGTGCAGATCATTCCTGGCTGCCATTTCTCTGTGCGGTAGTCCCGGGCCAAAACTGGTTGACCTATCTTAAAACTCCTGGTCGGCCTTTCATTCATATTCTGAAACTGTCTGTTCTCCACATCTCTTCTGATATTTGGCTTAACCAAATCCAAACGGCATCTTAGTCTTCGATTGAAGAACATCATGGCTGGAGTTTGGTTGGTAACCGCATGTGTCGCATTCCGGTAGGCAAACAAGAAGTTATCCACCTTGTGTTGTAGGGGTATGTCTTCATTACACATTGCCTTGATAGCCTTCTTGAATGTTTGAATGAACCTCTCAGCCAATCCATTGGTGGCTGGATGATATGGGGCGGATGTGTAATGCTTAACACCATTGTTCTTTAAGAACCTCCGGAACTCTTCAGACACAAACTGTGGTCAATTGTCGGAGCAAATCTGTTCAGGCAGCCCATTTCTGGTGAATATGGTTCGTAAGACTATGATAGTTTTTTCTGTGGTGGTTGAGGACATTATAATTACCTCTGGCCACTTTGAATGTGCATCCACTGCAATTACAAACATCGAGTCCATAAATGGACCAGCAAAATCAATGTGCACCCTTTGCCATGGAGATGAGGGCCACTCACATGGATGTAGAGGGGCTTGTGGTGAGGCGTTTTGGACCTTCTGGCATCCTGTACAGCTCTTGGTCATCTCTTCGATTTCTCTATCGATTCCCGGCCACCACACAAACGCTCTGGCTAAGTTCTTCATTTTTACCCCTCCCAGATGACCCTCATGAAGCTCATTGAGCACTCTATCCTTCAATTTGGGTGGAATTACTACTCTGGATCCACACATCAAGGTTCCTCGGCACACTGACAGCTGTTCTCTTCTCGGCGAGAATTCTGGCAACAGTGGTTCGCCATGTGCTGGCCATCCCTTCACCATTAAATCATAGACCCTGGAGAGTGTCGGGTCATTTCGTGTTTCCTTTTCTATGTTTGCATTCGTCACAGGTAGACATTCGACTATGGTCGAGTGGAATATCTCCACAGGATCCACTGCAGGTGCTTCTTCCACCGTCGGCAACGGTAGGCGCGACAATCCATCAGCATTCCCATACTGTTTAGTTCCTTTGTACTCGATGTCATATTGGTGTGCCCCTAGGAAAAGGGACCACCTCTGTAGCCGTTGTGCTGTCATTATCGGGATGCCCTTCTGAGGGTTGAAAATGGAGACAAGAGGTTGATGATCAGTTAGTAGAGTAAATTTCTGACCGTGCAGGTAGTGATTGAACTTCTTCACCCCCCACACCAGGCTGAGGGCCTCTCTGTCAATCTGGGCGTAGTTACGCTCGGCTGAAGTTAACGAGCGTGACGCAAAAGCTATCGGCCTCTCTGAACCATCAAGGAATTTATGTGACAGTACCGCTCCAATGCCGTAGGGAGACGCATCACACGCCAGCCTTATCGGTAGTGATGGGTTGTAGTGAGCCAATACTTCTCTTGAAGTGATTAGGTCTTTACTCTTCTGAAAGGCCCGCTTACATTCATCGCTCCATTTCCATGCTACTCCAGTTTGTAGTAGGGCGATCAGTGGGTGCAGAATTGTGGACAAATTCGGCAAAAACTTATGGTAGTAATTCACCAATCCGAGGAATGACCTCAGTTACGACACATTTTCAGGCGCTGGAGCCTCAACTACCGCTTCAATTTTGTCAGGGGACTTATGTAACGCCTCTTCATCAATCACTTGGCCACAATACGATATCTGTTTCTTAAAAAACTCGCACTTGGGGCGATTGGCTCGTAGCCCATGTTCTCTTAGTCTAGTGAGCACCTGCTCTAGGTTGGCAAGGTGTTCACTGTAATTTTCACCTGTTACTAGGATGTCGTCCAAGTAACACTGAGTCCCCGGAATCCCTTGCAGGACTTGTTCCATCGCTCTTTGCCATATCACCGGAGCTGATGCTACTCCGAATACCAGTCGATTATACTGGTAAAGACTTTTGTGAGTGTTTATTGTGAGATACTTCCTAGAGGATTCTTCAACCTCCATCTGCAAATATGCTTGTGCTAGGTCAATTTTTGTAAAAAGCTTCCCTCCAGATAGTGAGGCAAAAATATCTTCTATCCTCGGGAGAGGATACTGTACTGTGTGAAGGACTGGGTTCACCGTCACCTTGAAGTCCCCACAGATGCGAACCTTCCTTGGCTCCTCAGACTTATTGTTTAACATTTTCTTCATGACAGGAATGATGGGTGTCGCCCATTTGCTCCAGTCTACCTTAGATAACATGCCTGCATTCTCCAGATTCTCCAGCTCTGCCTCGACGGCTGGGCGAATTGCATACGGTACCGGTCTTGCTTTGAAAAACTTGGGAATTGCATTCTCTTCTATTTTTATCGAGGCGGTTACGCCTTTAAGAGTTCCCAGTTCTTGTTGAAATACCTCTTTAGCGTTAGCTAAGATTGTTGACAATCGTCCAGGTGTGACGTCGTCATCCTTTTTACCAGCCACAGTCAGTGCCTGAATGGAGTGCCAGTCTAAACTTATCTTTCTGATCCATTCACGTCCCAATAACGGTGGTCCACCATCTTGCAGTATGTACAGATACAATTTCTGTATTTCCTTGCCGTTGTATTCGACAGGCACCCTTAGTTTCCCTCTGGGGTATACTTTCTGCCCCGTATACGTCTTCAAGACAATGGATGTGTCTTTGAAGAGTATGTGTGAGAATAGCCGCTCGTAGTCTCGTCGATTCATGACGGTCAGGGCTGATCCTGTATCCAATTCCATTTTGACTTGGGACCCTGCTATCGTGAGGGTGACCCAAATGGTTCGGTGATCCTCTTTTGCGATTACGTTGTGAAGTTTGAGACAGCTTAATCTCTTGTTCCCGGATTCACTATCACTCTTCTGGTCTTCGGAACTACTGTCCGTCATCTTTTGTACTTTCCTGTGCTGTTCCTTAGTAGCCTTTTTGTTGTCATTAGTCTTCTTCCCGGACCTGCAAACTCGTGCAATGTGTCCCATCTTTCCGCATTGCCTGCATATTTTGTCCTTGGACCAGCAGTCCTTCTGGTCATGGGTTGTTCTGCCGCAGCGATAACATTTTTCAAATCCCCGTGTCATTTCATGCGTGCCGTAATCCTGTGGCTTTTGCTGTATTTCCGCAGCTCCCCTTGCTGCTGCTTCTTACGATACTGCCACGCTGAAAGCCTTATCTAGCGTCAGCTCTTTCTCTGAGAGTAACCTCTCCTGGGTTCCTTCACTCAGGAGTCCACAGAGAAATTTTTCCCATAGGGTATCTGCCAGTCCTGCTCCGAACTGGCAGTGCTTTGATAGCTTGCATAGTTCCGTAAGGTAATCAGCATTGCTCTCATCTTTATGCTGATTTCTCTTGTGGAATTTAAATCTTTCTGCTATCAGCAGCGGTGTAGGATTTAGGTGTTCCTGTAGGATATCAACAATTTCGTTAAAACTCTTCGCCATCGGTTTGGCTGGAGTGATCAGTTTCCGCAATAGGCCGTACGTTCTTGCGCCCATTAAGTTTAGTAGTACCGATGCCTTTTTCTCATCGGCTACTTCATTTGCCTTGCAATATACTTCGACTCTTTCCACATACGTGGTCCAGTCTTCTATTGCATTATCGAAGGCAGTGATACTGCCAGTCTTCGGCATCTTGGAGATCTAAGATGGCACCTCCCGCGCTTTGCCTTCTTCCCCGATTGAACAAAATGGTGCCTCCCGCGCTTTGCCTTCTTCCCCGCTGGATTAAGATGGCGCCTCCCGCGCTTTCTGTCTTCTCCGCTGCTGCTAGCGCTGTTGCTGGCGTTTTTATGCCTTGATGGCGACGCCCTATGGTCTTCGCGCACTTCCCTCCCGCGCTGCTGCTAACGCCGCTCTCCGCGGTCCCCGTGGCAAACTGCAGCTCCTCACGGCTTTCTGCGCTTCTAATTTCTTTTATTTTAATTACTGTTCCCGTCGTCAGAGCAAACCCTATGGGTCACTTTCCTCCCTCTTCTCGGGTCTGTACGCTGCCCGGCTTCGTAGCACCGGCCGCGCCCTGTGTGCTCCACCCTCTCTCTCTCTCTCTCTCCTCTTCCCGACAACGTTGCTCGGCCCCGTTGAAAAGCCACCCGATCGAGCTCTAGCCCGCCGCAGCCCAGGAAGAATCAGTGTACTACCTGCCACCAGCCCGATTAGCTGGAACACCATAGACAGGATAACCAAGCCCCGCTCTCGACAGCCTCTCCTGCAAATCTTCAAATTCGATGAATCAGAGGCGGTTGCCCACGGTCGCCACCCGTTTCTTCTGTTTGTTTTTTTTTTCCTCCTTCCGGCCTCGACCTCTAACAACTCCGCTTCAGGGATGGATCCCCATGAGGTGGTGCAGAACTGTAGGTAAGTTCGGATCTGTTCGTCGCCAGTGTTACGTCCGTGTGTAATTGAGACACGGACTGCAGGAGTTGGTTATAATAGGTGTTTACTGAGTGGAGACAAAACTGGAACAACTATACAAAGTTACTACACAGGCTTATATACAGGGGTGGTCACTACTGGTACTGCAGTATACAGGGGCTGCAGAATATAGTTCCTTCTTCAAAGTACATACACTACAGAGCTCCCACGTGCCGGTTGAGCTGAAGAGCGCCGAGTATGTCTTCATCCGTCATGACGCTCACCGGGACCCGCTCAAGCCTTCTTACACTGGTCCCTTCTGTGTCATCGAACCAGAAGACAAGTCCTTTGCAGTCGACGTCGGAGGGAAGCCGGATCACATTTCGGTGGACCGCTTGAAGCCGGCTCATCTAGACTTGGATAGCCCAGTCGTCACCGCTCAGCCACCGAAACGTGGCCGTCCGCCCGCAGCCGCCGTGCCGGTTCAACCACAGCCGCCCACCAGTTAGACAACACCCGCCGCACCAGCTCAGCCACAGTCGCCTGCCAGCTCGACCACCGGTCATCAACTTCCTCTGCCAAGTTATTGAAGTCGATCAGACAGACTTGTCAGACCTCCTCCTCGTCTCACTTTTTCTGTTAAAGACAATTCTGGGGGGGTGCATGTGGCGGAGCCACCAAAGGACTCAGTGCGGTTGTACATAATTCCTTTAACAGCAATGTAGTTACAGCCTGTGTCTGTTGTAGTGTATGTACCTTTAAGAGGAACTATGTTTTTGAAGCCCCTGTATACTGTAGTACCAGTAGTGATCACTCGGGTATATAAGCCTGTGTAGCGTCTTATGTTGTTAGTTCACCTCCAGACTTTGTCCAGTAAACACTTGTTAAATCAACTCCTGCATTCCGTGTCTCCATTAACACACGGATCTAACAGTGGCGACGAGTTAGAAACGAACTTACCTGCAATTCGGCAGCACCTCAAGGGGATCGATTCCTCAGACGAAGGTCGAAGCCAGAAGCAAGGAAAAAATAAATAAATAAATAACTCGAAAACGAGGGCCAGGCTTGGTCTCCAGTCTGTGGTTTCCCCAGCTAAACGGGCTGGTGGCAGGTAGTGCACTGATCCTTCCTGGGCTGCGGCGGGCTAGAGCTCGATCGGGTGGCTCTACAACGGGGCCGGGCAGCGAGTCGGGAAGCAGAATCAAAGAGAGAGAGAGAGAGTGGAGCACTCAGGGCGCGGCCGGGGCTGCAAAGCAGGTCGGCGTTCGGACCAAGCAGAGGGAGGGGAAAGTCCCAGAGGGTCCGCTCCACGATGGGAACGGTTCTCCAAGTAACGGAGAAACTATTGAAGTGATATATAAAAAAAAATAGAAATACCGCGAAAAGCTGCAGGTCGCAACAGGAACCGCGGAGAACAGCGTTGGCAGCAGCGGCAGCGGCGGGAAAGCGCGGGAGGCGCCATCTTAACTCGGCGGGGAAGAAAGAAAAGCGCAGGAAGAGCCATTTTAGATTTTCAAGATGCCGAAGACTGGCAATATTACTGCTTTCGATAGTGATATAGAAGATTGGACCACATATGTGGAAAGAGTGGAGGTATATTGCAAGGCGAATGAAGTAGCGGATGATAAAAAGGCATCGGTACTTCTAAATCTGATGGGCGCAAGGACATACGGGCTGTTACGAAACTTGATCACTCCAGCCAAACCGATGGACAAGAATTTTAAGGAGATTGTTGATACCTTACAGGAGCACTTAAACCCAACACCGCTGCTGATAGCGGAACGATTCAAATTCTTCAGGAGGAATCAGCACAAGAATGAAAGTAACGCTGATTACCTCACTGAATTACGAAAGCTGTCAAAGCACTGCCAATTCGGGGCAGGACTGGCAGATTCTCTATGAGACAAATTCATCTGTGGTCTCCTAAGCGAAGGAACACAGAAAAGACTACTTTCTGAGAAAGATTTGACACTGGACAAGGCTTTCAGTGTGGCTGTATTATACAAAGCAGCAGCAAGAGGAGCTGCAGAGATACAGCAAAAGCCACAGGACTTCGGCACCCATGAAATGACACGGGGTTTCGAGAGATGTTATTGCTGTGGCAGATCCACCCATGACCAGAAGGACTGCTGGTTCAAGGACAAATAATGCAGGCAATGCGGAAAGATGGGACACATTGCACATGTATGCAGATCTGGAAAGAAATCCGCTGGCAGTAAAAAGGTCAATAAGGAAAAGTACAGAAAGGTACAAATGATGACGGACAGTAGCTCCGAAGACCAGAAGAGCGATAGCAACTCAGGAAACAAGAGACTAAGCTGTCTCAAATTACATAATGTAATTGCCAAAGAAGATTACCAGACCATTTGGGTTACCCTCACGATAGCGGGGTCCCCAGTCAAAATGGAGCTAGATACAGGATCAGCTCTGACCGTCATGAGTCGACGGGATTACGAGCGGCTATTTCCGCATATACCTTTGAAAGACACATCCATTGTCTTGAAGACATATACGGGGCAGAAAGTATACCCCAGAGGGAAAATAAGGGTGCCTGTTGTATACAACGGCAAGGAAACACAGAAGTTGTATTTATACGTTCTGCAAGATGGTGGTCCACCGTTGTTGGGACGTGAATGGATCAGAAAGATACGTTTAGACTGGCACTCCATTCAGGCACTGATGGTGACCAGTAAGAAAAAAAATGATGATGACGTCATACCTGGACGATTAAAAGAAATCTTGGCTTACGCCAAAGAAGTGTTTCAACAGGAACTAGGAACCCTGAAAGGCACCACCGCCTCAATAAAAGTGAGTGATGCGGCAATTCCCAAGTTTTTTAAGGCAAGGCCGGTGCCATATGCAATTCGTCCAGCCGTCGAGGCAGAGCTGGAGAATTTGGAAAAAGCAGGCTTGTTATCCAAGGTAGATTGGAGCGAGTGGGCAACACCCATCGTCCCGGTCATGAAGAAAACGTTGAATAATGATAAATCTGAAGAACAGAGAAAAGTTCGCATCTGTGGGGACTTCAAGGTGACTGTAAACCCGGTTCTTCACATGGTACAGTATGCTCTTCCGAGGATAGAAGATATATTTGCCTCACTATCCGGAGGGAAACGTTTCACCAAAATTGACTTAGCACAGGCATATCTACAGATGGAGGTTGAGGAGGCCTCTAAAATGTATCTCACGATAAACACACACAAAGTCCTGTACCAGTACAATCGACTGGTTTTCGGAGTGGCATCAGCTCTGGCTATCTGGCAAAGAGCTATGGAGCAAGTCCTGCAAGGGATTCCGGGGACTCAATGCTACCTAGACGACATCCTTGTAACAGGAAAAAACGACAACGAGCACCTTGCCAACTTGGAGCAGGTGCTCACGAGGCTGAGAGAACGGGGCCTACGAGCAAATCGCCCCAAATGCGAATTTTTCCAGAAACAAATATCATATTGTGGCCATGTCATTAACGAAGAAGGGTTGCATAAGTCACCTGAAAAAATTGAAGCAGTCGTAAAGGCCCCAGCGCCTGAAAATGTCTCACAATTAAGGTCATTCCTGGGATTAGTAAATTACTATCATAAATTTTTACCAAACTTGTCGACGGTTCTGCACCCACTTAACGCACTGCTACAAACGGGAGTAGTTTGGAAATGGAGCGAAGACTGTAAATGTGCCTTCCATAAATGCAAAGGCTTGATCATTCCAGGGAAGTGTTGGCTCATTACAACCCATCACTGCCAATCAGACTGGCGTGCGATGCATCCCCTTACGGCGTGGGAGCGGTATTATCGCATAGATTCCCTGATGGCTCGGAGCGGCCGATAGCTTTTGCGTCACGCTCATTGAACTTAGCTGAGCGTAACTATGCCCAGATTGACAGGGAGGCACTCAGCCTGGTGTGGGGGGTGAAGAAATTCAACCATTACCTACACGGATAAAAGTTTACCTTGTTGACTGACCATCAACCCCTCGTCTCCATATTCAACCCTAAAAAGGGCGTTCCCATTATGACAGCGCAAAGGCTACAGAAGCGGTCCCTTTTCCTAGGGGCACACCAATATGACATAGAGTACAAAGGAACATAACAGCATGGGAATGCTGACGGGTTATCACGCCTACCGTTGCCAACGGTGGAAGAGGCGCCTACAGTGGACCCAGTGGAGATATTCCACTCGACCATAGTGGAATGTCTACCGGTGACAAATTCTACCATTGAAAAGGAAATGAGAAATGACCCGACTCTCTCACGAGTCTACGATTTAACGGTGAAGGGATGGCCAGCACATGGCGAACCACTGTTGCCAGCATGCTCGCAAAGAAGAGAACAGCTGTCAGTGTGCCGAGGAACCTTGATGTGTGGATCCAGAGTGGTGATTCCACCGAAACTCCAGGATAGAGTGCTAAAGGAGCTTCACGAGGGGCATCTGGCTGGAGTGAAAATGAAGAACTTAGCCAGAGCGTTTGTGTGGTGGCCAGGTATCGATGGAGACATCGAAGAAATGACCAAGAGCTGTCTAGGATGCCAGAAGGCCCAAAACGCCCCACCACAAGCCCCTCTACATACATGGGAGTGGCCCTCATCTCCATGGCAAAGGGTACATATCGACTTTGCTGGTCCATTTATGGACTCAATGTTCTTAATCGCGGTGGGTGCACACTCCAAGTGGCCGGAGGTAATAAAGATGTCCTCCACCACCACGGAAAAAACCATCACAGTATTAAGGACCATATTTGCCAGGAATGGGCTGCCTGAACAGATCTGTTCTGATAATGGACCGCAATTTGTATCCGAAGAATTCAGGAAGTTCTTAAAAAACAATGGGGTTAAGCACTACACGTCCGCCCCATACCATCCCGCCACCAATGGATTGGCTGAAAGGTTTGTCCAGACCTTCAAGAAGGCCATAAGGCCATGGGTAATGAAGACATAAATCTACAACATAAGGTAGATAACTTCTTGTTTGCGTACAGGAATGCAACACATGTGGTTACAAACCAAACTCCCGCCATGATGTTTTTCAATAGAAGACTAAGATGCCGGCTGGATTTGGTCAAGCCAAACGTCAGAAGGGACGTAGAGAACCGACAATTTCAAAGCATGAATGAAAGGCCAACTAGAACCTTCCAGATAGGTCAACCAGTTTTGGCCCGGGACTACCGTACCGAGAAATGGCAGCCTGGAACTATTTGCACACGACTAGGACCACTGATGTATACCGTGGACATTGGAGAAAGCATAATAAGGCGCCATGCTGACCAGATCATAGAGTCATCCGAAAAAGGACAACCTACACCACAACTCTATACGCCTCGTGATGAAGCAGAGATACCCATAGTATCTACCTCCGATCCGGTGATACTGGAAGCAGATAAACCCGACACTAGCATTGAAGCTGAATCGACCTTGCCAAAAGAACCTACTACACCACCGAGGCGTTACCCGGACCGAGTCAGGAAGCCTCCAGAGAGACTGAATTTGTAATTGATTAACTTCAGCAAATGTGTATATTATTGTTCTTGTAAAAATGTTATTTAATGATTACTTAAAATGTTATGTACTATTTATCTAAAAGGGGAGGAATTGTAGTGTATGTACCTTTAAGAGGAACTATGGCCTCGAAATTCAGTTGCATGCGCCAGCCGTTAGCGCCTTAGGAGGAGTAGATCTCGAGCGCTAGGCACTTAGCGGCCGGGCGCAGCGCAATCTGCGCCTACGCCCAACTTCAGTAGACATTTAGCGCCGGCGCAAAGTGTTTGCGCGCGCTCAGCTGCGCGCGCAAATTATGACGTCATTTTCTCGTGCAACGCCCTTTGTGCGCCCCAATCCGGAACTTCAGTCGCGCCCACCCAATGTGGGCGTGGCGGTCCTAAGAACTGTGAAATGGAATGCAGCAGAGGCCATGCGGGCCGCGGGGAGCGCAAATTAAAGGGCACTTACCCTGAACTGTAAAGGCCAGCCATTTTGCAGCAATCACTCTTGTGCAACGGATTTATGGACAGAGACCAAGGAAGAGAGCTTACTGCTTTGGCCCAACATAGGAGAGGTATTTTTGGCTTCAGGCCAGAGCTTGGTAATTCGCCTTCATTGTGAGGTCATTGTTTGCCAGTATATTATGGGGGCTGCATGGGGTGCCAACCCTCAGTTTCAGCATTATGTGCGAAGGGCTCGCAGACGCTGTGTGAGAGGGGCAGCCCTGGCTAGACGCAGAGGGGGCAACAGGCGTCGGCAACGTAGGCCTTACCCACTCAGGGAATACCACCAGCAGGTGTCCTATCTCACCATGACTGCCGCGCAGTGTGTTAGGAGGCTGCGCTTCAGAAGGGAGGTGGTTGCAGAGATCTGCCAGCTGCTTCACAGAGATCTGCGTCCACAGCTGAAGTGCAGGACGTCTCTGTCGGTGGAAATGAAGGTCACGGTGGCTCTGAACTTCTATGCAAGCGGCTCCTTCCAAGCCGCTGCTGGGGACATTGCTAACATATCCCAGTTCGCCGTGCATTGCTGCATCCGCCAGGTGACCAATGCCCTTTTCAGAAGGAGACACCAATTCATCTCCTTCCCCATGACCCTGGAGAGGCAGCAGCAGCGTGCAGTCGGATTTGCAAGGATCGCGGACTTCCCCATGGTGCAGGGCGCCATTGACTGCACGCATGTGGCTTTGCGGGCACCTATCGACAATGCTGAGGATTACCGCAACCGGAAGGGCTACCATTCCCTCAATGTACAGCTGGTGTGTGACCACAGGCAGCGCATCCTAGCTGTCAATGCCCGCTTTCCAGGCAGCAGCCACGATGCATTTATCCTGCGACAGACTACTGTGGCTGACATGTTCCAGGCACAGCCTCCCCCAAGAGGATGGCTTATCGGGGACAAAGGCTATCCTTTGTGTACCTGGCTCATGACCCCGCTCCGCGCGCCCAGGACCCCTGCTGAGGAGGCATACAACGAAAGCCATCAAGCCACTAGGAACATCATAGAACAAACGATTGGCATCCTCAAGCAACGGTTCCGCTGCCTGGATCATTCCTGCGGATCTCTGCAGTATTCACCGGAGAGAGTCTCCCAGGTCATGGTTGTTTGCTACATGCTGCACAACCTGGCTATCCGCAGGACTCAGGCACTGCCACCTCACGCTGGAGCACCACCTCAGGAGGAGGAGCAGGAGGAGCATGAGGAGGAAGAGAAGGAGGAGGAGGAGTACCAGCCCAGGAGGGAGGCACAAGGTCCAAGGGCCGCCCGTCGGCGGCTTATTGAACGTCACTTCTAGGGCCCCTGTCAGGGAATGGCTTGTGGCAATGAAGGGACCTGAATGCAGCCGCTCCGCAAGCCCTCAGCCGGTTAAGGCAACAACCACTTCAAACATCAAACATGGACAAGCTGAATAAATAAAATGCTTTATTGAACAAACTCAGGCCCCTTCCCACATGAAACCCAAAAACAGACAACACCCCCAAAAAACACATGACTCACTCCCACAACCTGGGGAGGAATAACAAAACATTTCCACAAAAATGGCCTTCATCCTCGGCCTTACCAAAACAACCATCCCCATAAACAAAACAACCATCCCCATATAAAAACAACCATCCCCATATAAAAACAACCATCCCCATATAAAAACACATTTGCCCACACCCTCTACTTTGTGGCCCGTGAGGGCGATTCCTTGTCCAGCCTTTTGCGGCCCCTGGCCGCCCTGTTGCTCCTCCTCAAAGTGTGCCCAGTGGCTGCTGCAAGGCTGGGGGAAGGCTCCTGAGGGGCACATGGCGTGATGACAGATGCACTTGGGGGTCGGCCTAGACGAGCTCTGGCCCTCGAGGGGCCGGCTGGTGACTGCTGCAGCTGTGGCTGGGCAGCATCAGTCTCTCCAGCAGCTCGTCGCAGCTCCACTGGGGGAGTGGCAGTGGCGGCTGCAGGAATGGGGGCAAGCTGGCTGATGGCAGGCGCTCGCTGCTCGCCTGAGACACTGGCACTTGCCCGGGCCAGCACTGCAGCATGCGCAGCAATCTGCTGAAGGACAGACCGCTGTGCTGCTGCAGCGTGGCGGGTGCCCTGGCGATGCCTGGCTGACACAGCGAGTGTGGCAGCAGTGAGTGCCCGTACTGCCCTGGTCTGTGCCCGCATCAGACCAGCCAGTGACTGCACGGCACCACTGATCACCTGGCCACTCGCTGCGTGAGCTGCCCCGAATTCCGCCCAACTCGCTGCCTGTGCTGCCCCGAATTCGGCCCGACTCGCGGCCTGTGCTGCTTCGAATTGCTCGAAACTCCTGGCCTGTGAGGCCCCGAAATCGGCCACACTATGAGCCAGGGACTCAATGGCCTCAGGCAACCGTGCCACAACCCCCATGAACTCGGTGTGCCGGCGATCTGAGTCCACGGACATTTGATCGAGGAGGCGCACCTCCTTGGCGAGGACCGTCTCCGGACTGGAGGCCGGACTCTCCCTCTGGGGAGAAGGCCGCCGAGCTGCCTGACCCTTCCCGCGTTGCTGGATGCCACTGGGCCCAGCAACTACACTCCCCTGCGACCCTTCCCCCCTCTGGGAAGAAGGCCGCCGAGCTGCCCGACCCTTCCCGCGTTGCTGCACGCCACTGGGCACAGGAGCTACACTCCCCTCCGACACTTCCCCCTGGCTCTCCTCCAGGGAAGACGTGTCCCCTCCATTGGCGTCCCCTGGCGCGGCTGAGGGTTCCCCTGATGGGCCGCCTTCCTCTTCCTCTTCCTCCTCCTCCTCCTCCTCTTCCGAGGGGCTGTCACTGGCAGCTTCAGGGACCTCCTCCTTGTTAAGTCTGTGAATTATTTAGTTAATTAAGACACAGACTAATGAGTAACAATAAAAACAGGTCTTTACTGGTTGGAGGTAGGGACTATACTGAATACAAGATTACTGCACAGTGCTTATATACCGGTGTGTTCACCCCCGGTATTACGTCTACAGCAGCCTGAGAAAGTAGTACATCTCTTAAGGTGGAACAGGCTTAAGCTCTCTTAAGGTGGAACAGGTTACATACACAACACTCCTCCCTTCTTAGCTTTATAGTCATCCCCCCATTTAACATAACGTAATAACATATATACATATATAACTTCATGTTTAACGTAACATATCACAGATTCAGTCTCTGCGGAAAACAGTTCACAGATTCAATCTCTGTGGTGTAGTCGGTTCACGTTACTCATTCAATAGTCCTTTCATGGATTTAACAGCTTGAACTTCCGAACTGATTTGGCTCCGTTCGGAGGGACCACGTGTGTGATCTGGGAGAGGTGATAATGGTTCAGATGGGTCATCATCTGTTTTTACTTTTCCTTTTCTGCTTCTTGGAGACTCTCTGGGCTCCATTGTCAGCTGCCACAGCTGCCAGCTGCATGCGCAGTTCCTCCTTCTCTTCCTCCTGTTTCCGTCGTAGAGCCAGCTTCTCCCGATGTTCCGTAGACTTTTGGTGCTCCTCCATGATTTCTGCACTTTGGGAGTTGAAGTTACAAGCTGGGCAGGACAGGACATCGTAATATTCGGTGTCGTCCACCAGGTCATGGTAATATTCGGTGTCGTCCTGAGCTAGACCAGTGAGAGGGTCGTCTATTTCCTCCATAACCAGCTGGACGTTAGCCAGCTCTTGTTCCAAATCCAGACATCTTTCCTGAAGAGACTTCTTCATGTGTACCTCTGCATCCAGCTTTTTCTGGGCTTTCAGCAAGTCGTTTACTAGTGACCTCATTTGTGATTTTAATACTTCAACTTCCTTTGGAGATTGATTGATCGGACTATGCAATCCCTCTACCGGAGCAGCTGTTTCAGCGGTCTGTTGTTCTACATTGACGTGAGTCAGCGTACTTTTGGCATCCAATGGCTGCTCTGTTGCAGTCGTTTCAGTCTGTGTCGTCACATCAGCCATCTCAATGACTTTTGAGAGCTCCGAACCCTTTTCCTTTGAAGATCGCAGCTCGTGTTCAAGTTTTTCCCATTTCAGAGTCTTGTCCCTCAGCATATGAAGGAGTTGGCTGACCGTTAACTCTTCTGACACCAGATTATGGCACGCACCTTCAGAACCTGAATCAGCTTTGATTCGTTCGGCCTCCTCGCGCAGATGGTTGGTGTGCTCCTGCTCCATTTTCTCCATCAGTTGCTTCTGTTGCCTTTCCAGATTCTCCCACTCTGTAACAAAGAACTTTTTTATTTCATTCATCTCTTGCTCAAAACGGCGAATCATTTGTTCTAATTGCTGTTGTAGTTTGAAATGGAGTTGAGTTCGAGCCCAGTGTCCCTCAAAAATGTGCATATCAGTAGACTTGACAGACTCAGAATTCTCTGTTAAACTATGTTGTTGTTGCTCAGTGGAATTCTGTGCTGAAACTTTGTCTTTTGCACATGGGTTGGTCTTACCATCATCAGTTCTAGAGTCTGGGCTGATTATCTGCACCGAGTTCTCACTCTTTATGGCTTTTAGCGAATGCCAGTCCATATTTATGTTTCTAAACCACTCCCGGCCTAGTAGTGGTGGACCTCCCTCCGGTAGCACATATAAGTCCATTATATGACTTCCTTCGCCCTTGTTGGCCACTGCAACCTTTATTGTCCCGATGGGGTACACTCTCTGCCCCGTGTAGGTTGTCAATATAATCTCCATATCCTGTAGGGGAATATGTTGGAATAACCTTCTGTAATCTTTCTTATTCATGACCGACAATGCCGATCCAGTGTCCAATTCCATTTTTACTTGGACTCCTTCTATCTGAAGAGTAACCCAAATTGTCTGGAGGTCTGCACCCTTACCAACGTTGAGTACCCTTAAGCTAGCCAGTTCAATACTGCTTAAGCCAGCCAGTTCATTACTGCTCGCGTCTGAATCGGACTCCTGTTCGGCCACCTTGTGTACCTTTGCGTATTTCCCTTGTGGTGACTTCTTGTTGCTGGTCTTCTTCCCTGACCTGCATACTCTAGCTATATGTCCAAGCCTACCACATGTTCTGCATTCTTGGTTTTTAAACCAACACTGGTTCTGATCATGCGTTGTCTTTCCACAACGATAACATTTAACAGAACTCACACCCAATTTGTGTGCACTGAGCTCCGGTGACCGTAGCTGCATTACTGCCGTGCCTCTCGCTGCGGCTTCGTGTGCTGCTGCCATAGTGACCGCCTTCTCAAGCGTCAGCTCATTCTCCTCGAGCAGTCGCTTTTGTGTATCTTGTTTAAATAAACCACACACAAATTTGTCTCGTAGTGCATCTGTCAGTCCCGTTCCAAACTGACAATATTTCGCTAATTTACGCAATTCCAGCAAATATTCAGCATTGCTTTCATTCTGTAGTTGCCTTCTGTCATAAAATTTAAATCGTTCCGCTAGCATCAGCGGCGTGGGGTTTAGATGATCTTTCAGGACAGTAACAATCTCATCGAACGTCTTATCCGCCGGTTCATCTGGTGATAACAGGTGTTTCAATTGCCCGTATGTCTTCGCACCCATTAAATTTAATAATGTTAGTGCTTTATCTTGCTCACGAATTTTATTGGCCTTACAATAATTTTTTACTCGTTCTACATATATGGCCCAATCCTCGATGTCACTATCAAAGGTGCCAATATTCCCGTGTTTAGGCATTGTTACAATTTTGTTGGAATTTTATGTTACACAAGATGGCAGCTTCCCGCTCTTTGTCGTCGTCCTCCGCTCCCAAGATGGCGGTTTTCCCGCATTTGGCGGTCTTCACCCGTGCCCCGACGCTGTCTGTAAGCCCGAGTGCGGCCCTTATCTTTTATGCGATCGCTGATCGTGAAGCGGCTCCCGACCGAAGCGGCTCTCGGCCCTTATCTGGAGTGCGATCGCTGGCTTGAAACGCCTCCCGCTCGAAGCGGCTCTCGTGCCCTTATCGCAGATGCGATCGATTTGAAAGCGGCCCGGCCCTTATCTGCCGATCGCTATCGCCCTGTACCTCTGTCTTCCCCAGCCCTGTCTTCTACTCCGGTTCACAAGCTGATGGAGGCTTCAGGGTCCTAATGCCTGTCGCTTCCAGTGGGGTGGTGAGGTTTGAAACCTCTCTTCAACCGCCATGGAATAACTGCCGCAGGGTAAGAACCTGACTCGTCGCCAGTGTTAAGTCTGTGAATTATTTAGTTAATTAAGACATAGACTAATGAGTAACAATAAAAACAGGTCTTTACTGGTTGGAGGTAGGGACTATACTGAATACAAGATTACTGCACAGTGCTTATATACCGGTGTGTTCACCCCCGGTATTACGTCTACAGCAGCCTGAGAAAGTAGTACATCTCTTAAGGTGGAACAGGCTTAAGCTCTCTTAAGGTGGAACAGGTTACATACACAACACTCCTCACCATCTGAAAGCAGGAAGGCACAAGAGTAGCTTTAGAGTGAGGAGAGGGCGTCAGCGAGGGAGGCATGAGTGGTGGCATTCAGCGCATTGGTCGGACAGTGGCAAAGGATGTAGATCTGAAGCGCAAGTGGGACGGGAGAGGTCCAAAAGGTGATGTCCTTACCATTGATGCCCAGAACAGGGTCGGCATCTCCAGATGCAACGGGGCCAATCACCCGGGCACCCATGAGGCTACCCACGCGCTCTTCCAGGGCACTGAGCTGCTGGATCTGGGGACGGCCTCCCCCGGTCACAGTCCGGCTCTTCTGATTGTGTGCCAGCTTGGCCTGCAAGAGAAAGGACGGCCTCTAAGTACAGTGTGGTGCCGTGATCTTGTGTGCACTGCCTCCCATGGTCGAATAGCTTGGCCAGTGTGGTGCCCTGATCTTGTGTGCACTCTCTCCCATGGTCGAATAGCTTGGCCAGTGTGGTGCCCTGATCTTGTGTGCACTGCCTCCCATGGTTGAATAGCTTGGCCAGTGTGGTGCCCTGATCTTGTGTGCACTGCCTCCCATGGTCGAATAGCTTGGCCAGTGTGTAAAGTGCAGAATGTGCAATTGATGTTCATGCCAGTCCCATAGCTGCTGGATGAGGGCTGGCCATTAGGGCTTTTAGGTCCCTTTGCCCATAATGTGAGGTGCATATGCAAGGATGAGGAGGACACTGGAAAGGGGACTCACCCTGACAATCATTGTGAGGTCATTGAACTTTTTCCGGCATTGGACAGCGTTCCTGGGGACCTCGCTGTTGGATGTGACCCTGTGGGCGACCTCCCTCCAGGCTTTCCTGTCGACGCTGGTGGCAGGCTTCTTGCCACTGTCCGGGAACAAGAGTTTGCGTCTCCTCTCCAAAGCCCCAACCAGCACCTTTAAATCATGGCCAGAGAAGCGCTGCGCTCGTTCACGGGCCCTCTGCATCCTTCCTGGCGCTATTTCTCTCCAGCAGCAATGTTGAGGCCTAGCTGGAGGGCTGCAGTGTCCAGGGCGTGGCAGCAGACCTACTCGACCCTTCCCCCTTTAAGAGCTGGCCGGCGCCAGGGTGTCTGCTGTCAATCAAGAAATGACCGCACCTGCGCTGCGCCCTGCCTCGGCGGTATCACTCAGCACCGCCGGCTTAGCGCCTAAAGATAGTCGTGCATCGCCAGTTTTAGCGCTCGAGCAAACTCTTAGGGCGATGCTACTGAATATCGGCGAAGTGGCCTCGGCTTTGCGCCGGGCGCAAACTTTAGCGGCCGCCCGACTTCACCGCCCCAAAAGTGGCTATACTGAATTTCTAGGCCTATGTTTTTGAAGCCCCTGTATACTGTAGTACCAGTAGTGACCACTCAGGTATATAAGCTTGTGTAGCGTCTTGTGTTGTTAGTTCACCTCCAGACTTTGTCCAGTAAACACTTGTTAAATCAACTCCTGCATTCCGTGTCTCCATTCACACACGGATCTAACATCTGTAACTTTAATTACACTGTTTAACTGTACTATGTCTAGTTACCTTTACAGCGCGGTTTCAATGTGATGACGTCATGTCGTTCATCACGTGATCCCCCAATGGCGGGAAGAACGTGACGACATCATGACGTCAGCCTTCGGACCAGAGAGGCAGTCCTCGTGGAGCCTTCAAAGAGAGCAGACCTGTATCCGATGTATTCCAGCAGTTTCTAGTTAAAACCTGTTTTGTTCCATTAAAGTTCGTTGTTTTGATTGCCTGAGTCGAACTCAGTATTGTCGTTGGGAACCTCCATTCCTACAATAATCCATTTTAACTGTCCCCACCCGAGTAGTTAAAATGGAGGCCTTTAATGTGCTTGTACCAACTGCCTCGCTCCATATTTAAATGGAGACACTTACCCATGAGAAAGAAGAATTTGACATGAATGTGTTAAATACCTGTATGATAACACTGGTGACAGTGATTTCGAGCATGTATACACTATCCTTCTCTTTCTAGTACCCTTAGAAATGCCAACTCATTTATGACACCCCTGTAGGTTAGAGCAGTAATTTTCCATTGATCTTTTTACGCAGGCCTCTGATATAAATGCTCAGAAGAAGAGTATAGTAGGTTATAGAATCAGATCTGGCAAGATTTTAGAAATGCCCCACAGTTAGAACAAAGTTGTGAAACATTGCTATTAAAGATGTGAATAAATATCGGCTGTCTTCAAATCACAAACTGTACTCCACCCCTGCCCAAAATGCAAACAGAAAAATCGTCCTCTTCGACATGTTTGTGCTTCAGAAATATTTTAGGCCAGTTCAGCTTTCATGTTAGTTCAGAACCTTTATTGTTGGTGCAAGAGGAAAATATTTAAAAGCAAACCAATCAATGCATCTTTTTTCATTCGCTCTCAGTCACTAATGAGTAAGTCTGCACATTCTTAGTGCCAGTAGTGAAACTCACTCTCGCAGGAGTTACATGCACTGACACTATATGCTCTTTTTTCGTGAATTCTATTAATTCTAGATCACTGCTTTAAGAGAAAAATCTACAAAGAATGCCTCACAAAGGAGTAAGAAAGAGGAGTGCAAAAATGGAAATGATGTCTTAACCACTGAAAAAGGAAAAAAATGCTTTTCTGAGGTAAATGTCATTGTCTGCAGCACACCCGGTACAGAGCTGGTCACTGAGAATTCAGGCACGTGCTGCTCAGCACCTGCTGTCCATTAAAATTTGGAGTGCTGCCGATGAAAATTCCCATCTCTTCATGTTTGTCAATTTAGCTTATTAAAGACACGGGAAGATTTTAACCCACCATTTGGCGTATACGGAGTGGTGGCGGTGTTCAAATAGCAGTGCAGAACTCAGTGCTCAGTTTTCCTCAGCGCTCCCACCATCATCATCCTGACAGGGGCCTACGGTTGGTTGGCTGAAGCACCCGCCTGCTTCAGCTGGTCAGCCCTTTTAATAAGCAAATGTGGGCCCCAAGAAATTCATGGAACCCCGCTTGCCATTTTAGGAGAGTTTTTATAGACGGGACAGTGGAAGAGGTCCCAAATGGGCCCCACAAAAATAACCTGGGCTGCTGTTGTGCCAGGTTCTCCGTCTCTGATTGCAAACCCCATCCCTCCGGCTCCCCCCCGCAAGGATTTAACTTGTTATTGGTTGGGCGGTCTCCAAGTCGCCTTATGTAGTGCTGCCCTCATTTGACAAGCTGCATGGGCTCGCTGAGCCCTCGAAAGTTAACATTTCCCCCTACACAGTTTAACATTTTGCAGTGCAATATTTAATGGATTGGTTAATACGGCTTCTATTTTCAAAGACGTAATTCATTTTGTTAAAATTATACAGGTTAACAACTTTGTTAAAACAGGCAATGTAGGAATTGGACACAAACGTGTGAGCCAACGCAATACAAATATTGCCTAGTAGAATTTCCGTCCCATAGTGAGGAAGGCAATGTCGATCGAGACTACAGTGTTTCTGCAATGTAAGTGCACTGTAGAACAAAGATCTTAGCTGTGCTCACACAGGAACTCACTTATACAATGCACCTTATTGTACCACTGGCTGCTAATAGCAGAACAATGGACTGCTATGAAGCGTGTATATACATGCAGCCAAGAGAGGCGTTCTTTTGCACTCTGATGGATTCTCTGTGATCTCAAAGTTTTCCTTGACTTTGGTGTTGCTGAGTTATGATTGTTCCTGGACACTTCACTGGAGTCATCAAAATCAAGGTGACTTGCATCTCCGGAAGGAGTTCCATTTCAATGACACCAAGGGCAAGGGAATTTTTCAAACTGTATATAAATATTCATGGTAAAAAGTAAGAGTAGCTGTAAAAAAAAATGCTAAATAAGGGCTGGATATCAGGAAAGGAATGGGACCTGCATTGTGTTACCACATGCTCCTACAGGCAATCCTATAGGCAGTCGCAAAATTATTACAATAAAAGGCACATGATTTGTTTAACAATGCAGTGATGTTGGCAACCTTAACCTGCAGCTATTATAAGTTAGGATACATAAGTAATCCCAGAATAAAATCAAATGTAGATGCCTACAGTAAATCATTAATATTGATATATTTTTTTTATTTGTTTATGGGATGTGGGCGTCGCTGGCAAGGCCAGCATTTATTGCCCATCCCTAATTGCCCTTGAGAAGGTGGTGGTGCAGTCTGTGTGGTGAAGGTACTCCCACAGTGCTGTTAGGGAGGGAGTTCCAGCATGTTGACTCAGCGACGATGAAGGATCGGCGATATACTTCTAATTTAGGATGGTGTGTGACTTGGAGGGTGTAGTGTATGTACCCGTCTACCTTTAAGAGAACTATTGTATGTAGCCGTCCCCCTTTAAGAGAACTACTTTGGGTGTTGCACTACTTTGTTGGCTTCTGTATACTGTAATACCGACGGTGACCACACCGGTATATAAGTGCTGTGTCAGGATTTATTGGGCAGATTCGCCCTGACCTTCGAATAGTAAAGTCCTGTTTTAAGTTACTCTGGTAGTCTGTGTATTAATTAACTAAACAACCCACAGACTTTACAGTGGCGACGAGTCCGATCGTACCCTGCAGCAACAATACTTCCGAAGCAGTTAACGAGCGTCAAGAAGAGGCAACCGCCCTCGTCATTCTGCTGGGAGAAAACTCGAGTCTGCAGAGCTGGAAAGGAGGAAGAATTCAGAGACAAAGACTTCCATCAGCAACAGGCACTGACTGTCCCTTCTGCCATGGTGAGGAGTGAGCCGATCAGCACGAGAAGCAAGCCGGCCACGGTGACTGTGAGTAAGGGAAAAGTAAAAAGAATAACCGGAGGATAAGGGCGGTGCACTCGACCACGGTCGAGGGGGAAAGGAGCCGGACAGAAGTCGGGCCCAGAGGCGCTGAGACTGGGGCAGCGTGGAGCAAGGAAGCCGCGGTACAGACAGGCTGGGGACGCAACGGCGTCGTGAGACAGCTAGACTGCGACCGGCGAAAAAGGCCGGGCAGCGACCAAAGCCACGAAGCGCTGCGACCGGGGGCGTCGGCGCGGGAAGATATAAAAACTCAGCCGCAGCCGGGGAGGGAAGCACCGGACTGCGAGAGGGCTGGGGAGACGCGATTGGGAGCCGAGCGAGCGGGAGAGGCAGAGCCGACCAAGGGAGACTGAGCGAGAGCCAGTCCAGCGGCTGAAACTGTTCGCCGTCAACGGGGTGTACCCAGCGCCGGTAGAGCCGAGCGAGCGGGAGAGAGACAGAGCCCGAGCAAGGGGAACTGAGCGAGAGCCAGCCCAGCGGCTGAAACTGTTCGCCGTCAACGGGGTGTACCCAGCGCCGGTTGCCCTGCCGAGAAAAGGGAAAGCACTGAAGCCGACGCGCAGGCTGTGAACCTGAAAGCCAGCGGCCGTCGCCCGTGGGGAAAGTGTACCCTTCCCGCCAGGGGAAGAAACGCGGGAAGCCGCCATTAGGCGGAGAAGAAGACAGAAGCGGGGAACTGCCATTGAAGTGGGCGGGGAGAGAAGATAAGCGCGGGAAACCGCCATTTTCGCGGGAACCGCCATCTTGAAAAAAAAAAAGAAAATTTAAAGAAATAATCCGTGGTGTTGTCAGGAAGAGAGGAAGATGCCTAAGCGTGGTAACATCAACGATTTTAATTCCGAGGTAGAAGACTGGGCCACGTATGTGGAATGCATTGAGATCTATGGTAAGGCCAATAAAATAGAAGAAGATGACAAAGCTATAACCTTGCTAAACTCGATGGGTGCGAAGACATACGGGCTCTTGAAGCATCTACTAGCACCAGCTAAACCGGCGGATCAGACTTTCGATGATATTGTTGCTGTCCTGAAGGATCATTTTAACCCCGCACCACTGATGTTAGTGGAACGATCCAAATTTTACGCAAGAACGCAATGGAAAGAGGAAAGCAACGCGGAGTACCTGATTGAACTGCGTAGGCTAGCAAAACACTGTCAGTTTAGGGAAAATCTGGCAGAGGCACTCAGAGACAAATTCGTGTGCGGAATGTCAAAGGAAGAAACACAAAAACGACTACTCGAAGAGAACGACCTTACACTTGACAGGGCTGTCCTTATTGCAGCATCGCACGAAGCCGCAGCGAAGGGAACTGCGGAAATGCAGCTAAAGACAGCGGCACTCAGTGTGGATCAAATTACCTCGACAACAACAAAATGTTATCGTTGTGGGAAGACAACACACGACCAGAACCAATGCTGGTTTAAGAACCAGGAATGTAGGAAATGTGGCAAACTGGGTCACATAGCTAAGGTATGCCGGTCAGGAAAGAAGACCAACAATAATGAGTCACCACAAAAGAGGTACAGAAAGGTACATGAGGTGACTAGGAAGAGTCCGGAAGAACAGAATTCGGACTCACACTCCAACTGCAAGGAACTGGATAGTCTGAGAATTCACAATGTGAGTAATGAAGCTGACCGACAAGCTATCTGGATCACACTACAGATTGCAAAAGTCCAAGTGAAAATGGAAGTGGACACCGGATCGGCGTTGACGGTCATGAATAAGCATGATTATAAAAAGTTATTCAAGCATATTCCCCTACGGGATACGGAACTAGTATTGCAGACATACACGGGTCACAAAGTATACCCCATCGGAAAGATAGAAGTCAAGGTGAGATACAAGGACAAAGATCACCAAAGGATGGACCTGTATGTGTTGCCTGAGGGAGGTCCACCACTTCTGGGATGGGAGTGGATCAGGAAAATAAAGATAGACTGGCATTCACTAAACACCATGACGGTAGATTCCGGAAAGGAAGATGCCAAACCTGAACGGTTGTCCAGAATATTGGACGAAGCTAAAGAGGTATTCCAGCAAGGACTGGGAACACTGCGAGGAATTAAAGCAAAGGTTAAGATTGCAGAACATGCAAGCCCAAAATTTTTCAAAGCCAGATCGGTACCTTACACGATACGACCTGCTGTGGAGGCAGAACTGGAAGAACTTGAACGATCAGGGGTACTGTCAAAAGTGGACTGGAGTGAGTGGGCCACGCCCATTGTTCCCGTCATGAAGTCTTCACCAAGTAACAAGCCAGGGGGACCGGGGAAGGTCCGCATCTGCGGAGACTTCAAGATCACAGTGAATCCGGTGCTTCACACGGTACAATACCCGCTTCCGCGGATTGAAGATATCTTTTCTTCGTTGGCTGGAGGGAAACACTTCACCAAGATAGACCTGGCACAGGCATACTTACAAATGGAAGTCGAGGAAGAGTCGCGTCAGTACCTCACCATCAACACACACAGAGGCTTGTATCGTTATAATAGATTGGTTTTTGGGGTAGCTTCGGCTCCAGCAATTTGGCAGAGGGCCATGGAGCAGGTATTACAAGGAATTCCAAGCACGCAGTGTTACTTAGACGATATCCTGATTATGGGAGAAGACGAGGAAGAACACCTCACAAATTTGAAACTGGTGCTCACTAGGTTGAAGGAATATGGCCTTCGAGTTAATCGCAAGAAATGTGAGTTCTTCCAAAAACGGATCTCGTACTGCGGTCATGTCATTGACCGAGAGGGGCTGCACAAGTCACCTGACAAGATAGAAGCTGTCGTGAAGGCCCCCGCTCCGGAAAACGTATCACAGTTAAGATCATTCTTGGGGTTGATTAATTATTATCACAAGTTTCTGCCGAATCTATCCACGGTGCTGCATCCGCTGAATGCTCTGTTGCGGAAAGAAGTACCATGGAAGTGGAGTGAGGAATGTAAAAAGGCCTTTCGCAGAAGCAAGGCGTTGATTACCTCTGAAGAAGTGTTGGCTCATTTCAACCCAACGTTACCTCTTCGTCTAGCTTGTGATGCTTCCCCCTATGGAATTGGAGCAGTACTTTCACATAAGTTACCAAATGGCTCGGAAAGGCCAGTGGCATTCGCGTCCCGATCATTGACCTCCGCGGAGCGAAATTATGCTCAAATAGATAGGGAGGCCCTTAGCCTTGTGTGGGGCGTAAAGAAATTCAATCATTACCTGCAGGGCAAGAAGTTCACATTACTGACAGACCACCAGCCGTTGGTGTCCATATTCAACCCTAACAAGGCCGTTTCCACCATGACAGCGCAAAGGTTACAGAGGTGGTCCGTGTTACTTGGGGCACGCCAATATGACATCGAATACAAAAGGTCCAAACAGCATGGAAATGCTGATGGGTTATCGCGTTTGCCATTGCCGATAGTAGAAGAAGCGACTACAGTGGACCCGGTAGAGATGTTCCACTCATCCATAGTGGAATGTCTACCAGTAACAAATTCGATGATCGAAAACGAAACAAGAAATGACCCGACTCTCTCACGAGTCTATGATTTAACGGTGGAGGGATGGCCAGCACAGGGCGAACCAACGCTGCCAGCATTTTCGCAGAGGAAAGAACAGCTGTCAGTGTGTCGAGGAACCCTGATATGTGGATCTAGAGTGGTGATTCCACCCAAACTTCAACAGAAGGTGTTAAAGGAGCTGCACGAGGGACATCTGGGTGGAGTGAAAATGAAGAACCTAGCAAGAGTGTTCGTGTGGTGGCCAGGCATTGATGGGGACATCGAAGAAATCACTGAGAGCTGTCTAGGATGCCAGAAGGTCCAAAACGCGCCACCACAGGCTCCTCTGCATCCATGGGAGTGGCCCTCATCTCCTTGGCAAAGGGTACACATCGACTTTGCTGGTCCATTTATGGACTCAATGTTTCTAATAGCGGTGGATGCACACTCCAAGTGGCCGGAGGTAATAAAGATGTCCACCACCACCAGGGAAAAAACCATCACAGTGTTAAGGACCATGTTTGCTAGGAATGGGCTGCCGGAACAGATCTGTTCTGATAATGGACCGCAATTTGTGTCCGAAGAATTCAAGAAATTCTTAAAGAGCAATGGGGTTAAGCACTACACGTCAGCCCCATACCATCCCGCCTCCAATGGATTGGCTGAAAGGTTTGTCCAGACCTTCAAGAAGGCCATAAAGGCCATGGGTAATGAAGCCATTAACTTACAACATAAGGTGGATAGCTTCTTGTTGGCATACAGGAATGCAACACATGCGGTCACAAATCAAACTCCCGCCATGATGTTTTTTAATAGACGACTAAGATGCCGGCTGGATTTGCTTAAGCCAAACGTCAGAAGGGACGTAGAGAACCGGCAATTCCAGGGCATGAATGAAAGGCCAACTAGATCTTTTCAGATAGGTCAACAAGTTTTGGCCCGGGACTACCGTACCGAGAAATGGCAGCCTGGAACTATTGGAAAAAGGCTAGGGCCGTTGATGTATACGGTGGACATTGGGGACAGTATAATAAGGCGCCATGTTGACCAGATCATAGGGTCAGCCACAAATGGCCAATCTACTCCACCACCTTACACGGTTAATGTTGAGACAGGGATCCCCAGAACACCTACCTCCGATCTGGTAATACTGGAATCAGATGAACCTGACACTGTCCTTCAAGCCGAATCGACCTTGCCAGAAGCACCTGCTACCCCGCCGGGAGTTACGACACCACCGAGGCGTTATCCGGACAGAGTCCAGAAACCTCCAGAGAGACTGAATCTGTGAACTGTCTTGCATCAAGTTGTATATATGTTATAATGTATGTTTAATGGGGAATCAGTATGTTGTAAGCTAAAAAGGGAGGATTGTAGTGTATGTACCCGTCTACCTTTAAGAGAACTATTGTATGTAGCCGTCCACCTTTAAGAGAACTACTTTGGGTGTTGCCCTACTTTGTTGGCTTCTGTATACTGTAATACCGACGGTGACCACACCGGTATATAAGTGCTGTGTCAGGATTTATTGGGCAGATTCGCCCTGACCTTCGAATAGTAAAGTCCTGTTTTAAGTTACTCTGGTAGTCTGTGTATTAATTAACTAAACAACCCACAGACTTTACAGAGGGAAAACTTGGCACAATCTGCCGACCTCCCCGTGATCTCCAGACACCCACTCCTTGCAATCTCTTGAACCGCACCCCCCCACTCCCCCACCACCACACCCCAGCGATGTCTCTCCCCCTGCGATCAGGCGGGAGATGGAGTAAAGAAATTCTAATGTGGTCCTGCCGGCATGACCTCCGCATTCCTGCCATTTTCAGGTTTCCTGGCCACTGACAGGCTCCCCCGTTCCCTCTCCATAAATATTGGGGCCGATGTGTATTCCTCATATTCATTAGGTCCCGCCTTTCTTTGGTATAATCTTTTAGTGCTCAGTAAAATATGGTTCTACGACCTGCTCCCAGACCCCCACTAATCAGAGGGCACCGGGGCAAACTGCAGACTGGAAGTTAGGTTTATCTATTAAATTATTTTCCCTCCCTGCCCCCCTCCAGGATATTTAGAGATAATCGGAAACCTCGGGCTGCTGATGAAGAACAGCAACCAGAAGAACCTGATCTCTCAGGCCTGCAGCTACATTCAAATTTCCTTCCACTTTTGCCAATGCTGGGCCCAGCCAGGGGGCGGCTATGTGCTGGGATGCCCCCAGACCATATTAATGGCCCAGGGCAGGAAATAAGGGGCACTCATGGAACCTGCTCCTGTCCAGTACAGGGTTAGAGGGCTAGGAAAGTCAGCCTCTCTATATCAAAAGACATAACAAGCTATATATATCTCTGTACTGTACCTAATACAAAACATATTGATGGCCTTAAGCTCAATTGGAAAAGTAGTTTTGCTAATGTGAAATCCAATTGCATTTTTAAAGGGTAAACCTAAGCTCCTGTGCTCCCAGTGGGAAGCTACACTAGTCGGGAATGTGGGTCTGGGAGAAGGCTACAATGTTGTTGCATTGATTCTGAAACCCACACTCCCTGACAGTCCAGCTTCCTGCTCGGAGTATGTGGGCAGAAGGGGGGAGATTTGCAAAGAATAATTAACTCGGAAATTAACGTGGAATAGTCTTTTTCTTCCAGTTTCTTCATAGCATGTTCATTAACAGGTACCCCATATGCAAAATGGAACCGTGCAAGTATTAGCAAGTAAAAACTAACGCATTCACAAGGGCCCTGATTTTGTGGTCGACGGCGTAATCCATAGTTACGCCGCCGGCATCCAAATGGAATGCACACTTACCTGCTGGAACCCACCTTCGAGAAGTTGCTGTCAGACGCTGCAGAGTAGAGGGCAGCATAGTGCCCATGGATCCCAGGGGTGCATCGTGTACATAAGCGTACCTGGGGTCATGTGGGCTCCAATCAGCAAACAGAAGGTCTCTCATTCTCCCCCATTATTCTATGACCCTTACATTCTTTCACTAATTTACGGACGATTTGAGTGTAAGGAAAGTTGGGCGCGTATTTGGATCAATTTAAGACTGACGCTTCGATCTCCTTGATGGGTTGCTAACCTGTTATATGTATTGGGGTTACAGGTATCAACATTGCAGTGTTTAGTCACAGCCACATCCAGTTGGACCGTATCAGAAAGGCTTTCCAAAATTACAAACTGTTTAACAACGTACAGAAGTTAACGGAAATATATTTGTCGGTTTACTGTCACCAAAACTAATTGCTTGTGAAAAGCTGGCAGGAGGATGACCGCAACTTTGAAAGTATCTGTTCCTCACAAGAAAGCCGCACAACTTGTGGGCCCACTTAAAACTAAAGCTATCAGAATATTATTTTCTGGCACTACCAATAAGGATATCACTCAAATTTGTAGAATTCTCAAGTACGGTGGGCAAACAGGCTCCTGCGCCTGTGTACCAACCATAAAATGTTAACGCGTAATTGCTGTGCAATTAGCCTAACTCTGTGCCAAATTAGGATTTCAGTGTCAGAGCGGATGATCTGTCAAGTCAGAATTTGACAGATCGCGGGTTCGGGATTTAGTACATGTGCAGCGCATGTGGAAATCCTGAACTTGCTGTCCATTTCAAAGGCGGTATGCCGGCATACTCTGAGAGTACGCCGTCATACCGACCACAAATTCTGCATGATCGTCTGTCTACAATTTTATTGGTAGTTTGTGGAGACATCAGTTTTGGCTCAGTGGTAGCCCTCTCACCTCTGAATCAGAAGGCTTTGGGTTCAAGCCCCTCTCTAGAAAGTGAGCACGTAATCTAAATTGACTCTTCAGTGCCGTACTGAGGTAGTGCTGCATTGTTGGAGGCACCACCTTTCAAATGAAGTGCTAAACCAAGAGAAGGTCTGCCTATTAAGGTGAATGTACAGGTTTCCATGGCACTATTCGAAGAAGTGCAGAGGAGTTCTCCTGGTATTCTGGCCAACATGGTCCCTCAATCAACACCATGAAAAACAGATTAAATTGACATTGGTATTTGAGGGACTTTGTTGTGTCTAAATTGATTGCAGCATTTGCCTACGAAACAACAGTCTTCTTCTTCTTAGGCAGTCCCTCGGAACCAAGGATGACTTACTTCCACACTAAAAATGAGTTCTCAGGTGACTGATGAGTCCAATGTGAGATCTACAATCTCTGTCACAGATGGGGCAGATGGTGGTTGAAGGGGCGGGTGGGTGGGGTGCTTGGGTTGACGTGCGCTCCTTCCGCTGTTTGCGCTTGGTTTTCCGCTTGCTCCCGGTGAAGCAACTGGAGGTGTTCGGTGCCTTCCCGGATGCTCCTTCTCCATTTTATGCGGCCTTGGGCCAGGGATTCCCAGGTGTCGGTGGGTATGTTGCACTTTTTCAAGGAGGGTTTGAGGGTGTCCTTGAAGTGTTTCCTCTGCCCACCTGGGGCTCTCTTGCCGTGTCGGAGCTCTGAGTAGAGCGCTTGTTTTGGGAGTCTCGTATCGTAACTGCACTTCAAAAGTAATTCATTGGCTGTAAAGCACTTTGAAACATGTGAAATGAGCTATAGAAATGCAAAACATTTCTTCCTTTACAAGGAAAATGTCAAACTTACCTTTACAACAGTATTCTGTGTGTTTAAAATGTGTCTCATAATGTTTTCCATCAATGGCTGCGACACAACTGGGGGAATTTTAACCCCAAAAACCGGGAGGGTTGTGGTCGGATGGGAGGTTAATGAGTTAAAAAAACTGAATTCTGACCCAACCCTCCTCTAACGGAGGTGAGGCAATGGCCGGGCAGCCAACCCGCTCCCAGGAGGCCGGTCGTCCATTTAAATATTATAATGAGGCTCTGTGACTCATGGTGATCCACCGTTTCAAATTCAACTCTGGCTGGTCGGGATTCCCGGGCTTCGAGGAACCTGCCAACTAAAGTAAGGCGAGGACTTCTGGATCCAGGATGTAAGTGCCTTTCCACTTACCTGCTGGATCCAGCGTCCCTACCTCACCCACCTCCCACGATTGGACACCCCCTGACTCTTCCGATCCCCCCACACGGGGCCTCCGATCTCCCCCCGACCTCACCCCTACGGCCCCTGATCGCCTTCCCGGCCTCCCCCCCACCGACCCCGATGTTCCTTCGGCCCCCAACCATCCCCCAATCATCCTCCAGCCCCGATTCATCCGCCCAATCATCCTTCGGCCCCGATTCTCACCACCCCCCACCGCCCCCCCCGCCAATCCCTGTCACTCCTCTCTGCACCCTAGTGCCGCAAGCTGCAGGTGGGAAATAGAGCTTTGAAATGTTAATCAGGCCCTGCCCTTAAATTCAGCAGCACCTGTGGGGAACTCGTTCTCCCGGGTTCCCGACCACATTTTAGCCCCTTCCCCCCACCTCCCCCTCCCCGCTGCCTACTCACAGTATAGAGTCACTGTTAAAAATGACTGCTCTCAACCATACTTATCATACCTGCAAACAATGATATACAGTTTCAGGCAATCATTGATTCAACTCTTATTAAATGTACTGCTCCATCGTTGAACTGCCAGAGTATGGCCTTGAAATTATGCTGTGGAGATATTAGCATTTGAACACTTAACACATCCGATGCCCACTATTTTAGCAGATTAACACATTTATTTTGAACTAGTTAGTGCCTATTTTGAAATAGTTGATATAGGAAAGGCGCAAGAATGTGCCAAATATTTGTATGCTAATGTTCACAGGCTGTATTCTCAAGGCTACCGAGCTAGCAACACCAAAAAAAAATGTGTTTCACATGAAGAAAAATAAGGTTGTGACGTTCATACAATTTACAGAATGAATGGTTGAATTACTTCTCTTCACTGTATTAACATAGAACAGTTTTGTAACATTGAAAGGTAATAGAACTTTTATAATGTGCTGTGTTAACACCAAGAATTGTGCCTCGGGCTGAGTGATGCCATTAGTTAAGGAGTTCAGTCACAAACTAAACTGATTTCCAACTGCCTGACAGCAAGTTTGCTTTAAATGTAAATCAAAATAAATTGTTGTGCTTCAGCTATCACCTTTTGTCTGTCGCAGCCTGGTGAAGGTTGAAGGGACAATATTAATGTTTTTGATTTAGAGTAACAGCCTTAAACTGACACAGGAACATTTGTCTTTACATTGCAACCAATACAAATTCATCAAAGATTTCACATAGTACTGAGGTAACAGTAAAAGAATACAGCAGCCAAGAAATTCTGGGAGGGGGGGGGTCAACCGCTACCCGTTATCGCCAGATTCGGGGGGAAAAATGGCGGCTGCTGCTCTTCCGCTCGCTGCAGCGGGGCCCGCAACGGCCGTCATTTTCCGATGGCCGGCAGTACTGCTGATGTCGGTGCTTACCAAAATTATTGAGATGATGCAGACCGTGATGTCTGTGAGTGTGCAACAATTACTTGATGCCTGATCTGCGAGTTTCGACTTTGCCACTTCACTTCCCCGCATTCCTTAAGTGCTACGAGCTGAGCAAGCGTTGAGGAGCAGGAAGGAGGCTCCAGCAGCAGTATTTAAAGGGATCATCAGCAACTACTTGCACCTGACAAGCTTCTGCAGTTTGACTGGTTCTGTGCAACTTTCTGCAACTCCAGCAGCTTTATTAACTTCTTTCAAGGTTCTAAGGTAACAGGGAGTGCCATTGCAAGTGGAGAACGCCTTCATTCTTATTTAGTGGCTTCTGCTCACAACACTTGCTCACAGTCATGGGGGCTCTACTGGCAGTCCCCCTCGCACTCGAGTATCTTAGGGGGAGGGAGCGGAGGCAGCGAAGAAGATGAGAAAATGCATGCAGAGGGAGGAGGAGGAGGGCCAGGAGGGCTCTCAACAGCAGGCCTCACCCACCAAGGACCTTCCGAGAGCACTTCTCTTATATTCACTTAAGCGAAGAGCAGTGTATTCAGAGTTTCCGTTTCACCAAGGAGTGGTCACAGAATTCTGCCACCTCCTGCAACCAGTCCTGCAGACTGAGAGTAGGGCAAACACGGCTCTCCCAGTGGCAATCAAGGTCATCGTAGCCCTCAATTTCTTCGCCAGTGGATCCTTCCAGTCTGCAACAGGAGACATAGCTAACATCTCCCAGTTCGCTGTCCATCACTGCATCCAGGAGGCCACTGAGGTTCTCTACACCAGGAGAAGTGACTATGTTGCCTTCACTCTGAGCAGAGAGAAGGAGGATGAGCGCGCATGTGACTTTGCCAGGATATCAGGCTTCACCATCGTGCAGGGAGCCATCGACTGCACACACGTGGCGTTGCGGGCACTGTATAACAATCCTAAGATCTTCCGTAACCGCAAAGGCTACCACTCAACGTGCATTTGTTGTGCGACCATGCCCAGCGCATCCTCATGGTCAATGCCCGTTATCCTGGCAGCAGCTATGATACCTTCATCCTACGCCAGCAATATTCCAGCCACCACAGCGAACGTGAGGGTGGCTCCTTGGAAACAAGGGCTATCCGCTCTCCACCTGGCTCATGACTCCCCTCCGTAACCCCAACACTCGTCCCCAGTGCTCATACAATGACAGCCATGCTGCCACCAGGAACATCACTGAGCAACCCACCGGGCTATTGAAGTGTCAATTCCGCTGCCTTAACCACTCGGGAGGAGCCCTCCTGCACACACTGGAGTGGCTGTCCCATTTCGTGGAGGTCTGCTGCATGCTTCACAACTTGGCCATCATGAGGGCACAGCCCTTGCCATCAGGGATTGCAGGACCACCTCAGGAGGAGGACAAGGGAGAGGAGGAGGAGGAGGAGGAGGAGGAGGAAGAGGAAAAGGATGATGAGGGAGGAGGCAGGCAGCTAATCCCCCTTCCAGAAAGGCTGTCCATGAACGCCTCATCAGACTCCGATTCCAGTGAATGAAACCCCAGATTCCCGTTGCTCGCCACATCCTCATCATACCATCCCTCTGTCACGGAATAACACAGCACCCTCCTGGGCACAAAGCTGAAATGAGAGACACCACAAAAGATGTTATCAAAATTAATACATTTATCAAAAATCACTTCACACATATTTACAGTAACGATATGAACTAATCACCCCTGTGCAATCCCTTAGCGCCTATCATTCTGTACCCTTTCCTGTCCTAGTGCTCCTACAAAGTACTCCCCCAGTGGCTGCAGCATGGTTGGTGGAAGGCTGCTGCATTACCATGGGGGAGACTTCAGATTGCCTTGCAGGACGACCTCGAGCAGCTCTGGCCCTAGAAGAATGGCAGAGTGGCAGCAGTGGGAACAGGAATGTGGTCATCCTGAGAGAGGACAACAGTGTCCTGCTCCACTGACCCACTGTTACTCCATCAGGGCGGCTCCTCCGCATTCCTAGCAATCTGTTGGAGCACAGATTGCTGGGCTGCTGTGACACCCTGCAAGTCCCGATCGACACTGGTAGACCCAGCCATGATGGCAGCAGTCTGAGCTTAGGTGGCAGCAAGCTGACACTGTATGAGAGCGGTCTGCGCTTCCGCTGCAACACTAAGACGTTGGGTTGCTTCCGCCTGTGATGCAATGGCATCTGCGACATCACCTATCACACGCACCGTCACATCTGGGTCGACACAGTCTCTTCGGGTGTCTGCCATCATTTCCAGCCTGGAAATCCTGGGCTCCAAGCTCTGCGCAATGCCCCATGCAATGTTGGAGTCTGACTCTTCCATGCTCCTTGACATTGCCAAGAGGCTCTCGGGCACCCTTGCCATTGCACCTAGCAATTCGGTATACATGCCCATCACCCTTCTGAGTCCTGTGCAGCAGAACTCGCGTGAACTCACCCTCTGGGGAGCTGGCCCCTGCGCTACCCTTTCCCCCTGGCCTTGCTGCAGCCCACTCATGCCCAGTGCCTCACCCTGTGCAGATCCCGCTTCTACACTAGCCTTTGAAGTATGTGCAGTGCCAGTTTCTGAGCTGGTGTCTGCGAGTGACAGATGCAGTGACACTGTGTCTTCTTCCTCTTCTTCTACCCCCTCTCTCTCCTGCATCACCTCGGGGACAGGCTGCTCTGGTGCTTCCTGTTGATTATCTGAATGCAGAAAGGCACAAGAGTCGGGTTATGGTGAGGAGGGGGTTGGGGGGGGGGAAGCAAGATAGCCATGCATACAGCAGCAGTAGCTTGAAAGTGAGAAGAGATTGTGGGATGAGGGGGAAGTGGGATGTGAGAAGAAGGAGTAGGAATGACCATACCATTGTTGTCCCCAAGAGGTTTAACCTCGCCGGTTGCCATAGCCTCTACGATCTGCCGCCCAATTATTTCCAGAACTCTCTCCTCTGAGGTCCTGGATGGCAGCTTGCCCCCCGCCTATCTGCCTCTGCTCCTGGCGGTTATGTTCGACCTTGGCCTGCAAGAGAAAGAAAAGTGCGTGAGTGAGTGTGGTGCAATACGTTTGGGTAATATGCCTGCCATAGTTGAATAGCTGTCAATGTATGCAAGATGTGAGATGTGGGTTTGAGTGTTGTAGCAGTGGTAAGGTTGTGAGGGTGAAGTGAAGCTCTGATGGTGAGGTCTGAGTGGTGATAGGTAGAGATTGTTGGTAGGTGAGTGCTGGGGTTGTGGTGCATTGAGCAGTGTGGGAGGCTTGTGGTGAAGATGGTGGGATATGGCATTTGCTGAAGCCTTCACTCACCTTGACCACTCGTGTGAGGTCATTAAATTTCTTTTGACACTGGATGGCTGACCTTGGGACCACAGTGCTGGCTATCCCATGGGTGGTTATCTCCTGCCACTGCCTTCGGGAGGTATGTGGCGAAGGCTTTCTTCCAGTGTATGGGAAGAGGACAGCCCACCTCCTCACCACGGCCACAACCAGTGCCTCCAGAGCTGTGTCAGGAAATCTCCAGGCTCTCTCCCTTTGAGGATGCTCCGCCATGGCTTTGCAGTTCCTTCTTCTTCTTCTTCTTCTTCTTCTTTCAGTTGCAGTTCCAACTGGATTGACAATGAGCTGTTGTAGCATCAATGCACCTCCCCTTTAAGTAGTGAATAAAACCTGTGGCACACATGACTGGAAATTAGACTGGCCCCGATATTGGGCCACCTGTTGAACATTAAGCTAATGGGCAGTGGTTTTAGTGCTGACATCAAGGCTGCAATCATGTTAATGAGGAATTTTGCGTGCTACCTAGACCATTTTGACCTGGAGCAGCTTAACATCTTTGGGGCTTAACCTGTTTTGTGGCCATATCCACTTTCTAGGCCAATATGCCAAAAGTTGGCCTTCTGAAATAGAGAAAGGCTGCATTGTTTTTTGGGGGTTAAATAACATAAAGCTGTACATACTGAAATATGCAAATTCATCAACAATTCTCATGTTATTGAGATAACTCTAAAACCTTGGGCTGAACAAACTAATAGAAGCACAAACAAGGCTTGAGCTTATCATCTTGTTTTACTCAGTACTGAGAAACAGTGATAAGTTAGGAATAAGATACAGCTCCCTCTAGGCCTAGTGAAATGTTTAGTTCATGCTTCACACAAATTTCACAAAAGCAATAAAACAGAAACATTGCTAATCTGCTCCTTTATTTTCCAATTGAAACCCAAGTCAGTAATTTTTCTTTGAACATGATGCAATGAAGTAACCTTATACTATCCAGTTACAATATCTGAATCCAAGCAGGGGAATCTAGATAAGTACATGAGGGAGAAAGGAATAGAAGGATATGCAGATAGGGTGAGATGAAGTAGAGCTGGAGGAGGCTCGTGCAGTGCATAAAAACCAGCATAGACCTGTTGGGTCAAATGGCCTGTTTCTGTGCTGTAAATTCTATATAATTCTATGAAAGCACACTCAATTATATCACCACTGTCTATTCTATCTCTCAGAATCAACTCTCACCTCTACATAATTAGAAAAAGAAATAGCAGAGACCGCACAGCTGCATGATAGAGCACAGAGCAGTGTTGTGGTAAAACCACCAAGGAACTCCTGTACAAGTGAATAACTGTCTTTAAAGCAATGTTACAGCACCTAGGTCCGTTTGCTGAGAGTAAACAAGCTTTCTGTAAAAACCCTGAAATAACACGATGACATCATCACGTTGGTGACGTGGTGCCCCGAGTGGCGGGAAACGTGACAACGTCATGATGTCAGAGGTGGGCAGGTCTAAGTTCAGTCCTCGTGGAACTAGCTACTGTGCAGACCTGTTAGTGATTTCTCCTGCATATTTTGTTTTGTTCATCAGTTTAATTAAATTCGGTTAATTTACTGAACTGACTCGACCTCAGTGATTTAGATAGGAATCCGTAGATTGCTACATTGGTGACCCCGAAGCTTCGCGGGCGATTTTCGCGGAGGCAAGCTCAAGAACAAGATGGATGTAAATGCAGCGAGTTTGGAGCTCCCTCAATTTTGGGAACAACAGGCAGCCTCCTGGTTCGTTCAAGCGGAGGCTCAGTCCAACTGCGAAACATAGTGCTGGATCGGACCCGTTACCTTTATGTGGTCTCCACACTGGACAGCTCGACGGCTGCCCGCATTATCAGCCTACTGGAGACCCCGCCCGCGGAGAACAAGTACGAAACGCTCAAGGCGCGCCTCATGCAAGTATTTGGTCTCACAAAGGCGGAACGCGCACGTCGTTTGCTCGCACTCCCCGGGTTAGGCGATGCTAAGCCTTCTGAGTTGATGAGCCACATGCTCACCCTCCTCGGTTCTGAACCGCAGTGTTTTGTATTTCGTGAACTGTTTCTGAGTCAGCTCCCTGCGCAGGTACAAGCGGCCCTGGCCAGGTCGACGACTACGGATGGTGTGGCGCTCGCGGCCGAAGCCGACACCATTTACGCGGTGATACAACAGCATTGTGCCACCTCGACGCGCCACGCCTCCAAGAACCCCGCCTCGGCACCTCCACAGACCGGCTTTTGCTACTACCACGCCCGTTTCAGTCAGAAAGTCAGATGCTGCCGGCCACCGTGTAAATTCATGCCATCGGCACCGCGAAAGCAGCAACATCGATTGCGAGACCGGAAGGGCAGCCCCGAGGTTGGTTTCGCCTCCACAATGACAGTTGGTGCTTCTGGGAAATTGTTGTACATCACCAACTCCATTTCGGGCTGGCGTTTCTTATGTAACACGGGCGCTCAGTGCAGCATACTCCCCGCTTCGGTCATCGATGTCCATTCTGGGCGGCGTGGTCCTCCACTGCAGGCCACCAATGGCAGCGCCATCCGTACGTACGGGAAATGATATATCCATTTGTGTCTCGGCGGCCAACTCTTCCACTGGGAGTTTATCACCGCCACGATACCACTGGCAATCCTTGGTGCCGATTTTTTCTGCGCGCATGACCTACTGGTCGACGTTCGTCATCGCCGCCTGATCCATGCCGCCTCAGGAGCCCCCATCCCCTGTTTTCGGGGCTACGGCGCGACCCACGCAGTTGCCAGCACCGAGTTGCCGCCCGACGAGTTCGCCCGCCTGCTCAAGGCATTTCCAGAGCTCACTCGACCCAATTTCTCTGCAGCGACTGCCAAACACGGTGTTGAACACCAAATCGTGACGACCGGCCCCCCGGTTTACGCCCGGGCTCGGCGATTAGAGGCCAGTAAACTCGAGGCCACGAAGGCAGAGTTCGCCACTATGGAGCGGTTGGGCATCGTTTGCTGCTCCAATAGCCCCTGGTCGTCTCCACTACACATTGTGCCAAAGCCTGGCGGTGGGTGGCGGCCCTATGGTGATTATCGGCGCCTCAACGAGGTCACGACTCCGGACCGGTACCCGATACCGTATATTCAAGACTTTTCTGCCCATTTGGCTGGCACGTCGTGGTTCTCCAAGATCGACCTTGTCCGCGGGTACCACCAGGTGCCCGTCCACCCTCAGGACGTCCAGAAAATGGTGGTCATTACCCCATTTGGCCTCTTTGAATTTTTACGGATGCCTTTTGGACTTAAAAATGCGGCGCAGGCAATCCAATGCCTCATGGATTCGGTGCTCTGGGATCTCAAATTCCTCTTCGTATACCTCGATGACATCCTTGTCGCCAGCGCGTCAAAGGAGGAGCACCTACGTCACCTGTGCGTCCTTTTCCGCCGTCTCCAGGAGCATGGCCTCATTGTCAATCCAAACAAATGCCAATTTGGACTGAGGCAGATCGATTTTTTGGGCCATCGCATCACCGCAGAAGGGGCACTGCCACTCAGGGCAAAAGTGGCAGCCATCGCTGCGTTCCCACGGCCGCAATCCATCAAGCTGCTCCAAGAATTCCTTGGCATGGTAAACTTCTACCATCGCTTTGTCCCCCGGGCCGCCCAGCTCATGCAGCCGTTCTATGAGGCACTCCGAGGCAAACCGGGGAAAGAACCGGTAATCTGGTCATCGGTAATGGACCGCGCTTTTGGGGACACGAAGGAGGCCCTCGCCAATGCGACGATGTTAGCGCACCCACTGCCCGGCGCCACCATCGCGCTCACGACCGATGCGTCGGACTACGCCGTCGGCGCCGTGCAAGAGCAATGGGTCGACGGAGCATGGCAACCGCTGCCGTTTTTTAGCCGCCAGTTACGTAGTAATGAGCGTAGCTATAGCATATTTGACCGAGAGCTATTGGCGTTGTTCCTGGCCATCCGCCACTTTCGTTTTTTACTGGAAGGGCGCCAATTTGTCGCTTTTGTCGATCACAAACCCCTAACGTTTGCCATGGCCAAGATGACTGAGCTGTGGTCGGCCCAACAGCAGTGGCAACTGACTTTTATCTCCGAGTTTACCACCGACATCCGGCATGTGGCCGGCAAGGACAACGTGGTTGCTGACTGCCTCTCGCGTGCGGCTGTCCAGGCCGTCCAACTGGGCCTTGACTATTCACTAATGGCGGTCGACCAAGTGGATGACCCGGAGACGCACGTTTTTCGTTCCGATCCGTCCGGCCTGCGGCCAGTGGACGTACTTTTCCACTCCGACGGCACATCCTTGCTCTGCGATGTCTCCCTGGGAGACCCACGCCCGATCGTTCCGTCATCCTGGCGCAGGAAAGTCTTCGATATCATGCACAACCTCGCCCACCCGGGGGTGCGGGCTTCACAGAAGTTGTTAGCATCCAAGTTTGTCTGGAGGGGAATGCGAAAAGATGTGCGCGACTGGGCCAACACCTGTGTCATGTGCCAGAGAGCGAAGGTGCAGCGCCACGTTAAAGCCCCTGTCGCCGTTTTCGAGGTACCGGAGCGGCGTTTCGATCATATTCATATTGACCTCGTGGGCCCACTACCACCATCACAAGGGTTCACGCATCTGCTAACGATTGTCGACCGTACCACCAGATGGCCGGAAGCCATGCCATTGACGTCCACCACCTCAGCGGATGTCACCCGGGCTTTCCTTTCGTCTTGGGTTGCCCGTTTCGGCGTGCCGTCGGACATTTCCTCGGACCGCGGGCCGCAGTTCTCCTCTGCTTTGTGGAACGCCGTGGCTTCAGAATTAGGCACCAAGCTCCATCACACCACAGCTTATCACCCGCAGGCCAACGGGTTATGCGAACGCTTCCATCGTTCTCTGAAGGCATCGCTGCGGGCTACCCTCCAAGGGACCGCGTGGATGGACAAGTTGCCGTGGGTAATGCTCGGGTTGCGCACGGCACGTAAGGAAGACCTGCAGGCGTCGGCCGCCGAACTGGTCTACGGCTAATCGCTCAGGGTCCCCGGTGAGTTTTTCCCGTCGCCGACGCGCCCCTGGTCCGCCACTGCACAACTGGAGGCTCACCGAGCCACGGCGCACGCTTTCCGGCCCATTCCAACTTCACAGAATGGACTGCCTGCGTCGCATATCCCGCCAACGCTCATGAGGGCTAAATATGTTTTTGTCCGGCACGATGCCCACCGTCACCCCCTCATGCCTCCCTATACGGGCCCCTTCCGGGTGCTGAAGGCGAGCGCCAAGAGTTTTCTGGTGGATGTCGGCGGTACGCCCGACTATATTTCCGTGGACCGCCTCTAGGCTGCACACCTGGACCTCGACCAGCCGGTCGAAACGGCGCAACCGCCGCGTCGTGGGCGACCGCCCGCGGCTGCTTCGCCTGGCCCATCGGTCCCGCGGCCCAGCTCCTCTACTGCACCATCCATTCCTCTCCGGGAATATCAGAGTCGTTCCGACAGGATTGTCCGACCTCCTCTGCGATTGACTATGATGATTAAAGACACTTCATGGGGGGCGCATGTGGTAAAACCACCAAGGAACTCCTGTACAAGTGAATAACTGTCTTTAAAGCAATGTTACAGCACCTAGGTCCGTTTGCTGAGAGTAAACAAGCTTTCTGTAAAAACCCTGAAATAACACGATGCGTCATCACGTTGGTCACGTGGTGACCCGAGTGGCAGGAAACGTGATGACGTCATGACGTCAGAGGTGGACGGTTCTAAGTTCAGTCCTCGTGGAATTAGCTACTGTGCAGACCTGTTTGTGATTTCTCCTGCATATTTTGTTTTGTTCATAAGTTTAATTAAATTCGGTTAATTTACTGAACTGACTCGACCTCAGTGATTTAGATAGGAATCCGTAGATTCCGACAATGTGACATATATTTGCATCCACAGATCCACCAACTTAAATAGAGGGCTAGAAATTCGGGTACTTACCGTCACCTGGTGAGGCCCATTTCGTGAAAAAATGGTGGCCGCCTCACTTGTGTCGCCCCTGGCACGGTACTTGGCAGACGCCATTTTGGTGAGGGCAATAGCTTTGCCGATAGCAGCGCTGGCCCAAGACATGCAAATCTGCAGTGCGTGACATCAGTCAGCGTGCAAAGCCGACTTGATTCCACACTCTGCAAACTTGAACCTTCTCACTGAGATTAACGCTGGATCTTAAGTTTGTTCAGAAAAGCGAGCACACAGCAGACCTACAGAGATGCTGGGCAGGATGTTCATTTGGCCGTGGAGGCGGGATTGGAGGCGTGCGGGTGGTTAAAATTGCAAAATCTGGCGGGCGGGCCTGACCCCAATTCCATCCCGCCTCCAGGCAATTTTCAAAAATTTGTGTCTGATGGTCCCGACTCTGTCCCTCCTCCAACAGGCAGGATAGGCTGTTAAGGCCCTTGACAAGCTCTAAATTGCCTCTATAATGCCATTTTCAATGGCCATTGCAATTTCAACCCTTTTCCCACATGAAACACGCCTGGTGGGAAACACGATGGTGTCCCCCGGCACACTGACAGCTGTTCTCTTCTTGTTGAGAATGCTGGCAACAGTGAGTCGCCATGTGCTGGCCATCCCTTCACCATCAAATCATATACCCGAGACAGTGTCGGGTCATTTCGGGTCTCCTTTTCTATACGAGCGTTAGTTACCGGTAGGTATTCAACTATAGTCGAATGAAATATTTTGACAGGAACCACTGCTGGTGCTTCCTCCGCAGTAGGCAGTGGCAGGCGTGATAGCCCATCAGCATTTCCATGCTGTTTCGTGCCCTTATATTCAATCTCATAGTGGTGCGCCCCTAGAAAGAGTGACCATCTTTGTAGTCGTTGCGCAGTCATCACCGGAATGCCCTTCTCCGGATTAAAAATGGAGACAAGAGGCTGGTGGTCAGTCAGCAAGGTGAATTTCTGCCCGTGCACATAGTGATTGAACTTTTTCACTGCCCACACTAGGCTGAGGGCCTCCCTGTCAATCTGGGTGTAGTTACGCTCGGCTGAGGTTAGTGATCGTGACGCAAAGGCTATTGGCCTCTCTGAGCCATCCGAGAATTTGTGCGACAGCACAGCTCCAATGCCGTAGGGTGACACATCACATGCCAACCGAATTGGTAGTGCTGGGTTGAAATGGGCCAGTACCTCGTTCGATGTGATTAGTGTTTTGCTCTTCTGGAAAGCTCGTTTACATTCGTCACTCCACTTCCATGGCACTCCAGTTTGCAGTAGGGTGTTCAGTGCGTGTAGTAATGTAGACAAATTTGGCAAGAACTTATGGTAGTAGTTTACCAGCCCGAGGAACGACCTCAGTTGTGACATGTTTTCCAGTGCTGGAGCCTTGACTACTGCCTCAATCTTTTCTGGGGAGTTATGTAACCCCTCTTTATCGATAACGTGGCCACAATACGAGATCTGTTTTTTAAAAAACTCGCATTTGGGGCGGTTAGCTCGGAGCCCATATTCCATCAATCTAGTGAGCACCTGCTCCAGGTTGGCGAGGTGATCACTGTCATTTTCGTCCGTGACCAAGATGTCGCCCAAATAACACTGGGTCCCTGGGATCCCTTGCAGGACTTGTTCCATTGCCCTTTGCCAAATAGCTGGAGCTGATGCTACCCCGAATACCAGCCGGTTGTATTGGTGGAGACCTTTATGGGTGTTGATTGTGAGGTATTTTTTTGATGCTTCTTCTGCCTCCATTTGCAGATACGCCTGGGCCAGTTCAATCTTAGTGAAGCGTTTCACTCCAGATAGCGAGGCAAAAATATCTTCAATCCGCGGAAGTGGATATTGCACGGTGTGAAGGACTGGGTTCACTGTTACCTTAAAGTCCCCACAGATGCGAACCTTCCTTGGTTCCCCAGGCGTGCTGCTCAACGACTTTTTCATCACAGGGATGATGGGTGTAGTCCACTCGCTCCAGTCTACCTTGGACAGTACTCCTGAACATCCAAACTCTCCAGCTCTGCTTCGACGGCTGGGCGGATCGCATAAGGTATCGGTCTGGCCTTAAAAAATTTTGGGCTTGCGTTTTCGTCGATTTTAATTGTTGCTGTCATGCCTGTTAGTGTTCCGAGTCCTTGCTGGAACACTTCTTGCGCGTCGGTTAGGATCTTTGACAGTCGCCCAGGTGTGACGTCGTTATCCTTTTTGGCAGCCACAGTCAGTGCTTGTATGGAATGCCAATCCAGCTGTATTTTCCGGATCCATTCACGTCCCAGTAATGGTGGTCCTCCATCTTTCAATACATACAGGTCTAGTTTTGGTGTTTCCTTACCGTTATATATAACGGTCACCCTTATTTTTCCTTTGGGGTAGACTTTTTGCCCCGTGTACGTCTTCAAAATAATTTTTGTGTCTCTCAAGTGTATGTGTGAGAATAGCCGCTCGTAGTCCCATCGGTTTATGACTGTTAGGGCTGAACCTGTGTCCAATTATATTTTTACCTGGACTCCTGCTATCTTGAGAGTGACCCAAATGGTTCGGTGATCCTCCGTTTTGATCACATTATGTAGTTTCAGACAACTCAGCTCCCTGCTTTTGGAGTCGGTATCACTCTTTTGTTCATCTGAACAATTCTCCGTCACCTTATGTACCTTCTTGTACTTTTCTTTTGGAGATTTCTTATTGCTGGTTTTCTTTCCTGACCTGCAGACTCGTGCTATGTGTCCTACTTTTCCACACTATCTGCACACTTTGTCTTTGAACCAGCAGTCATTGTGGTCGTGTGTTGTTCTGCTGCAGCGATAGCACTTCTCTGCTCTGTATGACATTTCGTTTGTGCCATATTCTTGCGGTCTCTGTTGTATCTCTGCAGTACCCCGTGCTGCTGCTTCATATGATACCGCAATGCTGAAAGCCTTGTCCAACGTAAGGTCCTTTTCAAATAAAAGCCGTTTCTGGGTTCCTTCACTTTGAAGCCCACACACAAACTTGTCCCTTAAGGTATCTGCCAGTCCCGCTCCAAACTGGCAGTGTTTCGATTGTTTGCGCAGTTCTGTTAAATATTCAGCATTGCTTTCATCCTTATGCTGGTTCTGTTTGTGAAACTTGAATCTTTCTGCTATCAGCAGCGGTGTGGGGTTTAAGTGGTCCTGTAGGATTGCTACGATGCTTTCAAAATCCTTTTCCACTGGCTTCTCTGGGGTTACTAGTTTTCGCAGTAAGCCATCCGTTTTTGCACCCATGGAATTCAACAATACCAGTGCTTTCCTGGCATCTGGCACTTCATTTGCCTTGCAGTACACTTCTATGCGTTGTACATATGTCGCCCAATCTTCGACTTCATTGTCAAACGCTGTGACACTGCCACTCTTTGGCATCCCTGGGTGTGGTTAGACTGGCTAAAAATGGCGTTTCCCGCGCTCTCCCTTCTTCTCCGCTGCAGCTCAAAAATGGCGTCTCCCGCGCTCTCCCTTCTTCTCCGCTGCGGCTCAAAAATGGCGTCTCCCGCGCTCTCCCTTCTTCTCCGCTGCGGCTCAAATGGCGTCTCCCGCGCTTTCCTTTCTTCCCCCGCGGATGCTGCTCAGCCCTTGAACACCAGCCGCGCTCTGCGCATTTTCCTGCATGCCTCTCTCGTTGACGCCGCTCAGTCTTCAAACCCGGCTGTGCTCTGTGCGCTTTATCCTCTCTCTTACCCCGTCGATGCTGCTCGGCCTTCCCCTGTGCCATCGGTCGGCTCCAGCAGCCGCCGTCCAGGAAGGGTCTGTGCCGTACCTGCTGCCAGCTCATCTCGCTGGAGTCTCTGCTGGATAGTCGACGCCCGTGCCCCTGGAATCGGCCTTCTTCTGCAGAGTTGCAGGTAGGTTCGAATCGACTCGTCGCCAATGTTAAATCCGTGAATCTTGATGTATGGTGTCCTTCAATAAATAGACAGAGACTGCAGAGGAACAATCAACAGGTGTTTACTGGATGAGGGTCACCCAAAAACTAACAGTACAGATCCCTACTCAGGGTTTATATACAGGTGTGGTCACTGCCGGTACTACAGTATACAGGAGCTGTAAAAGGTAGTTCTCCCCTTAAAGGTACATACACTACAGCTTCCTGCACTGTATCCAGGTTCTGCGGGTAGATAATAAGGAGTTGACCTCCTCTGCCACTTGCTGCCACACAGCCTTTGTCTGCTGGGGAGGCTTCTTTCTCCCTGATGCAGGGAAGAGCACCTCCTTGTGAGCTCTTGCTCCCTCCACTAAAGCCTGCAGGGCAATGTCGTCGAACCTGGGAGCAGCCCTAGGTCTGTCGCTGGCCATTGTGACTCCAGGTTCCTTTAACAGTAAATGCCAAACGGTTGGCAGCCTGCAGAAGAAGCAAGGCATGTTGCAGACTTTAAATGCAGCAACAATAATGACGTCATATTATGCGACTTTTTGACGGAAATACTCATTTGCCATGGGTTCCCACACAATGGAACTCAATTGGGCAATTTAGTTAAAATTGCATCAATCTCCCACATCGAATTAGATTTGTTTGGATAAAACGAAATGCGGATAACACAACACCAACCCGCACCTAAATGAAAATCCAGCTCGCTGTCAGCATTACTTAAAGGGACACACACATCTTTCTGGTAAGTTTGCTTTTAAGATTTTGGACCGCATTTTTAATATTTTATTGAAGTAGTGGCTTGATGCAATACATGTTAAAAGTTTTTACAATATGCAGGGAGTGCTGCTGGACACTTGCAAGGTCTTGCATGGCAAAGGAAGGCCTTTGTGAGGACAAAAAATGCTGGAAATGCTCAGCAGGTCAGGCCTCATCCCTGGAGAGAAACAGATTTTGTGTCTCAGGTTGAGATGCTGTCTGACCTATTGAGTATTTCCAGCATTTCCTGCTTTTATTTCAGATTTCCAGCATCTGATCGCAGAGGGAAAAGGAAGACGCAGAAGAGGAAGACGCAGAAGAGGAGGAAGCAGAAGGAAGTAGGCAACCCAGACAGCCCCTTTCTGGCCGGGGTATCTGGGATGGAATAATCCGCCTGCAATACCACTGACCACAACCCCAGTTCCCCTTTCAACATTTGTCCCACACCTTACCTTCCCTCTGTTACTGACAATCACAGCGTCCTCTTGGCCATGATGCTGAAATAAAATCCACCACAAAGCAAACTTTCCAATCCAGCTTTATACATCTATCCATTCAATATGACATCAAGAAATTAACTAATCACCCTTGTGCATACCATTAGTGACTGTCTTGTGTGTGCCTTTGCCTATCCTAGTGATGTCGTGCAGTGCTACCCCAATCGCTGCAGCATGGTCTTGCGGGTCGATTTTGAGGAGCTGCTGGCTGGGAGTGTCAAATCGAGTGATGTTGTTTCTTCTTCTTCTTCACTCTTCTCTCCCTCTTGTTGACCCACTGGCTGGGCAGGCTGAATTTCTTGGGTGTGTGAAATGAGGAAGGCAAAAGGATGGAGTTGTGGTGAGTGGAGGGTGGGAAAGCAAGGGGTGCATGCGAGAAGGAGGATAACATATGAGGATACCAGCATCTTGTATCCTTTCAGCCCTGCCACTGGCCAATGGCTCAGCCGTGCCCCTACCAAGAATGGCCTGCACTGTTTCCTCCAAGGGGGTAAGGTGAAGCTATGAATGGGAGGTGTGCCTCGTGTTTGGTGCAGATTGTTGGTAGATGAGTGATTGGGGGTGGGGAGTGGTGCATTGAAAAGTGTGTGAGGCTAGTGGTGCAGTTGGTAGGAGACCTTGCCCACTGGTCTGTGGTCATGAAGATTCTTTGGGCTCTGGAGTCAGGTCGTGGGGATGAAACTGCCTTCTTTCAGGAGGGCCTCTTGGCCCCTGTGGGTAGAGGGCCAGTCTTGCAGTGTTGACCCCTTGCACAAAGCGGGAGTGCTGCGTGCGAGTCTCTGGGTGCACCTTCCCTAGCTTGCTGCATCATTTGTGTTAATGCTGAAGCATTTTTCTAATTTTTTTAGGTGCGGAAGGCAATTCAACTTTAAGAGCTGAAGACTCCCATTTGGGAATTCTTTTTAAAAAAAATTTCAGAAGGCAGTTGAGCTCCAAGGGCTAAAAGCTGCCTATTTTTACATTATTTTTATTTTGTTCTCTTTAGAAGGCAGTTCCCCTTTAAGGGCCTGACACTGCTCTCGAAAATGATATCCTAGCTTTAAGGGAGAGCTGTTCTTGCTCCAGGGACACTATGGCCATGCTACATTGGAGTCTCCTGCTGTAAGTAGCGCCTGAAAACCAGACTTACATGGTTAAGCTTAGCTCTGCGCTAATGTTAAACAGCAGGCAGCACCAAAATACCGGTGCTGCCTACAGGATTAATTCTGGCAGCTGTTAACTGTGGCCTGCGATGCCACGGGCAGCTTTTTGGCGCAGTCAAACTTTTAGCCCGGAGTTCCTTGCTGAGCAGCTTAGGAGGCTGTGGGCTGGATTTTCATTGAGGAGGCGGGTAGAAGGCGGGACCAGAACCTTTGGGGTTGTAGTCCCGCCTCCATCGAGTTCTAGCCAACCCATGCGATTTAGCATTGATTGATCTTGCTGAGCCCGCCCAGCAAGCTCAGCAGGCCAATTAAGGGCCATCAGCAACAGGTGATGTCACAGATTGAAATTTCATCTGTCAAGAACTTTTGACAGATGAAGTATCAGCATTTCAAAGCTGTTTGAAGCTGTCAAACACTGACAATCTGTACTCCAGGTTAATTCCTTCCTCTCAGGATGATTTAAAGATCTCCCCGGAATGGAAAGCAAAGGCTGCAGATTTTGACAGCTGGCGGCCATTCTGCTTTCTGTGCTGGTGAGATGAGGGACTCCCGAAACCTGAAGGAAGGAAGGCTGTAAAGGTAAGTAAAGGTTAGTAGAACTGCTTTAAACACTTTACACAGACCAAACACACTTACCTCTGCACTCATGCACCCATCACTCACCTGAACACCGGACATCTCGACCACTCCAAGCCCTTCATCCTGACGGCCTGCCTCGCTAAATTGGCATGGCTGGAGCCATCGGGAATCCCACATTTCAACAATGAAAATAGGGATCAGGCTAAAAACTGCCTGTTAACTACCTATTAACAGGCAGCTAATTGGCACGGATCCCCTTCCCGCCTCGGGGAGGCGGGTCCCAGTGCAGGGCGGGTACCCGCCTCCTTTGAAACTGGCATGGAGGCGGGTGGGGGCGGGATGGGGTCGGGACCCCCGATTTCGGGATTTTAAACCCCCACACGCCTCCAATCCCGACTCCACGGCCCAATGAAAATCCAGCCCATCATTTGTCTGCGGCCTTTGACAGGATTGACCACTCCATCCTTCTCCAAAGCTTCGCCACCGTCGTCCATTTGGGTGGGACTGCACTCGCCTGATTCCATTCTGATCTATCTAATCATAGCCAGAGAATCACCTGCAGTGGCTTCTCTTCCCATTACCTCTGGGGTCCCCAAGGATCTATCCATGGTCCCCTCCTATTTCTCATCTACATGTTGCCCCTTGGCATGGCAAGGGGAGAGTGGGATGCTCAAGAAACCAAATTCAGAGGAACATAGAAACATAGAAACATAGAAGATAGCAGCAGCAGTCGGCCATTCGGCCCCTCGAGCCCGCTCCGCCATTAAATGAGATCATGGCTGATCATCCAAATTCAGTACCCTGTCCCTGCTTTCTCCCCATATCCCTTGATCCCTTTAGCCTCAAGAAATATATCCAACTCCTTCTTGAATATATTTAATGAATTGGCCTCAACTGCCCTGTGTGGCAGAGAATTCCCCAGGTTCACCACTCTCTGGGTGAAGAAATTCCTCCTCATCTCTGTCCTAAATGGCTTAACCCTTATCCTTAGACTGTGACCCCTGGTTCTGGACTCCCCCACCATTGGGAACAGCCTTCCTGCATCTAGTCTGTCTAGTCCTGTTAGAATTTTATAAGTTTCAATGAGATCCCGTCTCATTCTTCTAAACTCTAGCGACTATAAGCCTAATTGACCCAATCTCTCCTCATACGTCATTCCTGCCATCCCAGGTATCAGTCTGGTGAATCTTCGCTGCACTCTCTCCATGGCAAGAACATCCTTCCTCAGACAAGTGACCAAAACTGCACACAATACTCAAGGTGTGGTCTCAGCAAGGCCCTGTACAACTGCAGCAAGACATCCTTGCACCTGTACTCGAATCCGCTTGATATGAAGGCCAACATACCATTTGCCTTCTTAACCACATGCTGCACCTGCATGCTTACCTTCAGCGACTGGTGCACAAGGACACCCAGGTCTCGTTGCACTTCCCCATTTCCCAATCTATTGTCATTCAGATAATAATCTGTCTTCCTGTTTTTGCCATCGAAGTGGATAACCTCGCATTTATCCATATTATACTGCATTTGCCATGCATCTGCCCAATCACCCAGCCTGTCCAAATTGTACTGGAGTTTCTCTGCATCCTCTTCACAGCACACACGCCCACCCAGCTTTGTGTCGTCTGCAAACTTGGAGCTATTACATCTAGTTCCCTTGTCTAGATCATTTATATATATTGTGAATAGCTGGGGTCCTCGCACCGATCCCTGCGGAACCCCACTAGTCACTGCCTGCCACTTGGAAAAAGACCCATTTATTCCAACTCTTTGCTTCCTGTCTGCCAACCAGTTCTTTATCCAAGACAGTACCTTACCCCCAATCCCATGTGCTTTAATTTTCCACGCTAATCTCTTATGCGGGACCTTATTGAAAGCCATCTGAAAGTCCAATTACACTACATCCACTGGTTTTCCCTTATCTATTCTATCAGTTACATCCTCAAAAATTTCTAGTAGATTAGTCAAGCATGATTTACCTTTTGTAAATCCATGTTGACTTTGTCCGATCCTGTCACTGTTTTCCAAGTGCTCTGCTATTACATCTTTTATAATGGACTCTAGCATTTTTCGCACGACTGATGTCAGGCATACCAGTCTATAATTCCCTGTTTTCTTCTCTACCACCCTTTTTAAATAGTGGGGTTACATTAGCTATCCTCCAATCCATGGGAACTGTTCCAGAGTCTATAGAATTTTGAAAGATGGCCAGCAATGCATCTACTATTTCTAGGGCCACTTCCTTAATACCCTAGGATGTAGATTACCATGCCCTGGGGATTTATCGGCCTTCAATCCCGTCAATTTCCCTAACACCATTTCCCTACGAATACTGATTTCATTCAATTCCTCCCTCTCATTAGACCTTATGGACCCCAACATCTCTGGGAGGTTATTTGTGTACTCCTTTGTGAAGACATAATGAAAGTATGTATTTAATTGTTCAGCCATTTTTAGTTCCCCAATATAAATACCCCAGATTCTGACTGCAAGGGACCTACGCTTGATTCACCAATTTTTTTCTCTTCGCATATCTATAGAAGCTTTTACAGTCAGTTTCTATGTTCCCTGCAAGCTTACTCTCATACTATATTCTCCCCCTCTTAATGAATCCCTTTGTCCTCCTTTGCTGAATCCTAAACTGCTGCCAATAATCAGGTTTGCTGCTTTTTCTGGCCAAATTATATGTCCTCTCCTTGGATCTTATGCTATCCCTAATTTCCCTTGTTAGCCACGGTTGAGTCACCTTTTTTGTTTTATTTTTATGTCAAACAGGGATGAACAAATTCTGTAGTTCATCCATGCAATCTTTAAATGTTTGCCATTGCCTATCCACCGTCAACCCTTTAAGTAATGTTCCCCAATCCACCCTAGCCAACTCATGCCTCATGCCATCGTAGTTTCCTTTATTTAAATTCAGGACCCTAATCTCTGAGTCAACTACTTCACTCTCCATTTTAACGAAGAATTCTATCATATTATGATTGCTCCTCCCCAAGGGGCCTCGCACAACAAGATTGCTAATTAACCCTTTCTCATTACATAATAACCAGTCTACGATGGCCTGATGTCTAGTTGGTTTTTCGACATATTGTTCCAGGAAACCATCCCATATACACTCTAGGTATTCCTCCTCCACAGTATTGTTACTAATTTGGTTAGCCCAATCTATATGTAGATTAAAGTCACCCATGATAACTGCTGTGCCCTTATTGCATGTGTTTCTATTTCCCGTTTAATTCCATCCTCAACCTCAGCATTACTGTTTAGGGGTCTCTATACAACTCCCACTAACGTTTTCTGCCCCTTGGTATTTCTCAGCTCTTCCCATACAGATTCCACATCATCAGAGCTAATATCCTTCCTTACTATTGTGTTAACCTCCTCTTTAACGAGCAGTGCTACCCCACCTCCTTTTCCTTTTTTCCTGTCCTTTCTGAATATTGAATACCCCTGGATGTTAAATTTCCAGCCTTGGTCACCCTGTAGCCATGTCTCCATAATCCCAATTATATCATATCCGTTTACATCTATTTGAGCAGCTAATTCATCCACCTTATTACGAATGCTCCTCGCATTAAGACACAACGCCTTCAGGCTTGATTTTTTAACACTCTTAGTCCTTTTAGAATTCTTATTTACTGTGGCCCTGTTTGATTTACGCCCTTGATTTCTCTGCCTTCCACTTTTGCTTTTCTCCTTCCTGTCTTTTGTTTCTATCCTTACTTCCCTTTCCTCTGTCTCCTTGCACAGGTTCCCAACCCCCCCGCCATTTTAGTTTAAACCCTCCCCAACAGCACTAGCAAACACTCCCCCTGGGACTTTGGTTTGGGGTGGGAGGGAGAGGGAGCAGGAGTTGTAGGGCTGAAAATGTACAGAGATAGGGAGGGTTGAGGGTTTGAAAGGCTATAATGATGAGAATGATAATTTTAAGTTTGAAGTGTCAAGGGATTGGAAACCAATGTAGGTCAGTGAGGATAGGGGAGATGAGTGAGCAGGATGTGGTGACGGATAGGTTATGGGCAGCAGAGGTTTGGATAAGCTGAAGTTTATGGAGGATGGTGGATGAGAGGCTTGCCAGGAGAGTATTGGAATAGTTGAGTCTAAAAGTAACAAAGGCATAGAAAAGAATTGCAGCAACGGATGTGCTGATATGAAGCGGAAGGGGGAAACGTTATGGAGGTAAATGTATGTGGCCATTGGGATGGACAGGATATGGGGGCAAAGGATAGTTCCTAGAGAACTTCAGAGATAACGGTGTGAGAAGAAGGAGAGAAATCATTGCTGTAGATGCTGTGGCAGTGGCAGAAACCTGACTCAAATTAGCCGGTCTTTGTGATGGAAAGGATATAGCATTTTAATCACAGCTTGGAGTGGAATTGGCCACGGAGGTTGTGAGCAGTGGTCTGGAGGTCCTGTGAAGGCTGCTCACCAGCTTTTAAATAGAAGAAACAGCGCATGCGCAAAAATTAGAATGGGCTGCGCAGCCAGTTAAAGGGCCCATGCATGAAAAAAAGTTATAGGAAACATTGGTTGTGAACAGTCTGATTCAGCCTGAGACAGTGGCCATGGAGTGTGATGGAATCAGTGAGAAGGTGCAGAGTTTGTGGTGGGGGCCAAAGACAATGGATTTGATCTGCCCAATGTTTAGCTGGAGAAAATAGTGGCTCATTCGAAAGCGAATGTTGGACTAGTAGTCTGACAACACAGAGGGACTGGAGAATTTGAGAGAGATAGTGGAGGGGTACAGCTGGGTGTTGCCAGCTTATGTATGGAAGATGACACCATGTCTGTGGATGATGTTGACAAGGAAGTGCTTGTAGATGAGGAAGAGTAGGGGGCTAAGGATAGATCCTTGAGGGAATCTAGAGGTAATGCTGTCAGAGCGGGAAGAGAAGCCATTGCTGAGAATGCTCCGGCTACAATTGAATAAGTAAGAGTAGGACCAGGAAAGGGAAGGCCCTTGGAGCTGGACAATGGAGGAGAGGAGTTGGAGGAGGGTGGTGTAGTCAACCATGTCAAAGACTGCAGAGAGGACAGGAGGGCAAAGAAGGGTAATGCACCATGGTAACAGTTGTAGAGGATATAATTTGTGACTTTGGTTAGTGGGTTATTTCAATGCTATGGCAGGAGCTGGAACCTGATTGGAGATATTCAAGCATAGAGTTACTAAAAAGATAGGACAACACGTTCAAGGACTTTGGAGAGGAAAGGGAAGGAAGCCTACGGGTAGTTGTTGGCAAGAAGAGAAGGGTCACGTGTGTGTTTTTGAGGAGGGGGTGATTACAGCAGCTTTGAAGGGGGGGGTGGTGGGTTAGTACCTGAGGAGAGGGAACAGCTTATAATGTCAGCTAGTATGAGGTGCAGGAAGGGCAGCTGAGCGATCAACAGTTTAGTGGCCCTGGAGCCAAGAGAAAAGGAAGTGGGGCTTATGGACGAGATGAGCTCGGAGAGGGCATAAGGGGAGATGGGAGAGCAATTAGAGAGTGATGCAGTTTGGGGCTAGAGCAGAGGGGAGCCTGTGGAGAGTTTTGGCTTGGTGGACAAGGAGAAAGGGATGGGATGGGGGGGGGGGTAGGGGGTGCAGCGGACCAACTTAATAGATAGCCTCAATCTTAGTGACAAAGAAGTCCATGAGCTCCTCACACTTATTGTTGAAGATGCCGGTGGAGTGAGCAGGGGAGAGGGGTTCAAGAATATGGTTGGTAGTAGAGAACAGAAGCTGGGGATTATCTCTGATCGCCAGGATAATCCTGGAATAGTGGACAGCTTTGGCAGAGGAGAGTGAGCCCCGATAGGTCTTGATGTGGTTCAAGCCAGGTTTGGTGATGGATGGCTTAACCTATTGTGCACTGGATACATTCAAGTCAAACCATTTTGTCCTGATAGGGGCCTCTCTGCAAGCAATAATACAAAGGAGAAGTACGGTGGCATAGTGGTTAGCACTGTTGCCTCACAGCGCCAGAGACCCGGGTTCGAATCCGGCCTCGGGCGACTGTCTGTGTGGAGTTTGCACATTCTCCTCGTGTTTGCGTGGGTTTTCTCCGGGTGCTCCGGTTTCCTCCCACAGTCCAAAGATGTGTGGGTTAGGTTGATTGGCTATGATAAATTGACCCTTAGTGTTAGGGGGATTAAATACGTGGGGTTACAAGGATAGGGTGGGATATGTGTTGGTGTAGGGGTTACGGGGATCGGGCGGGATATGTGTCGGTGCAGGCTTGATGGGCCGAAATGGCCTCTATCTGCACTGTGGGGTTTCTGTGATTCTGTGATTCATACTTATACGGGGGGCACGGTGGCATAGTGGTTAGCACTGTAGCCTCACAGCGCCAGGGACCCGGGTTCAAATCTGGCCTCGGGCGACTGTCTGTGTGGAGTTTGCACATTCTCCCTGTGTCTGCGTGGGTTTCCTCCGGGTGCTCCGGTTTCCTCCCACAGTCCAAAGATGTGCAGGTTAGGTTGATTTGGCTATGATAAATTGACCCTTAGTGTTAGGGGATTAAATACGTGGGGTTACGGGGATAGGGTGGGATATGTGTCGGTGCAGGCTCGATGGGCCGAAATGGCCTCTATCTGCACTGTAGATTCTGTGATACAGCCACCTAGCATTAATAGTGATTTTACATTTACTTTACCCGCAGGTTCTGAAGCCAGAAGGAGAAGTAAACATGAACAGCAGCCTTCGATTCCATTTTAAAACTCCCAACACCTTGGCCTTGTTACAATTTCATATGAGAAACATAAGTAAAAATCAATCAATTCTGTACTCCCAGTGGCAGTTGCAGTCTAAGGAAGTATAGGTTGCAGAATCCATGCCACGATATTATAGCTCTGCCACTCACCCGCACTCCCTTCGAGCGCACGATTAGAGAATTTACCTGTAATATAGAGATGTTAGAACCTGATCCCAGTTCCATTACAGCCAGGCTGGACTTTATTTATCATTCTGCAGATTTTACCCTCTTTCCAGCATTTTAGAAACCATTTCACAGATTATTAAGGCGAGTATCTGTCTCTTTGTGACAGCAGTCAGCACATCAGACTCTTGACTTTTGCCTGTTTTGTCTCCCTCCGCCTTTTCTTTTGTTCAGTACAGTAAAGGGACACACATATCTTCCAGTTTTTAGTCACGATAAAGAGTCTGCACTGAAATGTTAAACTTTTTATCAGATGCCAATGAATTGTTGAGTATTTCCAGCATTCTCTGTCAGTAACATTGGCATGTAGGCTGGGCTATAACAGTTAAAATAACCTGTTTTCCTTGCATCTTAATAAAATATTTTCTTTGCATCCTATTGTGTCCATCACTCCATTCATACTTGTAAACAGAAAGCTTGTCCTGAACTAGGTGGAGCAGGAGAGCTACTGCAATTAAGATGGTGATAAAACAAGACATTGAGTACAACAATCTTGAATTTGACTAGAGCTGTGCCTTTTTGAAAGCAATTGCTCAAGTACAGCAAGAATCCACTGCACCAAATATTGCGCAAGTTAACAAAATAACATTTCTAATACTGAAGTGACAAACAATTATCTACAAACAGAGAAGTGATGGATGAATAACACCATGACACTTCAGCATAAGAACGTAAGACCATAAGAAATAGAAGCAGGAGCAGGCCACCCGGCCCCTTGAGCCTGCTCCACCATTCTGTAGGGGGTGGCGGGTGTGGCGCGTGCGCCCAGTCAGTTATGCCCCTGACTGTTTGTGAGCGGTTCGAATCGCTCCCATGCCCCTGGGTTCAAGACACCGGACTTAGGTACAGGCGGCGATACAGAAAACTCGAGTAGACAGGTGGTTTGGATGTAAGCAAAAACAAGATTTTATTGAACAGGAAACATTAATACAGTCTTAAGAGAAGTTACCAGTATATAGAGTTACAGGCAAATACAAATAACTATACTTATGCAGGGAATGGGGAACACACGGCACATCGAGGGAAAACAACTATCTTAACAATCCCCCTATCCTTATCCCACCCCCTATACCTAACTAGATTAAGCTATGAGGGGCCAGAATCTATGCTCACCAATCAAAAAGGGTTTGCTGAACTCAAAACAGCGGTGGGGTTCGGGGTTCGCTCTTGGTGCTCTCTGGAGCCTGCCGTCATCACGTGGTCTCTGGGCGCTGCAAGGGCGTTGTCCAGGTTCGAGTACCCCAAAGTTAAAGCCTCTGTTTGGGTACTTTACCTTGCAGGGATGGTTCTTCTTCTTCGGCCGACAGTTTGAGTTTGCGTGCAGGTATTCGAAGGTTAGCTGAGGCTGAAGGCCCGATGATTCGAAGCCTACCCTCAGTTGGTCTTCCCTCCTCCCCTCGTCGCGTCCCGCCTCGCCTGGTCTGGCCTGAATTGTCTGTGTCCGCCCGATGCATTGCCGGGGCGATGTCCAGATGGAGTGGCCAAAAAAGGCACGGGCAAAGGCCAGGGGGTAAGCGCGGGATAGGGAAAGGGCAACAGCCACGAGGGCGAGGGGGCAGAAGAGTCTAGCAGAGAAGAGAGAAGCAGCCCTCGATTGCTACCCGGGGTCTTCAATTATACTCTTTCCGAAAACCCTTATCTGCACGCCAAATCAGGTTAGTTCTTTGTCTTAATCTTGGCGGGCTAGTTTAAACAATGGTAGCAATCTATACTGACTGTTTTTAGATGGCCGGTAATCGCATCTACCGGCCCGATAATTTACTTGTTTTGTCCTAAATGTTCCTTGATGGGCCTGTGCAGCCTTGATGGCCCTCTTAATCTGTTTCCGATTATGTATGTAAACAACTCGATGGCCTCAACTATGGGCCTAACTGAAGTTAGATTTGTCTCCAATTCAGTCTAATACATAATTCAAAGTCCTGTCTGGTTTCAAAATACAAAAGTCCTTTTTCACAGACACTGCAGCTTTGGTTTCGATCCACAAGCTGTCTGCATTGCAGAGTCCAGTTTTAAAATCTCACAGGCTTTCTGCCACGAGGCACGGACGCCATCTTGGGTACCCTTTTTGATTTAAAGTGTCCACGCAGGGTCCCTTTTATTAATAATAACCTTCGGGGAAATGCAGAAATTTTGCGAATCCAGAAATTTTGCAAATCCTACAATTCAATAAGATCATGGCTGTTCTTGGGCTCAAAATCACTTCCCTGCCCACTCCCCATAACCGTTCACTCCCTTACCTTGTAAAAATCTGTCTATCTCCACCTTAAATGTATTTAATGACCCAGCCTTCACAGCTCTCTGGGGCAGAGAATTCCACAGATTTACAACCCTCTGAGAGAAGAAATTCCTCCTCATCTCAGTTCTAAAAGGGCAACCCTTTATTCTGAAACTATGCCCCCAAGTTCTAGATTTCCCCACGAGGGGAAACATCCTCTCTGCATCTACCTTGTCGAGCCCCCTCAGTATCTTATATGTTTCAATAAGATCAGCTCTCATTCTTCTAAAGGCCCAACCTGCTCAACCTTTCCTCATAAGTCAACGCCCTCATCTCTGGAATTAACCTAGTGAATCGTCTCTGAACTGCCTCCAATTCAAGTATATCCTTCCTTAAATAAGGAGACCAAAACTGTACGCAGTACTCAAGGTGTAGTCCCACCAATACCCTGTACTGTTGTAGCAGGACTTCCCTGCTTTTATACTCCAACCCCCCTGCAATAAAGGCCAACATTCAATTTGTCTTTTTGATTATTTGCTGTACCTGCATGCTAACGTTTTGTGTTTCATGCACAAGGACCCCCAGGTCCCTCTGAACTGTAGCATTTTGTAATCTCTCTCCATTTAAATAATAATTTGCTTTTTTATTTTTCCTGCCAATGTGGATAACCTCGCACTTTCCCACATTATACTCCATCTGCCAAATGTTTGCCCACTCACTTAGCCTGCCTATATCCCTTTGCAGGTTCTTTGAGTCCTCTGCACCACTTGCTTTCCCACCCATCTTTGTATCATCTGCAAACTTGGCCACCTTACACTCGGTCCCGTCATCCAAGTCATTAATGTATTTGTAAATAGTTGAGACCCCAGCACCGATCCCTGTGGCACCCCACTAGTTACCATTTCCCAACCAGAAAATGACCCATTTTTCCCGAGTCTCTGTTTTCTGTTAGTTAGCCAATTCTCTATCCATGCTAATATATTACCCCCAACTCTGTGAGCACTTATCTTATACAGTAACCTTTTATGTGGCACCTTATTGAATGCCTTCTGGAAATCCAAATACACCACATCCACTGGCTCACCCTTATCCACCCTACTCGTTACATTCTCAAAGAACTCTAGCAAATTTGATAAACATGATTTTCCTTTCATAAAACCATGCTGCCTCTGCTTGACTGCATTATGATTTTCCAAATGCTCTGCTACTGCTTCCTTAAAGAAGGACTCCAGCTTTTTCCCAACGACAGATGTTAGGCTAACTGACCTATAGTTTCCTGCTTTCTGTCTCCCTCCTTTCTTAAATAGGGGTGCTACTTAGGAGAATTGACTCGTGCTTTAAAGTTCAATTTCTTTCTGGAAGATTGTTACATAAGAACATAAGAAATAGGAGCCTCAATTCCATTCACTGGCCCTATCGCCATATCCCTTGATGCCCTTACTAGTCAGAAATCTATCGACTTCTGTTTTGAATATACCCACTGACCGAGCATCCACAGCCCTCTGGGGTACTGAATTCCAAATATTCACCACCCTCTGTGTGAAGAAGTTTCTTCTCATCTCAGTCCTGAATGGCCTACCCTTTATCCTGAGGCTGTGGCCCCTGATTCTAGACTCCCCAGCCAAGGGAAACATTCTCCCAGCATCCACCCTACCAAGCCCTGTAATAATTTTGTATGCTTCAATGAGATCCCCTCTCATTCTTCTGAATTCAAGAGAATACATGCCTAGTTTACTCAATCTCTTCTCATACGACAGTCCTGCCATCCAAGGAATCAATCTCATAGACCTTCGTTGCACTCCCTCTATGGGAAGTATATCCTTCCTTAGGTAAGGAGACCAAAATTGTACACAGTACTCCAGGTGTGGTCTCACCAAGGCCCTATATAATTGGAGTAAGACTTCTTTACTCCTGTACTCAAATCCTTTTGTAATGAAGGCCAGCACACTATTTGCCTTTCTAATGGCTTGCTGCACCTGCACATTCACTTTCAGTGACTCATGTACAAGGACACCCAAGTCTCTTTGAGTATCTGCATTCCCCAATCTTTCACCATTTAGGAAATACTCTGCCTTTCTTTTTTTTCTACCTAAGTGGATAACTTCACATTGATTCACATTATAATTCATCTGCCATGTTCTCACCCAGTCACTGAGCCTGTCGAAATCCCCTTGATGTCTCTTCACATCCTCTTCGCAACTGACACTGCCACCTAGCTTTGTGTCATCAGCAAATTTACATTTAGTCCCGTCATCCAAATCATTGATATAGATTGTGAATAGCTGGGGCCCAAGCACCAATCCTTGCAGTACTCCACTAGTCACAGCCTGCCATCCTGAAAAAGACCCGTTTATCCCTACACTTTGTTTTCTGTCTGTTAACCAATTCTCAATCCATGCTAGTTCTGAGTTTAATCTTTTTAAAAAGAACCAGTCACAATTGGAAATATATTTGTTGCAGCCCAAGATTGGTAGATTATTGAGCACAAGACTTGAGGATCTTGCACTAAGTTTATGTTAAAGTGTTTGGTTACAGCGCTTAAAGAATGGAAGCTAGCGTGAAGATAATAAAATAGTAAATCAGATCTACGTTGAAAACTGGAACTCGATCTAATCTTGATTAAAAACAAACACCTGGGCCAGGAATTTCCTCAGAGCTGCTCCCACTGCGTAAATGTAACTTCCCAGAAGTGCGGCGGAAATCCAGCTCGCGTGCGTAAACGGGGTTTCTGCTGCACTTCTGACGAAGTTACAGCAGCAGAGCGGACATGGGAGCAGCTCTGAGGAAGCCCCTCATAATCTCTTTTGTCCAGCACCTTTTCACACGTCGGCATGGAAATTCCTGGGGTCCCACTCCGATGGAAAACCCGTCCCATAGCTGGGGAGGGTTGCTGGCACCCACAAGGGAGCATCAGTGGCGGTTTCCACATCCCAAACTGATCTGTCCTAGCAAGGGGCAGGGGGGTGGCGAGTCCTCTGGAGACCCAACTGGCTGAAGAAGTTAAAAAAAAAATCAGCTTCCATTGGAGTCACTCTGACAAGAGAAGGTGATCAGTCCCCCCAGGATCCATTACCTTATTCTCGTAAATGCTTGGAGCCCTTGGTAGGCCTGCAAAGGACTTGTGTCAGGTCTCCACTGGTGTGAGTTGTGCTGAGGCCTTTCAAGGGGATTTAGGGTTGGAATTTTCCAGGAAAGCTCATGGACTCTCCTCAACATCCCCTCCCCACTGGAATTGCAAGGTCTAATTGAAATGTGGCAGAATCCTGACAGAGGTGTGATCTGGCCCATTTTCTGCCACCAACCCAGCACCGCAAGTGCTGGAGCTGCGATGACTGGACTCTTGACAACTTCCTTCCTCTGTGTCAGGTAGAACTCTAGCCTAGATTTTCTGATTGATGTTATTTTAATTCTGACATTAACCAATTCATTTTCAATTGGTAGCCACCGCTGTTAAGATAACATCAAATGAAAAATCTAAGCCTTTGTGTCTATGGTGACCATTTATCTTCAGTCTGATTGAAGCTTCAGTCTCATTCAGAGCCTATAAAAATCTAGTTCAATTCAAATGCTCATTCCATTTGTTTTTAGAAAACAGGGTGGGACAATTTTCCATCTTCACTTTGTGGGTGGTAATGTGGCAGAGCAGAGTGCCCACACATTATAGAACCCGTCTGATTTTCATCCCATTGATTTCAATAAAAGAAAAGTTGAATGGGCTATGTAACGGGTGGGCGATGCCCTCCACCAAGGTGCCGTCTTTTGGATGAGATGTTTACCTAAGACCCAGGCTACCCTCTCAAGTGGATGTAAAAGATCCCATGGAACAAGTTGAAGAAGAGCAATGGAGTTCAGCTCGGTTTCCTGGCCAAAATGTACCCCTCAACCAACATCACTAAAAGAGATGGTCATTATCACATTGCTGTTTATGGGACCTTGCTGTGTGAAAATTGGCTGCTATGTTTCCTACATTACAGCAGTGACTACACTTTCAAAGTACTTTATACACTGTAAAGCACTTTGGGATATCCTGAGGTTGTGAAAGATGCGATATAAATGCAAGTCTTTCTTTTCTTTTTGCTATCATTTCTACAGGAAAGGGGGAGATAAGCTGTTTCACCCAAGCTCACTGTAGTAATACCCTTGTCGCTGGATGGGAGAAAATCTCTGGGCACCAGCTACACCTCCTCAAGCTCATTATCTAAATACCCTGGGGTAAATGTCCTGTCCTGGTGCTTGTAATAGGTGGAGTGAATAGCACAGGGTGTTGGCTTCTCGTGTGGCCCTGGGAGATGTGACTGCTCCTTTATAGCAGCTACAGCAACGGAGGAGAAAGAAGCATTAAAATACTGTTTGTAACACCCTTTCAATCACTGCTTACATGACAGTTTGAGTGTCTGCCTGTGTCAGTAACTAAATGAGAAAGCAGTAAAATCGTGGGGAGAGAAGGAGGCACTAGCCCTCAGTTTGGGGAAGGCCTCTCCATCCTCCCCTTCCTGTATGTGCTCCAAACCTTTGATCTCCAGTGATCAGTGATCTTATAATGTCTACAAATTAAAGGCATCTAACGCTCAACTAAACAGAGTTAAGTACGTGGAACAGCTAACGTAAGCAAAGGCTGCTATTAGATCAGCTAAAAGGATAATGGAAAAGAGGAGTGTAGACAATTGTTGAAGTAAGGGGAAAAGCTTTTTCAGTTACGTGAAGAGTCAGAGAATTGTCAAAGACTGTATTGAGCCATTGAAGGATGTTCAAGGACAGGTTACGAAGGACTCACTGAGTATGGCGGAAATATTAATTGAGTACTTTGCATCGGTCTTCACTCTTGAAGGTGATGCTTGACTGTCATAATTTAATGATAATGTTAATAATAAAACTAATAATATTAACTTAGATGTGCATATTGTTTTACATAGATTTAAGTACCTGAAAATAGATAGATCAGCCGGGCCAGATGATGTCCACCCAAGGGTCCTCAGGGAAATTGGAAATGTGCTGTGTGAGCCCCTAGCCCATATTTTTAATAGCTCACTGCACTCTGGAATGGTTCCTGTAGACTGGAAGGAGGCTAATGTAGTCCCCACCTTTAAAAAATGGTGACAAGACGGATCCAGGTAACTATAAACCAGTAATAGGAAAGATGCATGAGGGAATCATTAGGGATGCAATATATGATTACTTGAATAGTGAGGGAGATATCAGGGACACCTAACATGACTTCAAAAAGAGGTCCTGTCTTACAAATTTGATTTTCTTTCGATGAAGTCACCAAGATGGTGGATGAGGGAAGCCCAGTCGACATTGTCTACTTAGACTTCCAAAGAGCTTTTGATAAGGTATCGCACAAGAGGCTTCCCTACAAGTTCATAGACTTTGGTATTAGTGGTAATATTTTGAGCTGAATTTAGAACTGGCTGGAAGGACATAGGCATAAAGCAGTTATCGATGGATTTCGATCTGTTTGGAGATCGGTCACCAGTGGTGTCCCGCAGGGATTGGTATTGGGACAGTTGCTCTTTACTAGTTTTATTAATGATCTAGATGTATGTGTTGGAGGCATGATGATCTGCAAATTTGTAGATTATACTAAGACCTGTGCGGGTGTTAGGACTGTAGGTGATGCCTTACTGCTTCAGGCGGATCTTGATGTGTTGGGGAATTGAGCTTGTGACTGGCAAATTATGTTTAATTTGGAAAAGTGCAGTGTTATGCATGTGAGCAGGGTGAATGCTCAACATACATGCACCCCTCAGGGGAAAGCAATAAAGAAGATGGAGAAAGAAAGTAATCTGGGTGTTCTAGTACATAGATCTCTAAAGGTTCATGAGCAATGCCATGAAGCGATAGTTAAAGCGAATAGGGTGTTGGGGTGTATTCAGAGGACAATTGATTATAAAATGAGGCACACTATTTTGTACTTGTACAAGACCTCGGTCAGACCTCACTTGAAATACTGGGCTGGATTTTAATGGGGAGGCTCCGAGGCGATCGGGAAATCTGGGAGGCCGGGTTTCCCGCAGGCCCTGCCAACTTTAATGACAGGGCCTGATATGCATGCAAGGCCTCTGTTTCCCACCCGTAGTCAGCCAGATTGAGAGGCTGTCTGGCTCCGGGCGGGTAGGACTGTGGCACTAGGCCACAAAGAGGAGGGAGGGAGGGATGGAGGGGAGGCCGAGGGCGCCGGAGGAGCATGGGGATGGGGGGTGCGTTGGTAAAGATCGCGAGGAATGTGACAATCCCTTTAAGGACTGCCGGTTAGGTCGCATGAAAAACCATGCCGGCTGCGTTCAGGGCAATCTAATTTCATACAGAGGGCCTCAAATAGTTGTTAGGCCCCTTATTTGCAAATGGAAAGGGTCTAACATCTGGTTTAGGCACGAGCCCTGGACACCTATACTTCAGCCTTTACCAATATGGCGGGCAGCGCAGTTCCGGTATGGAATGTGCGTGCGCCTACCGCCATATTGGATGCATAGGTGCTGTTTACACCTGTAAAACTGGCGCGGTGTCAACGAATTTCTAGGCTGCGATTCCCAGCTCCATAATGAAGAGCAAGTCAGTGAAGGCAGAGGCAAAAGCAAGTAAATTGTGCAAAAGAGAAATGTGATTACAGTAGTTGGCTCCAATAGAAGGAAGACATAATGGCCTAGAAATTCATTGACGCCACTTTTGGGGCGCTAAAGTGGGGCGTCCGCTAAAGTTAGCGTCCGCCTCCAAATCTAGGCCACTTTTCCGATATTCATTAGCTTCGCCCTACTAGTTCAGGCGAGCGCTAAAACTGCTGTTGGACGCCTCTCTCTGGGCGCTAAGCCGGAGGTGGTGATCGATAGCGCCTAGGCCGGGCGCAGCGCAGGTGCGGCCATCTCGTGACTGACAGCAGACACCCTGGCGCCGGCCAGCTCTTAAGGGGGAAGGGTCGACTGTGTCTGCTGCCACGCCCTGGATAGTGGAGCCCTCCAGCTAGGCCTGAACACTGCTGCTGGACCCAAATAGCGCCTGAAGACATGGAGAAGGCCCGTGAACGTGCGCAGTGCTTCTCAGAGCATGATCTGAGTGTGCTGCTTGCTGCTGTGGAGAAGAGGCGCCATGTTTTGTACCCGGACAATGGCAAGAAGGCGACGGTCCGCGTCTACAGGAGAGCCTGGAGGCATGTCGCCAGCAAGCTGTCAGCCAACAGCGACGTCCCCAGGACCGGTGCCCAATGCCGCAAAAAGATAAATGACCTCACACGCATTGTCAGGGTGAGTACCTTTTCCAATGACCTCCTCATCCTTGCATGTGCACCTCACATTATGGGCAAAGGGACCTGAAAGCTCTAATGGCCAGCCTTCATCCAGCAGCTATGGCACAGGCATGAGCATCAATTGCACATTCTGCACTGAACAAACTGGCCAAGCTATTCCACCATGGGAGGCAGTGCACAGCAGATCATGGCGACACACTGGCCAGGCTATTCCACCATGGGAGGCAGTGCACACCAGATCATGGCGACACACTGGCCAGGCTATTCCACCATGGGAGGCAGTGCACACCAGATCATGGCAACACACTGGCCAGGCTATTCCACCATGGGAGGCAGTGCACACAAGATCACGGCGACACACTGTACTTAGAGGCCGTCCTTTCTCTTGCAGGCCAAGCTGGCGAATAATCGCAGGAGCCGGACTGTGACCGGGGGAGGACGACCCCATTTCCAGCCACTCACCGACCTGCAACATCGCATGGAGCGCCTCATGGGTCGCCGGGTGATTGGGCCCGTTGCATGTGGAGATGCCGACCCTGTTCTGGGAAGCAATGGTAAGGACATCACCTTTTGCGCCTCTCTCGTCCCACTTGCGCATCAGATCTACATCCTTTGCCACTGTCCGACCAATGCGCTGAATGCCACCACTCATGCATCCCACACTGACGCCCTCTCCTCACTCTAAAGCTACTCTTGTGCCTTCCTGCTTTCAGATGGTCAAGAGGAGGTCCCTCAACTTGCCAGTGACAGACCCTCCGAGGAAGAGCAGGAGGAGGAGCAAGAGGAAGGCGGCCCATCAGGGGAACCCTCAGCCGTGGCCACCCAGGCCAATGTAGGGGACACGTCTTCCCTGGAGGGCAGCGTGGCGGAAGTGTCGAAGGGGAGGGGAGCTCCTGGGACCTGCGTGCTGCAGAAAGGCGGGAGGGGGGTGGAAGCTCGGCGGCCTTCTCCCCAGAGGGGGGATGCGTCGGAGGGGAGTCCAATTGCTGGGCCCAGCGGCCTCCAGCAACGCAGGAAGGGTCGGCCAGCTCGGCGGCCTTCTCCCCAGAGGGAGAGTCCGGCCTTCAGTCAGGAGATGCTCTTCGCCGAGGAGATGGAAGGCCTCGAAGACTTGTCCGCGGACTCGGAGCGCCGGCACACGGAGCTCATGGCGGTAGTGTCACGGTTGCCTGAGTCCATCGATTCCCTCTCTCGGAGTGTGGCCGAGTTCGGGCCCTTAGAGGCCACCAATCGGGCGGAATACCGGGCAGATCTTGCAGCGACTGGCCAGGTGATTAGTGGTGCCGTCCAGTCACTGGCTGCTCTGCTGCGGGCAGTGAACAGGTCAACACGGGCACTCACTGCTGCCACACTCGCTGTGTCAGCCAGGCATCGCCAGGGCACCCGGCGCGCTGCAGCAGCACAGCGGTCTGTCCCTCGGCAGATTGGTGCGCATGCTGCAGTGCTGGCCCGGGCGAGTGCCAGTGTCTCAGGCGACCAGCGAGCGCCTGCCATCCGCCAGCTTGCTGCCATTCCTCCAGCCGCCACTGCCACTCCCCCAGTGGAGCTGCCAGGAGCTGCTGCAGCGGCTGCTGCTGGCCAGCCACAGCTGCAGCAATCAACAGCCGGCTGCTCGACGCCCAGACCTCGACTAGGCTGACCCCCAAGGGCATCTGCCGTCACGACATGTGCCCCTCAGGAGCCTGCCCCCAGCCTTGCAGCAGCCAATGGCCTTACTTTGAGGCGGAGCAGCAGGGCGGGCAGGGGCCAGCCAAAGATGGCCAAGGCATCGCCCTAGCAGGCCAAATATTCGAATGTGTGGCCATGTGTGTTTGTTTCTTGAGGCCGAGAATTGGATGTTAGTTTTTTGAAGGCCGATGATGTGATGTTTGTTTTGGACGAAGGCCGACAATGACGGCCATTTTAGTTGCACTATTTTGTTAATCCTCCCCAGGTTGTGGGAGCGAGTAATGTGTTTGAGTGTTTTTTGTGGGTTTCCTCTGTTTTTGGTTTTCATGTGGGAAGGGCCCAGACTTTGTACAATAAAGCATTTTATTTATTCACATTGTCCATGCTTGATCTTTGAAGTGTTTGTTGCCTTAACCGGCTGCGGGGTTGCGGAGCGGCTGCAATCATGTTCTATCATTGGCGCAAGCCATTCCCTGACAGGGGGCCTAGAAGTGACGTTCAATAAGCCGACGACGGGCGGCCCTTGGACCTTGTGCGTCCCTCCTGGGCTGGTACTCCTCGTCCTCGCCATCCTCATGCTCCTCCTGCTCCTCCTCCTGAGGTGGTGGTCCAACGTGAGGTGGCAGTGCCTGAGTCCTGCGGATAGCCAGGTTGTGCAGCATGCAGCAAACGACGACGGATTGGGAGACTCGATCCTGCGAATACTGGAGGGCTCCCCCGGAGCGATCGAGACAGCGGAACCGTTGCTTGAGCACGCCGATTGTTTGTTCTATGAGGTTCCTCGTCGCTTGATGGCTCTCGTTGTATGCCTCTTCAGCAGGGGTCGTGGGCGTGCGGAGCGGGGACATGAGCCAGGTACACAAAGGATAGCCTTTGTCCCCGATAAGCCATCCTCTTGGGGGAGGCTGTGCCTGGAACATGTCAGCCACAGTTGTCTGTCGCAGGATAAAGGCATCGTGGCTGCTGCCTGGAAAGCGGGCATTGACAGCTAGGATGCGCTGCCTGTGGTCACACACCAGCTGTACATTGAGGGAATGGTAGCCCTTCCGGTTGCGGTGATCCTCGGCATGCTCAAGAGGTGCCCGCAAAGCCACATGCGTGCAGTCAATGGCGCCCTGCACCATGGGGAAGCCCGCTATTCTTGCAAACCCCAGTGCACGCTGCTGCTGCTTGTCCAGGGTCATGGGGAAGGAGATGAATTGATGTCTCCTTCTGAAAAGGGCTTCGGTCACCTGGCGGATGCAGCAATGCACGGCGAACTGGGAGATGTTAGTGATGTCCCCAGTAGCGGCTTGGAAGGAGCCGGAGGCATAGAAGTTGAGAGCCACCGTCACCTTCACTGCCACCGACAGAGACGTCCTGCGCATCAGCTGTGGCTGCAGATCTCTCTGAAGCAGCCGGCAGATGTCTGCAACCACCTCCCTTCAGAATCGCAGCCTCCTAACACACATCGCGGCAGATATGGTCAGATAGGAGGTCTGCTGGTGGTATACCCTGCGTGGGTAAGGCCTCAGTTGGCGACGCCTGTTGCCCCCTCTGCGTCTAGCCAGGGCTGCCACTCTCTCACAGCGTCTGTAAGCCCTTCTGGCATAAGGCTGAAATTCAGCGTTGCCACCCAATGCAGCCCCCATTATATGCTGGCAAACACTGAGCTCTGAATGAAGGCTAAGATAATTGGTAAGCTCTGGCCTGAGCCAAAAATACCTGTCCAAGTGTTGGTCCAAAGCAGTAAACTCTCCTCCTTGGTCTGTGTCCAAAAAACCGTTGCACAAGAGTGAATGCTGCAAAATGGCTGGCCTTTATACTGCTGGGTAAGTGCCCTTTAATTAGCGCTCCCCCCGGCCCGGCTGGCCTGTGTACCGTTCCACTTCACAGTCGCTCGGGACACCCGGCGCACAATGGGCCGGCGCGAGTGAAGTTCCGGTTTGGGGCGCACAAAGGGCGTTGCACTATTATATGACGTCATGATCTGCGCGCGCAGCAGGGCGCGCGCTAAGACTTTGCGCCGGCGCTAAATGTGTCCTGAAGTTGGGGAGAGGCGCAGATCGCGCTGCGCCCGGGCGATAAGCGCCTAGCGCTCGAGATCTACTCCCCCTAAGGCGCTAACGGCTGGCGCGCCCAACTGAATTTCTAGGCCAATATATAAAATAAAAGTTAGAAGAGTGAAAATATATGTGGCTGCAAGAGCTTCATGTCACTTCCTTTTATGTTGCAGTGACAATCACTAGACACATTAGAGTTGCAGCCTAAATACAGAATTATTGGCCCAGAAATTCGGGTCTCCACGGGTGAGTACGCACGGGGTACTCACCCGTAAGCCCAATAGAAGTGCCAGTTTCATGCATGCACTGCGCATGTGCAGGAAACCGGCACTTCCGTTCCCCTGAAAGAAGGGGTTAAGAGGTGGAACGCGTACGCAGGAGGGGCAGCACGAGCGCATCGAACTTACGTTCTTTTTGCAGGTTTTCCCGGGAAGGTAAGTCTCCAAAAGTTAGACATGTAAAAAGTAATCGCAAGGCCTGCTTTTTACAAGGTAAGTGGTGAATTAATTCAAATTAAACCATTTTTTCCACAGGTTTATTATTTTTAAATACTTTAAAGAAAGGTAAGTTTATTTTTAGCCATGTCAGAAAATATTTTTTTTTCCAACAATTTAATTTATTGTTTAAAATAGTTATTTCATGTAATTTATAGTTTATTTTAAAAATTATTTGAAGATTTAGTGATGTTTTGGGGCTTATAGTATTTATAGGTTTTACAGGTCTTCCAGTCAAACTTATGAATGAAGCATTCCCTGCTACCATTGGTTCTCCATGGCCCACATGATTCCAAGGGACACATCAAACTAACTGCGCCCCTGGGATATGCAAGCACTGCGCGCTGGCAGTTGGAGCAGGCCCAGGATCACAATTCCACGGGGGCCCACAGCTCAACGGCCGGCACAGTAGGTGAGTGCACGTCGGGGGCTTGCACCCGCGGGAAGCACCCGACCCGAATTTCTGGGCCATTGTCTCTACCAATATGGCCGGTGGCACACTTCCTGCTTGCCCGTTCAGCGCCCGAAAATGGAGCGTGACATTATTGCATTTCTAGACCACTGTGTTCTGGTCTCAACAACTACTGCCATAGTTCAAATTTTACCCTTCCATTAATTACGCATAAACAAATTTCTTTTTAACTATGCTACTTCTTACAGAAAATGTTCCACTGAGCCGTGCATGAACATATAGTAATTTGAAAGAGATTACAGTCCACTAGTTGTAAGGAGGGATTGTAACAAAAACCTCAATATTGAAAGCTACATCATAATTGACGTGCTGAATCAATTGTAATGTCATACAGCTTTTGCTAAATGACTCTATTAGGGCTACCTAATGGCATGTTAATGAATAGGATAAATGCCAAGTCAGCAGATATTTGAAAGAGTTAAACTGCTGGAAGAATACTTTGGAGCTTCAACATACTGAGCCACAAAGTGCTAGCACACAGCATCAGTCCTGCAATATCTCACGCCCTGAGCTCGCAATCCAAGGACTGGCAAGCAGCGATTTGAGGTTGGGCATTCCTGCACAGGAAGATCATAGGGAGCATCACCCCAAGCTACATCTGCAGTGTACCTGCCAGAGGACAGGTTCCCTGTCTCCACATGGTAAGCAGGGTGGCCTGGTCAAAAAAGGTAAATGATAAGAAAATTGCATTGCAAAGGACTGAGTCTCACCCTAACAAAAATTAAATAGAATCATAGAATTATAGAAATTTAGGGCACAGAAGGAGGCCTGTAGGGTTGTCAAAATTCCCACATTCCCCAAAAGTTATGGATAAAGGGACCCTGCATGGACAAGTTGTTAAAAAGGGTACCCAGAATGGCTTCTGTAACCTCGTGACCAAAAGCACAGGGTTTTAAAAGCAAGGCCCTGCAGAAACAGGCAGGCACTTTTTCAATAGCCTGAAACGAAACCTAAAATGCATAAATCTGTGAAGAGACTTTGTGGAGCCAGACAGCTAAAGCAAACACAGAATATGCATTCATTCACCTTAAAACAGATCAGGTTAGAATGGGTCTAATCGAGGCCATTAGGTTTCTGCATATTTAATCGGTAACAGCTCACAGTAGCCATCAAACTAGGATGAGGACAATTAAGTTTCATAAATGACAAACAGCCAGGACATCAAAGCCATTAAACACGGAGACAACCACTCCAGAAGTCATTAAAGTAAATGACTGTAATCATTTTTAACGAGTCCGCCAAAAGTTAGACAAAGGACTGACCTGATTTAGCGCGCAGATAAGGAATGAAGAATTGGATATAATTGTAGGCCCATCAGTAGCGATCGCTCACTTGTTCTTGCCTCTTATCTTTTGGCCTTTGGCCTGCTGCCTCTCGTTCTCGTGCCCTGGCCTCGTGGCGGGCTCTCTTCTCGCTCCCCGCACTGCTCAACACCAAGGACGCCCATTACTACACCAAGGGCCCAACGCGGGAGGAGAACGAGACCTGAGTTCAAAAACACACAGGACACACAGGCCACAAACGGGCAGATGAGATGAGACGAGACGAAGAATACGGTAAACTGATAAAGGCAGAGAAGGGCAGCGGAAAGACGCATTGGGGGCCAAACGCCTAGTTATAAGCTGGTGTTTGACGAATAAACTCGTGTTCAAAGAATGGGTAGTAAAATCAGTTTAACAATATAAACCGCCAACCGAGCCCCAACCGTTTTTAAAAACTCGTCAGTGACTAAACCGCCCGAGGAAGAAGAAGACGAAGGCGCGACTCGGCGACGACATTAGCTGAGGAAAAGGAGGGTGATTCGCATAAACAACTCCACCGCCGCGCCCTGTGACCACGTGGCGACGAGATACCCCAAAGGACAGCAAGAGTGGACCCCAAAGATCGCAGCCGTTAGAAGTCAACAGGTTTCGAATTGGTGAGCATAAATCCCTGGCCACTCATAGCTTAATCTAGTTAAGTATAGGGGTCGGATAAGGATAAGGGGATTTTAATGTATTTGTTCCCCTCGATGTGCCGTGTGTTCCCCATTCCCATATAAGTGTATTATTTTTATATGCCTGTAATCAGCTTAGTAATTCTCAGTATTGTGTTTTATTCTGTCTTTAATAAAAATTACGGTTTGCTTGCACCGAACCACTTGTCTACTCTTTTTTCTGTATCGCCGCCTGTACCTAAGTCCGGTGTCTAGAACCCAGGGGTGTGGGAGTGATTCGAACCACTCAGAGACAGTCAGAGGCGAAGCTGACTGGGCACACGCCAACCCCCTACAGGCCATTCAGCCCATCATGTCTGCGCCAGCTGAAAAAGCATAATCTCACTTTCCAGCTCTTGGTTCGTAGCCTTGTAGATTATGGCACTTCAAGTGCATATCCAAGTACTTGTTAAATGTGATGAGGGTTTCTGCCTCTACCAGCCTTTCAAGCAGTGAGTTCCAGACCCCCACCACCCTCTGGGTGAAAAAAGTTCTCCTCAACTCCCCTCTAATCATTCTAACAATCACTTTAAATCTATTCTCCCTGGTTATTGACCTCTCTGCTAGGGGAAATAGGTCCATCCTATCGACTCTATCTAGGCCTCTCATAATTTTATACACCTCAATCAAATCTCCCCTCAGCCTCCTCTGTGCCAAAGGAAACAATCCCAGCCTATCCAATCTTTGCTCATAGCTAAAATTCTCCAATCCTGGCAACATCCTTGTTAATCTTATCTGCACCCTCTCTAATGTAATCACATCTTTCCTGTAATGTGGTGACCAGAACTGTACGCAGTACTCTAGCTATGACCTAATTTGTGTTTTATACAGTTCAAGCATAACCTCCCTGCTCTTATATTCTATGCCTCGGCTAATAAAGGAAAGTATTCCGTATGCCTTCTTAATCATCTTATCTACCTGTCCTCCTATCTTCAGGGATCTGTGGACATGCAGTCCAAGGTCTCTCTGTTCCTCTACTCTTCTCAGTATATCCTAATAAACATAGCATTGACTTGGTGGATTAGACACTTAGAGCAAGTCACCTGTTCATAATATATTTTATTGCTTTTCCACTAGAAGTTATTGATTTGGTAAAAATTGTCTTGTTTAAAATTCTGCAACTTTTCTCATTTTGGGATGGAAATGTCACGGTGAGGTATATATTGTGATGATTTTTTCACTATTCGGAGAGGTGATGCTTTCTACTTCTAAAATGTCAATGGTGTATAATTTATTTCGAGTAAATGGGGACTGGGTCATTCTCACATCATTTTCTCTGTCCATGACTTTTCCAGAAAATACAAAAATAAACCTAATTAATATTAAGATTATTTTTTAGGTTAAATCAATGTGATTTTATCACAAAATTTCCTGTATTTAATATTAAAATAGAATGATCCAATGCAGTTTTACATTGGCTGTGCGTCCAAAGATGTAGCAGAATTTTAAATACTTTTTGAGGATGCTCATATTTTCCTGTAAATATTACTGAGGTCATAACACTATCGGATTACAAAATACCATATCTTGCCATACCTGAACATTGACAACTGTTGTATTTCCCCCATGACAACACAAGAGAAAAACTGACATTTTATTATACCAGTAGAGAATATGTTTATCATAATTCATTCAGAAAATATAACTGCTTCTATGTTTCAGTTTATAAAAATCAAAATTCTCTAAGTACTTAAAGACCAAACTGAACAAATCCCCATTAAATACAGGATGTTACAAAATACCAGTATGCCATAGTACATTAATTATCCTTTCAATACTGGAGCCTTGGTTGGTATCTAGTCCAGACTGAGGGGGATGGAGGTTTTGTCTGTCCTGTACCTGAAAGGGGACTCCATGAAATGAGCTCAGATAACCTCAGCCCAGGTTTGGGTGGTTTGGACCACAGCACAAATCTGTAAAAAGTACTAGATGATAAATTTCCTGCTTGTGCAGAATGGAGGCTTGCCTGCTGGGAGATTGTATCGAGAAATTGCAGCCCATGACTATTGGGAAATTGCAGCCTTTCTGTCCATTAATCGAATAAGCAGAAAATTGGGGAGGCCACACATTAAAAAGACAGACTTGCATTTATATAGCACCTTTCACGGCCACCAGACATCCCAAAGCGCTTTACAGCCAATAAAGTAGAGTCACTGTTGTAATGTAGGAAACGTGGCAGACAATTTGCGCACAGTAAGGTCTGACAAACAGCAATGTGATAATGACCAGATAAGCAGCTTTTGTTACGTTGATTGAGGAATAAATATTGTCATAGGATTCTTCAAAATAGTGCCATAGGATGTTTTGCGTCCACCTGAGACAGCAGACGGGGCCTCGGTTTAACATCTCCTCCAACAGAGTAGCATTCCCTCAGTACTGTACTGGAGTGTCAGCCTAGATTTTTGTGCTCAACTCTCTGGAGTGGGACTTAAACCCACAACCTTATGACTCAGAGGCAAGGGTGCTACCAACTAAGCCATGGCTGACACACTAGGTGCATTGACTTCTGTACCTTATTGTCCGATCTGCCCTCCTGTCAATCGATATTCTGTACCGAGGGCGCTGACTTGTAATATGTACCCCTCAAAGCAACCGATCCACAGTACTGTTCTGAAGAGAGGTGTGAGTGATTGAGGGGTGAGTGATGGAGGGGTGAGTGATGGAGGGGTGAGTGATGGAGGGGTGAGTGATGGAGGTTTGAGTGAGAGGTGTGAGTTAATCTGTACTGTTACCTAAAAGAAAATCAAAGATTCAATGCTATTTTAATTAAGTTAATTTTAAAAGATTTGGGGGGAGAAATTCAGCATCGCCCCATTTGGGGCGCAATTATCAGCCGGGCGCAAAGGTTTGCGCCTGGTGCTAATTATTGCCTCCGACTGCAAACTTGGCTTTTATCGCCCCTGGAGGTGATTGGAGTGCTAAATCAGGCGCTACACACCTGTCTTAAGGCACAAAGGCCGAGGAGTGAGGCGTTACCTCAGAGCGCTGGCGAAGCTCATGTGATGTCAGTTAGCAATGGAACACAGACACAGTGGCGCCGGCCAGTTCTTAAATGGGAGGGTTGATCTTGCTCTCCATCCACATCCTGCTCATTGCAGCCTTGAATCTCGGCCTGGAGAGACCTGTACATCAAATCTGCTGGAAAGATCAATGGAGAGTCCCACGGAAAGAGCTCAGAGTGCAGACCCCACAGTCTCTTCTAAATCATTACAAGGAAGGGCAAATCAAAATGAACCTGCAAAGTGCTGCTCGGTACCCAAAACTCCTTCACACAGCGTTGAATCTCTCCAGAAGTCTCTCTCTCTCTCTCTCTCAGAATGCGTGGTGCAAAAATGTCACTAACAAAAAAAGGCAGGAAGCGTCGCCTTTAAATAGCGCTCCCCCAGTCCCTTCCTGACTGCAAAACGCTCCCCTCAACCTGTCGTTGCTAGCGGCAGGTGGTAAGGCAGGGGGCGCCACTCAATATCCGGTCCGGGGCGCAACCGGGATGTTGCACACTCGACTGACATCATGTTCTGCCGGCACAGGAGATCATGGGGGTAGTGTTCAGCGCCGCTGCAAAATGTCTACTTAATTTCGTGAGCGGCACAAATATCACCGCGTATGGGCGCTAGTTGCTTTGCACCCCATGAGTGCCCTCTTAAGGCACTAACGGGAGGCGCAATCCAACTGAATTTTTCCCCCTTGATGTTTTCTCACAGCAAAACACATGGAGGCTAAATTGGATAGCCCCTGAAAATGGGCATGAGAATCGCAATGCCAAATTACTGCAAGTCCGTTCAAGGTAATGCAGGCAACATGCCAACTTCATGCTGCCTGCTCATTATAATGATTGCAGCATGCAGCCAGCACTAATATTGCTGCATATTGGCTGCATGCATCAGCAGGGGACCCAATATTGTTCCATCCTAGCACTACTTAAAGCTAGCCTGCACTGCTTAAAGCGAAGCTGCATTGTGGCTGCTGGAGGGGCTAACATCATTCCGAATAGTGCTGTGCAACAATTAACAATGGTTGACCATGGGAGAGAGAGGGCACCAAGTTTCTTGGATGCTGCACTGGAGGTCTTGGTGGTGGAGGTGGAAAGGAGGAGAGGTGTCCTGTATCCTCAGGGGGTACTACCCCCTCCAGTACACAATGACAAGGCAGAGGCAACATATAGCTGTGGGGGTAAATGCCAGGAGTTTAGCCCTGAGGACCTGGGTGCAGTGTCGCAAGAAGGTTAATGACCTCACACGAGTGGCAACTTCAAATGCCATTTCCTACCGAACTGCACCACTAGCCTCAGCCACTGCTCAATGCACCACACCCCCATCACTCACCTACCAACAATCTCTATCAATCAGGACTCATACCTCACATTCATATGTGTCACCTCACCCTCACATACTGGTTCAAGCACAGTTGCAAGCCTCACACCCACATCTCACAGCTTGCACACACTGCCAACTAGTCAATCATGACAGCCACATCATCCAAACAGTTTGCACCACACTCACTGACACACATCCCTCTCTCTTGCAGGAAAAGGTGGCGCACAACCTGAGGCAGCAGGAACTAACAGTGGGGGGGGGGGGGGGAGAGATGCGCCTGCATATTCTAATCCCCATGGAAGAGACGGTGTTGGCCATTATTGGAACAGCCATTGCTGAGGCCGTGGCCAGCGGCGGGATTGAATCCATTGAAGATGACGGTATCCTCATACCTAATGCTCCATCTCACATCCCACTTCCCTTTCATCCCATAATCTCTTCTGACCTACAAGCTGCCAATGGTGTAATTATGCGCTTCTTACTTTCCCCTCTCCCCTCACCACAACATTGCCCTTGTGCCTTTTTCGTTTCAGGCACCCAAGTACCGCAACCTGCCCAGGCAATGGAGGAAGACCAGGAAGACAGTGATGATGAAGACACACCGTCAGTTGATTTCACACTCGCAGCCACTAGCTCAGATACTGAAACTGCACGCTATCTTAGAGGATAGCACAGAGGCAGGATCTGCACATGGTGAGACACCGGGCACAAGTGCACACCAGCCAGGGAAGGGGGCAAGGATAGCACAGGTGCCAGATCGCCAGAGGGCAAGGTCGCACATGGGTTCTGCTACAGATGACTCAATGAGGACTTCGATGGTCCTGGCTACAGAAGAAGGCTGATGGATCTAAATGCTTGGTGCATTGGGAAGCCTGCCAGAAAGCTTGGATTCAATGTCAAAAAGCATGAAGAAGTCCGGCACCATCTTGGGACAGGGCTTCGCAGAGCTTGGAGCCCATCCTTTCCAGCATTAAACTAGTCATGTCAGAAGTGTATGCACGCATGCCGCTGACACCATTTCGGTACCCTAGGGGCACTCATAAACTGAGCCCAGTTTTGCCAGCAGTGTAATTAATTGTCTAGTGACATATTAGTTCAGACAATCAACTTCTGAACTATTTTGTTCTGCATTACTTGCCTTATTGATTTTGTTTGCTTTGAGTTTTTGGTATATCTTAAGACATCAAACTCTGGAGCTTAAGAAATGAATGTAACTTATTCAATTTGTGATTCTGGGGTCATATTACATGTACGTTCAAAGACTGATTCAATTTTATGCAGCAGGTGTGCACATAAACATTGATTTCTAGCAGTAACTGGTGTAAATGCATTTTTATTAAAGGGAAAGGAATGTCTATAGGGAAGAAGGTTTTTTCAAAGTACTCCCCCGATTTTATAAACAAATTATAATCTCAGCTAAATTTTATTAGTGACGTTTCTGTAAAAACTTCGGCCCCGATTTTCGGCTTGTGTGGGAAATGGTCGGATTTCCCCGAATGTGGGGTTTCTGACACACATAAAAAAGTGTCAGCCAGCCCCACGCAATTTTCCCTTAATTGGCCAATTAATTCCCAGCATGTGGGAAGCCTTGCTAATTGTCTAAATCGAGTCAGAAATCCCCACACTATGATGTCATCATTCGTGGTGCTTTCAAGGTCCATGGCAAGCACTGCATCCTCTGAAGGCTTCCAAATGAACCATTCAGGATGGCAGAGGAGCCTGCAGCAGCTGTGGCCAGTGCCAGACCCCGAGCTGCCTTCAAATTCGACGAGGCTTCACTGCAGGCATTATTGGATGGGGTTAGGGCCCACAGGAAGGTCCTCTTCCCTAGGTCAGGGAGGAAGAGGCCTCCCACTGAGACCAATGCTGCATGTATACAGGTGTCAGCAGATGCCAACTCGCTGGGAGTCACCAGAGGAACCTTGGCATTACATCTGTAACTCCTTCCTTTACTCCCCCACAGTACCATCCAGAGCCTCCAACCTCACTGTGGAGGAGGAAGAGGCTGTGCAGCCAGACTCCTCAGAGGAAGCTCCAACCTCTGAGGGTGCAACTTCTGTAAGCGCACCCAGCACCAGCGCAGACACTCACACCTCGGGGGGACCCTTGGGACACAGAGTAGTGTTGTCACCTGGTGTTTCACAGCTGACAAGTGAGCCTCAGCAGATTCTGGAGACAGGGACAGCAGTGGAGAGTCCTCGTCGGAGGGCGCAGGGCTCTGCCAGCTCAGCTCAGCTGCGCTGCATCTCTACCCTCTGCCTCTGGGTCCATCCGCAAGAGAAGAGGTGATGGATTTCCATGCACAGATGCAGGAGTCTCTGGCAGGTTTTGTCTCCAGGGTCGCTGCGAGTGTGGAGCGAATGGAGGAGTCCATAGCGACCATGAGCAGAGCCTTTGTGGAGTCATTGGTGCATGAACGCAGCACCATGGAAAGGTTGGCAACCTCCATGGAGGAGATAACTCGCCAGCATACGGAAAACATGGTGAGCGCTCATAAGAGAATGACATCCCTTGAGGAGCATTGGCCATCTGTTGAACAGAGAAACCAGATCTTCATGGAAGTCCTTCTGAGTAGGACTGCCAGTGCAGAAACGGGCCCCACTGGCCCCCTAAAGCGCAGCAAGGTGCTCTCAAGCCACTTCCAAGCGCTGGCCCCTTCTGGCTTGTGCAGCTTCAGGTGAGTGAGCAGCAGCCTGGTGCTCCTGGTAATCATCCTGCTGTTCCTGGTTCTGCTGCTGCCACCTCTGCTGTTGGGGATCCTCTAATGCCAGGAAGGGAAGGTGCCAAAGCCCTCCCATGCTTCTAGCAGATGCCTCGGTTGAGGAGGTCCTGAGTTAGGGTGGTGAGAGAGGTTTCCCAGGAGCTCACACTAAAGAAGTGTGTGAGGAACCAACTTTCTGCAGCTGCTCCTAAGGCTTCAAATAGTTCCCCCAAGCCTTGATCAACAAGGTCCTGCAACCTGCAAATGCTGGCTCTTTGAATATCTTCAGCCCTCAGCGACCTGCTGCTGCAAGCAAGCAAGCCAGCTGTTTTCACGCCAGCTCTCATCGGCGGGGTTCCCCGCAGGCGGGTTTCAGGTGGGGAAAGCCCCAAAGTCGCAACGGCACGGGAAAATCCACTTCAACAAGCAGATAATTGCTTGTTAGTGCTCCGACGACCAGTCCCGCCAGCGGCGGGCGGGACTGAAGCGGAGCGCGTGAAAACGGCAGTCCGAAAGTCGGACGGGGCGGGGAATCAGGCGGGGGGGTCCCGACCCGCTTTTTCCGTGATTTTCGGACCACGGCCGCATGAAAAGCCGCCCGACAGCTGCCCGAAAATTGGGGCCGACAAGTCTATTCCTGGTTCAGAGTCCCTTGAGATTGATCTCTCTCTCTGCTAGGCTGCTCCAGTGATGTCCAGTGATTTGCAGGTGATGGTGTTCCCATGCGCCTGCTGCCCTTGCCCTTCTAGGTGATAGAGGTCGCGGGTTTGGGAGGTGCTGTCGAAGAAGCCTTGGTGAGTTGCTGCTGTGCATCTTGTAGGTGGTACACACTGCAGCCATGGTACGCCGGTGGTGGAGAGAGTGAATATTTAATGTGGTGGATGGGGTGCCAATCAAGTGAGCTGCTTTGTCCTGGATGGTGTCAAGCTTCTTGAGTGTTGTTGGAGCTGCACTCATCCAGGCAAGTGGAGAGTATTCCATCACACTCCTGACTTGTGCCTTGTTGATGGTGGAAAGGTTTTGGGGATTCAGGAGATGAGTCACTCGCCGCAGAATACCCAGTTTCTGACCTGCTCTTGTAGCCACAGTATTTATGTGGCCGGTCCAGCTAAGTTTCTGGTCAATGATGACCCCCAGACTGTTGATGGTGAGGGATTCAACGATAGCAATGCCATTGAATTTCAAGGAGAGGTGGTTAGACTTTCTCTTATTGGAGATGTTCATTGCCTGGCACTTGTGTGGCACAAATGTTACCTGCCACTTATCAGCCCAAGCCTGACTGTTGTCCAGCTCTTGCTTCATGCAGGCATGGACTGCTTCATTATCTGAGGAGTTGCGAATGGAACCGAACACTGTGCAATCCTCAGTGAACATCCCCACTTCAGAACTTATGATGGATGTAAGGTCATTGATGAAGCAGCTGAAGATGGTTGGGCCTAGGACACTGCCCTGAGGAACTCTTGCAGCAATATTCTGGGGCTGAGATGATTGGCCTCCAACAACCGCAACCATCTTCCTTTGTATTGGATATGACTCAACCCTGATTCCCATTGTGATGCGCTATCAATTACTGAGAAAGACTGGAAGTTAAGAGAGTAACAAACAGGCTTTTATTAGCTAAAGAACGAAGGCATGCCTCTAGTGGTCGACCGGTCCTGAATGCCTGGGGAACTGCAGAGCAGCCGCCTTTATACCAGGGCATATGGGTGGAGCCAGGGGTGGAGCCAGCTGAGGCATGCACAGACAGGTACAACAATGGGCAAGAGTGAACAACAGTGAAGTGAACAACAGTGAACAACAGTGAAGTGAACAACAGTGAACAACAGTGGTTTACCACATTCACCCCTTGCTTAAAAAATGAGTCCGACGGGGTGAAGTGTATTAAAAGTTCATATAATTAAGTCTTTCTGGGGGTCTTGCATGCCGTTGTGATCATCGTGGCGATGGCTGAGGTGGTGCAGCTTCCGACGCCGAGTCCCACGTGGGCCGGAGCACTGGCGTGTCGTCCTCATGGGTGTTGAGTTGGTTGGTGATCAATGGCGGGTCATGGGGCCACGGCATGCCATCTACAGGGGTTAGGTATGGGTCCGTTGCCGCCGGTGTATTGTGGGTAGCGGTGATGTTGGTTTCAGGGGCCCCCGAGGGTGCGAGGTCTCGTATGGAGACTGTGTCCTCCCGCCCGTCCGGGTACGCAATGTAAGCATACTGGGGGTTGGCGTGGAGGAGGTCGACCCTCTTGACCAGGGGGTCCATTTTATGGGTCCTCACGTGTCTTCTCAGTAGGACCGGCCCTGGGGACGTCAGCCATGGCGGTAGCGATGTCCCCGATGTGGACTTCCTTGGGAAGACAAACATTTTCTCATGAGGGGTGGCGTTAGTGGCAGTGCAGAGCAGTGACCGAATAGAGTGGAGCGCATCGGGGAGCACATCCTGCCAGCGGGAGGTCGGAAGGCCCCTAGACTTTAAGGCTAGCAGGGCGGCCTTCCAAACTGTTGCATTCTCTCTTTCCACCTGTCCGTTCCCCCGAGGGTTGTAACTGGTGGTCCTGCTTGTGGCAATACCTCTAGCGAGCAGGTACTGATGGAGTTCGTCGCTCATAAACGATGAGCCCCGGTCGCTATGGATATAGCTGGGGAAACCGAACAGGGTGAAGAGGTCGTTCAGACATTTAATGACCGTGGCACTGGTCATGTCCGGGCAGGGGATGGCGAACGGGAAACGGGAGTACTCATCAATAATATTGAGGAAGTACACATTGCGGTCGGAGGAGGGGAGAGTCCCTTTAAAATCAACGCTCAGGCGCTCGAAGGGGCGAGTGGCTTTTATCAGGTGAGCCCTGTCTGGTCTATAAAAGTGCGGTTTGCACTCAGCGCAGACTTGGCAGTTCCTGGTCATGGTCCTGACCTCCTCAATGGAGTAAGGCAGGTTGCGGGCCTTGATGAAACGGAAGAACCTGGTGACCCCCGGGTGGCAGAGGTCATTGTGGAGGGCCCGCAGTCTATCAACCTGTGCGTTGGCACATGTACCTCGTGATAGAGCATCCGGGGGCTCATTGAGTTTCCCGGGCCGGTACAAGATATCGTAATTGTAGGTGGAAAGTTCAATTCTCCACCTCAAAATCTTGTCGTTTTTGATTTTGCCCCTCTGCTTGTTATTAAACATAAAAGCAACTGAACGCTGGTCAGTGAGTAGGGTGAATTGTTTTCCGGCCAGGTAATGCCTCCAATGTCGCACAGCTTCCACAATGGCCTGGGCCTCCTTTTCGACAGAGGAGTGTCTGATTTCGGAGCCTTGGAGGGTTCGTGAAAAGAAGGCCACGGGCCTTCCCGCCTGGTTAAGGGTAGCGGCAAGGGCAAAGTCGGACGCATCGCTCTCCACCTGGAAAGGGATGGACTCGTCCACCGCATGTATGGTGGCTTTAGCAATGTCCTCTTTGATACGGTGGAAGGCTAAGCCGGCCTCTGCCGCCAGGGGAAAAGAGGTGGAATTGATAAGTGGACGGGCTTTGTCCGCATAATTAGGGACCCACTGGGCGTAGTAGGAGAAAAACCCCAGGCATCCCTTCAGGGCCTTGAGGCAGTGGGGCAGGGGAAGGTCCATAAGGGGACGCATCCGGTCGGGGTCGGGGCCGATGACTCCGTGTTCCACAACACAGCCAAGGATAACGAGGCGGGTTGTGTGGAATATGCACTTCTCCTTGTTATACGTAAGGTTTAGGAGTTGGGCAGTGCGGAGGAATTTGTCGAGGTTGGCGTCATGGTCCTGCAGGTCATGGCCGCAGATGGTCACATTGTCCAGGTAGGGAAAAGTGGCCTGCAACGCATTCTGGTTGACCATCCGGTCCATCTCCCTTTGGTGACGCCGAAGGGAACCCAAAGGAAGTGGTAGAGGCGGCCGTTTGCCTCGAAGGCAGTATACTGGTGGTCCTCATAGCGGATAGGGAGTTGGTGATATGCTGACTTAAGGTCAATGGTGGAGAATACGCGGTATTGTGCGATCTGATTGACCATATCAGATATGCGGGGGAGGGGGTATGCATCCAGTTGGGTATATCGATTAATTGTTTGGCTGTAGTCAATGACCAGGCGCTGCTTCTCGCCGGTCTTGACGACCACAACCTGGGCTCGCCAGGGGCTGGTGCTAGCTTCAATAATCCCCTTCTTCAGGAGCCGCTCCACCTCAGATTTAATAAAAACTCTGTCACCAGCGCTGTATCGCCTGCTTTTGGTGGTGATGGGCTTACAGTCGTGGGCGAGGTTAGCGAACAACGGGGGGGGGTGACTTTAAGCGTGGAGAGGCTGCAAAAGGTGCGCGGCGGGCAATTTGAAAACTGCTGGTTGCAGACTGTGAGTGGGGGAAGGGGTCCACCGTACGCCATCGTGACACTCTTAAGGTGGCACTGAAAATCCAACCCCAGTAGAACGGCAGCGCAGAGATGGGGCAGGACAAGCAGTTTAAAGTTTCTGTACTCTGTGCCCCTCACCGAAAGGGTCACCACGCAGTAGCCGCCGACGTCCGCTGAATGGGACTTGGAGGCCATAGAGACCCGGTGGCGCGCTGGCAGGACCGGGAGAGAGTAACGCCGCACCGTGTCGGGGTGGATAAAGCTCTCCGTGCTCCCGCAGACAAAAAGGCAAGTCGTGGCGTGGCCATTTACCTTAATGTCCATCATGGACCTGGCTAGTTGGTGAGGTCTAGATTGGTCCAGTGTAACGGAGGCCAGCGTAGGGTCAGGCGTGTCGCTGCAGTCATCAGGTGAGGCGGTGGGTGAGTCGGGGGCCCGTTGCAAAAATGGTGGCCGGAACGGATCACCCATGGTCGAAGGCGTCCAAGATGGCGTCCAAGATGGCGGCGCCCATGATCCACATGCGGCTGGAGGCGTACAAGATGGCATCCAAGATGGCAGCATCCAAAATGGCGGCCCGCTCGGCCCACACGCAGCACTGCTGGAGTTTGGGGTAGGTTTAGTCTTGCAGACGCTGGCGTAGTGCCCTTTCTTCCCACAACCAGAGCAAGTAGCGTTTTTCGCTGGGCAGCGCGCTCTGGGGTGTTTGGCTGGGCCACAGAAGTAACACTTCGGGCCCCGGGACATCGCTGCAGAAGTTGGGCCATTGGCGGGATGTGACGGGGTGGCGCGACGCAGGGTGGCGGTCCTACCGTGCCCCAGGATGGCGGCGCCCGCGCCATCCACGATGCGGCCGCGCGGTCAGGGGAGTAGGCGTCCATATTCCAGTGGGCCACGTCTAGCGAGAGTACGAGGGCCGTGGCCTTCTTCAGGTTGAGTTCGCCCTGCTCCAACAGTCTCTGCCGGGTGTAGTTGGACCTGAGGCCCGCGACGAAGGCGTCCCGGACAAGTTCCTCCGTGTACACCGCGGCCGACACCTCTTTACATTTGCAGGCCCGGCCGAGCACCTTCAGCGCCCGTAGGTATACCTCCATCGATTCCCCGGGTTGCTGTTTGCGGGACCCCAGGAGGTGTCTGGCGTAAACCTCATTTACCGGGCGTGCATACTGTTCTTTAAGGAGGTCGAGGGCATCCTTGTAGGTAGTCGCATCTTGGATGAGCGAATAAGCTTTGTAAGAGTTTCGCAAAATTCCCCTGAAAACAAGAGAAATATTGGTCCACATCGTGGATGAAGATTTATGTGTTTTTGAATTGCCTCTGGGTCAGATCAATGTTTTGAAGCATGCTCAGAGCCACGAAAGACTGCTGGACTGGACTACAACGGAGTCGAGAAATTCGTGGAAGTATTCACACACATTGAGAAGGAACATCTTTTAAGGCTTGTGCTTTTGAGCCCGGTCAAACACAGAGGTTTACAGCTTGTAATGTGTTTGTGTGAAAGACCTGTCAATCAAACCAGGGAGGTCAGGAGTGGCCTACTTGACCCGAGGTCGATTATGGCTGGCTATGATTCAGCAGCCAATCACAGTCCCTTTTTTGTGTACTGGCCAGACAGAACGGCAGCAGAATGAAAGACCTGTCAATCAAACCAGGGAGGTCAGGAGTTGCCTACTTGACCCGAGGTCGATTATGGCTGGCTATGTTTAAACAAGCAATTCAGCAGCCAATCACAGTCCTTTTGTTTGTGTACTGGAACTTTAGGCGGGAATTTTTCCAGACAGAGCGGCAGCAGCAACAGGTATAAAAGATAGCTACTGAGAAGCTATCGGGTCTCTTTTTTACTTCGCTGGATCACAGGTGAGCAGAGTGTTCTGACTCCTCAAACAAGACAACCTAGCAAGGAGTTTGGGGTGGTGATTTAAGGGAATTGCTAAGATTGTTTAAATAACATTGTAGCCATTGTATCCCTCGCTTTTGCCGTCTGTACCCCCTTGTTATATACTTTTGTTGCATTTACTATGTTCGTGTGGTATAGTTTATATTTGATTATGGTTCTTTAGTTTAATAAATTTTGACTTTGCTCATATCCAAACAAATTGTCCGCTTTAACATCATTAATTGTAAGTCCTCCAGTCAGAACTGAAAGGTGGGGTTGCGATTCGGAACTGCTGTTAAAATTGGTTTACAGTGCAGCAGGCAAAAAGGCTGCTGGCCAGGTATGTTACCATAAACCAGGTAATAGATGCCCCCCCTACAAATGGTGACCCAGATGGGACTGGAGGCAGTTCTTGATTTGATGAGGGATTTGGATCTGCAGCAAGCATCAGCTCTTCTCTTTCTTGCTTTCAGTCTGTGGGCAGTCCTGTGGAAGGTAGTGGCAGCGTGTAGGCTGACCTATCGGGGTATAGGTGGCTGGTTTAGGAAGGGTGAGAGGAGAGAGCAGGAGGAGGTTAAAGAGGCCAAGAATCAGGAGTCCCAGTTTGAGAAATGCCAGGCGGGGGTAGAACGCCTCATGAGAGAGGTGAATGAGGCCAGAGCTAGTGGTATGAGGGTGTGGGAAGAAAATGCACGCCTCACACTACAGGTCACAAAATGCCAGGCATTTATAGAACGCCTTGTGCAGGGAATCTCTGAGGCCAGGGAAAATGAGATGAGTCTGCGGGAAGAGAATGCCCGGTTTAGTGAAACAGGTCATGGCCCCTGTAGGGCAGAGATAGAAAGCCTTAACATGGCTTTAAATGCAGCAAGGGGAATGATTTGCCTGATCAGCCTGAAGGCAGGTCAGCCGGATTTTACTGGCAGCCCAAGTAGAACCATCCCACAGGCAGCACCCAGAACGGTGCTGGATAGGGAGTTAGATAAACCTGGGGCTCCATATCAGAAAGCGAGGCGCCAGGAGGGGAGCCATCCCTCCCAGAACAAGGTCACTTGTTACAAGTGCGGGGAGGAGGGCCACTGGCGCAGGGATTGTAAAAAGCCTGGGAGAGATGATACAGCCAGGAACCCCGCAGCCCCAACTCAGAAGGCAGAGACAGACACAATCGAGTCTGTCCTGGAGATGTTAAAATCTCTCATGAGGGCCAATCAGGGAAAGGGAGCAGTCATCAGTGGTGCTGCAGCCCCCTCGCCCACCTCTGCCTCCCCACAAGGACTGGAAAGAAAGGGGTTTAAAGTCAACCCCAAACAGGCAGCTGGGAGTGAGCCTGAGAATAGTAATCCTCAGCCCACAGCAGGCACAAGTTCACAGGCAAGCAATGTGGCTTGTGTGGGGGGAGGAGCCATCCCTGGGCAGAGTATGCTGTTTAAGCCAGGGAACAGGGAAGGAGAGTTCTGGGACCCCTGTAGAGCAGGTCCAGTAGCAGAAATCCTGGACAAGGGAGGCACACAGGGGATAGTTTTGGCCCCAGACCAAAGGCAGGTCCAAGTCCAAAATTCCCCATTTAAAGCCACTCGGGGAAGGGAACATGAGTTTGCCCACCAGTCAAGTTCAAGTTCACAGCCTGTAAAGACAGGTGCTGTGGCTTGTTTTCAGGGTAAAGTTGTCCAGCCCACAAATTGGGACACTTCCCTACCCCAGTGGGACCTAAATTTTGGCAAAAGTTCGAATTTGAAATGGTTCGGTGGCTTAGGAACAGAGAAACAGCAGCCTGGGATCAGAAATCTGCAGGCTGCTGCCACTCCATCCACTGAAACTGTTTGCGCAGGCGCGGTTCCCCAGCCCGTAACCCCAGCGGATCCTCCTCAGCTTTCCTGCGCAGGCGCGGTCGCGCGCCTGAGGGGAGAGTTTTACCAACAGGAGGTCCACGCAGGCGCAGCCGCGCGCCCGAGGGAAAAGGTTCCCCAACACCGGGTTCGCGCAGGCGCGGATGATACAAAGATGGGATGGAAAGTAGTGAGTGAGGAGGACATAAAAAACCTGCAAAGGGACATAGACAGGCTATGTAAGTGGGCAGAGATTTGGCAGATGGAATACAATACTGGAAAGTGTGAGGTTATGCACTTTGGCAGGAAAAATCATAGAGCAAGTTATTATCTTAATGGCAAGAAACTGGAAAGTACTGTAGTACAAAGGGATCTGGGGGTCCTGGTGCACGAAACTCAAAAAGTTAGTATGCAGGTGCAGCAAGTGATTAAGAAGGCCAATGGAATGTTGGCTTTTATTGCTAGGGGGTTGGAATATAAAAACAGGGAGGTATTGCTGCAGTTGTACAAGGTATTGGTGAGGCCGCACCTGGAATACTGCATACAGTTTTGGTGTCCATACTTAAGAAAAGACATACTTGCTCTCGAGTCAGTACAAAGAAGGTTCACTCGGTTAATCCCGGGGATGAGGGGGTGGTCATATGAGGAGAGGTTGAGTAGATTGGGACTCTACTCATTGGAGTTCAGAAGAATGAGAGGCGATCTTATTGAAACATATAAGATTGTGAAGGGGCTTGATCGGGTGGATGCGGTGAGGATGTTCCTAATGATGGGTGAAACTAGAACTAGGGGGCATAATCTTAAAATAAGGGGCTGCTCATTCAAAACTGAGATGAGGAGAAACTTCTTCACTCAGAGGGTGGTAGGTTTGTGGAATTTGCTGCCCCAGAAAGCTGTGGAAGCTACATCATTAAATAAATTTAAAACAGAAATAGATAGTTTCCTAGAAGTAAAGGGAATTAAGGGTTACGGGGAGCGGGCAGGAAATTGGACATGAGTCTAGGTTCGGAATGGTCATGGCCCTGTGGGTAGTGGAGTGGGCCCAGGGGCCGTGTAGCCTTGTTCTGCTCCTACTGTGTTCTAATTCTGTTAGATTTCAGGAGATGGTTTTATTCCTGTTCCTGGCTGGGGTGGAGATCGCCTTTACAGAAGGTAAGTACTGTAGAAAATATAGGGACAGAGTGATCTCCTGGAAGAATTTCGATCGCCTAGATGGGTCGGAGAGGAATTTCCCAGATTTTTTTCTCCCAAATTGGCCATTGGGTCTTTATCTGGTTTTTCGCCTCTCCCGGGAGATCACATGGGTTCGGGGGGATGCAGAGTGATAGAAGATTTGAGGTTAGGATCAGATCAGCCATGATCTTATTGAATGGTGGAGCAGGCTCGAGGGGCCGATTGGCCTACTCCTGCTCCTATTTCTTATGTTCTTATGTTCTAACCCCCAGCGGCTCTTGCTCGGTTTTCCCGCGCAGGCGCACCTGCCTGTTGGAAGCCAGAGGCTTCACAGCCTGTGCCGCGGGACTCCGAGGAGGAGGTTTGCGCAGGCGCGGCCCCCTGCTTGGATACAGAGGCTTCACAGCCTCTGCCGTGGGACCAAGGGGAAGAGGTTTGCGCAGGCGCGGCCGCCTGCTTGAAGACAGAGGCTTTGCCGCGGGACTCCGGAGAGGAGATTCGCGCAGGCGCCCTCGCCTGTTTAAAGGGACCAGCTTCCCAGCCACCCTCTAGAATGGTTCCCCCCATGATGTGGGACCCTGGGGGGGCAGGGATAGCAATTCCTCTTGCAGGAGACATAGGGAGGGAGCTGACACCAGGTTTTGGATCAGGAGAGAGAGATTTGTACCAGCAGGCTTCCAGATATATTATACAGTGCGGGCTATTTGGACATGGGGGAGAAGGTTCCCAGCCAGCTACGGCTGTGACCCAAGCTCAGGGTCCGCAAGCCAAAGTTCCCCCCACAGAGACGCCCCTCAGAAGGTCTCTTCGGGTGCCCCAGCCCAAGAAAGCATGGTCACCCACTTTACAGTGGAGGAAGGCGGACTCCCGGGCCAGGGAGAAGCCAAAGAGCAGGGGTCGCCACTCAACAGCCAGAAGCTGCGAGGGACCAGCAGCAGGAGGCAGTCCAGCTTCGCTGCAGCCAGCAGCAATCTGCGACAGGGCCAGAGATTAGCCTGGCCGCCCGGAGACGGGCGGCATTTGTATTATAGCTGTGTATTGATTGGCCCAGTAATTCGGGTCCAAATGCGTGAGTATGGTCTGGGTACTCACGCATCTGGCCGGATGAAATGCCGGCGTTCAGGAAACACCGTGCATGCGGGTAACGCCGGCATTTCCAGTCCTCTGAACGAAGGGGTTCAGAGGCACAGCGCGTGCGACTGCACAGGCAGCGCGTGCGCAGTGAACTTCGTCGATTTCATTCATGGATTCAGTGAGGGTAAGTCCTTACAAGTTACACTTGAAAAAAGAATGGCCCAGAAATTCGAGTCGGGGGCTTGCCGCGCGTGTAAGCCCCCGATCTGCACTTACCCGACGCGCCGGCCGTTGAGCTTCAGGGACGCCTGGAATTGCTGTTTTAAAATGTTGACTCCCGGGCAGCGTCTGACGTCACGCCGCTCAGGAGTGCAGCCAGCGCGAAGCCTGGAGCGCGCTGTGCAACTGAGACACGCCCCTTGAGGTCTCAGTTTAACAGGACACGCCCCCAATGTTTCTGCCAAGCTGCTAAGCATTTTTACATGCAAAGCAGCAGTTTAAATAGGTTTTTGGAAGTTTTTTGAAGCTTTTGGTAACTTTTATAAACTTTTAAAAACGTTTACATTATTTTGAAGAATCTGAAGTAGTTTTAAACAGAATTAAAGCAATTTAAAGACTTTTAAAAGCCCTAAAAGAATTTTTTCAATTCCATTTATTTATTTAGCAATGTCGTCGTCATACATGTCTTCACACTGTTCCCTTTGGGGAACTGTATGAAGTGGTGGAAGGATTTATGGCCGTGATTAACGCTCATTCCGTGACCGTAACCATCTTTGAACCAGCCATTAGGGCAGTTAGTCCTATGGCGGGAGGGTTTTACGGGCTCCCACAAGCTATACAAGGAGGGGGGGCCACCCACACCCACGGACGCAAATATCCCACTGGATGTCAACCCAGAATTTAGAGCCGGAGCTCCGACTCCACTTGCCGGGACTGTCTGGAGCGGAGTTCGAAACCCTACCCTGATCTGGCCCAGCGGCGGGGATCCTACCGCTATGCCAAAGGCCCAATCCGATTAGCAACGTGAAATGGCTGGAATGAGCACAATTCACGGCTTTAAAAGAACTCACAATTGAACTGATGATGACCTCAGCAATCTCCTCAAGGAGGTGGAGGCGCAGCGCCTGCTCATCATTGGTAATGAGAAGTCAAAGGCGCCGCAAAAAGGGCAGATGATAGCTTGGTCTTTCAAGTGGAAGCATAGGGCTCCAGTCATGGGGAGGGAAAAGGCGCAGGAAACGTATGGGTGTCACCTTTTGTGCGGAGTGGGCCTTTTGCGTAGCAGTAAGCATCCCCGCCGCTGGGCCAGAAGGAGTAGGGTTTCGAACCCCACTCCAGACAGTCCCGGCAAGTGGAGTCGGAGCTCCAACTATAAATTCTGGGTGGACATCCAGCGGGATACTTGCGTCCGTGGGTGTGGGTGGCCCCCCCCCGCTCAGATGGGTTGTGGGAGCCCGTAAAACCCTCACGCCATAGGACTAACCACCCTAATGGCTGGTTCAAAGATGGTTACGGTCACGGAATGAGCGTTAATCACGGCCATAAATCCTTCCACCACTTCATACAGTTCCTGAAAGGGAACAGTGTGAGGATACGTACGACGATGACCTCTTGCGCAATGCACCTCCTTGGACCCTCAGTCGCAGATGCGAGGGGGCAAATCATGCAATTGTTATATTTTTCATTTTATTGACATGTAAAATGTTGGCCCAGTAATTCCCTTCCAAATGCGCGAGTACGGTCGGGGTACTTACGCGTATGGCCGGAGGAAATGCCGGTTTTCAGCATGCACAGCGCATGCGGGGAAAACCGGCATTTCCTGTCCTCTGAACGAAGGGGTTCAGAGGCAGAACGCGTGCGCAGTAAAATTCGCCGCTTTCATTCATGCTTTCAGTGAGGTCAAGTCCTTACAACTTACACATGAAAAAAGCATGGGTACAGTTGCTCCAGAGGCTGCGGAGGAAGATATTTCTTATTGTGGAGCTTCTGAAAGTATGTATGTCTGTATATATTCCTTTGCGTGTTATGTATATATTCCTTTACTTATGTGTATGAATGTATTATTTAATTATGACTTTCAGAGAAAGTAACTTATTGGAAAATCATAATTAAAAACATACATTCATACACATAAGTAAAGGAATATAAAACATACATACATATACGTAAAGGAATATATGCGGACATACATACATAATTACTTATTACTGATGAAAAGTTTCTTTCTTAAAAGTGCTGGAAATGTTACATTACTCATTTTGGAACACTCATTTTCACATTCAATTCACACAGCCACAATTGTTCCTTCTACCTACTGTTCTGAAAACCCGTTTAAAAAAAAAAATTTAAACTTTAAAACTTACTTAAAATTTCTTAAAATAACTTCCCTCCCTTTCCCAAACAAAAATATTGACTTTCAGAAGCTCCACGATAAAATATATCTTCCTCCGCAGCCTTGGAACAACTTTACACATGCTTTTTTCAAGTGTAACTTGTAAGGACTTACCCTCACTGAATCCATGAATGAAGTCGACGAAGTTCACTGCGCAAGCGCTGCCTGTGCAGTCGCACGCGCTGTGCCTATGAACCCCTTCGTTCCGAGGACTGGAAATGCCGGCGTTCCCCGCATGCGCAGTGCATGCTGAACGCCGGCATTTCCAACGGCCAGATGCGTGAGTACCCAGACCGTACTCACGCATTTGGTCACGAATTTCTGGCCCCATGTGTAAAGTTGCTCCAAGGCTGCGGAGGAAGATATATTTTATCGTGGAGCTTGTGAAAGGCAATATTTTTGTTTGGGAAAGGGAGGAAAGTTATTTTAAGAAATGCTGAGGTTAGTTTTAAAGTTTAAATTTTTTTTTTTAAACGGGTTTTCAGTACGGTAGGTAGAAGGAGCAATTGTGGCTGTGTGAATTGAATGTGAGAATGAGTGTTCTAAAATGAGTAATGTAACATTTCCAACACTTTTAAGAAAGAAACTTTTCATCAGTAATAAGTAATTATGTATGTATGTCCGCATATATTCCTTTACGTATATGTATGTATGTTTTATATTCCTTTACTTATGTGTATGAATGTATGTTTTTAATTATGATTTTCCAATAAGTTACTTTCTCTGAAAGTCATAATTAAATACATACATTCATACACATAAGTAAAGGAATATATACATACACGCAAAGGAATATATACAGACATACATACATAATTACTTAAAAGAATATATTACTGATGAAAAATTTCTTTCTTAAAAATGTTGGAGTCATTTTCACATTTAATAAACACAGCAAATTCAATTCACATAGCCACAATTGATCCTTCTACCTACAGTACTGAAAACCCGTTTTAAAAAACAAAAATAAACTTGGAAACTTACCTCAGCATTTCTTAAAATAACTTTCCTCCCTTTCCCAAACAACCGCAGCCTCTGGAGCAACTGTACTCATGCTTTTTTCATGTGTAAGTTGTAAGGACTTGACCTCACTGAAAGCATGAATGAAAGCGGCGAATTTTACTGCGCACGCGCTGCCTGTGCAGTCGCACGCGTTCTGCCTCTGAACCCCTTTGTTCAGAGGACAGGAAATGCCGGTTTTCCCCGCATGCGCTGTGCATGCTGAAAACCGGCATTTCCTCCGGCCAGACGCGTAAGTACCCCGACTGTACTCGCGCATTTGGAAGGGAATTACTGGGCCAACATTTTACATGTCAATAAAATGAAAAATTTAACAATTGCACAATTTGCCCCCTCGCATCTGCGACTGAGGGTCCAAGGAGGTGCATTGCACAACAGGTCATTGTCGTACGTATCCTCACACTGTTCCCTTTCGGGAACTGTATGAAGTGGTGGAAGGATTTCTGGCCACGTTAACACTCCTTCCGTGACCATAACCATCTTCATACCAGCCATTAGGGTGGTTAGTCCTATGGCGTGAGGGTTTTACGGGCTCCCACAACCCATCTGAGGGGGGGGGCCACCCACACCCACGGACGCAAGTATCCCGCTGGATGTCCACCCAGAATTTATAGTTGGAGCTCCGACTCCACTTGCCGGGACTGTCTGGAGCGGGGTTCGAAACCCTACTCCTTCTGGCCCAGCGGCGGGGATGCTTACCGCTACGCAAAAGGCCCACTCCATGCAAAAGGTGACACCCATACGTTTCCTGCGCCTTTTCCCTCCCCGTGACTGGAGCCCTATGCTGCCACTTGAAAGACCAAGCTATCATCTGTCCTTTTTGCGGCGCCTTTGACTTCTCATTACCAATGATGAGCAGGCGCTGCGCCTCCACCTCATTGAAGAGATTGCTGAGGTCATCATCAATTCAATTGTGAGTTCTTTTAATGCCGTGAATTGTGCTCATTCCAGCCATTTCACGTTGCTAATCGGATTGGGCCTTTGGCGTAGCGGTAGGATCCCCGCCACTGGGCCAGACGGGGTAGGGTTTCGAACCCCGCTCCAGACAGTCCCGGCAAGTGGAGTCGGAGCTCCGGCTCTAAATTCTGGGTTGACATCCAGTGGGATATTTGCGTCCGTGGGTGTGGGTGGCCCCCCTCCTTGTATAGCTTGTGGGAGCCCGTAAAACCCTCCCGCCATAGGACTAACCACCCTAATGGCTGGTTCAAAGATGGTTGCGGTCACGGAATGAGTGTTAATCACGGCCATAAATCCTTCCGCCACTTCATACATTTCCCCAAAGGGAACAGTGTGAAGACACGTATGACGACGACATTGCTAAATAAATAAATGGAATTAAAAAAATTATTTTAGGGCTTTTAAAAGTCTTTAAATTGCTTTAATTCTGTTTAAAACTACTTCAGATTCTTCAAAATAATGTAAACATTTTTAAAAGTTTATAAAAGTTACCAAAAGCTTCATAAAAATACCAAAAACCTATTTAAAATGCTGCTTTGCATGTAAAAATGCTTAGCAGCTTGTGAGAAACATTGGGGGTGTGCCCTGATAAACTGAGACCTCAAGGGGCGTGTCTCACTTGCACAGCGCGCTCCAGGCTTCGCGCTGGCTGCACTCCTGGGCGGCGTGACGTCAAACGCTGCCCGGGATTCTTCTGTTTCAAAATGGAATTCCAGGCGTCCCTGGAGGTGAAATATCAACGCGTCGGGTAAGTGCATATCAGGGGCTTGCACGCACGGCAAGCCACCGACCCGAATTACTGCCCCATTGTGTTTTGATCGTAGCGTGCTTTTAAGATGTATTTTAAGTTTAGAATGTTTTCAAATGTTTTGAGTTCAAGTGTAAGTTTAAGTTTACAAGTGTGCCAAATGTTTGTGTTTTGGTCCGAGGTCGAGGGACCCGACCAAGCCTCCACCTAAAGCAGCAGGTCAGGGAGAGACCTGGCTGCATGTCCTTTTATGTTTTGCAGGAGATTGGAAAATGAAGCAGCCATGTTCGCCCAGCCCGAGCTGGGCATCGAATGAAGTTATGGAGAGAGAATGTTGGGGATCACCTCGCCACTGGACGAATCCAGGAGACCCGGCAGCGATCTTCGGGAAAAACCGGACAGGGTCCGGAGGAACTTGCCTACTCCTCCTACGGGGAGGAGATGGCCCCAGCTGGGTGGGGCACGGCCCCCAACCCAGCACTATCCTGACTAAAGTTCACTTGCGGGAGACCTTGCTGTTGAGGAGTCATGGTGGGGAAGTGCGGGCGCCTGGTCAGATAAGGACGCATTCCCCAGGGGTGGGTGGTGATGGCACAGGGGATGGTTGTTTGTGAGGGGGTCAGAGAATTTTGCTCACTCCTTTGAGTCGATACTACAATCAAGTTTGAAGTATCAAAAGGGGGGAATGTAAGAGTTTCGCAAAATTCCCCTGAAAACAAGAGAAACATTGGTCCACATCGTGGATGAAGATTTATGTGTTTTTGAATTGCCTCTGGGTCAGATCAATGTTTTGAAGCACGCTCAGAGCCACGAAAGACTGCTGGACTGGACTACAACGGAGTCGAGAAATTCGTGGAAGTATTCACACACATTGAGAAGGAACATCTTTTAAGGCTTGTGCTTTTGCGCCCGGTCAAACACAGAGGTTTACAGCTTGTAATGTGTTTGTGTGAAAGACCTGTCAATCAAACCAGGGAGGTCAGGAGTGGCCTACTTGACCCAAGGTCGATTATGGCTGGCTATGATTCAGCAGCCAATCACAGTCCCTTTTTTGTGTACTGGTCAGACAGAATGGCAGCAGAATGAAAGACCTGTCAATCAAACATGGAGGTCAGGAGTTGCCTACTTGACCCGAGGTCGATTATGGCTGGCTATGTTTAAACAAGCAATTCAGCAGCCAATCACAGTCCTTTTGTTTGTGTACTGGAACTTTAGGCGGGAATTTTTCCAGACAGAGCGGCAGCAGCAACAGGTATAAAAGAAAGCTACTGAGAAGCTATCGGGTCTCTTTTTACTTCGCTGGATCACAGGTGAACAGAGTGTTCTGACTCCTCAAACAAGACAACCTAGCAAGGAGTTTGGGGTGGTGATTTAAGAGAATTGCTAAGATTGTTTATATAACATTGTAGCCATTGTATCCCTCGCTTTTGCCATCTGTACCCCCTTGTTATATACTTTTGTTGCATTTACTATGTTCGTGTGGTATAGTTTATATTTGATTATGGTTCTTTAGTTTAATAAATTTTGACTTTGCTCATATCCAAACAAATTGTCCGCTTTAACATCATTAATTGTAAGTCCTCCAGTCAGAACTGAAAGGTGGGGTTGCGATTCGGAACCGCTGTTAAAATTGGTTTACAGTGCAGCAGGCAAAAAGGCTGCTGGCCAGGTATGTTACCATAAACCAGGTAATAGATACCCACCCTACAGCTTGGTGGTTCACCTTGGAGGTCAGAACCCTTAGTTTGTCGCCATCGTTTTGAACAGTTTCGACGGAGGCTTCTAGGAAAAATTCAAAGCATCGCAGCCAGTGTGCAAACTTGGTAGATGAATCCGCCTCTTGAGGGTCTAGTTCCAGGTGTGCTGGTTTGAGGATTTGCCCCATCGAAAAAAAGTTTAGCTAATAAAATTGATGCGCTATCAATTCTGAGAAAGACTGGAAGTTAAGAGAGTAACAAACAGGCTTTTATTAGCTAAAGAACAAAGGCATGCCTCTAGTGGTTGACCGGTCCTGAATGCCTGGGGAACTGCAGAGCAGCCGTCTTTATACCAGGGCATGTGGGTGGAGCCAGGGGCGGAGCCAGCTGAGGCATGCACAGACAGGTACAACAATGGGCAAGAGTGAACAACAGTGAAGTGAACAACAGTGAACAACAGTGAAGTGAACAATAGTGAACAACAGTGGTTTATCACACATTGACTTCAATTTTACTAGGGCTTCTTGATGCCACAGTTGGTCAAATGCTGCCTTGATGTCAAGGGCAGTCACTCTTACCTCACCTCTGGAATTCAGCTCCTTTGTCCATGTGTGGACAAGGCTGTAATGAGGCCTGGAGCCGAGTAGTCCTGGCAGAACCCAAACTGAGCATCAGTGAGCAGGTTATTGAAGAGTAAGTGTCGCTTAATAGTACTGTCGATGACACCTTCCATTACTTTGCTGGTGATTGAGAGTAGAATGATGTAGTGGTAATTGGCCAGATTGGATTAACAGTGTTGTAGGAAAAATGATTCCTCGGAAACTAGACTTTGAGTAAGAGAGACAACTTTATTAAATGACAGAGCTCTGGGAGAAGCGTCTGCAACCACGCGATCTGTGAGAGCACCTTCTCCCCGATTGTAGTACGTGCCGAGCTTATATACAATTCCAAGAAGTTGGTTTTAGATCATTTACATTCATCCAATCAATTTGTTTATTAGCGCATATCGTTATTTTCCTCCAGTCAGAAGTTTACACACTTGTGTTGCCAATTCTGCCTCTTCAGGTCTTCGTTCCGTCTTGTTCCCCGGCGGAATGTGATTAGTTCGATAATAGGATACAAGTGATTAGTTCGATGATAGGATACCAGTGAACCTTGTTAGTCCTTAGTGATCCAATTAGTCCCAGTCAGGACACGAGACGAACTTTGTTCCAGCCATGCGTAAGCGTGGCATGTCTCACTGTGCAGTGATTCAATTAGTCCCAGTCAGCGAATTTGTTGTTTGTGTCCTTTCCAGCAAAATCTTGTCCAGCAAAATTTTATTCTAACAATCCCTCCTCTTGGTCCTGGAGCACGATTCATTTGCTCCCAGATGACCATCCTCGGTCCCCCTTTCGTCGGTGCTTACAGCCCCTGGCTTATGTCCGGGGGTTCGGTTGTTCCTTCGACAGTGTCGTATTGGTGTTCTTCGTCCCTTGGTAGCAGGTTGGTGTGTTCCTCCTCGATAGAGGCGATCGGCATCATGGTTTCCATAGCAGTTTGGCAACACAACTTTATAAGGCTCAGCGCACAACACATCAACATACAAATTACAACTATTATTATTATCCCTTGCACCATCCACGCTCCCCACCCGGTTTTCCCTAGCAACCAATCAAGCCACCCTGTGCTTGTGGGTTGATGGAGCTTCTTTATTTCTTCTTGGATATGATTTGCTAGGCTCGTGATATTCTCAGAGCTATCTGGGACATATGTACAGCAGTCTGTCCCGATCAGGGCACAGGTGCCTCCTTGCGCCGCCAACAGATAATCTAGGGCTATCCTATTCTGTAAGGCAGTGGTTCGGATCGCCACCATTTCGGCACTCATTTCTCTCAGGGACTCAGCCGTATCGTTGGCTATTTGTTCGAGCACTGCTGCTATGTTTATGGATTCCCTTGCTATTTTTCCTGTTCCGTACCAGGGGAATGCTATAGCCCAGAATCTTTCGGTTTCCGCAATAGCTCTCTTAACACGCTTGGCTGGTTGCCATAATGACTGGTACCCGTAGTGGTGGGTTAGGGAGGATGAATAATGGATGTATGGTACTACGTATCCTATATAGCATGACCCAGTCCAGGTTCGTGGAAGCCATGAATACGCCTTATATCCGCAAATGAAATAGGTATTATTATAGGCCTCAAATTTGTTCCAAAGTTGGTACATGATCCCAGGTATTCCCCTCCAGGGTAGATTGCTAGTCTGGTTTAGCACTTCGGATAAATTAAACGTTCCCACATAGGGCCATTTTAGGGCACCTGGTGGTTTAGTACTGGTTTTGGTTAAAGTGTAATTATACTTGCACTTACTCCATCCAACCACTAACCCTGTCTCGTCATAGTTTACCAAGCAGACTTCCCCCTCTGCATTGTTTATTTTTCCCCCTGTGCTGACTAATAGCTCTTCTGGATACCTTCGATTATCGTACTGGGGATGAAACCATCCTTTAAAGTTCGTGGGGTTATACCCTGCCTGTTTCCACTCATGTTCCAGCTGATCTGGATTCAAGCTATTTTGGGTTTGTATGGTATCCTCCTTATTCCAGGTGGTATTAGAGTATAATAACCACCCTACCATCTCCTCTACCTTAAAGGGGATAGGCCTTAATGGGATTCCTCCCCCCGTATGGGTGGGCACATGGGCGCACACCCAGCAGGAGCTTTGGCCCATTTTTTTCGCATAGGCATATGACATATACAGAAAGGTATTTACATGCAATCCTCTCTCTTTACGTAAATGGGGTACCGCGCTTCCCGTGACAATATGAAATAACGCCATTACCCATAATACTCTAAACATGATTAATATATCACTACAGTCCAGTCTTTACAGGAATTTTATGACAAAGCGTATGCAGATCACCTGTAAAACAGATTCAGAAAGTAGTCAGTCAGTTGTCTTTATATACTTTCAATTGTGTCCAATGCTTCCATACTCCTTTTACCCTTTATGTCTAGACAGGCACAGGTATCCCCACTGATTATGATTTCATATGGCCCACTCCGTTTTGGGGCGAACCCTGGTTTGCTGGGCAGAGTTTTCACCATGACTTTACTACCCGCTGAGGGAACATAAGCCGTCATTGTGAGCTCTTGTGCCCGATCCTTGTCCTCCTGATTATCGCGGACATTCTTTCGCATCTCCTTTAATTGAGTGCTAAGTTCCAGAACGTATCGTTTTAGTCTATCTTTTAAAGGGCCTACATCGGCCCCACCTGTTATGATGCCTTCTGGCAATTGCATCGCCCTTCCTGTCATCAATTCATAAGGGGTCAAGCCTGTCGTTCGGTTTTCAGTGGCTCGCAGCTTCATTAGAATAATGGGCAATACTTCAGTCCAGGTTTTGCCCCACATCTGCATTGCCTTTGCCAATGCATTTTTAAGGGCTCGGTTCAATCGTTCCACCATGCCCGAACTTTGAGGGTGGTATGGGATGTGCAATTTTTGTTTAATTCCCATTGATTGGCATACCATTTTTATGACACTCCCGGTAAAGTGGGTACCTTAATCAGAGTCCATTTGAATTGGTATTCCCCACCTGGGGATTACTTCTTCAGCTAAGACTCTGGCAACTGTCAAAGCGGTGCAATTTCGCATGGGGAAAGCCTCTACCCAGCGGGTGAATTGGTCTATGACCACGAGGCAGTATGTTTTGCCGTGTGACGGTGGAAGGGGACCTGTGAAGTCTATTTGTATATGCTCCCAGGGCCCTCGTGGCCTTGGTTGATGTCCCATTTTGACCTTTATGGGTCGCCCGGGGTTATACTGCACACAGGTGATACATCGATGGCAGTATCTCACGATATCTCTTCCCATCCCCTTCCACCACCATTCTTTGCTGAGGCTTCCCATCATCGCTTCTCTCCCTGAGTGTACAAGCCCATGGTGGAGTTCTAATAGCATATTTTGAATGCACTTGGGGGCCATTACCCTGTTATCCTTTCGCCAGATTTTATCGCTTCCCCGCTTTGCGCCTTGTTCTTCCCACGTACCTTTTTCAACGTTGGGGGTGTCCTCATGGAGTTCGTCAATACTTATCTCGTCCTCGGAGCTGCTCACAGCAGCTATTGGTACTTCTTCGATCCTTTCTTGCTCTAGCGCCCTTTGTGCTGCTTGGTCCGCAGCCTGGTTCCCCTGGTGATTTAACCAGTCCGGGCTAGTCCGGTCCGGTTCCCTCTGATGTGCCTTAATCTTAATTACTGCTACCTGTTGGGGTTTGTCGTTAGCTTCTAGGAGGGCTTCTATCCTCAGCTGGTGTTTTATGGGATTGCCTCCCGTAGTAATGAATCCCCTCCTACCCCATGCAGTCATATAATCGTGGACCACCCCAAAGGCATACCTACTATCTGTGTAAATGTTCACGATTTTATTCTCTGACAACTCTGGTGCCCTGGTGAGAGCCACTAGCTCTGCCACTTGGGCCGATAGGCCTCCATCAATCCGTCCTGACTCTACGGTTTTTAATTCGCCATTAACCACCGCCCACCCCGTTCGGGGCAGCTCATCTATAAACTTGCGTGAACCATCTACGTACAATGTCTCTTCCGCTGTCGCTAAAGGGGTGTCTTTTATCCTATCTTCTTCCAGGTTCATATCTACATCCCCACAGTTGTGGGGCTCCCCAGTTCCCAGTATTCCTTCTGCCGGGTTCTCCCCTGTGTCTCTAACAATGGTTACTGCTTTACTTGGAGGGAGGAGGACGGCCTCCCACTTGGCACGTCTCATGTTCGAGACGGATCTTAATTTCCCGGTATTCAGCATCTCTACCAGAGTGTGTTTAGTGTGCAATATAATGTTTCCTGTCATTACTATCGGCTCACTAACCTTTACTGCCCAAGCCGCACAATCCAATGCAGCTATGCACCGGGAGAGCCCTGTGACTACTGGTCCCTCCGCTGTGGAATAGTAGGCGACGGGCCTTCTTTTATCCTCATGATCCTGTGTAACTACTGCTGTGTAAAACCCTTCTTCATTGTTGCAATGTATGTGGAAGTCCTTACTCATATCTGGCAGTCCTAGCCCTGGGGCTGATACTAGCTCAGACTTTAGTTGAGTATAAGCTTCCTCTTGTTCCGGTCCCCAATCTATCGGTTCCAACGCGGGTTTACCCCCTTTCACTAGTCTTTGTATAGGTTCTGCTAATTTAGTGAACCCTGGGATAAAATTTCGACTGTAATTAAAGAGCCCCAGTACCTTCCTGACTCCGCGTACTGTTACGGGTCTCGGCATGCCCTGGACAGCGTGTTTCCTGTCCTGTGGCATTTCTTTAAGCCCTTGGGAGATTAGATGTCCCAGGTATAGGACCTGAGTTTTTCCTATCTGTGCTTTTTTAGGGCTTACCTTGAGGCCAGCCATCTCTAGGGCCCTTAGTACTAAATATAGGGTTGCCAGGTGGTCTGCCTTCGTTTCCGAGGCTATTAGTATGTCGTCGACGTACTGCAAAATAGTGCTTCCTTTAGGTACTTCTATCTGTTTTAGGATATCACTCATGACGCGGTGAAAAATAGCTGGGCTATTATGGAATCCCTGTGGCAATCGGGTCCACGTATATTGTTTATTCCCTACTGTGAATGCAAATTTCTCTTGTGATTCCGGATATAATGGGAGTGCCCAGAATCCATTAGCTATGTCTAAAACGGTAAATGTCTTCTGTTCAGGAGATAGCCCATTCAAAATTGTTGAGGGGCTGGCAACGATGGGGTGTAATTTAGGAGTGACCCTGTTGAGGGCCGTATAGTCTATAGTCAACCTATAGCTCCCATCAGGTTTCTCTACTGGCCATGTGGGGGAATTAGTAGTGCTCGTGGTTTCCCTCAGGATACCCCTTTCTACTAGCCCCTTCACTATGTCCACGACTGCCTTCCTGGCCTCCGCCTTTATTGGGTACTGGCGGTGGGATTAGCCAATATCCCGCCCCGACTCACAGGAGCCATCTTGACTATTTCAACGTCCCCCTCACCTGCAGGGGCTGTTGGTTCTGCACTGTAATATGGGGGAAGGGAGGTGGTGTCTGGACAAGTCCCCATTCGCCCCCCCTCGTATACCTTACACTCTAATTCCTTTATAATCTTTGCTTGACATTTCGCCTTTGTCTCTAGTTCCGTAACCATCTGTACTTTGTCTTGTGCAACTTTCTTTATTACGTTTACTTGTTCAATGAGTCCTGCTAGTTGGTGTACTAATAACACTCCTGCCTTCTTGGTTTTATCCTTTGTCTGTTTAGTCAACCAGCTTCTCTGGAGTTCTAAAGTCTGTGACACATCCCACCCGTCTTTCTGCATCTTCTTAATTAACGACTGTCGGTTTGTCATATAAGAATATGTGAGGGAGCCCGAAGGTCCCCTCTTAACTTCCTCACCTGACTTCGCCGCTGCTTCACCAATCGTTCCTTCATGTCTGGAGATCTGTTCCTTAGCGAGCCCCCCTATTCTTTCCTTCCGAGAATACCCGAGCTTCTTGTCGCACTCTATGCCAGCGTTCTCAGAGGTCCGGGTTTGTCTTTCTCTCAAAACTGCCCGGACGTGTAACGCTTGCTTGTTGGATGGGGTTTCTACCCCTCCCCGGTGTCTGTTGACCTGATCAGGGTCCTACAACACCGACACTAATAATCTCCTAGTTCACTTAGCAACATGATATAATGCAGAAAAATGTTAACCATACTCGACTAGTATCACGACTTTAGAACACCTTGGAGTCTCGAGTTTCGGCACCTACTTCATGGTCCTGGCCTTCGCGTGGGGCATTTGCCCTCTTAACAACCGGCCTGAGGCTAGGTGTCTGAGACAAGTGTCCTCCTGATCCGAGGTTTTTCTTAGTTACTTAGTTACTATTACACAAATACAAATACACACATACAAATCAAGTAGTGTCTCTTACCCACTCAGTCTGTGTCCCAGATTCGTTTTGGTGCCGCTTCGCCATTCAGTTGCCTTGTCGAGTGTCTCTGATTTATGGGCGGTCAAAAATCTGACTACTCACCCTGGTCACTGATTCGAACGACTGTTCAGCTCCGTGGCACCCTGCTCGCAGCGCCAATTTGTTGTAGGAAAAATGATTCCTCGGAAACTAGACTTTGAGCAGAGTGGCATAGTGGTTAGCACTGTTGCCTCACAGCACCAGGGACCCGGGTTCGAATCCGGCCTCGGGTGACTGTCTGTGTGGAGTTTGCACATTCTCTCCGTATTTGCGTGGGTTTCCTCCGGGTGCTCCGGTTTCCTCCCACAGTCCAAAGATGTGCGGGTTAGGATGATTGGCTATGATAAATTGACCCTTAGTGTTAGGGGGATTAAATACTTGGGGTTACGGGGATAGGGTGGGATATGTGTTGGTGTAGGGGTTACGGGGATCGGGTGGGATATGTGTCGGTGCAGGCTCGATGGGCCAAAATGGCCTCTATCTGCACTGTGGGGTTTCTGTGATTCTGTGATTCTGAGTAAGAGAGACAACTTTATTAAATGACAGAGCTCTGGGAGAAGCGTCTGCAACCACGCGGTCTGCGAGAGCACCTTCTCCCCGATTGTAGTACGTGCCGAGCTTATATACAATTCCAAGAAGTTGGTTTTAGATCATTTACATTCATCCAATCAATTCGTTTATTAGCGCATATCGTTATTTTCCTCCAGTCAGGAGTTTACACACTTGTGTTGCCAATTCTGCCTCTTCAGGTCTTCGTTCCATCTTGTTCCCTGGCGGAATGTGATTAGTTCGATAATAGGATACAAGTGATTAGTTCGATGATAGGATACCAGTGAACCTTGTTAGTCCTTAGTGATCCAATTAGTCCCAGTCAGGACACGAGACGAACTTTGTTCCAGCCATGCGTAAGCGTGGCATGTCTCACTGTGCAGTGATTCAATTAGTCCCAGTCAGCGAATTTGTTGTTTGTGTCCTTTCCAGCAAAATCTTGTCCAGCAATCTTGTCCAGCAAAATTTTATTCTAACAAGTGTATTTGTCACTCACATCAATAATGTACTAAAAGTCTTATGTCTGTGTGCACTTCCTGTCATGACAAACCTTACTTCCAGTTCTCAGTTTTTGTGTTAACATTTCCCAATATAAATTCCTATGTCCACACTTATCATGGAAACTGCCTTTGTAAACCTGCTGTGCTGCAATTCCACCCTCCCACCACTGGTGACACTGTAATGCAGCAGTTTTGTCTCACCCAACTCCTCAGACAGTACTGAACCAAAACTCAGAATGGCCAATGCCATGGGAGATTGGCGAGTGCTAATAAATTATACAACGAAATATCAAGTTCAGCAGCCATTTCTTTTTAGGATGGCATTGGTTCTGTTGTTTTTTCAGAAGTGAATTCCACTAAATTAAGGTCAGAAACGATGAAAATTGGCCCTATATTTTTACCCATTGAAATATCTGCCTTGGTAAGTGAAATATTGCTCTATTATATTCTAATAATTGCAGTGTAACTAAGGCAAGTGCCCAAATTGCTATGTATTATAAAGGTGCATTAGCTATGATTTAATGGTGAGTCAATATAGGATATCAATCAGATGTTGTGAGCCTGGATTTTCCAGTTTGGTGGAATTTTGGCACTTCTTCAGCAGAGTGGGACTTCCACCTGCCCCAATCGTCCACCCCGACCACAGGCAATTTCTAGAAGCCAGGGTAACTTGAATAATTTGGGCAGGCTTTAAGCTTCTGTCATGGAGATCGCCGGGGATGAGAGTTATAAAATTGCTGGCCTCAGAGTCCAGTGATCTCTGTAGGTGATCAGGTTTATGAAATTCTTGAACATTTTTTATTCAACATAAGCTAAGCAGTAGATCAGCTTATCGATTGAGTGCATAAGCTGTAACTCCCTTTAAATTTTAAGTTCCTTTACCGCCATAGCAACACTGGATGCCCAGGAATGTACAGACCTTCCTAGAGCCTAACGTTGCTCGGGTGCAGATTATGTCCCCCATCACTTTCAATGAGGTAGCTCTTCTAGAATGTCCTGCCGCAGTCTATTGGAGTTACGGCAAAGAGTAGGTATAACTCCAGCAGGAAATTCATAAGAATATTTTAAAGATAAAGGAAATCAGTGGGACAGTAAACATGAGATTTCACTTTTCTTTGCATTTCTTTTGTGTTATGACACATGATTGATTTGTTAAAAAGAGCCTTACCGTTGAAATCCACATAGAGTATGTAAGAAAAGGCTAATCACAATATGGGGAACTGCACAGGATGTGCCATATGGTTTCATCCAAATACTCAGTACTGTACTCGGTTATAAAGTGATTACATGAATGATAAAACTCTCTCCCAACTCTCTTACAGCTGCATTTATGAAATTCCAACTGTCCAGCCGTTGGCCCAGCATTCACCATGACAGTTCTGCAGCTACCGATCTGCTCAACCACACCCTCACCACCACCTTTGATGCCGTAATCCCTATTAAAACAATTACTCTCTCTCACCTTGGCCATTCCCCCGGTACAGCCCTCATCTTCGCTCCCTTAATTCCAAGGGACGCAGACTTGAATGTATATGGTGGACAACTGGTTTAGCCGTTCACCACCAGATCTGACTGGATCTTATAAAGCATTATCGGGTCCTGCTCTCGTCTGCCAAACTTGCTCACTATTCCGGAATAATTCTGAAATGCAAAGATAAACCTTGGCTTCTACTCTCCACTGCTAACCATCTTCTTAAAACACTCTCCCCTGTCTCCTCCACCCTCAGCTCTGACAACAAGTGTGAGGAGCTCATGGACTTCTTTGTCTCTAAGAAGGCGACCATCCTTTCAGCTGCCTCTGCCACTTCCCTTCCTTCCCCTAGCCCACCTAGCCAAACTTCCTCTAAGGTACCCCCATGCCCTAGCCCTGAACTCACATCTTTCTCCAATTTCTCTCCGATCTCCCCTCATGACATCTCCATGCTCATCCTGCCCATGAGACCCACCCCCTGCTCCCTCGACTCTATTCCAACCAAACTGCTGACCACACAACTTCCTTTTCTGGCTCCCATTTTAGCTGACATTTTTCCTCAGGTACTGTCCCCCTTTCCCTCATATCAGCTGTTATCACCTGGTATATAGAACAGTAATGCGAAGGTTGGGGATGGCATTAAAAGGGAAATTAGAGAAGTGTGCAATAAGGGCACAGCAGTCATCATGGGTGACTTTAATCTACATATAGATTGGTCTAACCAAATTAGTAACAATACTGTGGAGGAGGAATTCCTGGAGTGTTTACGGGATGGATTCCTGGACCAATATGTCGAGGAATGTAAGGTTCACAAAATTTCGGCAGCACCCGAAGATTATTTGATTAAAGAAAACCTGGTTGGAATGTACTTTAAAAACTCAGGACATCAAAGATGGCTGTAGCTGGCCCCATGGCAAAAGAGAAAGACAGCCTGTATGAATATGAAAGGAGGATCTCCCAGCACTGGCTGACGAAAGGATTGAAAAAAAACCCAGCTTCTGAGTACTTAAGTACTTGAAGCTGTCAATCGACTGCGGTTAGGAAGTTTCAACACGGAACAAAGGACTCTGTTTACACAAGCCCTCAGCAGTGTTGACTCAAGGGTTTAAGTGGTTGCTGTCAATCAAGTTGCGGTTGGGCTGTAACCACAGGACAAAGGATTGTTTACACTAGCACTCAAGTACTGTTTACCTAGCACTCAAGAAACCAGCAGGACATTTCAAACTGGGACAGCTCCATTCACAAACCAGTTAAACGAATGGGAAACGCATTATAACCGCATTCAAACCCATTACGGTCAATGGGGCCAGATCGGTCCCTTTTGTGTAACCCAGATGCGTCCAGATTTGGTCGCGAAGATAAGGGCTCCCAATGGGGTATAAAGGTCGCCCCTCAGGAAGCCATTCGCCCTCTACCACCTCGCTTCTGGTGCCCTGCCTTCAAGAGGATCATCACAGCCCGCCCAAAGAAGTGGAATACCCGCAGTTACTTTTGAATTACTGGGGTATCTATACATCTGGCGGTGAAAAATCCAAGGCAGACGGCAGGGCATGGAGCAGGCGTTTCAACATCGTGGACTGGTGAGCATAAACTTTCTGGCCCATTACAAGGCAACCTAGATAGGTATAAGGGGTGGGAACTAAAGGGGAATTTTGTTAAATTGTCATTTTAGTCAATTTTCCCTCGATGTGTCCGTCTTTTCTCCTCCCTGTTAAGTAAAAGTGTGCTGTATTCATAATTATTTTCACTGAATAGCAATTCATTCCTTAATTCAATAAAACATTGGTTTTCTTTGCACCAAATCACTGGTCTCGTTTTGTCTATATCGCTACTAAAATAAGTCCGGCAGTCAGAACCAAAGGAGAAGCGATTCGAACCGCACAGGGCTGGAACAGCTCAGACACACGGCTGACTGACCAGGCAAAAATCCCAAACCAAACCGCCCCCCCCCCTTACAGGAACCAACCAGAGATAAGGCCATCATAGACTGGATATTATGTAAAGAGAAAGGATTAATTAGCAATCTTGTTGTACGAGGCCCCTTGGGACAGAGCGAACATAATATGCTCGAATTCTTCAGTTAGATGGAGAATGAAGTAGTTGACTCAGAGACTAGGGTCCTGAATTTAAATAAAGGAAACTACGATGGTCTGAGGCACGAGTTGGGTAGAATTGATTGGGGAATGTCACTCAAAGGGTTGATGGTGGATAGGCAATGGCAAACATTCAAACACCGCATGGATGAACTACAGAATTTGTTCATCCCAGTTTGGCATAAAAATAAAACAAAAAAGGTGACTCAACCATGGCTAACAAGGGAAATTAGGGATAGCATAAGATCCAAGGAGAGGACATATAAATTGGTCAGAAAAAGCAGTAAACCTGAGGATTGGGAGCAGTGTAGAAATCAACAAAGGAGGACAAAGGTATTAATTAAGAAGGGGAAAATTGAATATGAGAGTAAGCTTGCAGGGAACATAAAAACTGATTGTAAAAGCTTTTATAGATATGTGAAGAGAAAAAGATTGGTGAAGTCAGGCATAGGTCCCTTGCAGTCAGAATCAGGGGAATTTATAATGGGGAACAAAGAAATGGAAGACCAATTAAATACATACTTTGGTTCTGCCTTCACAAAGGAGGTCACAAATAACCTCCCAGAGATGTCAGGAACATAGGGTCTGATGAAAGGGAGGAACTGAAAGAAATCAGTATTCGTAGGGAAATGGTGTTAGGGAAATTTATGGGATTGAAGGCCGATAAATCCCCAGGGGCTGATAATTTACATCCTAGGGTACTTAAGGTAGTGGCCCTAGAAATAATAGATGCATTGCTGATCATCTTCCAACATTCGATGGAATCTGGAATAGTACCGATGGATTGGAGGGTAGCGAATGTTACCCCACTATTCAAAAAAGGTGGTAGAGAGAAAACGGGGAATTACAGACATTCTAAGAACATAAGAAGTAGGAGCAGGAGCAGGCCATACGGCCCCTCGGGCCTGCTCCGCCACACAACAGGATCTTGGCTGATCCGAATCTAGACTCACATCCACTTCCTTGCCTGCTCCCCGTAACCCCTAATTCCCTTATCTGCTAGGAAACTGTCTATCTCCATTTTAAATTTATTTAATGTTGCAGCTTCCACAGCTCTCTGGGGTAGCAAATTCCATAGATTTACTACCCTCTGAGTGAAGAAGTTTCTCCTCATCTCAGTTTTGAAAGGGCAGCCCCTTATTCTTAGACTATGCCCCCTAGTTCTAGTCTCACCCATCAGTGGAAACATCCTCCCCGCATCCACCCGATCAAGCCCCCTCACAATCTTATATGTTTCAATAAGATCGCCTCTCATTCTTCTGAACTCCAATGAGTAGAGTCCCAACCTACTCAACCTTTCCTCATAAATCAACCCCCTCATCTCCGGCATCAACCGAGTGAACCTTCTCTGAACCGCCTCGAGAGCAAGTATATCTTTTCTTAAATATGGAAACCAAAACTGCACGCAGTATTCCAGGTGTGGCCTCACCAATACCCTGTATAACTGCAGCAAGACTTCCCTGTTTTTATACTCCATCCCCCTTGCAATAAAAGCCAAGATTCCATTGGCCTTCCTGATCACCTGCTGCACCTGCATACTAACTTTTTGTGTTTCATGCACCAGGACCCCCAAATCCCTTTGTACTGTAGCACTTTGCACTTTCTCTCCATTTAGATAATAACTTGCTCTTTGATTTTTTCTGCCAAAGTGCATAACCTCACATTTTCCAACATTATATTGCATCTGCCAAATCTCTGCCCACTCACTTAGCCTGTCTATGTCCTTTTGCAGGTTTTTTATGTCCTCCTCACTCATTGCTTTCCCTCCCATCTTTGTATCGTCGGCAAACTTGGATATGTTGCACTCGGTCCCTTCCTCCAAAACATTAATATAGATTGTAAAGAGTTGGGGTCCCAGCACTGACCCCTGCGGAACACCACTAGTTACTGATTGCCAGCCCAAGAATGAACCATTTATCCCAACTCTTTGTTTTCTGTTAGATAGCCAATCTTCCACCCATGCCAGTATATTACCCCCAATCCTGTGATTTCTTATCTTGATCAGTAATCTTTTGTGTGGAACCTTGTCAAATGCCTTTTGGAAGTCCAAATACACTACACCCACTGGTTCCCCTTTATCCACCCTATATGTTACATCCTCAAAGAATTCGAGCAAATTTGTCAAACATGACTTCCCCTTCATAAAACCATGCTGACTCTGTCCTATTAAATTATGTTTATCCAAATACTCTGTTACTGTTTCCTTAATAATGGACTCCAACATTTTGCCAACCACAGATGTTAGGCAAACTGGTCTATAGTTTCCAGCTTTTTGTCTACTTCCCTTCTTAAATAAGGGTGTTACATTAGCAGTTTTCCAATCTGCCGGGACCTTTCCTGAGTCCAGGGAGTTCTGGAAAATAATCACCAATGGATCCACAATCCCTACCGCCACTTCTCCCAAGACCCTAGGATGTAGGCCATCAGGTCCGGGGGATTTATCTGCCTTAAGTCCCATTATTTTACTGAGTACCATCTCCTTAGTGATTTTAATCATCTTTAGCTCCTCCCCCCCCCCATTGCCCCCTGTTTGTCCAATGTTGGGATATTTTTAGTGTCCTCTACTGTAAAGACTGATACAAAATATTTGTTCAGCGTCTTTGCCATCTCCATGTTCCCCACTACTAGTTTCCCGGTCCCATCCTCTAAGGGACCAACGTTCACTTTAGCCACCCTTTTTCTTTTTATATAGCTGTAGAAATTCTTGCTATCTGTTTTTATATTTTTTGCTAGTTTACTTTCATAATCTTTCTTCCCTTTCTTAATTAATCTTTTATTTATTGTTTGCTGGCTTTTAAATGCTTCCCAATCTTTTATCCTCCCACTAGATTTGGCTACTTTATATGCCCTTGTTTTCAGTCGGATACTATCATTTATTACTTTACTAAGCCACGGATGGCTGTCTTTTCTTTTACTCCCCTTTTTCCTCAGTGGAATATATTTATCTTGAAAGATGTGAAATATCTCCTTGAATGTAGACCACTGCTCTTGTACCGTCTTACACTTTAATCTGTTTTCCCAGTCCACTTTAGTCAATTCTACTCTCATACCTTCATAGTCTCCTTTATTTAAGCTCAGTATGCTGGTTTGAGATCCAACTCTCTCACCCTCAAACTGAATTTGGAATTCAACCATATTATGGTCACTCATTCCAAGGGGATCCTTTACTAGGACATCTTTTATTAATCCTGTTTCATTACACAGGACCAGATCTAAGATTGCCTGCCCCCTGGTTGGTTCAGTTACATACTGCTCAAGGAACCCATCCCTAATACACTCTATGAACTCTTCCTCAAGGCTGCCATGCCCAATTTGATTAGTTCAGTCAATATGAAAGTTAAAATCCCCCATGATTATAGCTGTTCCCTTAATACAAGGCCCAACTATTTCCTGATTTATACTCCGACCAACAGAGTTGCAACTGTTAGGAGACCTATAGACTACGACCACTAGTGACTTTTTCCCCTTCTTATTCCTTATCTCCAACCAAACTATTTCACTATCCTGATCCTTTGACCCAATATCATTTCTGACTATTGCAGCGATTCCATCCTTGATTAACATAGCAACCCCACCTCCCTTTCCTTCCTGCCTGTCCTTCCTAATTGTCAAATACCCTTGTATGTTTAGTTCCCAGTCATGATTATCTTGCAGCCATGTTTCCGTAATGGCCACCAGATCATACCCATGTGTAGTTATTTGTACTGTCAACTTGTCAATTTTGTTACGAATGCTGCGTGCATTCAGATAAAGAACTTTCAAATATGTTTTCTGACAATTTATTCCTGCTTTTACCCCTTTTACTACTTTACCTTTATCATTATACATTCCGTCCCTTCCTGACATGCTCTGGTTTTTAATTCCCCCACTGCTACCCTGCTCTATTGCCTTCTCCGCTGTCATTTTTATTTTTCGCTCTCTTAAAACCTCCCCCCCACTAATTAGTTTAAAGCCCTCTCTACAGCCCTAGTTATTCGATTTGCCAGGACTCTAGTCCCAGCACTGGCCAAGTGAAGTCCATCCCAACGGAACAGCTCTCTCCTGTCCCAGTGCTGATGCCAGTGTCCCAGGAAGCAAAACCTATTTATCCCACATCAGGCTTTGAGCCACGCATTTAACTCTCTAATTTTATTTACCATCGCCAAATTTGCACGTGGCTCAGGTAGTAATTCAGAGATTATTACCCTTGTGGTTCTGCTTTTTAATTTGGCCCCTAGCTGCTCAAACTCCCTCAGCAGAACCTCCTTCCTTTTCCTATCTATGTCGTTGGTACCAACATGGACCACGACAACTGGACCCTCCCCCTCCCACACCAAGTTTCTCTCCAGCCCGGAGGAGATGTCCTTAACCCTGGCACCGGGCAGGCAACACAGCCTTCGGGACTCTCGCTCTCGGCTGCAAAGAACTCTATCTATCCCCCTAACGATACTATCCCCTACCACTACAACATTTCGTTTATCTCCCCCCACTTGAAATCACAGAAATCACAGAAATCACAGAAACCTCACAGTACAGATAGAGGCCATTTCGGCCCATCGAGCCTGCACCGACACATATCCCACCCGATCCCCGTAACCCCTACACATATCCCACCCTATCCCCATAACCCCACGTATTTAATCCCCCTAACACTAAGGGTCAATTTTTATCATAGCCAATCAACCTAACCCCGCACATCTTTGGACTGTGGGAGGAAACCGGAGCACCCGGAGAAAACCCACGCAAACACGGGGAGAATGTGCAAACTCCACACAGACAGTCACCCGAGGCCAGATTCGAACCCGGGTCCCTGGCGCTGTGAGGCAACAGTGCTAACCACTATGCCACCGTGCTGGCCCCCCGCTCCACGGCGCTGTGGCCGGGTTGATCATCCTCCCCGCAGTCCCCGTTCCCATCCTCACAGGGAGTAAGAGCCTCAAACCTGTTGGACAAGAGCAAGGGCTGCGGCTCCTCCAACACTACCTCCTGGATCCCCGTACCTGCCTCACTTCTAGTCACACCATCCTGACCCTGGCCACGGACTACATCTGAATTAATTAATCTAATTGGTGTGACTACCTCCTGATACACAGAGTCCAGGTTACTCTCCCCCTCCCTGATGTGTCTCAGTGTTTGAAGCTCGGACTCCAGCTCTTCAACACGGAGCCGGAATTCCTCGAGCAGCCAACACTTACTGCAAATGTGATTACTGTGAGCATCAATGGTGTCCACCAGCTCCCACATATTGCAGCAGCAACACATCACCTGATCTCCCATTCTATGTAATAAATTAAATTTATTAATATTTTTCTTAAATACCCTCTGCTCTGATTCTAGATGATGAATATCGCACCTTAGAAACTATAAACCACAGAGTTTAAGCTTCAAAAGAGAGAAATACTCACCAACCAATCACTTACACGCTTTCTGGTGACGTCACACTTGGATTACTTTTTACCTCTCTCCTTCCCTCTGACTTCGGAGACTGGAGATTGGTAAGCCTTACCTGGGTCTCTGAAGCTTTTTAAAGCTTCCCGCTCGCGCCTCCCGCCGACACCTGCGGTCTGAGGCCTTACCTGGGTCTCTGTAGTGGGGAAAATGCTAGAGTTCATTATAAAAGATGTAATAGCAGAGCACTTGGAAAACAGTGACAGGATCGGACAAAGTCAACATGGATTTACAAAAGGTAAATCATGCTTGACTAATCCACTGGAATTTTTTGAGGATGTAACCGGTAAAATAGATAAGGGAGAACCAGTGGATGTGGTGTATTTGGACTTTCAGAAGGCTTTTGATAAGGTCCCGCATAAGAGATTAGCGTGTAAAATTAAGGCACCTGGGATTGGGGGCATGGTATTGACTTGGATAGAGAACTGGTTGGCAGACAGAAAGCAAAGAGTTGGAATAAACGAGTCTTTTTCCGAGTGGCAGGCAGTGACTAGTGGGGTACCGCAGGGATCGGTCCTTGGACCCCAGCTATTCACAATATATATTAATGATCTAGACAAGGGAACTAGATGTAATATCTCCAAATTTGCAGATGACACAAAGCTGGGTGGGCATGTGTGCTGTGAGGAGGATACCGAGAAACTCCAGGATGATTTGGATAGGTTGGGTGATTGGGCAAAAACATGGCAGATGCAATATAACGTGGTTAATTGTGAGGTTATCCACTTTGGTGGCAAAAACAGGAAGGCAGATTATTATCTGAATGGCAATAGATTGGGAGAAGGGGAAGTGCAACAAAACCTGGGTGTCCTTGTGCACAGTCGCTGAAGGTAAGCATGCAGGTGCAGCAGGTGGTTAAGAAGGCAAATGGTATGTTGGCCTTTGTAGCGAGAGGGTTTAAGTACAGGAACAATGATGTCTTGCTGCAGTTGTACAGGGCCTTGGTGAGACCACATCTTGAGTATTGTGTGCAGTTTTGTTCACCTTATCTGAGGAAGGATGTTCTTGCCATGGAAGGAGTTCAGCGAAGATTCAGCAGGCTGATACCTGGGATGGCAGGAATGACGTATGAGGAGAGATTGGGATGATTGGGCTTGTACTCGCTGGAGTTTAGAAGAATGAGAGAGGATCTCATTGAAACTTATAAAATTCTGATAGGACTGGACAGACTAGATGCAGGAAGGATGTTCCCGATGATCGGGGAGCCCAGAACCAGGGGTCACAGTCTATGGATAAGGGGTAGGCCATTTAGGACAGAAATGAGAGGAATTTCTTCACCCAGAGAGTGATGAACCTGTGGAATTCTCTACCACAGAAGGCAGTAGAGGCCAATTCATTAAATATATTCAAGAAGGAGTTGGATATATTTCTTAAGGCTAAAGGGATCAAGGGGTATGGGGAGAAAGCAGGGACCGGGTACTGAAATTGGATGATCAGCCATGATCGCATTGAATGGCAGAGTAGGCTCAAGGGGATGAATGGCCTACTCCTGCTCCTATCTTCTATGTTTCTATGTTTTTCTCCCTCAAATCTGCCATTATCACCCCTCTCCCTCAAAAAAACAACCCTTGACCCCTCTGTCCTTGCAAAATACCATCCCATTTCCAACCTCCCTTTCCTCTCCAAAGTCCTTGAATGTGTTGTTGCCTCCCAAATCCATGCCCATCTTTCCCGTAATGCCATGTTTGAACTCTCCAATAAGGTTTCCGCCCCTGCCACAGTACCGAAACGGCTCTCATCAAAGTCACAGATGACATCCTTTGTGACTGTGACAAAGGAAAACTATCCCTCCTTGTCCTTCTTGACTTGTCTGCAAACATTGACACGGTTGACCACTCCATCCTTCTCCAACGCCTCTCCACCGTCATCCAGCTGGGTGGGACAGCACTCACCTGGTTCCATTCTTATCTATCTAATCGTAGCCAGAGAATCACTTGCAATGGCTTCTCTTCCCACTCCCATATTGTTATCTCTGGTGTCCCCCAAGGATCTTACATAGGATTACATAGGATATACGGCACAGAAACAGGCCATTCAGCCCAACCAGTCCATGCCAGCATTTATGCTCCACTCGAGCTTCCTCCCGTCTTTCCCCATCTAAATCTAGCAGCATAAAGCTCTATTCCCTTCTCCTTCATATGCTTGGCTAGCCTCCCCTTAAATGCATATATACATTTTGCTTCAATCACTCCCTGTGGTAGCGAGTTCCACATTCTCACAACTCTTTGGGTAAAGAAGTTTCTTCTGAATTCCCTATTGGATTTCTTGGTGACTATCTTATATTGATGGCCTTTAGTTATGCTCTTCCCCACAAGTGGAAATATTCTCCCTGTATCCACTCTATCAAAACCTTTCATGATTTTAAAGACCTCTATTTGGTCACCCCTCAGCCTTCTTTTTTCAAGAGAAAAGAAACCAAGCCTGTTCATCCTTTCCTGATAGGTTTACCCTCACATTTCTGGTATCATCCTTGTAAATCTTCTCTGCACCTTCTCCAGTGCCTCTATATCCTTTTTATAATATGGCGACCAGAACTGCACGCAGTACTCTAAGTGTGGTCTAACCAAGGTTTGATACAGATTTAGCATAACTTCCCTCCTTTTCAATTCTGTACCTCTAGAAATAAACACTAGTGCTTGGTTTGCTTTTTTTATGGCCTTGCTAAATTGTGTTGCAACTTTTAGTGATTTGTGTTTTTGTACTCCGAGATCCCTTTTTTTTCCTCTACCCCATCTAGACACGCACCCTCCAAGTAATAAGTCACCTCCCTATTCTTCCTACCAAAATGTAAAACCTCACATTTATCTATGTTGAACTTCATTTGCCAATTATATGCCCATTCTGCAAGTTTATTAATGTCCTCCTGTAATTTGTTGCAGACCTCCTCAGTATTGACTATCCCCCCCCCCCAATTTGGTGTCATCTGCAAACTTAGAAATTGTGTTTTTGATTCCAAAGTCTAAATCATTAATATAAATTGTGAACAACAGTAGTTCTTGTGGAACACCACTACCCACGATCTGCCACTGTGAATAGCTAACTTTTACCCCCACTCTCTGCTTTCTGTATTGAAGCCAGCTAGCTACTTGTCCCTTGACTCCACATTCTCTGACCTTGTTCATCAGTCTATTATGGGGTACCTTATCGAAGGCTTTTGAAAATCTAGATAAATTATATCTACTGCATTACCATTGTCTACTCGCTCTGTTACCTCTTCAAAAAATTCAATAAAGTTGGTCAAGCAAGACTTTCCCTTTTGAAATCCATGCTGACTATTCATTACTATATTTTTGGTTTCTGGATGTTCTTCTATTTTCTCCTTTAGTAGGATTCCATTATTTTTCCTACCACCGATGTTAAGCTGACTGGTCTATTGTTCCCTGGACATGTTCTATCCCCCTCCTTAAAAACAGGTATTATGTTAGCTATCCGCCAGTCCACTGGCACTACACCTTTTTTTAATGAATTATTAAATATGCGTAGTAATGACATTGCTATCTCTTCCAGAGATTTTTTTAAACTGTGTGGATGCAATCCATCCGGACCAGGGGTTTTATCCTCTTTGAGTTTGATTAATTTATTTAATATATCCCCTCTTTTTCTTTTAAATGCACTTACCTCATTACTAATCTCATCATCAAATATCATGTCCACCTGTTCCATCTCCCCAGTAAATACTGAAGTAAAATAATTATTTAATATTTCTGCCATCTATCGTTACCTGTGGTATTATCCTGTCTATCCCTTAATGGCCCTATTCCTATCACAACCTTTCTTTTTTAATTGATCTCAGTGTTTCCTAGTGAAAATAGCAAGTCACTTATGCAGGAATTATATGAGCCTATGCTCATGGAACTGGCTCCCACCCCCCTTGCTTCATGCAAGACAAAACTGGACTGAGTTAAAATTGGCAATTCTATAAGACTTAGTCCCAGGATTCCTCTTTGATCTAAAAGTCGTTTTCCTGTTCAACAGTCCATTTTGATCTGATTAGATTTGCTGTTTCCAAAAACTATCCAACAAGGTAACATAGTCTTGCATTTCAATTGATGAGCAACTTATACAAATAGTGTTCTGATGGGGCATCAGTTCAAGCAATTGTGCATTCAAAATATTAGCATGCCAACATACATTTTGATGGATTTCTCCAGATTTCTAAGCTGGATTTTTCCACTTTGGCGGAAATTCGACATGAAGACGATAAGATGGGCATGGCTTGCACCTGACATAGCCATACCTAACCATGGCGAATTTTCCTGAGTCAGCTTAATTTGCATAATGTTGTCAGGCTGGCAACAGGATTCCCACCTGTGCTGGGAGCCTTTCTCAGGGAAAGGGAGAAAAATGGCTGCTGGGCTTAGGCACCTGTAGTAGCAGAGTGGGATCAGCTGCCTCTGGGACAGAACAGGAAAGCCAATTTCTTTCTTAAAAAGTGTAAAAATTGAGAGACGCACTCATTAACTTTCAAAACTGAATTCCCCTCCCAACCACCTGGATGCTAGGAACATGCAACCATTTTTGGCATCCAATGTTGCTATGGTGGTGATAATTGGAAAAAAATGTCATTTGATGACACTCAGTCATCACTGTGCAATAGGAATAAGGCAACCCATATTTGGGCAGTTGTATTCAATGACTGCCATCACTTCTGGTGAAAAATGTCAGATGTGACAGCAAGTGGCAGGGAGCCAGCAGAATAGCTCCCTGACCAATTTCCCACAACCACCTGCACCAGCGCTACCTGAAAACAGGCAGAAGCCCAGCGGAATATCAGAGCCTTCATCTCTATGCCAACAGGCTGATTTTAACTGAATATATGACTATCATATTAAGGGGGCAGATTTCAAATTTTAACCTACGAGGCACAGAGGAAAAAAAACCAAGAGGCCATCAATGAAAAGGAAAATGATAGAGGGTCAGCAGGAAATGTGCGAGGCACTGCCAGTTATGCCAGGCACTCTTTCCACAATAGTACAGAGCATGGAGGCTTGCAGCTCAAACATTTGTGTATTGATGTTGCAGGCCATTGCAAGGATGTCTTCCCTGGCTAGCCTGACCTCCTTTGTGGAACTTCAATCGCTGTGTTCTAATCAGTCCCTGCAGACCCTGACTATGGCTGTGCCAACATATCTGCTGCCTTAAATTGGATGACAGATGCCATAGCCGTGACCTTAAAGGCATCACTGATCTGCTCCAAGCTGCTCTCCAGAAGAGTGATAAAAGTGATGTGCTGCCAGCCCAGGAGAGGGATGATGGCGAAAGGGGACATGGAAGTGGGGACTCCATTCAAAGCACTCCCACTTCTCACCTGTTCCCCCACCCACCCCACCTCAGTCAGTACGCAACATGCCGTCTCCTCTCCCAATGGCCGAGTCTGCCTCTGCACAGGTGCAGGTGGAACAGTCTTTGGCGGGGTCCTCACGGGCTCCAATACCCAGAGGTTGTCGACCAAGAGCATCTCAGCAGTCAGAGCAGTGATCGGTAGGGAAAGGAAACAAAAGGCTTTGTAGTTCACCAAGGGTATGCACATGGGTGTTTATGAAAATGTTATGTTATTAAGTTTCATTTATTTATTTATTCACATAAATGTATTAATTTGCACCACCTTCCCGTGTTCCCCATTCTTGCCTGCCGAGTGACAACTCGGGTTTTTGGTTGCTTGGTAATGAATGCAAAGACATGACTTGTTTGAGACCAATTGGTGCATGTGCAATGGGTGGGTGGTTGCTTAGAGGACTGCTTTGTTTGAGTGGGGGTGGGGGTGTATGTGGGGAGGGTCGCGGGATGTGATTATTACTTAGTCCTAGTGCCTAACTGAACCTTTGAGCTATTAAGTCATCCCTGGCATCCCGAGCAGCAATGTGAGCTTTGGGGACCCGACTAGACAGACTAGATGCAGGAAGGATGTTCCCGAAGGCAGGAGAGTCCAGAACCAGGGGTCACAGTCTAAGGATAAGGGGTAAGCCATTTAGGACAAAGATGAGGTGGAATTTCTTCACCCAGAGAGTGGTGAACCTGTGGAATTCTTTACCACAGAAGGCAGTTGAGGCCAATTCATTAAATATATTCAAGAAGGAGTTAGATATATTTCTTAAGGCTAAAGGGATCAAGGGATATCGGGAGAAAGCAGGGACAGAGTACTGAGTTTGGATGATCAGCCATGATCTCATTGAATGGCGGAGCAGGCTCGAGGGGCCGAATGGCCTACACCTGCTCCTATCTTCTATGTTTCTATGTCTTCATTTTCCTCCTTCTCTCCATTGGAATTGTCATCAGGTGAAGAGTGCTGAGCGGATTCGTCCTCCTCCATCTGTAGTCCTTGCTGCTGCACTATGTTGTACAGAACACAGCACATGACAATTATCCTAGAGACCCTCACTGGCGAGTACTGAAGGGCGCCTCCAGATCTGTCCAGGCTGCTTAAATGTATCTTGAGTATACTGATGGCTTGCTCGATAGCACATCTGGTTGTCATATGGCTGGCATTGTAACACACTTGAGGTTCATTGGTGGGGTGGCTCAGAGGTAGCATCAGCCAGATTAGAAGTGGGTATCACTTGTCGCCTAACAGCCACCCCTTAAGGATAGTTCCAGGTACGAACAGGTCAGGGATGTTGAACTGCCACAGTATGAAAGCATCTTGGCAGTTCCCAGGGAGTCTGCGCAGATCTGCATGATCCTTTTCTTGTGGTTGCGCACCAGCTGAAGTTTGATGGAATGAAATTCCTTGTGGTTGATGAATACTTCTGGTTGATCTAGTGGTGCTTGGATTGCCCCGTGTGTGTACAATCGATGGTATCCTGCACCTGTGGGAAGCAAGCCGGAGACGCAAATCCCAGTGCCTGCTTATTCTGGCTATTGTCATCACAGGGGAAGTTTACAAAGCTCCCAGTCCTGGCAAACAATCCATCAGTTACCTGCCATATGCATTTATGTGCTGCTGAATGCGAGACTTTCAATATGCCTCTGGTAGCATCCTGGAAAGAACCACAGGCAAAGAAATTGAGGGTGGTGGTGACTTTCACAGCCACTGGTAATGCATGGACACTGGGTGCAGCAGGTAGCAGATCTTCTTCCAGGAAGCTGCTGCTATTTGCGACCACCTAACTTGACAATCTGAGGCTTTGGATCCACTCTTCCAAGAGGTCAAGGAAGCTGAGCCTCTTTGTGTGCATCCTGTTAGGTGGGTAGTGCTTCCTGCAGCTTTGACCCCTCTGTTGCTCCACTCTCTGTTGTCCACCTGCACCTCCCTCTACAGCATGCCCTTGCTGCTGTGGATGCTGATTGTCTTCCTCATCTGAAGTACAGTCGTAAGCAGCCATGGCACCAGCCATCCTAATGTTCTCTGTGTGAAAACCTCCAAACTGTACCAATAGCTCTCTCAACAAGAACTCTCACCAAACTGTTTCCCAGCAACTGTGAGCACTGGGCCTTTATTAAACTCGGAATTCCTGACCTTTAACTATCCCCATGAAGTGTCGCTCTGTTTTAATGCCGAATTTCCCAGACCCCGGGAAACCTGTGCTGGAGGCATTAATTCCAAATCGCTGTCAATATCTCCAGAAATGACCCTCATTTAAATAATACAATTACCGACTTGCCTCTCCAGAGCCGGTTACTTGGGCACATCCAAACCCGCCGTGGTTAAACAGGAAGTATGCACATTCGCGGTTGGTTGGGGTCGATTTTCACATGTTTAACTATTTAGTTCCACCCCCCCGTCCCACTGACAATCTCCTGCCCATCATGGTGAGAGGGGTTGGCGGGGGTTAAAATTCCCCCCAATGCTTCAGATGCTTGTCTCGCAACATTCTTCCATGGTGTGATTAAAGAACTAGGTAACATTCCAACATTTAGAAAAGCTCCCAAAAAATGGATTAAAAATCCAACAAAACATCTAACTATTAAAGCTTGGCCCTGAAATTCCAAGTATGTTCTCCTGGTCACCCGCCTTAACAGGGTCAAGCCAAGTCTCTTTGAGGGTTCTGCAGGTTTGCAACCAGTTACAGTGGCAATCCAGGAGAACCCTTGCAGAATTTCAGGACATTTGTGTCCCTTTGACAGCTGCATTATTTATGTAGCTTAAATTTAACGTGTACTGTGAATGGGCAGAAGGATTGTTGGGAGCGGGGAGACCCCTACCCAAAGATCAGGTAAACATTGGAGCACCAAAAGCCGCACATTTGCATGCAGGATGCATGGCAAATGAAGCTCTCACATACAAACTCGCACAGATTGGAAAATTTACACTCAAATGTTTTAATTGGAAGACTTCTGCTCAATAAGACTCAAGCATACACTGCTCGTGAGGTGTAGTGTAAAATAGTAAATATTTACTTATTTGCTAAAAGAGGCAAATGAATAACTGTTGTACACCTGTGACATGGTAAAGCATCAGACCTTATTGCAAGTGAGTTGGCAAGTGCTCTGAAGTGGGATGAGATGTGTTGCTATAGCATACGCTTCCATTGTATGGCATTGCTGGACTTAATTTTTAGTTCATATTTGATAACTTCTCACTGCTGCTGACCATTTGGTGTCACATTTCAGGCTGCCTTGGAAAGGAAAAATGAAACAGAAGCGAAGAACATATAAGGAAAAAGACATAAAATAGTAAAGGTACATAACATTAAAATGGATAGTGGAAATAGAGAAACATGAGAATAGGAGAAGGATAGGAAAAGGTCAAAAAGGAAAGAAAGTAAAGTCATCTTGCAAAAAACTTCCACTACAAACACTATGGGCTAGAAATTCGTCTCGTGCGGTGGTGCAAAGCGGGCGGTGATGGATCGGCCCACTGTTATACACAGCGCCTGATATTCTGCAGTCAATGGAACTGAATGCCAGGCACTGCGTAGAACGGGCGGCCGATCCAATACTGCCCACTTTGCACCACCGCCCGAGAGGAATTTCTAGCAGCAGAAACATGTTATGTGACCGAAAAATAGCTTCACCAAGTGACGCCCACATTCTGGAATTGTGACTGATCATTGGCATTTGATTGAAGGTGTGTTTGAAGTAATGGCAACTTGTATTGTCTGCTTAAAAATAGAACCTATAGTTACAGGCTGGATATTCAAACATTGAATCACTAACAAAAAATAACCCAGCTGGGGAGAGCATCTAGGGAGCTTTTCGTTTATGGCATGGTATACCCTATTTGACCATCAGATTGCCATGGTGTAATGTCCCACCATAATAAGTAACTCCCACTATAGATGAGAACTACACTGCATTCAAATCTGGTCACCGCACCTCAGGAAGGATATATTAGCCTTGGAGGGGGTGCAGTGCAGTTTCACCAGAATAATACCAGGGCTAAAAGGGTTAAATTATGAGGACAGGTTGCATAGACTAGGCTTACATTCCCTTGGGTATAAGATTAAGGGGTGATATAAGGAGGTGTGTAAGATGATTAAAAGAGTTGATCAGGTATATAGAGAGAAACTACTTTTGTCTCGTGGGGGAGTCCAGAACAAGGGGCATAACCTTAAAATTGGAGCTAGGCAGTTCAGGGGTGATGTCAGGAAGCACTTCTTCACACAAAGGGTCGTGAAAATCTGGAACTCTCTCTCTAAGAAGCTGTTGAGGCTGGGGGTCAACTGAAAATGTTAAAACTGAGATTGATAGGTTTTTGCTTGGCAAGGGTATTAAGGGTTACGGAACCAAGGCAGGTAAAAGGAGTTAAGATACAGATCAGCCATGATCTAACTGAATGGCAGAACAGACTCGAGGGGTTGAATGGCCTACTTTTGTTCCTATGTCCTTAGAAATGTAAAATCTTTCAATTGACCTCTAACTTCATCAGCCTGGGCACACTTTGAAGTCAGTGGCGGTCAACAACATCTCATAAGGAATTAAAAACTTTGACAAGGGGCAAAGCAGCCAACTTAACCAAACAGGCTGTAAATGTTGATTCCAAGCAACAGGCAAGATGTATATGCCAATAACAAGGTAATGTGGAGCTGTCTCCAGGGCCAAGCCTCATGATCAAGCAATACCAGCAGGTGAGCAGGAGTGATGAAAGCAAGGATTAGCTAGCCCTTCAAAAATCTGTGCAGCACAATCAACAGACGCCATTGGAAACTTTCTTGGTAATACAGTAGGAAACTAAATTATATAATCGTGATTAAAAAGAATAATTAAGTTTGCTCAGACTTACACCACCAACAATGTGCTATTTTAGTTGAATTCATTTTTATATCAGGTTAAGTGCTGCTTCTTTCAGGAAGGTGACAACTCAGATGCTGATGTGTTAACACTGTTCAGGTGAGAACTAGCAACCGACAATGACTGTGAACCACTTGTGGAATCGGAAATCAGAATGGTTCCTGCAGTGATCTGATCCTAACGTCTGCTGCTTCCCAACTCTCAATTTAACTAAGTCAGTTCTCCTCCTACTTCTATAAAGTTTCAGTGCCATTAGTTCCTGCAGAGAGCCAGGGTAGACTCGAGATAGATTGGGGGTCCACGGCTAGATAGATTGGGGCCTAAATTCATCATCGGCCAAAACTATGCAGCACACAATCAAGGCATGCCAGAACAGAGAGGTCCTCGTGCCGCCCTACACTGGTCCTCGGGCATCGTCATCACAAATGCGGTGAGCTGCGGCTGCCAATCGGTCTGGCCGATGCAGCTTGCTGGTCCAGGCACTTGCAGGCCAGCCAAGGCATACAGGTGAACCCGGGAAGGTGGGGAGGCAATCGGGAGGTGGGCATGTGCCGGCTGGCAGCCGTCGCAGTCTCACTGTGGAGGCAGGAGGAGCCCTCCTGCTCCCCCAGGCTTCATATTGGTAAGGTAAAAAAAAACTCATCCACGCTCATGTGAACATCAGATGAGGAAAGGATCTATTTGGATTTAATACCTTGCATGGTCAAATCACCCAGCTGATAGTCAATGTCTCGGCTCACACTGCGAGACTGATCACATGAGTCAAATAATGGACGGCAGTTGTTGCCATTAGAAGAGACCCAGCATAAGTCAGTGCATTCAATTCAATGGGACGGATTTTGCAGTAACAATAATGGGTTTTCTCCGGGTGCTCCGGTTTCCTCCCACAGTCCAAAGATGTGTGGGTTAGGTTGATTGGCTATGATAAATTGACCCTTAGTGTTAGGGGGATTAAATACGTGGGGTTACGGGGATAGGGTGGGATATGTGTTGATGTAGGGGTTGCGGGGATCGGGTGGGATATGTGTCGGTGCAGGCTCGATGGGCCGAAATGGCCTCTATCTGCACTGTGGGGTTTCTGTGATTTCTGTGATCTGTGAATAATTGTGAGGCTAACAGCGCTCACCATTATCACCATGAAAATCGGACAGCAACTTCCAGCAACTGCACATGCACAGTTAAATGCGTAAACGCTGACCGCAAAGTCCAGCCTAGAATGTTTTACTTTCTGTCTCTGAGTAGTGTCAGTAAACATAGGAAGCTTTTCAGTGTTGGGTTGGATTTAACAACTTTTATATTTTTAGGAACAACCTGTTAAATTTTCTTAAACTACGATTGTTGTCACTCAGTGGTAAGTTTGTATCACACTCAATATTGAGCTAATTTAATATGATGTAACTTAACACAATTAGATCAAGCATTTACAGGGCATATCTTAGTCAGACAAGTGGTTTTTCAGCTGGTTGTAAGGCTGGAAATGCAACAAGCAATGCAACAAGCAATACACAGAGACACATAGAACAATAGATCTTTGCCAAACCCTCAACTCCCCCAACCCCCACAAAATGTAAGATAGTCTGACACAAGAGGGAGACTGCAGGTACAGCCCACCCCTCCAGGTGGTGCAAGAATAGTATTCCAATGTAATGACTCACTTGGACAAGGTGGGGTAGCCTCTGTTACCCCCAGCCCAACCACTGTGGTCAGCACCAACACAACGACCCTAAACGTGAGGTATGCGGCATTCCTACTATGACTGGTTGGTCTACTTTGGACCACCATAGATTCTGAAGTTTCTGAGTCAACAACATTTTTCCAAATCATGCTCTCCTCAGCTGAAAAGACTGCAATTCTATAAACTATTGTAGCAAGTGGCAATCTGCACTCCCAGATCAACCAGGATTATCCATGAACCGCAAGGGCTTGCACTCCATCAATGTGAAGCTGGTGTGCAACCACAAAAAACTCTTTATGCAGGTGTGCACAAAATTCCCAGGGAGCTGCCAACCTGCAGCTCACCAAGCTCCCTGATATCTTTGGACCTGGAAACAGACTTAAGGGGTAGCTGCTCAGAGACATTTCAAACTTGGCTGATGGCAGCAGTGAAAGATTAGGACTCATGGGATTAGAGTTAATATTTTAACATGGATTGAGGATTTGTTAATGGACAGAAAACTGAGAGTAGGAATAAAAGGGTAATTTTTTGGGATGGCAGGGTGTAACTAGTGGTGTGCTGCAAGGCTCAGTGCTTGGACTTCAGCTTTTTACAATCTATATTAATGATTTAGATGAGGGGACTGAGTGTAATATATCCAAATTTGCTGACAATACAAAGCTAGGTCGAAAAGTAAGATGTGAGGAGGACGCAAAGAGGCTGAGGTCCTGCAGGCATATTTTAGGGAGCTAGGAAAGAGATTAAAAAGCAGGACATCAAAAGTATTATTTTCCAGATTACACCCAGTACCACAAGCTTGTGAGTATAGAAATAGGAGGATAGAGCAGATGAATGCGTGGCTGGAGAGATGGTGCAGGAGGGAGGCCTTTAGATTCCTGGGACATTGGGAGCAGTTCTGGGGGAGGTGGGACCTGTACAGTTTGGACGGGTTGCACCTCAACAGAGCCGGAACGAATATCCTCACGGGGGGTGAGGGGAGGTTTGCTAGTGATGTTGGGGAGTGTTTAAACTAATTTGGCAGGGGGATGGGCACCAGGGTGTACCAGTAGAAAGGAGAATCAAGGTGCACAATGGATTGGGAGATGAGGCGGCGGCGGATAAAAGCAGCGGCAAGGCTCAGGTAGGCCTCAGAGCGGCGGCGGCGGTGGACCTGCGGGAGATGAGGCGGTGGCGGCGGCGGATAAAAGCAGCGGCGAGCCTCAGGTGGCCCTCAGAGCGGCGGCGGCGGACCTGCGGGAGACGAGGCGGCGGCGGATAAAAGCAGCGGCGAGCCTCAGGTGGGCCTCAGAGCGGCGGCGGCGGCGGACCTGCGGGAGGCGAGGCGGCGGCGGATAAAAGCAGCGGCGAGCCTCAGGTGGGCCTCAGAGCGGCGGCAGCGGCGGACCTGCGGGAGACGAGGCAGCGGCGGATAAAAGCAGCGGCGAGGCTCAATTTGGCTTACCAATCTCAGAGTTCCGAGGGAGGGAGAGAAGTAAAAAGTAATCGAAGTGTGACGTCACCAGAAAGCAGGTAAATGATTGGTTGGTGAGTATTTCTCTCTTTTTAAACTTTAACTCTGTGGTTTAGTTTGTAAGGTCTCTGTGGTGTAGCAGGGGCTGTTGGTAAACCAGGGCCCTTAAATATATCATTTAACTGTAGTGTAATTGGTGGGATTGATTTGATTTAATTTAATTTCAATTAATTAAAGGGTAAGTCATGGCAGGAGAGCCTGGCCCTGTGGTATGCTCCTCCTGCGCCATGTGGGAACTATGGGGCACTTCCTGTGACCCTGACAACCACGTGTGCAGGAAGTGTGTCCAGCTGCAACGACTGGCAGTCCGCATTGTGGTGCTGGAGCTGCGGTTGGATACATACTGGACCATTCGTGATGCTGAGGATGTCATGGATATCACGTTTAAGCAGTTGGTCACACCACAGGCAAAGGTTGGACAGGCAGAAAGGGAAGGGGTGACCAAGAGACAGAGTAGTAGGTGCAGGCAGGTAGTGCAGGGGTTCCCAGTGGACATCCCCCTCTCAAACAGATATACCACTTTGAATACTGTTGAGGGGGATGGCCTATCAGAGGAAGGCAGCAGCAGCCAACTTCCTGGCACCAGGGGTGGCTCTGCTGCACAGGACGGGAGGAAAAAGAGGGGTAGAGCTATGGTAATAGGGGAGTCTATATTAAGGGGAATAGATAGGCGTTTCTGCAGCCGCAAACGAGACTCCAGGATAGTGTATTGCCTCACTGGAGCAAGGGTCAAGGATGTCTCAGAGCAGCTGCAGAACATTTTGGAAGGGGAAGGTGAACAGCCAGTTGTCGTGGTGCATATAGGTACCAACAATATAGGTAAAAAATGGGATGAGGTCCTAAAAGCTGAATATAGGGAGTTAGGAGGTAAATTAAAAAATAGGACCTCAAAGGTAGTAATCTCAGGATTGCTACCAGTGCCACGTGCTAGTCAGAGTAGAAATAGAAGGATATTTCAGATCAATACGTGGCTAGGGGAATGGTGCAAGGGGGAGGGATTTAAATTCCTGGGACATTGGAACCGGTTCTGGGGGAGGTGGGACCAGTTCAAACCGGACGGTTTGCACCTGGGCAGGGCCGGGACCGATGTCCTAGGGGGAGTGTTTGCTAGTGCTCTGGGGGAGGGTTTAAACAAAAATGGCAGGGGGTTGGGAACCTGAGCAGGGAGACAGAGGAAAGGGAAACAAGGATGAAAGCAAAAGATAGGAAGGAGAAAAACAAAAGTGGCAGTCAGAGAAATCAACGGTTTAAATCAAATATGGCCACAGTAATTAATAATTATAATAGGTCTAAGAGCGTTAAAAAAACAAGCCTGAAGGCTTTGTGTCTTAACGCGAGGAGCATTTGTAATAAGGTGGATGAATTAGCTGCGCAAATAGAGGTAAACAAATATGATTTGATTGGGATTACTGAAACATGGCTCCAGGGTGGCCAAGGCTGGGAACTCAACATCCAGGGGTATTCAATATTCAGGAAAGATAGGCAAAAAGGAAAGGGAGGTGGGGTAGCATTGCTGGTTAAAGAAGGGATTAATACAATTGTAAGGAAGGATATTAGCTCTGATGATGTGGAATATGTATGGGTAGAACTGAGAAATACCAAGGGGCAGAAAACGTTAGTGGGAGTGGTATATAGACCTCCAAACAGTAATGTGGAGTTTGGGGATGGCATTAAAAGGGAAATTAGAGAAGCATGCAATAAGGGCACAGCAGCCATTATGGGTGACTTTAATCTACATATAGATTGGGCTAACCAAATTAGTAAGAATACTGTGGAGGAGGAATTCCTGGAGTGTTTACGGGATGGTTTCCTGAACCAATATGTCGAGGAACCAACCAGAGATCAGGCCATCTTAGACTGGGTATTATGTAATGAGAAAGGATTCATTAGCAATCTTGTTGTACGAGGCCCCTTGGATTGGAGCGATCATAATATGATAGAATTCTTCATTAAGATGGAGAATGAAGTAGTTGACTCAGAGACTAGGGTCCTGAATTTAAATAAAGGAAACTACGATGGTATGAGGCGCGAGTTCACAGAATCAGAGAAACCCCACAGTGCAGATAGAGGCCATTTTGGCCCATCGAGCCTGCACCGACACATATCCCACCCGATCCCCGTAACCCCTACACCAACACATATCCCACCCTATCCCCGTAACCCCACGTATTTAATCCCCCTAACACTAAGGGTCAATTTTTTTTTTTATCATAGCCAATCAACCTAACCCGCACATCTTTGGACTGTTGGGTAGGATTGATTGGGGAATTTCACTCAAAGGGTTGATAGTGGATAGGCAATGGCAAACATTCAAAGACCGCATGGATGAACGACAGAATTTGTTCATCCCAGTTTGGCATAAAAATAAAACAAAAAGGATGACTCAACCGTGCCTAACAAGGGAAATTAGGGATAGCATAAGATCCAAGGAGACGACATATAAATTGGCCAGAGAAAGCCATTGGGAGCAGTTAAGGATTCAACAAAGGAGGACAAAGGGATTAATTAAGAAGGGGAAAATAGAATATGAGAGTAAGCTTGCTGGGAATATAAAAACTGACTGTGAAAGCTTTTATAGATATGTGAAGAGAAAAAGATTGGTGAAATCAAGCGTAGGTCCCGTGCAGTCAGAATCAGGGGAATTTATAATGGGGAACAAAGAAATGACAGACCAATATTAAATACATATTTTGGTTCTGTCTTCACAAAGGAGGACACAAAGAACCTCCCAGAGATGTCGGGGAACATAGGGTCTGATGAAAGGGAGGAACTGAAAGGAATCAGTATTTGTAGGGAAATGGTGTTAGGGAAATTGACGGGATTGAAGGCCGATAAATCCCCAGGGTCTGATAATCTACATCCTAGGGTACTTAAGCAAGTGGCCCTAGAAATAGTAGAGGCATTGCTGATCTTCTTCCAACATTCGATGGAATCTGGAACAGTACCCATGGATTGGAGGGTAGCTAATGTTACCCCACTATTCAAAAAAGGTGGTAGAGAGAAAATGGGGAATTACAGACCGGTAAGCCTGGCATCGGTAGTGTGAAAATGCTAGAGTCCATTATAAAAGATGTAATAGCAGAGCACTTGGAAAACAGTGACAGGATTGGACAATGTCAACATGGATTTACAAAAGGTAAATCGTGCTTGACTAATCTACTGGAATTTTTTGAGGCTGTAACACAGAAAATAGATAAGGGAGAAGCAGTGGATGTGGTGTATTTGGATTTCAAAAGGCTTCCGATAAGGTCCCGCATAAGAGATTAGCGTGTAAAGTTAAGGCACATGGGATTGGGGGCATGGTATTGACTTGGATAGAGAACTGGTTGGCAGACAGAAAGCAAAGAGTTGGAATAAATGGGTCTTTTTCCGAGTGGCAGGCAGTGACTAGTGGGGTACCGCAGGGATCAGTCCTTGGACCCCAGCTATTCACAATATATATTAATGATCTAGACAAGGGAACTAGATGTAATATCTCCAAGTTTGCAGATGACACAAAGGTGGGCGTGTGTGCTGTGAGGAGGATGCCGAGAAACTCCAGGATGATTTGGACAGGTTGGGTGATTGGGCAGAAGCATGGCAGATGCAATATAACGTGGATAAATGCGAGGTTATCCACTTTGGTGTCAAAAACAGAAAGGCAGATTATTATCTGAATGGCAATAGATTGGGAGAAGGGGAAGTGTCCTTGTGCACCAGTCACTGAAGGTAAGCATGCAGGTGCAGCAGGCGGTTAAGAAGGCAAATGGTATGTTGGCCTTCATAGCGAGAGCGTTTGAGTACAGGAACAAGCATGTCTTGCTGCAGTTGTACAGGGCCTTGGTGAGACCACATCTTGAGTATTGCGTGCAGTTTTGGTCGCCTTATCTGAGGAAGGATGTTCTTGCCATGGAAGGAGTTCAGCAAAGATTCACCAGGCTGATAGCTGGGATGGCAGAAATGACGTATGAGGAGCGATTGGGTCGATTGGGCTTATACTCGCTGGAGTTTAGAAGAATGAGAGGGGATCTCATTGAAACTTATAAAATTCTAACAGGACTAGACAGACTAGATGCAGGAAGGATGTTCCCGATGGTCGGGGAATCCAGAACCAGGGGTCACAGTTTAAGGATAAGGGGTAAGCCATTTAGGACAGAAATGAGGAGGAATTTCTTCACCCAGAGAGTGGTGAACCTGTGGAATTCTCTACCACAGAAGGCAGTAGAGGCAAATTCATTAAATATATTCAAGAAGGAGTTGGATATATTTCTTAAGGCTAAAGGGATCAAGGGATATGGGGAGTAAGCAGGGACAGGGAACTGAATTTGGATGATCAGCCATGATCGCATTGAATGGCAGAGCAGGCTCGAGCGGCCGAATGGCCTCCTCCTGCTCCTCTCTTCTATGTTTCTATGTTTCTATGTAGAGTAAGAATAGTACGGTATTAGGTGGGGCCAGACAAAGAGTGAATACAAGAAGGCCGAAGACAGGTTTACAGTGCAGGGCATAGAAATTCAGTGGGCTGCGCCACCCGTTAGCGCCCAAAGAGGGCACTTAGTGAGTTTAACGCCACTGGCCACACCTCCCGCTAAATTTAGTGGGACGCTAATGGCGGCGCTAGCCATTTGCGCTGCACTGCTACTGATGACATCATCGGTGTGCGCAGCACCCCGCTACCGCCCCGAACGCGAAATTTGGTAGCGCCCCCTGCTTTAACGCCTGTCGCAATTTGCGACCAGTTCAGGGGGGCCAACCTGTGGCGGTAGAGGCGCTGAGGTGAGTGGCGGCCATTTTTTTTGCTGGCCACCTGCCAGCACCTCTTCGCGCCACCATCCCCAGCCTCCTGAGACCCCCCCCACCCCGCGTTGTGCCGGATGTGTCCCAAGAGCCCGGCACTTCTCCTCGGTGCCGGGCTCTTTTGCCGGCATTCGCGATCGCCGATCGCGCTGCAGCAGGCCCCTCCCCTTTAAGAAGGGGAGGAAGGCCTGCAGTACTGCAGTGCACCGTGCCGCAGCGTGTGGCGCTGTGGCACGTTGCACTGCGATTTTCAGTTGCAGCGCCCCAAGAGGGATGCGGGCGCCTCGAGTAGCGCTGCGCTTCTGTCTGGGGCGCTGAAACTGAAGTTCCGGCTGGCGGTCGCGACTCCTTCTGGGGCGGTACTTCTGGCGCCCTGGCGAGACTGGCACCCCAAACGGGGCGCCAGTGAATTTCTAAGCCCATGTGTTTAAACACACAAAGCATGGTAAATAAGGTTGGTGAGCTGCAGGCACAAATAGCCACATGGGAATATGATGTCGTGGTGATAACGGAGGCCTGGCTCAAAAAAGGGCAAGGTTCGGTACTAAACATTCCTGGATATAAGGTGTTTGTGGTAAACCACTTTTATCGTTCACTATCGTTACACTATGGTTATCACTGTTATATCATTACACTATGGTTATCACTGTTTACACTGTTGTATCACTACACGAGGTCGCCTCTTGTCGCGCTGTTATACCTGGGCTGACCATTGCTGACTCCGCCCATGGCTCCACCTACTCGCCCAGGTATAAAGGTGGTCGACTGGCTGGTATTCCTCCTTGTTGGATCCGATCACCCATGAGGGTGGGCTCTGTTATTTAGCCAATAAAAACCTATAGTTACTGTCTTAACTCGTCGCTTTTCATTGGATGAATTGATAGGTATATCAATTTTATTGGCTAAATTTTGAAATGTCTTTAACGGAGCAGCCAAACGACCAGTCAGACGCCCAGCTACAACAGCCACAGCAGCCGGCCTGGCTGCGAGCCCTCCGACCGCCGTACCTGGATCTAAACCCACAGGCAGCAAACTCAGCCCTCGACTTCAAACACTGGCTGAGCTGTTTCGAATCCTACCTGGGAGAATCCGGCGTGCCTCAGAGATCCAAACTAAGAGTTCTGACCGCCCAAGTGAGCCCTAAAGTATTTGCACTCATCCAGGACCTTACTACATACGAGGCCGCCCTCAACCTGCTGAAAGAGCAATACCGGAGCCCGGTAAATTCTATGTATGCCAGACATCTCCTAAGATCCCGCCTGCAACAGCCAGGAGAGTCTGTAGATGAATTTTTATGGGCGCTACAAACACTCGGCAGGGACTGTGACTTTAAAGCTGTAACGGCTGCAGAAAATACTGAAGAGAATATCCGCGATGCCTTCGTGAAAGGCCTTCGGTCCGACTACTCACAGCAAAGACTGCTCGAATCAAAGGACCTCGACCTGAACACAGCTGCAGCCCTCGCTCGCTCTCTGGAAGTGGCCCATCGGGACCTCGAGGCGTATTCCAGGTACTGTGCTGCGCGACCCTGGGACTCGGGCCCGACCCCGACCGCAATACCCCTCGCACCACCGCCTCTGGGACCTACCTCAGCATCGGCGTCCCGGACCCGATCGGGACCGCCACCCCTGGTACCGGCTGCGACATCGGAGCCCCGCGATCGGGCCGCCGGCTGCTTTTTCTGTGGCCAGGCGAAACACCCGAGGGCGCGCTGCCCTGCAAGAAACGCGACCTGCTCCGACTGCCACAAGAAAGGCCACTTCGCGAAGGCCTGCAGGGGGAAAGCCACAGACGCCAGCAGTGCCTCATGCGAGTTGTGGGGGCGGCCATCTTTCATCAAGGCCACAGATGCCAGTATCCCCTCGTGTGAGTCGTGAGGGCGGCCATCTTTGATCAAGGCCACCGACACCGGCAGTGCCTCATGTGAGTTGTGGGGGCGGCCATCTTCTCCGCCATTTTATGCAACGTCGTTGGCACCGCCATTTTGTTCACCACACTCGACCGCCACCTTGTCTCCAGACCCGACCGCAGCCTCACCCGCAGACTACAGCAGCTCGCTCAGCCATACACTAGCCTCTGTCACACTGGACCAAGCTCGCCCGCATCACCTGTCCAAGTCCATGATGGACATCAAAGTAAACGGCCACACCACGACCTGCCTGTTCGACAGCGGAAGCACGGAGTGTTTCATCCATCCAGACACGGTGAGCCACTACTCCCTCACTGTCCAGCCAATGCGCAACCGGATCTCGATGGCGTCGAGGTCCCATTCAACAGACATCAGCGGATACTGTGTTGTGACCCTGTCGGTTAGGGGCAAGGAGTATAAACATTTTAAACTTCTCGTCCTGCCCCAACTCTGCGCTGCCATCCTACTAGGGCTGGATTTCCAATCCCACCTTCAAAGTATCACTTTGGCATACGGTGGACCCCTCCCCCCACTCACAGTCGACAACCAACAGCCTTTAAACCGCCCACCGCGTACCACCTGCGGCCTATCCACCCTCAGGGTTCCGCCCCCCTCCCTGTTCGCCAACCTCACCTGCGACTGTAAACCCGTCGCTACCAAGAGCAGGCGGTACAGCGCCGGGGACAGAGCTTTTATTAGCTCTGAGGTGCAGCGTCTCCTGAAAGAGGGCATCATCGAGAGGAGCAACAGCCCCTGGCGTGCCCAGGTCGTAGTCGTTAAGACCGGCAATAAAAACCGCCTAGTCATCGACTACAGCCAAACCATAAACCGGTACACCCAGCTGGACGCATACCCCCTTCCCCGCATATCTGATATGGTCAATCAGATTGCACAGTACCGAATATTCTCTACCATCGACCTTAAGTCGGCCTACCACCAACTCCCTATCCGCCCTGAGGATCGCCAGTATACCGCCTTCGAGGCGAATGGCCGCCTCTACCACTTCCTTAGGGTTCCCTTCGGCGTCACCAATGGGGTTTCGGTCTTCCAAAGAGAGATGGACCGGATGGTTGACCAGTACGGGCTGCAAGCCACGTTCCCCTATCTAGATAACGTCACCATCTGTGGCCGCGACCGGCAGGACCATGATGTTAATCTGGAGAGATTCCTCCGTACGGCCCAACGGCTGAACCTCACCTACAATAAGGAGAAATGTGTGTTTAACACCTCGCGCCTTGCCATCCTCGGCTGCGTAGTAGAGAACGGAGTCATCGGCCCCGACCCCGAAAGAATGCGCCCCCTCATGGAGCTTCCCCTCCCCCACTGTCCAAAGGCGCTGAAGAGGACCCTGGGGCTCTTCGCCTACTATGCCCAATGGGTGCCGAATTATGCGGACAAAGCCAGACCCCTCATGAAGTCCACCTCCTTCCCCCTGACGGCAGAAGCGTGCGCAGCCTTCTCCCTCATTAAGGGAGTCATTGCTAAGGCCACAATGCACGCGGTGGATGAGTCTATCCCTTTCCAAGTGGAGAGCGATGCATCCGACTTCGCACTAGCCGCAACCCTTAACCAGGAGGGGAGACCGGTGGCCTTCTTCTCAAGGACCCTCCAGGGCCCTGAGATCCGACACTCCTCGGTCGAGAAGGAGGCCCAGGCGATCGTGGAGGCTGTACGACGCTGGAGGCATTACCTGGCAGGCAAACGATTTACCCTCCTCACTGACCAGCGTTCGGTCGCTTTTATGTTTAATAACAAGCTGAGGGGCAAAATCAAGAACGACAAGATCTTGAGGTGGAGAATCGAGCTCTCCACCTATGATTATGAGATCTTGTACCGGCCTGGTAAACTGAACGAACCCCCAGATGCTCTATCATGAAGTACATGCGCCAACGCGCAAATTGATAGACTGCAGACCCTCCACAACGACCTCTACCACCCCGGAGTCACCAGACTTTACCACTTCATTAAGGCCCGAAACCTGCCCTACTCCATCGAGGAGGTCAGGACCATGACCAGGAACTGCCAAACCTGTGCCGAATGCAAACCGCATTTCTTTAGGCCGGACAGAGCAAGCCTGATCAAGGCCACCCGCCCCTTCGAGCGCTTGAGCATCGATTTTAAGGGGCCCCTCCCGTCCTCTGACCGTAATGTGTACTTCCTCAACATCATTGACGAGTACTCCCATTTCCCCTTTGCCTTCCCCTGCCCAGACATGACCAGTACCACGGTCATCAAATGCCTGAACGACCTCTTTGCCGTGTTCGGGTTCCCGAACTATATACATAGCGACCGGGGCTCCTCTTTCATGAGCGAGGAACTTCACCAGTTCCTACTAGCGAGAGGTATTGCTGCAAGCAGGACCACCAGCTACAACCCCTGAGGGAACGGCCAGGTGGAAAGAGAGAACGCGACTGTCTGGAAGGCCGTTCTCTTAGCCTTAAAGTCCAAGGGCCTCCCAACCTCTCGGTGGCAGGAAGTCCTCCCGGCAGCGCTGCATTCCATCCGGTCACTGCTTTGCACTGCCATTAACGCCACCCCCCATGAACGAATGTTTGTTTTCCCCAGGAAGTCGACTACGGGAACCACGCTACCAACTTGGCTGACCTCTCCGGGACCCGTCTTGCTGCGAAAGCACGCGAGGGCCCATAAAACGGACCCCCTGGTCGAGAGGGTGGACCTCCTGCACGCCAACCCCCAGTACGCCTATGTGGCATACCCAGATGGGCGGGAGGACACAGTCTCCTTACGAGACCTCGCACCCTCGGGCATCCCTGAGACACCACCGTTACCCCCCACCACCCCCCCAAATCCAGCCCAGGTAGACGGCATGCCGGAACCCCACGAGCCTTCGCCGACCACGCAGACACCAGCATTAACATCGGATACTGCATCACCGCCGCCGCTGCTGCGACGATCGGAAAGGCTTACGAGGCCTCCGGACAGACTGACATACCCGAACTGGTAGTACACTTCACCCCGCCGGACTCAAATCTAAACAAGGGGTGAATGTGGTAAACCACTTTTATCGTTCACTATCGTTACACTATGGTTATCACTGTTATATCGTTACACTATGGTTATCACTGTTTACACTGTTGTATCACTACACGAGGTCGCCTCTTGTCGCGCTGTTATTCCTGGGCTGACCACTGCTGACTCCGCCCATGGCTCCACCTACTTGCCCAGGTATAAAGGTGGTCGACTGGCTGGTATTCCTCCTTGTTGGATCCGATCACCCACGAGGGTGGGCTCTGTTATTTAGCCAATAAAAACCTATAGTTACTGTCTTAACTCGTCGCTTTTCATTGGATGAATTGATAGGTATATCAGTGTTCAGGAATGATAAGGAAGGAAAGAAAGCAGGTGGGTTGGCAGTATTGATTAAGGAAAATATTACAGTGCTGGAGAGAGAGAAATTCTTGACAGGTTCAAGGATAAAATCTATTTGTTTAGAGTTAGGAAACAATACAGGTGCCATTGGACTACTAGGTGTATTCTATAGGCCACCAACTAGTGGAAAGGATATAGAGGAGCAAATTTGCAGGGAAATTACAGAGAGGTGCAAGAACTATAGAGCAGTGATAATGGGAGACTTCAATTATCCTGATATCGACTTGGATAGTAATAGTGTAAAGGGCAGAGAGGGGGAAGAATTTATGAAGTGTGTTCAGAGGAACTTTCTTGATCAGTACGTTTCCGGCCCAACGAGGAAGGAGGCATTGCTGGATCTGGTTCCGCGGAATGAGATGGGTTAAGCGGAGCAATTGTCAGTAGGGGAACATTTAGGGAACAGTGATCATAGTATCATGAAGTTTAGATTAGCTACGGAAAAGGACAGGGAGCAATCTAGAGTAAAAATACTTATCTGGAGGAAGGCCAATTTCAGTGGGTTGAGAACAGATCTGGCCCGGGTAAATTGGAACCAAAAGTTGGTAGGCAAAATTGTAATTGAACAATGGGCTGCCTTTAAAGAGAAGATGGTTCAGGTACAGTCGAGGTACATTCCCATGAGGGAGCAAGGTAGGACAACCAAAGCCAGACCTCTCTGGATGACGAAAGAGATAGAGACTAAGATGAAGCAGAGAAAAAGGAGTGCATGACAGATGTCAGGTTGAGAATATAAGTGAGAACCAGGCTGAATATAGAAAGTTCAGAGGGGAAATGAAAAAGAAAATAAGTGGAGCTAAGAGAGAGTATGAGAATAGATTGGCAGTTAACATAAAAGGGTATCCAAAAGACTTCAATATGCATATAAATAATAAACAAATATTAAGAGATGGGGTTCGGCCAATTAGCGACCAAAAAGGAGACATGGAGGCAGAGAACATGGCTGAGGTACTAAATAAGTACTTTGCATCTGTCTTTACCAAGGAAGAAAATGCTGCCAAAGTCATAGGCCAGAATTTTCTTTACCTGGGGGTGTCGGGTGTGGGCGGTCAGCGTGTGTCTAAGAGTGTCTAAGCAGTCTCAGCAGGGAAGTGAGCAGGCTGCCTATACATCTACTGAAGCCATAGGAGATGGCAGAAACACTGAACAAATATTTTGTATCAGTCTATACAGTAGAGGGCACTAAAAATATCCCAACACTGGACAAACAGGGGGCTATGGGGGGGAGGAGCTAAACACGATTAAAATCACTAAAGGGGTGGTACTCAGTAAGATAATGGGACTAAAGGCGGATTAATCCCCTGGACCTTATGGCTTACATCCTAGGGTCTTGAGAAAAGTAGCGGTAGGGATTGTGGATGCATTGGTGGTAATTTTCCAAAACTCCCTGGATTCAGGAAAGGTCCCAGCAGATTGGAAAACTGCTAATGTAATGCCTTTATTTAAAAAGGGAGGCAGACAAAAGGCTGGAAACTATAGACCAGTTAGCCTAACATCTGTGGTTGGTAAAATGTTGGAGTCCATTATTAAGGAAGCAGTAACAGGACATATGGATAAGCATAATTTAATCGGACAGAGGCAGCATGGTTTTACGAAGGGGAAGTCGTGTTTGACAAATTTGCTCAAATTCTTTGAGGACATAACAAACAGGGTGGATAAAGGGGAACCAGTGGATGTGGTGTATTTGGACTTCCAAAAGGCATTTGACAATGTGCCACACAAAAGATTACTGCACAAGATAAAAAATCACGGGATTGGGGGCAATGTACTGGCATGGGTGGAGGATTGGCTATCTAACAGAAAACAGAGAGTTGGGATAAACGGTTCATTCTCTGGTTGGCAATCAGTAACTAGTGGTGTTCCGCAGGAGTTGGTGCTGGGACCCCAACTCTTTACAATCTATATTAACAATTTGGAGGAAGGGACCGAGTGCAACGTATCCAAGTTTGCCGATGATACAAAGATAGGAGGGAAAGCAGTGAGTGAGGAGGACATAAAAAACCTGCAAAAGGATATAGACAGGCTAAGTGAGTGGGCAAAAATTTGGCAGATGGAATATAATGTTGGAAAGTGTGAGATTATGCACTTTGGCAGAAAAAATCAAAGAGCAAGTTATTATCTAAATGGAGAGGAACTGCAAAGTGTTACAGTACAAAGGGATCTGGGGGTCCTGGTGCATGAAACACAGAAGGTTAGTATGCAGGTACAGCAGGTGATCAGGAAGGCCAATGGATTCTTGGCTTTTATTGCAAGGGGAATGGAGTATAAAAGCAGGGAAGTCTTGCTGCAGTTATACAGGGTACTGGTGAGGCCACACCTGGAATACTGCGTACAGTTTTGGTTTCCATATTTAAGAAAATATATACTTGCTCTCGAGGCAGTTCAGAGAAGGTTCACTCGGTTGATTCCGGAGATGAGGGGGTTGACTTATGAGAAAAGGTTGAGTAGGTTGGGCCTCTACTCATTGGGATTCAGAAGAATGAGAGGCGATCTTATCGAAACATATAAGATTGCGAGGGGGCTTGATCGGGTGGATGCGGTGAGGATGTTTCCACTGATGGGTGAGACTAGAACTAGGGGGCATAATCTTAGAATAAGGGGCTGCCCTTTCAAAACTGAGATGAGGAGAAACTTCTTCACTCAGAGGGTAGTAAATCGATGGAATTTACTACCTCAGAGAGTTGTGGAAGCTGCGACATTAAATACATTTAAAACGGAGATAGACAGTTTCCTAGCTGATTAGGGAATAAGGGGTTACGGGGAGAGGGCAGGGAAGTGGACGTGAGTCTAAGTTCGGATCAGCCATGATCCTATTGAATGGTGGAGCAGGCCCAAGGGGCCGTATGGCCTACTCCTGCTCCTATTTCTTATGTTCTTATGTTCTTATAGGGGTAGTACCTCATAGAAGCACACGTAAGAGAAAGATGACATACAAGTAGATTCACAATGGTAGCCATTTCAGTTTTTTAATTAATGTTTATGTAAAGTTTCCGTTTTTGTGCTGTCAAACATAAAACACTTTTCACCACATTCTGGGCTTGGACAAATTTGTGTGCACCTTTGAAAGTGGCTTAGTGAGTTGCAGTGAATGGTGAGACATAATGTAACCTCCAGCAGTGGTGGTCAGTGTAAAAGTAATGACCTGGCCATTGTAGCGATGCTTTATGGTGTTGCTGTGGGGTGGTTCCAAACTGGCGCAGCATGTGACAGCCATATGGGTGTTCAGCATAAAATAAGTAAATCTGGCCATGACGAGCCCATCTCTGGCCTCCCAGGCAGCAATGTGCTTGGGCGCTGGTGGGATCTGGACCGCAGGTTCCTCCAGCTCCTCCTCTTCTTCGTCTTCCAACTGATGCACGTCTTCCTACTTCTCCTGCTCTTCCTCCTCTGAAGAGGCTGTGCGCTCAGTGCCTTGCTCCTCATGCAGTGCTAATCTTCGCTGCTGCTCTATGTTGTGCGGCGCGCAGCAGACCCCGATGATTCTGGAGACCCTGGCTGGTGCATACTGAAGGGCTCCTCCAGATCTGTCAAGGCATCTGAAGCGCATTTTCAGCATTGTCTGCTCTATGACAGGAGCGAAGAGCTGAGGGAGGCTGCACTGGCAAAGGATGAAAGAGTCATGGCAGCTGCCATGGACTTTGGCACACACATGCATAATGATCTTCCTATGGTTGCAGACCAGCTGCACATTAAGGGAGTGGAAGCCCTTGCATTTGACAAAGACTCCTGGGTGATGGTGGGGTGCCCTGATGGCCACATGTGTGCAATCGATGATCCCCTGCGCCCGTCAGAAGTCAACCAGAGTAGGCCACTGGTAGGGCATGTCCACCTGTAAGGTGTGGTGCGTGGGGTCAGCTTCACCTCTGACTTATGAGCAGTTCGAATCACTCCCACTCCCTTGGCTCTAGGCCTTGGACGTATTTGGGGGGTTTGATAAAAGTGCAGCAAACAACTGATTTTTGGTGCAAGAACTTTGATCTTTATTTGAGAAAGAAAATACAACACAATAATAACACTCTAATAAAATGGGGAAAACACTTCGACATATACAGGGGAAAATTACAGTAGACAAATCTCTCACCCCTCCCAATCCCACCTTACTAGCTAAGCAAGGCTCTGAAGGACCAGGGATAATGCTCACCAAAACAACTTCTTGACAGTTGAGCTGGTTTCATGATTTCGGGGTTCACTAGATGTGTCGCTTGGGGCTTGCCATACCCCGGACGCGGTAGAGGACTTCACCTGCAAAGCTGGTCAGTCTTCGCGAGTCCGCTGATGCGATAGAGTGCGTATTGGATCTATCAGGTGAGTACCCAAATTTCTTTGGCTAGATATAGGGCCTAGAGTCTTTTTGGATAACATCTTACCCAGGGGTAAGTCAGGATAGATTGTAGAGTGGAAAAAGTTGCGGAATCTTCGGTTTCTTCCAAGTTGGTCTTTCGTTGGCCGCGGTGGCCCAATACTACCCGGTTGGCTGTGGGTAATATTCGGTTGGTTGTTTCGTGGAGCCCTTGGTGCCGCAAGGTGTCCGTTGGTGTGATACTTCTTTGAGAGAAAACTGCTTCAAGATGTTTGCTCCTCGACCTCGACGTTGCTCGGTGATGGCTCTGTGAGATGATACCTTGCTGAACTGTACTCTACCTTGAGATGAATACCAACTGTTTTTACTGTTGAACAGGCCCCCCAATTATACAAAACAAGGCCTGCTAGTCTGTGCGCCAAATCTGTTCAAGTCTTTGTTAGATTTTGGCGGGCTCGTTAATATTAAGTTGTGTAAATTGTTTAAGCGGTTTCAAGATGGCTTCCTGAGTTGTTGGAGTCATTAAAAATGTGAGAAGTAGTTTTGGGATGGTTTTACTGAGCTGCTGAGCTCTTATCTAATTGTAGTGAATTGTCCTCTAGCTTTGAGTTTCCTGTGGGGCCTGAGATTCTTTGCAGATTGGCTAAGCGATTTGGATTATGCATGACTTGGATGGGTTCTGTGAGGCTGTTTCCGTGGGTCTATTGTTAGTATGTAAATGTCTTGATAGGGGCTGAGTGATGTTTACAGTTTCCCCAGACAGTTTGATTATCTCGAATACTCAAACTGGCTACTGCATAGGTAGATCCCAAATTCTTTGTTGCAGCCTGTTTTCCCAAACATGCCTGAACATGTCCCTTTTAAAATGCCCAGTCTGTTTTTTGACCTTGAATCTCCTGGCTAGGCCCAACATGCCTTTTATCCTCCTGTAGTTTTTAGCAAGCGTCCAAAATCACTTTAATATGTTTTTTTTTATATAATGGGGGATCTGTAAATTTTGAGAATCCTACAGTCCCCCCTGTAATACTCCACTCATTAGAGTATCACACTGGGTGAGCAAAATTTCTGATCTCTCAAAGTCAACCTTCCCCTGTATCTAAAAACCAAAACCACATATTCCCCTTTAGGTGTCGTGTTCAAATACATAAAATTCGGTTACATTCACATCCAAGCACGGAGGGGATCCAACACCCGTACACCACTTGGAAAAACAAAAAAAATAATACATGGTACATACATAGAAAAGAAAAATCCACGGTCACAATCTTTATTTTTAATAACGATTAAGGCTCGACTCATACTTGGTCATTGACTTTATTTTGATGCTTGTCCCATGCTATCTCATGTTGGGATCGGAGCATTCTGTCCCTCCCCTTGCACTTTGTACATAGTAAGTCGAAAACTATACCGAGCTGGCAGACTACTAAAATGTGGGAAGCCAGTCTGATCCAAGAAGGGACCTCTATATTTTCAAAAATATCCCACCAGGGTGGAACTACGATAGCCAAGATCTTGGCCCCTATCTCAACTGTCTTCTGTTCTAGTGTGTAGAAATGTTTTTGTGATAAAACAACAGCTTTTAGTAGGGCGGTAAGATGTTCGGGTAGAGGGGGAATTTCATAGCCAAAATGTGCGACATAGTTTTGCAGGTTGGTGATGTTTTCAGTTACAGTGAGGTGAACAGTGTAGGGTTCAGGAATGGGGACAATCCGTTCCTGGGCCACTTGAACTTCTGCCTCGGGTTTAAAGCAGAAACTGCTGTCACTCACTGGACACCAGATGCGCTGTCCATGCTAGTAGTGGACCGCACTTGCGGTGACACAATATGTCCCACCTCCTATGAATGCTACCTTTGGGGGAACATGGTCCTGTGCCATTACCTCCATGGTACAGTTCACAGGTTGTATGCTAGCAGCTTTAAACCCGCACTGTGGTCTAGAATAGGCATTCAAGTGCTGGGGACACAGTATTATGTGTGCTCCCTGGCTCCGGCACCCGGAAAGGTCTGTACCTGTCATAGCGTGCTCCCACTTTATGACATAAGGTGCGACCGCTGCAAAACGGACATGTACACCCCCTTGAATGATTCCAATGTTCTCCACCCTGCATACCGGTGCGGGTCGGGCTGTCCCAGCCATGACCGTCATCCTCACTACTATTGCCATGATAGTGTGATTGGAACGTTCACAATCCACGGGGACAGGGTAGGCTTCAGAGGCTAGACGGAGCTGACACGGGCTCAGCGAACTACTAAACGAGTGGAGGGCTGCGAGGTGCTTGTTGCTAATCCAGGAGGGGACTAAACCCTGTTTTAAATCCTCCAGGTTGCTGCGGCCCTCGCCCAGCAACCATGCCCCGTATCGCACACATGCCATTCTTTGCAGCCTGATCCGAAGCATTCCTGTCCTCCCGTATGAGTGCATTTACTGTTTTAGCATGTCTCTCCAGCTCAGCAATTATCTCTTTTAAATGGACCATCATAGCTTGGTCCTCGTGTAGCTTTGAGCCTACCACTGTATTCTCCTCTGTTAGGATTTTCTGTAATTGGGTTTTTAAGCCATTTATCTGTGTTTGTAGCTCTATATCATCCAGGCTGTTTATTACAGAGGATCCTGTATTATGTGGTGAAAATATCATTCCAGGTTCCCCTTCTTTGTCTCCCCATGCCCATAGTATGCTCAGCATGTAAAGTGTACAGCTTTGCTTTGTCTACGTTGGCAAAGTCAAATTCGTAAAACTTCCTAAACATTTCCTTTAGTAGGGCCTGGTATAACTGTTCTGTCTCCTTAGGGCACCATGCAGGTAAGTGTACCTCGGTGAGGTTTAGGATCACTGAAGCTACTGCATAGTGTACACCCTGATATAGTACCTTTTCGGTTGGCACTAATACTAACCCATTCCCTGGTCTCTTGGTGGTGGTAGGACACCTCTCCGCTATGGTCCGTGATGTTGTGGTCGTGGGCAGGGGCTTTTGGGTGCGTGCTACGAGTTCGGTGGCATTGACTGGGATCGGGGAGTGTGGGACCGCGCACGCATGCAGGCTAGAATCCCACCCCATCCCCTTCCTGGCATCTTGCCATTGTCTGGAGAAGATGATGGCTATGCCCATGGGGCAGGCTCTCTCTGACACCCACATACAAATATAAATTCCCTGTTCCGACCCCCACCACTTATCCCAACACACACTCACTCCCCCTTGGGTCCCTGTGATCGTCCGGTGGGTGTCGTTCCCCAGTCGTTCCCAATCGGCTGTACGGTCCCCTATGTCCCTGCTCAGCTTCCTGAGCCACCACCAACTGTCCCTTACATGTGAGGCACACATGTTTCCCCTCAGTGACGCTGACCCTTGTGGCAACAACCTGCACCCTGGGGCACGGGATGGAGGCCTCCCCGTAAGTGAACCCGGTCTGGCTGGAGTACTGTGTCGAGTTAAACCCCAGCCACCCTGGCCACCTTCCCTCATGGAAGTAAATAGCGAGCTCCTCCACACCCTGTTCGCCACCCCCAGCGGTAATGATTGGTGCTCTGTCTCCCGAGCACCCATAGATGTGGGAGTCCGCCACGTCACCTCGGTCACCGATGCTCACCCCTACCAGGGCGAGCAGGAGCAGAAACTTTCCCATGCCGATTTCCTTTCTGTAGGGGCACAGAAACAAAATTGCCATGTCCCGAGAAGGTTCTCTGGCTTGACACAGTTATCGAGTCTCGAAAACTTAAGCTTATCATAACTAATTAAACAAATAGTAATCCTAAAACTATCAAAAACTATAAAACACACTTAAGATACAACAGAGAAGCTATGTACATCCGCCGCCCGTCTCCGGACGGCCAGGCTAATTCCTGCTTGGCCTCTGTCTTTTGTGGCCTCTGGGCAGCTTGTATGCATGGGCGTAAGGTGGCCTATGCCGCCGGACCCGAAGAGTCCTTCTTAAAACAACTGGGAGTTTCCCTGAATCCCAGATGATCGGGTGAATGTGCTCTCCTGTGCTGCAGCACACTACCCCCTTCGGTGTGGCTGCTGAGTCCCTGTCCTGTTCTGTGGTTTTCCCGCAGCCTGAGGCTGCAGGCTGGGGATCCCTCTTGCTTTCCTTGCCCAAGGCTACCTCTCCTGTGAGCCCCTCACCTTTGGAGGCTGCAGGCTGGGGATCCCTGTCCTTAGATTGATCCCTGACTTTGGGCATTCCTTTTCGAGTAGTGACCCTTCTGGGGCTGAACCATTTAAACTGGTACACTGGGGACCATGGTAGTTTAGGCTGTGGTGTGCGAGGAGACCTTCTTAGGGCTCCGGTTACTGGGGGTGTGTCCCAAGTAATTGGTGGGAGGGCCCCTCCAGTGACACAAGCCACTACCCCCACTGGTGCGGTCTGTGAGTCTGCCACAGCTGCTGGCTGAGGATTTCTATCCTTAGTGCGGTTAACCCTTGCTGGCCGTTCCCCTTTCTCAGGCTTAAACAGTTTACATTGATTAATGTGGAACCACTTTGTGCGGCGGGGCATCATTATGGCTTAGACCATGGGGCTGGCCTTGTCTACAATGCTGTACGGCCCCATGTACAAAGGTTCAAAACTCCCTAACCGGGCAAAGTTCCTCACCATGACCTGATCCCCTATCTCCCACTCGTGGTGTCTGCGGGGTTCTAGCAGCAATCGGTTACTCCGATGCTGTTTCCCCATGTTGCTAGCAGCCTGCCAGTGAATCTGTTTGAGGTGTTCAAACAGATTCCTGACGAAGCTGTCCCGGTTCACCTCTCTGAGCTGACCTTCCGTGAGCACCGGGGCTAGCACATGGGTGGAGGTCGGCATAACCCTACCAGTCATAAGCTCGTGTGGGGAATACACCGTGCTTTTTGACTGGCTGACTCGGATCACCATTAGGACCAACAGTAAGACTTCTACCCATTTCTTGGGTGAGTCTCCCGTCTCCTTACGCAGCCTTTCTTTGATGGTGCGGTTTAAACGCGCTACAGGACCCAATGACTGCAGGTTGTAGGCGACGTGCCATTTCCCCTCGATGCCGAGTACCATAAGGGTCTCTTGCATGACCTGTCCGGTAAAGTGACTCCATTGGTCGGACTTCACATACTGCGGTAGTCTCCATCGTGAGAACACTTCCCTGTCCAGGATCGTAGTTGTACCCAATGCGGTAGCTGTATGGCAGGGAAAAGCTTCCACACGCTTTGAAAACACATCCACCAGGACTAGGCAGTATTTGTAGCCTTCCTGGGCGGTGGGTAGGGGCCCAATGTAATCGATCTGGATCGACTGCCATTGTCCCTCTACCCTCCTGATGTGTCCCAAAGATACCTTCCTTTTCTGGGGGTCAGGCAGCACACACCAGACAGCCGGCACAAAAATCGCGGACATGTTCCCTCAGTCGTGGCCACCATCCCGCCTGTTCCACCCGTTGCCAGGTGGTCTCAGTCCCGGGATGCCTCGCTCCTGGACCCTCATGGGCCAGTTGGAGGAATTCCCTTTGATGCTGCTGCGGCACTACCCATTGCTCCCCCCTGAACAGCATGCCTTCCTTAACGGTGATGGCTGCTGTGCCTTTCCCCTTTTGTGAGCGCGTTCAGGACGGCTCTGAGGATGAGATCCTGGACTTGGGCCTGCTTTAAGTCCGGGACCAAAGTTACCCCCTGTGTGCCTTCCTTGTCCCGGATTGCGGCTACCAAATCCGTTTGGTAGGGATCCCAGAACTTTCCTTCCTTGGCCCCCTGCTTGGCCAATTTGTCTGCCTTTTGGTTGCCCTCCCACATGGGTTCTGTCTTTGAATGGGCTTTAACTTTATGGATATAGATCTTTCCTTCCCCCCCACGGCTGTCATGATTTTCTCCAGCAGAGGCTTGATTGCCAGGAGGTATATCCGCGATGGGACCAGGTGGCCAGGTATTCCGTACACGAATTGCATGTGAACATGCTGTCCGAGCAAATCGTGTACGGGGTAGGGAATTTCTCGGGTTGTGTGACCACGTACACTACCGCAGACCATTCAGCTTGCTGGGCGCTCATGGTGCTGGGGAGTTTAATTGCCAGGGCAATGTTCGCCCCGGGTCATAAACTCCACACCCTGTTAGCCGCTTGCCAGCAGGTACTGTGCTCGAACCGTCCACATAGATTTTGCGGCCTGTGGGGTGTATCCCGGCCCGAAAACCTATGTTGACTTCCCATACCCCCTCAATGGAACACCGGTGGGCTGTCCCTGGATAAATCATGTTTGCCGCGAGCTTTGGCTCGCAGAGAGCCTTCACCCTTAGGTCCATCTGGGAGAGAAGCAGGGTCCAGCGAGCAATGCGTGCACTGCTCACTGTTCCATCTTTAATTCTCCCATCTAGGAGCATCTGGGTGGGTGTGTGATGGGTGTGGAGGGTGATGGGCGAGGTACCTGTGAAGATGAATGATCTTTTCACAGTCCAGTGAGTGACAAGGAGTTGGAATAGCCCTTCTCCACTGTAGTGTATGTACCCGTCTACCTTTAAGGAAATTATTGTATGTAACCGTTCACCTTTAAGGGAACTACTTTAAGTGTGGCACTACTTGTTTGGCTTCTGCATACGGTAATACCGACAGTGACCACACCAGTATATAAGGGTTGTGACAGGATTACTAGGGCAGATTCGCCCTGACCTTCGAATAGTAAAGACCTGTTTGTTTGTTACTTCTGAAGTCTGTGTCGTTATTAACTGTACAACTCACAGACTTTACAGTGGCGACGAGTCCGATCGTACCCTGCGGCAAGACTACCAAATCAATGAAGAGCGTCGAAGAGAGGCAACCGCCCTCGTCGGGCTGCTGGAAGAAAACACGAGGCTGCAGCAACAGAATGGAAGCAGATTAGCAACAAAAGTTTTCATCAACAACAGGCACTGACTACCCTTTTACCACGGTGCGGAGTGAGCCGATCAGCAGGAAACAAGGCGACCGCGGAGACTGTGAGTAGGGGAAGGGGTAGAGAATATCCGGAGGATAAGGGCTGTGCACTCGACCACGGTCGAGGGGGAACGGAGCCGGTCAGAAAGTCGGGTCCAACGGCGTCGTGAGACAGTCAGACCGCGATCGGCGGGGAAAGCCGGGCAGCGACCGCAGCCACGAAGCGCTGAGACTGGGAGTAGGCGCGGGAAGAGAAACCCGACCGCAGCCGGGGGAGGGAAACACCGGTCTGCGAGAGGGCAGGGAGGCGAACAAGAGCCGAGCAAGGGGAGAGAGACTGCGCGAGAGCCAGTCCAGCGGCTGAGCTGTTCTCCACCAACGGGGTACCCAGAGCCGGTAGAACCGAACGTGCGGGAGAGGGAGAGACAGAGCCGAGCGAGGGGAGAGAGACTGCGCGAGAGCCAGTCCAACGGCTGAACTGTCCTCCGTTAACGGGGTGTACCCAGCGCCGGGAGAGCCGTGCGGGCGGGAGGAAAAGACAGAGCCGAGTAAGGGGAGCTGGGCGAGAGCCAGCCCAGCGGCTGAACCTGTCCGCTGTGGGGAAAGCGTACCCCTTCCACCAGGAAGAAACGCGGGAAGCCGCCATTAGGCGGCGAAGACGACAGAAGCGGGAAACCGCCATTGAAGTGGGCGGGGAGAGAAGGAAAGAGCGAGTATAGGAATAGGGATACCTTACTGCAGCTGTACAAGGTGCTGGTGAGACCGCATCTGGAGTATTGTGTACAGTTTTGGTCGCCCCATCTGCGGAAGGATGTTCTTGCCATGGAAAGAGTGCAACGGCGATTCACCAGGCTGATACCTGGAATGGCGGGAATGACCTACGAAGAGAGATTAAATAGTTTGGGCTTGTACTCACTGGAGTTTAGAAGATTGAGAGGGGATCTCATCGAAACATATAAAATTATGGCAGGCCTGGACAGGCTGAATTCAGAGAGAATGTTTCCAATGGCCGGGGAGCACAGAACCAGGGGCCACAGTCTAAAAATAGCGGGCAAATCATTTAAAACAGAGATGAGGAAGAATTTCTTCACTCAAAGAGTGGTGAGCCTGTGGAATTCCCTGCCACAGAGGGCTGTGAAGGCTAATTCAATAAATATTTTCAAGAGAGAATTGGATATATTTCTGAAGGCTAAGGGGATTAAGGGTTACGGAGAAAAGGCGGGGACGGGGTACTGAACTGGTAAGATCAGCTATGATCTCAGACGAAGATCAGCCATGATCTCATTGAATGGCGGAGCAGGCTCGAAGGGCCGAATGGCCTACTCCTGTTCCTATCTCTATGTTTCTATGTTTCTATGAAACCGCCATTTTCGCGGGAAAAGCCGCCATTTTAGAGAAAAAAAAAATAATACATAAGAACTTAAAGAAATACTTGTGTTGTACCCAAGGAAAGGAAGATGCCTAAGAGTGGGGACATCAACGATTTTAACTCCGAGATAGAAGACTGGCCCACGTACGTGGAACGTATTGAGATACATTGTAAGGCTAACAAAATAGCTAAGGAGGAAAAAGCTGTAACCTTACTTAACATGATGGGTGCGAAAACATTCGGGTTGTTAAAACATCTTCTCCCTCCAGCTAAACCGGCGGATCAGACTTTCGATGATATTGTAGCAGTACTGAAGGATCACTTGAACCCCACACCGTTGAAGCTGGCTGAACGATTCAGATTCTATGCAAGAACGCAGAAGAAAGACGAAAGCAACGCGGAATACTTGGTCGAACTGCGGAGGCTAGCGAAACACTGCCAGTTCGGAGGGAATCTGACAGAGGCACTGCGAGACAAGTTCGTATGTGGATTGTCCAAAGAAGGGATGCAAAAATGACTACTGGAAGAGAACGACCTCACACTTGACAGGGCTGTCCTTATAGCCGCATCACACGAAGCCGCAGCGAAAGGAACGGCGGTAATGCAGCGGAAGGCGGTGGCACTAGCGGTGGACCACATCACCTCGAGGACAACAATATGCTATCATTGTGGGAAGACAACACACGACCAGAAGCAATGCTGGGGAAAAAAACAAGAATGCAGGAAATGTGGCAAGATCGGGCACATAGCTAAAGTGTGCCGGTCAGGAACGACGGACAACAATAAGGAGTCCGCACAAAAATGGTACAGGAAGGTACAAGAGGTGACTAGGAAGAGTCTGAAGGAGCAGAAGTCGGACTCACACTCCAAATACAAAGGACTGGACAGTCTAAGAATTCACAACGTGAGCAACGAAGCTGACCGACAAACTATTTGGATAACGCTACAGATTGAAAAGGCCCAAGTAAAAATGGAAGTAGACACCGGATCGGCGTTGACGGTCATGAATAAGCATGGCTATAAAAAGTTTTTCAAGCATATTCCACTACGGAATACGAAACTAGTACTACAGACATACACGGGGCACAAAGTATTCCCCATCGGAAAGATAGAAGTTAAGGTGAGATACAAGGATAAAGATCACCACCGGTTGGATCTGTATGTGTTGCCTGAAGGAGGTCCACCACTTCTGGGATGGGAGTGGATCCGAAAAATAAAGATGGACTGGCATGCACTAAACACCATGACGGTGGAGTCCGAAAAAGAGGATGTCAAACCTGAACGGTTGTCCAGAATATTAGACGAAGCTCAAGAGGTATTCCAGCAAGGACTGGGAACGCTGAGAGGTATTAAAGCAAAGGTTAAGATTGCAGAACATGCAAGCCCAAAGTTTTTTGGGGCCGGATCGGTACCGTACGCAATATGACCGGCAGTGGAGGCAGAACTAGAAGAACTTGAACGATCAGGGGTTCTGTCGAAAGTAGACTGGAGTGAGTGGGCCACGCCCATTGTTCCCGTCATGAAATCCTCACCAAGTAATAAACCAGGGGGACTGGGGAAGGTCCGTATCTGCGGAGATTTCGGGATCACAGTGAATCTGGTGCTTCACGCGGTACAGTGCCCGCTTCCGAGGATTGAAGATATTTTTGCTTCGTTGGCTGGAGGGAAGCACTTCGCGAGGATGGACCTGGCTCAGGCATGTTTACAGATGGAAGTTGAGGAAGAGTCACGCCAATGCCTCGCCATCAACACTCACAGAGGCTTGTGCCGCTATAGTAGACTGGTCTTTGGGGTAGCTTCGGCGCCAGCGGTTTGGCGGAGGGCCGTGGAGCGGGTGTTGCGGGGAATTCCGGGCACGCAGTGCTGCTTAGATGATATTCTAATCACGGGAAAAGATGAGGAAGAACACCTCGCGAATTTGAGGCTGGTGCTCACCAGGTTGAAGGAGTATGGCCTTCGGGTTAATCGCAGGAAGTGTGAGTTCTTCCAAAAGCGGATCTCATACTGCGGTCATGTCATTGACCAAGAGGGACTGCATAGGTCACCTGAAAAGATGGAGGCGGTCGTGAAGGCCCCCGCTCCAGGAAACGTGTCACAGTTGAGATCATTCTTGGGGTTGATTAATTACTATCACAGGTTTCTGCCAAATTTATCCACGGTGCTGCATCCGCTGAATGAGCTGTTGCGAAAAGAAACACCATGGAGGTGGAGTGAAGAATGCAAAAAGGCTTTTCGCAGAAGCAAGGAGTTGATTACCTCTGAAGAAGTGTTGGCTCACTTCAACCCAGCATTACCCCTTCGGCTGGCTTGTGATGCTTCCCCGTGCGGAATTGGGGCAGTACTTTTGCACGGGCTACCAAATGGCTCGGAATGGCCAGTGGCATTTGCGTCCCGATCATTGACACCCGCGGAGCGGGATTACGCCCAGATAGACAGGGAGGCCCTCAGTCTTGTGTGGGGCGTGGGGAGATTCAACCATTACCTGCAATGTAAGAGGTTCACATTGCTGACAGACCACCAGCCGTTGGTGTCCATATTTAACCCAAACAGGGCCGTTTCCACCATGGCAGCACAAAGGTTACAGAGATGGTCGGTTTTGCTTGGGGCGCGCCAGTGTGACATTGAGTACGGAGGGTCCAGACAGCATGGAGGTGCTGATGGGTTGTCGCGCTTGCCGTTGCCGATGGTAGGAGGGGCGAGTACAGTGGACCCAGTGGAGTTGTTCCACTCATCCATGGTGGAGTGTCTGCCGATGACAAACTCAATGATCGAGAACGAGGCGGGGAATGGCCCGGCTCTTTCACGAGTCTATGGTTTGGCGGTGGAGAGATGGCCAGCACAGAGCGAACCAACACTGCGGGCGTTCTCGCAGAGGAAAGGGCAGCTGCCGGTGTGTTGAGGAACCCTGATGTGTGGGTCTAGAGTGGTGGTTCCGCCCAAACTCCAGGGGGAAGTGCTCAGGGAGCTGCACGAGGGACATCTGGGTGGAGTGAGGATGAAGAATCTAGCAGGAGCGTTTGTGTGGTGGCCAGGCGTCGATGGGGACATAGAGGAGATCACGGAGAATTGCCTGGGATGTCAGAGGGTTCGGAACGCGCCGCCGCGGGCTCCTCTGCATCCATGGGAGTGGCCCTCGTCTCCTTGGCGGGGGGTGCACATCGACTTTGCTGGTCCGTTTATGGACTCGATGTTCCTAATAGCGGTAGATGCCCACTCCAAGTGGCCGGAAGTAATTAGGATGGCCGCCACCACGACGGAAAAAACCATCACAGTGTTAAGAACTATGTTTGCTCGGGGTGGCCTGCCGGAACAGATCTGTTCTGATGATGGACCGCAGTTTGTGTCCGAGGAATTTGAGAGGTTCTTGAAGAGCAATGGGGTTGAGCATTGCACGTCGGCCCCATACCGTCCCGCCTCCAATGGATTGGCTGGGGGGTTTGTCCAGACCTTCGGGAGGGCCGTAGGGGCCATGAGTAATGAAGACATGGGTCTACAGCATAGGGTGGATGGCTTTTTGTTGGCATGCCGAAGTGCGGCACGTGCGGTCGCGGGTCAAGCTCCCGCAGTGATGTTTTGTAGTGGACGCCTGGGATGCCGGCTGGATTTGCTCGGGCCAGGCGTCGGAGGGGACGTGGAGAATCGGCAGTTCCAGGGCATGAATGAAAGGGCCACTAGATCTTTCCAGGTCGGTCAGCAGGTTTTGGCCCGGGACTACCGTGATGAGAGATGGCAGCCTGGAACTATTGGAAAAAGGCTAGGGCCGTTGATGTACACCGTGGACATTGGGGACAGTATAGTGGGGCGCCATGTTGACCAGATCATAGGGTCCGCCACAAGTGGGCCACCGACTTCACCACCTTACCCGGGTAATGTGGAGATTGAGATACCCAGAACACCTACGTCCGATCTGGTAGTTCTGGAATCAGCGGAACCTGACACTTTCCTTCGAGCCGATTCGACTTTGCCAGAAACACCTACTAGCTCGCCTGGAATGACGACACCACTGCGGCGTTATCCGGACAGAATCCGGAAACCTCCAGAAAGACTGAATCTATGAACTGTCTTACATAAATCTGTATATATGTGATAATGTATGTCCACTATGGACTCGGTATGTTGAAAACTAAAAAGGGAGGATTGTAGTGTATGTACCCGTCTACCTTTAAGGAAATTATTGTATGTAACCGTTCACCTTTAAGGGAACTACTTTAAGTGTGGCACTACTTGTTTGGCTTCTGTATACGGTAATACCGACAGTGACCACACCAGTATATAAGGGTTGTGACAGGATTACTAGGGCAGATTCGCCCTGACCTTCGAATAGTAAAGACCTGTTTGTTTGTTACTTCTGAAGTCTGTGTCGTTATTAACTGTACAACTCACAGACTTTACATCCACATCTGTGACTATCCTGGAGGAGTAAGCCACCGGTCTCAGCTGGCCGTGCCGCTCTTGGAGCAGCACTGCACTCAGACTGTTCCCGCTGGCTGCTACCTCCAGGAAAAACTCTTTTCCCCCATCAATAGCCTCTAGAGCTGGTGCGGTCTGCAGATCCTGTTTGAGTATTACGAATGCTGCCTCGCAACCCTCATCCCAAACCCACTCCACTCCCTTTTGTAGGAGTCGGAGCAGAGGGGCTGCTGTGGCTGCGTAATCCTCAATAAAATCTCTGCAGTACCCGGTTAGCCCTAGAAAAGATCTCACTCCTGTGACTGTGTTGGGGGCTGGTAACTCCTACACTGCTTCCCTTCTGGCTTTATCTATGGCCCTTTCCGCTGCTCGCACAATCAGCCCTAGGAATTTTACTTCCTGTTGGTCGATCTGTACCTTCTTCAGGTTTACTTTAAAACCCCCTTGCCTGAGCAGCTCCAGCAGTTCAGCCAGTAGTGGACCGTGTTCCTCTCCTTCATCGGTGAATAGGAGCAGGTCATCCACATACTGCACTTACTGTCGGGGCCGGCTAAAGCCTTTTAAACAATCTGCCATACACTGGTGAAAAATGCTGGGGCTATTGTGGAAACCCTGAGGTAGGCAGTTCCAGGTGTATTGTTGGCCTTTAAAAGTGAAGGCGAACTTGTACTGGTCCTCTCTCCGTAAAGGGATGGACCAAAACCCGTTGGAAATATCCAGCCCTGTGAAGGTGGTCGCAGATGCTGGGATACTTCCAATGAGGTCGGCGACAGCTGCGACCGTGGGTGCACAGGTGGGGGTGTTTCGATTGAGTACCCGATAGTCCACTGTGGCCCTCCAGGAGTTGTCCGGTTTTCTAACCGGCCACAGTGGAGAGTTTACGTGGGTGGCTATCGGTCTCAATACCCCCTGTTTGACTAGAGAGGTCATGGCCGTTTCCATGTCTGCCTCCGCCTCCTTAGGGAAATTATACTGCTTTTGTGGTCAGGTCATGGGGTCCCCACTCACACTAACCTCGACCCCATTCACCCTCCCACAATCATGTTTATGAGTGGCAAATGCGGCAAGGTGTGCTTGCACAAATGCCTGGTACTCCATCGGAGTGTTACTGACCATTAGTTTGAGGTCGTAACCCTCCTTTTGTTTTAAGGTGCACAAGGTCCCCTTGCCCTGTTTCTCTGGGATAACTGCCACTTCATTTTCCTTGCTGGTGCATGCTCCCCATAGACAGTGGTTCCTAAGATCCACTAGAATCCTGTGGCCTATGATAAAATCAGCCCCCAGGATCCCCTTCCCTTCCTGCTCCCATTTCATTAGAACACAGGTCCACTTGGTGTGGTGTGCTCCTAAATGAATGGACAGTGGGATGGAGAATGAGCCAGCCTGCTTGTTACCTGTAGGTCCCTTTCACCTTTTCCACCTCCATCTTACAAGCGGTCTTTTCCATGCATCATACTCAAGGGGACACAGGTAGACAGGCTGCGCTGGCTCCAGTCATAAGTTTGGGTTGGGTGGAGCAGATGGGGTTAAAACTCCTGTGGCTGTGGCTACCTTCCCTGGGCCATTTAATAAAACCTGGAGCGTAGCCACTATCGAATCAAGCGTGGGGTGAAGGGTTGGTGTCCCTTCCTGGTGCCATTCTTTCTTATTCTGGCTTGGTTTCATCTCATAAACCTTTCCTTTTGGTGGGTGTTCTTCTACCCCTTTACCTTTGCGGTAAGCCAGGGTCAGTTGTCTGACCACTGTCTCCTTGGTGACCTGGGGGCCCTTTGCGTCAAACCACAGATCAGCTTTGGCCCTGATCCGTGGCAAGCTGTTTGCCACTAGGCTTCGGAACCAGTGGGCCAGCTTGTCCTGATTCAGGTGAGCTCGGTTGAGATCCCCATTGCAGGCACTCCTATACACAGGCCACAGTCGGTCTGTGAAAGCCTGTGGGGTCTCCCCTGATAGCTGTGTTGTCTTCTCCACCTGGGAGAAAGGACTACCATCGTTCATACCCATGGCCTCCAGAAATTCATCCCGGATGGCAGCGTAACCCCTTGCCCTTTCCTGCTCTCCGCAGAGAGGGACTGGTACAACTTGCCATCCAGAGAGAACAGGAGCATTTTGGCCATCTTGGAGTCATCGCACTTGTTGATACCTGCTGCCTGTTCCACTTCCATGAAGTGGACTGAGGGGTCTCCCTTTTGGGTAAGTTTGTTCAGGTGGCTTATCATAGCCCTAAGCTGTTGGGTGGTCTTGGGGAATCACAAATTGGCTTTCCAGGTGTCCCTGACCCCCACCACCGCCGGGCAGGCCAAACTTTTGCTGCCGGGCTGGGCACATCGGCCCCGGCTCCGACCTTTCCTGCATTGGTTTGCCCACCTCTCCCTGCTGCCAAACTGAGTTAAAACCCTGCGCCACAGGTGGTGGTGGTGTGCTCTCCCTGCCAGCCTCACAAATCGCCCGTCCCTCCTGCTGCCCAACCGGGTTGGTCCCTGGCGCCACAGGTGACATCTGAACAGTTTCCCCTTCTATTTCCAGGTCCACCCGGGCCACACCCGGGCTTATTAGGCACACCATGCCTTTTGCCCTGGACAGAGCAAGGTTTAAACTATCGATCTGCTTCTGACAGGGGCCGTGATCTCCCGCTTCAAAACCCTTAGTGCTCGTTACCTTATAAGCTGCCTGTACATCTCTCAACCTCTCCTCCTGTTCTTTTACTTGCCTGGCAATGCGGGCGTTCTCTTCCCGTAACACTATTTCATTACTTTTTGCCTCGGTGACCTGATACTGAAAGTATTCCTGTCTGTTCCTATACTTTTCCACTATCTGCATCTTTTCTTGGCTTTGGGCGTTTAATTCCTCTAATAATCTTTCCCCTGCTAGAGTCCTTGCTTGAGACAGTTGAGCTGATTCCCGCAGCTCTTCTGTTAGTGCCTCAATGCGCTTATCTAAAAGTTGGATCTGTCGGTGGGAGCAGACCATCCAGATTGCTTTCTCCACAGACTTTTTATGATCCTTGCTCTCAGTCCATTTGGCTGCAGCATCCATCGGACGCTCAGTGCGCAATAGATTGAGCACCCATTTCTTGGTGATATTTACCTTCTCAAATACATAAGAGGAAATCCTCTCTTTCATCTTCGTCCTTTCCTCAAAAACAGTGTCTACTGCATCACATCCCTTTTGCCAAGGTCGTGCCGTGGTCGCAATTATGTAAAGGGTGGCGTGTTGGGGCAGCTTCACCTCTGACTTATGAGCGGTTCGAATCACTCCCACTCCCTTGGTTCTAGACCTTGGACTTATTTGGGAGTTGTGGTGCAAGAACTTTGATCTTTTTTTGAAAAAGGAAATACAACACAATAATAACACTCTTATAAAATGGGGAAAACACTTCGACATATAGGAGGGAAAAATTACAGTAGACAAATCTCTCACCCCTCCCAATCCCACCTTATTAGTTAAGTTAGGCTCTGAAGGACCAGGGATAATGCTCACCAAAACAACTTCTTGACAGTTGAGCTGGTTTCACGATTTTGGGGTTCACTAGATGCGTTGGCTGGGGCCTGCCGTACCCCGGACACGGTACAGGACTTCACCTGCGTAGCTGGTCAGTCTTTATGAGTCCGCTGATGCGGTAGGGTGCGTATTGGATCTATCAGGTGAGTATCCAAATTTCTTTGGCTAGAAATAGGGCCTAGAGCCTTTTTGGATAAAATCTTACCATGGGGTAAGTCAGGATAGATTGTAGAGTGGAAAAACTTGCGGAATCTTCGGTTTCTTCCAAGTTGGTCTTTCATTGGTCGCGGTGGCCCAATACTACCCGGTTGGCTGTGGGTAATATTCGGTTGGTTGTTTCGTGGGGCCCTTGATGCCACAAGGTGTCCGTTGGTGTGTTACTTCTTTGAGAGAGAACTATTTCAAGATGTTTGCTCCTCGACCTCAATGTTGCTTGGCGCTGGCTCTGTGAGATGACACCTTGCTGAACTGTACACTACCTTGAGGTGACTACCAACTACTTTTACTGTTGAACAGGTCCCCCAATTATACAAAACAAGGCCTGCTAATCTGTGCGCCAAATCTGTTCAAGTCTTTGTTAGATTTTGGCGGGCTCGTTAATATTGAGTTGTGTAAATTGTTTAAGTGGTTTCGAGATGGCTTCCTGAGTTGTTGGAGTCGTTAAAAATGTGAGAAGTAGTTTCAGGATGGTTTTAATGAGCTGTTCAGCTCTTATCTAAAGGTAGTGAATTGTCCTCTAGCTTTGAGTTTCCTGTGGGGCCTGAGATTCTTTGCAGGTTGGCTAAACGATTTGGTTTATGCATGACTTGGATGGGTTCTATGAGGCTGTTCTTCCGTGGGTCTATTGTTAGTATGTAAATATCTTGATAGGGGCTGAGTGACGTTTACAGTTTCCCCCAGACAGTTTGATTATCTTGAATACTCAAACTGGCTACTGCATAGGTAGATCCCAAATTCTTTGTTGCAGCCTGTTTTCCCAAACATGCCTGAACATGTCCCTTTTAAAATGCCAAGTCTGGTTTTTGACCTTGAATCCCCTTGCTAGGCCCAACATGCCTTTTATCCTCCTGTAGTTTTTAGCAAGGGTCCAAAATCACTTTAATATGGTTTTTCTTTCATAATGGGGGATCTGTAAATTTTGAGAATCCTACACACCCACTCCTCTGGGCTGCACGTCTTGCTCCTGCAATGTGCAAATGTCTGTGATGACCTGGCACGATTGTGCCTCATGTTGAGGAAGCTCATCCTCTGCCTGTATACCCTGTGTTGGGGGTATCACCTCTGGCGCGGTGCAGCCCGGCTCTATGCCCTGTGCAGCATCAGGTGGTTGAGGAGAAGTTTGGTGGTGTTGTTGATGGTGCTGCTGATGTCACACAGAATCACACAGAAACCCCACAGTGCAGATAGAGGCCATTTCGGCCCATCGAGCCTGCACCGACACATATTCCACCCGATCCCCGTAACCCCTACACCAACACATATCCCACCCTATCCTTGTAACCCCACGTATTTAATCCCCCTAACACTAAGGGTCAATTTATCATAGCCAATCAACCTAACCTGCACATCTTTGGACTGTGGGAGGAAACCGGAGCACCCGGAGAAAACCCACGCAAACACGGGGAGAATGTGCAAACTCCACACAAACAATCACCCGAGGCCGGATTCGAACCCGGGTCTCAAGCGCTGTGAGGCAACAGTGCTAACCACTATGCCACCGTGTCTGGTGCCTCGTGGTGCGATTCTGAGGACCAAGTTGAGACAGTAAAAATGGCAGCCATGCTGATGGTATAGAGTCATAGGGGGAAAAATTCAGTATTGCCCCATCTGGGGAGCCATTATCGGCCATGCGCAATGTTTAGCGCCTGACGCTAATTATCGGCTCTGATTGCAAACTTGGCTTCCATCGCCCGTGGAGTTGATTGGAGTGCTAAGTCAAGCGCTACACACCTGTCTTAATGTGCAAAGGCCGAGGAGCGAGGCGCTAACACAGAGCGCAGGCGCAGCGCAGGTGCTGTCAGTTAGCGGTGGAACACAGACACACTGGCACCGGACAGTTCTTAAAGGGGAGGGTCGATCTTGCTCTCCAGCCACACCCTGCTCATTGGAGCCTTGAATCTCGACCTGGAGAGACCTGTGCCTAAATCTTGCAGCCAAGGACTATGGAGAGGGTGAGAGAATGAGCATAGCGCTTCAGCGAGTGAGCCTTGGAGGCTCTGGTTGGCGCGGTGTAGTGCAGAATATCAATACTGTACCCAAAGATTGGCAGGAGAGTGTGGAGGGAGGTGGCTCAGAGCATCTCCTCCAGGAGCATGGTGACCAGGACACGTATACAATGTCGCAAAAAGTTCAACGACCTCACTCGGGTCATCAGGGTAAGTGGCTCTTTTTCAATACCTCTCCATCCCTCCATCTCAACCTCACTCTATGGCCAGAGGGTCTTAACACCACAATGCCCAACAGCCATCCAACACCTATGGCCCTCTCATGAAACACACATGCACATTCCGCACTTTGCATAGAGTAAGGGCTATTCACCTATGGGAGGCACATCAGACAAGACCGTGGCTGCATAGAGTGAGGTCTATTCACCTATGGGAGGCACATCAGGTAAGACCATGGCTGCGTAGAGTAAGGGCTATTCACCTATGGGAGGCACATCAGGCAAGACCATGGCTGCATAGAGTAAGGGCTATTCACCTATGGGAGGCACATCAGGCAAGACCATGGCTGCATAGAGTAAGGGCTATTCATCTATGGGGGGCACATCAGGCAAGACCATGGCTGCTTAGAGTAAGGGCTATTCACCTATGGGAGGCACATCAGGCAAGACCATGGCTGTATAATTACTCAGACGCCATTCTTTTTCTTGCAGGCCAAGCTATCTCATAATAGGAGACAGCAGCAAAGGACGGGTGGAGGGAGGCCTCAGCTGTAATCCCTCAGTGATCTTGAGGCGTGCATCCACAGAATTGTGGCAAGCCGGGTGATCAGTCCCGTCACCCCTGGAGAGGCCGACCCCGTTCTGGACAGCAATGGTAAGGTCATCACCTTTTTGCCCTCGCACCATCCACTTGTCCCTCACAAAACCAGCCTTTGACACTTTCAATCCAACTTACTAAATCGCTGCACTCATTCCTCCCTTACTACCACCCTGTCCTCATGCTAAAGCCACACTTGTAAATCCCTGCTTTCAGATGGTGATTCACCAGCTGAGGAGACGGGCCCTCAAGCAGCCAGTGGGAGTGAAGCTGCAGGCGAGGAGGAAGATGAAGCCGGAGCATCAGCGCCACCCTCTCCCGAGGAAGCTCATGCCCACATGCCTTCCCTGGAGGGGAGCAGGGGGGAAGGGTCTGATGAGGGTGAAGCTCCAGGACCCAGTGGGCTGCAGCAACACGATGGGGTAGGGAAGCTCGGGGGCCTTCTCCCCAGAGGTAGAGTATGCCAGCGAGTCTGGCTGCACTGGATGCAGAGGAGGAGCGGCTCATCGCTGAAATGAATACCCGGGTGGTGGACATGCACACTGAGCTCATGGGTGCCGTGGGGAGGGTGCCCGAATGCATTGAATCACTGGCAAGGAGTGTGGAGCACTACGCTGTAGCACAGGCGGATGCCACGCTAATGCTTAGTGCTGCAATTCAGTCACTGGCTGCCATGACCCCATCTCAGACTGCTCTCATGCAGACTCAGATTGAGGCCACACAAGCACTGACTGCTGCCATCCTCGCTGGTTCGGAAAATTTCCCCAGGGCTCTCACCGCGCCGCGGCATGCCAGCAATCTATGCTCCAGCAGATTGCTCCGGATGCTGAATTGCTGCCCCATGGGAGTGCCAGTGTGTCGGTCGAGCACGGAGTTTCTGTCCTCTCTCAAGATGACAGCATTCCTGCTGCCACCACTGTCAGTTCTCCATTGCACTTCCCACCTCCTGTAGGACAGACTGCTGCCACCCATGCAGAGTTGGTGTATGTAGTGTATGTACTTTGCAGAAGGAACTATATTCTGCAGCCCCTGTATACTGCAGTACCAGTAGTGACCACCCCTGTATATAAGCCTGTGTAGTAACTTTGCATAGCAGTTCCAGTTTTGTCTCCACTCAGTAAACACCTGTTGTAACCAACTCCTGCAGTCCGTGTCTCAATTACACATGGACATAATACTGGTGACGAGCAGATCCGAACTTACCTACAGTTCTGCACCACCTCATGGGGATCCATCCCTGAAGCGAAGTTGTTAGAGGTCGAGGCCAGAAGGAAGAAAGAAAAAAAAATGAACAGAAGAAACGGGCGTCGACCGTGGGCAACCGCCTCTGATTCATCGGATTTGAAGATTTGCAGGAGAGGCTGTCGAGAGCGGGGCTTGGTTATCCTGTCTATGGTGTTCCAACTAATCGGGCTGGTGGCAGGAACACCTAAATCCTACACCACTGCTGATAGCAGAAAGATTTAAATTCCACAAGAGAAATCAGCATAAAGATGAGAGCAATGCTGATTACCTTACGGAACTACGCAAGCTATCAAAGCACTGCCAGTTCGGAGCAGGACTGGCAGATACCCTACGGGACGAATTTGTCTGTAGACTCTTGAGTGAAGGAATCCAGAAGAGGTTACTCTCAGAGAAAGAGCTGACGCTAGATAAGGCTTTCAGCATGGCAGTATCGTATGAAGCAGCAGCAAGGGGAGCTGCGGAAATACAGCAAAAGCCACAGGAATACGGCACCCATGAAATGACATGGGGATTTGAAAAATGTTATCACTGTGGCAGAACAACCCATGACCAGAAGGACTGCTGGTCCAAGGACAAAATATGCAGGCAATCCGGAAAGATGGGACACATTGCACGAGTTTGCAGGTCTGGGAAGAAGACTAATGACAACAAAAAGGCTACTAAGGAACAGTACAAGAAAGTACAAAAGATGACGGACAGTAGTTCCGAAGACCAGAAGAGCGATAGTGAATCCGGGAACAAGAGACTAAGCTGTCTCAAACTTCACAACGTAATCGCAAAAGAGGATCACCGAACCATTTGGGTCACCCTCACGATAGCAGGGTCCCAAGTCAAAATGGAATTGGATACAGGATCAGCCCTGACCGCCATGAATCGATGAGACTACGAGTGGCTATTCTCACACATACCCTTGAAAGAGACATCCATTGTCTTGAAGACGTATACGGGGCAGAAAGTATACCCCAGAGGGAAAATAAGGGTGCCTGTCGAATACAACGGCAAGGAAATACAGAAATTGTATCTGTGCATACTGCAAGATGGTGGACCACCGTTATTGGGACGTGAATGGATCAGAAAGATAAGTTTAGACTGGCACTCCATTCAGGCACTGACTGTGGCTGGTAAAAAGGATGACGACGTCACACCTGGACGATTGTCAAAAATCTTAGCTAACGCCAAAGAGGTATTTCAACAAGAACTGGGAACTCTTAAAGGCATAACCGCCTCGATAAAAATAGAAGAGAATGCAATTCCCAAGTTTTTCAAAGCAAGACCGGTACCGTATGCAATTCGCCCAGCTGTCGAGGCAGAGCTGGAGAATCTGGAGAATGCAGGCGTGTTATCTAAGGTAGACTGGAGCGAGTGGGCGACACCCATCATTCCTGTCATGAAGAAAACGTTAAACAATAAGTCTGAGGAGCCAAGGAAGGTTCGCATCTGTGGGGACTTCAAGATGACGGTGAACCCAATCCTTCACACAGTACAGTATCCTCTCCCGAGGATAGAAGATATTTTCGCCTCACTATCTGGAGGGAAGCGTTTTACAAAAATTGACCTAGCACAAGCATATTTGCAGATGGAGGTTGAAGAATCCTCTAGGAAGTATCTCACGATAAACACTCACAAAGGTCTTTACCAGTATAATCGACAGGTATTCGGAGTAGCATCAGCTCCGGCGATATGGCAAAGAGCGATGGAACAAGCCCTGCAAGGGACTCTGGGGACTCAGTGTTACTTGGACGACATCCTAGTGATAGGTGAAAATGACAGTGAACACCTTGCCAACCTAGAGCAGGTGCTCACTAGACTAAGAGAACATGGGCTACGAGCCAATCGCCCCAAGTGCGAGTTTTTTAAGAAAAAGATATCGTATTGTGGCCACGTGATTGATGAAGAGGGGTTACATAAGTCCCCTGACAAAATTGAAGTGGTAGTTAAGGCTCCAGCGCCTGAAAATGTGTCGCAACTGAGGTCATTCCTCGGATTGGTGAATTACTACCATATGTTTTTGCCGAATTTGTCCACAATTCTGCACCCACTGAACGCCCTACTACAAACTGGAGTAGCATGGAAATGGAGCGATGAATGTAAGCGGGCCTTTCAGAAGAGTAAAGACCTAATCACTTCAAGAGAAGTATTGGCTCACTACAACCCATCACTACTGATAAGACTGGCGTGTGATGCATCTCCCTATGGCATTGGAGCAGTACTGTCATATAACTTCCTTGATGGTTCAGAGAGGCTGATAGCTTTTGCGTCACGCTCGTTAACCTCAGCCGAGCGTAACTACGCCCAGATTGACAGAGAGGCCCTCAGCCTGGTGTGGGGGGTGAAGAAGTTCAATCACTACCTGCACGGTCAGAAATTTACTCTACTAACTGATCATCAACCTCTTGTCTCCATTTTCAACCCTCAGAAGTGCGTCCCAATAATGACAGCACAACGGTTACAGAGGTGGTCCCTTTTCCTAGGGGCACACCAATATGACATTGAGTACAAAGGAACTAAACAGCATGGGAATGCTGATGGATTGTTGCTCCTACCGTTGCCGACGGTGGAAGAAGAACCTGCAGTGGATCCTGTGGAGATATTCCACTCGACCATAGTCGAATGTCTCCCTGTGACGAATGCAAACATAGAAAAGGAAACACGAAATGACCCGACACTCTCCAGGGTCTATGATTTAACGGTGAAGGGATGGCCAGCGCATGGCGAACCACTGTTGCCAGCATTCTCGCCAAGAAGAGAACAGCTGTCAGTGTGCCGAGGAACCTTGATGTGTGGATCCAGAGTAGTAAGTCCACCCAAATTGAAGGATAGAGTGCTCAATGAGCTTCATGAGGGTAATCTGGGAGGGGTAAAAATGAAGAACTTAGCCAGAGCGTTTGTGTGGTGGCCGGGAATCGATAGAGAAATCGAAGAGATGACCAAGAGCTGTACAGGATGCCAGAAGGTGCAAAACGCCCCACCACAAGCCCCTCTACATCCATGGGAGTGGCCCTCATCTCCATGGCAAAGGGTGCACATTGATTTTGCTGGTCCATTTATGGACTCGATGTTTTTAATTGCGGTGGATGCACATTCAAAGTGGCCAGAGGTAATAAAAATGTCCTCAACCACCACAGAAAAAACTATCACAGTCTTACGAACCATATTCGCCAGAAATGGGCTGCCTGAACAGATTGGCTCCAACAATGGACCACAGTTTGTGTCTGAAGAGTTCCAGAGGTTCTTAAAGAACAATGGTGTTAAGCATTACACATCCGCCCCGTATCATCCAGCCACCAATGGTGTAAGATTCGAAACTTTCAGCAATAATCACGCAAGAAAACAGGATAAAATAAGACAGTTTATTGACCAAAGTAAGTTTGCACAGAAAAACCTTTGATAAAAGGGCATACAAAATGGCCACCGGGCCTTGTGATCAGTTTTCTGGACCATTTGATTTCTGTTACTGCAAGCCAGACAGGCTTGTGGATTGAAGACCGTAAGCCCGCGAAAGCCAGTATCGGGGGACCAAAACTCAGGGAAACAGCATACATATTCAATGGATTCTAAGTACAGGATGGGGCCCATCAAGATATGGACGGACAATGCACGAACACTTATAACCATTTAATGTACAAAGGAGAAACCGTTTAACAGCCATCAAGGGAAATCTCCAGACCGATCAATATGCGAACCGAGTCACGGTGACAATGTAAAAGACATTAAAAGACATTATCGGCCAGGAAGGCCAGTTAAGTTATCACCGGCTCCCATTACAAGACAAAGCGCCCCTGCAGAGATTTCTGCCCGCCAAAATTAATACAAAGACAGGACTATGATTTGGCGGGAGATAAGACTGTCCCAAAAGGGTATAACTATGGATTGAAAGTCCATCAAAGTTACGGACGGTGACGGTTACACAGATCCAGGATCAAGAGCGCCTCTTCTACCTCGATAGCTTTGGAATCGATCAAGACGCTTCGTCTTTTTAAAGACGCTTCGGACGGACAATTTCGGTGAAAAGATGACGTGGTCGGTGTTCAGCCAGACAGGGCTCGGCCACGATGGGAAGACAACGAGGGTGGCCTGGGTGCTGTTGTCGGGAGATCATCGACGACCCAGGCCGAAGGAGAAGACACCCTCTGGAAAGCCACCGAGCCAGGCGGGAGCGAGAAAGGTCCTCGACATACCATTCGGCCAGAGACCTTCAGATTCTCCCATTTGCATCCAGTTCTTCAACAGCTTTTGGCTGATCCAACCTTGACGAGCGTTCATCGAGGCTGTGTCCACCCCGCCGCCTCGAGAGAGAGAGCGAGAATATCGACTGCGCCAGAAGTTTCCAAATCCACGTGATGACGGAAAGCTGTGCCAAAAGGCTGCGAACCCCTTTTTCGCGATTTTGAGAGTGGTGAGCATGATCCCGAGTTCCTCAGGTCAAACTTAGTTTAGGTATAGGGGAGGGAGTTAAGGGTAATCGTAATGTGTTTTCCCTTTTACGATGTGCCGTGTGTTCCCCATTTCCATAGAGTCAAGTTCATAAATTTGTGCATGATTGTAGTTACTTTAATCTGTGCCTATGACATGTATTTTGTAATGCTTCAAACTGTTTAAAAATAAAAGCATCCATTTTGTGCTATTCAACCTGGTCTATTGAGTCCTTTCTCTGCACTACAGTTCTCTGCATCTAAGTCCAAGGTCTAGAACCGTAGGGGAGAGTGGGTCGAACCACTCAAGGGTAATTATTGCACAAAGCCTGGCAGGAGACCAGAACGAGCAAGAGAAACCCCCTACAGAAATGGCGACCGCGGCAGGACCTTGGCAGCAGGAAAGTAGTGTGTTAGATCAAGGTCTGAATAAACGAAATGTGATGGATGAAAGAATAGCGGATTATGTTTTTGGAAAAGTCAACCTCACAAAACAATGGATATCTGACCTATTAAGGGATAGGCGCCCGCTAGACGCAGCCATCAAGTGGACAGAGGGTAAAGAGCATAAGAAATCTGTAGAAAAGGCAGTCTGGCTGATGTGCTACAAGAAGCAAGTCCAGCTCTTGGACCAAGTCGTTGCAGCACAAACAGCCCAGATCATAGGGTTGCTTACAGACGTAGAGGAAAAGGTTGCGGGAGGTCAAAAACTGATTGAATCGCTTAACGCGCTGAATCAGGAACGCCACTCCACAACTCGCTGCCACGAAACCCGGGTAGAGTATTTAAAATGTCAGGTCATTGAAGCCAAGGCCTGTGAAGGTAGAATGAGAGAGAAGTGTTTCCGTCTAGCTAAGCAAATAGAAACCCAAGAGGAAAAACTTCTGGGAGCCAGGGCAGCATATAAGATGGCCATGGAGGATAGATCTGAGAGCACTGACCACAGTGCTTGCCGCCGGGAGCAAAAGAACCTGAGAACGGCCCTAGCCAAGGCAAACGGGTTGGTGTGTCTCATAAACCCACCAGCGAGCCAGCTATTGCTAGCCAAGGAATCCAAAAGACCGATTCCACAAGAGATAGTTCAGGAACCAACCCCCGAACCCTCTGCGCCTCCTGCTTATGATGAGTCTTGGACTCCGGGGAAGGAAACGGAGACGGTAGATGAAGAGATTCTTGAGGTAGAGCAACACCAGATAGTAGAGTCGGGGCCGGCGCCGATGTGTCCAACTCGACACCGGAGGCTCGGTCCGAATGAAGAAAATGGCGAGGACGGACCCCTTGTGAATCAGATCATAATGCCCCACAGCGCACAACAGCTGAGGGCAATGATAAGTCACATCCCAAAACTCTCCGAGTCAGGAGATCCCTCCGTCCATTTTAGGGACGTGGAGCAGACCGCAGCAGTTAATGACTGCGACGGGGTCGAACAGTCTAAGATGCTGCTGTTCTCCCTGGACAGCTCGCTCCTCCAGTGTCTCCCTGACGAGAGCAAGAGAGGGCACAGGGAATATGAGTTATTACGGGACGAGATCCTGGAGATTTTAGGAGAGGGTGACGGAACTCCGTTCCTCTGTTTAGAAAAGACAGTGCAGCTAGAGGGAGAACCCCCACGGGTTTTCGCCGGAAGGTTGTGGCCCGTGTATCGGCGCAGCTGCCCGGGAGGACTGGAACGGAACACGGTAAATGATGAACAAAGGGCTCATTGGCTCCAGTGCCTGGTAGCAGGTTGCTTGCCAATAGTGAGGGAGCAGGCCAAAGCATGGTTTGACCCCACTAACGCCCGCTCCACGGAGGAACTAGTACTTGATCAGCTCACGATCAGTTACAGGAACAACAAGGGTAGGAAAACGCATGTTTTAAAAGGAAAGGTACATGAGGCAAGGCCCGCAGCTTCTGCTAAAAAGGAATGGCATCAGGAGGGAAATCGCCCTCCCCAAGCCAACAGCAGTTGTTACGGGTGTGGGAAGGAGGGTCATTGGCGCAAGGACTGTAGAAATCCATGGAAGGATAAGAGAGAGAGAATGTTCGCCGCAGCCCAAGCCCGAGCCCAAGCCCAAGTCCAAGCCCAAGCCCAGACCGCTGCCCCAGCACCAGCCCAGAACCCAACCGTAGCCCCTGCCCCAACAACAGGGGGTGGTGCGGTTGTGGATCCCGCTACGATCGAGTCAGTCTTGGAGACTATGCGGTCTCTAATGACCTGGCAGGGGAAGGTAGCGGTCGCCAACAGCCCTATCGCTCCCGAGACCCCAACTGAAACACCTAAATGACTGACGCCTGCGCAGCCCGTCTACTTGTGTCCGCTCCGCTATGACGCCTGGAGAAGACCTGTGGTGGAAATGGAGGTGGAAAGGGAAAAGGGTAGTTACCTGTTGGATACGGGAGCTTCGTGTACCGTGATCCACACAGATAGACCTTTTGCCTCACCTCTGTCCGCCCAGGCTCCATTCTTAGTAGCGGGTTTCACAGGCAGAGAACAGGCTGGCGCGTACTCCATCCCGCTCTCCATTCATTTGGGAGCACTCCACACCACATGGACGTGTATCCTATTGAAGTGGAGTGAGGGGGGTGGAAAAGGCATCCTCGGGGCTGATTTCTTGGTGGAACACGGGATCCTCGTGGACCTGAGAAATCACTGTCTCTGGGGAGCCGAGAGCGGTTTAGGTAAGGTAGTCGTAATCCCAGGGAGGGAAGAAAAGGGGGCCCTGTGCACCATGAAGCCGTCAGGAGGTTACGATCTCGAGCTCATGGTGGCGAACGTCCCAACGAACTTGCAGGCGTGTGTGTCGGAAAATCTGACCGCGTTTGCCACCCACAAGCACGACTGTGGGAGAGTCACTGGGTTTGAAGTCAGCGTAGACGGGGACCCCATGATCCGACCCCAAAAGCAGTATAATTTCCCCAAGGAGGCAGAACCCGACATGGAGAACGCAATATCTTCATTGGTGTAGCAGGGCGTATTGAGACCAATAGCCACTCACGTGAACTCCCCCTTATGGCCGGTAAAGAAGCCGGACAATTCGTGGAGGGCCACGGTGGACTACAGAGTCCTCAATAGTAACATCCCAGCCTGCGCGCCCACGGTAGCAGCAGTTGCAGACCTAATAGGGAGTATTCCAGCATCGGCGGCCATGTTCACGGTGCTGGGCATCTCGAACGGTTTCTGGTCCATTCCGCTGCGGCGGGAGGATCAGTACAAGTTTGCCTTTACTTTCAAAGGGCAACAGTACACTTCGAACTGCTTGCCACAGGGTTTTCACAACAGCCCCAGCATTTTCCATCAATGCATGGTGGGGAGTTTAAAAGAGTTTAGCCAGCCCAACCAGATAGTACAGTATGTGGACGACCTACTCCTGTTCACGGACACAAGGGAGGAGCACGGCCCACTATTAGCTGAATTATTGGAACTATTAGAAAGGAAGGGTTTCAAAGTAAACCCAAAGAAAGCACAGATCGGCCAGCAGGAAGTCAAATTCCTGGGTCTGGCCATCCGCGCTGGAGAAAGAGCCATAGATAAGGCCAGAAGGGAATCAGTACAAGATCTGCCGATCCCCAACACAGTAACGGGTGTAAGGTCCTTTTTGGGATTGACCGGGTACTGCAGAGATTTCATCGAGGGCTATGCTGCCACAGCAGCCCCGCTACTCCGACTCTTACACAAGGGAGTCGAGTGGTCTTGGGATAAGGGGTGCCAGGCAGCATTCGAGAAGTTGAAAAGAGATCTGCAGACCGCGCCAGCCCTAGGGGCCATAGATGGGGGAGAGGAGTTCTTCCTGGAGGTAGCCGCTAGTGGGGACAGCCTGAGCACCGTGTTGCTCCAGGAGCGGCACGGCAAGCTGAGACCGGTAGTTTATTCCTCCAGGGTGCTCACGGATGTAGAGAGGAGTTTCTCCAATTGCGAACGGCATCTCCTGGCCACGCATTGGGCTGTGAACAGATCAGTGATCTTCACAGGAACCTCTCCCATCACGCTCCTCACCCATCACACCCCCACAAAGATGCTTCTGGATGGAAGGATTAAGGATGGGACCGTAAGCAGCGCTCGGATTGCGCGCTGGACCCTCCTCCTTTCCCAGATGGATCTCAAAGTTAAAGGCCTCTGCGCACCAAAGCTCGCAGCCAACATGGTATATCCCGGAACAGCCCATCGGTGTTCCGTAGAAGAGGTATGGGAGGTCAACATAGGTTTACGGGCCGGGATACACCCCACAGGCCGCGAAATCTACGTAGACGGTTCTAGCACGGTATCTGCTGGCGAACGACTCACAGGGTGTGGAGTTTATGACCCTGCGGCAAACATTGCCCTGGCAATTAAGCTCCCCAGCACTATGAGCGCACAGCAGGCTGAACAGTCCACGGTGGCGTACGTGGTTACCCACCCTGAGATTTTCCCAACCCCATACACGATTTGCTCAGACAGCATGTTCACATGCAATTCGTGTACGGAGTACCTCGCCATCTGGTCCCGACGCGAATATACCTCCGCGGACGGGTGGCCTTTAACAGTTAAGCCCTTGCTGGAAAAGATCCTGGCAGCTGTGGGAGAGGAAGGGGAGGTGTTCATCCATAAGGTGAAGGCTCATTCCACCACAGAACCCCGCAGTCAGGGCAACCAGCAGGCGGATGCGCTAGCCAGAGAGGGTGCCCGCAACGGCATTCTCTGGGACTCCTATGAGCCCGGACCCGTGGCGGCGATCCAAGGCAGGGAGGGAATTCCAGGGAACACAGGGGTGACACCGCCCCCAGACCTAAAGACCGTCCAAACCCTGGATCCCGCCCTAAAAACAGTCATAAAAGCCATCACAGAAGGCAAGCAGGTAGAGGGTCCGTACAGTACGGCAGCCCTCTCAGTCAAAGAAGGCATGCTGTTCCGAGAGGAGCAGTGGGTTGTGCCGCAGCAGCACCGGAGGGAATTCCTGCAACTGGCCCACGAGGGTCCAGGGGCGGGACACCCCGGGCCTGAGGTTACCTGGCAACGGGTAGAGCAGGCGGGATGGTGGCCGGGACTTCGGGACGATGTCCGCGAATTCTGCACAAGCTGTCTTGTGTGCGCTGCAAACAACCCAGACCCCCACAAAAGGAAGGTGCCCACGGGGCACATCAGGAGGGTAGAGGAAACATGGCAGTCGATTCAGGTCGACTACATAGGGCCCCTGCCCGCCGCCCAGGGAGGATATAAGTACTGCCTTGTCCTGGTAGATGTGTTCACCAAATGGGTAGAAGCTTTCCCGTGCAGAACAGCTACGGCACTGGGCACTGCTAAGATCTTGATTCGGGAAGTGTTCTCACGGTGGGGCCTCCCCCGTTTTGTAGAGTCCGACCAAGGGAGTCAGTTCACCGGTCAAGTAATGCAGAACGCCCTCATGCTCTTGGGCATTGAGGGGAAGTGGCACGTAGCATACAATCCCCAGTCATCCGGGATTGTTGAACGCATGAATCGGACCCTCAAGGAAAAGCTGAGGAAAGAGACAATGAGCTCGTCCCAGAAATGGGCGGAGGTCCTGCCTTTAGTCCTCATGGGGATCCGAGCCAGCCAGTCCAAAAGTACGGGGTATTCCCCGCACGAATTAATGACTGGAAGGATCATGCGAACACCCACCCATGTACTAGCCCCGGTGCTCACTGAGGGCCAGCTCCGAGAGGTGAAGCGAGACAAATTCGTCCAAACCCTTTTGGAGCGCCTGAAACAGATTTATGGGCAGGCGGCTGGGAACATGGGAAGACAGCACCAGGGAAATCGACTGTTACTGGAACCTCGCAAGCAACAAGAGTGGGTAGTCGGAGACCAGGTCATGGTCCGAAACTACGCCAGGGTAGGGAGTTTTGAACCATTGTACATGGGGCCTTACAGCATTGTAGACAAGGCCAGCCCCATGGTTTATGCAGTGAAGGTGCCCCGACGTACCAAATGGATTCACATTAACCAGTGTAAACTGTTTAAATCGGGTGCACAAGGGCCTACAAAAGGGACCAGGTCTGAGAACAAAGATCCTCAGCCTGTAACAGAGTCACAGACCACACAGGCTGGAACAGTAGCCTGCGTGAAGGGAGGGGCCACCCCATCGGAGTGGGAGGTCTCCCCTCTAATTTGGGATTCGGAGGAGGAAGAGCCCGAACAGCTCGACCTCGCCTTAGACCCAATCACGGAGGAGGAAGAGTCAGAGGACGACGATCCCGCCCTCGAATCAAGCTTGGGGGAGGTAGGGAATGGGGGCGGAGACTCACTACCTGTAGGGGCAGGTGAGGTGGAGTCGGAAGCCACAAATCCCGGCCCCGGGGGGGCGGAGCCTGAGGGAGGGGAGCTGGAGCCGGCAGCTGTGGTGGAACCACAGGCTGTGACGGTGACGGTCCCAACCCCCGGTCCATCAGCCCCGGGAGCCCCACCCAAAGCAGCCCCTCGTAGGTCGACTCGAGCGCCCCAGCCCAGAAAGTTTTGGCCAGATTCTCCCCATCCTTCCCAACCTTGGTTTAGAGCAGCCCCAGAAAGGCATGGTTCCCGTTCAACAGCGACAGGCTGCGGACTTGTAATGATTCATCGCGCATTTTGGTTATGTCATTCCCCCTCTTCCCGAACACCTCACCAAGATTTTAAAACCGTTATAGTTTCACAGAAACATTTTTACACACTGGAGCAGAAGACTTTAGAAATAGGAAAAGACATATTGGACATAGTCATCCCACCATGGTGGGACTTGTTCACTAACATAGAGGTCCCGGCCTGGATTAGAATAGCATCCCACATCCTAGTAGTGTGTCAGGTTTTAATTGTGATATTTTTGCTATTCGTGCATTGCAAAAGAGGCAAACGCCTCCAGAGGCACGAGAACACAGGAGAATGGAGAGAATGCTATGTGCGAATGGGGAAAGAAGACACCCCACTTTAAGATGCTAGTATTGAAGGTTAAGCGTCCCTCCATTTTTAGATTTTTGGCCATTTGCGTGTTTTTTGTTTTAAGGATATGAATATTGTTATGTTATTAGTCGTTCTTAAGTTTTTGCATTAATAAAAGGTGTATGCAGGTGGTGCAAGAGGGTATCAACCCCTGCACATCTGACAGATGAATGTGTTATAGTTTAAGAAGTGCTGCCTATGATTATCCAAATGTGCACAAAGTAATTTTCGTTTTTTTCGGAAATGGGAACTGCATGTGTCGTGAGGGTCATAGATAGTTAAGTGGCAGGAATGTTTGGATGTGGGGAATCAGGGAAAATTTGCTCACCAAGGATCATTGATACCTCTAGCAAGCTATCAGTATTACAGGGGGGCCTGTAAGATTCAAAATTTTCAGCAATAATCACGCAAGAAAACAGGATAAAATAAGACAGTTTATTGACCAAAGTAAGCTTGCACAGAAAAACCTTTGATAAAAGGGCATACAAAATGGCCACCGGGCCTCGTGATCAGTTTTCTGGACCATTTGATTTCTGTTACTACAAGCCAGACAGGCTTGTGGATTGAAGACAGTAAGCCCGCGAAAGCCAGTATCGGGGAACCAAAACTCAGGGAAACAGCATACATATTCAATGGATTCTAAGTACAGGATGGGGCCCATCAAGATATGGGCGGACAATGCACGAACACTTATACCCATTTAATGTACAAAGGAGAAACCGTTTAACAGCCATCAAGGGAAATCTCCAGACCGATCAATATGCGAACCGAGTCACGGTGACAATGTAAAAGACATTAAAAGACATTATCGGCCAGGAAGGCCAGTTAAGTTATCACCGGCTCCCATTACAAGACAAAGCGCCCCTGCAGAGATTTCTGCCCGCCAAAATTAATACAAAGACAGGACTATGATTTGGCGGGAGATAAGACTGTCCCAAAAGGGTATAACTATGGATTGAAAGTCCATCAAAGTTATGGACGGTGACGGTTACACAGATCCAGGATCAAGAGCGCCTCTTCTACCTCGGTAGCTTCGGAATCGATCAAGACGCCTCGTCTTTTTAAAGACGCTTCGGACGGACAATTTCGGTGAAAAGACGACGTGGTCGGTGTTCAGCCAGACAGGGCTCGGCCACGACGGGAAGACGACGAGGGTGGCCCGGGTGCTGTTGTTGGGAGATCATCGACGACCCAGGCCGAAGGAGGAGACACCCTCTGGAAAGCCACCGAGCCAGGCGGGAGCGAGAAAGGTCCTCGACATACCATTCGGCCAGAGACCTTCAGATTCTCCCATTTGCATCCAGTTCTTCAGCAGCTTTTGGCTGATCCAACCTTGACGAGCGCTCATCGAGGCTGTGTCTACCCCGCCGCCTCGAGAGAGAGAGAGAATATCGACTGCACCAGAAGTTTCCAAATCCACGTGACGACGGAAAGCTGTGCCAAAAGGCTGCGAACCCCTTTTTCGCGATTTTGAGAGTGGTGAGCATGATCCCGAGTTCCTCAGGTCAAAACTTAGTTTAGGTATAGGGGAGGGAGTTAAGGGTAATCGTAATGTGTTTTCCCTTTTACGATGTGCCGTGTGTTCCCCATTTCCATAGAGTCAAGTTCATAAATTTGTGCATGATTGTAGTTACTTTAATCTGTGCCTATGACATGTATTTTGTAATGCTTCAAACTGTTTAAAAATAAAAGCATCCATTTTGTGCTATTCAACCTGGTCTATTGAGTCCTTTCTCTGCACTACAGTTCTCTGCATCTAAGTCCAAGGTCTAGAACTGTAGGGGAGAGTGGGTCGAACCACTCAAGGGTAATTATTGCACAAAGCCTGGCAGGAGACCAGAACGAGCAAGAGAAACCCCCTACATGGATTGGCTGAGGGGTTCGTTCAAACATTCAAGAAGGCTATCAATGCAATGTGTAATGAAGACATACCCCTACAACACAAGGTGGATAACTTCTTGTTTGCCTACTGGAATGCGACACATGCGGTTACCAACGAAACTCCAGCCATGATGTTCTTCAATCGAAGACTACGATGCCACTTGGATTTGGTTAAGCCAAACATCAGAAGAGATGTGGAGAACAGGCAGTTTCAGAATATGAATGAAAGACCGACCCAGAGTTTTAAGATAGGTCAACCAGTTTTGGCCCGGGACTACCGCACAGAGAAATGGCAGCCAGGAACGATCTGCACATGGCAAGAACCTCTAATGTATACCGTGGACGTTGGAGAGAGCATTGTAAGACGCCATGCTGACCAGATTCTAGAGTCACTGGAAAATATCAATTCCACACCATGATCCGATACACCTGGTGATGAAACCGAAGTACCAATTGCATCTACCTCAGAATCGGTGATATTGGAAGCAGACAAACCAAACGACGACGTTGATTCCGAATCAACTTTGCCAGAAGAACCTGATACCCCAAAGAGGCGTTATCCAGACAGAATCAGGAAGCCTCCTCAAAGACTGAACTTATAATTGTTTAACTTCAGCTAATGTGTATAGCAACTGTAATTGTAAATATGTTATTTAATTATTAATCAAATGTTATGTACTGTTTAGCTAAAAGGGGAGGAATTGTAGTGTATGTACTTTGCAGAAGGAACTATATTCTGCAGCCCCTGTATACTGCAGTACCAGTAGTGACCACACCTGTATATAAGCCTGTGTAGTTAATTTGCATAGTAGTTCCAGTTTTGTCTCCACTCAGTAAACACCTGTTGTAACCAACTCCTGCAGTCCGTGTCTCAATTACACACGGACATAATAGTGTAGTCTGCAGCCGGGCCCTCCAGGCCCAGAGCTGGTCGAGGCCGTCCTTCAAGGGCATCTGCAGTCTCAGCTTCTGACAATCAGCAGCCTTCCACCAGCCTTGCTGCAGCCACTGGGGTCCCATTACAGAGAAGCAGTAGGGTGGGAAGGGGGGAAGTGCGCAAGGGAAGTAGATCACCCTCGAAGGGCAAAAAGTAGGAGGTGTGACAAAATGTTGGCCAATTTTTTATTAAAGGCCGAGATTCGTGGTCAAATTTTTGTTTAGTGTTTTGGACATTATCTCCAGGTTGTGAAAACCAGTTATGTTAATGGCTGTTTTTTTGTGTTTTTCTCTATTAGTTTGTCATGAGGAAATGACACACACGGAGTTTGTAAAATAAATACGTTTTTGTATTCAAATTGCACATGTTTGGTCTTTGGAATCATTGCTGCATTGGTCGGCTTAGGGGTTGCGTGTTGGTTTCATTCATGTTGTTCTCAATGGCAGAAGCCATTTCCTCAGCAGGTTCCGAGAAGCGGCTTGTTGATGGACGGCCCTTCCAGTTTCAACATTGTGGGCCTCCCTCCCGCCTTGGTGCTGCTGATGATCATCTTCCTCCTCTTCCTCCTCCTCTTCCTCCTCCTCGTCTGGTGGTGCTCCAAGGCCTGGTGGCATTGGCTGGGTCCTGAGGATTGCCAGGTTAGGCAGCATGCAGCACTCAACTATGAAGAGGGAGAAATAACAACAGAAAATGCTGGAAAAACTCAGCAGGTCAGGCAACATCCGTGGAGAGAAATTTGAGTTGACGTTTCGGGTCGAACCCTTCTTCAAAACTGGAAAGAAAAGAAACTAGATCGAAGGCAGGGCTGCGATCGGACAAAAGAATAAAAGAAACAAAAGAAGTAAAAGAGATTAGAAGCTAGACGAGATGGTAATGGGCTGAGATTAGGTGTAAAGTGTACTGGCAGGGCAAAAGATAGCTGCCAGGTGTGAGAGAGAAACAAAAGGAAAGGGGGGGGGGAAAGGAGTGGAACAATTACAAGAGAAAATGAAATGGGGGCCGAGCTTATGATCTGAAATTGTTGAACTCGATATTGAGTCCGGAAGGCTGCAGAGTGCCTAATCGGAAGATGAGGTGCTGTTCCTCGAGTTTACGTTGAGCTTCCGTGGAAGAGGGAGACTTGCCCAGGCGAGTACTGCAGGACTCCTCCCAAGTGGTCCAGACAGCAGAACCATTGCTTGAGCACACCGATTGTGTGCTTAACAATGCTCCTGGTAGCGAGATGGCTCTCGTTGTACCACAGCTCAGCAGGGGTGTTGGGGGTACGGAGTGGTGTCATCAGCCAGGTGCACAGTGGATATCCCTTGTCCCCGAGAAGCCATCCATTTGAGTGATGCGGTGCCTGGAAAAGTTCTGCCACAGTAGTCTGGTGCAGGGTGAATGCGTGATGGCTGCTGCCAGGATAGCAGGCATTGACAGCGAGTATCAGCTGTCTGTGGTCACAGACCAACTGGACGTTTAAGGAGTGGAACCCCTTTCGGTTGCGGAAATCCTCTGCCTTCTCATGCGGTGCACGCAATGCAACATGCGTGCAGTCAATGGTGCCCTGCACCATGGGGAAGTCCGCTATCCTCGCAAAGCCCAATGCGCGTTCATGCTGTTTGGCCCGGGTCATGGGGAAAGAGATGTACTGTCGTTTCCTTTTAGAGAGGGCATTGGTGACCTATCGGATGCAGCAATGGACCACGAACTGGGAGATATTGGCGATGTCCCCAGTAGCTGCTTGAAAGGAGCCAGTGGCATAAAAGTTCAGAGCCACTGTGATCTTCACTGCCACCGACAGAGACGCCCTGGCCCTCAGTAGAGGCTGCAGATCTGGCTGCAGCAGGTGGCAGAGCTCAGTGACCACCTCCTTGCTGAAGCGCAGCGTTCGCAAACACTGCTCCTCAGACATATTAATGTAGGAGAATTGTTGGCGAAATATCCTGGGAGGGTAAGTTCTCCTGTAGAGAGGCCTGTTGGCCCTCCTCCGTCTGGCCATGATTGCCACTCTCTCTCTGCGCCTCTGTGGCCTCCGATTCTGCTGGCGTAGGACGATGCTCCCAATCAGTGCAGCCCCCATAGTCTCTTGGCAATCAAAGTAATGAAGGTCAAAAACCAAAGTACCTGCAAAGTGATGCTCAGTAGCCAAAACTACTTCACACAGCATTAACTCTATGCAGAAGCCTCTCCTTCTCTCTCTCAGAATCTCTCTCTCTGTCAGAATGAGTGGTGCAAAAATGTCTACCACAGAAAAAGCCAGGAAGAGGCCAGCTTTAAATAGCAGCCCCCCAGCCCCACAGCGACTGGGAAGCGTTCCAGTCTACCTGTTGGTGCTTGCGCCAGGCAGAAAGGAGGGGGGCGCCACTCAATATGCATTCCGGGGCACCACAAGGGCGTTGCACTCTCGAATGACGTTAAGACCTGCGTGCGCAGGAGATCGGGGCGGCACTGTTTAGTGCCGCCACAAAATGTCTGGTCAATTTCACGAGAGGCGCAGATGTCGCTGCGCCCGGGCGCTAGTTGCTTTGCGCCCCATTAGCACCCTCTTAAGGTGCTGGTGGGAGGCACAAATCAACTGAATTTTTCCCCCATAGTGTCCTAATGGCACAAAAGGAGGCCATTTGGCCCATCGAGTCTGTGCCGGGTCTCTGTAGAGCAATCCAATCAGTCCCATTCCCCCGCTCTATCCCCATAGGTCTGCAAGTATATTGTAGGGGGTTTCTCTTGCTTGCTCTGGTCTCCTGCCAGGCTTCTTGCAATAATTACCCGTGAGTGGTTCGACCCACTCGCCCCTACGGTTCTAGACCTTGGACTTAGGTGCAGGGAGCTGTAGTGCAGAAAAACTCAATAGACCAGGTCGAATAGCACGAAATGGATGCCTTTATTGAACAGTTTGCAGCATTATAAAATACATGTCACATGCACAGATTAAAGCAACTACAAGCATGCACACATCTATAAACTTAACTCTATAGAAATGGGGAACACACGGCACATCGTGAAAGGGGTAACACATTACAATTACCCTTAACCCCCTCCCCTAAACCTAACTAAGTTTGGGTTAGGTTGATTGGCTGTGATAAATTGACCTTAGTGTTAGGGGGATTAAATACATGGGGTTACGGGGATCGGGTGGGATATGTGTCGGTGCAGGCTCGATGGGCCGAAATGGCCTCTATCTGCACTGTGGGGTTTCTGCGATTTCTGTGATTTCTGTGACTCGGGATCATGCTCACCACTTTAAGAATTGCGAAAAAGGCTTTGCAGCCTTTCGACACAGCTTTCCGTCGTCACGTGGGTTTGGAAGCTTCTGGCGCAGCTTGTTTTCCTCTTGGTTCTCCTGCGATGTAGGCAGCCGGTACAGCCTTGGTGAGCACTCGCCACGGATGGATCCATTTCCGATGTGATTTTTAAGAACTGGATGCACACGGATGAATCCGTTACCGATGTGATTTTTAAGAACTGGATGCACACAGATGAATCCGTTACCGATGTGATGTTGAAGAAGCTGGGTGCATCCTCCGGGACCTGAGTGCCTTCTTCTCCGGCCTGGGTCATCGATGATCTCCCGACAAAAGTACCCGGGCCTCCCTCGTCGTCTTCCCGTCGTGGCCTTGCCTGGCCGAGCTGGCTTCCAAGCCGAATTCTTCTCGTCGTCTTCTCGTCGTGGCCGGGCCTTGCCTGGCCGAACACCGAACACGTTCTGAACCGAAATTGTTCCGAAGGTCCGAACCGAAGTGCCGTTTAACCGAAGAGTCTGTCCCGAAGCGTTTTTGAACCGAAGGAGAACTCACTGATGGACTTTACTCAATCCACAGTTATACTTTTTTGGAACATTCTTATCTCCCGCCAAATCATAGTCCTGTCTTTGTAATAATTTTGGCGGGCAGAACTCTCTGCAGGGGTGTTTTGTCTTCATAACGGGAGTCGGTGATAGCTTAACTGGCCTTCCTGGGCCGATAATGTCTTTGCTTAGTTACCGTAACTTGGTTTGTATATTGATCGGTCTGGAGATTGCCCTGGATGGCTGTTAAACGGCTTCTCTTTGTACAGTGTAATGGGTTAAAGCTTTCGTTCAATTGTCCACCCATTTCTTGATGGGTCTCATCCTGTCACCCAAATCTGTCTTGTACTTATAATCTAATCAATATGTATGCTCAGTTCCATGAGTTTCGGCTTCCCGAAACTGGTTTTCGCGGGCTTTTAATGCCCTCAATCCACAAGCCTGTCTGGCTTGCAGTAACAGAAATTCAAATGGTCCCAGAAGCTGGTCACGAGGTCTGGTGGCCATTTTGTGTGCCCTTTTATCAAAGGTTTCTCTGTATAAGCTTCTTTTGGTCAATAAAGCTGTTTTATTAACCCTACTTTCCTACGTGATTATTTAATGAAAATTTTGCGAATCTTACAGTCCCTCCTGTGATACTGATAGCTTGCTTAAAGTATCAATAACCCTCGGTGAGCAAATTTTCCCTGATTCCCCACATCCAAACATTCCTGGTAATTAACTATCTATGACCCCCACGACACATGCAGTTCCCATTTCAGAAAAATACATTGTGTACAGTTGGACAACCATAGGCAGTACAGGGCTGATACCCCTTACACCACCTGCATACACATTTTGTTAATCAAAAATAGAAAACCGATCAACGGTTATAACACAACAGTATTCATACACTTATATCATATAGTAACCAAAAACCAAGAGTGGAGGGACGCTTTATCCCTTAATACATAGCAGCCTAAGCGGGGGTCTCTTCACCCACTCGTACATAGCGTTCTCTCCATTCTCCTGTATTCTCGTGCCTCTGGAGGCATTTGCCTCTCTTGCAATGCACGAACAGTAAATATATTACAATCAAAACCTGACACACTACTAGGATGTGGGATTCTATTCTAATCCAGGGCGGGATCTCTATATTAGTGAACAGGTCCCACCATGGTGGGGTGACTATGTCTAATATGTCTTTCCCTATCTCCAATGTCTTCTGCTCTAGTGTGTAAAAATGCTTCTGTGAGACTATTACGGCTTTTAAAATCTTGGTGAGGTGTTCGGGGAGAGGGGGAAAGACATAACCAAAATGCGCAACGAATCGCTTAAAATCCATGAAATTCTCTTTTACAGTGAGGTGAATGGTGGAAGGTGCAGGAATGGGGACAATTCACTGTTGTGCCACTTGAACTTCAGCCCCGGGTTTGAAACAGAAACTGCTGTCACTGACCGGACACCACCTGTGCTGTCTGTGGTGGTAGTGAGGCGCTGCCGTGGTAACACAGTATGTTCCACCTCCGATATATGCCACCTGCGGGGGCACATGGTCTTTTGCCATTGCCTCCATGGTGCAATTTACCGGCTTCGCGCTAGCGGCTCTGAACCCGCACTGTGGTTTTAAAAAGGCATTCAAGTGCTGGGGACACAGGATGATGTGTGCTCCCTGGCTTTGACACCCCGAGAGGTCGGTGCCTGTCATCGTACGCTCCCATCTGATGACATAAGGTGGGACCACTGCGTAACGAATGTGCGCACCCCTCTGAATGACTCCAATATTCTCCACCCTGTATACCGGGGCGGGTTTTGCTGTGGGTCCCAACACCGGCATCCTCACCACTATTCCCATGATAGTGTGATTCGAGCGTCCACAGTCCACTGGGACTGGGTACGCCTCTGCAGCTAGTCTGAGCTGGCACGGACTTAATGCGTTCTCAAAAGGGTGGAGCGCTTGCAAGTGCTTATTGCTGATCCAGGACGAGACCAAACCTTGTTTTAAATCCTCCAGATTACTGCGGCCCTCGCCCAGTAACCATGCCCCGTATAGCACACAAGCCTCATTCTGTGCAGCCTGATCGGACGCATTCCGATCCTCCCTAATGAGTGCATTTACCGTTCTAGCGTGTTTCTCCTGCTCAGCGATTATTTCTTTTAAGTGTAGTGTCATGGCCTGGTCCTCATGTAGCTCAGAACCCACTACCTTATTTTCGTTTGTCAGTATGTTCCTTAACTGGGCCTTTAGATCATTAATTTGTGTCTGCAGCTCCACGTTGTCCAGAGCGTTGACAACAGACGTCCCGGTACTAAAAGCAGTGAAGATGTCATTTACAGTACCCCTTCTTTGCCTCCCTACCCGATCCAAAACTTCCTGTGGTGTGGTGTACAATTCGGCTTTGTCGATGTCGGCAAAGTCAAACTCATAAAATTGTCTGAACATCCTGGTTAACAGGACCTGGTACAATTGCTCCGTTTCACTGGGACACCACTCCGGCAATCGTACCTCAGTGAGGTTTAAAATCACTGAGGCCACCACGTAGTGTACCCCTTGGTACAGCATCTGACCGGTGGGTACCAATACTAAACCGTTCCCGGGTCCCTTTGTGGTGGTGGGGCACCCTTCCTTCTGGGCTAGTGCTACCGGAATCGTGGGCAGGGGCTTGCGTGGGCGGGTGATGAGTTCCATGTGAACATGTTGTCTGAACAAATCGTGTATGGGGTTGGGAAGATCTCGGGGTGGGTAACCACGTACGCCACCGCGGACAGTTCAGCCTGCTGTGCGCTCATAGTGCTGGGGAGCCTAATCGCCAGGGCAATGTTTGCCGCGGGGTCATAAACTCCACACCCTGTGACTCGTTCGCCAGCAGATACCGTGCTGGAACCGTCTACGTAGATCTCGCGGCCTGTGGGGTGTAGCCCGGCCCATAAACCTATGTTGACCTCCCATACCCCTTCAACGGAACACCGATGGGCTGTTCCGGGATATACCATGTTGGCCACGAGCTTCGGCTCGCAAAGACCTTTAACCTTGAGACCCATCTGGGAAAGGAGGAGGGTCCAGCGCGCAATCCGAGTGCTGCTTACGGTCCCATCCTTAATCCTTCCATCCAGAAGCATCTTTGTAGGTGTGTGATGGGTGAGGAGAGTGATGGGAGAGGTTCCTGTGAAGATCGCTGATCTGTTCACAGCCCAATGCGTGGCCAGGAGATGCTGTTCGCAATTGGAAAAACTCCTCTCCACATCCGTAAGCACCCTGGAGGAGTAGACCACCGGCCTCAGCTTGCCGTGTCGCTCCTGGAGCAGCACGGCGCTCAGGCTGTCTCCACTCGCGGCTACTTCCAGGAAAAACTCCTCCCCCCCATCTATCGCCCCTAGGGCTGGCGCGGTCTGCAGGTCCCTTTTCAACTTCTCGAATGCTGCCTGACAACCCTCGTCCAATGACCACTCAACTCCCTTGTGTAAGAGTCGGAGTAGCGGGGCTGCTGTGGCAGCATAGTCCTCGATGAAGTCTCTGCAGTACCCGGTCAGTCCCAAAAAGGACCTCACACCCGTTACTGTGTTAGGAATCGGCAAATCTTGCACCGATTCCCGCCTAGCCTTATCTATGGCTCTTTCCCCAGCGCGGATGGTCAGACCCAGGAATTTTACCTCCTGCTGGCCGATCCGTGCTTTCTTAGGGTTTACTTTAAAACCCTTCCTTTCCAGTAGCTCCAATAATTCGGCTAATAGTGGGCCGTGCTCCTCCCTTGAATCCGTGAACAGGAGCAAGTCGTCCACATACTGCACTATCTGATTGGGCTGGCTAAATTCCTTTAAACTTCCTGCCATGCACTGATGGAAAATGCTGGGGCTGTTGTGAAAACCCTGTGGCAAGCAGTTCCAAGTGTACTGTTGCCCTTTAAAAGTAAAGGCAAACTTGTACTGATCCTCCCGCCGCAACGGAATGGACCAAAAACCGTTCGAGATATCCAGCACCGTGAACGTGGTCGCGGATGCTGGAATACTCCCTATTAGGTCGGCAACTGCTGCTACCGTGGGCGCGCAGGCTGGGATGTTACTGTTGAGGACTCTGTAGTCCACCGTGGCCCTCCATGAATTGTCCGGCTTCCTTACCAGCCATAATGGGGAGTTCACGTGAGTGGCTATCGGCCTCAACACGCCCTGCTGCACCAATGAAGATATTGCTGTCTCCATGTCGGGTTCTGCTTCCTTGGGGAAGTTATACTGCTTTTGGGGTCGGATCATGGGGTCCCCGTCTACGCTGACCTCAAACCCGGTGACCCTCCCACAGTCGTGCTTGTGGGTGGCAAATGCGGTCAGATTGTCCGACACACGTTGGGACGTCCGCGACCATAAGCTTGAGGTCGTAACTTCCTGACAGCTTCATGGTGCACAGGGTCCCCTTTCCTCCCTTCTCTGGGATCACGACTACCTTGCCTAACCCATTCTCGGCTCCCCAGAGACAGTGATTTCTAAGGTCCACGAGGATCCCATGTTCCACCAAGAAATCAGACCCGAGGATGCCTTTACCACCCCCCTCGTTCCACTTCATCAGGATACACGTCCATGTGGTGTGGAGTGCTCCCAAATGAATGGAGAGCGGGATGGAGAACGCGCCAGCCTGTTCTTTGCCTGTGAAACCCGCTAATGAGAATGGAGCCTGGGTAGACAGAGGTGAGGCAAAAGGTTTAGCTGTGTGGATCACGGTACATGATGCCCCCGTATCCAACAGGTAACTACCCTTTTCCTTCTCTACCTCCATCTCCACAAGGGGTCTTCTCCACGCGTCATATCGGAGCGGACACAGGTAGACGGGCTGCACGGGCTTTAGTCATTGGGGCACTGCAGTTGGGGCTGGGGGAGCAACAGGGCCGTTGGTGACTGCCACCTTCCCCTGCGAGGTCATTAGAGACTGCATTGCCTCTAAAACTGACTCGAAAGCATCGGGATGGATCGACACATCGGCTCCTTTCTCCCGGATGGGCGTTTGGGCTGGGGCTGAGGGAGCTTTTCCCTTTAAATCCTTCCAGGGATTTTTACAGTCCCGGCGCCAGTGACCTTCCTTCCCACACCCGTAACAACTATTCTTGGCTTGGGGAGGACGATTCCCCTCCTGATGCCACTCCTTTTTAACAGGAGCTGCAGGCCTCACCTCATGCACCTTTCCCTTCGAGGGAGGCACTTCCTCACTCCTGCTGTTCCTGTAACCTATCGTGAGCTGATCAAGTACTATCTCCTCCGTGGAGCGGGGGTTATTGGGGTCAAACCATGTTTTGGCCTGCTCCCTCACCTGTGGCAAGCAATTGGTGACCAGGCACCGGAGCCAATGAGCCCTTTGACCAGCGTCCAGCCCGTCCCGGGCTGGCCCGCCCAGGCAGCTGCGCCGATACACTGGCCACAACCTTCCGGCGAAAACCCGTTGGGGCTCTCCCTCTAGCTGTACCGTCCTACCCAATCGGAGGAACGGACTTCCGTCATCTTCCCCCATAACCTCCAGGACCTCATCCCGTAAAACCTCATACTCCCTGTGCCCTCTCTTGCTCTCGTCAGAGAGACACTGGAGGATCGAGCTGTCCAGGGAGAACAGCAGCATTCTGGACTGCTCTACCCCGTCGCAGTCATTAACTGCTGCGGTCTGCTCCACGTCCCTAAAATGGACGGAGGGATCTCCTGACTCGGAGAGTTTTGGGATGTGGCTTATCATTGCCCTTAGCTGTTGTGCGCTGTGGGGCATTATGATCTGATTCATGAGGGGTCCGTCATCGCCATTTGCTTCGTCCGGACCGAGCCTCCGGTGTCGAGCGGGACACATCGGTGCCGGCTTCGACCCTACTACCTGGGGTTGCTGTACGTCAGGAATCTCTTCGACTAACTCCACCGTTTCCTCCCCCGCAACCCAAGACTCATCATAGCTGGGAGGTGCCGAGGGCTCGGTGGTTGGTACCCCAACTGCCTCTCGCGGAATCGGTCTTTTGGATTCCCTGGCTAACTGTAGATGGCTCGCTGGTGGGTTTATGAGACACACCAAGCCGTTTGCCTTCGCTAGGGCCGTTCTCAGGTCCTCTAGCTCCCTTTGGCAAGTGCTATGGTCAGCGTTCTCAGACCTATCCTCGATGGCCATCTTGTACGCTGCTCTAGCTCCCAGAATACTCTCCTCCTGTGCCTTTACCTGCTGAGCTAGGCGGACGCACCTGTCTCTTATTCTTCCTTCACTGGTCTTGGCCTCAGTGACCTGACACTCCAAGTAATCTATCTTGGTCTCATGGCGATTGGTTACGGAGTGGCGTTCCTGATTCAGCACGTTGAGCGATGCAATCAGTCTCTTTCCTCCTGCAACCTTTTCCTCTACATCTGCTAGTAACCCTTTTATCTGGGCCGTCTGTGCTACAACGACTTGGTCCAAAAGCTGGACTTGCTTCTTGTAGCACATCAGCCAGACCGCCTTTTCTACAGATCTTTTGTGCTCTTTGCTTTCTGTCCGCTTGACGGCTGCGTCTAGCGGGCGCCTATCTCTTAATAGGTCGGATATCCACTGTTTTGTAAGGTTTACCTTCCCAATAACATAATCCGCTATTTTCTCATCCATCACATTTCGTTTATTCAGACCTTGATCTAAAACACTACATTCCTGCTGCCAAGGTCCTGCCGTGGGCGCCATCTCTGTATGGGGTTTCTCTTGCTTGCTCTGGTCTCCTGCCAGGCTTCTTGCAATAATTACCCATGAGTGGTTCGACCCACTCGCCCCTACGGTTCTAGACCTTGGACTTAGGTGCAGGGAGCTGTAGTGCAGAAAAACTCAATAGACCAGGTCGAATAGCACGAAATGGATGCCTTTATTGAACAGTTTGCAGCATTATAAAATACATGTCACATGCACAGATTAAAGCAACTACAAGCATGCACACATCTATAAACTTAACTCTATAGAAATGGGGAACACACGGCACATCGTGAAAGGGGTAACACATTACAATTACCCTTAACCCCCTCCCCTAAACCTAACGAAGTTTCGATTTGAGGGACTCGGGATCATGCTCACCACTTTAAGAATTGCGAAAAAGGCTTTGCAGCCTTTCGACACAGCTTTCCGTCGTCACGTGGGTTTGGAAGCTTCTGGCGCAGCTTGTTTTCCTCTTGGTTCTCCTGCGATGTAGGCAGCCGGTACAGCCTTGGTGAGCACTCGCCACGGATGGATCCATTTCCGATGTGATTTTTAAGAACTGGATGCACACGGATGAATCCGTTACCGATGTGATTTTTAAGAACTGGATGCACACGGGTGAATCCTTTACCGATTTGATGTTGAAGAAGCTGGGTGCATCCTCCGGGACCTGAGTGCCTTCTTCTCCGGCCTGGGTCGTCGATGATCTCCCGACAAAAGTACCCGGGCCTCCCTTGTCGTCTTCCCGTCGTGGCCTTGCCTGGCCGAGCTGGCTTCCAAGCCGAATTCTTCTCGTCGTCTTTTCGTCGTGGCCGGGTCTTGCCTGGCCAAACACCGAACACGTTCCGAACCGAAATTGTTCCGGTGGTCCGAACTGAAGTGCCATTTAACCGAAGAGTCTGTCCCGAAGCGTTTTTGAACCGAAGGAGAACTCACTGATGGACTTTACTCAATCCACAGTTATACTTTTTTGGAACATTCTTATCTCCCGCCAAATCATAGTCCTGTCTTTGTAATAATTTTGGCGGGCAGAACTCTCTGCAGGGGTGTTTTGTCTTCATAACGGGAGTTGGTGATAGCTTAACTGGCCTTCCTGGGCCGATAATGTCTTTGCTTAGTTACCGTAACTTGGTTTGTATATTGATCGGTCTGGAGATTGCCCTGGATGGCTGTTAAACGGCTTCTCTTTGTACAGTGTAATGGGTTAAAGCTTTCGTTCAATTGTCCACCCATTTCTTGATGGGTCTCATCCTGTCACCCAAATCTGTCTTGTACTTATAATCTAATCAATATGTATGCTCAGTTCCATGAGTTTCGGCTTCCCGAAACTGGTTTTCGCAGGCTTTTAATGCCCTCAATCCACAAGCCTGTCTGGCTTGCAGTAACAGAAATTCAAATGGTCCCAGAAGCTGGTCACGAGGTCTGGCGGCCATTTTGTGTGCCCTTGTATCAAAGGTTTCTCTGTATAAGCTTCTTTTGGTCAATAAAACTGTTTTATTAACCCTACCTTCCTACGTGATTATTTAATGAAAATTTCGCTAATCTTACAATATTTCCCTCAAGTGCCTATCCAGTGTCCCCTTGAAAACATTGAGGGGGAAAAATTCACTATCGCCCCGTCTGGCGCGCCATTATCAGCCGTGCGCAAAGTTTAGCGCCTGGCGCTAATTATCACTTCCGACTGCAAACTTGGCTTTTATCGCCCCTGGAGGTGATTGGAGTGCTAAATCAAGTGCTTCACACCTGTCTTAAGTTGCAAAGGCTGAGGAGCGAGGCGCTACCTCAGAGCGCTGGCGAAGCTCATTTGATGTCAGTCAGCAATGGAACACAGACACACTGGCACCGGCCAGTTCTTAAAGGGGAGTTCTGATGAAAGGTCATCGACCTGAAACATTAACTCTGTTTCTCTCTTCACAGATGCTGCCTGACCTGCTGTGTTTCTCCAGCATTTTCTGTTTCTTTCTTAAAGGGGAGGGTTGATCGTGCTCTCCATCCACATCCTGCTCATTGCAGCCTTGAATCTCGGCCTGGAGAGACCTGTACATCAAATCTGCTGGAAAGAACAATGAAGAGACCCAGGGAAAGAGCTCACAGTGCAGCCCCCACAGTCTCTTCTAAATCGTTACAAGGAAGGGCAAATCAAAATGAAAATGCAAAGTGCTGTTCAGTACCCAAGACTCCTTCACTCAGCGTTGAACCTCTCCAGAAGTGTCTCTCTCTCTCAGAATGAGTGGTGCAAAAATGTCACCAACAAAAAAAGGCAGGAAGCGGTCGCCTTTAAATAGCGCTCCCCCAGTCCCTTCCTGACTGCAAAACACTCCCCTCAGCTGTTGTTGCTAGCGGCAGGGGGTAAGGCAGGGGACACCACTCGATATCTGGTGCAGGAGATCGCGGCGGTAGTGTTTGGCGCCACCGCAAAATGTCTTGTTAATTTCGCAAACATTCCCGTGCCCGGGCACTAGTTGCTTTGCGCCCCATTAGCTCCCTCTTAAGGCGCTAACGGGAGGTGCAAACAAACTGAATTTTTCCCCCTGAGTGTCTGCTTCCACCACCAGCGAATTCCAGGAAGAGATGACAGGTCAAATAGAGATGACAGAAGCAATCTGTCAGTGATGTGCATGTTCTACCAATGAAGTGAGGCTGGATGGCGACTTTGCTGGGAACACTTGCAGCCTCTAGAAAGCTGAATCTGTGCTGGGAATGCAGCCAGCAACAGCTTCCGCCTGAGTAAAATGATCAGCTGTGAGGTGAGAGCTTTTATAGTACATTTCATGCTGTCAATTAATCAGCTAGAGCAATGGCCACTCAGCTCCCGTCTCAGGTTGACAGACGTGGTTCCCAAGTTGCGTGATTCCCGTGGTCATGCAGGGAAATTTGAAAGGTAGGGTTAAAAAGGTGCTTAAAGGTCTGACAAGTACCTGTTAATGGTTTAAATTAGGTTGCCCGTGTCTGCCATTCAGGTCCCTGCTGCGCCGGCAAACGCGCCCAAGGGAAATGCGATTGGGGGCGGAATGATGGCGGGTTCCCGACCCGACCCACTGCAAGATATTTCAAATTTCCCACCCGACCCATCTCTGATCGCGCCCGCACAGACCCCAGAAAATTCTGACCATGGCCATAATCTTCCAATCCTCCTTAGATATGGGGGTGGTGCCAGAGGACTGGAGAATTGCAAATGTTACACCATTGTTCAAAAAAGGGTGTAAGGATAAACCCAGCAACTACAAGCCAGTGAGATTAGCCTCAGTAGTGGGGAAGCGTTTAGAAATGATAATCAGGGACAAAATTAGCAGTCACTTGGACAAGTGTGGATTAATTAAAGAAAGCCAGCACGGATTTGTTAAAGGCAAACTGTGTTTGTTGTGTATGTACCTTTAAGAGACAACTGCTTTTATACTGTAGTACCGGCAGTGACCACACCTGTATATAAAGCCATAGCAGGCTTCTGTACTTTCAGTTCCAGCATACCCTCTGTTCAGTAAACACCTGTTATTATCGTTCTCCTGCAGTCCGTGTGTTATTGATACGCGGACACGACACTGGCGACGAGCAGGTTTAAACTCACCTGCAGTACTGCATCACCTCACGGGGATCCATCCCTGAAAAGAAGCTTCTTGGAGGTCGAAGTCAGAGCAACGGGCGTCGACCGCGGGCAACCGCCTAGTGATCCATCGGAGTTCAGAGAATCGCAGGGGAGGCTGTGGAGAGCTGGGCTTGGCTCCCCAGTCAAGGTGTTCCAGCTAATCGTGCTGGCAGCAGGTAGTGCGCTGACCCTTCTGGACTGTGGCGGGCTTGAGCTCGATCGAGCGGATCTGCAAAGGGGCCATGCAGCATCGTCGGGACGGAAAACAGAGAGAGAGGGTGGAGCGCACAAGGCGCGGTCGGTGCTCAAGAGCCGGGCAGCGTTAGAGAAATTAAAACGAGGGGATGGAAAAGAGATGCGCCGAAGCCGCGGGGTGCCGCCATTACTCTTTAGAATGCTAGGATCAGCGTTGGCAGCAAGGGGAAGAAGGAAAAGCGCGGGAGGCGCCATTTTATTCCATTGGGGAAGAAGGAAAAGCGCGGGAGACGCCATTTTAATCCATTGGGGAAGAAGGAAAAGCGCAGGAGGTGCCATTTTAAACCACCCAAGATGCCGAAGAGTGGCAGTATCACTGCTTTCGACAACGAAATAGAAGACTGGACCACGTATGTGGAAAGAATTGAAGTGTACTGTAAGGCAAACGAGGTGGCCGATGGAAAGAAGGCGTCGGTATTATTAAATTTGATGGGCGCGAGAACGTACGGCCTATTGCAGAATTTAATTACCCCAGCTAAACCAATGGAGAAAAGCTTTGAAGAGATTGTCAATATCTTACAGGAACATCTAAACCCTACACCGCTGCTGATAGCAGAAAGATTCAAGTTCCATAAAAGAAACCAGCACAAAGATGAGAGCAATGCTGACTATCTTACGGAACTACCCAAATTATCGAAGCACTGCCAGTTCGGAGCAGGACTGGCAGATACCTTAAGGGATAAGTTTGTCTGCGGGCTCCAGAGAGAAGGAACCCAGAAACGACTACTTTCAGAAAAGGGCCTGACGCTAGCAAAGGCTTTCAGCGTGGTAGTATCCTACGAAGCAGCAGCACGGGGAGCTGCGGAAATACAACAGAAACCACAAGAATATAGCACTAACGAAATGGCATATGGAGCAGAAAAGTGCTATCGCTGCGGCAGAACAACCCATGATCAAAAGGACTGCTGGTTTAAGGACAAAGTATGCAGGCAATGTGGAAAAGTGTGACACATAGCAAGAGTCTGCAGTTCGGGAAAGAAAACCAACACTAAAAGAACTACTAAGGAAAAGTACAAGAAAGTAAAAAAAATGACAGACAGTAGTTCAGAAGATCAGGAGAGTGATAATGACTCCGGGAGCAGGAGACTAAGTTGTCTAAAGTTACACAACGTGATCGCAAAGGAGGATCACCGAACCATTTGGGTCACCCTCATGATAGCAGGGTCCCAAGTAAAGATGGAATTGGACACAGGATCAGCACTAACTGTCATGAATCGACGAGACTATGAGCAGCTATTCTCACACATACACTTGAAGGACATGTCCATTGTATTGAAGACATACACGGGGCAAAAAGTCTACCCTAGAGGAAAAATAAGGGTGCCCGTTAAATACAACGGCAAGGAAACACAGAAACTGTATCTATATATACTGCAAGATGGAGGACCACCATTATTGGGACGTGAATGGATCCGAAAAATACAATTGGATTGGCATTCCATTCAGGCGCTAACTGTGGATGACAAAAAGGATGACGACGTCACACCTGGACGACTGTCAAAAATTCTAACTGACGCGAAAGAGGTGTTCCAACAAGGACTTGGGACTCTAAAAGGAGTAACGGCAATGATAAAAATTGAAGATAACGCAAACCCAAAATGTTTTAAGGCCAGACCGGTACCGTACGCGATCCGCCCAGCCGTTGAAGCAGAGCTGGAGAGTCTGGAGCATTCGGGTGTGCTGTCCAAGGTGGACTGGAGCGAGTGGGCCACACCCATTGTTCCTGTAATGAAGAAATCATTGAGCAGCACGCCTGGGGAGCCGAAGAAGGTTCGCATCTGTGGGGACTTTAAGGTAACTGTGAACCCAGTCCTGCACACAGTACAATATCCACTTCCACAGATAGAAGATATTTTCGCCTCACTATCTGGAGGGAAATGCTTTACGAAGTTTGATCTGGCCCAAGCGTATCTACAAATGGAGGTGGAAGAAGCATCTAGAAAATACCTCACGATAAACACTCACAAAGGTCTTTACCAGTGCAACCGACTGGTATTCGGGGTAGCATCAGCCCCGGCTATTTGGCAGAGGGCGATGGAACAAGTCCTGCAAGGGATCCCGAGGACCCAGTGTTATTTGGACGACATCCTGGTTACGGGCGAAAATGACAGTGAACACCTTGCCAACCTGGAGCAGGTGCTCACTAGATTACAAGAATATGGGCTATGAGCCAACCGTCCCAAATGCGAGTTTTTCAGGAGACAAATCTCGTATTGTAGCCACATGATTGATGAGGAGGGGTTACATAAGTCCCCAGACAAGATTGAGGCAGTAGTCAAGGCTCCAGCACCGGAAAATGTGTCGCAACTGAGGTCATTCCTCGGGTTGGTGAACTACTACCATCAGTTCTTGCTGAATTTATCTACAATTCTGCACCCACTGAACGACCTGCTGCAAACTGGAGTAGAATGGAAATGGAGTGATGAGTGTAAGCGTGCCTTTCAGAAATGTAAATGCCTAATCACTTCAAAAGAAGTATTGGCCCACTACAATCTGTTGAGTCTGTGTTTTCAAATGTAGTTATGCTGAATAACTGGACACAGACTACAGAAATAATTAAACAGGTCTTTAGTGGTTGAGGGTCAGGGCTGAACTGGGATGCACTTTGTTCCACAGGGTTTATATACCGGTGTGGTCACCACCAGTACTACAATGTACAGGAGCCATCAAAAAGTAGTCCATCACCTTAAGGTATCCTCTTAAGGTGGTACAGGTTACATACACTACAATTCCTCCCCTTTTAGCTTAACAGTGTACACCCCAATTTAAACATTACATGGATAACATATATACAACTTTCACACAAAACTGTTCAAAGATTCAGTCTCTGAGGAGGCCTCCTGATCCGGGCCGGATAACGCCTTTCAGGGGCCTCTGGTTCTCGTTGCTGGGGTGACTCATCCATTTGATCTCCTATGGATTGAACATCATCATGTACGTTCAAGTCTGAGGTAGATGCTACAGGCTCAATGACTTCTTCAACTGGTGTCTCTGCCGTAGACATGGGGTCGACCCTTGTTCTCGATTCCACAAGTTGGTCAGCATGACGTCGTATTACGTTCTCTCCAACGTCTACCGTGTACATCAAGGGTCCTTGTCGGGCACAAATTGTTTCGGATTGCCATTTATCATTCCTATAGTCCCTGGCCAACACTGGTTGTCCTATTTCGAAACTCCGAGTGGCCTTGTTATTTACGTGCTGGAATTGCTTGTTTTCGACTTCCCTACGCACATTGGGTTTTAACAAATCCAACCGGGACCGCAACCTCCTGTTATAGAACATTATGGCAGGGCTTTGATTTGTCACTGCATGCGTGGCGTTTCGATATGCCATCAGAAAATTGTCCACCTTGTGTTGTAGTGGAATATGGTCTTCGCTCATGGCCTTTATCGCCTTTTTAAAGTTTGTACAAATCTCTCGGCCAACCCATTTGTAGCCGGATGATATGGGGCAGATGTATAGTGTTTCACCCCATTCTTTTTCATGAATTTCTGGAATTCTTCTGACACGAACTGTGGTCCGTTGTCTGAACATATTTGTTCCGGCAACCCATTTCTTGGAAATATGGTTCTTAGAACTGCGATCGTCTACTCCGAGGTAGTGGTCGGCATCTTAATCACAACTGGCCATTTAGAATGTGCGTCTACTGCTATCAAAAACATGGAATCCATGAATGGACCTGCAAAGTCGATATGCACACGTTGCCATGGGGTTGAAGGCCATTCCCACGGATGCAGCGGTGCAATTGGAGGTGCATTTTGAACTTTTTGGCACCCTGAGCAGCTTTTAGTCAGATCCTCTATTTGTTTGTCAATACCTGGCCACCACACATAAGCCCTAGCAAGGCTTTTCATCTTGACTCCCCCCAGATGACCTTCATGCAATTCCTTCAGAACTCTCTCCCTTAATTTAGGAGGAATAATCACCCTTGTTCCATACATCAATGTTCCTTGACATACGGACAGCTGTTCTCGTCTGGCTGAGAATGCTGGTAACAGTGGGTCGCCATGTGCTGGCCATCCCTTCACTGTCAAGTCATAGACCCGAGACAGTGTCGGGTCATTTCGGGTCTCTCTCTCAATACCCGCATTGGTGACTGGTAAGCATTCGATGATGGTCGAGTGAAATATCTCGACAGGGTCAACTGCCGGTGCCTCTTCCGCTGTAGGTAGTGGCAGGCACGACAGCCCATCAGCATTACCATGTTGCTTTGTACCTTTGAATTCGATATTATATTGATGTGCCCCTAGGAAAAGGGACCATCTCTGAAGCCTCTGCGCCGTCATTACCAGAACACCCTTCTTAGGGTTAAAAATGGAAACCAACGGCTGGTGACCTGTCAGCAGCGTAAACTTTTGGCCTTGCAGGTAATGGTTACATTTCTTAACTCCCCACACGAGGCTGAGAGCCTCCCTATCTATCTGAGCATAGTTGAGCTCTGCGGAGGTCAATGATCTGGATGCGAACGCGACTGGCCTTTCCAAGCCATTTGGAAACTTATGTGAGAGCACTGCCCTGATACCATATGGAGAAGCATCACAAGCTAAGCGCATAAGCAGCGTTGGGTTAAAGTGAGCCAACACTTCCTTAGAGGTGATCAGTGCCTTGCTTTTTTGAAAAGCCCGCTTACAATCATCTCTCCACTTCCATGGTATTCCCATTTGCAAAAGCGTGTTCAGCGGGTGTAACACCGTGGATAAATTTGGAAGAAACTTGTGGTAATAGTTAACCAACCCAAGGAACGACCTCAACTGGGATACATTTTCCGGAGCAGGAGCTTTCACAACAGCTTCGATCTTGTCAGGTGACTTATGGAGCCCCTTCTGGTCAATGACGTGGCCGCAGTACGAGGTTCGCTTTTGAAAGAACTCACATTTCTGGCGATTAACTCTGAGTCCATATTCTTTCAATCTGGTGAGCACCTGCTCCAAATTCGCGAGGTGATCCTTATCATCATCTCCTGTAATCAGGATGTCGTCCAGGTAGAATTGTGTGCCTGGAATTCCCTGCAATACCTGCTCCATGGCCCTTTGCCAAATCGCTGGAGCCGATGCCACTCCAAAAACCAGTCTATTATACCGATATAAGCCCTTATGTGTGTTGATCGTGAGATACTGGCGTGACGCTTCATCAACTTCCATCTGTAGGTACGCCTGTGCCAGGTCTATCTTGGTGAAGTGTTTCCCGCCAGACAGCGAAGCGAAGATATCTTCAATCCGTGGAAGCGGATATTGCACCATGTGAAGAACCGGATTAACAGTGATCTTGAAATCGCCACAGATGCGAACCTTCCCAGGTTCCCCGGTTTGTTGCTCAATGAACGCTTCATGACAGGAACAATGGGTGTGGCCCATTTGCTCCAGTCCACCTTTGACAGTACTCCTGAATGTTCTAGCCCTTCCAGCTCTGCTTCCACAGCAGGTCGTATCGCATAAGGTACCGGTCTGGCTTTGAAAAATTTTGGGTTTGCATGTTCTTCAACCTTGATGTTTGCCGTAATTCCTTTCAGTGTTCCCAGTCCCTGTTGGAACACCTCCTTAGCATCGTCCAATTTTTTGGACAGTCGTTTAGGTTTGACGTCGTCCTCTTTACAGGAATCTACAGTCAGTGCTTGTATGGAATGCCAGTCCACATTTATTCTCCGGATCCATTCCCGTCCCAGTAGTGGCGGACCTCCATCAGGTAACACATACAAGTCCATTTCCTGACTTTCTTTACCATTGTAGACCACATTTACTTTTATCTTTCCGATGGGGTATACAATTTGCCCCGTGTATGTTTTCAATACAATCTCCGTATCCCTCAGGGGAATGTGCGAGAATAACCTTTTGTAATCTTGCTTATTCATGACCGTCAATGCCGATCCAATGTCCAATTCCATCTTCACTTGGACTCCTGCTATCCGAAGCATGACCCAGATCATTTGGTGGTCTGCTGCGTTACCCACATTATGTATTTTTAGACAACCCAGTTCCTTACTGCTGGAGTCTGAATCCATCTTCTGTTCATCCGAACTGTTCTCTGTCACCTTGTGTACTTTTTTGTACTTCTCCTGCGGCAACTTTTTGCTGCTGGTCTTCTTTCCTGACCGGCATACTCTCGCTATGTGACCAAGTTTGCCACATTGCCTGCATTCTTTATCTTTGAACCAGCACTGGTTCTGGTCATGCGTTGTCCTTCTGCAATGATAGCACTTTATTGCGCCCAATGCCATTTCATTGGTGCTGAATTCCAATGGTCTTTGCTGTATCTCTGCAGCGCCTCGTGCTGCTGCCTCGTGCGATGCTGCAATGCTGAAAGCTTTGTCCAGCATAAGATCCTTTTCCTCTAGCAGTCGCTTCTGGGTACCTTCCCTTAGGAGCCCACACACAAACTTATCTCTCAGTGCGTCTGCTAGTCCTGTACCGAACTGACAGTACTTTGATAACTTGCGCAGTTCGGTTAAGAATTCAGCGTTGCTTTCTTCTTTAAGTTGAAATCTTTTTTGGAATTTAAATCGTTCCGCTATCAGCAGCGGCGTGGGGTTTAAATGCTCTTGCAGGATAGTAACAATATCCGCGAAACTCTTTCCTACCAGTTTATCTGGTGTTACAAGGTTCCTTAATAACCTGTACGTCTTCGCACCGATCGAGTTTAATAGGGTTAGTGCTTTCTTATCCTCCGGTACCTCATTCGTTGTACAGTAAACTTTGATGCGTTCCACATAAGTGGCCCAATCTTCCACATCGCTATCAAAAGCCGTGATGTTACCCATTTTTGGCATTCTTGTTGAGTGTCCTTTCCTTCGGATATGATTATTATTTTATTTTATTATTATTTTATTTTTTTCAAAATGGCGGCTTCCCGCGCTTGGCGGTTTTTCCCGCGCTTGTCTTCTTCCCCCGCAGACTCAAAATGGCGATTACTGTGCTGTTGCCGTTCTCGCCTCCCAGCGGTCCTTTATTTTCCCCGACGCTGCTGCTATTGTTCCCCGCCGCTCCCGCGGTCCTTGTGGACATAAACGCTTTTCTGGCTGCTGCGCATCTCTGCCCCGATTGCAGTCCAGCCCCTGACACCGGCTGCGGTCGTGTTCTCCGCCCTTTTCGTCGTTTCCCTCCCCTTCTCTTACTGACAACTCGGCCGACTTCCCCCCCCCCGTGCCGCTCGATCGGGCTTACCCGCCGCTGTCGTCGAAGGGATGTTCACTGATGTTAGACTTCGTGGCCAGAAACCAACCCGGGTTCCCGATGGCCTCCCGTGCTATGCAGTGCCCAGCAGGATGTTGAGGGTGGATGTCCTTGTTCGATGCCCGTCTCAGAGGCGAAGCTTCCTTTGATGCAACTGCCGCTAGGTAAGATCAGACTCGTCGCCACTGTTGAGTCTGTGTTTTCAAATGTAGCTATGCTGAATAACTGGACACAGACTACAGAAATAATTAAACAGGTCTTTAGTGGTTGAGGGTCAGGGCTGAACTGGGATACACTTTGCTCCACAGGGTTTATATACCGGTGTGGTCACCACCGGTACTACAATGTACAGGTGCCATCAAAAAGTAGTCCATCACCTTAAGGTATCCTCTTAAGGTGGTACAGGTTACATACACTACACAATCCAACACTACCGATTCGGTTGGCATGTGATGTGTCTCCCTACGGCGTTGGAGCGGTGCTGTCACACAAATTCGTTGATGGTTCAGAGAGGCCAATAGCCTTTGCGTCACGCTCGTTGACCTCAGCCGAGCGTAACTATGCCCAGATTGACAGGGAGGCCCTCAGCCTGGTGTGGGGCGGGGGGGGGGGTGAAGAAGTTCAATCACTATCTGCACGGGCAGAAATTCACCCTACTGACTGATTATCAGCCTCTGGTCTCCATTTTTAACCCAAAGAAGGGCGTCCCGGTGAACACGGCGCAACGGCTGCAAAGATGGTCTCTTTTTCTAGGGGCACATCAATACGACATAGAGTACAAGGGTACGAAACAGTATGGAAATGCTGATGGGCTGTCGCGCCTGCCACTGCCTACGGTGGAGGAAGCACCTGCAGTGGACCCTGTTGAGATATTCCATTCGACCATAGTCAAATGTCTACCTGTTACAAACTCAAGTATAGAGAAGGAAACCCGAAATGACCCGACGGGTCTATGATTTGATGGTGAAGGGATGGCCAGCACATGGCGACTCACTGTTGCCAGCATTCTCGCCAAGGAGAGAACAGCTGTCAGTGTGCCAGGGGACCTTGATGTGTGGATCCCGAGTGGTAATTCCACCCAAGTTGAGAGATAGAGTGCTCAATGAGCTTCATGAGCGTCATCTGGGAGGGGTAAAAATGAAGAGCCTAGCCAGGGCACTTGTGTGGTGGCCAGGAATCGATAAAGAAAGCAAGGATATGACCAAGAGATGCACAGGATGCCAGAAAGTCCAAAACACTCCACCACAGGCCCAGCTACACCCATGGGAGTGGCCCTCATCTCCATGGCAATGGGTACACATTGATTTTGCTGGCCCATTTATGGACTCAATGTTTTTAGTCGCTGTGGATGCACATTCGAAATGGCCAGAGGTCATCAAAATGTCCTCCACCACCACGGAGAAAACTATTGCAGTCCTATGGACCATCTTCACCAGGAATGGCTTGCCAGAACAGATTTGCTCTGACAATGGGCCACAGTTTGTGTCAGAGGATTTCCGGAGGTTTTTGAGGAATAATGGGGAAAAACATTACACATCTGCCCCATATCATCCAGCCTCAAATGGATTGGCTGAGAGGTTTGTTCAGACCTTTAAAAAAGCAATAAAGGCGATGTATAACGACGACATACCACTACAACACAAGGTGGATAATTTCTTGTTTGCTTACCGGAATGCGACACATGCAGTCACCAACCAAGCTCCAGCCATAATGTTCTTTAACCGAAGGTTAAGATGTCGCCTGGATTTGCTCAAACCAAACATAAGACGAGATGCTGAGGATAAGCAATTCCAGCACATCAATGAGAAGCCAACCAGGAGCTTCAACATGGGCAACCAGTCTTGGCCCGCGACTACCGAACAGAAAAATGGCAGCCAGGAATGATATGCACACAGCAGAGACCACTAATGTACACAGTGGACGTTGGAGAGAGCATCGTGAGACGCCATGCTGACCAGATTCTAGAGTCACAGGAACAAGTCAAACCCATACCACGAGCATGCGCACCTGGTGATGAACCCGAAGTACAGACTGCGTCTACCTCAGAAACAGTGGTATTGGAAGCTGACGAACCAACCAATGACATTGAGCCAGAATTGACTCCGCCGCAAGAACAGGATACTAGAGAAAGGTGCTATCCAGCCAGGATCAGGAAGCCTCCTCAAAGACTGAATTTATAAATGATTACTTCAGTTGATGTATATAGTACAGAGAAAATTGTAATTGTAATTAGTTATTATTTAATTGTTAAATGAATGTTATGTACTGTTTATCTAAAAGGGGAGGAATTGTTGTGTATGTACCTTTAAGAGAGAACTGATTTTATACTGTCGTACCGGCAGTGACCACACCTGTATATAAAGCCGTAGCAGGCTTCTGTACTTTCAGTTCCAGCATACTCTCTGTTCAGTAAACACCTGTTATTATCGTTCTCCTGCAGTCCATGTGTTATTGATATGCGGATACTACAGTGTTTAACTAACTTGATTGAGTTTTTGATGAGGTAACAGTGAAGGTTGATGAGGGCAATGCAGTTGATGTGGTGCACATGGACTTCCAAAAGGCATTTGATAAAGTGCCACATAATAGGCTTGCTAGTAAAGCTGAAGCTCATGGAATGAAAGGGACAGTGGCAGCACCAAAATTGGCAAAATGACAGGAAACGGAGAGCAGTGCTGAACGATTGTTTTTCAGACTGGAGGAAGGTAAACAGTGGTGTTCCCAAAGGGTTGGTATTAGGACCACTGCTCTCCTTGATTGTATATTAATGACCTGGACTTGGGTGTACAGGGCACAATTTCAAAAATAGTAGATAATGTAAAACTTGGAAGTGTAGTGAACAGTGAGGAGGAGAGTGATAGACTTCAAGAGGACCTAGACAGGCTGGTGGAATGGGTGGACACGTGGCAGATGAAATTTAACACAGAAAAGTGCGATGTGATACATTTTGGTAGGAAGAACGAGGAGAGGTATGAACAGAGAGACCTGGGGATATATCTGCACAAAACTTTGAAGGTGGCAGTGCAGGTTGAGAAAACAGTTAAAAAGGTATACGGGATCCTGGGCTTCATAACTAGAGGCATAGGAGTCGATTTTAACTCAGGTGCGGGGAATTGTCGGGTTCCCCAAATTTGGTGTTTCCCACACGAATCTAATTGGGTGTGTAAGATTGATACAATTTTAATTCAATTGGCCAATTGATTTCCAGCGTGTGGGAACCCTTGGCAAATGAATATTTCCAGTCAGAAAGTTGCATAATATGACGTCATTATTACTGCTGCATTTAGGGTCTGCAACAAGCCTTGCTTCTTCTGCAGGCTGCCAACCTTTTGCATTTGCTGATACACTGAGCTGGAAGCAGAATGGCAAGAGAAAGACCGAGGTCTGCACCCCATTTTGACGATGTTGCCCTGCAGGCATTAGTGGAGGGAGCAAGAGCTCACAAGGAGGTGCTCTTCCCTTCATCAGGGAGGAAGATGCCTCCCCAGCAGACAAAGGCAGCATGGCTGCAAGTGGCAGAGGAGGTCAACTCCTTATCGGCTACCCGCAGAACCTGGATACAGTGCAGGAAGAGATTTCATGACCTTCAGCACACTGGAAAAGTGAGTATGAAGTTCCCATCACTCTCAATCTGATCTCCATTGCCTCTCCTCACCAGCACTCAGCTTTAGCAATCTCTTCCTCCACACCCCACTTGACACTGACATCCATGCACCCTTACCCATTCCCTCTCTCTCTATGCTCACATTCACCTAACTATTCGACTATGCAGCCCTCACACTCCCTATCACTCTGATGCCATGAAAACAACTGACAACACACAGGGAGGGCCCTTGGTCTTGCCACCTCACTCCATCTTTGTCTCCTTCTAAGCATCTATGCTATGGATTCTCTACACTCACTCCTTCATTCTCACTCAAACTCCACTTGTCTCCCTCATTGCAGGAAAAGAGAGCTCACAATAAAAGAGAACGAGCGAGGACAGGAGGAGGGCCACCATCAGTAGCCCACCTCACCCCCTGGGAGGAGGCGGTCCTGGAGATCGTAGGACTGGAGGATGAGGCGCAAGTGGGGGATGGACAGACGGGTGCATCACAGTAAGCTGGTGACAGAATAGTTTTCCATGTCTCTCATTGATATTGCATGAGTCGCTGATAATGATTCTGAAGCTCTAACAGATGGACCTATGATAATCTGCAATATGTAATGTGCATGTAATGTTGACCTCACATCTCTAACTCTTTCCTTTACTCCACCACAGGACCATCAAGAGCCCCTGTCCCCACTGTCCAGGCGGAAGAGCCTGAGCTTCCAGACTCCTCAGAGGAATCTGCAACCTCTGAGGGCGCAGCGTCAGCAGAATTCAGCGTACCCAGCACTAGCGCAGACACTCACACCTCGGTGGGACCTTCGGGACATAGAGTAGTGTTGTCACCTGGTGGATCACAGCTCACAAGTGAGCATCAGCAGATTGTGGAGACAGGGACAGCAGTGGAGAGTGCTCGTCAGAGGGCGCAGGACTCTGTCAGCTCAGCTCAGCTGCATATCGACCCTCTGCCTCTGGGTCCATGCATAAGATCAGCGGGGCTGGAACTCCAGGAACAGATGCAGGAGTCTCTGGCAGGTTGTGTCTCCAAGGTCGATATGAGTGTGGAGCGAATGGAGGAGTCCATAGCGAACATGAGCAGAGCATTTGTGGAGTCATTGACGCATGAACACATCACCATGGAAAGGATGGCAACCTCCATGGAGGAGATAAGTCGCCAGGGTATGGAAAACATGGTGACTGTTCATAATAGAATGACATCTCTTGAGGAGCGATGGGCATCTATTGAACAGAGAAACCAAACCTTCATGGAAGTCCTGCTGAGTAGGACTGCCAGTGCAGATACGGGTCCCGATGGCCCGCTGATGTGCAGCAAGATGCTCTCAAGCCACTTCCAAGCGCTGGCCCCTTCTGGCCTGTGCAGCTTCAGGTGGGTGAGCAGCAGCCTGGCGCTCCTGTTGCTGCTGCTGCTGTTCCTGGTTCTGCTGGTGCCGTGGCTGGTGTTCGAGCTCATCTAATGCCCAGAAGGGAAGGAAGTAAATGGCTCCCATGCTTCTGGTATATGCCTCCATTGAGGAAGTGCTGAGTGAAGGTGGCGAGCGGGGTTTCCCAGGAGGTCACACTGGAGATGTGTGTGAGGCTCCAACCTTCCACAGGTGTGGTTAAGCCTGGTAAAAGTTGCCCCAGGCCTGAAACAACAAAGTCCTGCCGCCTGTAAATGATGACTGATCAAATCTCCTCTTTAATGGTTGACCTGCAGCTGATAGTCAGCAAGCCAATAGTGCTCACGCCAGGTTTCACACGCATGATCCCCACCAGGCGTGTTTTATGTGGGAAAAGGGTTAAAAATGCAAAGGCCTGTTAAAATGGGCTTATAAAAGCCAACTATTGCTGATTAAGGGCCTTAAAGACCAGTCCGGCCTGTTGGAGGCGGGACTGATTCGGGACCATCAGACACGCCTTGGTTAAAATGGCTCGGGGTCGGGAACCAGGCGGGGGGGGTTCCCGACCCCTGGTTTTTGTGATTTTAAACCCCCACACGCCTCAAAGCCTGCCTCACGGCTGAGTTAAAATTGACCCTATAGAGTACAAAAGCAAGGAAGTTATGATGAACCTGTATAAAACACTGGTCCGGCCTCAACTGGAGTATTGTGTCCAATTCTGGGCACCGCACTTTACGAAGGATGTGAAGGCCTTAGAGAGGGTGCAGAAAAGATTTACAAGCATGGTTCCAGGGATAAGAGACTTCAGTTACGTGGATAGACTGGAGAAGCTGGGGTTGTTCTCCTTAGAGCAAAGAAGGTTGAGAGGAGATTTGTTAGAGGTGTTCAAAATCGTGAGGGGTCTAGACAGAATAGATAGAGATAAGCTGTTCCCATTGGCGGAAGGTTCACGAACCAGAGGACACAGCTTTCAGGTGATTGGCAGAAGAACCAAAGGCGACATGGGGGCTTGACAGGGTAGATGCTGAGAGATTATTTCCCCTGGCTGGAGAGCCTAGAATGACGGGGCATAGTCACAGGATAAGGGGTCGGCCATTTAGGACTGAGATAAGGAGAAATGTCTTCACTCAGAGGGCTGTGGATGCTCAATTGTTGAGTATATTCAACACTGAGATCAATAGGTTCCTGGGCACTAAGGGAATCAAGGGATATGGAGATAAGGCAGGAAAGTGGAGTTGATGTAAAAGTTTAGCCATGATCTTATTGAATAGCAGAGTATGCTCAAGGAGCCGTATGGCCTACTCCTGCTCCTATTTTTTATGTTCTTAGGTCCTTTATGCAGAAATCTGACCAATGAAGCCCAGGAGCGCTACAATGATGAACACCAGATGCATCTTTGAGCAAGCAATCGACATGCTCAAGATGCGCTTCAGGTGCCTGTACAGATTTGGAGGTGCCCTTCAGTACTCGCCAGCCAGGATGTCTAGAATAGTTACGGTGTGCTGCACTCTGCAGAGCCCATGAGGGTCCCGCCAAAGTCTGCTCCACCTGCAACTGTACAGGGGCAGACTCGGCCATCGGGAGAGGAGGCAGCATGTCAGGTCCTGAACGGGGGTGGAGGGGTGGGGGGGAAGGGGAGCATTGGATGAGAAGTGGGAGTGCTTTGAATGGAGTCCCTGCTTCCAGGTCACTTTTCGCCATCATCCCTCTCATGGGCCAGCTGCAATTCACTACTACCACTCTGCTGGAGAGCACTTTGGTGCAGATCAGTTAGGTGGCGTAAGGCCAAGGCTATGTTATCTGTCATCCTATTTAAGGTGGCAGACATATTGGCATCCAGAGTGTGCACAGCCATGGTTAAGGCATGCATGGACTCAAATGATTGCCATTTTTGATGTGGGGTAGCATTGCTGGTTAAAGTGGAGATTAACACAATTGTAAGGAAGGATGTTAGCTCTGATGATGTGGATTTTGTATGGGTAGAGCTGAGAAATACCAAGGGGCAGAAAACATCAGTGGGAGTTGTATACAGAACCCCAAATAGTAATGCGAAGGTTGGGGGTGGCATTAAACGGGAAATTAGAGATGCGTGCAATAATAGCACAGCAGTTATCATGGGTGACTTTAATCTACATATAGATTGGGTTAACGAAAATAGTAACAATAATGTGGAGGAGGAATTCCTGGAGTGTATACGGGATGGATTCCTGGACCAATATGTCGAGGAAACAACTAGAGATCAGGCCATCTTAGACTGGGTATTAAGTAATGAGAAAGGAATAATTAGCAATCTTGTGGTGCGAGGCCCCTTGGGGCGGAGCAATCATAATATGATAGAATTCTTCATTAAGATGGAGAGTGAAGTAGTTGACTCGGAGACTAGGGTCCTGAATTTAAATAAAGGAAACTACGATGGTATGAGGCACGAGTTGGGTAGGATTGATTGGGGAATGTTATTCAAAGGGTTGATGGTGGATAGGCAATGGCAAACATTTAAAAATCGCATGGATGAACTACAGAATTTGTTCATCCCTGTTTGGCACAAAAAAAAACCAAAAAAGGGGACACAACCATGGCTAACAAGGGAAATTAGGGATAGCATAAGGTCCAAGGAGAGGACATATAAATTGGCCAGGAAAAGCAGTAAACCTGAGGATTGGGAGCAGTTTAGGATTCAGCAAAGGAGGGCAAAGGGATTGATTAAGAGGGGGAAAATAGAGTATGAGAGTAAGCTTTCAGGGAACATAAAAACTGACTGTAAAAGCTTCTATAGATATGTGAAGAGAAAAAGATTGGTGAAGTCAAGCATAGGTCCCTTGCAGTCAGAATCAGGGGAATTTATAATGAGGAACAAAGAAATGGCAGACCAATTAAATACATACTTTGGTTCTGTCTTCACAAAGGAGTAGAAACATAACTTCCCAGAGATGTCGGGGAACATATGATCTAATGAGAGGGAGGAACTGAATGAAATCAGTATTTGTAGGGAAATGGTGTTAGGAAAATTGACGGGATTGAAGGCTGATAAATCTCCAGGGCCTGATAATTTACATCCTAGGGTACTTAAGGAAGTGGCCCTAGAAATAGTAGATGCATTGCTGGTCATCTTCAAAAATTCTATTGATTCTGGAACAGTTCCCATGGATTGGAGGGTAGCTAATATTACCCCACTATTAAAAAAAGGTGGTCGAGAGAAAACGGGTAATTATAGACTGGTAAGCCTGATATCGGTAGTGGGGAAAATGCTAGAGTCCATTATAAAAGATGTAATAGTGGAGCACTTGGAAAACAGTGACAGGAACAGACAAAGTCAACATGGATTTACAAAAGGTAAATCGTGCTTGACTAATCTACTGGAATTTTTTGAGGATGCAACTGGTAGAATAGATAAGGGAAAACCAGTGGATGTGGTGTATTTGGACTTTCAGAAGGCTTTCGATAATGTCCCGCATAAGAGATTAGTGTGTAAAGTTCAGGCACATGGGATTGGGGGCAAGCTACTGATTTGGATAGAGAACTAGTTGGCAGATAGGAAGCAAAGAGTTGGAATAAATGGGTCTTTTTTGAAGTGGCAGGCAGTGACTAGTGGGGTACCACAGGGATCGGTCCTAGGACCTCAGCTATTCACAATATATATTAATGATCTAGACGAGGGAACTAGATGTAATATCTCCAAGTTTGCAGATGACACAAAGCTGGATGGGCGTGTGTGCTGTGAGGAGGATGCCGAGAAACTCCAGTATGATTTGGACAGGTTGGGTGATTGGACAGATGCATGGCAGATGCAGTATAATGTGGATAAATGCGAGGTTATCCACTTTGGTGGCAAAAACAGGAAGGCAGATTATTATCTGAATGGCAATAGATTGGGAGAAGGGGAAGTGCAACGAGACCTGGGTGTCCTTGTTCACCAGTCGCTGAAGGTAAGCATGCAGGTGCAGCAGGCGGTTAAGAAGGCAAATAATATGTTGGCCTTCGTAGTGAGAGGGTTCGAGTGCAGGAGCAAGGATGTCTTGCTGCAGTTGTACAGGGCCTTGGTGAGAACACACCTTGAGTATTGTGTGCACTTTTGGTCGCCTTATCTGAGGAAGGATGTTCTTCCCATGGAGGGAGTGCAGCAAAGATTCACCAGACTGATACCTGGGATGGCAGGAATGACGTATGAGGAGAGATTGGGTCGATCGGGCTTATACTCGCTGGAGTTTAGAAGTATGAGAGGGGATCTCATTGAAACTTATAAAATTCTAACAGGACTAGACAGACTAGATGCAGGAAGGATGTTCCCGATGGCAGGGGAGTCCGGAACCAGGGGTCACAGTCTAAGGATAGGGGGTAAGCCATTTTGGACAGAGATGAGGAGGAATTTCTTCACCCAGAGAGTGTTGAACCTGTGGAACTCTCTACCACAGAAGGCAGTTGAGGCCAATTCATTAAATATATTCAAGAAGGAGTTAGATATATTTCTTAAGGCTAAAGGGATCAAGGGATATGGGGAGAAGGCAGGGACAGGGTACTGAATTTGGATGATCAGCCATGATCTCATTGAATGGTGGAGCTGGCTTGAGGGGCCAAATGGCCTACTCGTGCTCCTATCTTCTATGTTTCTATGTTTCTATGTTCATAAGAGTTGGCCACTCTAGCCATGCAAGAAGGCACACACTTGATGCTTGAGATGGATTCTGCCATTCTCTCTGCAGTCTTGGACAGTATGCTTGGAAGGCCTGTCAGTACATCTTACATTTTCTATTGCTCCTCAATGATTATCCTTTTCATCGATGGCCCCCGGTGTTCAGCACCTGTGTCCAGTTGAGCAGAGCGTCGAGGGGGCTGTGCCCTCCAAGGCAGACTCGCCGCAGCTGTCACTGCCACCACTGTCTGCTCTTGCTCACTTCTGAAGTGCCAGTCACCAGGTGAATACCCAGCTACCTCTCTAACTGGTCCTACTGAAGTGCAAGTATCTGAACTGGAGCATGGTAAGCATGATTCCTATGATAGTGTACCCTCAGTGGAATAAACTCTGAGGATTTTTCTTCCGCAAGGTCCATGGACTCCTGCTGTATACGCGAAGTCCCTGTCGGAGAAAACATATATGAATTAGTACTGGCAAGGCAGGAATATTGCACCTTATCATTATGAAGATGATCATGTTTCACTCACTGCTGAAGTCAAGTCTGACTGAGAGATGTATGACATGTGTGTGCATTATATTTCATTCTGTCACCGAGTAGCTGGGAGGACTCCATCTCCCCATCACCAATGGTCAGGGACGCCAAGACACCACTGATCTCTTGCACTTCCTCCTCGCCAGTTGTCAGTTGTGAGATCTGTGGAGGCCCACCTCCAGTTCTCTGCCTCTCCCTGGTGTTCTGTGCTCTCTTCTCCTGCAACAGGGGAAAGAAGAGACCTATGAATGACTGTAAAGTCATGTGTTCACCTGATGGATCCAGTGCATTTAGTGAGGGTGACGATCAAGGAGATGCATCAAATTGTAAAAGGATGAGGGTGAGTGGCAGTGGTGGATGATTAGATGGGGATATGAGGAAGTGCATAGACTGAGAAGAATGGGTACAAGGTAAATGGGTCTGAGGAGTGATGTGATGGAGTAGGCTTGACAAGGCAGAGTTGGGGTGGTGGGGTAGTGATACACACAGCAGGGTATCGGTGAATGTGTAACTGCACTCACTTTTCCTGACCTGGTTAGGAAATGAAAGCACTTCCTGCACTGAATCCAGAAGCATGGCAACACGCCCCTTCTTTGTGACAGCAGTAGGTTTCTTCCTCCCGTTGCTGGGGAAGTTTATCTCCTTGTGGCTCCTCACTGCCCCAGCAGTGCATCAAGGGTGGCATCATTACTTTGGGATGCAATCTTTGACTATTCTGAATCGATTATCAAAGTTCTTCCACTCTTGCTGCCAACTCCCAACTCCTCCAAATTTCATATTTGCATTGACCCTTTAGAGTTGAGATTGCATCATGCGGGTCCACATCATGGCTGCTGCTGCACAATCAACGCCAAATCCGTAAGTAAAATGCTAATGAGGTACCTGTGTTAAAATGCTACAGAGAGATGCGCTGAACTTACTTCCGGATTATGGACCCCTCTGCTTCCAACGTGCCTCTAAGTTAATATCAGGGCCATTATGTACAATTCTGGGCATTGTAAGATTCGAAATTTTCAGCAAAAATCACGCAAGAAAACTGGATAAAATAAGACTGTTTATTGACCAAAGTAAGCTTGCACAGAAAAACCTTTGATAAAAGGGCATACAAAATGGCCGCCAGGCCCCGTGATCAGTTTCTGAACCATTTTATTTCTGTTACTGCAAGCCAGACAGGCTTGTGGATTGAAGACAGTAAGCCCGCGAAAGCCAGTATCTGGGAACTGAAACTCAGAGAAACAGCATACATATTCAATGGATTCTAAGTACAGGATGGGGCCCATCAAGATATGGGCGGACAATGCAAAAACACTTATACCCATTTATTGTACAAAGGAGAAACCGTTTAGCAGCCATCAAGGAAAATCTCCGGACCGATAAATATGCGAACCGAGTCGCGATGACAATGTAAAAGACATTAAAAGACATTATCGGCCAGGAAGGCCAGCTTAAGTTATCACTGGCTCCCGTTACAAGACAAAGCGCCCCTGCAGAGATTTCTGCCCGCCAAAATTAATACAAAGACAGGACTATGATTTGGCGGGAGATAAGACTGTTCCAAAAGAGTATAACTATGGATTGAAAGTCCATCTAAGTTACCTTGGACAACTTCGAACTTGACTTCACTGCTGCTTCTTGCTGGGCGACTTCAGACTTCTATCTCTGCAAGAACTTCTTCTACAAGGAACGAACGAAGGACGGACGGTGCCAGGATCGATGCCTCTTCCACTTTGGTAGATGCGGAATCGATGAAGACGTTTTCGTCTTTTTAAAGACGGACGACTTCGGTGAAAAGACAACATGGTCGGTGTTCAGCCGAACAAGGCTCGGCCATGACAAGAAGACGACGAGGGTGGCCCGGGTACTGGGGTCGGGAAATCATCGACGACCCAGGCCGACGGAGAAGAAACCCTCTGGAGAACCGACGATCCAGGCCGGAAAGATTCTTCCATGTGCATGCACTTCTTCAACAGCCTGCAGCTGAAGTCTGCTCCATGAACCCAAATCCACGATAGTGGATCTCAACCTTGACGAGCGCTCATCGAGGCTGTGTCTAACCCACCGCTTCGAGGGAGAGAGAATATCAACTGCGCCAGAAGTTTCCAAATCCACGTGACGACGGAAAGCAGTGCCAAAAGACTGCGAACCCCCTTTTTCGCGATTTCGAGAGTGGTGAGCATGATCCCAAGTTCCCCAGGTCGAAACTTAGTTTAGGTATAGGGGAGGGAGTTAAGGGTAATCGTAATGTGTTTCCCCTTTTACGATGTGCCGTGTGTTCCCCATTTCCATAGAGTCAAGTTCATAAATTTGTGCATGATTGTAGTAACTTTAATCTGTGCCTATGACATGTATTTTGTAATGCTTCAAACTGTTTAAAAATAAAAGCATCCATTTCGTGCTATTCAACCTGGTCTATTGAGTTCTTTCTCTGCACTACTGTTCTCTGCATCTAAGTCCAAGGACTAGAACCATAGGGGGAGTGGGTCGAACCACTCAAGGGTAATTATTGCACAAAACCTGGCAGGAGACCAGAACGAGCAAGAGAAACCCCCTACAGAAATGGCGACCGCGGCAGGACCTTGGCAGCAGGAAAGTAGTGTGTTAGATCAAGGTCTGAATAAACGAGATGTGATGGATGAAAGAATAGCAGATTATGTTTTTGGAAAAGTCAACCTCACAAAGCAATGGATATCTAACCTGTTGAGAGATAGGCGCCCGCTAGACGCAGCCATCAAGTGGACAGCGGGAAAAGAGCATAAGAAATCTGTAGTGAAGGCGGTCTGGCTGATGTGCTACAAAAAGCAAGTCCAGCTTTTGGACCAGGTCGTTGCAGCACAGACAGCCCAGATCAACGGTTTGCTTAAAGACGTAGAGGAGAAGGTTGCGGGAGGTCAGCAACTGATTGAAGCGCTTAACGCGCTGAATCAGGAACGCCACTCCATAATTCGCTGCCACGAAACCCGGGTAGAATATATAAAATGTCAGGTCATTGAAGCCAAAGCCAGTGAAGGTAGAATGAGAGAGAGGTGTTTCCGCCTAGCCAAGCAGGTAGCGACACAGGAGGAAAGTATCTTGGGGGCCAGGGCAGCCTATAAGATGGCCATGCAGGATAGGTCTGAGAACACCGACCATAGCGCTTGCCACCGGGAGCTAGAGGACCTGAGAACGGCCCTAGCCAAGGCAAACGGATTGGTGTGTCTCATAAACCCGCCAGCGAGCCAGCTACTGTTAGCCAAGGAATCCAAAAGACCGATTCCACAAGAGACAGTTAGGGTACAAACCCCCGAGCCCTCAGCACCTCCTGCCTATGATGAGTCTTGGACTCCGGGGAAGGAAACGGAGGAGTCAGACACAGGGGTTCTTGAGGCAGAGCAACCTCAGACAGTAGAGGCAGGGCCGGCGCTGATGTGTCCAACCAGACACCGGAGGCTCGTTCCAAATGAAGCAAATGGCGATGACGGACCCCTTGACAGTCAGATCGTAATGCCCCATAGTGCACGACAGCTAAGAGAAATGATAAGCCACATCCCAAAACTCTCCGAGTCAGGAGATCCCTCCATGCATTTCAGGGACGTGGAGCAGACCGCAGCAGTCAATGACTGCGACGGGGTGGAACAGTCCAAAATGCTGCTGTTCTCCCTGGACAGTTCGCTCCTCCAGTGTCTCCCTGACGAGAGCAAGAGAGGGCACAGGGACTATGAGTTGCTACGGGATGAGATCCTGGAGATTATGGGAGAGGGGGACGGAACTCCGTTCCTCCGTTTAGAAAAGACAGTGCAGCTAGAGGGAGAACCCCCACGGGTTTTCGCCGAAAGGCTGTGGCCAGTGTATCGGCGCAGCTGCCCGGGCGGGCCGGCCCGGGCCGGGCTGAGTAACGAACAAAGGGCTCATTGGCTTCGGTGCCTGGTAGCAGGTTGCCTGCCAGTAGTGAGGGAGCAGGCCAAAGCATGGTTTGACCCCACTAACGCCCGCTCCACGGAGGATTTAGTACTAGATCAGCTCACGATCAGTTATAGGAACAACAAGGGCAAGAAAACACCTGTTGTAAAAGGAAAGGTGCATGAGGTGAGGCCCGCAGCCTCTGCTAAAAGGGAATGGCGTCAGGAGGGAAATCGCCCTCCCCAAGCCAACAGCAGTTGTTACGGGTGTGGGAAGGAGGGTCATTGGCGTAAGGACTGTAGGAATCCATGGAAGGATAAGAGAGAGAGAGCGTTCGCCGCAGCCCAAGACCGAGCCCAAGCCCAAGTCGCCCATGGTCAGATCGTTACCCCAGCACCAGCACAAGCACAAGCCCAGACCGCTGCCCCAGCACCAGTCCAGAACCCAACCGTAGCCCCTGCCCCAACCACAGGGGGTAGTGCGGTTGTGGACCCCGCTGCGATCGAGTCAGTCTTGGAGGCTATGCGGTCTCTGATGACCTGGCAGGGGAAGGTAGCGGTCGCCAACAGCCCTATCGCTCCCGAGACCCCAACCGAAACACCTAAATGACTGACGCCCGCGCAGCCCGTCTACTTGTGTCCGCTCCGCTATGACGCCTGGAGAAGACCTGTGGTGGAGATGGAGGTGGAAAGACAAAAGGGTAGTTACCTGTTGGATACGGGAGCTTCATGTACCGTGATCCACACAGATAAACCTTTCGCCTCACCTCTGTCCGCCCAGGCTCCATACTCAGTAGCGGTTTAACAGGCAGGGAACAGGCTGGCGCGTACTCCATCCCGCTCTCCATTCAGTTGGGAGCACTCCACACCACATGGACGTGCATCCTATTGAAGTGGAATGAGGGGGGTGGAAAAGGCATCCTCGGGGCCGATTTCTTGGTGGAACACGGGATCCTCGTGGACCTGAGAAATCACTGTCTCTGGGGAGCCGAGAGCGGTTTAGGTAAGGTAGTCGTAATCCCAGGGAAGGAAGAAAAGGGGGCCCTGTGCACCATGAAGCCGTCGGGAGGTTACGACCTCGGGCTCATGGTAACGAACGTCCCAACGGACTTGCAGGCGTGTGTGTCGGAAAATCTGACCGCGTTTGCCACCCACAAGCACGACTGTGGGAGAGTCACTGGGTTTGAAGTCAGCGTGGACGGGGACCCCATGATCCGACACCAAAAGCAGTATAATTTCCCCAAGGAGGCAGAGCCCGACATGGAGACGGCAATATCTTCATTGGTGCAGCAGGGCGTATTGAGAACAATAGCCACTCACGTGAACTCCCCATTATGGCCGGTAAAGAAGCCGGACAATTCGTGGAGAACCACGGTGGACTACAGAGTCCTCAATAGTAACATCCCAGCCTGCGTGCCCACGGTAGCAGCAGTTGCAGACCTAATAGGGAGCATTCCAGCATCGGCGACCACGTTCACGGTGCTGGACATCTCGAACGGTTTCTGGTCCATCCCGCTGCGGCGGGAGGATCAGTACAAGTTTGCCTTTACTTTCAAAGGGCAACAGTACACTTGGAACTGCTTACCACAGGGTTTTCACAACAGCCCCAGCATTTTCCATCAGTGCATGGCGGGGAGTTTAAAAGAGTTTAGCCAGCCCAACCAGATAGTGCAGTATGTGGACGACTTACTCCTGTTCACAGACACAAGGGAGGAGCACGGCCCACTATTAGCTGAATTGTTGGAACTGTTAGAAAGGAAAGGTTTCAAAGTAAACCCGAAGAAAGCCCAGATCGGCCAGCAGGAGGTCAAATTCCTAGGTCTGGCCATCCGCGATGGGGAAAGAGCCATAGATAAGGCCAGAAGGGAATCAATACAAGATCTGCTGATTCCCAACACAGTAACGGGTGTAAGGTCCTTTTTGGGATTGACCGGGTACTGCAGAGATTTCATCGAGGACTATGCTGCCACAGCAGCCCCGCTACTTCAACTCTTACACAAGGGAGTCGAGTGGTCTTGGGATGGAGGGTGCCAGGCAGCATTCGAGAAGTTGAAAAGAGATCTGCAGACCGCGCCAGCCCTAGGGGCCATAGATGGGGGAGAGGAGTTCTTCCTGGAGGTAGCCGCTAGTGGGGACAGCCTGAGCACAGTGTTGCTCCAGGAGCGGCACGGCAAGCTGAGACCAGTGGTTTATTCCTCCAGGGTGCTCACGGATGTAGAGAGGAGTTTCTCCAATTGCGAACGGCATCTCCTGGCCACGCATTGGGCTGTGAACAGATCAGTGATCTTCACAGGAACCTCTCCCATCACGCTCCTCACCCATCACACCCCCACAAAGATGCTTCTGGATGGAAGGATTAAGGATGGGACCGTAAGCAGCGCTCGGATTGCACGCTGGACCCTCCTCCTTTCCCAGATGGATCTCAAAATTAAAGGCCTCTGCGCGCCAAGGCTCGCAGCCAATATGGCATATCCCGGGACAGCCCATCGATGTTCCGTAGAAGGGGTATGGGAAGTCAACATAGGTTTACGGGCCGGGATACATCCCACAGGCCGCGAAATCTACGTAGACGGTTCTAGCACTGTATCTGATGGCGAACGACTTACAGGGTGTGGAGTTTATGACCCTGCGGCAAACATTGCCCTGGCAATTAAGCTCCCCAGCACTATGAGCGCACAGCAGGCTGAACTGTCCGCGGTGGCGTACGTGGTTACCCACCCCGAGATTTTCCCAACCCCATACACGATTTGCTCAGACAGCATGTTCACCTGCAATTCGTGTACAGAGTACCTCGCCATCTGGTCCCGACGCGGATATACCTCCGCGGACGGGCGGCCTTTAACAGTTAAGCCCTTGCTGGAAAAGATCCTAGCAGCTGTGGGTGAGAAAGGGGAGGTGTTCATCCATAAGATGAAGGCTCACTCCACCACAGAACCCCGCGGCCAGGACAAACAGCAGGCGTATGCGCTAGCCAGGGAGGGTGCCCGCAACGGCATTCTCTGGGACCCCTATGGACCCGGACCCGTGGCGGCGATCCAAGGCAGGGAGGGAATTCCAGGGAACACAGGGTTGACACCGCCCCCAGACCTAAAGACCGTCCAAACCCTGGATCCCGCCCTAAAACAGTCCTAAAAGCCATCACAGAAGGGAAGCAGGTAGAGGGTCCGTACAGTGCGGCAGCCCTCACAGTCAAAGAAGGTATGCTGTTCCGAGAGGAGCAGTGGGTTGTGCCGCAGCAGCACCGGAGGGAATTCCTGCAACTGGCCCACGAGGGTCCAGGAGCGGGACACCCCAGGCCTGAGGTCACCTGGCAACGGGTAGAGCAGGCGGGATGGTGGCCGGGACTTCGGGACGATATCCGCGAGTTCTGCACAAGCTGTCTTGTGTGCGCTGCAAACATCCCAGACCCCCACAAAAGGAAGGTGCCCATGGGGCATATCAGGAGGGTAGAGGGACCATGGCAGTCGATTCAGGTCGACTACATAGAGCCCCTGCCCGCCGCCCAGGGAGGCTGTAAGTACTGCCTTGTCCTGGTAGATGTGTTCACCAAATGGGTAGAAGCTTTCCCGTGCAGAACAGCTACGGCACTGGGTACTGCTAAGATCTTGATTCGGGAAGTGTTCTCATGGTGGGGACTCCCCCGTTTTGTAGAGTCCGACCAAGGGAGTCAGTTCACCGGTCAGGTAATGCAGAACGCCCTCATGCTCTTGGGCATTGAGGGGAAGTGGCACGTAGCATACAATCCCCAGTCATCCGGGATTGTTGAACGCATGAATCGGACCCTCAAGGAAAAGCTGAGGAAAGAGACAATGGGCTCGCCCCAGAAATGGGCGGAGGTCCTGCCTTTAGTCCTCATGGGGATCCGAGCCAGCCAGTCCAAAAGTACAGGGTATTCCCCGCACGAATTAATGACTGGAAGGATCATGCGAACACCCATCCATGTACTAGCCCCGGTGCTCACTGAGGGCCCGCTCCGAGAGGTGAAACGAGACAAATTCACCCAAACCCTTTTGGAACGCCTGAGGCAGATTTATGGGCAGGCGGCTGGGAACATGGGAAGACAGCACCAGGGAAATAAACTGTTATTGGAACCTCGGAAACAACAAGAGTGGGTAGTCGGAGACCAGGTCATGGTCCGAAACTATGCCAGGGTAGGGAGTTTTGAACCACTGTACATGGGGCCTTACAGCATTGTGGACAAGGCCAGCCCCATGGTTTATGCAGTGAAGGTGCCCCGACGTACCAAATGGTTTCACATTAACCAGTGTAAACTGTTTAAACCGGGTGCACAAGGACCATCAAAGGGGACCAGGTCTGAGAACAAAGATCCTCAGCCTGTAACAGAGTCACAGACCACACAGGCTGGAACAGGAGCCTGCGTGAAGGGAGAGGCCATCCCATTGGAGTGGGAGGTCTCCCCTTTTGAATGGGATTCAGGCAGGAGAGGGCCCGAACAGCTCGACCTCGCCTTAGGCCCAATCACGGAGGAGGAAGAGTCAGAGGACGACGATCCCGCCCTCGACTCAAGCTTGGGGGAGGTAGGGAATGGGGGCGGAGACTCACTACCTGTAGGGACAGGTGAGGTGGAGTCGGAGGCCACAGATCCCGACCCCGGGGGGGCGGAGCATGAGGGAGGAAAGCTGGAGCCGGCAGCTGTGGAGGAACCACAGGCTGTGACGGTAACAGCCCCAACCCCCGGTCCATCAGCCCCGGGAGCCCAACCCAAAGCAGCCCCTCGTAGGTCGGCTCGAGCGCCCCAGCCCAGAAAGTTTTGGCCAGATTCTCCCCATTTTTCCCAACCACGGCTTAGAGCAGCCCCAGGAAGGCATGGTCCCCGTTCAACAGCGACAGGCTGCGGGGGATCAAAGCCGAAGGTCAGTGCAGCCCCACCGCAGGGTGTGGCGCGCGACAGCCCTCACAGGGATTAGGCAAGCCGCCCCGCGGAGGGCGGCACTGTACCTAAGTTAAGTTAGGCAATTATGGCGATAATTTAAGGAAATGTATATAGCGTTAAGATGTGTTAAGAGTACGATTTCGGAATCTGCCCGGTGTGTGTGTTTGTTTGGGAGCGGGGTCCAGGAACCCGCGCGTCCATTTAATTAGGCCAGCACCTATTGGGAGCCCGGCTACATCATTTTATTGGTTACAGAAACCTGGGATATGATGAAAAAGATTCTCATCGCGTTCATGGCGATCGGGTGCGGGTGGGCCTACCGAGGCCGCACCAAGGACGTCATCATCTTCGGGTGCTCCGGGGACACGGCCCCCATCGCAACGGATGGGACGGGGAGCGAGAGGTTGAGGAAACCGCCACCTACTTCCACCAAGGGAGATGGCCAGGTTGGCTGGGAACGAATTCTACGGAATATTCCAGCAATTTCGGTTTTGCCTACCAAGAGACTTCGTTAACGTGCCCTCGGGTGAGGATCCTTGCACCCAGAGTCAGCGTTACCGTGGGAAAGAGGATTTGTCTGGTGTGCAACGGGAACGTACCACTGAGGCGATGGTGGTGGCTACGAAAGCTGGGAAAGGACATGAGAAACTCTACGGTCGAGTGGGAGCGACTGGGTAATAATACCCATCGGACTATTACGGGGACTCACGGACAATTACGTGTGTGTTGGGACAAATGGTGGGAACCAGATGAAGGAATATATGTCTGTATGTGAGGTTCGAGACACGTCTGCCCCAAGGGCGTATCCATCTTCTTCCAGAGGCAGTGGCAGGATGAAGGAAAGGGGATGAGATGGGATGTCAGCACTCGAGCGTGCGGAGCCCCATACTCCCCTATTCCGGTAAACGCCACTGAACTCATCACCCGCCCATGCAAGCCCCTGCCCACGCTTCCGGTAGCACTAGCCCAGAAAGGAGGGTGCCCAACCACCACCAAGGGACCCGGGAACGGTTTAGTATTGGTACCCACCGGCCAGGTGCTGTACCAAGGGGTACACTACGCGGTGGCCTCAGTGATTTTAAATCTCACTGAGGTACGATTGCCGGAGTGGTGTCCCAAAGAAACGGAACAATTATACCAGGTCCTGTTAACCCGAATGTTTAGACAGTTTTACGAATTTGACTTTGCCGACATCGACAAAGACAAATTATACACCACACCGCCAGAAGTTTTGGATCGAGTCAGGAGGCATGAAGGGGTACTGTAAATGACATATTCACTGCTTTTAATACCGGGACATCTGTCGTCAACGCTCTAGACAACGTGGAGCTGCAGACACAGATCAACGGTTTAAAAGCCCAGTTAAGGAACATACTGACAGACGAAAATAAGGTAGTGGGTTCTGAGTTGCATGAGGACCAGGCCATGACACTACACTTTAAGGATATAATAGCTGAGCTGGAGAAACACGCGAGAACAGTAAATGCGCTCATTAAGGAGGATCGGAATGCATCCGATCAAGCTGCGCAAAACGAAGCCTGTGTGCTGTACGGGGCGTGGTTACTGGGCGAGGGCCGCAGTAATCTTGAGGATTTAAAACAAGGTTTGGTCCCGTCCTGGATTAGCAACAAGCACTTACAAGCGCTCCACCCTTTTGAGAATGCATTAAGCCCGTGCCAGCTCAGATTAGCTGTAGAAGCATACCCAGTCCCAGTGGACTGCGGACATTCGAATCATACTATCATGGGAATAGTGGTAAGAACGCCGGTGTTGGGTCCCGCAGCAAAGCCCGCCCCGGTATACAGGGTGGAGAACATTGGAGTCATTCAGGGGGGCGCACACATTCGTTACGCAGTGGTCCCGCCTTACATCATCAGATGGGAGCGTACGATGACAGGCACCGACCTCTCGGGATGTCGGAGCCGGGGAGCACACATCATCCTGTGTCCCCAGCACTTGAATGCCTTTTTGAAACCACAGTGCAGGTTCAGAACCGCTAGCGCGAAGCTGATAAATTGCACCATGGAGGCAATGGCAGAGGACCATGTGCCCCCGCAGGTAGCATATATCGGGGGTGGGACCTACTGCGTCACCACTGCAGCGCCTCAGTACCGATACGGACAACACGAGTGGTGTTCGATCGGTGATAGCAGTTTCTGTTTCAAACCCAGGGCCGAGGTTCAAGTGGCACAACAACGAATTGTCCCCATTCCTACACCCTCCACCGTTCACATCACTATCAAAGAGAATTTCACAGACTTGCAACGATTTGTCGCGCATTTTGGTTATGTCATTCCCCCTCTTCCCGAGCACCTCACAAAGATTTTAAAAGCCGTTATAGCTTCACAGAAACATTTCTACACACTGGAGCAGAAGACTTTAGAGATAGGAAAAGACATATTGGACATAACCATCCCACCATGGTGGGACTTGTTCACTAACATAGAGATCCCGGCCTGGATTAGAATAGCATCCCACATCCTAGTAGTGTGTCAGGTTTTAATTGTGATATTTTTGCTCTTCGTGCATTGCAAGAGAGGCAAACGCCTCCAAAGGCACGAGAATGCAGGAGAATGGAGAGAACGCTATGTGCGAATGGGGGAAGAAGACACCCCACTTTAAGCTGCTAGTATTGAAGGTTAAGCGTCCCTCCATTTTAAATTTTGACCATTCGCTTTTTTTGTTTTTGTTTTGTTGTTTGGGTTTTAAGGAAATAAGTATTGTTATGTTATTAGTCGTTCTTAAGTTCTTTGGATTAATAAAAGGTGTATACAGATGGCGCAAGGGGGTATCAACCCCCGCACATCTGACAGATGAATGTGTTATAGTTTAAGATATGCTGTCTATGATTGTCCAAATGTGCAAAAGGTAATTTTCGTTTTCTTCGGAAATGGGAACTGCATGTGTCGTGAGGGTCATAGATAGTTAAGTGACAGGAATGTTTGGATGTGGGGAATCAGGGAAAATTTGCTCACCAAGGATTATTGATACTTTAAGCAAGCTATCAGTATCACAGGGGGGCCTGTAAGATTCGAAATTTTCAGCAAAAATCACGCAAGAAAACTGGATAAAATAAGACTGTTTATTGACCAAAGTAAGCTTGCACAGAAAAACCTTTGATAAAAGGGCATACAAAATGGCCGCCAGGCCCCGTGATCAGTTTCTGAACCATTTTATTTCTGTTACTGCAAGCCAGACAGGCTTGTGGATTGAAGACAGTAAGCCCGCGAAAGCCAGTATCTGGGAACTGAAACTCAGAGAAACAGCATACATATTCAATGGATTCTAAGTACAGGATGGGGCCCATCAAGATATGGGCGGACAATGCAAAAACACTTATACCCATTTATTGTACAAAGGAGAAACCGTTTAGCAGCCATCAAGGAAAATCTCCGGACCGATCAATATGCGAACCGAGTCGCGATGACAATGTAAAAGATATTAAAAGACATTATCGGCCAGGAAGGCCAGCTTAAGTTATCACCGGCTCCCGTTACAAGACAAAGCGCCCCTGCAGCGATTTCTGCCCGCCAAAATTAATACAAAGACAGGACTATGATTTGGCGGGAGATAAGACTGTCCCAAAAGAGTATAACTATGGATTGAAAGTCCATCTAAGTTACCTTGGACAACTTCAAACTTGACTTCACTGCTGCTTCTTGCTGGGCAACTTCAGACTTCTATCTCTGCAAGAACTTCTTCTACAAGGAACGAACGAAGGACGGACGGTGCCAGGATCGGTGCCTCTTCCACTTCGGTAGATGCGGAGTCGATGAAGACGTTTTCGTCTTTTTAAAGACGGACGACTTCGGTGAAAAGACAACGTGGTCGGTGTTCAGCCGAACAAGGCTCGGCCACGACGAGAAGACGACGAGGGTGGCCCGGGTACTGGGGTCGGGAGATCATCGACGACCCAGGCCGACGGAGAAGAAACCCTCTGGAGAACCGGCGATCCAGGCCGGAAAGATTCTTCCATGTGCATGCACTTCTTCAACAGCCTGCAGCTGAAGTCTGCTCCATGAACCCAAATCCACGATAGTGGATCTCAACCTTGACGAGCGCTCATCGAGGCTGTGTCTAACCCACCGCTTCGAGGGAGAGAGAATATCAACTGCGCCAGAAGTTTCCAAATCCACGTGACGACGGAAAGCGGTGCCAAAAGTCTGCGAACCCCCTTTTTCGCGATTTCGAGAGTGGTGAGCATGATCCCAAGTTCCCCAGGTCGAAACTTAGTTTAGGTATAGGGGAGGGAGTTAAGGGTAATCGTAATGTGTTTCCCCTTTTACGATGTGCCGTGTGTTCCCCATTTCCATAGAGTCAAGTTCATAAATTTGTGCTTGATTGTAGTAACTTTAATCTGTGCCTATGACATGTATTTTGTAATGCTTCAAACTGTTTAAAAATAAAAGCATCCATTTTGTGCTATTCAACCTGGTCTATTGAGTTCTTTCTCTGCACTACTGTTCTCTGCATCTAAGTCCAAGGTCTAGAACCGTAGGGGGAGTGGGTCAAACCACTCAAGGGTAATTATTGCACGAAACCTGGCAGGAGACCAGAACGATCAAGAGAAACCCCCTACAGCACCACACTTTAGGAAGGATGTCAATGCTTTGGAGAGGGTGCAGAGGAGATTTACTAGAATGGTCAGAGGCATAAGGGACTTTGGTTATATGGGGAGACTAGTGAAGCTGGGATTGCTCTTCTTAGAGCAGAGAAGGTTAAGCAGAGATTTAATAGAAGTGTTCAAAATTAAGGAGGCTTTTGAGGGAGTACATAGGGAGGAACTTTTTCCACAAGCAGGGGGGTCGATAACCAGAGGACACAGATTTAAGATAATTGGCAAAAGAACCAAAGGGGAGATGAGAACTTTTTTTATGCAGCAAGTTGTTATGATCTGAAATGAAAAGTTGGTGGCAGCAGAGTCAATAGTAACTTTCAAAAGGGAATTGGATATATACTTGAAAAAGAAAAAAATTGCAGGGCTATGGGCAAAGAGCAGGGGAGTGGGACTAATCGGATAGCTTTTTTAATGAGCCGGCACAGGCACAATGGGCCGAATGGGGCTGATTGTAATTAGGTTTCCCTGTGTCTAATGACCATGAAATGTAAGGCATATGTTTTAAGCCAATTTCAGGAAAGATTTGAGAAAATTGCTGCTGAACGCATCTGCACAACCATGGCAGCCAAAGTGTCCGTGAGTTGGCAAAAACCTTCTCGTGGTAAAACTTGTAGTGTCCAAGTATAAATAATACACGGACTGCAGGAGAACAATAATAACAGGTATTTACTGAACAGAGGGTACTCTTTTTGTTCGTACCAAAAAAAAACAAATTGACTGTAAACAAAAGTTCAACTAAAACTTAACAAATCATATTAAAATTTGGTTATCCGGGTTGATGATGCACTCCAGTCCCCGCGGTGCCCACCGGTCGCGGAAATACTCAAGCGCACCGGCGGACACCACGTGCTCCATCTCCAAGGCCACCCGGGCGCGAACATGGCCGCGGAAGAGAGGCAGGCAATTCGGCTGGACGACCCCCTCGACCACCCGCTGCCTGGACCAATTGATGGCTCTTTTAGCCAGGGCCAGGAGCAGGCCCACAAGGAGGTCCTCCAACCTGTCCGCTCCCCTCCGCACCGGGTGACCGTAGATCAAGAGTGTGGGACTAAAGTGCAACCAAAAATCGAGAAGCAGCCCCTTCAAGTAGTGAAAGAGGGGCTGCAACCTCTCACACTCCATATAAACGTGAAACACGGACTCCTCCAGGCCGCAAAAAATGCAGGCGGCCTGGGAGTCCGTGAACCTGCTTAAAACCTTATTGCACGGGACCGCTCCATGCAACACCCTCCAGGCCAAGTCCCCGATGGAATAAGGGAGGACTCCCGTGTAGAGAGCCCTCCATTGGGGACCTCCACCACCGCCAGTCGGCAAGACGCCACGCCAAGGCGTGTCCGGACGGTAGACGAAGATGGCAAAGTGGAGAGTGTGCAGGAGCAGCCCGTACAGGAAACCCCTCCCCGCAGAATGAAAAGGCACGGAGGGTATTTCCTCGAGACGGCTCAAGTTGTGAGGTGCCGGTTCCTGAGGGGAGTTTCGGGGCCGGGCGCCGATGAGGAATTCCGTCCGAACGGGGGTAAGCTCGGACGGGATCGCCCCACATGCTTGAGCCGCCTCGATACACCTAGTGGAGTCGGGGCCCAGTGCCGCTTTCACCGATTCGATGGCTTCGACCGCGAGCCGGACGTTGGCCCAGGACAGGCGCCACGCCAGCTCCTCCGGCACCATCCAGCCCGCTCCTCCGCCATCGAGCAGGTCCCCGACTCTGGTCAACTTGCCAGGCACAGCCCTGCCCTCCGTCAGCCGCCCGAAACCGCGTTCGTGGAGGTGCGGATTCCTGAGCAGCGGCTCCCGAAGGAGAGCCGCCGCTCCTGACGGGGGAGAGCTCCGCCTGGAAGCGACGTAGTTCCAAACCCATAGTAGTTCCTGGTAGAAGACAGGCAGCTCCTGCAGGCCGGCACGCCTGCCGCCCACTTTCGCGAACAGGAGCTGCGTGTCGTAATTGAGGCCGTGCAGCTGGCGGAAGAAAAACGTTGCCAGCGCACACCATCTCGGAGGATTCTCAACGTACAGGTATCTCTGCAGCATCTGAAGACGGAAAGTCACAGCCTGGGTGCGAAGGCACACCAGCGCCTGACCACCCTCCCTAAGCGGGAGACACAGAACCGCGGCAGAGACCCAGTGCTTCCGTTTGTCCCAGAAGAAGTCGATGAGCTTCTTCTGCATCTTGGCGACAAACGCAGGGGGAGTTATCAAAGTGACCAACCGGTACCACAACATGGTGGCCACCAGCTGGTTTATGACCAGCGCTCGACCCCTGTAGGACAACACTCAGAGCAGTCCTGTCCAGCGTCCTAGGCGAGCGGTGACTTTGGCCTCCAGCTCTTGCCAGTTCGCCGGCCAGGCGTCCTCGGCATGGCTAAGGTAGACTCCCAAATAGAGGAGGTGCGTGGTGCTCCAAGCAAAAGGCCTGAACTCCTCCGGCAGGGAGTCCACCCGCCACTGACCCACCAGGAGTCCGGAACATTTCTCCCAGTTGATCCTGGCGGAGGATGCATCCGAGTAAATCTGCTGGCATTCCCGCATCCTCCGCAAGTCAGCGGGATCCGTGACCGTGAGGAGCACGTCATCGGCGTAAGCCGAGAGGACCACCTCCACGCCCGGCCCTTGCAGAGCCAGCCCCGTCAACCTCTTCCGCAAGAGGCGCAGGAATGGCTCCACGCAAACGGCGTATAACTGACCGGACATGGGGCATCCCTGACGCACCCCCCTCCCGAAGCGAAGGGGCGCCGTCAAGGACCCGTTAACTTTAATCAGACACTCCGCGGCGGTGTACAGATGTCAGATCCGGGCGACGAAATGCGTCCCGAACCCGAAAGCGCGCAGAGTCCCGAAGAGATACTCGTGATCCACCCTGTCGAACGCCTTCTCCTGATCCAGGGAAAGGAAGGCGACCGACAGACCAGCCCTCTGGGAGTGGTGGACCAGGTCCCGGACCAGAAGTATGTTATCGTGGATGGTCCGGCCCGGGACCGTGTAGGACGGGTCAGGGTGGATCATGTGGGCCAGCACGGTGCCAAGGTGAGCAGACATGGCCCTGGCAAAGATTTTATAGTCCGTGCTGAGGAGGGAGACCGGGCGCCAGTTCTTAAGGAGGTGGAGATCACCCTTCTTAGGCAGCAGGACAATGACCACCCTGCGCCAAGAGAGGGGCATCTCCCCGGTCGCCAAACTTTCCCCCAGGACCCGCGCGTAGTCGCTCCCCAAGATGTCCCAGAATGCCCTGTGGAACTCCACGGTCAGCCCGTCCAGCCCCGGGGACTTTCCCCTAGAGAGCTGGCGGAGGGCGCCGGTCAGCTCCGCCAGGCTTAGCGGAGCGTCCAATTTTTCGGCATCCTCCGGGCTGACCTTCGGCAGGTCCTCCCACAAAATTCTGCGCACATCCTCGCTGGACGGATCCGGAGAGAACAGAGCCACATAGTAGGCGTGGGTCTCCGCGCTGATTCCCTCCAGATCCAAGACCAGAGATCCATCGTCGGCCAGCAGCCCCAAGAGCTGCTTACGGACCCCCCGTCTTTTTTCCAGTGAGTAGAAGGGGGGGCCGCGGTCCAGGTCCCGCAGGAGCTGGATCCGCGACCTCACGTACGTGCCTCGGGACCCGACGAGCTGCAGGTCCTTCAGCGCGCCCTTCTTCTCTTCGTACACCTTCCGCAGGGCTGGGTCCTCGACGACCTGACCAAGACGGGACTCCAGGTCGAGCACCTCCTTCTCCAACCGCCTGACCCGGGCCTCCCGCCTCTTGGTCGACCCCTTCGCGTACTCCTGACAGAAGAGACGGATGTGAGCCTTGCCCACATCCCACCATAGCCTCAAGAAGGGGAAGCCCCCCCGCTTCATTCTCCAGTCGGCCCAGAACAGACGAAACGAATCCCGGATCCGCGCGCCCTCCAGCAGCAGGTTGTTAAAATGCCAGTACACGGACCCCACCGGCACGCAGCGGAACGAGCTCCACCCACACCAGGTGGTGGTCCGTGCACGGCACCGGCCGCATGGAAGCCGCCGGAACGCAGGAGACGTACGCCCGGGAAATGTAAAGGCGGTCGATTCTGGATCTTCCTCCCCCAGACCTCACGCTAGTCAAGGCGCTGGAGTCAGGGTGGAGATTTTGCCAGACGTCCACCAAGTCGAAGGACCCAACCAGGTCCCTCAACTTCTCCTTCGCCGCCGGGCTTCGCGGGGGACCCGAACGGTCCCTTGCCTTGAGGGTGCAGTTAAAATCACCCCCGAGGATGACGCACTCACCCACGTCGACGGAGCCCAACAGAGCGGACACTTCTTCGAAGAAGCGCACTTGCTGCGCACCGGTCAGAGGGGCGTACATGTTCATGAGGTGGAGCGGCACGCCCCCCAGGCGAACAGTGACCTGGAGCGAGTGGCCCGGCACGTGCTCCTTGACCCCCAAGATCTCCGGCTGAAAATGCGGTGCCAGCAAGATAGCCACCCCGCTGGAATTGTTGGAGAGGTGACTCATGCTGACCCCTCCTTGCCACTCCAGGAGCCACGTGGCTTCGTCTCCCGGAACGGTGTGGGTTTCTTACAGGAAGCACACCGCATACTTCCCGTCCTGAAGGACCGAGAAGTTATTGAATCTGCGGCGCGCCTCCCTGCTGCCGTTGATGTTGAGGCTGGCTATGGTTATCTTCATGTCAGAAGCATAGTGCAACCTCTACCTACACCTAACGGGGGGAGGAAGCGCAGCCGCTGGTCAGCCGACACTTCCTCAGCAGCCCAGTGAGAAACGTTGTGAGCCGACGCAGCTCGAGCGGGTTCACACCCTCGTCCACGCCAATGATCTTAACGGCGGCGCGGACGGATACGATGAGCAGCGCCAGCTCCGACCACCTGTCGAGGGCCAGCCGGACCTTATTGCGCCGACCCAGGCACGTGGCCATAAAATCCCAGAGTTCCCTTACGGGAATGAGGGGAGACTCGGCAAGGGGCACGAGGTCATCCATCGCCTCGTCGGCGCTGGAGTACGAATCGTCCTCCGTGCCCATCACCGAGTCCCCATCCTCCTCCAGGGGGTCGTCACCAGCGGCCGACCTGTCCGCCGCGCAGTGCGAAGCGAACGGCACGGCCGCGCCAGCCAGCCCCGCCTCTGCCCGGATACCACCCTCAGAATCGGCGGCAGCGGATTTCTCCCTGGGCTCCTCTAGGGGTGCTGGGCCAGAAGACGGCGGCGGTTCAGAGCTCCCCTCCGCCTCAGACGCCAGAACGACGGGAGAAACCAGGGAGAGAACAATTCCCAGCTCCTCCAGTATGTCCGGCACCAGAGACGCAGCCAGGGGGCCATCCTCCTGCCTGCCACCAACCTCCGACCCAGCGGATGGGGGGTTTTGAATTAAAAGCTCTACCAGGCCGAGCAGCCCCTGGGAGATGTCCGGGTCGCATTGGGCGAGCTCATTATCCTCGAGCTCGCCCGACACAGACCCCAGGTCGCCCGACCCGGCGAGGGGTAACGGCGCCGATAGAAGGTCAATTTCAATTGCCGCCGCGGGTTGTTCCACGACCCCCCCCATGGGCAGGGTCTCGTCCCCATCCCCGGGAGGCACGCGTCGGACAGACACATCTGCCTCAGCCTCCCGAGGGACAGGCGACCCCTGCCGATCGCTGGTGATGACAACAGTGGGGGGGGTCGCAGTACCCGCGGCAGGTGACGACTCCCGCTGCTCGGAGGGACCTTCCTCCTCCCGGTCCTCCTCCTCTTCCAGGGGGTCGCGCCTTCTTTTTGGCACGGAGGGAGCGAGGGTGACCTCCATGACTGCAGAGGCCTCCTCCTCAGCTCCCTCCGGCGGAGCAGGTTTGTTGGGCTCCTCGGGCCCGAGCCCGGCCGCAGGTAATGGCGTTTCCGCGACGGCGGTTGCGGCCACAGGCTCGGGCACGAGGCCCCTCCCGCTCGCGTCTGCCCCGATTAATTCCGCGAGGAGCGCGGGTGTAAGGGGCTCAAGGGGCAAGGGCTGGCCATCCACGGGGGGACCCGCCCTAAGGTGTTTATTTTTCCGCCGCGCCTTCTTTCCGGCCGGACACGCTCCCTCCCCCCCGCCGGAGGCCTTGGTGGCATTGGCCCCCGACGTCGACCGCGCATCAGATGTTCCCGACGCGCGGGCAGATCCGGGGGGAGGAGCGTCGGCGGCGCCAGCCTCGGCCGCAAGAGATGATCTGGCGGCCTTGGAGGCGGGGCAGTTTTTCCGGATGTTCCCCACCTCCTTGCAGGCGTGGCACCGCACACCGTCCGACGTCCAGAAGACGCGATAGGCGGTCCCCTCATGGTGGACGACGAATGCACCGTCAGTGTCCTCCTCCCGCGCCAGCTGGATGAACAGCTGGCGCCGGAAGGAGAAGATGTGGCGAAGGCTGGCCTCCCGGAAGCCGAGCGGGATGGGTGCGATCCCTGACCTCACCTCCCCAAGTTGACGTAGATGGGGAAGGAGGAGCTCACCAGGAACATAGGGCGGGACGTTCGAAATAACCACCCTCTGCGCGGTGGCCTCGAGGGGGTCCACCGGCAGGAAGGTCCAGCCCACGGTGAGCCCCTTGGTGACAGCCAGGGACACCGCCTGCTCCGACCCCAGGAAGAACACAGCCTTCCCATACATTTTTGAGGCCGTGACGATGGCTGAGGGGCCGACAACCCCAGCCATGGCTTTAACGCAGGCCTCAATGGTCATAGTGGGGTGAGTGTAGCTCTTCACCCCAAGCTTTTTTGTTATTAGTCTGAATGGTGACGGGGCAGCAGAAGCAGTGGGAGCAGCTGTGGCTGTGACTGCCACTCCTGCATACGTCTTGGCTGGCACCGTCACTGGCGAAGATGCAGTCGCCATTCTGGGGTGTTTTCTAAAAAAGGGCTACACTCACCCCAAGTCACAGGCCTGAAGGTGTTAATGTGGCCTCAGGTATTTTTTTGGTCCTCAATTGAGCAGAGGGAGCTTTTTAAATTGAAGGCACACCTCTCCCCCTTATTGATTGAAATTGGGAGAGGGGCCTTCTCCCCTCTGCTCAATAGGCAATTAATAATTAAAGATGAAATGAGGTGCCTCAGAGAGAAAGGCAGAGAAAGACAAAGAGAAAGAGAGAGAGGGGGGTGTGGGAAGGAGGGAGGCCGCAAAGGCAGGGTCACCACTCAGGATGGTGGGTGGGTGGGTGTCGGCAGGGGTGCACTCTCCGATGAAAAATTAAAGTCTTTGAAGGTGGTCTTCTAGCAGGGGGAGAAGATGTCTTCACCTGGGAAAGCTGGAGACGCCCCAGGCTCAGTCCCACACCAGGTCTTAACGATGTACAATTGGGCTGATCACCTAGGCAGCTCCAGCTATCCCAGGTCAGGCAATAGGAAGGGGTGCTTAATTAGTGGTGTGTGTGGCCTAGTGTTTTACAAGAGCCACACACACACACACACACACACACACCCCTTGATGATCCGGCCCTTTTTTCTTCTTTTCTCCCGCCACCTAAAATACAAAGTCTTTGGGAGAGTGCACCAAATAACACCCACCTGAAAGATGCTGTTGTTCTTCCCTCCTTCCAAACAGTTGGTAGTTGTTGGTTGTTTCTCTCCCCTCTCTCCTGGAATGGAGGCCAATTTGGGGAGGTAGTAATGGGAAAGGCCTCTCGTCTGGTTGGTGTTGTTGCTGGCCTCCCTTCTCCTTCTCCTCCTCTGTCCTCTCTCTCCAGGCACCTCAGTTGCTGTGATGATGGTGGAGGTGGAGGTGGTGGTGTTCTAACGATATCCTCCTCTTCCTGGTCAGGAGACCACCACTTTACACTCTCCACTCTCCTGGTTTGTCTGCTCCTTCTCCTCCTGCTGACTGAGGCAGCTGCACAGGCAGGAAATGCTGGAACAGAGGGTAACTTAAGACTGAAATACAGAAGCCTGCTATGGCTTTATATACAGGGGTGGTTACTGCCGGTACTGCAGTATAGAATCAGTTCTTCTTTTAAAGGTACATACACAACAATTCCTCCCCTTTTAGATAAACAGTACATAACATTCATTTAACAACTAAATAATAACTAATTACAATTACAATTTTCTCCGTACTATATACATCAACTGAAATAATCATTTATAAGTTCAGTCTTTGAGGAGGCTTCCTGATCCTGACTGGATAACGCCTTTCTCGAGTATCCTGTTCTTGCGGCGGAGTTGATTCTGGCTCATTGTCATTGGTTGGTTCGTCAGCTTCCAATACCACTGCTTCTGAGGTAGACGCAGTCTGTACTTCAGGTTGATTGCCAGGTGCACCTGCTCATGGTATGGGTTTGGCTTGTTCCTGTGACTCTAGAATCTGGTCAGCATGGCATCTCATGATGCTCTCTCCAACGTCCACTGTGTACATTAATGGTCCCTGCTGTGTGCATATCGTTCCTGGCTGCCATTTTTCTGTTCAGTAGTCGCGGGCCAAGACTGGTTGCCCTATCTTGAAGCTCCTGGTTGGCTTCGCATTTATGTGCTGGAATTGCTTATCCTCAACATCTCGTCTTATGTTTGGTTTGAGCAAATCCAGGCGACATCTTAGCCTTCGGTTGAAGAACATTATGGCTGGAGCTTGGTTGGTGACTGCATGTGTCGCATTCCGGTAAGCAAACAAGAAATTATCCACCTTGTGTTGTAGTGGTATGTCGTCATTATGCATTGCCTTTATTGCCTTTTTAAAGGTCTGAACAAACCTCTCAGACAATCCATTTGTGGCTGGATGATATGGGGCAGATGTGTAATGCTTCACCCCATTATTCCTCAGAAACCTCCGGAAATCCTCTGATACAAACTGTGGCCCATTGTCGGAGCAAGTCTGTTCTGGCAAGCCATTCCTGGTGAAGATGGTCCGTAGGACTGCAATAGTTTTCTCCGTGGTGGTGGAGAACATTTTGATGACCTCTGGCCATTTCGAATGGGCGTCCACATCGATTAGGAACATTGAGTCCATAAATGGACCAGCAAAATCAACGTGTACCCGTTGCCATGGAGATGAGGGCCACTCCCATGGATGTAGCAGGGCCTGTGGTGGAGCGTTTTGGACCTTCTGGCATCCTGTGCATCTCTTGGTCATATCCTCGATTTCTTTATCGATTCCCGGCCACCACACAAACGCCCTGGCTAGGCTCTTCATTTTTGCCCCTCCCAGATGACGCTCATGAATCTCATTGAGCACTCTATCTCTCAACTTGGGTGGAATTACCACTCGGGATCCACACACCAAGGTCCCCCGGCACACTGACAGCTGTTCTCTCCTTGGCGAGAATGCTGGCAACAGTGAGTCGCCATGTGCTGGCCATCCCTTCACCATCAAATCATAGACCCGAGAGAGTGTCGGGTCATTTCGGGTTTCCTTCTCTATACTTGAGTTTGTAACAGGTAGACATTCGACTATGGTCGCATGGAATATCTCAACTGTGTCCACTGCAGGTGCTTCCTCTAACGTAGGCAACGGTAGGCATGACAGCCCATCAGCCTTTCCATGCTGCTCGTACCCTTGTACTCTATGTCGTACTGATGTGCCCCTAGGAAAAGTGACCATCTTTGCAGCCTTTGCGCCATCATCACCGGAACGCCCTTCTTTGGGTTAAAAATGGAGACCAGGGGCTGATGATCAGTCAGTAGGGTGAATATCTGCCTGTGCAGATAGTGATTGAACTCCTTCACCCTCCACACCAGGTTGAGGGCCTCCCTATCAATCTGGGTGTAGCTACGCTCGGCTGAGGTTAACGAGCGTGACGCAATGGCTATTGGCCTCTCTGAACCGTCAAGGAATTTGTGTGACAGCACCGCTCCGATGCCATAGGGAGACACATCACATGCCAACCGAATCGGTAGTGTTGGATTGTAGTGGGCCAATACTTCTTTTGAACTGTTTAGGCATTTACATTTCTGAAAGGCACGCTTACACTCATCACTCCATTTCCATGTTACTCCAGTTTGCAGCAGGGCGTTCAGTGGGTGCAGAATTGTAGATAAATTCGGCAAGAACTTATGGTAGTAGTTCACCAACTTGAGGAACGACCTCACTTGCGACACATTTTCCGGTGCTGGAGCCTTGACTACAGCCTCAATCTTGTCCGGCGACTTATGCAACCCTTCCTCATCAATCATGTGGCCACAATACGAGATTTGTCTCCTGAAGAACTCGCATTTGGGGCGGTTGACTCGTAGCCCATAGTCCTGTAATCTCGTGAACACCTACTCCAGGTTGGCAAGGTGTTCACTGTCATTTTCGCCTGTAACCAGGATGTCATCCAAATAACACTGGGTCCCCGGGATCCCTTGCAGGGCTTGTTCCATCGCCCTCTGCCAAATAGCCGGGGCTGATGCTACCCCGAATACCAGTCGATTGTACGGATAAAGGCCTTTGTGAGTGTTTATCGTGAGGTATTTCCTAGATGCTTCTTCCACCTCCATTTGTAGATATGCTTGGGCCAGATCAATCTTTGTAAAGCGTTTCCCTCCAGATAGTGAGGCGAAAATATCTTCTATCCGTGGAAGTGGATCTTGTAGTGTGTGCAGGACTGGGTTCACAGTTACCTTGAAGTCCCCACAGATGCGAACCTTCTTCGGTTCCCCAGGCATGCTGCTCAATGATTTCTTCATTACAGGAATGATGGGTGTGGCCCACTCGCTCCAGTCCACCTTGGACAGCACACCCGAATGCTGCAGACTCTCCAGCTCTGCTTCAACGGCTGGGCGGATCGCGTAAGGTACCGGTCTGGCCTTAATAAATTTTGGGTTTGCGTTATCTTCGATTTTTATCGTTGCCGTTACTCCTTTTAGAGTCCCAAGTCCTTGTTGGAACACCTCTTTCGTGTCAGTTAGAATCTTTGACAGTCGTCCAGGTGTGACGTCATCATCCTTTTTATCAGTCACAGTTAGCACCTGAATGGAATGCCAAGCCAATTGTATTTTTCGGATCCATTCATGTCCCAATAATGGTGGTCCTCCATCTGGTAGTATATATAGATACAGTTTCTGTGTTTCCTTGCCGTTGTATTCAACTGGTACCCTTATTTTTCCTCTGGGGTAAACTTTTTGCCCCGTGTATGTCTTCAATATAATGGACGTGTCCTTCAAGGGTATGTGTGGGAATAGCCGCTCATAGTCTCGTCGATTCATGACAATTAGGGCTGATCCTGTGTCCAATTCCATCTTTACTGGGGATCCTACTATCATGAGGGTGACCCAAATGGTTCGGTGATCCTCCTTTGCGATCAGGTTGTGTAACTTTAGACAACTTAGTCTCCTGCTCCCGGAGTCCTTATCACTCTCCTGATCTTCCGAACTACTGTCTGTCAATTTCTTTACTTTATTTTACTTTTCTTTAGTAGTTCTTGTAGTGTTGGTTTTCTTTCCCGACCTGCAGACTCTTGCTATGTGTCCCATTTTCCCACATTGCCTGCCTACTTTGTCCTTAAACCAGCAGTCCTTCTGATCATTGGTTGTTCTGCCTCAGCGATAGCACTTTTCTGCTCCATACGCCATTTCGTTAGCGCTGTATTCTTGTGGTTTCTGTTGTATTTCCGCAGCTCCCCATGCTGCTGCTTCGTCGGATACTGCCACGCTGAAAGCCTGTTCTAGCTTCAGGTCCTTTTCTGAAAGTAGTCATTTCTGGGTTCCTTCACTCTGGAGCCCGCAGACAAACTTATCCCGTAAGGTGTCTGCCAGTCCTGCTCCAAACTGGCAGTGCTTCGATAACTTGCGTAGTTCCGTAAGATAGTCAGCATTGCTCTCATCTTTGTGCTGGTTTCTTTTACGGAACTTGAATCTTTCTGCTATCAGCAGCGGTGTAGGGTTTAGGTGTTCCTGTAAGGTATTAACAATCTCTTCAAAACTTTTCTCCATTGGTTTAGATGGGGTAATTAACTTCCGCAATAGGCCGTACGTTCTCGTGCCCATCAAATTTAATAATACCGACAACTTCTTTCCATCGGCCACCTCATTTGCCTTGCTTCACTTCAATTCTTTCCACAAACGTGGTCCAATCTTCTACCTCGTTGTCGAAAGCAGTGATACTGCCACTTTTCGGCATCTTGGGTGATTTAAAATGGCGCCTCCCGCGCTTTTCCTTCTTCCCCAATGGAATAAAATGGTGCCTCCCGTGCTTTTCCTTCTTCCCCTTGCTGCCACGCTGCTCCTAGCGTTCTGCAGGGTAATGGCGGCGCCCCGCGGCTTCGGCGCGTCTCACTTTTCCTTCCACTTGTTTTATTTTCGCTACGCTGCCCGGTTCTTGAGCACCGACCGCGCCCTGTGTGCTCCACCCTCTCTCTCTCTCTTTTCCTCCCGACGACGCTGCACGGCCCCTTTGCAGAGCTGCTCGATCGAGCTCGAGCCCGCCGCAGTCCAGAAGGGTCAGCGCACTACCTGCTACCAGCACGATTTGCTGGAACACCTTGACTGGGGAACCAAGCCCAGCTCTCCACAGCCTCTCCTGCAACTCTCCGAACTCCGATGGATCCTTGGGTGGTTGCCCGCGGTTGACGCCTGTTGTTCTGACTTCGACCTCCAAAAGCTTCTTCTCAGGGAAAGATCCCCGTGAGGTGATGCAGTACTGCAGGTGAGTTCGAACCTGTTCGTCGCCAATGTAGTGTCCGAGTATATAAATAATACACGGACTGCAGGAGAACAATAATAACAGGTATTTACTGAGCAGAGGGTACTCTTTTATTTGGACCCAAAAAAACCCAATTCGACTGTAAATAAACAAAAGTTCAACTAAAGCTTAACAAATCAAATTAAAATTTGGTTTTCCGTGTTGATGATGCACTCCAGTCCCCGCGGCGCCCACCGGTCGCGGAAATACTCAAGCGCACCGGCGGACACCGCGTGCTCCATCTCCAGGGCCACCCGGGCGCGAACATGGCCGCGGAAGAGATGCAGGCAATCCGGCTGGATGACCCCCTCGACCGCCCGCTGCCTGGACCAATTGATGGCTCTTTTAGCCAGGCCCAGGAGCTGGCCCACAAGGAGGTCCTCCAACCTGTCCGCTCCCCTCCGCACCGGGTGACCGTAGATCAAGAGCGTGGGACTGAAGTGCAACCAAAAATCGAGGAGCAGCCCCTTCAAGTAGTGAAAGAGGGGCTGCAACCTCTCACAATCCATATAAACGTGAAACACGGACTCCTCCAGGCCGCAAAAAATGCAGGCGGCCTGGGAGTCCGTGAACCTACTTAAAACCTTATTGCACGGGACCGCTCCGTGCAACACCCTCCAGGCCAAGTCCCCGATGGAACAAGGGAGGACTCCCTCATAGAGAGCCCTCCATTGGGGACCTCCGCTACCGCCGGTCGGCAAAACGCCACGCCAAGGCGTGTCCGGACGGTAGACGAAGATGGCAAAGTGGAGAGTGTGCAGGAGCAGCCCGTACAGGAAACCCCTCCGCGCGGAATGAAAAGGCACGGAGGGTATTTCCTCGAGACGGCTCAAGTTGTGAGGCGCCGGTTCCCGAGGGGAGTTTCGGGGCCGGGCGCCGATGAGGAATTCCGTCCGAACGGGGGTAAGCTCGGACGGGATCGCCCCACGTGCTTGAGCCGCCTCGATACACCTAGTGGAGTCGGGGCCCAGTGCCGCTTTTACCGATTCGATGGTTTCGACCGCGAGCTGGACGTTGGCCCAGGACAGGCGCCGCGCCAGCTCCTCTGGCGCCATCCAGCCCGCTCCTCCGCCATCGAGCAGGTCCCCGACTCTGGTCACCTTGCCAGCCACAGCCCTACCCTCCGCCAGCTGCCCGAACCCGTGTTCGTGGCGGTGCGGATTACTGAGCAGCGGCTCCCGAAGGAGAGCCGCCGCTCCTGACGGGGGAGAGCTCCGCCTGGAAGCGACGTAGTTCCAAACCCATAGTAGTTCCTGGTAGAAGACAGGCAGCTCCCGCAGGCCGGCACGCCTGCTGCCCACTTTCGCAAACAGGAGCTGCGTGTCGTAATTGAGGCCATGCAGCTGGCGGAAGAAAAACGTCACCAGCGCACACCATCTCGGAGGATTCTCGACGTACAGGTATCTCTGCAGCGTCTGAAGACGGAAAGTCGCAGCCTGGGTGCGAAGGCACACCAGCGCCTGACCGCGAAGGCACACCAGCGCCTGACCGCCCTCCCTAAGCGGGAGACACAGAACCGCGGCAGAGACCCAGTGCTTCCTTTTGTCCCAGAAGAAGTCGATGAGCTTCTTCTGAATCTTGGTGACAAACGCAGGGGGAGGGATCAAAGTGACCAACCGGTACCACAACATGGCGGCCACCAGCTGGTTTATGACCAGCGCTAGACCCCTGTAGGACAACACTCGGAGCAGTCCTGTCCAGCGTCCTAGGCGAGCGGTGACTTTGGCCTCCAGCTCTTGCCAGTTCGCCGGCCAAGCGTCCTCGGCAGGGCTAAGGTAGACTCCCAAATAGAGGAGGTGCGTGGTGCTCCAGGCGAAAGGCCTGAACTCCTCCGGCAGGGAGTCCACCCGCCACTGACCCACCAGGAGTCCGGAACATTTCTCCCAGTTGATCTTGGCGGAGGATGCGTCCGAGTAAATCTGCTGGCATTCCCGCATCCTCCGCAAGTCAGCGGGATCCGTGACCGTGAGGAGCACGTCATCGGCGTAAGCCGAGAGGACCACCTCCAAGCCAGGCCCTTGCAGAGCCAGTCCCGTCAACCTCTTCCGCAAGAGGCGCAGGAAAGGCTCCACGCAAATGGCATATAACTGACCGGACATGGGGCATCCCTGACGCACCCCCCTCCCGAAGCGAAGGGGCGCCGTCAAGGACCCGTTAACTTTAATCAGACACTCCTCGGCGGCGTACAGAAGTCGGATCCGGGCGACGAAATGCGTCCCGAACCCGAATGCGCGCAGAGTCCCGAAGAGATACTCGTGATCCACCCTGTCGAACGCCTTCTCCTGATCCAGGGAAAGGAAGGCGACCGACAGACCAGCCCTCTGGGAGTGGTGGACCAGGTCCCGGACCAGATGGATGTTATCGTGGATGGTCCGGCCCGGGACCGTGTAGGACTGGTCGGGGTGGATCATGTGGGCCAGCACGGTGCCAAGGCGAGCAGACATGGCCCTGGCAAAGATTTTATAGTCCGTGCTGAGGAGGGAGACCGGGCGCCAGTTCTTAAGGAGGCGGAGATCGCCCTTCTTAGGCAGCAGGACAATGACCGCCCTGCGCCGAGAGAGGGGCATCTCCCCGGTCGCCAAACTTCCCCCCAGGACCCGCGCGTAGTCGCCCCCCAAGACGTCCCAGAATGCCCTGTGGAACTCCACGGTCAGCCCGTCCAGCCCCGGGGACTTTCCCCTAGAGAGCTGACGGAGGGCGCCGGTCAGCTCCGCCAGACTTAGCGGAGCGTCCAATTTTTCGGCGCCCTCCGGGCCAACCTTCGTCAGGTCCTCCCACAAAACTCTGCGCGCATCCTCGCTGGACGGATCCGGAGAGAACAGAGCCCCGTAATAGGCGCGGGCCTCCGCGCTGATTCCCTCCGGATCCGAGACCAGAGATCCGTCGTCGGCCAGCAGCCCCAAGAGCTGCTTACGGACCCCCCGTCTTTTTTCCAGCGAGTAGAAGAAGGGGGAGCCGCGGTCCAGGTCCCGCAGGAGCTGGATCCGCGACCTCACGTACGCGCCTCGGGACCCGACGAGCTGCAGGTCCTTCAGCGCGCCCTTCTTCTCTTCGTACACCTTCCGCAGGGCCGGGTCCTCGACGACCTGACCGAGACGGGACTCCAGGTCGAGCACCTCCTTCTCCAACCGCCCGACCCGGGCCTCCCGCCTCTTGGTCGACCCCTTCGCGTACTCCTGACAGAAGAGACGGATGTGAGCCTTGCCCACATCCCACCATAGCCTCAAGGAGGGGAAGCCCCCCTGCTTCCTTCTCCAGTCGGCCCAGAATCGACGAAACGAATCCCGGAACCGTGCGTCCTCCAGCAGCAGGTTGTTAAAATGCCAGTACACGGACCCCCCCCGCGCGCGCAGCGGAGCGAGCTCCGCCCACACCAGGTGGTGGTCCGTGCACGGCACCGGCCGCATGGAAGCTGCCGGAACGCAGGAGACGAACGCCCGGGAAATGTAGAGGCGGTCGATTCTGGACCTTCCTCCCCCAGACCTCACGCTAGTGAAGGCGCTGGAGTCGGGGTGGAGATTTCGCCAGACGTCCACCAAGTCGAAGGACCCAACCAGGTCCCTCAACTTCTCCATCGCCGCCGGGCTTCGCGGGGGACCCGAACGGTCCCTCGCCTCGAGGGTGCAGTTAAAATCCCCCCCGAGGATGACGCACTCGCCCACGTCGATGGAGCCCAAGAGAGCGGACACTTCTTCGAAGAAGTGCACTTGCTGCGCACTGGTCTGAGGGGCGTACACGTTCACTAGATGGAGCGGCACGCCCCCCAGGCGAACAGTGACATGGAGCAAGCGGCCCGGCACGTGCTCCTTGACCCCCAAGATCTCCGGCTGAAAATGCGGGGCCAGCAAGATAGCCACCCCGCTGGAATTGTTGGAGAGGTGACTCATGCTGACCCCTCCTTGCCACTCCAGGAGCCACGTGGCTTCGTCTCCCGGAACGGTGTGGGTTTCTTGCAGGAAGCACACCGCATACTTCCCGTCCCGAAGGACCGAGAAGTTATTGAATCTGCGGCGCGCCTCCCTGCTGCCGTTGATGTTGAGGCTGGCTATGGTTATCTTCATGTCAGAAGCATAGTGCAACCTCTACCTACACCTAACGGGGCGAGGAAGCGCAGCCGCTGGTCCGCCGCCACTTCCTCAGCAGCCCAGTGAGAAACGTTGTGAGCCGACGCAGCTCGAGCGGGTTCACACCCTCGTCCGCGCCCAAGATCTTAACGGCGGCGCGGACGGAATCGATGAGCAGCGCCAGCTCCGACCACCTGTCGAGGGCCAGCCGGACCTTATTGCACTGACCCAGGCACGTGGCCATAAAATCCCGGAGTTCCCTTACGGAAATGAGGGGAGACTCGGCAAGGGGCACGAGTATATCCATCGCCACGTCGGCGCTGGAGTCCGAATCGTCCTCCGTGCCCATCACCGAGTCCCCATCCTCCTCCAGGGGGTCGTCACCAGCGGCCGACCCGTCCGCCGCGCAGTGCGAAGCGAACGACTCGGCCGCGCCAGCCAGCCCCGCCTCCGCCCGGATCCCACCCCCAGGATCGGCGGCAGAGGATTTCTCCCTGGGCTCCTCTAAGGGTGCCGGGCCAGAAGACGGCGGCGGTTCAGAGCTCCCCTCCGCCTCAGACGCCGGAACGACCGGAGAAACAACAATTTCCAGCTCCTCCAGTACGTCCGGCACCAGAGACGCAGCCAGGGGGCCATCCTCCTCCCCGCCACCAACCTCCGACCCAGCGGACGGGGGGTTTTGAATTAAAAGCTCTACCAGGACGAGCATCCCCTGGGAGATGTCCGGGTCGCATTGGGCGAGCTCATTATCCTTGAGCTCGCCCGACCCAGCCCCCAGGCTGCCCGACCCGGCGAGGGGTAACGACACCGATAAAAGGTCAACTTCAATGACTGCCGCGGGTTGTTCCGCAACCCCCCCCACGGGCAGGGTCTCATCCCCATCCCCGGGAGGCACGTGCTGGACAGACACATCTGCCTCAGCCTCCCGAGGGACAGGCGACCCCTGCCGATCGCTGGTGATGACGACAGCACTGGGGGGGCGGGGGGGTGCAGTACCCGCGGCGGGCGACGACTCCCCCTGCTCGGAGGGACCTTCCTCCTCCCGGTCCTCCTCCTCACCCAGGGGGTCGCGCCTTCTTTTTAGCACGGAGGGAGCGAGGGAGACCTCCATGTCTGCAAAGGCCTCCTCCTCGACTCCCTCCGGCGGAGCAGGTTTGTCGGGTTCCTCGGGCCCGAGCCCGGCCGCAGGTATTGGCATTACCGCTGCGGCGGTTGCGGCCACAGGCTCGGGCACGGGGCCCCTCCCGCTCACATCTGCCCTGATCAACTCCGCGAGGAGCGCGGGTGTAAGGGGCTCAAGGGGCAAGGGCTCACCATCCACGGGGGGGCCTGCCCCAAGGTGCTTCTTTTTTCCCCGCGCCTTCTTTCCGGCCGGACACGCTCCCTCCCCCCCGCCGGAGGCCTTGGTGGCATCGGCCCCCGACGTCAACCGCGCATCAGACGTACTTGACGCGCGGGCAGATCCGGGGGGAAGGGCGGCGGCGCCAGCCTCGGCCGCACGAGATGATCCGGCGGCCTTGGAGGCAGGGCAGTTCCTCCTGATGTGCCCCACCTCCCTGCAGGCATGGCACCTCACACCGTCCGACGTCCAAAAGGCGCGGTAGGCGGTCCCCTCGTGGAGGATGACGAACGCCCCTTCAGTGTCCTCCTCCCGCGCCAGCTGGATAAACAGCTGGCGCCGGAAGGAGAAGACGTGGCGAAGGCTGGCCTCCCGGAAGCCGAGCGGGATGGGCGTGATCCCCGACCTCACCTCCCCAAGTTGTCGCAAATGGGGAAGGAGGAGCTCACCAGGAACATAGGGCGGGACGTTGGAAATAATGATCCTCTGCGCGGTGGCCTCGAGAGGATCCACCGGCAGGAAGGTCCCGCCCACGGTGAGCCCCTTGGCGACAGCCAGGGACACCGCCCGCTCCGACCCCAGGAAGAACACAGCCTTCCCATACATTTTCGAGGCCGCGACGATGGCTGAGGGGCCGACAACCCCAGCCATGGCCTTGACGCAGGCCTCGATGGTCATAGTGGGGTGAGTGTAGCTCTTCACCCCAAGCTTTTTCGTTATTAATCGAAAAGGTGACGGGGCAGCAGGAACAGCGGGAGCAGCTGTGGCTGTGGCTACCACTCTCGCATAGGTCCCGGCTGGCCCCGCCACCGGCGAAGATGCAGTCGCCATTCTGGGGTGCTTTTTTTTTTTTTTTAAGGGCTACACTCACCCCAAGTCACAGGCCTGAAGGTGTTAATGGCCTCGGTGTATATATATATATATTTTTTTTGTCCTCTATTGAGCAGAGGGAGCTGATTAAAATGAGGACACACCTCTCTCCTTATTGATTTAAATTGGGAGAGGAGCCCTTGCCCCTCTGCTCAATTGGCAATTAATAAAATAGATGAAACTAAGGTGCCTTAGAAAGACAGGCAGAGAGAGACAAAGAGAGAGAGAGAGGTGGGGGGGTGGGAAGGAGGGAGGCCGCAAAGGGCAGTGTTGCCACTCAGGATGGTGGGTGGGTGTAGGCAGGGTTGCACTCTCCGATGGAAAAAGTCTTTGGTGATGGTGGTCTTCTGGCAGGGGGAGAAGACGTCTTCACCTGGAAAAGCTGGAGAAGCCCAGGCTTAGTCCTGCAACAGGTCTTAACGATGTAATTAAATTAAATTAAGGACTTCACCTTGGGCAGCTCCAAGCTCTCCCAGGGCAGGCAATAGAAGGGATGCTAATTAGTGGTGTGTGTGGCCTAGCTTTTAACAAGAGCACACACACACACACTACACCCCTTGATGATCCGGCCTTGCTTCTTCTTTTCTCCCCCCACCTAAAATACAAAGTCTTGGGAGAGTGCCCCAAATAACACCCACCTGTAGATGTTCCGGATGAAGTTTTCTTCCCTCCTTTCAAGCAGTTGGTTTCTCTCCCCTCTCTCCCTCTCCTGAAGTGGAGGCCAAATTGGGGAGGCAGTGATAGAAAGGCCTCTCCCCTGGTTGATGTTGATGTAGGCCTCCTTTCTCCTTCTCCTCCTCTGTCCTCTCTCTCCAGGCACCTCAGTTGATGTAATGATGGTGGAGTTGGTGGTGGTGGTCCAACGTTCTCCTCCTCTTCCTGGTCAGGGGACCACCACTTTAATCCACTCTCCAAAGTCTGGCTGCTCCCTCTGCTCGTGCTTGCAGCTGAACAGAGGGTAACTTAAGACTGAAATACAGAAGCCTGCTATGGCTTTATATACAGGGGTGGTCACTGCCGGTACTGCAGTATAGAATCAGTTCTTCTCTTAAAGGTACATACACAACAAAACTCAAGTTTCCTGCATCCTGGAACGTAAGCTTGAGCTTCTTGATGCCTATGAATCCCACTGCTCTCCTGCCAAAAAGTATTCCTGCTACAGGTCTGATCTGTCCATGGTCAATACTATGGTGTGGGAGAGCTTCAAGTGGGCTCGGTCACTTATTAATTTATGAAAATAAAAATACAATTTAATAAGAGATTTGTTTTCAGGAATATATGAGTATTTGCCGGGTAAAATTGATCGACTGATGACTATCTACATGCAATATGGCTAAAACTACATGCAGTAAAATGACTATTTGGGAAATATGGACACCTGCAAAAAACAAATAGCAGATGCCAATCCCCTAGATATCTGTAATTCACAGGTTTCACTGTACACCTTAAATAGTATGATTTTATATGGTGTAGGGGAGCAGAGTGATCTTGTTTATGCAGTACACAGGTCATTAAAAGTGGCAGCACAAGTAGCTAAGGACATAAAAAAAGATGCGGAATCTTTGGCTTTGTATCTAGAGGCATGGTATACAAAAGCAAGGAGGTAATGTTGAACTTGTATGTGACCTTCATTAGGTCTCAGTTGGTGTATTGTGTACAGCTTTGGACGCTCCATTATAAAGGATGTAAACACTAATGGAAAATGTTCCATGTAGATTTATTATTGTTGGTACCAAGAATTATGAAGTTACCAAGTTATGAAGAATCTTGGAAAGATAGAACTGAGCGATGTTAAGGGGTGACCTGATACAAATCTTCAAGATTATGAAGGGTTATGATAGGGTAAATAATGGTATATTGTTTCCACTGATTAGTGAGCTAGCATTGAGTGGACACAAATTTAAGCATAATCTCAAATAAAATTAAAGGGGAGGTTAGAAAAAAAATATTTACACAGATGGTGGTTATAAAATGGAATTCTCTGCTACAAGTGATTGTTCAAACAAAGGTCATAAAAGGAAATTTAACAGTTGCTAGAAGCTATGGGGAGCAAGCAGGGGAGTGGGGCAAGGGCTGGTGTAGACTTCATGGCCTGATGGCCAGTTTCTGTGCTGAAATGTTCTATCATTCTATAAGCTTAACAATTTGATCTTTACATTTTCCCAATCCACATGCAAAGGAACCATGTCCAAAACTATGATGTGGAAATAAGGAAAGAAGTACACTGAATTATTCCATTATCCCTGGTATGAAATATGCAACCCAACTGTACTGTACTGTACTATGCCACTGTTCTGATTGTATGCTTCTATAAATGCATGTCAGCAAAATGTACAACAACATGTAAACCAGTATAAAATTCTGTCAAATTTATAATATTGGAAAATTAGTTCATAATGTATTTCTACATTCATTTCCATGTGACAGTTTTGGACCTGGTTCCTTTGCACATGGATTAAGACATTTAAAGATCAAATTGCAAAGCTTATTGCAAACATTTTATAAAACTGTACTCTTTCTAGCCAAATTGCAAGGGTTGGAAAAGTGTCATTGCTTCAGCAAGTTTAGAATCATTGATAGTCCAAAGTAGAAAGACAGCACCCTGTGTGTAATAGCATTTTTTGCAACTAATAGTGAGTTGATGGGTCTTACCTTTCAATTTCACTTGGATTTCAAGAGCACATCACATGTCTTCACAATACTCACCTGTGGTGTATAGGATACTTTTGGATTATAATTGCAAAGCTCCTAAGGTTTCAACAGAGGGATGACATTTCGTTGAAGGCCAGAGATATAAAGTTCCTTTTATTGGTAGTATCCATATGAGATTTTTGATAATTCCTAAATGTCAGTGGAATTGTCAAAGCAAAGAAAATAATCTGATGAAACTAAAAGTATCCCTGGTCAGCAACTACCAACTATGTCCTATTGCATCCATGCCATTTTAAAGTGGTATGAGAGGGGAGTCAGCAGTAAAGGTTAATGATCGTGTGGATGGTATTCATCTTACGGTCAGCCTGGAGGGCTATCATTGGCTTCAGTGACTGGGTTAGAGTGGGCAAATTAGTCAAAGTTTCTGTTCCTGATTGCTATCCAGTGGCCCCTGCTGGAAGTGAAGTGTGTGCATGTTACACTTGGCTTGGCTGTAGTTCCTATGTTGTGAAGTAGTTACTTTCACCCATTGTCAAGGTTCACGCATGTATAATGATCAGTTGGATAAGGTGCCGGTTTGTTTGTACATGTTTGATGGGTGGCTCGTTTTGATTTCAAAGTTCCTTTGATCCAATCATTTTTTGAAATGTATTCTCAGCCTGACTTGTCCAAATTGGGTGGTCCATCTCAAGCCATTAGAGAGACATAAATAAGGCAGACAGAGTCAGTAGACGGCTGACAACAAATCACAATATGAAGGTTAATATTCAGTGAACTTGTCACAACTACTGCGAATCTACTGGTGTCAATGTTTTTGTTTACTTATCCATTTACTGTTGAATAAATCTGTTTGGCAGTTTATAACCTAAGCCACAGTCTGTTAAAATGTTTATTCCATTGCCTTTCGAAGCTAAGAAAGCTCATATAAGGGCTTGTGATATAACCAGTATGCTGAAATAGTCATTTTTGTCAGGTCCCTGGGCTCACTACAAATGACCCAGATATTGGGCAGGTAAAGGCACACAGCAGGTCAGAGGCAATGTGGGCTTAAAAAAACATTGGAGATCATTTTCACTTTTGGCGATGGTGTGAAATGGGCAACATTGGAATGGCCGCCTGTTATACACCTCACTCGGTTTTCCTATCCATTCATTTCAATGAAAGGAAAATCAGACTGGGTGTATAATGGGATTTGATATCGCCTGTTTAAACTATTGCTAAAAGTTAAAATTACCCCCATTGAGAGTAAAAACCCCAAAACACAACAATGCCCTTGATATACAATGGCTGTAATTTTCTTTACCTGGGCACGTCGGGTGCAGGCGGTCGGTGTGGCGGGTTGGGACCCCGTTCCTCATTTCATGCCGCTCCTCAGAACGACTTTCCCTTAATGACACCTATTAGTCATCCCCATCTGACTAACCACCCCTCACACTCACCCACATCCTAATGCAAGTAACACCACACAAGGAAGCCATTTGGCATTGGCATCCCACTCCCTCAGAGTCACCCTCTACAGATGTATCTCATCCATTCCTTACACTCAATTCATCACTCTCACTCAAACTTCTCTTCTTTCCCTCCTTGCAGGAGAAGAGTGTCCACAATAAGAGGGAGAGGGAGAGAACTGGAGGTGACCCTCCATCACGGGCCACATTAACTCCAGCAGAGGAGGTCGCTCTGGACGTCTCAGGAGCTGCAGAGCAAGTGGAGGTGGGAGACGGAGAGAGGGGGACATCTCAGCAACCTGGTGACAGAATTACATCTCATACAGCCACATGGTATACAGCAGTCACTCATATGGGGACTGATGTCAGCAGCCAGTGAATGTTTATCATGTGCATAATAGTATTGTCACCCATTCTTAATATGACATTTCTAAATCATCTCTTTACTTTCCTATATGCCCATCACAAACCTCCCCCCCCACTGTCCAGGAGGAAGGGGAAGATGATTCCTCAGAGAAGCCTCCAGCTTCTGAGGGTGCACCATCACCAGACATAAGTGCATCCAACATCAGCGCAGTCATGCACACTTTGGTGGGTCCTACGCGAGATAGAGTAGTGTTGTCACCTGGTGTGTCACAAGTCACAAGTGAACAAAAGGAGATGGTGGAGACAGGGACAGCAGTGGAGACTCGTCGCTGGAGGGCATAAGATGTTCCCAGTTCTGCTCAGCTACATGCAGATGCTGAGCCTCGGGGGCCATCGAGAAAGAGGGTGATCCTGGGACTGCAGGAAGAAATGCAGAAGGCTCTGACGGGTTTTGCGACCATGTTGTCTTCAAATGTTCAGAGAATGGAGGAGTCCGTCTCCAACATGAGTACCACCATGTCACAGGCAATGGCGACTGTAAGCTCTTCCATGGAAAGGATGGCCACCTGCATGGAGCAACTAATGCGCCACTCACATGAGCACATGGAATCTATGGAGAATAGATGGCAGAGGCTCAGACCTTCTTTCTAGGAGGGACCTAAATGTAGATTTGGGTCCTCATGGCCCCACTGCTGTGTTGCAAGGTGCTCTCCAGCTCCCTGCTAGCAGGGAAGTGCTGGTGGCCCATGAGAGGGATGACGGTGAGAGGAGATATGGAGGTGGGGGCTCCTCTCAAAGTGCTCACGTTTCTCCCTGGTTACCTCCCCCTCAGTCAGAGCCCCAGATGCCTCCTGGGATCACGATGGCCAAGTCTGCCCCTGCACAGTCACAAGAGGAGCAGACTTTGGCGGGGCTATCAGAGGCTCCAAGACCCAGAGGACGTCCGCCAAAAGTGTTTATGCTGTCGCGGCAGGGAAGTGAGCAGGCTGCCTTTACCTCTGCTGAAGCCACAGGGGTAGTACCTCGTAGAAGCACGCGTAAGAGAAAGATGGCCCACATATAGATGCACAAGGGTAGGCACATGGGTGTTTAAATAAATGTCTCTTTTAAGGTTCATCACTCTTATGTCACAGATAAAACTTTTTATTTTCACCACTTTCCGGTCATTGCCAAATTTGTCTGCAACTTCGAAAGTTGGCTTAGAGTTGGAGTCAATGGTGAGACATAACATTACCTCCAGTACTGGTGAAAGGAATGGCTTGGTCATTGTAGGGATGCTTTATGGTGTTGTTGTGCGGGTGGGAGAACCTGGCACAACACGTGGCAGCCATATCAGTGCAATGCATGAAGTTAACTAAATCTGGCCATGATGAAGCCATCTCTGGCCTCCCAGGCAGCAATGTGCTTGGGTGCTAGTGGCATCTGAACATCAGGTTCCTCCTGCTTCTCCTCCTCATCTTCCAGCTGCTCCTCCTCCTCCTCCTCTGAAGAGGCTGTGTGTTTAGTGCCTTGCTCCTCATGCAGCACTAATCCTCGATGCTGCACTATGTTGTGCAGCGCGCAGCAGACCATGACGATTCTGGAGAGCCTGGCTGGTGCATACTGAAGAGCTCCTCCAGATCTGTCAAGGCATTTGATGTGCTTTTCAGCATGCCTATTGTCTGCTCTATGACATAACTGGTGGAAATGTGGTTTTCCTTTTTTCTCTCCTGGGCCTCAGTACTGGGCCTCCTCAAAGGTGGCATGAGCCACATCTTTAGTGGATAGTCCTTTTCTCCAAGCAGCCAGCTGGAAAGTCTGTTTGGAGCAGCGAAGAGCTGAGGGAGGGTGGACTGGCGCAGGATGAAAGAGTCATGGCAGCTGCCAGGGAATTTGGTGCACACATGCATTATGATCTTTCTATGGTTGCAGACCAGCTGCACAATGAGGGACTGGAAACCCTTGCTGTTCACAAACACTCCTGGGTAAAGATGGGGTGCCCTGATGGCAACATGTGTGTAGTCGATGACACCCTGCACCCGTAGGAAGTCAGCCAGAGTGGCAAAGCCCAGCGCCCGCTCAGTAACACAGGCTTCGTTAGTGGCAAAGTTGATATAGTTGGCTGACATGCCAAAAAGGGCATCGGTGACCTGTGTGCTGCATCTGTGTGCGGCCAACTGTGAGAGGCCATAAATGTCTGCTGCAGATCCCTCGAAGGAGCCTGAGGCAAAGAAGTTGAGGGCGCTGGTGTCCATCAGGTCCTCTGGACTGCAGTTCTTGTTCCAGGAAGCTACAAATGTCTGCAAAAACCTGGCGCAATAGCCTGAGCCGCCTTTGGCACTGCTGCTCAGACATGTTGAGGTAGCTAATCTTCTGCCTGTAAACCCTGTATTGGGGGGTGTCACCTCCGGCGCGGTGCAGCCCCCCGCCGATGCCCTCTGTCCTGTGGAGCATTAGGTTAATGAAGAGAAGGTTGGTGGTGTTGTTGTTGGTGCTGCTTGTGTGCCTGATGCTGCTGGTGCTAGGGCTCATCGTTGTCCGATTCTGAGGCTCCCATGCTGACGTAATAGGTGGCAGGTCAAGTAGAGATGAGAGAAGCAATCTGTCAATGGTGTGATAGGTTGTAGCATTGAGCTGACTGTGGTTCCCGAATTTGCTGAAAACACTTGCAAACTCTAGAAACTTACATAGAAACATAGAAGATAGGAGCAGGAGTAGGCCATTCGGCCCCTCGAGCCTGCTCCGCCATTTAATGAGATCATGGCTGATCATCCAAATTCAGTACCCTGTCCCTGCTTTCTCCCCATATCCCTTGAACCCTTTAGCCTTAAGAAATATATCTAATTCCTTCTTGAATATATTTAATGAATTGGCCTCAACTGCCTTCTGTGGTAGAGAATTCCATAGGTTCACCACTCTCTGGGTGAAGAAATTCCTCCTCAATTTGTCCTAAATGGCTTACCCCTTATCTTTAGACTGTGACCCCTGGTTCTGGACTCACCCGCCATCGGGATCATCCTTCCTGCATCTAGTCTGTCTAGTCCTGTTAGAATTTTATAAGTTTCAATGAGATCCCCTCCCATTCTTCTAAAGTCCAGCGAGTATAAGCCAAATCGACCCAATCTCCCCTCATACATCATTCATGCCACCCCAGGTATCAGTCTGGTGAATCATCACTGCACTCCCTCCATGGCAAGAACATCTTTCCTCAGATAAGGCTACCAGAACTGCACACAATACTCAAGATGTGATCTCACCAAGGCCCTGTACAACTGCATCAAGACATCCTTGCTCCTGTACTCGAATCCTCTCGCTATGAAGGCCAGCATACCATTTGCCTTCTTAACCGCCTGCTGCACCTGCATGCTTACCTTCAGCGACTGGTGCACAAGGACACCCAGGTCTCATTGCACTTCCCCTTTTCCCAATATATTGCCATTCAGATAATAATCTGCCTTCCTGTTTTTGCCACCAAAGTGGATGACCTCACATTTATCCACATTATAATACATCTGTGATGCATCTACCCAATCACCCAACCTGCCCAAATCATACTGGAGTTTCTCTGCATCCTCCTCACAGCACACACGCACACCCAGCTTTGTGTCATCTGCAAACTTGAAAATATTACATCTAGTTCCCTCGTCTAGATCATTTATATATACTGTGAATAGCTGGGGTCCTAGCACCGATCCCTGCGGTACCCCACTAGTCACTGCCTGCCACTTCAAAAAAGACCCATTTATTCCAACTCTTTGCTTCCTGTTTCCCAACCAGTTCTCTATCCAAGTCAGTACCTTATCCCCACTCACATGTGTTTTAAAATTACATGCCAATCTTTTATGCTGGACCTGGTCGAAAGCCTTCTCAAAGTCCAAATACACCACATCCACTGGTTCTCCCTTATCTACTCTACCAGTTACATCCTCAAAAAATTCCAGCAGTTTAGCCATGCACGATTTACCTTTTGTAAATCCATGTTGACTTTGTCGAATCCTGTCACTGTTTTCCAAGTGCACTGCTATTACATCTTTTATAATGGACTCTAGCATTTTACCCACTACCGATGTCAGGCTTACCGGTCTATAATTCCCTGTTTTCTCTCTACCACCTTTTTTGAATAGTGGGGAAACATTAGCTACCCTCCAATCCATGGGAACTGTTCCAGAGTCTATAGAATTTTGGAAGATGACCAGCAATGCATCTACTATTTCTAGGGCCACTTCCTTAAGTACCCTAGGATGTAGATTATCAGGCCCTGGGGATTTATCGGCCTTCAATCCCATCAATTTCCCGAACACCATTTCCCTACAAATACTGATTTCATTCAGTTCCCCCCTCTCCTTAGACCCTATGTTACCCGACATCTCTGGGAGTTTATTTGTGCCCTCCTTTGTGAAGACAGAACCAAAGTATGTATTTAATTGGTTGGCCATTTCTTTGTTCCCCATTATAAATTCCCCTGATTCTGACTGCAAGGGACCTACGCTTGACTTCACCAAACTTTTTCTCTTCACATATCTATAGAAGCTTTTACAGTCAGTTTTTATGTTCCCTGCAAGCTTACTCTATTTCCCCCCTCTTAATTAATCCCTTTGTCCTCCTTTGCTGAATCCTAAACTGCTCCCAAACCTCAGGTTTGCTGCTTTTTCTGGCCAATTTAAATGTCCTCTCCTTGGATCTTATGCTATCCCTAATTTCCCTTGTTAGCCACGGTTGAGTTACCTTTTTATTTTTATTTTTATGCCAAACAGGGATGAACAAATTCTGTAGATCATCCATGCGATCTTTAAATGTTTGCCATTGCCTATTCACCGTCAACCCTTTGAATAATGTTCCCCAATCCATCCTACCCAACTCGCGTCCTATACCATCGTAGTTTCATTTATTTAAATTCAGGACCCTAGTCTCTGAGTCAAATACTTCACTCTCCATCTTAATGAAGAATTCTATCATATTATGATCGCACCGCCCCAAGGGGCCTCGCACAAAAAGATTGCTAATGAATCCTCTCTCATTACATAATACCCAGTCTAAGATGGCCTGATCTCTAGTTGTTTCCTCGACATATTGGTCCAGGAAACCATCCCTATAGACTCAAGGAATTCCTCCTCCACAGTATTGTTACTAATTTGGTTAGCCCAATCTATATGTAAATTAAAGTCACCCATGATAACTGCTGTGCCCTTACAGCACGCATCTCTAATTTCCCGTTTAATGCCATCCCCAACCTTAGAATTACGGTTTGGGGGTCTGTATACAATTCCCACTAATGTTTTCTGCCCCTTGGTAATTCTCTGCTCTACCCATACAGATTCCACATCATCAGAGCTAATATCCTTCCTTACTATTGTGTTAATCTCCTCTTTAACCAGCTACCCCACCTCCTTTTCCTTTTTGCCTATCTTTCCTGAATATTGAATACCCCTGGATGTTGACTTCCCAGCCTTGGCCACCCTGGAGCCATGTTTCCGTAATCCCAATTGTAATGTATGTACCTTTAAGGGGGAGAACTACTTTTTACAGCTCATGTATACTGTAATACCCGCAGTGACCACACCTGTATATAACGCTGAGTAGTAATCTGTGCAGTTCAGTTGCAGTCTGAGCCACTTTGAGTAAACACCATTTGTACCGTTCTCCGCAGTCTGTGTCTGATTATACACGGACGTAACATTGGCGACGAGGCAGGTTCGAACCTACCTGCAACTCTGCATCACCTCCCGGGAATTCGTTCCTGAAGATCAGTGGATTGGAGGTCAAGGCCAGAGACTCGGGCGTCGACCACGGGCAACAGCCCAGTCATCCAGCAGAGACTCGAGAATTGTGGGGGAGGCTGTCAAGAGCTAGGCTTGGCTTTCCAGTCGAGGTGGTCCAGCGAAACGGGCTGGCAACAGGTAGTGCACAGACCCTTCCCGGACAGCAGCGGGCTAGAGCCCGACCGAGCGGCACAGCAAAGGGCCGAGCAGCGTCGACGGGGCAGAGAGAGAGAGGGCAGAGTGCACAGGGCACAGCCGGTGTTCAGGGGCCGAGAAGCATTGGAGAGAGGGAGAGAGAGATGCGCAGAAACCCGCGAGGCGCCGCCATTGCCACGAGGACCGCCGAGAGCGGCGTTGGCAGCAGCGCAGGAGAAGCGCATGAAACCTACAGGGCGCCGCCATTGCCACAAGAACCGGCAGCAGCGGGGGAGGAAGGAAAGCGCGGGAGACGCCATTTTAAGCCATTGGGAGACGCCATTTTAAACCACACCCAAAATGCTGAAGAGTGGCAGTATCACCGCATTTGACAATGAAGTCGAAGATTGGACTACATATGTCGAACGAATAGAGGTGTACTGCAAGGCAAATGAGGTGTCAGATGACAAGAAAGCGTTGGTATTGTTGAATTTAATGGGTGCAAAGACGTATGGGTTATTGCGAAATCTAGTAACCCCAATGAAGCCAATGGAAAAGAGTTTTGAAGACATAGTAACGATACTAAAGGAACATTTAAACCCCACACCGCTGCTGATAGCAGAAAGATTCAAGTTTCACAAACGGAACCAGCATAAGGATGAAAGCAATGCTGAATATTTAACAGAACTGCACAAACTATCGAAGCACTGCCAGTTTGGAACGGGACTGGCAGATACCTTAAGGGACAAGTTTGTGTGTGGGCTTCAAAGTGAAGGAACCCAGAAACGGCTTTTATCTGAAAAGGACCTTATGCTGGAAAAGGCTTTCAGCATTGCGGTATCATATGAAGCAGCAGCACGGGGCGCTGCAGAGATACAACAGAGACCGCAAGAATATGGCACAAACGAAATGTCATATGGAACAGAGAAGTGCTATCGCTGCGGCAGAACAACACATGACCAGAATGATTGCTGGTTCAAAGACAAAGTGTGCAGACAGTCTGGAAAAGTAGGACATATAGCACGAGTCTGCAGGTCGGGAAAGAAAACCAGCAATAAGAAACCTACCAAAGGAAAGTACAAGAAGGTACATAAGATAACGGAGAATAGTTCAGACAAACAAAAGGGTGATAACGACTCCGAAAGCAGGGAACTGAGTTGTCTGAAACTACATAATGTGATCACAACAGAGGATCACCGAATCATTTGGGTCACTCTCAAGATAGCAGGAGTCCAGGTAAAGATGGAATTGGACACAGGATCATCCCTAACAGTCATAAACCGACGGGACTATGAGCGGCTATTCTCACACATACCCTTGAGAGACACAAAAATTATTTTAAGACGTACACGGGGCAAAAAGTCTACCCCAAAGGAAAAATAAGGGTGACCGTTATATATAACGGTAAGGAAACACCAAAACTAGACCTGTATGTATTGCAAGATGGAGGACCACCATTACTGGGACGTGAATGGATCCGGAAAATACAACTGGATTGGCATTCCATACAGGCACTGAATGTGGCTGACAAAAGGATGACGACGTCACACCTGGGCGACTGTCAAAGATCCTAACTGACGTGAAAGAAGTGTTCCAGCAAGGACTCGGAACACTAAAAGGCATGACAGCGACGATTAAAATTGAAGAAAACGCAAGTCCAAAATTTTTTAAGGCCAGGTACCTTATGCGATCTGCCCAGCCGTGGAAGCAGAGCTGGAGAGTCTGGAACGTTCACGTGTACTGTCCAAGGTAAACTGGAGTGAGTGGGCTACACCCATCGTACCTGTGATGAAAAAGTCGTTGAGCAGCACGCCTGGGGAACCAAGGAAGGTTCGCATCTGTGGGGACTTTAAGGTAACAGTGAACCCGATCCTTCACACCGTACAATATCCACTTCCGCAGATTGAATATTTTTTCGCCTCGCTCTCTGGTGGGAAACGCTTCACTAAGGTTGATCTGGCCCAGGCGTATCTGCAAGTGGAGGTAGAAGAAGCATCAAAAAAATACCTCACAATCAATACCCATAAACGTCTTTACCAATACAACCGGCTGGTATTCGGGGTAGCATCAGCTCCGGCTATTTGGCAGAGGGCGATGGAACAAGTCCTGCAAGGGATCCCAGGGACCCAGTGTTATTTGGACGACATCCTGGTCACGGGCGAAAATGACAGTGATCACCTTGCCAACCTGGAGCAGGTGCTCACTAGATTGCAGGAATATGGGCTCCGAGCTAACCGCCCCAAATGCGAGTTTTTTAGAAAACAGATCTCGTATTGTGGCCACGTTATCGATAAAGAGTGGTTACATAAGTCCCCAGAGAAGATTGAGGCAGTAGTCAAGGCTCCAGCACCGGAAAATCTGTCACAACTGAGGTCGTTCCTCGGGCTGGTAAACTACTACCATAAGTTCTTGTCAAATTTGTCTACAATACTACACCCACTGAACAACCTACTGCAAACTGGGGTGCCATGGAAGTGGAGTGACGAAAGTAGACGAGCTTCCCAGAAGAGCAAAACATTAATCACATCGAAAGAGGTATTGGCCCATTACAACCCAGCATTACCAATTCGGTTGGCGTGTGATGCGTCACCCTACGGCATTGGAGCGGTGCTGTCGCACAAATTCTTGGACGGCTCAGAGAGGCCAATAGCCTTTGCGTCACGATCACTAACCTCAGCCGAGCGTAACTACCCCCAGATTGACAGGGAGGCCCTCAGCCTAGTGTGGGGAGTGAAAAAGTTCAATCACTATCTGCACGTGCAGAAATTCACCTTGCTGACTGATCACCAGCCTCTTGTCTCCATTTTCAATCCATAGAAGGGCGTTCCGGTGATGACTGTGCAACGACTACAAAGGTGGTCACTTTTTCTAGGGGCGCACCACTATGAGATTGAATATAAGGGCACGAAATAGCATGGAAATGCTGATGGGCTATTGTAATGTATGTAATGTATATATACCTTAAGGGAGAGATCTACTTTTTACAGCTCCTGTATACTGTAGTACTGGCAGTGACCACACCGGTATATAAACCCTGAGTAGTGATCTGTACAGTTAGTTCTACAGTAACCCTCATTCAGTAAACACCTGTTGAATCGTTCCCTGCAGTCTGTTGTCTGATTATTGAAGGACACAACATAAAGATACACGGATATAACATTGGCGACGACGCAGATTCGAACCTACCTGCAAATCTGCATCACCTCCCAGGGATTCGCTCCTGGAGAACAGTGGAAGGAGGTCGAGTCCAGAAGCACGGGCGTCGACCACAGGCAACCGCCCAGTCATCCAGCGGAGATTTGAGCATCGCAGGGGAGGCTGTCGAGAGCTAGGCTTGGCTTTCAAATCACGGTGGTCCAGCAAAACAGGCTGGCAACAGGTACTGCGCAGACCCTTCCCGGGCAGCGGCGGCTAGAGCCCGACCGACCGGCACAGAAAAAGGCCGAGCAACATCGACGGGGGAGAGAGAGAGGGCAGAGCGCACAGGGCGCAGTGGGTGTTCAGGACCGAGCGGCGTCAACGGGGAGAGAGACGAGAGAGAGCAGAGCGCAGCCGGTGTTCAAGGGCCGAGCAGCGTCAACAGGGGAGAGAGGCGCGCAGGAAAACGCGAGGTGCTGCCATTGCCACGAGGACTGCAGAGAGCGGCATTGGCAGCAGCGCAGGAGCAGTGCACGAATCCCACAGGGTGTCGCCATTTGCCACGAGGACCGCCGAGAGCGGCGGGAGACACCATTTAAAGCCGCAGCGGGGAAGAAAGGAAAGCGCGGGAGGCGCCATTTTAAGCCGCAGCGGGGAAGAAAGGAAAGCGCGGGAGACGCCATTTTAAGCCAGTCTAACCACACCCAAAAATGCCGAAGAGTGGCAGTATCACAGCGTTCGACAATGAAATCGAAGTTTGGACGACATATGTCGAACGCATAGAAGTATACTGCAAGGCAAATAAAGGGCCAGATGACAAGAAAGCGCTGGTATTGTTGAATTCAATGGGTGCAAAAACATATAGCTTACTACGAAACCTAGTAACCCCAGAGAAGCCAGTAGAAAAGGATTTTGAAAACATTGTGTCAATCCTACAGGGCCACTTAAACCCCACACTGCTGCTGATAGCAGAAAGATTTAAGTTTCACAAAAGGAACCAGCATAAAGATGAAAGTAATGCTGAGTATTTAACGGAACTGCGCAAGCTATCGAAACACTGCCAGTTTGGAACGGGACTAGCAAATACTTTAAGGGATAAGTTTGTGTGTGGGCTTCAAAGTGAAGGAACCCAGAAACGGCTTCTATTACGCTGGACAAGGCTTTCAGCATTGCAGTATCACACGAAGCAGCAGCACGGGGCGCGGCAGAGATACAACGGAGACCGCAAGAATATGGCACAAATGAAATGTCATACGGAACAGTGAAGTGCTATCGCTGCGGCAGAGCAACACACGACCATAAGGATTGCTGGTTCAAGGACAAAATGTGCAGACAGTGTGGAAAAGTAGGACACATAGCAAGAGTCTGCAGTTCGGGAAAGAAAACCAGCAGCAAGAAATCTCCACAGGAGAAGTACAAGAAGGTACATAAGGTGACGGAGAGTAGTTCAGACGAACAGAAAAGTGATACAGACACCGGAAGCAAGGAGCTGGGTTGTCTGAAACTACATAATGTGATCAAAACGGAGGATCACCAAGCTATCTGGATCACGCTCAAGATAGCAGGAGCCCAAGTGAAAATGGAATTTGACACAGGATCAGCCCTAACAGCATTTGCAACTATCTTTAGCCAGAAGTGCCAAGTGGATGATCCATCTTGGCCTCCTCCTGAGGTTCCTAGCATCACAGATGTCAGTCTTCAGCCCATTCAATTCACTCCATGTGATGTCAAGAAACGGCTGAAGACACTGGATACTGCAAAGGCTATGGGCCCTGACAATATTCCGGCAATAGTACTGAAGACTTGTGCTCCAGAACTAACTGCGCCCCTAGCCAAGCTGCTCCAGTACAGCTACAACACTGGCATCTACCCGGCAATGTGAAAAATTGCCCAAGTATGTCCTATCTACAAAAAGCAGGACAAATCCGACCCGGCCAATTACCGTCCCATCAGTCTTCTCTCAATCATCAGCAAAGTGATGGAAGGTGTCGTCGACAGTGCAATGGAGGTAGAAGAAGCCTCAAAACAGTACCTCATGATCAACACTCATAAAGGTCTCTACCAATACAACCGGCTGGTGTTCGGGGTAGCATCAGATCTGGCTATTTGGCAAAGGGCAATGGAACAAGTCCTGCAAGGGATTCCAGGGACCCAGTGTTATTTGGACGACATCCTTGTCACGGGCGAAAATGACAGTGATCACCTCGCCAACCTGGAGCAGGTGCTCACTAGATTGAAGGAATATGGGCTCCGAGCTAATCGCCACAAATGCGAGTTTTTCCAGAAGCAGATCCCGTATTGTGGCCACGTTATTGATAAAGAGGGGTTACATAAGTCCCCTGAAGATACAGCTGGATTGGCATTCCATACAAGCACTGACTGTAGATGCCAAAAAGGATGACGACATACGGGCTGTTACGAAATTTAATCACTCCAGCCAAACCAAAGGACAAGAATTTTAAAGAAATTGTTGATACCCTACAGGAGCACTTAAACCCAACACCGCTGCTGATAGCAGAATGATTCAAATTCTTCAAGAGAAATCAACACAAGAATGAAAGTTACGCTGATTACCTCACTGAATTAAGAAAGCTATCAAAACACTGCCAATTCGGGGCAGGACTAGCAGATTATCTTCGAGACAAATTCGTCTGCGGTCTCTTAAGTGAAGGAACACAGAAAAGGCTGCTTTCTGAAAAAGATTTAACACAGGACAAGGCTTTCAGTATGGCTGTATCATACGAAGCAGCCGCAAGAGGAGGTGCAGAGATACAACAAAAGACACAGGACTTCGGCACCCATGAAATGACACAGGGTTTCGAGAGATGTTATCGCTGCGGCAGATCCACCCATGACCAGAGGGACTGCTGGTTCAAGGACAAAGCATGCAGGCAATGTGGAAAGATTGGACACATTGCACGGGTATGCCGATCTGGACAAAAAAAATCCACAGACAGGAAAAAAAAATCAATAAAGAAAAGTACAGAAAGGTACAAATGATGACAGACATTAGCTCCGAAGACCAGAAGAGCGATAGCGACTCCGAAAACAAGAGACTAAGCTGTCTCAAATTACATAATGTAATTGCCAAAGATGATTACCAGACCATTTGGGTTACCCTCACGATAGCAGGGTCCCCAGTTAAAATGGAGCTCGATACAGGATCAGCTCTGACCGTCATAAATCGACAGGATTATGAGCGGCTATTTCGGCATATACCTTTAAAAGACACATCCATTATCTTGAAAACATATACAGGGCAGAAAGTATACCCCAAAGGAAAAATAAGGGTGCCTGTTGTATACAACGGCAAGGAAATACAAAAGTTGTATTTATACATTCTACAAGATGGTGGTCCACCGCTGTTGGGATGTGAATGGATCAGGAAAATACGTTTAGACTGGCACTCCATTCAGGCACTGACGGTGACCAGTAAGAAAAAAAATGATGATGACGTCATACCTGAATGATTAAAAGACATCTTGGCCAACGCCAAAGAAGTGTTTCAAGAGAAACTAGGAACCCTGAAAGGCATCTCCACCTCAATAAAAGTGGAAGATGCAGCAATTCCCAACTTTTTTAAGGCAAGACCGGTGCCATACGCAATTCGTCCAGCAGTCGAGGCGGAGCTGGAGAATTTGGAAAAGGCAGGCGTATTATCCAAAATAGATTGGAGCGAGTGGGCAACACCCATCATTCCAGTCATGAAGAAAGCATTGAATAGTGATAAATCTGAATGAACAGAGAAAAATTTGCATCTGTGGAGACTTCAAGGTGACTGTAAACCCGGTCCTTCACACGGTAAAGTATCCTCTTCCGAGGATAGAAGATATTTTTGCCTCACTATCCGGAGGGAAACGTTTCACCAAAATTGACTTGGCACAGGCATATCTACAGATGGAGGTTGAAGAGGCCTCTAAAAAATATCTCACGATAAATACACACAAAGGTCTGTACCAGTACAATCGACTGGTTTTCGGAGTAGCATCCGCTCCAGCTATCTGGCAAAGAGCTATGGAGCAAGTCCTCCAAGGGATTCCGGGGACTCAATGCTACCTAGACGACATCCTTGTAACAGGAGAAAACGACAACGAGCACCTTGCCAATTTGGAGCAGGTGCTCACTAGGCTGAGAGAATGGGGCCTACGAGCAAATCGCCCCAAGTGCGAATTTTTCCAAAATCAAATATCATATTGTGGCCACATAATTAATAAGGAAGGGTTGCATAAGTCACCTGAAAAAATTGAAGCGGTCATAAATGCCCCAGCACCTGAAAATGTTTCACAATTAAGGTCGTTCCTGGGATTAATAAATTACTATCATAAATTTTTACCGAACTTATCAACTCTTCTACACCCTCTTAATGAACTGCTACAAACAGGAGTAATTTGGAAATGGAGCGAAGACTGTAAACGTGCCTTCCATAAATGCAAAAACTTAATCACGTCCAAAGAAATTTTGGCTCATTACAACCCATCACTGCCAATCAGACTGGCGTGTGATGCATCCCCTTATGGCGTAGGAGCAGTATTATCACATAAATTCCCTGATGGCTCGGAACGGCCGATAGCTTTTGCGTCACGCTCATTGAACTCAGCTGAGCGTAACTATGCCCAAATCGACAGGGAAGCACTCAGCCTGGTATGGGGAGTGAAGAAATTCAACCATTACCTACACGGACAAAAATTTACCTTGTTGACTGACCATCAACCCCTCATCTCCATATTCAACCCTAAAAAGGGTGTTCCCATTATGACAGCGCAAAGGCTACAGAGGTGGTCCCTTTTTCTAGGGGCACACCAATACAACATAGAATACAAAGGATCAAAACAACATGGGAATGCTGACGGGTTATCACGCCTACCGTTGCCAACGGTAGAAGAAGCACCTGTAAGAATTCGCAATAATTTACAGTTCTGAAGATTCATTTCTTTTGATTAAAGAATCCCTGGGCGATGTGCTTTTAAATTTCCAGGGATAAAAATGGCTGTGGAGACAAAACACAATGCTTTGTTTACAAAGCAATTGAATGCTATTAGCATTTGTTTGTATATCGAGTGGATATATCTAAACTGCAGAAGAGACTTTTGCACCTTGAATGGGAATCGTTCAAGATTTGAATGGGTTTTAAATCACCCAGCACTGGACAATAGAGCAGTTGTGTCTCCCTTTTGTTTCAGCCCAGGAAGCTCCGGAAGACACATTAACCCAGTCTAATCACTTTGAGTTAGCCAATCACAGCTTTCTCTTGTGTATTGGACCCTTTTGGGTGGGGAATTTTGCACACAGCCCTTGCAAGGCAGAATGGCAGGACCTCACCAGGTATAAAAATAGCGTCTGAGAAGCTAGCTCTCTCTCTTACTTCGCTGGACCAAAGGTGAGCAGGGTGTTCTGACTCCTCAACAAGGCAACTTAGCAGGAGTTAAGGGGTGGTGATTTAAGGGTATTGCTAAGATTGTTTAAATAACATTGTAGCCATTGTATCCCTCATTTTCGCCATCTGCAACCCTCTGTTATATAGTTTTACTGTAATTACTGTGTTTGTGTGGTATAGTTTATTCTGTTGATTGTAGTTTGTTTAGGTAATAAAACTTGATTTTTTACTCTCATCCAAACCACTTGTTCCGTTTTAATATCATTAATTATAAGTTCCTCCACTCAGAACTAAAGGAGGGTTAGCGATTCGTAACCGCTGTAATAAAATTGGTTTTATTGGAATTGGTCCTGCAAGACCAGGAAAATTACTTTAAACCAGTTTAAAGAAGCCCCCAAATTCTTACACACCTACCATAGACCCAGTGGAGATTTTCCACTCTACCACAGTCGAATGTCTACCAGTAACAAATTCTGCCATTGAAAGGGAAACTAGAAATGACCCGACTCTCTCACGAGTCTACGATTTAACAGTGAAGGGATGGCCAGCACATGGCGAACCACTGTTGCCAGCATTCTCACAAAGAAGAGAACAGCTGTCAGTGTGCCGAGGAACCTTGATGTGTGGATCCAGAGTGGTGATTCCACCCAAACTCCAGGATAAAGTTCTAAAGGAGCTTCACGAGGGGCATCTGGGTGGAGTGAAAATGAAGAACCTAGCCAGGGCATTTGTATGGCCAGGTACCGATGGAGACATCGAAGAAATGACCAAGAGCTGCCTAGGGTGCCAGAAGGTCCAAAACGCTCCACCCCAAGCCCCTCTACATCCATGGGAGTGGCTCTCATCTCCCTGGCAAAGGGTACACATCGACTTTGCTGGTCCATTTATGGACTCAATGTTTTTAATCGCGGTTGATGCACACTCCAAGTGGCTGGAGGTTATAAAGATGTCCTCCACCACCACGGAAAAAACCATCACAGTATTAAGGACCATATTTGCCAGGAATGGGCTGCCTGAACAGATCTGTTCTGATAATGGACCGCAATTTGTGTCCGAAGAATTCAGGAAGTTCTTAAAAAACAATGGGGTTAAGCACTACACGTCCGCCCCATGCCATCCCGCCACCAATGGATTGGCTGAAAGGTTTGTCCAGACCTTCAAGAAGGCCATAAAAGCCATGGGTAATGAAGACATAAAACTTCAGCACAAGGTGGATAACTTCTTGTTCGCATACAGGAATGCAACACATATGGTTACAAACCAAACTCCCGCCATGATGTTCTTCAATAGAAGCCTAAGATGCCGTCTGGATTTGATCAAGCCCAACATCAGAAGGGACGTGGAGAACCGACAATTTCAAGGCATGAATGAAAGGCCAACTAGAACCTTCCAGATAGGTCAACAAGTTTTGGCCTGGGACTACCGTACCGAGAAATGGCAGCCTGGAACTATCTGCACACGACTAGGACTGCTGATGTATACTGTGGACATCGGAGAAAGCATAATAAGGCGCCATGCTGACCAAATCATAGAGTCATCCAAAAAGGGACAACCTACACCACAACTCTATACGCCTAACGATGAAGTAGAGATACCCATATCTACCTCCGATCCGGTGACACTGGAACCCGATGAACCCGACACTGGCATTCAAGCTGAATCAGCCTTGCCAAAAGAACCTACTACACCACCAGAAACTACTACACCACCGAGGCATTATCCGGACCGAGTCAGGAAGCCTCCAGAGAGACTGACTTATAATTAATTAACGGCAGCAATGTGTAGATTATTTTTCTTGTAACATGTAATTAATAATTACTTATAATATTATGTACTGGTTGGCTAAAAGGGGAGGAATTGCAGTGTATGTGCCTTTAAGAGCCCCATGTGTACTGTAATGCCGGTAATGGCCACTCGGGCTATTTAAGTCTGTATATTGTGTTGTATCAGTTAGTTCCCCTCCAGACTTTGTTTAGTAAACACCTATGAAACCAACTCCTGTCTTCAGTGTCTCCATCAGCACACAGACACAACACCCCTGAACACCCTACTGCAAACGGGGGTACCATGGAAGTGGAGTGACGAATGTACACGAGCTTTCCAGAAGAGCAAAGCATTGATCACATCAAAAGAGGTGTTGGCTCAATTCAACCCAGCACTACCAATTCGGTTGGCGTGTGATGCATCACCCTATGGCATTGGAGCGGTGCTGTCGCACAAAATCCCGGATGGCTCGGAGAGGCCAGTAGCCTTTGCGTCTCGGTTACTAACCTCAGCCGAGCGTAACTATGCCCAGATTGACAGGGAGGCCCTCAGCCTAGTGTGGGGAGTGAAAAAGTTCAATCACTATCTACACGGGCAGAAGTTCACCTTGCTGACTGACCACCAACCACTTGTCTCCATCTTTAATCCAAAGAAGGGCATTCCGGTGATGACTGCGCAACGGCTACAAAGATGGTCCCTTTTTCTAGGGGCGCACCAATATGAAATCGAGTATAAGGGCACGAAACAGCATGGAAACGCTGATGGGCTATCACGCCTGCCACTGCCTACTGTGGAGGAAGCACTAGCAGTGGATCCTGTCGAAATATTTCATTCGACTATAATTGAATGCTTGCCAGTAACTAACGCTGGTATAGAGAAGGAGACCCGAAATGACCCGACACTGTCTCGGGTATATGATTTGACAGTGAAGGGATGGCCAGCACATGACGACTCACTGTTGCCAGCATTGTCATCCAGAAGAGAACAGCTGTCAGTATGCCAGGGGATCTTGATGTGTGGATCCCGAGTGGTAATTCCACCCAAGTTAAGGGAGAGAGTGCTTAATGAGCTTCACGAAGGTCATCTGGGAGGGGTGAAAATGAAAAGCCTTGCTAGGGCTTATGTGTGGTGGCTGGGGATCGATCAGCAAATCGAGGACCTGACAAAGAGCTGCTCAGGATGCCAGAAGGTCCAAAATGCACCACCACATGCCCCTCTACACCCATGGGAGTGGCCCTCATCTCCATGGCAACGGGTGCATATTGATTTTGCTGGTCCATTCATGGACTCAATGTTTTTAATAGCCATGGATGCGCACTCGAAATGGCCTGAGGTGATCAAAATGTCCTCCACCACCACGGAGAATATTATTGCAGTCCTACGGACCATTTTTGCCAGGAACGGCTTGCCAGAGCAGATTTGCTCTGATAACGGACCACAGTTTGTGTCCGAAGAGTTTCGAAGATTTATGAAAAGGAATGGGGTCAGGCATTACACATCCACCCCGTACGATCCAGCCACAAATGCATTGGCTGAGAGGTTCGTACAAACCTTTAAAAAAGCAGTAAAGGCCATGTGCAATTACGACATTCCACTGCAGCATAAGGTGGTCAATTTCCTGTTAGCCTACAGAAATGCGACACATGCAGTCACCAACCAGGCCCCGGCCATGATGTTCTTTAACCGAAGGTTGAGATCTCGTTTGGATTTGCTCAGACCAAATGTACGAAGAGATGTTGAGAGTAAGCAATTCCAGCACATCAATGAGAAGCCGACAAGGAGCTTCAATGTAGGGCAACCAGTCTTGGCCCGCGACTACCGAACAGAGAAATGGCAACCAGGAACGATATGCACACGGCAGGGGCCACGAATGTACACAGTGGATGTTGGGGAGAACATTGTGAGATGCCATGCTGACCAGATCCTAGAGTCACAGGAACGAGTCAACCCCATGTCTCGGCCATATGTACCTGGTGAGGAACCCGACGTACAGGTCGCATCTACCTCAGAAACAATAGCATTGGAAGCTGATGAATCAACTGACAACAGGGTGCTAGAATCGCCTCCGCACCAAGAGCGAGAAACTCGGGAAAGGTGTTATCCAGAATGAATCAGGAAGCCTCCCCAGAGACTGAATATATGAATGGACTATTTTCATATAACTTTGTATATTAAAAATGTTAATTGTTAAATGAGTATTATGGTACTGTTAATCTAAAAGGGGAGGAATTGTAATGTATGTAATGTATATATACCTTAAGGGAGAGAACTACTTTTTACAGCTCCTGTATACTGTAGTACCGGCAGTGACCACACCTGTATATAAGCCCTGAGTAGTGATCTGTACAGTTAGTTCTACAGTAACCCTCATTCAGTAAACACCTGTTGAATCGTTCCCTGCAGTCTGTTGTCTGATTATTGAAGGACACAACATTAAGATACACGGATATAACAGCTATCACGCCTGCCACTGCCTACTGCGGAGGAAGCACCCGCAGTGGATCCTGTCGAAATATTCCATTCGACTATAGTTGAATACCTACCGGTAACTAACGCTTGTATCGAAAAGGAAACCCGAAATGACCCGACACTGTCTTGGGTATATGATTTGACGGTGAAGGGATGGCCAGCACATGGCGACTCACTGTTGCCAGCATTCTTGACAAGGAGAGAACAGCTGTCAGTGTGCCGGGGGACCTTGATGTGTGGACCCGAGTGGTAATTCCACACAAGTTAAGGGATAGAGTGCTCAATGAGCTTCATGAGGGTCATCTGGGAGGGGTAAAAATGAAAAGCCTAGCCAGGGCTTATGTGTGGTGGCCGGGAATCGATAAACAAATCGAGGACCTGACCAAGAGCTGCTCAGGATGCCAGATAATCCAAAATGCACCACCACAGGCCCCTCTACACCCATGGGAGTGGCCCTCATCTCCATGGCAACGGGTGCATATTGATTTTGCTGGTCCATTCATGGACTCAAGGTTTTTAATAGCCGTGGATGCGCACTCGAATAGGCCTGAGGTCATCAAAATGTCCTCCACCACCACGGAGAAAACTATTGCAGTCCTACGGACCATTTTTGCCAGGAATGGCTTGCCAGAACAGATTTGCTCCGACAACGGACCACAGTTTGTGTCCGAAGAGTTCCGGAGGTTCTTGAAAAAGAATGGGGTAAGGCATTACACATCCGCCCCGTATCATCCGGCCACAAATGGATTGGCTGAGAGGTTCGTACAAACCTTTAAGAAGGCAATAAAGGCTATGTACAATGACAGCATTCCGCTGCAGCACAAGGTGGACAATTTCCTGTTCACCTACCGGAATGCGACACATGCAGTCACCAACCAGGCCCCAGCCATGATGTTCTTTAACCGAAGGTTAAGATCTCGCCTGGATTTGCTCAGACCAAACGTATGAAGAGATGTTGAGAGTAAGCAATTCCAGCACATCCATGAGAAGCCAACAAGGAGCTTCAATGTAGGGCAACCAGTCTTGGCCCGCGACTACCGAACAGAAAAATGGCAGCCAGGAACGATATGCACACGGCAGGGCCCACTAATGCACACATGGACGTTGGGGAGAGCATCGTGAGACGCCTTGCTGACCAGATCCTAGAGTCACAGGAACAAGTCAACCCCATGCCTCACCCATACGTACCTGGTGATGAACCCGACGTACAGGTCGCATCTACCCCAGAAACAGTAGCATCGGAAGCTGATGAACCAACCGACGACAGGGGGCCAGAATCGCCTCCGCACCAAGAGCAAGACACTCGGGAAAGGCGCTATCCAGAAAGGATCAGGAAGCCTCCCCAAAGATTGAATTTATAAATAGGCTATTTTCAGCTAATGTTGCATGTTAAAAGTATTAATTGTAATTAGTTTGATATTTAATTGTTAAATGAGTGTTATGGTACTGTTAATCTAAAAGGGGAGGAATTGTAATGTATGTACCTTTAAGGGGGAGAACTACTTTTTACAGCTCATGTATACTGTAGTACAGGCAGTGACCACACCTGGATATAACGTTGAGTAGTAATCTGTACAGTTCAGTTGCAGTCTGAGCCACATTGAGTAAACACCGTTTGTACCGTTCTCCGCAGTCTGTGTCTGATTATACACGGACGTAACACCAATCATATCATATCCGTTTACATCTATTTGCGCAGCTAATTCATCCACATTATTATGAATGCTCCTTGCATTAAGACACAAAGCCTCCAGGCTTGTTTTTTTTAGCACTCTTAGACCTTTTAGAATTATTATTTACTGTGGCCATGTTTGATTTAAACCCTTGATTTCTCTGACTGCCACTTTTGCTTTTCTCCTTCCTGTCTTTTGCTTCCATCCTTGTTTCCCTTACCTCTCTCTCCCTGCCCACGTTCCCAATACCCTGCCATTTTAGTTTAAACCCTCCCCAAAAGCACTAGCAAACACTCCCCCTAGGACATTGGTCCCAGTCCTGCCCAGGTGCAAACCGTCCAGTTTGTACTGGTCCTACCTCCCCTAGAACCGGTTCCAATGTCCCAGGAATTTGAATCCCTCCCCCTTGCACCATTCCTCTAGCCACATATTCATCTGAAATATCCTTCTATTTCTACTCTGCCTAGCACGTGGCACTGGTAGCAATCCTGAGATTACTACCTTTGAGGTCCTGTTTTTTAATTTACCTCCTAACTCCCTATATTCAGCTTTTAAGACCTCATCCCGGTTTTTACCTGTATCGTTGGTACCTATATGCACCACAACAACTGGCTGTTCACCCTACCCCTCTAGAATGCTCTGCAGCCGGTCAGAGACATCCTTGACCCTTGCACCAGGGAGGCAACATACCATCCTGGAGTGTCATTTGCAACCACAGAAAAGCCTATCTATTCCCCTTAAAATAGAATCCCCTATCACTATAGCTCTCCTGCTCTTTTTCCTCCCGTCTTGTGCAGCAGAACCACCCATGGTGCCAGGAAGTTGGCTGCTGCTGCCTTCCCCCGATAAGCCATCTCCCTCAACAATATCCAAAGTGGTATATCTGTTTGAGAGGGGGATGGCCACCGGGGCCCCTGCACTACCTGCCTGCGCCTACTACTCTGCCTGGTGGTCACCCATTCCCTTCCTGCCTGTGCAGCCTTTACCTGCGGTGTGACCAACTGATTAAACGTGATATCCACGACGTCCTCAGCATCATGAATGCACCAGTATGTATCCATTCGCAGCTTTAGCTTCGCAATGCGGTCTGCCAGTAGCTGCAGCTGGATACACTTCCCGGACACATGGTTGTCAGGGACACAGGAAGTGTCCCTGATTTCCCACATAGTGTAGGAGGAGTATGCCATGGGGCCGAGCTGTGCTGTCATGACTTACCCTTCAATTAATTTAAATTAACTTAAATCAAATCAATACCACCAATTGCACTACAATTAAATGATATACTCAAGGGCCCTTGGTTACTAGCACTCCCCGATACACAACAGAGACCTTAGAAACTATAACCACAAAAATTAAGACCTTCTAAACTTTATAAACTATTAACCTTAACTGTCAAACTATAGAGTAGTATAAATACTCTCCTGGCCGTACTCACCCAATCAGCTGCTTCCTCTTGCCTGCATCACTTTTGGAATTGTGGTGTCGCTCTGCGAGATTGACCGACCTTTGAGAAAAAGCCCGTGAAAGTGAGTTTAAAAACTCACTACTCTCCTGCTGCTCCTGACACTGGCCTCTTCCTACAGGGTGAAAAGTTAGGAAAAACAAAGGTGAAGCAAGGGAGCTCCTCCTTCCACTCCTCACCTAACTCTGACTCACCCAACTCACAGCACTCTGTTGAAACCGCACTCAGTTAAATCTGTTCTGAAAATGCACTCAGCAACAGCATTTCCCTTAGGATAGTAAGCGTGTTTTAAGGTGCCAGTATTTATTGTGCTTTCCATGCTGTGCATTGATGAGCTGGATCAATGGCCAATGAACTTCCGCCTCAGATCGACAGGCTAGGTTCCCGAGCTATGTGATTCCCCTGGTCATGCAGTGAAATTGCAAAGGTTTGGTTAAAAAGATGTTTAAGTGTGTGACAACAAGCTAATAATTATCTAAATTGGGTCGCCCGCCCCTACCATTCCGGTCGCTGATGCGCTGGCAAACGCGCCCAAGTTAAAGGAGCATGGAGGTGGGATGATGGCAGCTTCCCGACCGGCAGTGAATTATTTCCACTTTCACTCCTGACCCACATCCAATCCCGCACGCATGGCAGCGGGAAAATTTCAGCCTACGTGTTTCACAGTAAATTTACAAAGCAACAACTTAATTTTAAAATCCTAGGCCTAGAAATTCCCAAACTTAAGACCCCGTGTTTGCACCAGATTTCTTCAAAAATGGTGGCCGTCTCGCTTCTGCCTGCTTCCGGCACGGGACACAGCGGCCACCATATTGGTGAGGCCCATAGTGCTGCCATTTTCAGCGCTAGCCTCTGAAATTCAAATGAGCAGATCGTGACGTCAATCAGCGTGCAACGCCTGATTTGACACCACGAGTGCTATTTTGGATGTCGCTGCATGCCACAACGGCCTCTCCTAACTATGCACAGTAGATCGTGTGTGTAGCTGCCCTGCAGAGACGCTGTCAGTGTTTCTTAAAGGGATACACACATCTTTCAGGTAAGTTTGGACTTCAGCTTTTGGACTAGTTTTTTATATTTTACTGAAGTAGTGGCTTGGTCCTGTTTTTTTCTGTTTTTTCTTTTGTTTACAGCACGGAAGAAGGCCATTTGGTCCATTGAGCCTGTGCAGACTCTTAGCTAATACCGTGCCTCTGCCCTTTCCCCGTAGCCCTGCAATTTTTTTTTTCCTTCAGATACTTATCCAACTCCTTTTTGAAAGATAAGATTGAGTCTGCCTCCATCACCCTTTCAGGCAGTGCATTCCAGATCTAAACCACTCGCTGTGTAAAAAGGTTTTTCCTCATGTCGCCTTTGGTTCTTCTGCCAATCACCTTAAATCTGTGTTCTCTGATTCTTGACCATTCTGCCAATAGGAACAGTTTCTCTCTATCTACCCTGTCCAGACTCCTCATGATTTTGAACACCTCTATCAAATTTCCTCTCAATCTTCTCTGCTCTAAGGAGAACAACCCCAGCTTCTCCAGTCTATCAACGTAACTGAAGTCCCTCATTCCTGGAATCATTCTCATAAATCTTTTTTGCACCCTCTCTAAGGCCTTCACATCCTTCCTAAAATGTGGTGCCCAGAATTGGACACAGTACTCCAGTTGGGGCCGAACCAGTGTTTTATACAGGTTCATCATAATTTCCACACTTTTTTATTCTATACCTCTATTTATGAAGCCCAGGATCCTGTAAGCCCTTTTAACTGCTTTCTCAACCTGCCCTGCCACCTTCGACGATTTATGCACACATACCCCCAGGTCTTTCTGTTCGTGCACCCCCTTTAGGATTGTACCCTTTAGTTTATATTACCTCTCCTCATTCTTTCTACCAAAATGCATCACTTCAAACTTTTCTGCATTAAATTTCATCTGCCACGTGTCCACCTATTTTACCAGACTCTCTAAGTCTTCCTGAAGTCTATCACTCTCCTCCTCACTGTTCACTGTACTTCCAAGTTTGTGTCATCTGCAAATTTTGAAATTGTGCCCTGTACACCCACATCCAAGTCATTAATATAGATCAAGAAAACCAATGGTCCTAGAACTGACCCCTGGGCAACACCACTGTATACCTTCCTCCAATTCGAAAAACAACCGTTCACCACTACTCTCTGTGTCCTGTCACTTAGCCAATTTCGTATCCATGCTGCCACTGTCCCTTTTATTCCATCGGCTTCAATTTTGCTGGCAAGCCTATTATGTAGCATTTTGTCGAACGCCTTTTGGAAATCCATGTACACAATGTCAACCGCATTACTCTCATCAACCCTCTCTGTTACCTCATCAATTAACGCGATCAAGTTAGTTAAACACGATTTGTCTTCAACAAATCCATGCTGGCTCTCCTTAATTAATCCACCCCTATCCAAGTGACTGTTGATTTTGTCCCTGATTACTATTTCTAAAAGGTTCCCCACTACTGAGGTTAAACTGACTGGCCTGTAGTTACTGGGTTTATCTTTACGCTAACGAAAAGTGGGGGATCACATGATGAACAGCATGATGTCATCACGTTTTGACCATGCTCTGCTCAGTTAAACAGCACAGATAAAGATACAGACACCGGTTGTGGCTAACATGCTGTTAAAGGAATTATGTACAAACGATCTGAGTCCTTTGGTGGCTCAAGCCACATGCGCCCCCGCAGAATTGTATTTAACAGTAAAAGTGAGACATTGAGGAGGCCTGACCAGTCTGTCTGTGCGACTTCGATAACCTGGCAGAGGGAGCTGATGGACGGTGGTTGTAGTGTATGTACCTTTAAGAGGAACTATGTTTTTGAAGCCCCTGTATACTGTAGTACCAGTAGTGACCACTCGGGTATATAAGCCTGTGTAGCGTCTTGTGTTGTTAGTTCACCTCCAGACTTTGTTCAGTAAACATTTGTTAAATCAACTCCTGCATTCCGTGTCTCCATTAACACACGGATCTAACAGTCGCGACGAGTTAGAAACGAACTTACCTGCAATTCGGCAGCACCTCAAGGGGATTGATTCCTCAGACGAAGGTCGAAGCCAGAAGCAAGAAAAAAAAAATAACTCGAAGAAACTCGAAAACGAGGGCCAGGCTTGGTCTCCAGGCTGTGGTTTCCCCAGCTAAATGGGCTGGTGGCAGGTAGTGCACTGATCCTTCCTGGGCTGCGGCGGGCTACAGCTCGATCGGGTGGCTCTGCAACGGGGCCGGGCAGCGAGTCGGGAAGCAGAAGCAAAGAGAGAGAGAGGGTGGAGCACTCAGGGCGCGGCCGGCATTCGGACCGAGCAGAGGGAGGGGAAAGTCCCAGAGGGTCCGCTCCATGACGGGAACGGTTCTTCAATTACGGAGAGATTATTGAAGCGATATATAAAAAAAAATAGAAATACCGCGAAAAGCTGCAGGTCGCAACGGGAACCGCGGAGAACAGCGGCAGCGGCGGGAAAGCACGGGAGGCACCATCTTAACTCGGCGGGGAAGAAAGAAAAGCGCGGAAGCGCCATTTTAGATTTTCAAGATGCCGAAGACTGGCAATATTACTGCTTTCGATAGTGATATAGAAGATTGGACCACATATGTGGAAAGAATGGAGGTATATTGCAAGGCGAATGAGGTAGCGGATGATAAAAAGGAATCGGTACTTCTAAATCTGATGGGTGCAAGGACATACGGGCTGTTACGAAACTTGATCACTCCAGCCAAACCGATGGACAAGAATTTTAATGAGATTGTTGATACCTTACAAGAGCACTTAAACCCAACACCGCTGCTGATAGCAGAACGATTCAAAGTCTTCAGGAGGACTCAGCACAAGAACGAAAGTAACGCTGATTACCTCACCGAATTACGAAAGCTGTCAAAGCACTGCCAATTCGGGGCAGGGCTGGCCGATTCGCTACGAGACAAATTTGTCTGCGGTCTCCTAAGTGAAGGAACACAGAAAAGACTACATTCTGAGAAAGATTTGACACTGGACAAGGCTTTCAGTGTGGCTGTATCATAGGAAGCAGCAGCAAGAGGAGCTGCAGAGATACAGCAAAAGCCACAGGACTTCAGCACCCATGAAATGACACGGGGTTTCGAGAGATGTTATCGCTGCGGCAGATCCACCCATGACCAGAAGGGCTGCTGGTTCAAGGACAAAGCATGCAGGCAATGCGGAAAGATGGGACACATTGCACGTGTATGCAGATCTGGAAAGAAATCCGCTGACAGTAAAAAGGTCAATAAGGAAAAGTACAGAAAGGTACAGATGATGGCGGACAGTAGCTCCGAAGACCAGAAGAGCGATAGCGACTCCAGAAACAAGAGACTAAGCTGTCTCAAATTACATAATGTAATTGCCAAAGAAGATTACCAGACCATTTGGGTTACCCTCACGATAGCGGGGTCCCCAGTCAAAATGGAGCTAGATACAGGATCATCTCTGACCGTCATGAGTCGACGGGATCACGAGCGGCTATTTCTGCATATACCTTTGAAAGACACATCCATTGTCTTGAAGACATATACGGGGCAGAAAGTATACCCCGGAGGGAAAATAAGGGTGCCTGTTGTATACAACGGCAAGGAAATACAGAAGTTGTATTTATACGTTCTGCAAGATGGTGGTCCACCATTGTTGGGACGTGAATGGATCAGAAAGATAAGTTTAGACTGGCACTCCATTCAGGCACTGACGGTGACCAGTAAGAAAAAAAACGATGATGACGTCATACCTGGACGATTAAAAGAAATCTTGGCTAACGCCAAAGAAGTTTTTCAACAGGAACTAGGAACCCTGAAAGGCGCCACCGCCTCAATAAAAGTGGAAGATGTGGCAATTCCCAAGTTTTTTAAGGCAAGGCCGGTGCCATACACAATTCGTCCAGCCTTCGAGGCAGAGCTGGAGAATTTGGAAAAAGCAGGCGTGTTATCCAAGGTAGATTGGTGCGAGTGGGCAACACCCATCGTCCCGGTCATGAAGAAAACATTCAATAATGATAAATCTGAAGAACAGAGAAAAGTTCGCATCTGTGGGGATTTCAAGGTGACTGTAAACCTGGTTCTTCACACGGTACAGAGGATAGAAGATATTTTCGCCTCACGATCCGGAGGGAAACGTTTCACCAAAATTAACTTAGCACAGGCATATCTACAGATGGAGGTTGAGGAGGCCTCTAAAAAGTATCTCACGATAAACACACACAAAGGCCTGTACCAGTACAATTGACTGGTTTTCGGAGTGGCATCAGCTCCGGCTATCTGGCAAAGAGCTATGGAGCAAGTCCTGCAAGGGATTCCGGGGACTCAATGCTACCTAGACGACATCCTTGTAACAGGAGAAAACGACAACGAGCACCTTGCCAACTTGGAGCAGGTGCTCACGAGCCTGAGAGAACGGGGCCTACGAGCAAATCGCCCCAAGTGCGAATTTTTCCAGAAACAAATATCATATTGTGGCCATGTCATTAACGAAGAAGGGTTGCATAAGTCACCTGAAAAAATTGAAGCGGTCGTAAAGGCCCCAGTGCCTGAAAATGTCTCACAATTAAGGTCGTTCCTGGGATTAGTATAATTACTATCATAAATTTTTACCAAACTTGTCGACGGTTCTGCACCCGCTTAACGCACTGCTACAAACGGGAGTAGTTTGGAAATGGAGCGAAGACTAAACGTGCCTTCCATAAATGCAAAGGCTTGATCACGTCCAGGGAAGTGTTGGCTCATTACAACCCATCACTGCCAATCAGACTGGCGTGTGATGCAGCCCCTTACGGCGTGGGAGCGGTATTATCGCATAGATTCCCTGATGGCTCGGAGCGGCCAATAGCTTTTGCGTCACGCTCATTAAACTCAGCTGAGCGTAACTATGCCCCGATCGACAGGGAGGCACTCAGCTTGGTGTGGGGGGTGAAGAAATTCAACCATTACCTACACGGACAAAAATTTACCTTGTTGGCTGACCATCAACCCCTCGTCTCCATATTCAACCCTAAAAAGGGCGTTGCCATTATGACAGCGCAAAGGCTACAGAGGTCGTCCCTTTTCCTAGGAGCACACCAATATGACATAGAGTGCAAAGGAACAAAACAGCATGGGAATGCTGACGGGTTATCGCGCCTACCATTGCCAATGGTGGAAGAGGCACCTACAGTGGACCCAGTGGAGATATTCCACTCGACCATAGTGGAATGTCTACCGGTGACAAATTCTACCATTGAAAAGGAAAGGCGAAATGACCCGACTCTCTCACGTGTCTACGATTTAACGGTGAAGGGATGGCCAGCACATGGCGAACCACTGTTGCCAGCATTCTCGCAAAGAAGAGAACAGCTGTCAGTGTGCCGAGGAACCTTGATGTGTGGATCCAGAGTGGTGATTCCACCCAAGCTCAAGGATAGAGTGCTAAAGGAGCTTCACGAGGGGCATCTGGGTGGAGTGAAAATGAAGAACCTAGCCAGAGCGTTTGTGTGGTGGCCAGGTATCGATGGAGGCATCAAAGAAATGACCAAGAGCTGTCTAGGATGCCAGAAGTTCCAAAACGCCCCACCACAAGCCCCTCTACATCCATGGGAGTGGCCCTCATCTCCATGGCAAAGGGTACATATCGACTTTGCTGGTCCATTTATGGACTCAATGTTCTTAATCGCGGTGGATGCACACTCCAAGTGGCCGGAGGTAATAAAGATGTCCTCCACCACCACGGAAAAAACCATCACAGTATTAAGGACCATATTCGCCAGGAATGGGCTGCCTGAACAGATCTGTTCTGATAATGGACCGCAATTTGTATCCGAAGAATTCAGGAAGTTCTTAAAAAACAATGGGGTTAAGCACTACACGTCCGCCCCATACCATCCCGCCACCAATGGATTGGCTGAAAGGTTTGTCCAGACCTTCAAGAAGGCCATAAAGGCCATGGGTAATGAAGACATAAATCTACAACATAAGGTAGATAACTTCTTGTTTGCGTACAGGAATGCAACACATGTGGTTACAAACCAAACCCCCGCCATGATGTTTTTCAATAGAAGACTAAGATGCCGGCTGGATTTGGTCAAGCCAAACGTCAGAAGTGTAGTGTATGCACCCGTTTACCTTTAAGGGAACTATTGAATGTAACCGTTCGCCTTTAAGAGCACTATTTTAGGTGTGGCACTATTTGTTGGCTCATGTATACTGTAATACCGATAGTGACCACACCAGTATATAAGGGTTGTGATACGTTAACTAGGGCAGATTCGCCCGAACCTCTGAATAGTAAAGACCTGTTTTATTTGTTAATCTTGGAGTCTGTGTATTATTTGCAATACAACCCACAGACTTAACAATGGCGACGAGGACGATCGTACCCTGCGGCAACAGTACTCCCTAAGCTACTAAGGAGCGTCGAAGTGAGGCAACCGCCTTCGTCGTGCTGCTGGAAGAACACACGAGGCTGCAGCAACAGACAGGAAGCAGACTAGCAACGAAAGTTCATCAGCAACAGGCACAACTACCCTTTTACCACGGTGCGGAGTGCGTCGATCAACTAACAAAAGAAAGCAACCGGCGACCGCAACGACTGTGAGTAGGGGAAAGTGTGGAAAATATCCGGAGGATAAGGGCAGTGACCACCACGGTCGAGGGGGTGAAAAAGGCCGGACAGCGACCGGGATCACAAGGCGCGGTGGCGATAAATAAATAAATAACTAAATAACCCGCGAAGAATCAGCCGCAGCCGGGGAGGAAAGGGCCGGACTGCGGGAGGTCGGGGAGAGGCATTTGAATCCGCTGAGCGAGAGCCCGAGAGGGAGCGAGCAAGAGCTGCGCGAGCGGGTGAGCCAGAGCCCGAGAGGGAGCGAGCAAGAGCCGCTTCGAGCGGGAGGCGCTTCGCGAGCCAGCGATCGCACCAGCGATAAGGGCCGAGAGCCGCTTCGGGCGAGAGGCGCAGCGCGGGCCATTGATCGCATCCACTGATAAGGGCCGGGCCGCTTTGAAGTGAGGGGCGCAGCCGGGCCATCGATCGCAATCCCTGATAAGGGCCGCACTCGGGCTGGTAGGGCAGAGTCGGCAGACACTGAAGGCGCGAGAGCTGCGGTGAACAGCGCGGGCCATCGATCGCGGCGGAGATAAGGGCCGCACTCGGGCTGAAAGACAGCGTCGGGGGTCGGGTGAAGACCGCCAAGCGCGGGAAAACCGCCATTGAAGTGGGCGGGGAGAGCGAGAAGCGCGGGAAAGCCGCCATTTTTCACGGGGAAACCGCTGGGGAAGAAGACAGAAGCGGGAAACCGCCATCTTAGAAAATTAATAAGAATTTTCAGAAATGCTGGTGTGTTCTCAAGAAGAGAGGAAAAATAAGAATAAGTAAAGCAATACTTGTGTTGTTCTCAAGAAGAGAAGAAGATGCCTAAGCGAGGAAATATGAATGATTTTAATGCTGAAATAGAAGACTGGGCCACGTATGTGGAACGCATAGAAATATATTGCGTAGCCAACGAAATTGAGGATGACGACAAGGCAATAACTTTGTTAAATTCGATGGGAGCAAAAACATACGGGCTCTTGAAACATCTAATAGCACCAGTTAAACCAGTGGACCAGACCTTCGAAGAGATCGTAGCAGTGCTGAAGGATCACTTGAACCCCACACCGTTGATGCTGGCTGAACGATTTAAATTTTACGCAAGAACCCAGAGGAAAGATGAAAGCAATGCGGAATACTTAGTCGAACTGCGTAAGCTAGCGAAATACTGCCAGTTTGGAGGGAATTTGACAGAGGCGCTGCGAGACAAGTTCGTATGCGGCTTGGCCAAAGAAGGAACGCAGAAGCGACTTCTGGAAGAAAACGACCTCACACTGGACAGGGCTGTCCTCATAGCTTCATCGCACGAAGCCGCAGAGAAAGGAACGCCGGAAATGCAGCTAAAGGCGGCGGCACTCGGGGTGGACCAAATTACTGCAAGCACTTCCAAATGCTACCGTTGTGGAAAGACAACGCACGACCAGAATCAGTGCTGGTTTAAGAACCAAGAGTGCAGGAAATGTGGCAAATTGGGTCACATCGCGAGGTTATGCAGGTCCGGAAAGAAGACCAACAAGCAAAGGAAGCCACCACCACAAGAAAAGTACAACAAGGTACATCAGGTGGCTGAAAAGAGTTCAGACGAACAAAATTCAGACTCAGACCCAAACAGCCAGGAGCTGGATAGTCTGAGAATCCACAATGTGGGTAAAGTAACTGATCTACAGACGATCTGGGTCACACTAAAAATAGCTGGAGTCCAAGTACGAATGGAGCTGGACACGGGATCAGCTGTATCAGTCATCAACCAAAAGGACTACCACCGGCTATTCTCTCACATACCCTTAAGAAATACCAAGTTCGTATTACAGACATACACGGGGCATAACGTATACCCCATGGGGAAAATAAGAGTCAAGGTGAGAGATAGGGGTAAAGTACACCCAAGAATGAATTTGTACATACTACCTGAGGGAGGACCACCACTTCTAGGACGGGAGTGGATCAGGAAAATAGACATGGAATGGCACTACCTACAAGCAATGACGAGTGAGGACTCGGTGCAGACAAGCAGCTCAGACTCCGAGCCGGAAGACGATAAGTCCAGCTTACGTATGAAAAACAAGGTTAACATGAACTCACGGACTAAGGTTGGAAAATCGATGGCGTGCATAAAGACAGAGAATTCTGAGTCTGTTCAAGTTACAGACATATGCATTACGGAGGAACACCGGGCTCGAACTCAACGTTATTTCAAAGTACGACAACAATTAGAACAATTAAGTTACCGCCTTGTACAAGAGATGAAAACAATGAAAAAGTTCTATGACACCGAATGGGAGAGTCTGGAAAGACAACAGAACCTACTGGCTCAAGCAGAGAGTGACCATAGAGCCATCGTGACCAATTACCGATCACATCTCCCTTATGATGTTCAGGAGTTAGAATATTTGCATGATCTAGAGATACAGCAGAAGGGCAAACCACGCTACACTGAGGATTTTGTTCTGCAATTGGAGACGGAGCTAGTGCAGGCAAGGTTAAGAGAAGTTGAATCGCAGTGTGCTCTTAAGGAGATGCAGAAACAAATCTTGGACATGGAAAAGAGAAACGCTTCTTTACCTGATGTGAATAATGTGGACATGTTGCGAGAGGGGATTATTGAGGCGAAACTGAAAGAAGCTAAGCAAAGGATGTTGGAACTTGAAACACAGAACCAAATCAGCAGAAATCAGCTATGTCGAGCAGAGAAGGAGTGCTATGGTCTACATGAGAAGGTGCAATATCTCTCAGCCCAGAATAAGGGGCTACTCACTCAGTTAAATGAGAGTAAACGGGAAATGGCTGAGATAGACTGCAAGAATAAAGAAGAATTGATGACAGTGAGACTTCGAGAGGCAGATAGCATAGCAGCCTTGGCTGAACTCCAACAGGAAATTGCAAAAGAACCAATTGCAGAGGAATCTTCAGGAAGCCAGGATTTTATTCCAGTCCTTCTCTACGACTCCTTACAAGCAGAGTGTGAGAAGTTGAAAGAACAGTATGGACAGGCCCAGGCTACAATGCTGGAGGGGATTAACTCGGCAACCCCCGAAAAGCTAGTTTCAGTAGAAGCATATGAACAACTAAAGGTTGAACATGAGCAAGAAGTCCAAAGGCTGCAGGAAATGTTTGATGAGCTCCAGGCCAAGGCTGCCTCATCGGTAAAGATTCCATCCATAGATGAAACATTAGTGGTGGAAGAGGAGAGGGGTTTGGAGCTCTCAAAAGTTATTGAAATAGCTGAGGTTGCAACACAGACTGAGAAGATGGCAGCAGAGCAACCCTTGGATACCAAAAGTACGCTGACTCACGTCAATGTAGAACAACAGACCGCTGAAACAGCTGCTCTGGTAGAGGGATTGAATAGTCTGATCAATCAATCTCCAAAGGAAGTTGAAGTATTAAAACCACAAATGAGGTCATTAGTAAACGACTTGCTGAAAGCCCAGAAAAAGCTGGATGAAGAGGTACACATGAAGAAGTCTCTTCAGGAAAGATGTCTGGATTTGGAACAAGAGCTGGCTAACGTCCAGCTGGGTATGGAGGAAATAGACGACCCTCTCACTGGCCTAGCTCAGGACGACACCGAATATTACCATGACCTGGTAGACTACACCGAATATTACGATGTCCTGTCCTGCCCAGCTTGTAACTTCAACTCCCAAAGTGCAGAAATCATGGAGGAGCACCAAAAGTCTACGGAACATCGGGAGAAGGTGGCTCTACTACGGAAAAAGGAGGAAGAGAAGGAGAAACTGCGCATGCAGCTGGCAGCTGACAGTGGAGCCCAGAGAGTCTCCAAGAAGCAGAAAAGGAAAAGTCGAAACAGAAGATGACCCATCTGAACCATTATCACCTCTACCAGATCACACACGTGGTCCCTCCGAACGGAGCCAAATCATTTCGGAAGTTCAAACTGTTAAATCCATGGAAGGACTGTTGAATGAGTCACTCCAGCAATGTGAACCGACTACACCACAGAGACTGAATCTGTGAACTGTTTTCCGCAGAGACTGAATCTGTGATCTGTTTTGACATGAAGTTATATATGTTATTATGTTATGTTAAACATGAAGTTATATGACATTGACTCCATCGAGAGTATATCTGTAAATTGTTATATGACGTTGACTCCATCGAGAGTATATCTGCAAACTGTTTATATAAAGTTGAAGATTGTATGTTTAACGGGATTCTGTAAGTAAAAAGCTAAAAAGGGAGGATTGTAGTGTATGTACCCGTTTACCTTTAAGGGAACTATTGAATGTAACCGTTCGCCTTTAAGAGCACTATTTTAGGTGTGGCACTATTTGTTGGCTCATGTATACTGTAATACCGATAGTGACCACACCAGTATATAAGGGTTGTGATACGTTAACTAGGGCAGATTCGCCCGAACCTCTGAATAGTAAAGACCTGTTTTATTTGTTAATCTTGGAGTCTGTGTATTATTTGCAATACAACCCACAGACTTAACAAGAAGGGACGTAGAGAACTGGCAATTTCAAAGCATGAATGAAAGGCCAACTAGAACCTTTCAGATAGGTCAACCAGTTTTGGCCCGGGACTACCGTACCGAGAAATGGCAGCCTGGAACTATTTGCACACGACTAGGACCGCTGATGTATACCGTGGACATTGGAGAAAGCATAATAAGGCGCCATGCTGACCAGATCATAGAGTCATCCGAAAAAGGACAACCTGCACCACAACTCTATACGCCTAGTGATGAAGCAGAGATACCCATAGTATCTACCTCCGATCCGGTGATACTGGAACCAGATGAACCCGACACTGGCATTGAAGCCGAATCGACCTTGCCAAAAGAACCTGCTACACCACCGAGGCTTTATCCGGACCGAGTCAGGAAGCCTCCAGAGAGACTGAATTTGTAATTGATTAACTTCAGCAAATGTGTATATTATTGTTCTTGTAAAAATGTTATTTAATGATTACTTAAAATGTTATGTACTATTTATCTAAAAGGGAGGAATTGTAGTGTATGTACCTTTAAGAGGAACTATGTTTTTGAAGCCCTTGTATACTGTAGTACTAGTAGTGACCACTCGGGTATATAAGTCTGTGTAGCGTCTTGTGTTGTTAGTTCACCTCCAGACTTTGTTCAGTAAATACTTGTTAAATCAACTCCTGCATTCCGTGTCTCCATTAACACATGGATCTAACAGTGGTCAAGTTGTCAGGCGGCTGTGGTTGAGCTGGCGCGGTGGTTGTTGTCGAATTGGCGGGCGGCTGAGGTTGGTCTGACACGGCAGCGGCGGACGGTCGACCACGTTTCGGCGGTTGAGTGGTGACGACTGGGCGATCCAGGCCCAAATGAGCCGGCTTCAACCGGTCCACCGAAATATGATCTAGCTTCCCTCCGATGTCGACCGCAAAGGATTTGTCTCCCGATTCGATGACACGGAGCGGGCCCGTGTAAGAGGGCTTGAGTGGATCCCGGTGAGCGTCATGGCAGATAAAGATGTACTCAGCGCTCTTCAGCTCAGCCGGCACGTGGGAGCTCTGCAGGCTGTGATTTGATGTAGGCACCGGCGCGAAGCATCTGGCCGCTTCCCGGTGGTTGACGAGTTGTTGAGAGGCGGACCATGGCTCCGTGGGAGAAGATAGAAAATCACCTGGAACTCGGAGAGGCTGGCCATAAACAAGTTCCGCCGAGGACAATTGCAGGTCTTCTTTGGGCGCTGTCCGCAGACCCAAAAGTACCCATGGGAGTCTGTCCACCCATCCTGCACCTTGAAGACTGGCCTGTTGGGCAGCTTTAAGTGACCTGTGGAATCACTCGCAAAGGCTGTTTGCCTGTGGATGATAGGCGGTGGTGCGATGAAGTTTGGTGCTGAGCCCCTGAGCTACAGAGTTCCAGAGCTCCGAGGAAACTTGTGGCCCCCAATCAGAAGAGATGTCCGCTGGTACCCCGAAACGAGCAACCCAACATGAGATGAAGGCTCTAGCGACATCTGCCGAAGTGGTGGAAACCAAAGGAATTGCCTCTGGCCACCTAGTGGTGCAGTCCACCATGGTGAGGAGATGAGTATAACCGTAGGAAGGCGGAAGTGGTCCCACCAGGTCCACGTGCATGTGGTCGAAATGGCCCTCCGGGACAGCAAACGTAGCCACTGGAGCTTTGACATGACGCTGGACCTTGGCCTTCTGGTAAACAACGCAGGTGTTGGCCCAGTCACGAACATCGAGGTGCATACCCTTCCATACGAATTTCACCGACATTAACCATTGTGAAGCCTTCATACCAGGGTGCGACAACCCGTGCCTGGCGTCAAACACTTTCCGGCGCCATGCGAGTGGCACGATAGGTCGGGGAATGCCCATGGAGACGTCGCAAAGGAGCGTGGTGCCTGCGGCCTGGAAACTGACGTCGGCCGTTTGGAAACTGGATTGGATGGTTCTGTATGACTGGACCTCTGGGTCCGAGGCCTGATCTGCAGCCATGAGGGCGTAGTCAATCCCCAGGTGAACCGCATTGACCGTCGCGCGGGAGAGGCAATCCGCTACCAGGTTGTCTTTACAAGACACATGTTGAATGTCTGTGGTAAATTCAGAAATAAACGTCAGGTGACATTGTTGACGAGCTGACCATGGTTCGGTGGTTTTAGCCATGGCGAAAGTCAATGGCTTGTGGTCGACAAAAGCCGTGAAGTGACGTCCTTCTAATAAAAACCGGAAATGGCGGATGGCTAGGAAAAGGGCCAGCAACTCCCAATCAAAGGTGCTGTATTTGTGTTCATTCCTTCATAGCTGACGGCTGAAAAACTCCAGCGGTTGCCACGTGCCATTGACCCACTGCTCCTGCACTGCGCCGATGGCACAGTCCGATGCGTCCATGGTAAGGGCGATGGTGCCACCTGGAAGCTGGTGCGCCAGCATGATTGCGTTCGCCAAGGCGCTCTTTGTTTTGACGAAAGCTTGGTCCATCTCAGCTGTCCAGCTGATTGGATCTTTACCGGACTTGCCCTTGAGGGCCTTGTACAAAGGCTGCATAAGCAGAGCCGCCTTAGGGATGAATCGGTGATGGAAGTTGACCATCCCGAGGAACTCTTGCAGGGCTTTGACGGTCTGTGGGCGCGGGAAAGCGGTAACAGCCTCCACCTTCATCAGTAAGGGGACCACGCCGTCTGATGCTATGCGATGTCCCAAAAAATCGATCCGCTGCAAGCCGAACTGGCACTTGGCCGGGTTGATGATTAAACCATACTGGCTGAGGCGAGGAAAGAGGGTACGTAAATGGCTGATTTGCTCTTCCTTGCTATCGCTGGCGATGAGGATGTCATCGAGGTAGACGAAAATGAAGGTGAGGTCTCAAAGCACAGAGTCCATTAAATGCTGGAAAGCATGTGCCGCGTCCTTTAAACCGAACTCAAAAAGACCAAACGGGGTGATTACTGCGGTTTTTGGAACGTCTTGTGGGTGCACGGGAACCTGGTGATACCCACGGACGAGGTCAACTTTTGAAATGATGGACTTACTGTAAAGTCTGTGGGTTATATGGTGAATTAATACACAGACTACAAGAGTAACTTTAACAGGACTTTACTATTCGAAGGTCAGGGCGAATCTGCCCAATAAATCCTTACACAGCACTTATATACCGGTGTGGTCACTCCCGGTATTACAGTATACAGCAGCCAAGATAAAGTAGTGCAACACCTAAAATAGTTCTCTTAAAGGTGGACGGTTACATACAATAGTTCTCTTAAAGGTAGAACGGTTACATACACTACACTTACCCACCAAATGGGCCGAGAAATCCTGAATATGCGGGATCGGGTACCGATCAGGAATAGTGGCGTCGTTCAGGCGTCGGTAGTCGCTGCATGGTCGCCAGCTGCCGTCGGTTTGGGAACAATGTGGAGCGGCGAAGTCCAGGGACTATTCGACCGGCGAATAATCCCCAGCCGCTCCATTGTGTCGAACTCCGCCTTCACAGCTGCGAGCTTGCCGGGTTCCAGCTGTCGAGACTGTGCATAAACCGGGGAGCCGGTAGTGGTAATATGATGCTCCACCCCATGCTTCATGACCGAGGAGGAGAAGGTGGGCCTGGTCAGCTCCGGGAACTCTCCGAGGAGGTGAGTGAAGGCATCTGGAGGTGGGAACGCACAGGCGACAGAGCGCGACACGGCGTTACCGCGGTGGCACGGAATCGAGTGGTAGGTGGCTGCGTTGATCAACCGGCGGTGCCGGATGTCGATGAGGAAACCGTTAGCACACAGAAAATCCACCCCTAGGATGGCTTGCAAGACTTTGGCCGTGACGAATTCCCAATAGAAGCGCTGACCGCCGAAACCCACTTGGACCCGCGGCTTTCCGAACGTACGAATGGCTGCGCCATTAGCCGCCTCGAGGGAAGGTCCATAGCCCCCAGCTTGGAGATCGAGGTTCGACACAGGCAGGATGCTGCATTGCGCCCCGGTGTCGCAAAGGAAACGTCGACCCGAGAGGGAGTCGGTGAAGAACAGAAGTTTCCCCGAAGATCCGATGGCCATCGCAGCCGCGGAGCGCCCGTTAGACCCGGTCCTCCTTCGTCAGGAATGCTGCAGGGGCCTCGTTTTTTTTGGGGGCGAAAAGCTGTAGGGAGAGCGGCAGCGTCGGGCTTTCGCGCCAAAACGGGCATGGTAGGAGCACCAGCCTGCTGCTAGAGAGGAGCTGGAGCTGCGTCTGTAGGGGATGTGCGCCTCATGGCAGCGCAGCACTGCTGGGTGACTGCGAAAATCTTATCTGCTTCGGCAGCAAGCTCTGCGCAGTCCATGACTTCTGAACTGGCTAGGGCTGCCTGAACTTGCTCCAGTAGTTGGCAGAGGAACAGCTCCCTAAAAAGGAAGCATTCCGGTTCGTCACCTAAGAGCGTGAGCATTTGGCTCATGAGCTCGGACGGTTTGGAATCCCCGAGGCCGGGCATAGTTAGGAGGCGGCGAGCGCGCTCTGTCTTGGTGAGTCCGAAGACTTGAAGCAGCCGCGCCTTTAAGGTATCATACTTGCCGTCCACGGGTGGATTACCGAGTAGGCTGACAATCCGCGAGGCAGTGGCGCTGTCGAGGGCGGAGACCACGTAGTAGTAACGGGTCGGATCCGCGACGATGTTCTGGATGGCGAACTGGGCTTCAGCTTAGATGAACCAGGTGGCTGGTTGTTGCTCCCAGAACTGTGGCAGTTTAAGAGACATGGCATTCGTTTCCATTCTGTAAATCTTCTGCGAAATCCGTTCGCAAAAGTCGGGGTCACCAATGTAGGAACGGGAGTTCCTAACGAAAAGACTGAATTCTGCTCAGGCAATCAATCAAACGAACTTTAATGAAACAAACAGGTTTTAACAAGAAACTGCAGGACAACGTTGAATACAGGTCTGCTCTCTTCAGAGGCTCCACGAGGACTGCCGGGGCCGTTCCCTGGCTGACGTCGTGACGTCATCACGTTCTTCCCGCCAGTGGGGGATCACGTGATGAACGGCATGGCGTCATCACGTTTTGACCGTGCTGTTAAAGTAACCGCGCTCTGCTCAGTTAAACAGTACAGATAAAGATACAGACACCGGTTGTGGCTAACATGCTGTTAAAGGAATTATGTACAAATGATCTGAGTCCTTTGGTGGCTCCGCCACAACGCCCTTTTTTGAACAACAGTGTAACATTTGCAATTCTCCAATCCTCTGGCACCACACCCGTACCTATGGAGGATTGGAATATTATGACCAGTACCTCCGCAATTTCCATCCTCAATTCCCTCAGCATCCTACAATGCATCCCATCCACTCCTGGTGATTTATCTACTTTAAGTACAGCCTGCCTTCCTAATACCTCTTCTTTATCAAATTTTATCCTAGCAAGTGTCTCTGCTACCTCCTCTTTCACTATGTCTATGGCAGCATCCTCTTCCTCGGTGAAGACAGATGCAAAGTACTCATTTAGTACCTCAGCCATACCCTCTGCCTCCATGCATAGGTCTCCTTTTTAGTCCCTAATCAGCCCCACCCCTCCTCTTACAACCCTTTCGCGAGTTATATGCCTGTAGAAGACTTTTGCATTATCTTTTATGTTGGCTTTCATTCTATTCTCATATCCTCTCTTTGCCCCTCTTATTTTCTTTTTCACTCCTCCTATGAGCCTTCCATATATAGCCTGATATATATTCCTGGGGGGCGACACTGCTGGTAATAACAGCCTCGGTAATCTGGTCCCACATCCTTCTTTCTGGAGAGCCTCCTGTGGGAAGAGGACATCTCTTCCAGTGTTGACTCTCTGCACGAAGCTGGAGTACTGCATGCGAGACCCTCGGTTCCCTTTCCCTGGATTGCTGAGCCATTTGTGTTAGTGCTGAAGCACTTTTACCATTTTTTTTACATGGAGAAGGCATGTAAGCTGCACGTAAAAAGCTTTAAAAGCTGAAGACTGCCATTTTGGAATTATTTTTTTTTTAATTTTCAGAAGGCAGTTGAGCCCTAACGGCTAAAGACTGCCTATTTTGAAATGATTTTTTTTAATTTTAGAAGACAGTTCCCCTTTAAGGCCTCGAGACTGCTTTCTAAAATGACAGCCTAGCTTTAAGAAAATGCTGCCTCGTTCCAGGATGCTACGGCCACGCTACGTTGGGCCTTCTGCTGAGGGCACCGCCTGAAGAAGTGTGTTGCATGGTAGGCTGTGCACTGCGATCATTCAAATTAGCAGGCAGCACCAAAACGTGCGAGTTAACCTTGTCCTGCAGTGGCACTGCCTGTTTTCGGCCTTATCGGATTTCTAGGCCTTAATATGGAGCTAAATCACACTCTGATTTAGCGGGCTTTCTGCTAGATAGACCGGCTAAGTGATCAGTACTATGCTAGTTCTAGGTACAGCTGGATCTGGCACAATACACAGGAATCAACAGGTGGAATGACATTACACCTCTCATTGCGAAACTGGTCTGTCTACTATTCAGCATGACTTTGGCCTCTCCAGCTGTAAACGTGCACAGGCAACCAGTTTTAAGGGTGTTTAGCCAAGTAAAGTAGGCCAAGCGTGGTGGACAAGAGCAAATAACACAGAAGCAGCAAGGGTGACTGCTGGAATACTGTCACATTGAAGTGGAAGCCTTATGTACTCGATAAAGAGAAAATATAAACATGAGAACAAAATGTGAGAAAATTAAAAAAATTGAATTGAGTCACCATGAGCACAGGCAATGTGTTATAGTGACATCATGAAATCACAGAATACATGAATGAAGATGCAGCAACTGCTTTCAACATAAGGATGCAGCATGTTGTGAGCCTCTCACATCACATACAGTATTTTCCTGCTATCTTTAGAATGTCCTTATTGCTAAAAGAAGCTTTCAAAAAGGTGTTATTCCTGTTATATTTTCAATGTTGCTGAGCAAAGGAATCTTCTCCTAAAAGTAGATAAGAGGATCAATCCAAAAGCATCTGCTAGAGTTCTGATTAATTATACAAACAAGGACTTATCTGGTATAAATGGTGCACTTTGAATCAATGGAGCTGTGAGGTGCCTAAATTCAGGGAGATATAGAGACAGGACAGACAGCAGAAAAGCAGATCGGGTGTAAGGGAAAGAACTCTTAATAGTTCAGAGACCCAACCAATTAGAAATTAGAGGAACAAGCGGGTCACCTATTGGATGCAGGTCTGCAGACAACTGGAATGACTCATCGTTTGTGAGTGAAAGGCACTAATGCATTGAGATTCTACAGCACCAGATCCTTCCAAATCACTACTGGTGACATGCACCAGAACATTTGGTTGACTGTCCACAGATATATAAAGCAAGTGCCACAGTCCTAGTTTGCAAGAAACAACACATTAATCCTTGTGGAAAGGAGGCATCAACTTGACTAGGCACAGATTTTTTTCTGGGTGGCACAATATTCTTGAGTGCAGAGCATTATAGATGGCATAAATGTACTATATAGACCATTCAAGCTGGCTGCCATCTCCTGATAGGCAAGGTACACTACTGTCCTCTGGGAAGGGTACCCTAGAATGCCTGATAGGCCAAGCTAGGACAAAGCTTAAAAAACAGGGCCTTAAAAGGTAGTAATCTCAGGATTACTCCCAGTGGCATGTGTTAGTGAGTATAGAAACAAGAAGCTAGTGCAGGTAACTAGTGCAGCTAAGGGAACGGTAGCACAGTGGTTATGTTACTGGACTAGTAATCCTAGGGGCCTGGAATAATGATCCAGAGATGTGAGTTTAAATCCCACCACAGCAGCTGGGGAATTTAAATTCAGTTAAATAAATCTGGATCGTTGTAAAAAACCCATCTGGTTCACTAATGTCCTTCCGTTAAAGAAGGAAATCTGCTGATCTTATCTGGTCTTGCTCCAGACCCACAGCATTGTGGTTGACTCTTAATTGCCCTCTCAAGCCCAGCAAGCCACTCAGTGCTACCGAAAACAATAATATGAATAACTCCCTCCCTAACAGCACTGTGGGAGTACTTTCACCATGTGGACTGCAGCGGTTCAAGAAGGTGGCCTTCTCAAGAGCAATTAGGGATGGCCAATAAATGCTGGCCTTGCTCGCGACGCCCGCAACCCAGGAACTAATTAAAAATGTGTGGCAGGAGAAGTGGTGCAGGAGGCAGGATTTCAAATTCTTGGGGACATTGGGGGAAGGGCCACTAGTACTGTTGGATAGTGTTTAAACTAATTTGGCAGGGGGGGTGGAACCAATAAATAGCAGAGAGGAACCGATCAGAGGACAGAGATATAAACAGCTGTAAAATTAGAAATATTCCAAAAATTGCAGGAACCAGATTGAGGAAAGTGTCAAAAGTGACGAAGGAGGTATCGACTTGTATGTCATCAGTGTCCACAGTGTAACTAATAAGGTTGGTGAGCTGCAGACACAAGTTGACACATGGGATTATGACATGGTTGCGTTAATGGAGACATGGCTCAAACAAGGCCAGGAATGGGTTCTTGATTTTCCTGGTTACCAATATTCAGGAATGAAAGAGAAGGAAATAGAGGAGGGGTTGGGCTTGGCAGTACTGATTAAAGATGATGTTACAGTTCTCAATAGAAAGGATATACTCAATGGTTCTAGAACTGAATCTATTTGGTTTGAGTTAAGGAACAGAGGGGGCGCTATTGAATTGCTTGAAGTTTTTTTATAGAATTCCAAACAGTGAGAAGGAGATAGATGAGCAAATTTGTTTGCAAATTTCAAAGTCGTGTAACAGAAATAGAGTAGTAATATTAGGAGATTCTAATTACCCTAATATAGACTGGGAAAAACATAGTGCTCATGGTAGGGAAGGAAATTAATTTCTGATGTGTACAGGAGAACTTTCTTGATCAAATGTCTCCAGTCCAACAAGGAAGGAAGCAGTGTTGGATCTGGTTCTGGGAAGTGAAGTAGGGTAAGTGGAGTGTGTCGCAGTAGGAGATCATGTAGCTTTCAGTAACCACTATATGATTCAGTTTAGAGTAATTATGGAAAGAGACCAGAAAATATCGAAGGTAAAAATACTCAACTGGGAAGAGCTAATTTCAGTGATTTAAGAAGGGACCTAGTACGGCTTGATTGGGAAAAGGCGATTGCAGGGTAAAGGAGTAATGGAGCAATGGGGGGCATTCAGGGAAGAGATAGTTCAGGTACAAACTAGGCATATTCCTTAGAAGGGAACAGGTACAACATCCAAAGTTAGTGCGCCCTGGATGACAAAGGAAATAAAAGTTAAAATAAAACAGAAAAAGGAGGCTTATGACAAAGGCCAGGAGCAAGATTCAATTAATAAACAGGAAGATTATGGAAAGTACAGGAGGGAACTGAAAAAGTTAATACAGGAAGAAAAGAGAGGTTACGAGAAAAGATTAGTAGGCAACATAAAATTGAGCCCTAGAACATTTTATAAACATATAGGGGGAAAAATTCAGTTGTTTGCACCTCCCGTTAGCGCCTTAAGAGGGCACTAATGGGGCGCAAAGCAACTTGCGCCCAGGCACGGCGATGTTTGCGCCACTCGTGAAATTAACTAGACATTTTGCAGCGGCGCTAAACACTACCGCCACGATCTCCTGCGCCGGCAAATTGTGACATCAGTCGAATGCGCAACACCCCGTTAGTGCCCCGGACCGGATATTGAGTGGCACCCCCTGCCTTACCGCCTGCTGCTAGCAACGGCAGGTTAAGGGGAGCGTTATGCTGTCAGAAAGGGACTGGGGAGCACTATTTAAAGGCGACCGCTTCCTACCTTTTTTTGTCGGTGGCATTTTTGCACCATGCATTCTGAGAGAGAGACTTCTGGAGAGATTCAACGCTGTGTGAAGGAGTTTTGAGTACTGAGCAGCACTCTGCAGGTTTATTTTGATTTGCCCTTCTTTGCTTCACCAGCGCTCTGAGGTAGCGCCTCGCTCCTCGGTCTTTGCGCCTTAAGACAGGTGTGAAGCACCTGATTTAGCACTACAATCACCTCCGGGGCGATAAAAGCCAAATTTGCTGTCGGAGGCGATAATTAGCGCCAGGCGCCAAACTTTGCGCACTGCCAATAATGGCGCCCCAAATGGGGCGATACTGAATTTCTCCCCCATAAAGTGTGAGTGCTTAGCTGGGGGAAAAGTTGGCCTATTTAGGACCCAAAGGGAAATCCTTCTGTACAGGCAGAGGGCATGGCTAAAGTATTAAACAAGTACTTTCAATCTGTCTTCACAAAGGAAATGGATGAAGTGAAGATTACACTAAAGGAGGAGAGGGAAGTTATGGACAGGATAGTAATAGTGCTAAAAACATTAACATTACTGAAAGTTGGTAAGTCACCTGGTCCGGATGAAATGCATCCTAGGTTGCTGAAAGAAGCAAAGATAGAAATAGCAGAGGCATTGGTCACAATCTTTCAATCCTCATTGGATACAGGAGTAGTGCTGAGGGCTACAGGGTTGCTAATGTTATACCACTACTCAAGAAAGGGGAGAGGGATAAACCAGGAAACTGCAGGCGAGTCAGCCTAACATCAGTGGTGGGGAAATAAATGGAAACTGTATTGATTTCTTTGTGGGTTCAATGACGAGACATTTATGAAAGAGAATGGGCTAGATTTTCAGTTGCTTGCGCCAGCAGTTAGCGCCTTAAGAGAAGTGATTTTCGGGTGCTATGCGTGTAGCGCCCGGGCGCAGCGCAGTTTGTGCCCCACCCCAAATTAAGTTGCCCGTTAGCGCCGGCGCAAAGTTTAGCGGCCGCCCGGATGCGCACGCAGAAAATGACGTCACATCCTCGTGCAACGCCCTTTGGCCGCCCCGAATCCAAACTTCAGTCGGACCGCCCCATTGTGCGGCTGGCGTCCAGAGCGTTTGTAAAATGGAACGCAACACACCCTGGGGAGCGCAAATTAAAGGGCACTCCTCCTGCAGTATAAAAGGCAGTCTGCATGTGCTGTCTGGAAGGATCCAGTGCGTTGTTGTGAACGGTGTATTTATGTTTCCGGCCACCACCACCACCACCACCACCTCCTCCTCCTCCTCCTCCTCCTCCTCCTCCTCCTCCTCCTCCCAGACTCTGCCTTTGAAAAAAACACATGCACCCTTCCCCTTTAAGAGCTCACTGGCACCAGAGTGTCTGCCGTGCGCTGCGCCCGAGCTCGGGTGTTGCGCTCTGCACCGCTGGCTTAGCACCTAAAGATAGTAGTGGAACGCCTCTTTTAGCGCTCCACCAACCTCTTAGGGCGAAGCCACTGAATTTCCGGCAACAGGGCGCTACTTTGGGGCGGGCGCTAACTTCGGGCGGGCGCTAAGGTTAGTGCCCCAAAACTGTCTATACTGAAAATCTAGCCCAATGTCTTTTAATCTAAAGTCTGTTCAACTCTTTATACAGCATTTGCAGGAGACATCATGCTAGTGATGCATCTAGAACGAAACTGAAACTAAACTAAACTGCCTTGCTTGTCTCTGTCACATGCCCTCTGCTGGTCAGGCACAAGCAATCAATACATGCAAACATGCTGGTAAGGCATCATAATCGAACAGGCAAACACCATCTCTATTTGCTGATATCATTACATCTCCTTTTCTTAAAACAAAAGTATTTTACTTTTAACTAACAACATGTTTTCTTTGTACTAATCTGCATTTTAACTGTAACACTTAATGAACTTACATTATCATTATCATGATCAAGGTTTTTTAACCTTGCTTTGTGTGTTCACATGAAATATGTCAATACACTAGAACTTGAAGAAAGAATAAGATAACATTACTTCCTTCTATAACAATAGTCCTTAAATTTGCTCAATAAGTCTCTCAGGAGGCTTCACGTGTCTTGAGGATTTTCTGATTGATTGTCCTTGAATCTGAGTTGTTGCCTCAGATGATGTTTTCTCAGCTGTGTGATCAGGTTGTTCAACAGTATCAGTCTCTTGACCTGCTGTGGCTGGTCCCATGAGAAGATCTCGACAATTTCTTCTCAGAACAGCACCCTCATCTGTCTGAATGGTGTATGATCTTGGTTGAACTTCACTCGGGACAGTTCCCTTCTGAGTCCATATGTTTGTTTTGTCTTTGAACCTTACTTGGTCACCAGTGTGGAGTTCAGGTAGGTTTTGTGTTCCTCTGTCATAGTAGTACTTTTGCTTTTCTTTCTGTTGTTCTTTGAGCTTCCTCACTTTCTCCCCCTCTTTTGTTTTCAGGAGGTTCTCCGGGATGGGTAGGTTTGACCTTAGCATACGTCCCATAAGGAGTTGGGCTGGTGACTTACCACACTCGAGCGGCGTTGTGCGGTATACAAGCATGCTCTGGTAGAAGTCAGTTCCACTGTCTTTTGCCTTGTACATCAGTCTTTTCACTGTCTGGACTGATTTTTCCACTAGACCATTGGACTGTGGAAAGTGAGGACTTGACGTTGTGTGGACAAAGTCCCACTCTTTGGCAAAGTGTTGGAAACTTGCATTGTAAAACTGGGGTCCGTTGTCTGTGAAGACCTCGCTTGCCACGCCATGTCTGGAGAATATGGCTTTCATACATGTTATCACAGCATCTGCAGTGGTGGTGTACAGTCTACAAACCTCTGGATACAGGGAGTAATAGTCTGTGACTACAAGATAGTCCTTCCCTTGACATACGAATAGGTCAGCGCCTACCTTCTGGTAAGGTCTGTCTGGTGCTGGGTGTGGCTTTAGTGGTTCTACCGGATTGCTTGCTCGATATTTCAGGCATATTGTGCAGTTTGACACCTCATTTGTCACATCTTGGTTGATTCGTGGCCAGTACATCACCTCTCGTGCTCTTTTCTTACACTTTTCGATTCCCAGATGTCCTCCATGGATCTTTTTTAACATCTCTTTTCTCAGACTCTTTGGGATAACTATTTTACTTCCTTTTTAGATGATGTCTTCGACCACTGATAGTTCCGCCCTGCAGTTCCAGTACTCTGCCATGTCAGGTGAGCAGTCTTGCTTCATGTTGGGCCATCCATCCAAGATGCTTTTTCTCAGTCGTCTCATTGTTTCATCTTTGTTTGTCTCAGTCTTTATGGATTTCTTTGTGGGTTCAATGACGAGACATTTATGAAAGAGAATGTCTTTTAATCTAAAGTCTGTTCAACTCTTTATACAGCATTTACAGGAGACATCATGCTAGTGATGCATCTAGAACGAAACTGAAACTAAACTAAACTGCCTTGCTTGTCTCTGTCACATGCCCTCTGCTGGTCAGGCACAAGCAATCAATACATGCAAACATGCTGGTAAGGCATCATAATCGAACAGGCAAATACCATCTCTATTTGCTGATATCATTACAGAAACCATTATCAGGGATAAAATAAACTTTCATTTTGAAGAGGAGAGCCAGCATGGATTTTTTAAAGGCAAATTATGCCTGATTAACTTGATTGAATTCTTTGATGAGGTAACAGAAGGTTGATCAAGGTAATGTAGTAGATGTTGTATATATGGACTTTCGGAAGGCATTCGACAAAATGCCACACAAGAGGCTTGTTAAGAAGGTGGAAGCCCATGGAATTAAGGGGAAAGTGGCAGTATGGATACAGAATTGACTCAGTGACAGGAAGCAGCGGGTGGTGGTGGATGGATGTTTTTCAGACTAGGAGGTGGTTTGCAGTTGTATTCCCCAAGGGTCAGTTTTGGATCCATTACTCTTTTTAATAATTTTTATAGATGACCTAGACTCGGGTGTAGGGAGCAGCATTATAAAGTTTGCAGGTGATACGAAACTTCGCAATGTAGTAGATAGTAATGAGAATAGTTATAGACTTCAGTCTGTCATAGACAGGATGGTGACATGGGCAGAAGCATGGCAGATGGAGTTCAATGCTGAGAAGTGTGAAATTATGCACTTTGGGAGGACTAATGTGGAAAGACAGTATACTATAAATAGCACGATCTTGAAAAGTGTAGATGAGCAGAAAGACCTTGGTGTCCATATACACAAATCCTTAAAGGTGGAAGGGCAAGTTGATAAGGTGGTTAAAAAAGCATATGTGTTACGTGGGTTTATAAATAGAGGCATAGGGCTAGATTTTCAGTATAGACAGTTTCGGGGCGCTAACCTTAGCGCCCGCCCGAAGTTAGCGCCCGCCCCAAAGTAGCGCCCCGTTGCGAAAAATTCAGTGGCTTCACCCTAAGAGGTTGGTGGAGCGCTAAAAGAGGCGTTCCACTACTATCTTTAGGCGCTAAGCCGGCGGTGCAGAGCGCAACGCCCGAGCTCGGGCGCAGCGCACGGCAGACACTCTGGTGCCAGTGAGCTCTTAAAGGGGAAGGGTGCATGTGTTCTTTTCAAAAGCAGAGGGAGGAGGAGGAGGAGGAGGAGGAGGAGGAGGAGGAGGTGGTGGTGGTGCCCGGAAACATAAATACACCGTTCACAACAACACACTGGATCCTTCCACACAACACATGCAGACTGCCGTTTATAGTGCATGAGGAGTGCCCTTTAATTTGCGCTCCCCAGGGTCTGTTGCGTTCCATTTTACAAACGCTCTGGACGCCAGCCGCACAATGGGGCGGTCCGACTGAAGTTTGGATTCGGGGCGGCCAAAGGGCGTTGCACGAGGATGTGATGTCATTTTCTGCGCGCGCATCCGGGCGGCCGCTAAACTTTGCGCCGGCGCTAACGGGCAACTTAATTTGGGGCGGGGCGCAAACTGCGCTGCACCCGGGCGCTACACACATAGCGCCCGAAAATCACTTCTCTTAAGGCGCTAACTGCTGGCGCAAGCAACTGAAAATCTAGCCCATAGAATATAAAAGCAAAGAGATCATGCTAAAACTATATCACTAATTAGGCCTCAGTTAGAATATTGTGGACAATTCTGGGCACCACACTTTAGGAAAGGTGTAAAGGCTTTTGAAAGGGCGCAGAGGAGGTTTACCAGGATGTTACCAGGGATGAGGGACTCCAGTTATGAGGAAAAGTTGGAAAAATTAGTGCTGTTCTCCTTGGAACAGAGAAGGTTAAAAGGTGACCTAATAGAAGTTTTCAAGATGAGGAGGAGTTTTGATAGAGTAGATAGAGAAAGGCTGTTCCATCTGATGAGTGGGTCAATAAACAGAGGCCCTACCTTTAAAATCATTGGCCAAAGATCTAGAGGGGTGGGATGAGGAGAATTTTTGATCATTCAGAGAGTTGTTGGGATCTGGAACGCTCTACCTGAAAAAGTGGTGGAAGCTGATTCAATAAATAATTGTGAAAGGCAGTTGGACAGGTACTTGAGGATGAGGAACTTACAGGATTACGGACAAAAAGCGGGAGTGTGGGGCTAAACATGACTGCTTTTTCAAAGTGACAGCATGGGCATGATGGGTCAAATGGCCTCCTTCTGTGCTCTACATTTCTATGATTCTAATCTTCTTCACATGCAACAGCACATGCTCATTGCCAGCCATCAAAAAAGGGATGGAAGCACCTCCATTCCATCAATTTGCCTATTAAGCCTTTCCCTCCCCCTCCGGCTCCCCCTCCCCAAATGCTGCTTATTTCTCAAAGGCTGCAAAATAATTTAAATCCCATTTTAAACTTTTATAATTTTTTTCCCATATGAGCACATCTTTTTAAATTTGAGCTGCTAGACATAGTTTCTGCCTACCCCATAATAATAGCTGGCCCCCTATGCCAACCATCTGGGAACTTATGCTATCTATTAAAATCACCCTATACAATCTAGGTCAGCTGTGCTTCAGTTTGTAGCACTCCCACCTCTGAGTCAGAAGATTGTTGGTTCAAGTCCCACTCCAGAGGCCTGAGCACAAAAATCTAGGCTGACATTCCAGTGGAGTACTGAGGGAATGCTGCACTGCCGGAGGTGCTGTCTTTCGGATGAGATATTAAACCAAGGCCCTGTCTGCTCTCTCATGTGGACAAAAGATCCCATGGCACTATTTTGAAGAAGAGCAGGGGAGTTCTCCCCAGTGTCATGATCAATATTGATCAACATTACTCAAAAATACAGATTGCCTGGTCATTATCACATTGCTAATTGTGGGTGCTTGTTGTACACAAAACAGTGACTAAACTGCAAAAAATGATTAGTTGGTGCTTTGTGATGTCCTGAGGTTGTGAAAGGCACTATATAAATGCAAGTATTTCTTTCTTTTCACAATTACCCTGTACAATTGCATGGAGTCAGCGCGGGATGCTGTGGACTATCATTATCCTGGCAGACAGCCATTCCAAATTCAGATTTTGCTGGGAACACAAAGTTATGACTTTATGGCCTAGAATTTCAGTATAGCCACGTTTGGGGTGCTACAGCCGGGCGGCCGCTAAAGTTTGCGCCCGGCGCAACTTCGCGTCACCTTCGCCGATATTCAGTGGCATCGCCCCAAGAGGTTGCTGCTGCGCTAAAACAGGCGATGCACGACTATCATCAGGCGCTAAGCCGGCGGCCCGGGGCGATACCCCCGAGGGCGGGCGCAGCGCAGGTGCGGCGAGTTGCTGATTGACGGCAGACACTGTGGCGCCGGTGAGCTCTTAAAGGGGGAGGGTGGATTTGTTTGCCCGCCACGCCCTGCACACTGCAGCCCTGAAGCAAGGCCTGACCACTGCTGCTTGATCTGTACAACGCCCAGGACAATGGAGAAGGCCAGGGAGAGAGCGCAGCGCTTCAGCGACGGTGACCTGAGGGTGCTGGTTGGCGCAGTGGCACGCAGGCGCCATGTTCTGTTCCCTGAAGGTGGCAGGAGGCCGCTGCCCAGCGCCTATCGGAAAGCCTGGAGGGAGGTGTCAAACAGGGTGACCTCCAACAGCGTGGTTGCCCGGACTCCTGTGCAATGCCGAAAAAAGTTCAACGACCTCACTCGGGTTGTCAGGGTGAGTACCCTTTCCAGTGTCCTCCTCATCCCTGCATGTGCACCTCAGTTTATGGGCAAAGGGACCTGAAAGGCCTAATGCCCAGCCCCCATCCAGCAGCTATGGGACTGTCATGAAAATCACTTGCACATTCAGCACTTTACACACTGTACAAGCTATTCGACCATGGGAGGCAGTACAGCCAAGATCAGGGCTTCACACTGTCAGGGCTAGTCCACCATGGGAGGCAGTGGAGACAAGATCAGGGCTTCACACTGTCAGGCTAGTCCACCATGGGAGGCAGTGCAGACAAGATCAGGGCTTCACACTGTACTTAGAGGCCATCCTTTCTCTTGCAGGCCAAGGTGGCGCACAACCGAAGGCAGCAGCGTGAGACCGGGGGAGGCCATCCTGACCTCAAAGAGCTCTCCAACCTGGACCAGCGTGTGGAGCGCATTATGTCAGGCCGGCTGATTGGCCCCATCGCCAGTGGAGATGCCGACCCTGTTCTGGGCCCCAATGGTAAGGGCATCACCTTTTTGACCTCTCTCTTTCCACTTGCGCCTCAGAACAGCATCCTTTGCCACTGTCCGACCAATGCAGTGCATAGCAGCACTCATGCCTCCCTCACTGCCGCCCTGTCCTCACTCTAAAGCAACTCTTGTGCCTCTCTGCTTTCAGATGCTGAATCGCCAGGTGAGGAGGCGGGCCCTCAACCTGGAACTCTGAGTGAATCGGAGGGCGAGGAGGAGGAAGAAGAAGAGGAAGCCGGACCATCAGTGCCACCCTCAGCCGAGGCAGCCCATGGCGATGATGGGGACACGTCTTCCCTGGAGGGGAGCCGGGGGGAAGGGTCAGAGGAGAGTGAAGCCCCGGGGCCCAGCGGCCTGCAGCAATGCGGGAGGGGTGGGGAAGCTCGGCGGACTTCTCCCCGGAGGGTGAGTGTGGCCTCCAGTCCTGCGATGGTGAGCACAGAGGAGGTGCGGCTCCTAGAGGAAATGGCCGCCCAGGCTGAGCGCAGGCACACTGAGCTCATGGCTGCAGTGGCAAGGATGCCTGACTCCATAGAGTCACTGTCAAGGAGTGTGCAGGAATTCGGGGCAGCACAGGCGGCTTCTAGCCAAGTGCTCAGTCGTGCCGTCCATTCACTGGCTGGTGTCATGCGGACACAGACGAGGGCCACATGGGCACTAACTGCTGCCACCCTCGCTGGATCGGCCAGGCATCGCCAGGGCACTCGCCGCGCCGCAGCAGCCCAGCAGTCTGTGCTTCAGCAGATTGCTGCGCATGTTGCAGTGGTGGCCCGTGCGAGTGCCACTGTCTCAGGCGACCAGGGAGTACCTGTGATCTGTCAGGTTGGCAGCATTCCTCCAGCCGACACTGCCACTCCTCCATTGCAGCTGCCACCAGCCGCTGGACAGACTGCTGCTGCACAAGCAGAGTTGCAGCAGTCAGCAGCCGGCCCCTTCAGGGCCAGAGCTGGTCCAGGCCAACCCCCAAGGGCATCTGCCATCTCGCCATCTGACCCTCAGCAGCCTTCCCCCAGCCTTGCTGCAGCCACTGGGGTCCCATTGAGGAGGAGCTGCAGGGCGGGCAGGGGCCAGTCACGGATGCGAAAGGCATCACCCTCGCAGGGCAAAAAGTAGAAGGTGTGCCCAAATGTTTTGTTTCACTTGTAAAGGCCGAGACTGGTCGATTTGTGTTTTTTGAAAGGCCGAGACTGGTTGATTTGTGTTTTTTGAAAGGCCGAGACTGGTTGATTTGTGTTTTTTGAAAGGCCGAGACTGGTCGATTTGTGTTTTTTGGGGGGGCTTCTCTCCATTAGTTTGTTATGTAGGAAGGGCAGAGGTATCAAAGTAATAAATGTTCTTAAATCGCACTGTCCATGCTTTCTTTTGGAAGTCCTGGTTGCCCTGCTCGGCTGAGGGCTTGTGGAGCGGCTACATTCATCTTGTGCCATTGGCACAAGCCATTCCCTGAGAGGGGGCCTAGAACCGACGTTCAATAAGCCGCCGACGGGCGGCCCTTGCACTTTCTGCCTCCCTCCTGTGCTGGTCCTCCTCCTCCTCCTCCTCCTCCTCCTCCTCTGTTGGTCCTCCAATGTCTGGTGGCAGTGGCTGAGTCCTGCGGATAGCCAGGTTGTGCAGCATGCAGCACACGACCATGAAATGGGAGACTCGCTCAGGCGAATACTGTAGGGCTCCTCCGGAACGATCCAGACAGCGGAACCGTTGCTTCAGGACGCCGATTGTTTGCTCAATGATGTTCCTGGTTGCTTGATGGCTGTCATTGTATCCCTCTTCAGCAGGGGTGCTGGGCACACGGAGCGGGGTCATCAGCCAGATGCACAAAGGATAGCCTTTGTCCCCGAGAAGCCATCCTCGTGGGTGAGGCTGGGCCTGGAACATGTCTGCCACAGAAGTCTGGCGCAGGATGAAGGCATCGTGGCTGCTGCCTGGAAAGTGGGCATTGACAGCTAGGATGAGCTGCTTGTGGTCACATGCCAACTGCACGTTGAGCGAATGGTAGCCCTTCCGGTTGCAGTAATCCTCGGCATTCTCTAGAGGTGCCCGCAAAGCCACATGCGTGCAGTCAATGGCTCCCTGCACCATGGGGAAGCCCGCTAATGCTGCAAAGCCCATTGCACGCTGTTGCTGCTTGACAAGGGCCATGGAGAAGGAGATGAACTGGCGTCTCCTTCTGAAAAGGGCATTGGTCACCTGGCGGATGCAGCAATGTACGGCAAACTGGGAGATGTTGGAAATGTCCCCAGTAGCGGATTGGAAGGAGCCGGTGGCATAGAAGTTGAGAGACACCGTCACCTTCACTGCCACCGACAGAGACGTCCTGCTCCTCAGATGTAGCTGCAGATCGCCGCGAAGCAGGTGGCAGATCTCAGTGACCACCGCCCTTCGGAATCGCAGCCTCCGAACACACTGCTCGTCAGACATGTTCAGATATGAGAACTGCTGGCGGTATACCCTGGGTGGGTAAGGCCTCCTTTGCCGACGCCTGTTGCCCCCTCTCCGTCTGGCCATGACTGCCACTCTCTCACGGCGTCTCTGAGCCCTTTGAATGCAATGGAGAAGGCCAACGTTTGCACCCATTGCAGACCCCATTATATGTTTCCAATCAATGATATGGCTCTGAAGTTAAAGACAAGTGCAAAGCTGTGGCCTGAAGCCACAAGTACCTGTGCGAGTGTTGAGCCAAACCAGAAAGCTCTCTACCTTTGTCTCTCTGCAAAGATCCGTCTCTCACAAAGAAGGAGTGTTGCAAAATGGCTGCCTTTTCTACTGCAGGAGGAGTGCCCTTTAATTTGCGCCCCCCGCGCCCCGCAGCGACTGGGAACCGTTCCCCTCTACCAGTCGCTAGGGGCGCCAGGCGTACAATAGGCCGGCGCCACTGAATTTCCGGTTTGGGGCGCACAAAGGGCGTTGCACGATGAAATGACGTCAGGATCTGCGCGCGCTCAGCTGAGCGCACGCAAAGGCTTTGCGCCGCCGCTAAATCTTTACTGAAGTTGGGGAGAGGCGCAGATCGCGCTGCGCCCGGCCGCTCGCCGCCTAGCGCCCCACATCTCCTCCTCCTAAGGCGCTAGCGGCTGGCGCAAACAACTGAATTTCTAGGCCTATATTTTATAATTTTGTGATTCTACTGCCACTGTTATTTTTTCTCTTTCTAATTCTAAAATGTAGTTTGGAATTTGCCAAATTATCCTGAATTAAAAAAAAAAAAAAATATGATGCATTAAAAAATTTTGGACTGGAATTCCAGCTCAAAATCTTTTGCCCTGTAAGTTGCTGGAAGTGTGAGCTAATAATGCCACAGCCAAGGCAAATGGGACCTTGGTGAACGACGGGACCAACATTGTATCTCCTTAACCAATGCGATTGAAGGATTGAGAAATAAACAGAGGAAGGACTGAGAAGGAGGGTGAATTAGAGTGGGTGAATTCAATGTCAACTCAGGTACGGGAAGAAATAAAGGGAAGTTAAACACAATATGTCGTTTTCACAAAGTTAACAGCGGAGTGGCACAAATCGTATAACAATGTTTGGCAGTTCGCAATTCATGCGGTATAAATTCCTCGCCAAGCTGCTGGCTGATTTCCTCATTAATAACAGCTTGCATCATTCACACACCATTATTTTTTTAACCCAATGTCCTTTTGTAGGCCATTTGCTTGGCCAATATTGTGGTTTATAAATGTTTAAACGATTCTGTTTCCACTTGAGTCTCTGTAATTATGTTATGCCAATCACAGTCTTCATGACATTTAGCTCAGCGGCACATTTTCCAGTTACCAAAGATTAGGCCCACATTTAGTGTTGTTGCATCACTTATTGCTGTCCTTTTTAACACTGTAGATTCCGAGTCCAGGGCAAGGGATGTGTCAGGATGAGCTTCATGCGGCTCACTGGAACTGCTGGATGGGCAAAACGTGAAGAGAGTTCCAGCTGTGCTGGGGTGGGATTTTGGGGTCGGGGCCCAAGTGATGTTGGGAATAGGGAGCAGATGAGTTAGGGGTGAAATTGGTCTTTGGCAGTTGCACAAAATGGGTGATAGCAAAGAAACCTGTTTTACATCCCGCCCGATTTTCTTTTCCATTGAAGTCACACTACTACTGGCACATGTGCCTGCCTGTAATGTTTAATTGACTCCACATACAGGATTTGGGATGGGGTCATGCTGAAGTCAAAGCGATGGCCTGAGGACTTTCCAGCAACACAATGGTGCTGCTGTAGGAGTCTCTGCACTCCTAACAAAGAATCTATAACTTACTGGAAGTTAACAAACTGAATTTATTGTCTAAGAACATTACAAAACAAGAAACTACAGGAGAAGCTCAAAACAGGTCTTTTCTCTTTCAATCCACACGAGGACTGGCTGGCCCCGCCCTCTACCTCTGACGTCATGACGTCATCATGTTTCCCGCCGAAGGGGACGTCACGTGACCCACGTGATGACGTCATCGCGTCAGATCGCGATGTTGTCGATCTAGCTCTGTTTAACCAGAGCCAACTTGAAAGGTAATAACATTGGTTACAGACAATTATGTAAGTCACTGTAAGAGTCTCTTAGTGGTTTTGCCACACTGCCATGATTGCGACTCTTCAGTGGGATATAAATTAACAGCAGTTAATAGAATATTTGAGGATTAGGAACACTAATGCTATTTTGTAGTTCATTTTTCAAAAATCACTACATCCTCTTGAGTATTATGTTGTAAAATGTTATGTTGGCTTACTCCAATTCATATCTTTGAATTAAAGTTAAAAAATTATATTTAAATTGACCTGAGGTCTATTGCTTTAAGGCTTTGGGAGAAAAATTTGGTACCTTAGCGCATCTCCTTAGCGCCAGCAGATGGCGCTAATGGGGCGCTAGTGCATTATAGCCAGGGCGAAATGAATCCAACATGACACGCCAAATCCCGCGCCCCCAGCCCCACAGTGCCGCCACTAACAGTTATCGCCAGGAGCCTCAACGCCAGGTGGATCGTGATGTCAGTGAGTGTGGAACGCTCACTGACCGCTCAATCTGCAAAATTGATTGTTGCCACCTACCTTAGAGCCTAGAGTAAACAGTGACAGGGAGAGCTGGTGTGAAGCACCAGGAAGCCGGCTACAGGGATGTTATATAAAGGGATCATCAGTAATGAGTTGCAGCTGTCAGGTTAGTGGAGTTTCAGTGCTTTCTTGTCAGTTTTGCATAGTCCAACAGCCTCATTCTGTAATTTCAAGGTTACTTAGTATAAGGAGTGATATGGCAACTAAAATGTAGCTATATTTATTCTTTAAAAAATCAAACTGCTATACTTGGTTATATTAATGGGGGCTGTACTGGCAGTCGACCTCGCCCGCCAGGACCTATGGCAGAGGGAGCGGAGGCAGCGAGAAAGATTGGAACATGTGGCCAGAGGGAGGAGTAGGGCCTTCAGGCCTCTCAGCAGGAGGCCTTACCCTCCAAGGGTATTCCGAGTGCACTTCTCCTACCTCCAATTAAGCGAGGAGCTGTGTATTGGAAGGCTCTGCTTCACCAAGGAGGTGGTCAGAGAATTCTGCCACCTCCTGCAACCAGACCTCCAGCCTCAGATCAGGGTAAACACTGCTCTCTCAGTGGCAGTCAAGGTCACCGTCGCACTCAATTTCTTCGCCGGGGATCCTACCAGTCTGCAACAGGAGACATAGCTAACCTCTCCCAGTTCGCTGTCTATCGCTGCATCCAGAAGGTCACAGAAGCTTTCTACAGTAGGAGAAGAGATTACATTTCCTTCCCCATCACAAGAGATAAGCAGGACGAGCGTGCATGTGCCTTTGCCAGGATAGTGGGAGTCCCCATGGTGCAGGGCATCATTGACTACACCCACATGGCTTTGCGGCCACCACATAACAAACCTGACATCTTCCGCAACTGCAAAGGTTATCACTCACTTAATGTGCAGTTGGTGTGCGACCACAGGCAGCTAATCCTCAATGTCAATGCCCGCTATCCTGGCAGCAGTCTTCGTATTATGTTGTAAAATGTTATGTTGGCTTGCTCCAATTCTTATCTTTGAATTAAAGTTAAAAATTATACTTAAAATTGACCTGAGGCCTATTGCTTTAAGGCTTTGGTGGAAAAATTCGGTCCTGCACCAGACCGGTGTGTCAGCATTCTTCCAGCCACCACGTCAAGCTCGCGGCTGGCTGGTTGGAGACAAGGGTTATCTGCTTGCCACTTGGCGCAAGACTCCCCTCTGCAACTCCAACACTCTGCTCAGCACTCATATAGTAAGAGCCATGCTGCCACCAGCAACATCATCGAGCAGACCATTGGCCTGCTGAAGCAACGGTTCTGCTGCCTTGACCACTCGGGTTGAGCCCTCCAGTACTCAGCTGAGCAGTTGTCCCATTTAGTGGTGGTCTGCTGCATGCTCCACAAGTTAGCCATCATGAGGGCCCAGTCCTTGCACCGGGAATTGCGAGACCACCTCAAGAGGAGGAAGAGGAGGAGCAGGAGGACATGGAGCAAGAGGAAGATGAGGAGGACAACGAGGAGGATGAGGAGAAGGAGGAAAAGGAGTGAGGGAGGAGGCTGCCACACAATCGGCCTTCCAGAAGGGTGGTCTGTGATCGCCTTATCAACCTGTGGTTCGAATTAATTAAACCCCAGATCATCGTTACTCACCACATCCTTATCATTCCATCCCTGTCGCACACCATATCACAGCGCAAAGCTGAAATAAGACACACCACAAAAGAATCCAAACTGAATTAATAAATTTATCAAAAACCAGCGAACATTTATTTACAACAAAAATATTAACTATTCACCCTTGTGCAATCCCTTAGTGCCTCTCATTACTTACCTTTGCCTGCTCTAGTGCTCCTACGAAGTGTTGGCCCAATGGCCGCAGCACGGCTGGTGGAAGGCTGCTGAGTGTCCATGCGGGAGACTTCAGATGGCCTTGCAGGATGCCCTTGACCAGCTCTAGGCCGGGAAGGCCCGGCTGTAGACTGCATCACCTCAGTATGGGCGGCTGGATGACAGGCAGCGACAAGGGCAGTGGCGGAGTGCCAGTGGTGGGAGTAGGAATGCTGTCATCCAGAGAGAGGACAGCAGACTCCTGTTCCACAGACCCACTGCCACTCCCCCGGGGCAGCACCTCAGCATCCCTAGTAATCTGCTGGAGCACAGATTGCTGGTCTGCTGCGACACCGTGAAAGCCCTGGTCGACGGTGGTAGACCCAGCCATGATGGCAGCAGTCAGAGCCTTGCGTGTCATCAAGCTGAGACTGCAGGAGAGCAGTCTGAGAATCGATGGCACTAAGATGTTGCGTCGCTTCCACCTGTGCTGCAATGGAAGCTGCCAGAATGCCCATCACACGCGGCATCAGGCTTGGGTCACCACGGTCTCTCTGGGAGTCTACCATCCTCTGCAGACTGGAAATGATATGCTCCATGGTGTGCGCAGAGCCTTGTGCAATGTTGGAGGTGGACTCCTCCATGCTCCTTATCATTGCTGAGATGCTCTCTGGCACCCTTGCCATTGCACCTATCATCTCCGTGTGCATGCCCATCACCCTTCTTCGAAATGCCTCCCCATCGAGGTCCTTATCTGAGTCCTGTGCAGCAGAACTCACATGCGAACTCATCCTCCGGGGAGCTGGCCCCCGAGCTAACCTTTTCCCCTGGCCTTGCTGCAGCCCACTCGTCCCCTGTGCCTCACCCTGTGCAGATCCCACTAATAAACTAACCTCTAAAGAACTCGTCGTGCCAGTACCTGAGCTGGTGCTTGCGGGTGAGACATGCAGTAATGCGATGTGTTTTTCCGCCTCCTCTTCTCCTGCCTCACTCTCCAGGGTGCCCCCAGGGATAGGCTGCTCAGGTGATTATCTGAAAGCATAAATGCACAAGAGCGGGGTTAAGGTGAGGGGAGGGGGGCAGGAAGGGAGAAATGCATGCCTGCAGCGTGATTAGCTGGAAAGTGCAAAAAGCTTGTCGGTTGAGGGGGAAGTGGGGTGTGAGATCAAGGAGTAGGGATGCCCCCAATGAAGTCGATGTAACCGGTGGCCATGGCACCCACTACCTGGCACCCAATAACCTGCAGCAGTCTATTTTCCAATGCAGACAGTAGTTGAGTGTCAGCTTGTGTGCTCCTGCTCCCTCCTGTTGTGAGCCACCTTGGCCTGCAAGAGAAAGGAAAGTGTGTGAATGAGTGTGGAGCAATGTGTTTGGGTGATGTGTCTGCCATAGTTGAATAGCAGTCATTGTGTGCAAGGTGTGAGATGTGGGTTTGAGTGTTGGTAGTTAGAGATTGTTGGTGGGTGTGTGCTGGAGGTGTGGTGCTTTGGACAGTGTGTGAAGACTATGGTTCAGATGGTGGTATGTAGCATTTGTTGAAGCTTTTACTCACCCTGACCAACCGAGTGAGGTTGTTAAATTTCTTCCTACACTGTGTGTGGGTCCTGGGGACTACAGTGCTGCCAGAGACATGCTGCGCTACATCCCTCCATATGTTTTGGAAGACTTGCTGTGAGGGCCTCCTGCCACTTGCCGCGTAAAGCATCAGCTTCTGTCTCTCCACAGCGAACACCAACACCTCCAATGATTCATCACAATCTGTGGGCTTTCTCCCTGGGGCGTGGATCTGCCATGAGTACAGCTGCTTCAGTCCTCTGGCTCCTTCTCCTTGACCTGCTGCTGCTTGCTGAGGCAGCTGCACAGCCAGCAATGCTGAGGTTGAGGTTCTGCAGCATCAATGAACCTCCCCTTTAAGAACTGGAAAAGCCTGTGGTAATGAGGATTTGCGATTAGACTGCATGTGATATTGGTCCACCCTTTGAGTGTAACGCCAATGAGCTTGAGCTTAAAAACTTGGGGCTAGAAATTCATTATAACGGTATCATTAGAAAAATTTGAGACTTGGCCAGCTGCTAATGCTTTAGAAAGTATGCAAAATTCTTTCTCACTGCTCAAAGAAATGATTGGAGAAATGATTCAAGTCTTCAAAAAGCACAACAAGGAGACGGACCTGGAGGGCTGAAACAGGTATGCTCAGGGCAGATCCCCCTCAATCGGGTTGAATGCTTCAACAAATGCTACATATCACCATCTGAACCATAAGCTTCACACACTGCCCAAAGCACCACACCCCCAGCACTCACCCACCAACAATCTCTGCTTGCCAACACTCACACCCATATCTCACACCTTGCACACAAGGACAGCTATTCAACTATGGCAGGCACAAGGCTCATTAGTTATTAGATTGAATGTGATATGTTTATGCATAAATTTATTAATGGAGTTTGCAATATGTTGTGGTCTCTCTCTTTTCACCTTTGTGCCCGGGAGGGTGCTGTGATATTTCACTGCACAGGGTGTCATAAATCTCATCATCGAGAAACTACCTATGAAATAACACTGGATGGCCAGCTGGTGGCGCCGTCCAAGGAGTATAAATACTCGGGCATTGGCCCCAGCTTGCCAGGGACATTTTGTAAAGACAAGGAGCTAGTGGATACAACTAGACCTCCATGTTCTGAAACAAGTTGATTAAAGCCTTGCTTTATGCTCAAACCAAGTGCGTAGTGAGTTTTATTACGTCAATTTAATCATATTGATATCGACTCCACACTTTGGGTGATTTCGGGAACAGCCAGCTACGACTGTGAATAATAGATCTCCTGGATGCATTGGATCACCAAGGTGTATTGGATCACCTGTGTTTATTGGATCACTTGGACAAAATGGATTACCTGGGTGTGATGGATCACCTGGTCATAATGGATCAAATGTTTGTATGAGATCACTTGGGTGCATTGGAGCACTTGGGTGTTTTGGATCACCTGGGTGTAATGGATCACCGGGGTGTAATGGTCACTCAGGTGTATTGAATCACCTGGGTATAATGTATCACTTAGGTGTATTAGGTCACCTAGGTATAATAGATCACCTGTGCATATGGGATCACCTGGTGCAATGGATCACCTAGGTGTGTTGAATAACCTGTGCAATTGGATTGTCTGGGCACAATGGATCACCTGGGGTAATGGATCGCCTGGATGTGTTGGATCACCTGGATGTAATAGATCCCCTGGATGTAATGGATCACCTGGGCAATATGGATTACATGAGTGTACTGGATCTCCTGGATGCATTGGATCAGCAAGGTGTAATGGATCACCTGTGTGTAATGGATCACCCAGGTGTGTTTGAACACCTGTGTGTATATGATCACCTGGCTGTAATGGATCACATGGTTGTACAGGATCACATGCACTTAATGGATCACCTGGGTGTAATGGATCATCTGGGTGTAATGGATCACCAGAGTGTATTGGATCATCTGGGTGCATTGGATAACCTGACCATAATGGATCACATGATTGTACTGAATCCCCTGGATGTATTAGATCACCTGCATGTATTGGATCACCTGGGTGTATTGGATAACCTGATGCAATGGATCACCTGAGTGCATTGGATCATCTGGGCATAATTGATCACCTGTGTGCATTGGACCACCTGGGCTTAATGGATCACATGGGTGCATTGGATCACCTGGCCACAATGGATCACATGAGTGTACTGGGCCAACTGGATGCATTGGATCACTTGCATTTAAGGATCACCTGGGTGTATTGGATCACCTGGGTGTAATGGATCACCTGGTGTATTAGATCACCTGTGCTTAATGGATCACATGTTCATATGGACTCATATGGGCCTAGTGGATCACCTGGTGTAATGGATCACCTAGGTATATGGGACACCTGGGTATATTGGATCAACTGAACACACTGGATCACCTGTTGGTAAAGGATTGCCTGGGGTAATTGATCTCCTGTGAATAATGCATCTCCTGGAAGCTTTGGATCACCTGGGTGCAATGGATCACCTGGAAATAATTGATCTCCTGGATGCATTGGGTCACCTGGGTGTAATGGGTCACCTGGGAATAATGGATCTCCTGAATGCATTGGATCAGCTAGGTGTAATGGATGACCTGTGTGTATTGGATCATCTGGGGGCAATTGATCACCTGGGTGTATTTGATCACCTGGGTGTAATGGATCTCTGGGGTGTAGTGGATCACTTGGGCAGAATGGATCACATGAATGTACTGGATCATCTGGATGCATTGTATTGCCACTGTGCAATAGATCACCTGTGTGTAATGAATCATCTGGGTGCATTGGATCATCTGTGTGTGATGGATCACCTGGGCATATTGGATCACCTGGACTCAATGGGTCACCTGAGTGTATTGAATCATCTGGGTGTAATGGATCACCTGGGCATATTGAATCACCTGGGCACAATGGATCACCTGAGTGTATTGGGTCATCTGGTGTAATGGATCACCTGGGCATATTGGAGCACCAGGGCACAATGGATCACCTGAGTGTATCAGATCATCTGGGTGTATTGGATCACCTGGGTGTAATGGATCACCTGGTGGTAATGGATTGCCTGTGGTAATGGATCTCCTGTGAATAATGGATCTCCTGGAAGCTTTGGATCACCTTGGTGTAATGGGTCACCTGGGAATAATGGATCTTCTGGATGCATTGGATCAGCTAGGTGTAATGGATCACCTGTGTGTATTGGGTCACCTGTCTCTATTGAATCACCTGGGTGTATTGGATCATCTGTGTGTATTGGATCACCTGGGCATATTGGCTCACCTGGGCTCAATGGGTCACCTGAGTGTATTGGATCACCTGGTTGTATTGGATTACCTGGGTATAATGGATCACCTGGGTGTATTGGATCACCTGGCCATAATAGATCACATGATTGTACTGAATCACCTACACTTAATGGATCACCTGGTTGTATTGGATCACCTGGGTGTGATAGATCACCTCTGTGTATTGGATCACCGGGTGTAATGCACCTCCAGGGTGTATTGGATCACTTGGGCAGAATGGATCACATGAATGTACTGGATCACCTGGAAGCATTGGATTACCAAGGTGTAATGGATCACCTGTGTGTACTGGATCATCTGGGTGTAATGGAGTACCTGGGCATATTGAATCACCTGGGCTCAATGGGTCACCTGAGTGTATTGGATCATCTGGGTGTAATGGGTCACCTGGGCACAATGGATCACCTGAGTGTATTGGATTGCCTGGGTGTATTTGATCACCTGGCTGTAATGGATCACATGACTGTACTGATTACCTGCACTTAATGGATCACCTGGATGTATTGGATAACCTAGGTGTATTGGATCACCTGGGTGTATTGGAACACCTGGATGTAATGGGTCACCTGGGTCTAATGGATCACCTGGGCACAATGAATCATCTGTGTGCAATGGATCACCTGGTTGTAATGAATTGCCTGTTGGTAGTGGACCTCCTGTGAATAATGGATCTCTTCAAACATTTAGCACCTGCACTTAATGGATCACTTGGGTGTAATGGGTCAGCTAGATGTATTGGATCACCTGGGTTTATTGGATCACCTGGGTGTAATGGATCATGTGGGTGTATTGGATCACCTTGGCATAATGGATCACCTGTGCATATGGGATCAACTGGGCATAATGGTTCACCTGGTGTAATGGAATACCTGGATGCATTGGATCACATGGGCTTAATGGATCACTTGGGTGTATTGGATCTCCTGGATGCATAATGGATCACATGACTGTCCTGGACCACCAGGATGCATTGGATCACCTGCGCTTAAAGGATCACCTGGGTGTATTGGATCACCTGGTTGTAATGAATTGCCTGGGGGTAATGGATCTCCTGTGAATAATGGTAATGGATCTCTTGAAACATTGAAGCACCTGCATTTAGTGGATCACTTGGGTGTAATGGGTCACCTAGGTATATTGGATCACCTGGGTGCATTGGATCACCTGGGCTTAACTGAGCACTTGGGTGCATTGGATCACCTGACCATAATGGATCACATGAATATCCTGGACCACTTGGATGCATTGGATCGCCTGCACTTAAAGGATCATCTGGGTGTGTTGGATCACCTGAGTGTAATGGAACACATGGGCATAATGGATCCCTTGAAGCATTGGTGCACCTGCATTTAATTGATCACTTGGGTGTAATGGGTCACCTAGGTGTGTTGGATCACCTGCATTTATTGGATTACCTGGTGTAATGGATCACGTGGGTGTATTGGGTCACCTGGGCATAATGGACCACCTGTGCATACAGGGTCACCTGGGCATAATGGATCACTGGTGTAATGGATCACCTGGGTGCTTTGGATCACATGGGCTTAATGGATCACCTGAGTGTATTGGATCATCTGGGTGTAATGGATCACCTGGGCATATTAGAGCACCAGGGCACACTGGATCAACTGAGTGTATTGGATTATCTGATTGTATTGAATCACCTGGGTGAAATGGATCACCAGGGTGTATTGGATCGCCTGGGTGAAATGGATCACCCTGGTGTATTGGATCTCCTGGGTGTATATGATCACCTGGCCATAATGGATCACATGATTGTACTGGGTCATCTGCACTTAATGGATCATCTGGATGTATTGGATAACTTAGGTGTATTGGATCACCTGGGTTTATTGGATCACCTGGATGTAATGGGTCACCTGGGTCTAATGGATTACCTCAGCACAATTAATCATCTGTGTGCAATGGATCACCTGGTTGTTATGAATTGCCTGGGGGTAATGGACCTCCTTGGCCTAATGGATCACCTGTGCAAACTGTAAACACCTGGGCATAGTGGATCATGGGGCATAATGGACCACCTAGGTGTATTGTATCACCTAGGCATATTGGATTACCTGGGCATAATGGTTCACCTGGTGTAATGGATCACTTGGGCTCAATGCATCACTTGGGTGCATTGGATCACCTGACCATAATGGATCACATGAGTGTACTGGACCACCTGGATGCATTGGATCACCTGCGCTTAAAGGATCACCTGGTGTATTGGATCACCCAGGTGTAATGGATCACCTGGGCATAATGGATCACCTGTGCATATGGGAACACCTGGACATAGTGGATCGCTTTGCATAATGGATCACCTAGGTGTATTGGATCACCTGGTCATATTGGATCACCAGGGCACAATGGATCACATGGAATAATGAATCTCCTGGATGAATTGGATCACCTAGGTGTAATGGAACACCTGGGTGCAATTGATCATGGGGGTGTACTGGATCACCTGGCTGTAATGGATGTCCTGGGTGTATTGGATCACTTTGGCAGAATGGATCACATGAGTGTACTGGATCACCTGGATGCATTGGATCACCAAGGTGTAATGGATCACCTGTGTGTAATGAATCATTTGGGTGTATTGGATCATCTGGGAGCAGTGGATCACCTGGGCATATTGGATCACCTGGGCACATTGGGTCACCTGCGTGCATTGGATCATCTGTGTGTAATGGATCACCTGGGCATATTGGATCACCTGGGCAAAGTGGATCACCTGAGTGTGTTGGATCACCTGGGTGTAATGGATCATCTGGGTGTATATGATCACCTGGCCATAATGGATCACATGATTGTACTGGATCACCTGCACTTGATGGATCACCTGGGTGTATTGGATCACTTAAGTGTATTGGATCACCTTGGTGTATTGGATCATCTGGATGTAATGCATCACCTGGGTGCAATGGATCACCTGGACGTAATGCACCCCCTGTGCACATGGGATCACCTGGGTGTAATGGATCACCTTGTGTAATGGACCACCAATGCGTATTGGATCACCTGGGCACAATGGATCATCTGAGTGTAATGGAACACTTAGTTGTAATGAATTATCTGGGGTAATGGATCTCCTGTGAATAATGGAGCTCCTGAAGCATTGGAACACCTGTACTTAATTGATCACTTGGGTGTAATGGGTCACCTGGTGTACTGGATCACCTGGGCACAATGGATCACATGGAATCATGAATCTCCTGGATGAATTGGATCACCTAGGTGTAAAGGAACACCTGGGTGCAATTGATCACATGGGTGTATTGGATCACCTGGCTGTAATGGATCTCCTGGGTGTATTGGATCACTTGGGCAGAATGGATCACATGAGTGTACTGGATCACCTGGATGCATTGGATCACCAAGGTGTAACGCATCACCTGTGTGAAATGGATCATCTGTGTGTAATGAATCATTTGGGTGTATTGGATCATCTGGGTGTATTGGATCATCTGGGTGCAATGGATCACCTGGGTATATTGGATCACCTGGGCACATTGGGTCACCTGCGTGTATTGGATCACCTGGGTGTAATGGATCATCTGGGTTTATTGGATCACCTGGGTGTAATGGATCATCTTGGTGTATATGATCACCTGGCCATAATGGATCACATGATTGTACTGGATCACCTGCACTTGATGGATCACCTGGGTGTATTGGATCACCTAAGTGTATTGGATCACCTTGGTGTATTGGATCACCTGGATGTAATGCATCACCTGGCTGCAATGGATCACCTGGGCATAATGCATCCCCTGTGCACATGGGATTACCTGGGTGTAATGGATCACCTGGTGTAATGGATCACCAATGTGTATTGGATCACCTGGGCACAATGGATCATCTGAGTGTAATGGAACACTTAGTTGTAATGAATTCTCTGGGGGTAATGGATCTCCTGTGAATAATGGATCTCCTGAAGCATTGGAACACCTGTACTTAATTGATCACTTGGGTGTAATGGGTCACTTGGTTTACGGGATCACCTGGGTTTATTGGATCACTTGAGTGTAATCGATCACCAGGGTGTATTGGATCACCTGGGCATAATGGATCCCCTGTGCATACAGGATCACCTGGACAGAATGGTTCACCTGGTATAATGGATCACCTGGGTTTATTGGATCACCTGGGCAAACTTGGATCACCTGGGTGCATTGGATCACCTGGGCTTAAAGGATCACATTGGTGTATTGGATCACCGGAACATAATGGATCACATGAGTGTACTGGACCACCTGGATGCATTGGATCACCTGCACTTAAATGATCGCCTGGATGTATTGGATCACCTGGGAGTATTGGATCACCTGTGCATATTGGATCACATGGGCATAGTGCATTGCCTGGAGTAATGGATCACCTAGGTGTTTTGGATCACCTGGGCATATTGGAACACCTGGGCACAATGGATTACCTTGGGGTAATGGATCACCTGGTGGTAATGGATTGCCTGGGGTAGTGGATCTCCTGGAAGCTTTAGATCATCTGGGTGTAATGGATCACCTGGGAATAATGGATGTCCTGAAGCATTGGAGCACCTGCACTTAATTCATCACTTGGGTGTAATGGGTTACCTAGGTGTATTGGATCACCTGGATATAATGGATCACCTGTGCATATGGGATCACCTGGACAGAATGGTTCACCTGGTGTAATGGATCACCTGGGTGTATTGGATCACCTGTGAATAATGGATCTCCTGGATGAATTGGATCACCTAGGTGTAATGGAACACCTGTGTTTATTGGCTCACCTGGGTGCAATTGATCATGTGGGTGTATTGGATCACCTGGGTGTAATGGATCTCCTGGGTGTATTGGATCACTTGGGCAGAATGGATCACATGAGTGTACTGGATCACCTGGATGCATTGGATCAACAAGGTGTAATTGGTAACCTGTGTGAAATGGATCACCTGTGTGTAATGAATCATGTGGGTGTATTGTATCATCTGGGTGCAATGGATCACCTGGGCACATTGGGTCACCTGAGTGTATTTCATCATCTGGGTGTAATGGATCACCTGTGCATATTAGATCACCTGGGCAAAATGGATCACCTGAGTGTATTGGATCACCTGGGTGTAATGGATCACCTGGGTGTAATGGATCTCCTGAAGTATTGGAGCACCTGCACCTAATTGATCGCTTGGTGTAATGGGTCACCTGGATGTATTGGATCACCTGGACATAATGGATCACCTGTGCATATGGGATCGCCTGGACAGAATGGTTCACCTGGTGTAATGGATCATCTGGGTGCATTGGATCACCTTGGTGTCATGGATCATCTGGCAAAATGGACCACATGGGAATAATGGAACTCCTGGAGGAATTGGATCACCTATGTTTAATGGAACACCTGTGGTTATTGGATCACCTGGGTGCAATTGATCACGTGGGTGTATTGGACAACCTGGGTGTAATGGATCTCCTGGGTGTATTGGAACACTTGGGCAGAATGGATCACGTGAGTGTACTGGATCACCTGGATGCATTGGATCACCAAGGTGTAATGGATCATCTGTGTGAAATGGATCACCTGGGTGTAATGAATCATGTGGGTGTATTGGATCATCTAGGTGCAATGGATCACTTGGGCATATTGGATCGTCTGGGCAAAATTGGTTATTTGAGTGTATTGGATCATCTAGGTGTAATGGATCACCTGTGTGCATTGGATCACCTGAGTGTAATGGATCACCCAGGTGTATTCGATCACCTGTGTGTATATGATCACCTGACCATAATGAATCACGTGGTTGTACTGGATCACCTGCACTTAATGGATCACCTGGGTGTAATGGGTCACCTAGGTGTATTGGGTCACAGGTTTATTGGATCACTTGGGTGCAATGGATCGCCTGGGTGTATTGGATCACCTGGATATATTGGATCACCTGGATATAATGGATCACCTGTACATACAGGATCACCTGGACAGATTGGTTCACCTGGTGTAATGGATCACCTGGGTATATTTGATCACCTGGGTGTAATGGATCACCTGTGTGCATTGGATCACATGGGCTTAATGGATCACTTGGGTGCATTGGCTCATCTGGTCTTAATGGAGCACATGCGTGTACTGCACCACCTGGATGCATTGGATCACCTGTGCTTAAAGGATCACCTGGGCATAATGGATCACCTGCGCATATGGGAACACGTGGGTGCAGTGGATCACCTGGTGTAATGGTTCAACTGGGCAAAATAGATTACCTGGGGTCATGGATTGCCTTGGGTAATGGATCTCTTGTGAATAATGGATATTCTGGAAGCTTTGGATCACCTTGTTGTAATGGATCACCTGGGAATAATGGATCTCCTGGATGTATTGGATCGACTGGGTGTAATGGATCATCTGGGAATAATGGATCTCCTCGATGCATTGGATCACCTAGGTGTAATGGATCACCTGTGTGCATTTGATCAGCTGGGTGCAATGATCACCTGGGTGTAATGGATCACCTGGGTGTATTGGACCACCTTTGTGTATTGGAGCATGTGGGTGTAATGGATCACCTGAGAATAATCGATCTCCTAGATGCTTTGGTTCATCAAGGTGCAATGGATCGCCTGTGGATATTGGATCACCTGGGTGTACTAGATCACCTGGATGCATTGCATCACCAAGGTGTAATGGGTCATCTGTGTGTATTGGATCATCTGTGTGTATGGGTCACCTGGGCACAATGGATCACCTGGGGTAATGGATCACCTGGATGTATAGGATCACCTGTGTGTAATGGGTCACCTGGATGTAATGGCTTACCTGGGGTAATGGGTCTCCTGTGAATAATGGATTTCTTGGAAGCATTGAATCACCTGTGTGTAACGGATCACCTAGGTGTATTGGGTCACCTGGGCATATTGGATCACCTGGACAAAATGGAGCACCTGGGAGTATTGAATCAACTAGCTGTATTGGATCACCTGGGCATATTGGATCATCTGGGCAAGATTGAGCACCTGGGGGAAATGGATCACCTGGATGTATTGGTTCACCTGAATGCAATGGATCACCTGGTTGTAATGGATTACCTGGGTTAATGGATTTCCTGTGAATAATGGATCTCCTGGAAGCATTGGAGCACCTGGGTGTAATGGATCACCTGGGAATAATGGCTCTCCTGTATGCATTGGGTCACCTCTGTGTAGTGGATCAGCTGAGAATAATGGATCTCCTGGTTGCATTGGTCCACCTCTGCATAACAGATCACCTGTGCATATGGGATCAACTGGTTGTAATGGACCACCTTGTGTAATGTATCATCTAGGTTTATTGGATCACCTGGGTATAATGGATCCCCTGGCTGCATTGGATCACCTTGGTGTAATGGATCACCTGCGTGTATTGGATCACCTGGGTGCAATTGATCGCCTGAGTGTAATGGTGCATCGGGGTGTATTGTGCCACCTATGTGTATTGGATCACATGGATGTAATGGATCACCTGAGAACAATAGATCTCCTGGATGCATTGGGTCACTAAGGTGCAAAGGATCATCTGTTTTTGTTGGATCACCTGGGTGCACTGGATCACCTGGATGCATTGGATCACCAAGGAGTTTTGGGACACTTGTATGTAATGGACCATCTGGGTGTAATGAATCACCCGGGTGTATTGGATCATCTGGGTGTAATGGAACACCTGGGGATATTGGATCATCTGGGCACAATGGATCACCTGGGTGTATTGGATCATCTGGGTACAATGGATCTCCAGGGCATATTGGATTGCCTGGGCACATTGGATCACCTGAGTGTATTGGATCTTCTGGGTGTAATGGATCACTTGGTGTAATGGATCACCAGGTTGTATTGGCTAACCTGGGTGTATTGAATCACCTGGGTGTATATATCACCTGACCATAATGGATGACATGATTGTACTGGATCACTGGATGTATCGGGTCACCTGCACTTAATGGATCACTTGGGTGTATTGGATCACCCAGGAATAATGGACCTCCTGGATGTATTGGATCATCTGGGTGTATTGGATCACATGGGTGTAATGGATCACTTTGGTGTATTGGATCACCTGGGTATAATGGATCACCTGTGCACATGGGATCACTTGGGCTTAATGGATCACCTAGGCACAATAGATCAATAGGGGGTAATGGATCACCTGGGTGTAATTGATCACCTGGGTGTGTTGGATCACCTGGGCATAATGGATCACCTGTTCATATGCAATCACCTGGTTGTTATGGATCACCTTGCTGCAATGGATCATCTTGCTGCAATGGATCACCTGTGGTAATGGGTCACCTGGATGTATTAGATCACCTGGTTATAATGGATTACCTTGGAATTTATCTCCTGTTATTAATGAATCTCCTGGAAGCATTGGATCAGCTGGGTGTAATGGATTCCCTGGGTGTATTGGATCACTTGGGCATATTGGATCACCTGGGATAATGGATCTCCTGTGCATAATGTATCTCCTGAATTCATTGGATTACCTTGGTGCAATGGATCACCTGGGTGTATTGGACCACCTCTGTGTATAGAATCACGTGGATGTAATGGACCACCTGGGAATAATGGATCTCCTGGATGCATTGGGTCACCAAGGTATAATGGATCACCTGTGTGTATTGGATCACCTGGGGGTACAGGATCACCTGGATTCATTGGATCACCAAGGTGTAATGGGTCACCTGTGTTTAATGGATCACCTGCAGTTAATGGATCACCTGGGTGTATTGGATCATCTGGGTGTATTGGCTCACCTGGGTCTATTGGATCACCCAGGAATAATGGATCTCCTGGACACATTGGTCCACCTCTGCATAATGGATCACCTGTGCATATGGGATCAACTGTTTGTAATGGATCACATTGTGTAATGTATCATCTAGGTTTATTGGATCACCTGGGTATAATGGATCTCCTGGCTGCATTGGATCACCTTGGTGTAATGGATCACCTGGGTGTATTGGATCACCTGGGTGTATTGGATCACCTGGGAATAATGGACCTCCTGGATGTACTGGATCACCTAGGTGTATTGGATCACATGGGTGTAATGGATCACTTTGGTGTATTGGATCACCTGGACATAATGGATCACATGCACATGAGATCACCTGGGCCTAATCGATCACCTAGGCACAATGGATCAATAGGGGGCCATGCATCACCTGGGTGTAATTGATCACCTGAGTGCATTGGATCACCTGGACATAATGGATCACATGTTCATATGCAATCATCTGGTTGTAATGGATCACCTGGCTGCAATGGTTCACCTTGTGATAATGGATCACCTGGATGTATTGGATCACCTAGTTGTAATGGATTATCTTGGGTAATGTATCTCCTGTGAATAATGGATCTCCTGGAAGCATTGGATCAGTTGGGTATAATGGATTCCCTGGGTGTATTGGATCACTTGGGCATATTGGAGCACCTGGGATAATGGATCTCCTGTGAATAATGTATCTCCTGAATGCATTGGATCACCTTGGTGTAATGGATCACCTGGGTGTATTGGACCACCTCTGTGTATAGAATCACGTGGATGTAATGGACCACCTGGGAATAATGGATCTCCTGGATGCATTGGGTCACCAAGGTGTAATGGATCGCCTGTGTGTATTGGATCACCTGGGGGTACAGGTTCACCTGGATTCATTGGATCACCAAGGTGCAATGGGTTGCCTTTGTGTAATGGATCACCTGCACTTAATGGATCACCTGAGTGTATTGGATCATCTGGGTGCATTGGCTCACCTGGGTCTATTAGATCACCTGGGAATAATGGATTGCCTGGATGCATTGTATCACCTGGGTGTATTTAATCACCTGGGTGTAATAGATCGCCTGGCTGTATTGGATCACCTAGGCATAATGGATCAACTGTGCATATGATGAGGTCATCTGGGCATGATGGATCACTTGGTCACAATGGATCACCTCGAGGTAATGGATCGGCTGGATGTATTGAATGATCTGGGTGTAATGGATCACCTGGCTGTAAAGGATTACCTGTGGTAATGGATCTCCTGTGAATAATGGATATCCTGGAAGCATTGGGTCACCTGGGTGTAATGGATTAGCTAGTTGTATTGGATCATCTGTGCATATTGGATCACCTGGGCACAATGGGGCACCTGGGGCTAATTAATCACCTGGATGTATTGGATCATCTGGTTATAATGGATCACCTGGTTGTAATGGATTACCTGGTGTAAGGGATCTCATGTAAATAATGGATCACCTGGAAGCATCAGATCACCTTGTTGTAATGGATCGCCTAGGAATAGTGGATCTCTTGGATGCATTGGATCACCTGGGTGTAATGGATCACCTGGGAATAATAGATCTTGTGGATGCTTTGGATCACCTAGGTGCAATGGATCACCTGTGTGTATTGATAACCTGGTTGTAATGGATCACCTGAGTATATTGGACCACCTGTGTGTATTGGATCATGTGGATATAATGGATCACGTGGATATAATGGATCACCTGGGAATAATGGATCTCCTGGATGCATTGGGGCACCAATGTGTAATGGATCATCTGTGTGTATTGGATCTCCTGGGTTTACTGGATCACCTAGATGTATTGGATCACCTAGTTGTAATGGATTACCTGGGGTAATGGATCTCCTGTGAATAATGGGTATCCTGGAAGCATTGGATCACCTGGGTATAATGGATCACCTAGTTGTATTGGATCAGCTGCATATATTGGATCACTTGAGCTCAATGGAGCACAAGGGGGTTACTGAATCACCTGGATGTATTGGATCACCTAGTTGTAATGGATTACCTTGTATAATGGATCACCTGGGAATAATGGATCTCCTGGAAGCATTGGATCACCAAGGTGTAATGGATCTCTTGGGTGTATTAGATCACCTTGTTGTAATGGATTACCTGGTGTGATGGATCTCCTGTGAATAATGGATCAACTGGAAACATTGGATCACCTGGTTGTAATGGAACACCTGGGAATAATGGATCACCTGGATGCATTGGATTACCTGCATGTAATGGCTCACCTTGGAATAATGGATCTCCTGGATGCAATGGACCACTTAGGTGCAATGGTTCACCTATGTGTATTGAATCACCTGGGTGCAATAGATCACCTGGATGTAATGGATTGTGAAGGAATAAGCCATATTTCAGAAAAATGCACCATCATATGAACAGAATTCTGATTTTATTAATACATGATATACTGGGTTTAAAAATCTAAAGTCTCATTGAGACAAGCTGTGCAAACAGGCTTCTGAGATGGGATGGTTTGATAACACAAATGTTGTAAACACCACAAGCTTTTGAAATGGGAATTGGTTGTAAATACTGAGACAATGACCCGATTGAAACAAACCATTGGTGCTTCCAGAATATCTGCCATTTGGAACCAACACAATAGCAATGTCCAGTTTAAAGTGTTAAAAACGAACACTCCGAGAAACAGAAACTTAGAACATTAAACAACCATATGCCTTCATAATATCACATCAAATGAAACAAGCAGACACAACATCTGTGGCATAACCATTGAGATAGCTAGAAAATAATAAAATACTCAGTTGAAGTGATTTCAATTTACATGTTGTAAAATATACCTACAGAAGACTTTGAAAATATTAAATCAATAGATGCAATAAGCAATCACATGGGTTATGTATTGAACTTGGAAAAGCACGGAGACAGGAGTCTGTGGTTGTAACCAATTAAGGAGCTTTTAGAATTGAATGGAAATTTCGATAAGAATGACATCAAAGAGATAAATCTGTTATAGCCATTTTATGATAAGTTTTTGGAACACCTAAAGGTAGAGACATAATTATGCATGCAGCAGCTAAATTGTCAGTAAGAATAGAAACAAGTCAACAGGAAGATGACTAGAGATAATTAGCTTACATCAGCTGAAAACTTCAAAGAATATACCACTAAAAAAAGGTATAAAAATAGAGCTTTTCAGATAGACAGACGGTAGTCGCTGGAAAGGGGCAAAGCGATTCTCTCAATCTTCAGAGGCATCTCTGTAAGTTTTTAATTCTTTGAGTCTCAGGGATCAAAACGGTACTTTTAATTTGATTTTGGTGGATATTTTAGATTAGAAATAATAAGAAATAAGGAGAATAAGGATCTCTGAGAATAAGATTGTGTAAGCTAATTGTATTTTGAACTGTTAAAGTTGCAAATGACTCACAAGCTGTTAACTGTATGTCAGCTCTTATATATGTTTAGAATTGTCTCATGGAGTATTTCTGTATCAAACTCGCGAACTCAATTTCTGTACATTCTTTTGTGAGGAGTTGCAGAATTCTGGGGGATTTCCAGACCCTCATAATATCCGGAAGGTTACAGTCTAGTTAAACTTATTAAAATGCTATCTGGAGGATGGTAACATCTTCAGTTGTTCCTTTCCTTTATGGAGAGATAGCCTGGACCTTTAGACCCAATTAAGCATCTTATAGAATTTGGCTATCTCTAACTTTAGTTGAAGGTGAACGTCTGGGGAATACGCCTGATCTGGGGTAGCCCAAAAAAAGCTAGGACTAGTAATTATCCCTTCAGTTGGCACCCAACGTGTGTCTTAATGAGTTGATACAGAACCTATACTTATATTGATATCTATATCCATGTTGTAGATTGTTAAGTATAGAAGGAGTGTTTTACTGACAGTGGTATTAAGACCCAGATTTAAGTTTCTAGAGATGACAAGACCCTGATCAGGCCTTGTAGAACTTAAATCAGAACACCCTCACTATACCATTGAGGTCTAGAAGCTTCTTAAAAAGTTCATTTTAAACCCTAACCGAGGTTAGGTCCTGAAGAAATATTAAACCAAGGTTAGGTCTTGATGAAATGGTAAATCCTGTCGGAATTGGCCAAGTCTTTTTATTAGAAAATTCAAATGATTGCTTTATTAGGGGAAATAATCCTATCCCTGTATCTCCACAAAGCCAAGTGATAATTTTTGAAATAGAAGGCTTTGATGCCAAAGGAGCCATGGCACGATTAATGTTGATCACCAGAACCAGGGAATACAGAATATCCAGTGGGATAATCAAACAAATACTCCAAATCCACTAAATTCCTTAATGATAAGGTGCACACCTGCACAACTGGGAGACCTAATGAACGGTGCCCAACAAGGTGGTGGCAACCACAGCTGAATAGTCAGGCCTGGAGCAGCCTATGCTCCTGGGGCCGTGGATTCCAGTTAAGGTGGCAAGGTCATGAAGAAATAAATGTCAACAATCTTTGAGAAAACTATAGACTGCTTAGAATCCATTATAATCAATGCCGACAGGTACTAGCTCACTCTTATCTAAAGACTGGAGGTGCAATGATTAATGGTCCAGTAAACCAACCCCAGCAACCACAACCAAGTGCCCCTAGGTCAAGTAAACCTGAGCTCTATCTACACAATATGTGGTAGACCAGGAAACACCAGCCAGGAAAAAGCTGCTGGATTCTAGTTAACCTTGATAAATTGGTAACCTGTTGCCAAGATTGGAATGCTCAACACCTGAGACAATAACTGCAAATGACACTAAATTCAAACTTAATACCCCCATTAAACCAGTGTAACAACTGGGTTCAAATATACGCTTATGTTCTCACGGCAACTCAGGGAGGGCATGTAATGTGTTCCATCAAGGAAATACTCACTAATATAGCCACAACTAAAGGGCTGGTAGCTGCCAACAGATTAGGCAAAATACTTACTCAGGATAACTGGGACATTGTCCATGGTTGCCTGGCAAATCAATACCAAAATACAGCCCTCAAACTCGCCTGTGAGGGTGCTCTAAATGATTATTGAGATAACCAACAAAGATGGGATAATATAATTCACATTATCCAATTAAATCATGACCTCTTAGGTCTACCCCAAACTAAACCTATAAAGAGATCAGAAACTAAGGATTTAAAAACCGGAGAAGGTACCTTTGGTACTCAGAAAGAAGGACTGTATAGACCCAAGTCTCAAGTCCACCCCGCCCAGACACAAACTCGTGGCTCGGGAACCCTAAGAGGGTATTCCAAAAGGTTTATACCCCCAACATGCCCACAATATGAAACAGGTTTCTCCGCAGAAAGATCGGATAGACGAGGGGTTAGACCTCAAAAAGAAAGTGAAGGACAGTGGACTCCCTATGGGGACAGCTTTTACACTGGCCAAAATTATCAAAGAGCCATGGGAGGGTACCGAGCAAGCCGAAATTGGGATCAAAATGATTCCCGGCAGAACCAACGTCCACCTCAAAAGGAGGATCGTCAAGAAAGTGAACGGTCCGACAAACCCCTCCAGGGATCTGGAAAACATGAAATCCCCAAGAGGGAGGAACAAAAATCAGTTAAAATAATTAAAGATAAAGCAGCAAATAAAGCTCAGGATCCTGAGGATGAACAATCCCTGGATTGAAGGCCTGGCACCCAGCCAGGACCTCTTGAATTCCCCTAGGCCTTGGCAACCTTGCCCACAAACACACAAGTGAAGGCCCTGTTTGATACGGGTGCTGATTACACTGTAATAGATCCAGCAATTATAAAAACTAAGTGGACAGGTTTGGGAAGCCCAATTGGTAAAAAATCATTAGGAGGATTCACACAAGACAAAACCAAAATAACTAATTTTTACAAGATACCTATTACTATATATGGAATAACGGTGACCCTAGATGTAAGACTGGTACCACAATTGGCCTGTTCCCTCATTATAGGACAACCAAACATGAAAGAGTACCTTAAAATTTCAACCAGACATGTAGAAGCATCCACAGATCAGGATCACAGGGAAAACATGTTCGAACACAGCTTAATTGAATTTGTCCAGAAGGGGGAGGCAAATACCTCAAATCATTAATAGATAGTACCCTTATCTACAACACTATCCAAATCAAAGTGGAAAGATAGAGCATCTCCCCATTATGGAGGATGATGATACGGAGGAGGGAATCAGGCAAATACCTATGAGACCGCTTACAGGATACCATCAAGTTATTTACTGTGATGGATTGTCAATGACGATTAGAAAAGGGACATCCCAACACTCCTCAGCTGGGATGGGGATAGTAGTAGGGACTTTTTGAGATTCCTATTCTTTTAATCCAGAAGAATTACTGTCTATACCCCTTGGCCATAAGACAGTGCAATATGCTGAAGCCGTAGCATTATGGTATGCTTTAGAGAAAGCAGACCTTATTATACCCACACAGTGGGAAGATATTCTCCTTTCAAGAATGGAGAAAAAGTGTCAGGTGATTCATGTAATCAGGTATACCACTGGGACAGTACACTCAAAAGGAAACAGCCTTGCAGACCAACAAGAAAAACGTTCGGTCTGCATGACATCCCCTCGAGAGGGGCCTGCCAATGTTAGTGTAATCACTAGGGCAGAACAGGCAGCTAATCAGGATGAGGAACTGATTCAGCAATTAGACCCAATAAAAGAGAATCCACCAGGCTATCCACCAAAGTACTTTTACTCGGAAACCCCTACAGATATTGTACTAGTTAAGTTGCCCAAGGGAAACTGAGAGGTAACCCCGAGACACAAACGAGACCAGCTTGTAAAAGAAGCTCACAAGGGCATAAGTCAAGCACATTGTGGTGCCAGAACAACATTCTGCAAATTGACCCCCTTATATTGGTGGCCAGGCATGCTTAAAGCCTGTAAAACATATGTGGCAAATTGTGAGCCATGCTATTTAAACAATAAGTCATCACTAATTAAGCCACCACCATTGGCTCCTGTGAAAGCTGATGAGCCAATGGGAAAATTCTTTATTGACTTTATTTGACCACTTCCCCCATCTTTGGGATATAGACATGTTTTCGTTTGTGTAGATGGATGCATTTCCTCCTGTTGGCTGGTTCCCACAAAAACTGTTTCGGAAAACGCACTTGCCAGGGCTATTTCTGATATAATTACTGTAGCTGGTGCACCCAAAAACCTTACACTCCGATCAAGGTGGAGAATTTGTCTCTAAGTCTTCAAAAACTACTGCGAACAAAGGGGGATTGGCTTTGAGCACAGCACGCCACGTCATCTGCAATCAGCGGGGCTGGTGGAATGTAAAAATTGGGAAATAATAAAGCTATTGTTCAAACTGTTGAGAATCAGGAGGAATAAGTGGACCACCATCATTCCGGAGGTACAGCTATCACTCAATAATATGCCCACATCTGCATCAGGGACAGTGTCCCCTAAAAAGCTTCTTATTATCTGATGTATGGGGTTGAGATGCATACACCACTTACCATAGTTCTTTTTTTGCCTCTACACACTCTGAGTCCTTGACTCGACAGTGACAGTTAGATTTTAGAAAAAAAATAACAGAGGAGATTCATCAAATTCATCAGAGGATAAGGGATGCAAATAGGCAGAAAAAATTGAAAAATAAAGTATGGCAACCCATAGTAGGAGAATGGGTGCAGGAAAAGAAGTTCGAGCAAAAACCTGGTTTAAGGCCGAAGTGGAAAAAACCTGTTCAAATGCATTCTGTTATTAATGAAAGAACAGTTCAAATACATCTTAATCAGTCGAATGGCAAGCATATTCTTAAAACTGTCTCCATAGACAATATCAAAAGATGTCCTGAAGGATATTGAAAAGGAGGAACAATACAAGGTGCAGTCGTACACTGTCTTTCAAGACCCAGCTTGGAGCACGACACAGGAAATGGATGCAATCGAATTACTGGCGACGGTCAGTCAGACGGTGTCGCCGCCTCTTCCACACATTGCTTGGCAACGCATCAGGAATTGGACTTGCGAAAAGCAACAACCGAAACAAGGAAAGATCAACGAGTTACTTCAGCGAAGCAGGAAGACACACCGGATAAAGCTCCTGGGGGTTAATGAATCACCTGGATGTATTGGATCACGTGGGTGTAATGTGTCACCTGGTTATAATGGATTAACTGGTGTAATGGATCTCCTGTGAATAATGGATCACCTGGAATAATTGGACCACTTGGTTGTAATGGATCACCTGGGAATAATGGATCCCCTGGATGCATTGGATCACCTGGGTGTATGGATCACCTGGGCATAATGGATCTCCTGGATGCATTGGATCACCTAGGTGCAATGCATCACCTGTGTGTATTGATCACCTGGGTGCAATTGATCACATGGGTGTAATGGATCACCTGGGTATATTGGAGCACCTGTGTGTATTGGATCATGTGGATGTAAATGATCACCTGAGAATAATGGGTCTCCTGAATGCATTGGGTTGCCAAGGTGTAACGGATCACCTGTGTTTATTGGATCTCCTGTGTGTACTTTTTCACCTGGATGCATTTGATCACCTGGGTGTAATGGATCACCTGGTTGTAATGGGTTAACTGTGGTAATGGATCTCCTGTGAATAATGGATATCCTGGAAGCATTGGGTCACCTGGGTGTAATGGATCATCTAGTTGTATTGGATCACCTGCACCTATTGGATCACCTGGGTGCAATGGAGCACAAGGTTGTTACTGAATCATGTAGATATATTGGATCTCCTGGGTGTAATGGAAAACCTGGGAACACTGGATCTCCTGGATGCATGTGATTGCCTGCATGTATTGTATCAACTTGGAATAATGGATCTCCTGAATGCAATGGATCATCTGTGTGTATTTGATCAATTGGGTGAAATAGATCAACTAGGTGTAATGGACAACCTGGGTGTATTGGACCTCCTGGATGTATTGAATCATCTGGGTGTGTTTATCACCTGGCCATAATGGATCACATGATTATACTGGATTACTTGGATGTATTGGATCATCTGCACTTAATGGAACACCTGGGTGTATTGGATGACCTGGGTGTAATGGATCACCAGGCTGTATTGGGTCACCTGAGCAAAATGGATCACTTGCGCATATGGGGTCACCTGTGTTTAATGGATCACCTGGTGTATTGGATCACCTAGGTGTATTGGATCACCTGGGCATATTGGATCACCTGGGCACAATGGATCAACTGGGGGGTAATGGAACACATGGAGGTATTGTATCACCTACATGTAATGGATCACCTGGTTGTAATGGAACACCTGGGGTAAAGGGCCTCCTGCAAATAATGGAAATCCAAGAAGCAATGGATCACCTGGGTTTAATGGATCACCTGGGAAGAATGGAACTTCTGGAAGTGTTGGATAGCCAAGGTGCAATGGGTCCCCTCGGTGTATTGGATCACCTGGCTCTAATGGATTACCTGGGGTAATGCATCTTCTGTTAATAATGTGTCTCTTGGAATCATTGGATCACCTGCAAGTAATGGTTCAACTGGGAATAAGGATCTCCTGGCTGCATTGGATGATCTGGGTGTATAGGATCACCTGAATGCATTGGATCACCAAGGTGTAATGAATCACCTCTGTGTAATGGATCATCTGGGTGTAATGAATCACCTAGACACATTGGATCACCTGGGCACAATGGATCATGTGTATGTATTGGATCTTTAGGGTGTAATGGATCATCTGAGTGTAATGGATCATCAGTGTTTATTGAATAACCTGGGTGTATTGAATCAGCTGGGTGGAATGAATCAACTGGGTGTATTTATTACCTGGCCATAATGGATCACATGATTGTACTGGATCACCTGGATGTATTGGACCACCTGGGTGTATTGGATCACCTGGGAATAATGGATCTCATGGATACATTGGAACACCTGGGTGTATTGGATCACCTGGATGTACTGGATCACCTCCTGTGCATAATGGATCACCTGTGCATATGGGATCACCTGGGCATAATGGATCACCTGGGCACAATGGATCAACTGGGGGCAATGGAGCATGTGGCCATATTGGATCACCTGGGTATAATGGGTCATCTGGTTGTAATTGCTTACCTGGGGTATTGGATCTCCTGTGAATAATGGATCACCTGGAAGCATTTGATCACCTGGTTGTAATGGATCACCTAGGTGTATTGGATCACCTGGGCATATTGGATCAACTGGGCACAATGGAAAACCTGTGGGATAATGGATCACCTGGATGTATTGGACCACCTGGGTGTAATGGTTCACCTGGTTGTAATGGATTGCCTGGGGTAATGGATCTGCTGTGAATAATGGATATCCTGGAAGCATTGGATCACCTAGTTGTATTGGATCACCTGCACATATTTGATCACCTGGGCACAGTAGAGCAACAGGGGGTTACTGAATCACCTGGATGTATTGGATCACCTGGGTGTAATGGATCACCTGGTTGTAATGGATTACCTGGTGTGATGGATCTCCTTTGAATAATGGATTACCTGGACGCATTGGATCAACTGGTTGTAATGGAACACCTAGGAACAATGGATCTCATGGATACTTTGGATTACCTGTGTGTAATGGATCACCTTGGAACAATGGATCTCCTTGCTTCAATGGATCACTTAGGTTCAATGGATCACCTGTGTGTATTGGATCACGTGGGTGCAATAGATCACCTGGGTGTAATGGATCGCCTGGGTGTATTTGACTAGTTAGGTGTATTGGATCATCTGGGTGTATTTATCATCTGGCCACAATGGATCACATGATTGTACTGGATCACCTGGATGTATTGGCTCACCTCCACTTAATGCATCACCTGGGTGTAATGGAACACCTAGTAACAATGGATCTCATGGATACTTTGGATTACCTGTGTGTAATGGATCACCTTGGAACAATGGATCTCCTTGATTCAATGGATCACTTAGGTTCAATGGATCACCTGTGTGTATTGGATCACGTGGGTGCAATAGATCACCTGGGTGTAATGGATCACCTGGGTGTATTTGACTAGTTGGGTGTATTGGATCATCTGGGTGCATTTATCATCTGGCCACAATGGGTCACATGATTATACTGGATCACCTGGATGTATTGGCTCACCTCCACTTAATGGATGACCTGGGTGTAATGGATCACCCAGGAAGATTGGATCTCCTGGATGCCTTGGATCACCAAGGTGTAATTCATCTCCTGGGTGTATTGGATCATCTGGTTGTAATGGATTACCTGGTGTAATGCATCTCCTGTTAATAATGGATCTCTTGGAAGCCTTGGATCACCTGCAGATAATGGTTCATTTGGGAATAATGGGTCTCCTGGTTGTATTGGATCACCTTGTTCTAATGGATCACCTGGGCGTATTGGACCACCTCTGTGTATAGGAACACGTGGATGTAATGGACCACCTGGGAATAATGGATCACCTGGTTGTAATAGATTACCTGGTGTAATGGATCTCCTGTGAATAATGGATCACCAAAAAGCATTGGATCACCTGGTTGTAATGGATCCCCTGGTAATAATAGAGCTCCTGGATGCATTGGATCACCTGGGTGCAATGGTGTACCTGTGTGTATTGATCACCTGGGTGCAATTGATCACATGGGTGTAATGGATCACTTGGGTATAATGGATCTCCTGGATGCATTGGGTCACCAAGGTGAAACCGATCACATGTGTGCATTGGATCTCCTGTGTGCACTGGATCATCTGGATGTATTGGATCACCTGGGTGTAATGGATCACCTGGCTTTAATGGATTACTGGTGGTAATGGATCTCCTGTGAATAATGGATATCCTGGAAGCATTGGATCACCTGGTTGTAAGGGAACACCTAGGAACAATGGATCTCCTTGATACTTTGGGTTACCTTCCTGTAATGGATCACCTTGGAATAGCGGATCTTCTTGATTCAATAGATCACTTAGGTACAATGGATCACCTGTGTGTATTGGATCATGTGGGTGCAATAGATCACCTGGGTGTATTGGACTAGTTGGGTGTATTGAATCATCTGGGTGCATTTATCACCTGGCCACAATGGATGACATGATTATACTGGATCACCTGCATTTCATGGATCACCTGGGTGTAATGGCTCACCTGGGAAGAATGGATCTCCTGGAAGTATTGGATCACCAAGGTATAATGGATCTCTTGGGTGTATTGGATCACCTGTTTGTAATGGATTACCTGGGGTAATGCATCTCCTGTTAATAATGTATCTCTTGAAAGCATTGGATCACCTTGGTGTAATGGATCACCTGGGTGTATTGGACCTCATTTGTGTATAGGATCACGTGGACGTAATGGGGCAGCTGAGAAAATGGATCACCTTGTTGTAATGGATTACCTGGTATAATGGATCTCTTGTGAATAATGGATCACCAGAAAGCATTGGATCACCTGGTTGTAATGGATCACCTGGGAATAATAGACCCCCTGGATGCATTGGATCACCTGGGTATAATGGATCACCTGTGTGTATTGATCACCTGGGTGCAATTGATCAAGTGGGTGTAATGGATCTCCTGGATGCATTGTGTCACCAAGGTGTAACATATCACCTGTGTTTATTGGATTTCCTGTGTGTACTGGATCACCTGGATGTATGGATCACTTGGGTGTAATGGATCACCTAGTTGTATTGGATCGCCTGCATATATTGGATCACCTGAGCACAATGGAGCACCAGGGGGTTTCTGAATCATCTGGATGTATTGGATCACCTGGGCATAATGGATCACCTGGTTGTAATGGATTACCTGGTATGATGGATCTCCTGTGAATAATGGATAACATGGAAGCACTGGATCACCTGTGTGTAATGGATCACCTAGGAATAATGGATCTCCTGGATGCAATGGATCACTTAGGTACAATGGATCACCTGGGTGTATTGGACCACCTGGGTGTATTGAATAATCTGGGTGTATTTATCACCTGGTCATAATGGATGACAAGGTTGTACTGGATCACCATGATGTATTGGATCAGCTGCACATAAATAATCACCTGGGTGTATTGAATGACCTAGGTGTAATAGATCATGTGGGTATATTGGATCACTTGGGCATAGTGGATCACCTGTGCATAAGGGATCACCTCCATTTAATAGATCACTGGTTGTTGTGGATCACTTCGGTGTATTGGATCACCTGGGCATATTGGATCACCTGGGCACCTGGAGGGTAATGGAGCACATGGATGTATTGGATCAACTGGGTGTAATGGATCACCTGGTTGTAATGGATTAGCTGGGGTAATGGATCACCTGTGAATAATCAATCTTCCAGTTGCATTGGATCACCTAATTTTATTGGATCACCTGCCTGTATTGGATCACCTGGGTGCAATTAATCTCCTGTGTTTAATGGATCACCTGGGTGTACTGGATCACCTGGATGCTTTGGATCACCAATGTGTAATGGGGCACCTCCATGTAATGGATCATCTGGATGTAATGAATCACCTGGGTGTATTGGATCATCTGGGCGTAATTGAACACCTGGATTCATTGGATTGCCTGGACAGAATGGATTACCTGAATGTATTGGATCATCTGGGTGTAATGGATCACCAGGGTGTATTGGATAACTTGGGTGTATTGAATCAACTGTGTGTATTTATTACTTGGTCATAATGGATCACATGATTATACTGGATCAGCTGGATGTATTGGATCACCTGGGTGCATTGGATCACCTGGATGTAATGGATCGCCTGTGCATATGGGATCACCTGGGTGTAATGGATCACCTGAGCACAATGAAGCACTAGGGGGTAATTGAGCACATGGATGTATTGGATCACCTGAGTGTAATGGATTACTTGGTTGTAATGGATTACCTGGGGTATTGGATCTCCTGTGAATAATGGATCTCTGGGAATCATTGGATCATCTGGTTGTAATGGATTACCTAGGTGTATTGGATCACCTGGGTATATTGGATCACCTGGGCACAATGGAGGACCAGTGGGGTAATGGATCACCTGGATGTATTGGACCTCCTGGGTGTAATGGAACACCTGGTTGTAATGGATTACCTGGGGTAATGGATCTGCTATGAATAATGGATCTCCTGGCTGCATTGGATCACCAATGTGTATTGGATCACCTGTGTGTATTTGATCACCTGGATGCAATTGATCACCTGGGTTTATTGGATCACCTGGGTGTATTGTACCACCTGGGTGTATTGGATCACATGAACGTAATTGATCCCCTGGGAATAATAGATCTCCTGGATGCATTGGGTCACCAAGGTGTAATGGATCGCTTGTGTTTATTGGATCACCTGGGTGTACTGGATTACCTGGGGTTAATGGATCACCTGGGCATATTGGATCACCTGGGCACAATGGATCACCCAAGTGTATTGGATCATCTGGGTGTAATGGATCACCCAGTTGTATTGGATCACCTGGGCATATTGGATCGCCTGGGCAGAATGGATCACCTGAGTGTATTGGATCATCTGGGTGTAATGGATCATCTGGGTGTAATGGACCACCGGGATATATTGGATAACCTGATGTAATGGATCACCTGGGTGTATTGGATCATCTGGGCATAATGGATCACCTGGTGTTTTGGATCATCTGGGTGTAATGGATCATCTGGGTGTAATGAACCACCGGGATATATTGGATAACCTGGTGTAATGGATCACCTGGGTGTATTGGATCATCTGGGCATAATGGATCACCTGGGTGTAAAGGATCACATTGGAATAATTGGTCTACTGGAAGCATTGGATCACCAAAGTACAATGGATCACCTGGGAGTATTAGATCACCTGGGTGTAATGGATCACTTGGGTGTATTGGATCATCTGGGCATAATGGATCACCTGGTGTTTTGGATCAACTGGGGGTAATGGAACACATGGGTATATTGGATCATCTGAATGTAATGGATCATCTGGTTGTTATGGATCACATGGGAATAATTGATCTCCTGGAAGCATTGGATCACCAAAGTATAATGGATCTCCTGGGTGTATTGCATTGTCTGGTTGCAATAGATTACCTGGGCTAGTGCATCTCCTGTTAATAATGGAACTCCTGTGTAATGGTTCACCTGAGAATAATGGATCTCGTGGATGCATTGGATCACCTGGGTGTAAAGGACCATCAGAGATAATGGATCTGCTGGCTGCATTGGAACACCTAGCTGTAATGGATCAATTGTGTGTATTGGATCACCTGGGTGCAATTTATCACCTGGGCTCAACGGATCACCTGAGTGTATTGGAACATCTGGGTGTAATGGATCCCCCAGGTGTAATTGATTGCCTGAGCACAATGGATCACCTGAGTGTATTGGATCACCTGGGTGTAATGGATCACATGGGTATAATGGATCACCTGGGTGTATTGGATAACCTGGGTGCATTGAAACAACTGTGTGTATTTATTACCTGGCCATAGTGGATCACATGGTTGTACTTGATCACCTGCTCTCAATTGATCATCTGGGTGTATTGGATCACCTGTGTGTAATGGATCGCCTGGGTGTGTTGAATCATCTGGGCATAATGGATCATCTATACATATGGGATATCTGTACAGGTAATGTGCATTGGGTATAATGGTTCACCTGGTTGTAATTGATTACCTGGTGCAATTGATCTCCTGTGTATAAGGGATCACCTGGGATAACTGGATCTCCTGGCTGCATTGGACCACCTAGGTGTAATGGGTCACTTGTGTGTATTGGATCACCTGGGTGGAATTAGTCACCTGGGCACAATATGGATCTCCTGGCTGCATTGGAGCACCTATGTGTAATGGATCACATGTGTGCATTGTATCACCTGGGTGCAATTGATCACCTGGGCAAAATGGATCAGCTGAGTATATTGGATCACCAGGGAGTATTGGATAACCTGGGTGTATTGACTCAACTGTGTGTATTTATTACCTGCTCATAATGCATCACATGATTGTACTGGATCACCTGGATGTATTGGATCAGCTGCACTTAGTGGATCACCTGGGTATATTGGATCATGTGGTTGTATTGGATCACCTAGGAATAATGGATCCCCTGGAAGCATTGGATCACCAAGGCGCAATGGTCACTTGTGTGTAATGGATCGCCAGGCATATTGGATCACATGGGCTCAATGGATCACCTGAGTGTATTCGATCATCTGGGTGTAATGGATCAGTGGGGTGTAATGCATCTCCAGGGTGTTTTGGATCACCTCAGTGTATTGAATCATCTGGGTGCATTTATCACCAGGCCATATGGATCACATGATTGTACTGGATCACCTGGGTGCATTGGATCAGCTGCACTTAGTGGATCACCTGGGTATATTGGATCATGTGGTTGTATTGGATCACCTAGGAATAATGGATCCCCTGGAAGCATTGGATCACCAAGGCACAATGGTCACTTGTGTGTAATGGATTGCCAGGCATATTGGATCACATGGGCTCAATGGATCACCTGAGTGTATTCGATCATCTGGGTGTAATGGATCAGTGGGGTGTAATGCATCTCCAGGGTGTTTTGGATCACCTTGGTGTATTGAATCATCTGGGTGCATTTATCACCAGGCCATATGGATCACATGATTGTACTGGATCACTTGGGTGCATTGGATCAGCTGCACTTAGTGGATCACCTGGGTATATTGGATCATGTGGTTGTATTGGATCACCTAGGAATAATGGATCCCCTGGAAGCATTGGATCACCAAGGTGCAATGGTCACTTGTGTGTAATCGATTACCTGTTTATTTTATCACCTGGGCATAATGGATCACCTGTGCATATGGGATCACCTAGGTGTAATGGATGACCTGGTGTAATGGATCACCTAGGTGTATTGGATCACCTTTGCATGTTGGATCACCTGCGTGTAATGGTTCACAAGGGTTTAATGGATCACCTGGGAATAATGGAGCTCCTAGCTGCATTGGATCACCTAGCTGTAATGGATCACCCATGTGTATTGGATCACATGGGTGTACTGGATCATCTGGATGCATTGGATCACCAAGGTAAATGGGACACCTGTGTGTAATTGATCTTCTGGGTGTAATGAATCACCTGGATGTATTGGATCATCTGGAGTAATGGATCACCTGAGTGCATTGGATAATCTGGGTGTAATAGATCAACTGGGTGTAATGGATCACCAGGGTATATTGGATCACTTGTGTGTATTGAATGATCTGGGTGTATTTATCACCTGTTCACCATGGATCACATGCTTGTACTGGATCACCTGGATGTATTGGATCACCTGCATGCAATGGAGCACCTGGGTGTATTGGATCACCTGGGTGTAATGGATCACCTGGGTGTGTTGGACCATCTGAGCATAATGGATCACCTGTGCATATGGAATCAGCTGGGTGTAATGGATGACTTGGTGTATTGGATCACCTGGTTGCAATGGATTACCTGGGGCAATGCATCTCCTGTTAATAATGGATCTTTGGAATCATTGGATCACCTGTGTGTAATGGTTCACCTGGGAATAATGGATCTCCTGGATGCATTGGGTCACCTGGGTGTAATGGGCCACGTGGGTATAATGGATCTCCTGGCTGCATTGGACCAACTAGGTGTAATGGGTCACTTGTGTGTATTGGATCACCTGGGTGGAATTAATCACCTGGGCACAATGGATCACCTGAGTGTATTGGATCATCTGGGTCTAATGGACCACCCAGGTGTAATGGATCACCTGGGCATATTGGATCACCTGGGCACAATGTATCACCTGAGTGTATTGGATCATGTGGGTGTAATGGATCATCTGGGTTAAGGAATCGCTAGCTTCTATTGGATAACCTGGGTATATTGAATCAACTGGGTGTATTTATTACCTGGTCATAATGGATCACATGATTGTACTGGATCATCTGGTTGTATTGGACCACCTGGGTGTATTGGATCACATGGGTGTATTGGATCACCTGGGAATAATGGATCTCCTGGATGCATTGGATCACCCGGATGCATTGGATCACCTGGATGTACTGGATCACCTCCTGTGCACAATGGATCACCTGTGCATATGGGATCGCCTGGGCATAATGGATCACCTGGGCACTATGGATCACCTGGGGGGTAATGGAGCATGTGGCTGTATTGGATCATCTGGGTATAATGGATCACCTGGTTTTAATTGCCTACCTGGGGTATTGGATCACCTGTGAATAATGGATCACCTGGAAGCATTGGATAACCTGTTTGTAATGGATTACCTAGGTGTATTGGATCACCTGGGCATATTGGATCACCTGGGTACAATGGAGAACCTGTGGGGTAATGGGTCACCTGGATGTATTGGACCGCCTGGGTGTAATGGATCACCTGGTTATAATGGATTGACTGGGGTAATGGATCTGCTGTGAATAATGGATATCCTGGAAGCATTGGATCACCTGGGTGTAATGGGTCACCTAGTTGTATTGGATCATCTGTGCATATTCGATCACCTGGGCACAATGGAGCACCAGGGGTTTACTGAATCAACTGGATGTATTGGATCACCTGGGTGTAATGGATCACCTGGTTGTAATGGATTACCTGGTGTGATGGATCTCCTGTGAATAATGGACCACCTGGAAGCATTGGATCATCTGGTTGTAATGGAACACCTAGGAACAATGGATCTCCTGGATACTTTGGATTACCTGCGTGTAATGGATCCACTTGGAATAATGGATCTTCTTGATTCAATGGATCACTTAGGTTCAATGGATCACCTGTGTGTATTGCATCACCTGGGTACAATAGATCACCTGGGTGTAATGGATCACCTGTGTGTATTGGACTAGTTCGGTGTATTGAATCATCTGGGTGCATTTATCACCTGGCCACAATGGATGACATGATTATACTGGATCAACTGGATGTATTGGCTCACCTCCATTTAATGGATCACCTGGGTGTAATGGTTCACCTGGGAAGAATGGATCTCCTGGAAGCATTGGATCACCAAGGTGTAATGGATCTCTTGGGTGTATTGGATCACCTGTATGTAATGGATTACCTGGGGTAATGCATCTCCAGTTAATAATGGATCTCTTGGAAGCATTGGATCGCCTGCAGATAATGGTTCACCAGGGAATAATGGATCTCCTAGATGCATTGGATCACCTTGGTGTAATGGATCACCTGGGTGTATTGGACCACCTCTGTGTATAGTATCACATGGTTGTAATGGGCCACCTGGGAATAATGGATCATTTGGTTGTAATGGATTACCTGGTGTAATGGATCTCCTGTAAATAATTGATCACCTGAATGCATTGGATCGCCTGGTTGTAATGGATCATCTAGGATTAATAGAGCTCCTGGATGCATTGGATCACCTGGGTGTAATGCATCACCTGGAAATAATGGATTGCATGGATGCATTGGATCACCTGGGTGCAGTTGATCAACTGGATGTAATGGATCACCTGTGTGTATTGGGGCACCTGTGTGTATTGGATCACATGGATGTAATGGATCACTTGGGTATAATGGATCTCCTGGATGCATTGGGTCACCAAGGTGTAATGGATCACCTGTGTTTACTGGATCTCCTTTGTGTACTGGATCACCTGGATGTATTGGATTACCTGGGTGTAATGATCACCTGGTTGTAATGTATTACCTGGGTTAATGGATCTCCTATGAATAATGGATATCCTGGAAGCATTGGATCACCTGGTTGTAATGGAACACCTATGAACAATGGATCTCCTGGATACTTTGGATTACCTGCATGTAATGGATCACCTAGGAATAATTGATCTCCTTGATTCAATGGATCACTTAGGTGCAATAGATCGCCTGTATGTATTGGACCACGTGAGTGCAATAGATCACCTTGGTATAATGGATCAACTGGCTGTATTGAAGACATGGGTGCAATAGATCACCTAGGTGCAATGGATCACCTGGGTGTATTGGACTAGTTGGGTATATTGGCCTAGAAATTGGGTATAGCCCCGCTTGAGGCGTTAGGACTGGCGCTGCGCAAAGTTTATAGCCAGACGAAACTTATCGCTGCCTGACGAGATATTGGGTTGCATCGCCCGCAAAGGGGATTGAGGCGCGAACTCAGACGTTGCACGGGGCTCCTAAGGCGCAAAAGTTCAGGCGCTACCCAATATCGGCGTGGACGGGCGCAGCGCAGGTGATCTCAATTACCGGAAACCACGAGACTTCCAGGCGCCGGCCGGCTCTTAAAGGGGTGGGTCAGTCAGCCTGAGCTGCCACACTCAACGCCCTGTATGCCTCAGAATCGGCGCTCGCCCTTCTCTGGCGCAAGAAACTTGGTGAGGATGGAGAAGGTGAGACAGAGAGCAGAGCGCTTCAGCACTGAGGCTCTGGACCAGTTGGTGTCTGCAGTTGAGTGCCGTTGAGATGTTCTGTATCCTGACAATGGCAAGAGGCTGAATCAACAGGCTTACCGGCGATCTTAGAGGGAGCTTTCTCAGAGGGTCAACTCCAACATCATGGCGACCAGGACCCCTGTTCAGTGCAGGAAGAAATTCAACGGCCTCACTCGGGTCGTTAGGGTGAGTGTTGGTTATGCAAACTTCTGATTCCCTCCATCTGCACCTAACTTCGAGGACCCTGTTGCCATGATGCCCCAATGGCCATCTGTCAGCAAGCACCCATGGCCCTTTCTAGGCACACACATGGACATTTCACTCAAGGCCACATGTAAGGGCCCTTGCTCCATGGGGGGCATGAGATGATCTCTCAAGGCCTCATGTAAGGGCTCTTGCACCATGGGGGGCATGAGATGATCTCTCAAGGCCTCATGTAAGGGCTCTTGAACAATGGAGGGCATGAGATGATCTCTCAAGGCCTCATGTGAGGGCTTTTGCACCATGGGGGGCATGAGATGATCTCTCAAGGCTTCATGTAAGGGCTCTTGCACCATGGGGGGCATGAGATGATCTCTCAAGGCATCATGTAAGGGCTCTTGCACCATGGGGGGCATGAGATGATCTCTCAAGGCATCATGTAAGGGCTCTTGCACCATGGGGGGCATGAGATGATCTCTCAAGGCCACATGTAAGGGCTCTTGCACCATGGGGGGCATGAGATGATCTCTCAAGGCATCATGTTACAGAACTTCCCCTTCTTTCCTCTGCAGTCCAAGCTGGCGACGATGCGAAAGGAGCAGCGTCGAACCGGTGGTGGACCTCCACAAGTGGTCACTCTCATGGATCTCGAGGAGCGAGTGCACCAGATTCTTGGAGGACATCTGTCTGGTCCTGTTACCACTGCAGCTGCCGACCCCATTCTCGACAGTGAGGGTAAGGCTCTCACCTTTTGCAGCTGTCTCCTTCCGCTTGGTCCCCCCGCCAGCATGCTTCCTCAGTGTGCCGCAATCTACCATGCCTTTCCGCCAACCTGTCCTTTTGCTAAAGCCACTCTTCCACCTCCCTGCTTTCAGATGATGCATCACCAACTGGGGCTCAACGCCCTGAAGCTGCCAGTGCCAGTGCCTCCGGAGGCGAGGATCAGGAGGAGGCCAGACCATCCGTTCCAATCTCAGGGGAGCATACACATGTACAGACTGGGGATAGTAGTTCCCTGGAGGGGAGGGGGGGGTGCTCTGAGGATCAGGCAGTTGCTGGAACAAGCGGCATGCAGCAACGCAAGGGGGGTAGGCAAGTTCGGCCACCGTCTCCCCGGAGGGCAAGGCAGGTAGTGATGACTGCTGCACAGAGTGCAGAGGAAGTGCGTCGCCTGGCTGAAATGAGCACCCAGGCCCGGCTCAGGCACACTGAGCTGATGGCTGCAGTGGGGAGGATGCCTCAGTCAATAGATACACTGGCAAAGAGTGTGTTGGACTTCGGGGCAACAATGGAGAGGACTCTCCAGGGCTTCGGGGCAACAATGGACAGGACGGGGCAACAATGGACAGGACCCTCCAGGGCTTCAGGGCAACAATGGACAGGACTCTCCAGGGCTTCGGGGCAACAATGGAGAGGTCTGTCGAGGGCTTTGGGCCAACAATGGAGAGGACTGTCCAGGGCTTCGAGGCCGCTATGGAAAGGACTGTTCAGGGCTTCGGACAATCCCTGGAAATGTCTGTCCAGGGCTTGTCCGAGGCAGTGGAGCGGTCGGCACCGGCCTTGTCCGAAGCAATGGAAAGAACTGTCCAGGGCTTCTCTGAAGCACTGGCGCCTGGCTCACAGGTCCTCACTGCTGCCACGCAGTCACTTGCCGGCCTCGTCCACACCCAGATTGAGGCAACGCGAACTCTCACTGCAGCCACCCTATCTGCATCAGCTAGGATCACCCCGGGCCCTTCCAGTCCCATACAAGGCCAGGAATCAGTGGAGCATGCGCTTGTGGTGGATGAGCCGAGCCGGTCCCCTCAGAGAGCCAGTGTGTCGTCCGACAATGGTGCAGGTGTCCTCTCTCGGCAGGTGACCATTCCACATGCCAGCGCTGGCACGTCTGCAGTGCAGCTGCCACCACCTGCAGGGCACACTGCTTCCAGCCATGCTCAGATCAAGCATCCTGCATCCGCACCCTCCAAGCCCAGAGGTCGTCCAGGCCGTCTCTCAGGGGCTTCTGCGCTTCCAGACAGTCAGCAGGCATCCCCCAGCCTTCACCCCGCCACTGGGGTTCAATTACGTAGGAGCAGCAGGGAGGGAAGGGGCCGAGCGTGAAAGAGAAGTCGTTCTCCATCAAGGGGCCAGCGGTAGAGGGGGGTGCTGAGACGTTTCTTTGGCCAAAATCAAGGAGACTCTCACCTGTTGGAATTGTTGGAAATAGTTTGTTTAGTTTTGCGGCTTTGCCGAAGAGTTAACTGTTATTTTGTTAGTTATGGTTTCTGTTGACATGACGTTGTTTTGCTGTAATAAAAGACTTTTGTGACAATAAAGAGAAGTTTAAATGTGCTATGGTGTACGTGACTAATTACAGTGATGCTGGCCTTCAGAGGCTTTCAAACATCCAAAGTGCGCAGCAGTTAAGACACTCATCATTCCGCCAGAGGGGCCTCGATATGAGTCCTCATGAGCCTGTGACGGATGGCCCTTCCACTTTCAGGAGCCCTTCCATCTTCCTCCTCCTCCTCCTCCTCCTCCTCCTCCTCGTCCGCATGCTCCTCCTCCTCCTCCTCCTCCGCCTGCTTTCCAGGGTCAGAGGGAAGGTGATGAATTGACGCCTTCGCCTATAAAGGGCAGCTGTAACTTGCCGGATGCAGCAGTTGACTGCAACCTGAGAGATATTCGCGATGTCCCCAATGGCTCACTGAAAGGATCCGTTGCCATAAAAATTGAGGCCAACAGTAAGTTTAGCGGCCACTGACAGAGAGGTCATGCACCGTAGACGCGGCTGCAGATCCTCAGCAAGCAGGTGGCACAGCTCAGTAACAACGTCCATCCCGAATCGGAGACTTCGCACGCACTGCTCCTCCGACATGTCAAGGTATGACACCTGCTGCCTAAAGACCCTCGCAGCATACCCTCGGATTGGCCGACCTCCTCCTCCTTCTGGCCAATCCCGGCCCTCTCTCCCACCATCTCTCTGTCCCTTCATAGTGTTCGGCCATGAGGCGGTCGCCCTCCAAAGCATCTCCCATTCCGATGCCAGTTGGTCAAAAGGCTGTTAGGTCTAGTGCTCCAACTGCTCCGGACAGGTTTGAGGGTCCCAAGTACTCTAATGCTAAATTCCAAAAACTCTGCTCCACAGTAGCTCACCAACTCTCTCCACTAACGATCACAATGAACAGGCCAATGGCTGAAGCTTCTGTACTAGAGCTGTCCCCTTTAAATAGCGCCCCCGACTTCGAGAAGGGCCTGCTAACGCTCCTTCAAACTGTCACTAATAGCGCTAGGCGTAACGGCTCTGGGCGCCACCCAATATCCGCTCAGGTGCCCCTAAAAGGCGTTGCACAATGAAATGACGTCATGATCTGCTTGCGCTCGCGGGTGCGCGCAAACACTTAGCGCAGGCATTAAATGTATAGTCAATATGGGAGTTGTCGCTATCTTCATTGCACCCACCCCAACATTAGGTAATGCCCCAATTCTCGGTCTCTTTAGGCGCTAACCGCTGGCGCAAACAACCGAATTTCTAGGCCATTGAATCATCTGGGTGTATTTATCACCTGGCCACAATGGATCACATGATTGTACTGGATCACCTGGATGTATTGGCTCCCCGCAACTTAATAGATCACATGAGTGTAATTGATCACCTGGGAAGAATGGATCTCCTGGAAGCATTGGGTCACCAAGGTGTATTGATCTCCTGGTGTATTGGATCACCTGGTTGTAATGGATTACCTTTTAATAATGGATCTCTTGGAGGCATTGAATTACCTGCAGATAATGGTTCACCTGTGAATAATGGATATCCTGGATGCATTGGATCACCTTGGTGTAATGGATCACCTGGGTTTATTGGACTACCTCTGTGTATACGATCACATGGACGTAATGGACGACCTGAGAATAATGGATCACCTGGTTGTAATGGATTACCTGGTGTAATGCATCTCCTGTGAATAATAGATCACCTGAAAACATTGGATCATCTGGTCATAATGGATCATCTGTGAATAATGGATTGCATGGATGCATTGGATCACCTGGGTGTAATGGATCACCTTTGTGTATTGGGGCACCTGTGTGCATCGGATCTCCTGTTTGTACTGGATCACCTGGATGTATTGGATTACCTGTGTGTAATGGATCACCTGGTTGTAATGGATTATCTGGGGTAATGGACCTCCTGTGAATAATGGGTATCCTGGAAACATTGGATCACCTGGTTGTAATGGAACACCTAGGAACAATGGATCTCCTGGAAAATTTGGATTACCTGCATGTAATGGATCACCTTGGAATAATGGATCTCCTTGATTCAATGGATCACTTAGGTGCAATTGATCACCCTTGTGTATTGGATCATGTGCGTGCAATAGATCACCTGGGTGTAATTGATGACCTGAGTGTATTGGACTAGCGGGTGTATTGAATCATCTGGGCGTATTTATCACCTGGACACAATGGATCACATTATTGTTCTAGATTATGTGGATGTATTGGCTCACCTCCACTTAATGGATCACCTGGGTGTAATGGATCACCTGGGAATAATTGATCTCCTGGAAACATTGGATCACCAAGGTGCAATGATCTGTGTGTATTGGATCACCTGCTTGTAATGGATTACCTGGGGTAATGGATTACCTGTTAATAATGGATCTCTTGGAAGCATTGGATCACCTGCAGATAATGGTTCACCTGGGAATAATGGATCTCCTGGATGCATTGGATCTCCTCGGTGTAATTGATCACCTGGGTTTATTGGACCACCTCTGTGTATAGGATCACATGGATGTAATGGACCACCTGGGGATAATGGATCACCTGGTTGTAATGGATTACCTGGTGTAATGTATCTCCTGTGAATCATGGATCACCTGAAAACATTGGATCACCTGGTTATAATGGTTCATCTGGGAATAATATATCTCCTGGATGCATTGGATCACCGGGTGTAATGGAACACCTGGGAATAATGGATTGCATGGATGCATTGGAGCACCTGGATGCAATGGATCACCTGTCTGTATTAATCACCTGGGTGCAATTGATCAACTGGGTGTGATGGATCACCTGTGTGTATCGGGGCACCTGTGTGTATTGGACCACATGGATGTAATGGAGCACTTGCATATAGTGGATCTCCAGGATGCATTGTGTCACCAAGGGGTAAGAGATCATCTGTGTGTATTGGATCTCCTGTGCGTACTGGATCACTTGGATACATTGGATCACCTGGATGTAATGGATCACCTGGTTGTAATGGATTACCTGGGGTAATGGATCTCCTGCGAATAATGGATATCCTGGAAGCATTGGATCACCTGGGTGCAATGGATCACCTAGTTGTATTGGACCACCTGTGCATATCCGATCACCAGGGCACAATGGGGCACCAGGGCATTACTGAATTACCTGGATGTATTGGATCACCTGGCTGTAATGGATCACCAGGTTGTAATGGATTACCTGGTGTGATGATCTCCTGTGAATAATGGATAATCTGGAAGCACTGGATCACCTGGTTGTAATGGAAAACCTGGGCATAATGGATCTCCTGGATGCATTGGATTACCTGTGCTTAATGGATCACCTTGGAATAATGGATCTCCTGGATACAATGGATCACTTAGGTGCAATGGATCACCTGGGTGTATTGGACCGCCTGGGTGTATTGAATAATCTGCGTGTATTTATCACCTGGTCATAATGGATGACATGATTGTACTGGATTGCCTGGATGCATTGGATCACCTGCACTTAAATAATCACCTGGATGTATTGGATGACTTGGGTGTAATGGATCACATGGGTATATTGGATCACTTGGGCATAATGGATCACCTGCACATATGGGATCACCTCTGTGTAATGGATCACCTGGTGTAATGGATCACCTAGGTGTTTTGGTTCATCTGGGCATATTGGATCACCTGGGCACAATGGATCAACTGGGGGTAATGGAACACATGGATGTATTGGATCAGCTAGGTGCAATGGATCACCTGGTTGTAATGGATCATCTGGGGTAATGGACCTCCTGTGAATAATGGATCTCCTAGAAGCAATTGATCACCTGGGAAGAATACATCTCCTTGAAGCATTGGATCACCAAGGTTTCATGGATCTCCTGGGTTTATTGGATCACCTGGCTGTAATGTATTACCTGGATTAATGCATCTCTTGTTAATAATGTATCTCTTGGTAGCATTTGATCACCTGCATGTATTGGTTCAACTGGAAATAATGGATCTCCTGGATGCATTGGATCACCTGGGTGTAATGGATCATCTGGGCATAATGGATCTCCTGGCTGCATTGGATCACCTAGGTGAAATAGATCACCTGTATGTATTGGATCACCTGGGTGCAATTGACCACCTGGGTGTTATGGATCACCTGGGTGTATTGTACCACCTGTGTTTATTGGATCACATGGATGTAATGGATCACCTGGGAATAATGGATCACCTGTGCATATGGGATCACTTGGATGTAATGGATCACCTGGGCACAATGGATCACCTGGAGGGTAATGGCACACATGGATGTATTGGATCAACTGGGTGTGATGGGTCACCTGGTTTTAATGGGTTACCTGTGGCATTGGATCTCCTGTGAATAATTGATCTCCTGGAAGCATTGGATCATTTGGCTGTAATGGATCACCTAGGTGTATTGGATCCTCTTGGCATATTGGACCACCTGGGTACAATGAATCGCCTGGAGGGTAATGGAGCATGTGTATGTATTGGATTAGCTGGGTGTAATAGATCACCTGGTTGTAATGGGTTATCTGGGGCATTGGATCTCCTGTGAATAATGGATCTCCTGGAAGCATTGGATCACCTAGATTTATTGAATCATCTGCCTCTATTGGACCACCTGGATGCAATTGATCATCTGTGTTTAATGGATCACCAGGGTGTAATGGATAACCTGGGTGTATTGAATCAACTGTGTGTATTTATAACTTGGCCATAATGGATTACATGATTGTACTGGATCACCTGGATATATTTGATCACCTGGGTTTATTGGATCTCCTGGATGTAATGGATCACCTTTGCATATGGGGTCACCTGGGCGTAATGGAGCACCTGTTCACAATGGAGCACTAGGGGGTAATGGAGCATGTGGAAGCATTGGATCACCTGGGTGTAATGGATCACCTGGTTGTAATGGGTTACCTGGGTTATTGGATCTCCTGTGAATAGTGGATCTCCTGGAATCATTGGATCACCTGGTTGTAATGGATTACGTAGTTGTATTGGATCACCTGGGCACAATGAAGAACCTGTGGGGTAATGGGTCACCTGGATGTATTGGACCTCCTGGGTGCAATGGAACACATGGATGTATTTGATCAGCTAGGTGCAATGGATCGCCTGGTTGTAATGGATCATCTGGGGTAATGGGCCTCCTTTGAATAATGGATCTCCTAGAAGCAATGGATCACCTGGGAAAAATAGATCTCCTTGAAGCATTCGATCACCATGGTGTAATGGATCTCCTGGGTTTATTGGATCACCTGGCTTTAATGTATTACCTGGAGTAATGCATCTCCTGTTAATAATATATCTCTTGGAAGCATTGGATCACCTGCATGTATTTGTTCAACTGGGAATAATGGATCTCCTGGATGCTTTGGATCACCTGGGTGTAATGGATCATCTGGGCATAATGGATCTCCTGGCTGCATTGGATCACCTAGGTGTAATGGGTCACCTGTATGTATTGGATCACCTGGATGCAATTGATCACCTGGGTGTAATGGATCACCTGGGTGTATTTTACCACCTGTGTGTTTTGGATCACATGGATGTAATGGATCACCTGGGAATAATGGATCACCTGTGCATATGGGATCACCGGGATGTAATGGATCACCTGGGCACAATGGATCAGCTGGAGGGTAATGGCACAGTGGATGTATTGGATCAACTGGGTGTAGTGTATCACCTGGTTGTAATGGATTGCTTGTGGCATTGGATCTCATGTGAATAATGGATCTCCTGGAAGCATTGGATCATTTGGCTGTAATGGATCACCTAGGTGTATTGGATCCCCTTGGCATATTGGATCACCTGGGCACAATTGAGAACCTGAAGGGTTATGGATCACCTGGACATATTGGACCAGCTGGGTGTAATGGATCACCTGGTTGTAATGGATTAGCTGGGGTAATGGATATCCTGTGAATAATCGATCTCCTGTCTGCATTGGATCACCTAGGTTTATTGGATCACCTGGATGCATTGGATCACCTGGGTGTAATTGATCACCTGTGTTTAATGGATCACCTGGGTGTACTGGGTCACCTGGATGCATTGGATCACCAAGGTTTAATGGGTCACCTCTGTGTAATGGATCGTCTGGGTTTAATGGATCACCTTTGCACATGGGATCACCTGGGTGTAATGGATCACCTGGGCACAATGGAGCACAAGGGGGTAATGGAGTACATGGATGTGTTAGATCACCTAGGTGTAATGGATCACCTGGTTGTAATGGATTACCTGGGGTATTGGATCTCCTGTGAATAATGGATCTCCTGGAATCATTGGATCACCTGGTTGTAATTGATTACCTAGGAGTAATGGAACACCTGGACACATTGGATTGCCTGGACACAATGGATCACCTGAGTGTATTGGATCATCTGGGTTTAATGGATCTCCAGGGTGTATTTGATAACCTGGGTGTATTGAATCAACTGGGTGTATTTGTTACTTGGCCATAATGGATTACTTGATTGTACTGGATCACCTGGATGTATTTGATCACCTGGGTTTATTGGATCACCTGGATGTAATGGATCACCTTTGCATATGGGATCAGCTGGGCATAATGGATCACCTGTTCACAATGAAGCACTAGGGGGCAATGGAGCATGTGGAAGTATTGGATCACCTGGGTGTAATGGATCACCTGGTTGTAATGGATTACCTAGTTGTATTGGATCACCTGGGCATATTGGATCACCTGGGCACAATGAAGAACCTGTGGGGTAATGGGTCACCTGGATGTATTGGACCTCCTGGGTGCAATGGAACACCTGGTTGTAATGGATTACGTGTGGTAATGGATCTCCTGTGAATAATGGAACTCCTAACTGCATTGGATCACCTATGTGTATTGGATCACCTGTGTGTATTGGATCACCTGGGTGCAATTGATCACCTAGGTTTATTGGATCACCTGGGTGTATTGTAACATCTGTGTGTATTGGATCACATAGAACTAATTCGGTCACCAAGGTGTAATGGATCACCTGTGTTTATTGAATCATCTGGGTGTACTGGATTACCTGGATGCATTGGATCACCAAGATGTAATTGGCCACCTGTGTGTAATGGATCATTTAGGTGTTATGAATCAACTGGGTGTATTGGATCACCTGGGGTTAATGGATCACCTGGGCATATTGAATCTCCTGGGCACAATGGATCACCTGAGTGTATTGGATCATATGGGTGCAATAGATCACCTGGGCATATTGGATCACCTGGGCACAATGGATCACCTGAGTGCATTGGATCATCTGGGTGTAAAGTATCACCTGGGTGAAATGGACCACCAGGGTATATTGGATAACCTGGTGTAATGGATCACCTGGGTGTATTGGATTATCTGGGCATAATGGATCACCGGGGTGTAAAGGATCACATGGGAGTAATTGATCTCCTGGAAGCATTGGATCATCAAAGTATAATGGATCACCTGGATGTAGAGGATCACATGGGAATAATTGATCTCCTGGAAACATTAGATCACCAAAGTATAATGGATCCCATGGGTATATTGGATCATCTGGGTGTAATGGATCACATGGGTGTATTGGATCAACTGGGGGTAATGGAACACATGGCTGTATTGGGTCACCTGAATGTATTGGATCACCTGGTTGTTATGCATGGCATGTAAAAAAATGATCTCCTGGAAGCATTGGATCGCCAAAGTATAATTCGTCTCATGGGTGTGTAATACCCACTGGAAATGTTATGTACGCTAAGTATGGTTATCAATCTTTAACCTAGACACTGTATTATCATTGTTATAAATCCCTGGGTTAAAGTTGCCCATGTGAAGGCACGGCAAGAACTTTTAAGGACACAATGTGACTAAGAGCAGACTTTCCATAATTCTGCACTAGTATCAACTGTTGCAGACAGTGAGGCTGTGCAGTCTCCAGGCAGAAACCCCAGGAGGAAGGGGTGGAGTCGGGTTTTTTCGAGCGGGAAACGCGAGCGACTGGAAGAAAAGAGGGCAGGAGCTCTGAAAAGAGTGCTCAGGAGGCAAATGGCTGCCGCATCCCGTCCCAGGCTTCCAAACTCGGCCGCCGCCCTTCGTATTCGTAGCTCTGCATCCAGAACTCAAAGTGGGATTCAGTGATCGTGATGAGAATTCAACGAAGGGGTTCGGAGTCGTAAGTCTTGCAGACATTATACATACCATGAGCTCCAACTTAAGCGTGCCAACGAAAGAGTGCACTCGAATTTGGACACAGGGACAGATTCTCCTTTGAATCCATATAAATGGAGAATGTATGTTTATTATGTCTAGATTCATTCTAATGTATGCAAATGTCTAATTTAGGTCATTGACCCGTAATCTTCTTATACTGTCTGACGTTAAAACTATAAAGTAAGATAATTAGAATTAAGCCATTGTAGTAGTGATCTCCTTACTGGACTATAGAATACTGTCTACAACAGAGACCACATCTCACATATATCTAGAGAACCGTGAAGGGGTTACATTTTGGGGGCTCGTCTGGGATTGTGGTCTATTTATGTCAGTAAACTAACAGTATTGAATGCTCATTGTTAAGAGAGTGGTTTGTGGTTTCTACTGGGCTGTTTGAGCATAAAAGATGGATGTTATTGAGGTTGAAGCTTGGTGCAAACGGAAGCAGATAGCTACTACCCATGCCATTGTGCTGAATGGTGTTGCTAACGATGACCCTGATGATGTCTTGCTAAGGGCTCTGAATTGTGTCAAAGCCTTTGGAAAGGTTAGGATAGTTGAGCGCTGCTTTGATACAGCTACCAAGAAGCAGTTTGTGTTGATCCAGACATCAGAGAACCTGAGAGGTCATGGTTTACCTGAGGCAGTTGGGCTTTCTGAAGAGGCTGGTCCCTGGCCAGTTCAGTTTGTCCCTATTACTACTAAGGAAGAAGAAGGGTTTCAGACCAAGTTGTTGTCATTCTTGAGACAAGAAGGAAAGACTGTTGCTGATGTCAAAGGTCTGATAGGTCCTTCGGCCCTGGATATGAACACACAGTTGGTCAGTGCCATTAGTTCTCTGGTGGATAAATGCACCAATCTGCCCTTTGAGGCTCAGGGATACCGTAAGCTCCGTATGTTCTCAGGAGTGAGACCAACTCCCAGTGGGGAAGAGGAGTACGACGCCTGGGCTGAGCAGACCCTGCCTCTGCTAGAGGAATGGCAGTGCAGTGACAATGTGAAGAGGCAGAGAATAGTAGAAAGCCTTAAGGGTCCTGCTGCTGACATAGTAAGATTCTTAAAGGCGCAGAACACCTCTGCTACTTCCTTTGACTACATGCAGGCTCTAGAAACTGCCTTTGGAACTACTGAAACCATTTCAGATTTGATGGTCAGATTCAGAAGCACATTCCAGTGTGAGAAAGAGAAGCTGTCCAGTTATCTGCTGAGAATAGACAAACTGCTGCATTGTCTGTTACGGAAAAGAGGGATTGAGTTGCCTGAAATGAATCGGTTCCGCATTGAACAGGTTGTGCGAGGTGCATTGCTCGAAGACGTGACTGCTCTTCGTATACGCATGACCCATAAGTTGCGAGATCCACCTACCTTCACTGAGCTGCTAAGGGAAGTCAGAGAGGAGGAGGATATGCTTCAGGCCCGGAATGTAGCAAAGAGTGCTGTGATGTCTAAGCTTGTGACTCCGGTTACAGTTCCTACTCCTAAGGGTGATGTCAACCCTGAGATGGAACAGCTGAAGAAGGAAATAAATGTCATGAGAGCCGAGATGGCATATTTTCGGTCTAAGCCCAACACAGAAAGGGATGACGCACGGGTGCAAAAGGTTGAACACCCTGCGAAGTCTAACAGCAAAATGAATGATTCCTCTAAAGGATATCCCCATGAAGGAGATAGACCTGGAGTCTTTTGTTATAACTGTGGAAAGGATGGACATTTCAAGCGAGAATGTAGAGGTGAGGAAAATCTAAAAAAAGTAAATGACCGTCTCATAAAACTTACCAAGAAGTCGGGAAACTACAATGGGGCACAGTAACGGAACGGCCTGCTGTCCCTGTAGTTAAGACACGTTCCGCTAAGTGCAATAATAGACGAGGGGATATGAAAGACATCATACCTGAAGGTTTAGTAGGGCCGAGTTCTGCTGTATCAATACAGATTGAAGGCATTTATACTAAAGCTATCCTCGACATGGGTTCTCAGGTTACCATACTGTACAGATCCTTCTATGACCGATACCTGACGCATTTGCCGTTAACCCCAATCAGTCTTCTGCAGATCTGGGGCCTTAGTCCTGCTGATTACCCATATGATGGCTATTTGTCGCTGAGGTTGGAGTTCTTGGAAGCTGATGTAGGGACCACTGAGACCATTGATGCACTTGTGTTGGTTTGCCCTGACCCCATGGTGAAAGGTGAGGTTTCCATACTGGTTGGCAGTAATACACCCATAGTGAGACGACTCCTGACAAGCTGCAAAGAGCAGGGAGGTGAAAACTTCTTGAGCACCAGACACATTCACCCTGTTTTCAAAAAGGCTTTTGAGAAACTGCCTGAACTTTCTTCCGACGTAGATGATAGCAAAAGAGGAACTGTGTGGTACGTTCGAGCCAAACCTATCACCCTGTGTCCTGGAGGAGTGGCTAGAATCCCTGGGATACCAAAATTCCCTGGAACGCCAGGTACTGAAGCCATTCTGATAGAGTCACCTGATGATCCTGCAGAAGAGTCACGGTTTCCAAATGAGCTTCTGGTGAGACCAGAGTTGCAGACCCCGACAGCTGTGATGTCAAGGAGAGTTACAGTGACCGTGAGGAATATGTCAGGCAAAGGAATCACATTGAGGAAAGGAATGCCGATTGCGCATCTGTTTCCTGTAAATGTACTGTCGTCACATGTGAAGGAAGAGTCCAAAGTTAACTCAACCGGAGATCTGACACCCTCCTCCTTCAACTTTGGAGATTCATTTGTTCCTAAAGAATGAAAGGACCGATTAGTCAGGAAGATGATGGAGCGGAGAGGAGTTTTCTCTACTCATGAGTTTGATGTTGATTGTAGTAAGAGTACTCACCATTCTATCAGAATTACCGAGGATAAACCCTTTCGGGAGAGGTCTTGACGGCTGGCACCAGCTGACATCGAAGCAGTGAGACAGCACCTGTCGCAGTTAAAAGAAGCTGAGATCATTACCGAGTCCAGGAGTCCTTATGCATCTCCTATAGTGGTGGTGAGGAAAAAGAACGGAAAGATTCAGATGTGTGTGGACTTTAGGATGCTTAACAGACGTACTATTCCCGACCAATACACCGTTCCAAGAATTGAGGATGCACTGGCTTGTCTTAATGGAAGCAAGTGGTTCAGTGTGTTGGATCTCAGAAGTGGATACTACCAAATACCGATGAGTGAATCGGACAATGAAAAGACAGCCTTTATATGTCCAGTTGGGTTCTACCAACTTGAAAGGATGCCACAGGGAGTTTCAGGCGCTCCAGCAACTTTTCAAAGAATAATGGAACATACAGTTGGGGACATGAACTTGCTTGAAGTATTAGTGTACTTGGACGATATCATTGTGTTTGGGGCAACCCTTGAAGAACACGAAGCTCGGTTGCTGAAAGTGCTTGGTCGCCTGGAGGATGAAGGTCTCAAGCTATCATTGGACAAGTGTCAGTTTTGCCAAACATCCGTGCCCTATGTGGGGCATATTGTATCACAGAATGGAATAGCCACAGATCCATCCAAGATCGAAGCTGTTGCCACATGGCCCAAACCGAACACAGTGACTGCCTTGCGGTCATTTCTTGGGTTCTGCGGATATTACAGGCACTTTGTGCAGGATTACTCCAAAGTGGCCCATGCTCTGAATCAGCTGCTGGCTGGTTACCTCCCGCCAGCCGAGAGGAAGAAAAAGGGTAAAGGTAAAGAGAACAAGGACTACCTCAAACCCTCTGAGCCTTTTGGTGTTAGATGGGATGAGAAATGCGAAGAGGCCTTCCACACCTTAAAGCAAAGTCTTACTCAAGCCCCCGTGTTGGCTTTTGCAAACCCACAGCTGCCGTATGTGCTACACGTGGATGCCAGTCAAGAAGGGTTGGGTGGTGTGTTGTATCAGGACCAAGGAGCAGGACTGAGACCTGTAGCATTCATCAGTCGCAGTCTTACGCCATCAGAGCGTAACTACCCAGCTCATAAGCTGGAATTCTTGGCGTTGAAGTGGGGGGTGGTGGATAAGCTGCAGGATTATCTGTATGGAGCGAAGTTTGAAGTGAGAACAGACAATAATCCATTAACCTATGTGTTGACTTCGGCAAAACTTGATGCCACCGGCCACCGCTGGCTTGCTGCACTATCTGCTTACGACTTTAGTCTCAGGTACAGACCTGGGAACCAGAACATTGACGCAGATGCTCTGTCTCGTCGCCCACACTACCAGAAACCAGAGTGGAAAGATGTTGCTTCAGCAGATGTGAAAGTAATGTGTCAGATGTCCGTGGTATCTGGACCAAAGAATTCATTTCATGCCCGAGAGATTGACCACTTGGGAGCGTCAATGCATGCTGTTCCCCAGGCATTTTGCAACCTTTCCAGTTTGGATGTACAAAACTTACCCATGTTGTGTTCATCTGAAATATCCAAAGCACAACAGGAGGATCCCTGTATTCATGAGGTGTTTTCAGCTCTCCGTCTGGGTGATATTACACAGATCGACAAATCAAAACATCCTGACTGTCGTCTGCTCCTAAGAGAATGGGACCACTTGGAAATTAAAGAGGGAGTGTTGTGTATAATCACTCACCCACCCACTAAACCATGTCATTCACAGTTGGTCCTGCCTGAAAAGTACAGGGAAATAGTGATGAAGTCTTTGCATGATGACGCAGGTCATCTGGGAATAGATAAGACCTATGGGTTGGTCAAGGACAGATTCTATTGGCTGCGTATGAAGTCTGCGGTTGAGGAGTTCTGCAAGTCCTGTGCACGCTGTGTCCAGAGAAAGACTTTACCTAAAAGAGTTGCTCCTCTGTTTCACATGCAAAGTGATGGACCTCTAGACCTTGTCTGTATGGATTTTCTGTCCATCGAACCCGATTCCAGCAATACCGCAAATGTCTTGGTCATTACAGATCATTATACTCGCTATGCCCAAGCTTTTCCCACAAAGGATCAGAAAGCATCCACCGTTGCCAAAGTGTTGTGGGAGAAATACTTCATCCACTATGGACTGCCAAAGCGAATGCACAGTGATCAAGGTAGAGACTTTGAAAGTAGACTTATACATGAGTTGTTGTCCATGCTCGGGATTGAGAAGTCAAGAACAACTCCATACCATCCTCAGGGAGATCCTCAACCTGAGCGGTTTAACCGTACTTTGTTAAACATGATTGGAACGCTGGATTCGAAGCGAAAGAACAAGTGGAGTCGGCACATTGGACATCTTGTTCATTCTTATAATTGTACCCGAAATGACGCTACTGGTTTTTCACCGTACTACCTCATGTTTGGACGTGAAGCAAGGATGCCGGTGGATTTGCGTTTCGGAGTATCCAGTGATGGCACATCACAGAGAACTTACTTCAAGTATTTATCTGACATGAGAAAGGAATTGCAAGCTGCTTATGAACTTGCCGAGTCTGTTTCTGCCAAACAGAATAAAGAAAATAAGCAGAGGTATGACCAGAAGATCCGGTTTTCCCAACTCATGCCTGGTGACCGAGTTCTCATACGGAACCTAGGACTTCAAGGGAAACATAAGTTAGCAGACCGCTGGGCTTCTACACCTTACATTGTTGAAAGTCAAATGTCACAACTACCTGTGTTTCGGCTAAAACCTGCAGGTGGGAATGGACCCATAAAAATACTGCACCGGAATCATATCCTGCCATTGGGACAGCAAGTGCGTCTGGACCCGCCAGCGGATAATGAGCCGACACCTAGTAGGAGAACCCTGCAGAGAAGAAGAAGGAAAAAAACGAGAAACCAGGAAAACTTTGTTCCAGAAGACAGAAAACCCATGACACAGTGTGTGGATCATGAGGGACCTGATGAGTCGGAAGATGAAGAATGGGATCTATGGTACGACCTCCCAGAAAGACGCATAAGACAGAATCTGGATGAATTGTCTGAACCATTTAGCTCAGACTTGGACATGGTCTGGGAAGAACCAGGTGCTTCCAAGAAGGAGATAAAAGAGACTGAAAGGCATGATAACAAAGGAACCAACGCCTCCAACGTAGTTGAAGGAACTGAAGACCGGGTATCCGAAATAAGGAGCTCACAGCGAGTTAAGAAGCTTCCTGAAAGATTGACATACAGTACACTAGGAGTGCCAAGTGTAATGATAGCCCCTACGGTTCGATATGTTACCTCCCTTTATACATGGTTGGGAAGCATGCAACCACTTATGTGTAAAGTTCATTAGTCATGGGGACATGCCTATATTTGGTAGGGGGGGAGTGTAATACCCACTGGAAAGGTTATGTACGCTAAGTATGGTTATCAATCATTAACTTAGACACTGTATTATCATTGTTATAAATCTCTGGGTTAAAGTTGCCCATGTGAAGGTACGGCAAGAACTTTTAAGGACACAATGTGACTAAGAGCAGACTTTCCCTAATTCTGCACCAGTATCAACTGTTGCAGACAGTGAGGCTGCACAGTCTCCAGGCAGAAACCCCAGGAGGAAGGGGTGGAGTCGGGTTTTTTCGAGCGGGAAACGCGAGCGACTGGAAGAAAAGAGGGCAGGAGCTCTGAAAAGAGGGCTCAGGAGGCAAATGGCTGCCGCATCCCATCCCGGGCTTCCTAACTCGGCCGCCGCCCTTCGTATTAGTAGCTCTGCATCCAGAACTCAAAGTGGGATTCAGTGATCGTGAAGAGAATTCAACGAAGGGGTTCGGAGTTGTAAGTCTTGCAGACATTATACATACCATGAGCTCCAACTTAAGCACGCCAACGAAAGAGTGCACTCGAATTTGGACACAGGGACAGATTCTCCTTTGAATCCATATAAATGGAGAATGTATGTTTATTATGTCTAGATTCATTCTAATGTATGCAAATGTCTAATTTAGGTCATTGACCCGTAATCTTCTTATACTGTCTGACGTTAAAACTATAAAGTAAGATAATTAGAATTAAGCCATTGCAGTAGTGATCTCCTTACTGGACTATAGAATACTGTCTACAACAGAGACCACATCTCACATATATCTAGAGAACCGTGAAGGGGTTACAGGTGTATTAGATCACCTGGTTGTAATGGATTACCTGGGCAAATTCATCTTTGTTAATAATGGATTTCCTGGAAGCATTGGATCGCCTGTGTGTAAAGGTTCCCTGGCAGTAATGGATCTCTTGGATGCATTGGATCACCTGGGTGTAAAGGACAATCTGGGATAATGGATCTGCTGGCTGCATTGGACCACCTAGGTGTAATGGATCACTTGAGTCTATTGGAACATATGGGTGTAATGGACCCCTCAGGTTTAATGGATCGCCTGGGCACAATGGATCACCTGAGTGTATTGGATCATCTGGGTGTATTGGATAACCTGGGTGTATTGAATCATCTGTGTGTATATATTACCTGGTCATAGTGGATCACATGGTTGTACTGGATCCCCGGCTGTGTTGGATCACCTGCACACAATGGATCACCTGGGTGTATTGGATCACTTGTGTGTAATGGATCACCTGGGCATGTTGAATCATCTGGGCCTAATGGATCATCTGTACATCTGGGATACCTGTACATGTAATGTGCATTGGGTATAATAGATCACCTGGTTGTAATGGATTACCTAGTGTAATCGACCTCCTGTGTATAATGGATCACCTGGAATAACTGGATCACCTGGTTGTAATAGATCACCTGAGAATAATGGATCTCCTGGATGCAGTGGCTCACCTGGGTGTAATGGACCTCCTGGGAATAATGGATCTCCTGGCTGCATTGGACCACCTAGGTGTAATGGATCAATTGTATGCATTGGATCACCTGGGTGCAATTCATCACCTAGGCAGAATGGATAAACTGAGTGTATTGGATCATCTGGGTGTCATGGACCACCTGGGTTTAATGGGTCACCAGGGTGTATTTGATAACCTTGGTGTATTGAATCAACTGTGTGTATTTATTACCTGCTCATAATACATCACATGATTGTACTGGATCACCTGGATGTATTGGATCAGCTGCATTTAGTGGATCACCTGGGTATATTGGACCACCTGTTTGTATTGGATCACCTTGGAATAATGGATCTCCTGGATGCATTGGATCACCAAGGTGCAATGGGTCACCTGTGTGTAATGGATCATCTGGTTGTAATGAATCACATGGGTGTATTGGATTATTTGTGTGTAATGGATCACTGGGGCATATTGGATCACCTGGGCTCAATGGATCACCTGAGTGTATTGGATCAACTGAGTGTAATGGAAGAGCTGGGTGTAATGCATCTCCAGGGTGTATTGGATCACATGGGTGTATTGAATCATCTGGGTGCATTTATCACCAGGCCATAATGGATTGCATGATTGTACTGGATCACCTGGGAGTATTGGATCAACTGCACTTAATGGATCATCTGGGTGAATTGGATCACCTGTGTGTAATTGATTACCTGGGCATAATGGATCACCTGTGCACATGGGATCACCTAGGTGTAATGGATCACCTGGTGTAATGGATCATCTAGGTGTATTGGATCAACTGGGCATATTGGATCACCTGGGCACAATGGATTAACTGGGGGGAATGGAACACATGGATGTATTGGATCACCTGAGTGAATTGGATCACATGGTTGTAATAGATTACCTGGTGTAATGGATCTCCTATGAATAATGGATCTCTTGGACATAATGGATCACCTGGATGTAATGGATCATCTGGGGATAATTGATCTCCTGGACGTATTGGATCACAAATATGTAATGGATCTCCTGTGTGTATTTGATCACCTGGTTGTAATGGATTAACTGGGGTAATTCATCTCATGTTAATAATGGATCTCCTGTAAGCATTGGATCACCTGTGTGTAATGGTTCACCTGGGAGTAATGGATCTCCTGTGTGCATAGGATCACCAAAGTAAATGGGTCACCTGTGTGTAATGGATGATCTGGGTGTAATGAATTACCTGGGTGTAATGAATCACCTGGATGTATTGGATCATTGGTGGTAATGGATCACCTGGGCACATTGGATCACCTGTGCACAATGGATCACCTGGGCACAATGGATCACCCGAGTGCATTGGATTATCTGGGGGTAATGGATCACATGTGTGTATTGGATGCACTGGGTGTTTTTATTAGCTGGTTATAATGGATCACCTGTGCATATGAAATTAGCTGGCTGCAATGGATCACCAGGATGTATTGGATCTCCTACATTTATTGGGTCCCTTGAGTCTAACGGATCACATGGTAATCATGGATCTCCTGGATGCATTTGATCACCAAGGTGCAATGTATCACCTGTGTGTATTGGCTCTCCTGGATGCATTGGATCACCTAGTTGTAATGGGTCACCTGTGTGTATTAGATCTCCTGGATGCATTGGATCACCAATGTGTAATGGATCACCTGGGCAAAATAGATCAACTGGGTGACCAGGTTGTATTGGATCACCTGGGTGTAATGGGTTATGTGGGAATAATGGATCTCCTGGAACTATTGGATTACATGGATGTGATAGAGCACCTGGGTTTATTGGATCACCTGGTGTAATGGATCACCTGGAGTTAATGGATCTCCTGTGATTAATGTAAGTCCTGGATGCATTGCATCAACTGGGTGTGCTTCATCATCTGTGTTATTGAATCCCCTGGGTGCAATGGATCACCTGGGCTTAATGGATCACCTGGGTGTATTGGATCAGCTGAGTGTATTGGATCATATGGGTGTAATGGATCTCCTGTGAATAATGGATCTTCAAGGTGTAATGATCACGTGGGCAAAATAGGTCGCCTGGGTGTTATGGGTCACCTAGGTGTATTGGATCAGATGGGTGTAATTGATCACTGGGGAATAATGGATCTATGCATTGCATTGGATCACCTAGGTGTAATGCTTCACCTGTGTGCATTGGATCTCCTGGATGCATTGGATCACCAAGGTGCAATGGATCACCTGACCAAATTAGATCACCTGGTACAATGGATCACCTGGGAGTATTGATCAACTGGGTGTAATGGATCACCTGGGCATATTGGATCACCTGGGTGCATTGGGTCACCTGGGCTTAAAGGATCACCTGGGTGCAATGGAGCACCTGGGTGTATTGGATCATCTGGATGTTATGGATCTCATGAGAATAATGGATCTCCTGGAAGCATTGGATCACCAAGGCATAAAGAATCTCCTGGGTGTATTGGATCACTTGGACAAAATGGATCACCTGAGTGTAATGAATCACCTGGGTGTATTGGATCATCTGTGTGTAATGGATCGTCTGTGAATAATGGATCTCCTGGGTGTATTAGATCACTTGGGCAAAATGGATCACCTGGACATATTGCATCACCTGGGTTATACTGGATCACCTGGGTGCATTGGAGCACACGGGCTTAATGGGTCACATGGGTGTAATGGATCACCTATGAATAATGATCTCCTCGGCACATTGGATCACCTGTGCTTAATGGATCATCTGGTTCTAGTGGATCACTTGGACATAATTGATCAGCTGGGTGCAATAATCACCAGGGTGTATTGGATTACCTGGGCATAATGGATCACTTGAGTGTATTGGATCATCTGGACATAATGGATTATCAGAGTGCAATGAATCACCTGTATGTATTGGATCACATGGGAATATTAGATCTCCTGGATGCATTGGATCACCAATGTGTAATGGATCACCTGGGAAAAATAGATGAACTGGGTGACCTGGTTGTTTTGGATCACCTGGGTGTAATGGATCAAATGGGAATATTAGATCTCCTGGAACTATTGGATTACATGGATGCAATAGAGCACCTGGGTTTATTGGATCACCTGGTGTAATGGATCACCTGGAGTTAATGGATCTCCTGTGATTAATGTAAGTCCTGGATGCATTGTATCAACTGGGTGTGCTTCATCATCTGCGTTATTGAATCCCCTGGGTGCAATGGATCACCTGGGTTTAATGGATCACCTGGGTGTATTGGATCAGCTGAGTGTATTGGATCATATGGGTGTAATGGATCTACTGTGAATAATGGATCTTCAAGGTGTAATGATCACATGGGGGAAATAGGTCACCTGGGGGTTATGGATCACCTGTGTGTATTGGATCACCTGGGTGTAATGCATCACTGGGGAATAATGGATCTATGTGATGCATTGGATCACCTAGATGTAATGTTTAATCTGTGTGCATTGGATCTCCTGGATGCATTGGATCACCAAGGTGCAATGGATCACCTGGCCAAAATGGATCACCTGGTACAATGGATCACCTGGGAGTATTGATCAACTGGGTGTAATGGATCACCATGTTGTATTGGATCACATGGGAATAATGGATCCCATGTATGCATTGGATCACCTAGTTGTAATGGATCAACTGTGTGTATTAGATCTCCTGGATGCATTGGATCACCAATGTGTAATGGATCACCTGGGCAAAATAGATCAACTGGGTGAACAGGTTGTATTGGATCACCTGGGTGTAATGGGTTATATGGGAATAATGGATCTCCTGGAACTATTGGATTACATGGATGTGATAGAGCACCTGAGTTTATTGGATCACCTGGTGTAATGGATCAACGGAGTTAATGGATCTCCTGTGATTAATGTAAGTCCTGGATGCATTGCATCAACTGGGTGTGCTTCATCATCTGTTTTATTGAATCCCCTGGGTGCAATGGATCATCTGGTACAATGGATCACCTGGGAGTATTGATGAACTGGGTGTAATGGATCACCTGGGAATATTGAATCTACTGGATGCATTGGGTCACCAAGGTGCACTGGAACACCTGGGCAGAATATATCAACTGGGTGACCTGGGTGTATTGGATCACCTGGGTGCAATGGATCGCCTGGGTGTATTGGATCTTCTGTATGTATTGGATCACCTGGGTCAAATGGATCACCTGGGCATATTGGATCACCTGGGTGCTTTGGATCACCTGGGCTTAATGGATCACCTGGGTGCAATGGAGCACCTGGGTGCATTGGATCTCCTGGATGCATTGGATCACCAAGGTGCAATGGATCACCTGGCCAAAATGGATCACCTGGTACAATGGATCACCTGGGAGTATTGATCAACTGGGTGTAATGGATCACCATGTTGTATTGGATCACATGGGAATAATGGATCCCATGTATGCATTGGATCACCTAGTTGTAATGGGTCAACTGTGTGTATTAGATCTCCTGGATGCATTGGATCACCAATGTGTAATGGATCACCTGGGCAAAATAGATCAACTGGGTGAACAGGTTGTATTGGATCACCTGGGTGTAATGGGTTATATGGGAATAATGGATCTCCTGGAACTATTGGATTACATGGATGTGATAGAGCACCTGAGTTTATTGGATCACCTGGTGTAATGGATCACCTGGAGTTAATGGATCTCCTGTGATTAATGTAAGTCCTGGATGCATTGCATCAACTGGGTGTGCTTCATCATCTGTTTTATTGAATCCCCTGGGTGCAATGGATCATCTGGTACAATGGATCACCTGGGAGTATTGATGAACTGGGTGTAATGGATCACCTGGGAATATTGAATCTACTGGATGCATTGGGTCACCAAGGTGCACTGGAACACCTGGGCAGAATATATCAACTGGGTGACCTGGGTGTATTGGATCACCTGGGTGCAATGGATCGCCTGGGTGTATTGGATCTTCTGTATGTATTGGATCACCTGGGTCAAATGGATCACCTGGGCATATTGGATCACCTGGGTGCTTTGGATCACCTGGGCTTAATGGATCACCTGGGTGCAATGGAGCACCTGGGTGTATTGGATCACCTGGGTGTTATGGATCACTGGGGAATAATGGATCTATGTGATGCATTGGATCACCTAGATGTAATGTTTAATCTGTGTGCATTGGATCTCCTGGATGCATTGGATCACCAAGGTGCAATGGATCACCTGGCCAAAATGGATCACCTGGTACAATGGATCACCTGGGAGTATTGATCAACTGGGTGTAATGGATCACCATGTTGTATTGGATCACATGGGAATAATGGATCCCATGTATGCATTGGATCACCTAGTTGTAATGGGTCAACTGTGTGTATTAGATATCCTGGATGCATTGGATCACCAACGTGTAATCGATCACCTGGGCAAAATAGATCAACTGGGTGAACAGGTTGTATTGGATCACCTGGGTGTAATGGGTTATATGGGAATAATGGATCTCCTGGAACTATTGGATTAAATGGATGTGATAGAGCACCTGAGTTTATTAGATCACCTGGTGTAATGGATCACCGGAGTTAATGGATCTCCTGTGATTAATGTAAGTCCTGGATGCATTGCATCAACTGGGTGTGCTTCATCATCTGTTTTATTGAATCCCCTGGGTGCAATGGATCATCTGGTACAATGGATCACCTGGGAGTATTGATGAACTGGGTGTAATGGATCACCTGGGAATATTGAATCTACTGGATGCATTGGGTCACCAAGGTGCACTGGAACACCTGGGCAGAATATATCAACTGGGTGACCTGGGTGTATTGGATCACCTGGGTGCAACGGATCGCCTGGGTGTATTGGATCTTCTGTATGTATTGGATCACCTGGGTCAAATGGATCACCTGGGCATATTGGATCACCTGGGTGCTTTGGATCACCTGGGCTTAATGGATCACCTGGGTGCAATGGAGCACCTGGGTGTATTGGATCACCTGGGTGTTATGGATCACTGGGGAATAATGGATCTATGTGATGCATTGGATCACCTAGATGTAATGTTTAATCTGTGTGCATTGGATCTCCTGGATGCATTGGATCACCAAGGTGCAATGGATCACCTGGCCAAAATGGATCACCTGGTACAATGGATCACCTGGGAGTATTGATCAACTGGGTGTAATGGATCACCATGTTGTATTGGATCACATGGGAATAATGGATCCCATGTATGCATTGGATCACCTAGTTGTAATGGGTCAACTGTGTGTATTAGATATCCTGGATGCATTGGATCACCAACGTGTAATCGATCACCTGGGCAAAATAGATCAACTGGGTGAACAGGTTGTATTGGATCACCTGGGTGTAATGGGTTATATGGGAATAATGGATCTCCTGGAACTATTGGATTACATGGATGTGATAGAGCACCTGAGTTTATTGGATCACCTGGTGTAATGGATCACCTGGAGTTAATGGATCTCCTGTGATTAATGTAAGTCCTGGATGCATTGCATCAACTGGGTGTGCTTCATCATCTGTTTTATTGAATCCCCTGGGTGCAATGGATCATCTGGTACAATGGATCACCTGGGAGTATTGATGAACTGGGTGTAATGGATCACCTGGGAATATTGAATCTACTGGATGCATTGGGTCACCAAGGTGCACTGGAACACCTGGGCAGAATATATCAACTGGGTGACCTGGGTGTATTGGATCACCTGGGTGCAACGGATCGCCTGGGTGTATTGGATCTTCTGTATGTATTGGATCACCTGGGTCAAATGGATCACCTGGGCATATTGGATCACCTGGGTGCTTTGGATCACCTGGGCTTAATGGATCACCTGGGTGCAATGGAGCACCTGGGTGTATTGGATCACCTGGGTGTTATGGATCACTGGGGAATAATGGATCTATGTGATGCATTGGATCACCTAGATGTAATGTTTAATCTGTGTGCATTGGATCTCCTGGATGCATTGGATCACCAAGGTGCAATGGATCACCTGGCCAAAATGGATCACCTGGTACAATGGATCACCTGGGAGTATTGATCAACTGGGTGTAATGGATCACCATGTTGTATTGGATCACATGGGAATAATGGATCCCATGTATGCATTGGATCACCTAGTTGTAATGGGTCAACTGTGTGTATTAGATATCCTGGATGCATTGGATCACCAACGTGTAATCGATCACCTGGGCAAAATAGATCAACTGGGTGAACAGGTTGTATTGGATCACCTGGGTGTAATGGGTTATATGGGAATAATGGATCTCCTGGAACTATTGGATTACATGGATGTGATAGAGCACCTGAGTTTATTGGATCACCTGGTGTAATGGATCACCTGGAGTTAATGGATCTCCTGTGATTAATGTAAGTCCTGGATGCATTGCATCAACTGGGTGTGCTTCATCATCTGTTTTATTGAATCCCCTGGGTGCAATGGATCATCTGGTACAATGGATCACCTGGGAGTATTGATGAACTGGGTGTAATGGATCACCTGGGAATATTGAATCTACTGGATGCATTGGGTCACCAAGGTGCACTGGAACACCTGGGCAGAATATATCAACTGGATGACCTGGGTGTATTGGATCACCTGGGTGCAATGGATCACCTGGGTGTATTGGATCTTCTGTATGTATTGGATCACCTGGGTCAAATGGATCACCTGGGCATATTGGATCACCTGGGTGCATTGGATCACCTGGGCTTAATGGATCACCTGGGTGCAATGGAGCACCTGGGTGTATTGGATCACCTGGGTGTTATGGATCACATGAGAATAAAGGATCTCCTGGAAGCATTGGATCAACAAGGCATAATGGATCTCCTGGGTGTATTGGATCACTTGGACAAAATGGATCACCTGAGTATAATGAATCATCTGGGTGTATTGGATCATCTGGGTGTAAATAATCACCTGGGCATAATGGATCTCCTGGGTGCATTGGATCATCTGTGTGTAATGGATCATCTATGAATAATGGTTCTCCTGGGTGTATTAGCTCACTTGTGCAATATGTATCACCTGGACATATTGCATCGCCTGGGTTATACTGGATCACCTGGGTGCATTGGAGCACATGGTCTTAATGGGTCACATGGGTGTAATGGATCACCTGTGAATAATGGCTCTCCTGGGCACATTGGATCAGCTGTGCTTAATGGATCACCTGGTTCTAATGGATCACTTGAGCATAATGGATCACCTGGATGTAATAATCACATCAGTTTATTGGATCACCTGGGAATAATGGATCACTTGAGTGTATTGAATCATTTGGGTGTAATGGATTATCAGAGTGTAATGTATCACCTAGATGTATTGGATCACATGGGAATAATAAATCTCCTGGATGCATTGGATCACCATGGTGTAATGGATCACCTGTGTGCATTGAATCATCTGGGTGCATTGGATCATCTGGGTGTTATGGATCACCTGGGAATAAAGAATCACCTGGGCATAAAGGATCACCTGGTGTATTGGATCACCTGGGTGCTTTAGAGCAACTGGGCTTAATGGATCACCTGGGTGTAATGGATGTTGTAGGTGTATTGGATCACTTGGGTAAAATTGATCACCTGTGCATATTGGATCAGCTGGACATAATGGATCACCTGAGTGTTCCGGATCATCTGGGTATACTGGCTAATCTGGGCACAATGGATCACCTGAGTGTATTGGATCATCATGGTGTAATGGATCACATGGGTGTATTGGATCACCTGGGTGTACATAATCATATGGCAGTAATGGATCTCCTGTGAATAATGGATATTCTAGATGCATTGGATCACCAAGGTGTAGCGGATTACCTGGACACAATCGATTACCTGGGTGCAATGGATCACCTGCGTGTATTGGATCACCTGGGTTTAATGGATCACCTGTGGACAATTGATATACTGGATGCATTGGGTCACCTAGGTGTCATGGATCAGCTGTGTGTATTGGATCTCCTGGATGCATTGGTTCGCCAAGGTCTAATGGATCACATGCACAAACTTGATCACCTGGGTGCAGTGGGTCATCTGGGTGTATTAGGTCACCTGGGTGTAATGAATCACATGGGAATAGTGAATCTACTGGGTGTATTGGATCACCTAGGTGTAAGCGATCATCAGTGTGTATTGGATCTACTGGATGCTTTGGCTCACCATGGTGTAATGGATCACATGGGCAAATTCAATCAACTGGGTGGCCTGGTAGTATTGAATCCTGTGGGTACAATGGATCACCTGGGCATATTGGATCACCTGTGTGTATTGGATCATCAGGGTGTAATGTATCAAATGTTAATAATGGATCTCCTGGATGCATTGGTTCAACAAGGTGTAATGAATCATCTGTGTGTATTGGATCTCCTGGATGCATTGTATCACCAAGGTGTAATGCATTACCTGTGTGTATTGGATCACCTGGGTGCAATGGATCACCCACGTGTTATGGATCACCTGACCAAATAAGGATCACCTGGGCATATTGGATCACCTGGGCTTAATGAATCACCTGGGTGTAATGGATCTCCTATAAATATTGGATCATCTGGTTGTAATGGACCACTTGGGCATAATGGATCATCTGTGCGTATTGGATCAGTTGGATGTAATGGATCAGCTGGGGTTAATGGATCTCCTGTGTGTATTGGATCCCCTGCATGCAATCGATCTCCTGGGCATATTTGATCACATGCATATACTGGATCAGCTGGGTGCATTGGATCACCACCGGCTTAATAGATCACCTGGGTGTATTGGATCACCTGGGTGTATTGGATCACCTGGGTGTATTGGATCATATGGGTGTAATACATCTCCTGTGAATAATGGATCTCCTGAATGTATTGGATCACCCAGGTGTAATGGATCACCTGGGAAAAATAGATCACCTGGTGCAATGGATTACCTGTGATTATTGGAACCCCTGGCTGTAGTGGGTCATCTGGGAATAATGGATCTACTGGATGCATTGGGTCACCTAGGTGTAATGGATCACCTGTGTGTATTGGATCTCCTGGGTGCATTGGACCACCAATGTGTAATGCATCACCTGGGCAAAATAGATCAACTGGCTGACCTGGTTTATTGGATCGCCTGGGTGCAATGGATCACCTGGGTGTATTGGATCACCTGGGTTTAATGGAACACATGAGAATAATGGATATCCTGTCAGTATCAGAATATATGGATGCAATAGAGCACCTGGGTTTATTGGATCACTTGGGTGTAATGGATCACATGGATTTCCTGTGATTAATGTATCTCTTGGATGCATTACATCAACTGGGTGTGTTTGATCATCTGTGTTATTGGATCCCCTGGATGCATTGGATCACCCAGGTGCAATGGATCACCTGGACAAAATAGATCACCTGGTGCAATGGATCACCCAGGTGTATTGGATCACCTGTATGTATTGGATCACCTGGGTGTAATGGATCACATGGGAACCATGGACCTCCTGGATGCATTGTATCACCATGGTGTAATGGATCACCTGTGTGTATTGGCTCTCCTGGATACATTGGATCACCAAGGTGTAATGGATCACCTGGGCAAATTAGATCACCTGGGTGCAATGGCTCACCTGGGAATAATGGATCCACTGGATACATTGGATCACCTAGGTGTAAGGGATCACCTGTGTGTATAGGATCACATGAATGCAATAGATCATCTTGGTGCATTGGATCACCTGGGTGTATTGGATTTCCTGGGTGTAATGGATCACGTGGGAATAGTGGATCTCCTGTATGCATTGGATCACCTAGGTGTAATGGGTCATCTGTGTTTATTGTGTCTCCTGGATGCATTGGATCACCAAGGTGTAATGGAGCACCTGGGCAAAATAGATCACCTGGGTGCAATGGATCACCTGGGTGTATTGGATCACCTGGGTGTAATGGATCATCTGGGGATAATGGATATCCTGGATGCATTGGATCAACTGGGCATAATGGGTCGCCAGTGTCTATTGGATCCCTTGGTGTATTGGATCACCTGTGTTTAAAGGATCACATGGGAATAATGGATCTCCTGGGTGCATTGAATTACCACGGTGTAATGGATCAGCCACGTGTTATGGATCACCTGTGCAAAAACAATCACCTGGGCATATTGGATCATCTGGGCAAAATAGATCATTTGAGTGCAATGGATCACCTGGGTGTATTGGATCACCTGTGTATACTGGATCACCTGGGTGCATTGGATCAACTGGGCTTAATGGATCACCTGGGTGTAATGGATCACATGTGAATAATGGATCTCCTTTGTGTATTGGATCATCTAGGCAATATGGATGACCTAGGAATAATGTATCACCCAGGTGTATTGGATCATCTATGTGTAATGAATCACCTGTGAAAATAATGGATCACAACAGGTGTAATGGATTACTTGTGTGTATTGGATCATCTGGGTGCAATGGGTCACCTGGGAATAATGGATCTCCTGGATGAATTGGATCACCAGCATGTAATGGATTACCTGTGTGTATTAGATCACCTGGATAAAATGAACCTCCTGGGTGTATTGGAACACCTGGGCAAAATGAATCAATGAGTGTAATGAATGATCTGCATGTATTGGATCATCTGGCAGAAATTGATCACCTGAGCATATTGAATCGCCTGGGCACAATGGATCGCCTGAGTGTATTGGATCATCTGGATGTAATGGATCACCTGGATGTATTGGAACACAAGGGAATAATGGATCTCCTGGATGCATTGGATCACCAAGGTGTAATGGATCACCTGCGTGTATTGGATCACCTGGTGGAAAGGAAACACCTGGGCATAATGGATCAGCTGGGCTTAATGGATCATCTGGGTGTAATGGATCTCCTGGAAGTATTCCATCACATGGTTGTGATGGACCACTTGGACAGAATGGATCAACTGTGCATATTGGATCAGCTGGGTGTAATGGATCACCTGGGCTTAACGGATCACCTGGGTGTAATGGTTCAGCTGTTTGTATTGGATCACATGTGCTTAATGAATCATCTGGTCATAATGGATTAATTGGGCATAATGGATCACCTGGGTGTAATAATCACCTGGGAGTATTGGATCACCTGGGCATATTGGATCACCTGGACATAATGGATCACTTGAGTGTATCAGATCATTTGTGTTTAATGGAACACCTGGATGCAATGGATCACCATGGTGTAATGGATCACCTGGGTGAAATGGATAAACTGTGTGGTGTGGATCACCTGGGGAAAAGAATCACCTGGGCATAATAGATCCCCTGGGTGTAATGGATCACCTGGGTATAATGGCTTTTGTGAGTGTATTGGTTCACTTGGGTGTAAAGGACCATCTGGGATAATGGATCTGCTGGCTGCATTGGACCACCTAGGTGTAATGGATCACTTGAGTCTATTGGAACATATGGGTGTAATGGACCTCTCAGGTTTAATGGATCGCCTGGGCACAATGGATCACCTGAGTGTATTGGATCATCTGGGTGTACTGGATAACCTGGGTGTATTGAATCATCTGTGTGTATATATTACCTGGTCATAGTGGATCACATGGTTGTACTGGATCCCCTGGCTGTGTTGGATCAACTGCACACAATGGATCCCCTGGGTGTATTGGATCACTTGTGTGTAATGGATCACCTGGGCATGTTGAATCATCTGGGCATAATGGATCATTCGTACATCTGGGATACCTGTACATGTAATGTGCATTGGGTACAATAGATCACCTGGTTGTAATGGATTACCTAGTGTAATCGATCTCCTGTGTATAATGGATCACCTGGAATAACTGGATCACCTGGTTGTAATAGATCACCTGAGAATAATGGATCTCCTGGATGCAGTGGCTCACCTGGGTGTAATGGACCTCCTGGGAATAATGGATCTCCTGGCTGCATTGGACCACCTAGGTGTAATGGATCACTTGTATGCATTGGATCACCTGGGTGCAATTGATCACCTAGGCAGAATGGATAAACTGAGTGTATTAGATCATCTGGGTGTAATGGACCATCTGGGTGTAATGGGTCACCAGAGTGTATTTGATAACCTTGGTGTATTGAATCAACTGTGTGTATTTATTACCTGCTCATAATACATCACATGATTGTACTGGATCACCTGGATGTATTGGATCAGCTGCATTTAGTGGATCACCTGGGTATATTGGATCACCTGTTTGTATTGGATCACCTTGGAATAATGGATCTCCTGGATGCATTGGATCACCAAGGTACAATGGGTCACCTGTGTGTAATGGATCATCTGGTTGTAATGAATCACATGGGTGTATTGGATTATTTGTGTGTAATGGATCACTGGGGCATATTGGATCACCTGGGCTCAATGGATCACCTGAGTGTATTGGATCATCTGAGTGTAATGGAAGAGCTGGGTGTAATGCATCTCCAGGGTGTATTTGATCACATGGGTGTATTGAATCACCTGGGTGCATTTATCACTAGGCCATAATGGATTGCATGATTGTACTGGATCACCTGGGTGTATTGGATCAACTGCACTTAATGGATCATCTGGGTGAATTGGATCACCTGTGTGTAATTGATTACCTGGGCATAATGGATCACCTGTGCACATGGGATCACCTAGGTGTAATGGATCACCTGGTGTAATGGATCACCTAGGTGTATTGGATCAACTGGGCATATTGGATCACCTGGGCACAATGGATCAACTGGGGGTAATGGAACACATGGATGTATTGGATCACCTGAGTGAATTGGATCACATGGTTGTAATAGATTACCTGATGTAATGGATCTCCTATGAATAATGGATCTCTTGGACATAATGGATCACCTGGATGTAATGGATCATCTGGGGATAATTGATCTCCTGGACGTATTGGATCACAAATATGTAATGGATCTCCTGTGTGTATTTGATCACCTGGTTGTAATGGATTAACTGGGGTAATTCATCTCATGTTAATAATGGATCTCCTGTAAGCATTGGATCACCTGTGTGTAATGGTTCACCTGGGAGTAATGGATCTCCTGTGTGCATAGGATCACCAAAGTAAATGGGTCACCTGTGTGTAATGGATGATCTGGGTGTAATGAATTACCTGGGTGTAATGAATCACCTGGATGTATTGGATCATTGGTGGTAATGGATCACCTGGGCACATTGGATCACCTGTGCACAATGGATCACCTGGGCACAATGGATCACCCGAGTGCATTGGATTATCTGGGGGTAATGGATCACATGTGTGTATTGGATGCACTGGGTGTTTTTATTAGCTGGTTATAATGGATCACCTGTGCATATGAAATTAGCTGGCTGCAATGGATCGCCAGGGTGTATTGGATCTCCTACATTTATTGGGTCCCTTGAGTCTAATGGATCACATGGTAATCATGGATCTCCTGGATGCATTTGATCAGCAAGGTGCAATGTATCACCTGTGTGTATTGGCTCTCCTGGATGCATTGGATCACCTAGTTGTAATGGGTCACCTGTGTGTATTAGATCTCCTGGATGCATTGGATCACCAATGTGTAATGGATCACCTGGGCAAAATAGATCAACTGGGTGACCAGGTTGTATTGGATCACCTGGGTGTAATGGGTTATATGGGAATAATGGATCTCCTGGAACTATTGGATTACATGGATGTGATAGAGCACCTGGGTTTATTGGATCACCTGGTGTAATGGATCACCTGGAGTTAATGGATCTCCTGTGATTAATGTAAGTCCTGGATGCATTGCATCAACTGGGTGTGCTTCATCATCTGTGTTATTGAATCCCCTGGGTGCAATGGATCACCTGGGCTTAATGGATCACCTGGGTGTATTGGATCAGCTGAGTGTATTGGATCATATGGGTGTAATGGATCTCCTGTGAATAATGGATCTTCAAGGTGTAATGATCACGTGGGCAAAATAGGTCGCCTGGGTGTTATGGGTCACCTAGGTGTATTGGATCAGATGGGTGTAATTGATCACTGGGGAATAATGGATCTATGCAATGCATTGGATCACCTAGGTGTAATGCTTCACCTGTGTGCATTGGATCTCCTGGATGCATTGGATCACCAAGGTGCAATGGATAACCTGGCCAAATTAGATCACCTGGTACAATGGATCACCTGGGAGTATTGATCAACTGGGTGTAATGGATCACCTGGGAATATTGAATCTACTGGATGCATTGGGTCACCAAGGTGCAATGGGTCAACTGGGCAAAATAGATCAACTGGGTGACCTGGGTGTATTGGATAACCTGGGTGCAATGGATCACCGGGTGTATTGGATCACCTGTATGTATTGGATCACCTGGGTCGAATGGATCACCTGGGCATATTGGATCACCTGGGTGCATTGGATCACCTGGGCTTAATGGATCACCTGGGTGCAATGGAGCACCTGGGTGTATTGGATCATCTGGGTGTTATGGATCACATGAGAATAATGGATCTCCTGGAAGCATTGGATCACCAAGGCATAAAGAATCTCCTGGGTGTATTGGATCACTTGGACAAAATGGATCACCTGAGTGTAATGAATCACCTGGGTGTATTGGATCATCTGTGTGTAATGGATTGTCTGTGAATAATGGATCTCCTGGGTGTATTAGAACACTTGGGCAAAATGGATCACCTGGACATATTGCATCACCTGGGTTATACTGGATCACCTGGGTGCATTGGAGCACATGGGCTTAATGGGTCACATGGGTGTAATAATCACCAGGGTGTATTGGATCACCTGGGCATAATGGATCACTAGAGTGTTTTGGATCATCTGGACATAATGGATTATCAGAGTGCAATGAATCACCTGTATGTATTGGATCACATGGGAATATTAGATCTCCTGGATGCATTGGATCACCAATGTGTAATGGATCACCTGGGAAAAATAGATCAACTGGGTGACCTGGTTGTTTTGGATCACCTGGGTGTAATGGATCAAGTGGGAATATTGGATCTCCTGGAACTGTTGGATTACATGGATGCAATAGAGCACCTGGGTTTATTGGATCGCCTGGTGTAATGGATCACCTGGAGTTAATGGATCTCCTGTGATTAATGTAAGTCCTGGATGCATTGTATCAACTGGGTGTGCTTCATCATCTGTGTTATTGAATCCCCTGGGTGCAATGGATCACCTGGGTTTAATGGATCACCTGGGTGTATTGGATCAGCTGAGTGCATTGGATCATATGGGTGTAATGGATCTCCTGTGAATAATGGATCTTCAAGGTGTAATGATCACGTGGGGGAAATAGGTCACCTGGGGGTTATGGATCACCTGTGTGTATTGGATCACCTGGGTGTAATGCATCACTGGGGAATAATGGATCTATGTGATGCATTGGATCACCTAGATGTAATGTTTAATCTGTGTGCACTGGATCTGCTGGATGCATTGGATCACCAAGGTGCAATGGCTCACCTGGCCAAAATGGATCACCTGGTACAATGGATCACCTGGGAGTTTTGATCAACTGGGTGTAATGGATCACCATGTTGTATTGGATCACATGGGAATAATGGATCCCATGTATGCATTGGATCACCTAGTTGTAATGGGTCACCTGTGTGTATTAGATCTCCTGGATGCATTGGATCACCAATGTGCAATGGATCACCTGGACAAAGTAGATCAACTGGGTGACCAGGTTGCATTGCATCACCTGGGTGTAATGGGTTATATGGGAATAATGGATCTCCTGGAACTATTGGATTACATGGATGTGATAGAGCACCTGAGTTTATTGGATCACCTGGTGTAATGGATCACCTGGAGTTAATGGATCTCCTGTGATTAATGTAAGTCCTGGATGCATTGCATCAACTGGGTGTGCTTCATCATCTGTGTTATTGAATCCCCTGGGTGCAATAGATCACCTGGGCTTAATGGATCACCTGGGTGTATTGGATCAGTTGAGTGTATTGGATCATATGGGTGTAATGGGTCTCCTGTGAATAATGGATCTTCAAGGTGTAATGATCACGTGGGCAAAATAGGTCACCTGGGGGTTATGGATCAGCTGTGTGTATTGGATCACCTGGGTGTAATGGATCATTGGGGAATAATGGATCTATGTGATGCAATGGATCACCTAGATGTGATGTTTAATCTGTGTGCATTGGAGCTCCTGGATGCATTGGATCACCAAGGTGCAATGGATCACCTGGCCAAAATGGATCACCTGGTACAATGGATCACCTGGGAGTATTGATCAACTGGGTGTAATTGATCACATGGGAATATTGAATCTACTGGATGCATTGGGTCACCAAGGTGCACTGGAACACCTGGGCAGAATAGATCAACTGGGTGACCTGGGTGCATTGGATCACCTGGGTGCAATGGATCGCCTGGGTGTATTGGATCATCTGTATGTATTGGATCACCTGGGTCAAATGGATCACCTGGGCTTAATGGATCACCTGGGTGCAATGGAGCACCTGGGTGTATTGGATCATCTGGGTGTTATGGATCACATGAGAAGAAAGGATCTCCTGGAAGCATTGGATCAACAAGGCATAATGGATCTCCTGGGTGTATTGGATCACTTGGACAAAATGGATCACCTGAGTGTAATGAATCACCTGGGTGTATTGGATCATCTGGGTGTAAGTAATCACCTGGGCATAATGGATCTCCTAGGTGCATTGGATCATCTGTGTGTGATGGATCATCTATGAATAATGGTTCTCCTGGGTGTATTAGCTCACTTGTGCAAAATGTATCACCTGGACATATTGCATCGCCTGGGTTATACTGGATCACCTGGGTGCATTGGAGCACATGGGCTTAATGGGTCACATGGGTGTAATGGATCACCTGCGAATAATGGCTCTCCTGGGCACATTGGATCACCTGTGCTTAATGGATCACCTGGTTCTAATGGATCACTTGGACATAATGGATCACCTGGATGTAATCATCACATCAGTGTATTGGATCACCTGGGAATAATGGATCACTTGAGTGTATTGGATCATTTGGGTGTAATGGATTATCAGAGTGTAATGAATCACCTAGATGTATTGGATCACATGGGAATAATAAATCTCCTGGCTGCATTGGATCACCACGGTGTAATGGATCACCTGTGTGTTTTGAATCACCTGGGTGCATTGGATCATCTGGGTGTTATGGATCACCTGGGAATAAAGAATCACCTGGGCATAAAGGATCACCTGGTGTATTGGATCACCTGGGTGCTTTAGAGCAATTGGGCTTAATGGATCACCTGGGTGTAATGGATGTTGTAGGTGTATTGGATCACTTGGGTAAAATTGATCACCTGTGCATATTGGATCAGCTGGACATAATGGATCACCTGAGTGTTCTGGACCACCTGGGTATACTGGCTAACCTGGGCACAATGGATCACCTGAGTGTATTGGATCATCATGGTATAATGGATCACATGGGTATATTGGATCACCTGGGTGTACATAATCATATGGCAGTAATGGATCTCCTGTGAATAATGGATATTCTAGATGCATTGGATCACCAAGGTGTAGCGGATTACCTGGACACAATCGATTACCTGGGTGAAATGGATCACCTGCATGTATTGGATCACCTGGGTGTAATGGATCACCTGTGGACAATTGATATACTGGATGCATTGGGTCACCTAGGTGTCATGGATCAGCTGTGTGTATTGGATCTCCTGGATGCATTGGTTCACCAAGGCCTAATGGATCACATGCACAAACTTGATCACCTAAGTGCAGTTGGTTATCTGGGTGTATTAGGTCACCTGGGTGTAATGAATTACATGGGAATAGTGAATCTACTGGGTGTATTGGATCACCTAGGTGTAAGTGATCATCAGTGTGTATTGGATCTACTGGATGCTTTGGCTCACCACGGTGTAATGGATCACATGGGCAAATTCGATCAACTGGGTGGCCTGGTAGTATTGAATCCTGTGGGTACAATGGATCACCTGGGCATATTGGATCACCTGTGTGTATTGGATCACCAGGGTGTAATGTATCAAATGTTAATAATGGATCTCCTGGATGCATTGGTTCAACAAGGTGTAATGAATCATCTGTGTGTATTGGATCTCCTGGATGCATTGTATCACCAAGGTGTAATGCATTACCTGTGTGTATTGGATCACCTGGGTGCAATGGATCGCCCACGTGTTATGGATCACCTGACCAAATAAGGATCACCTGGCCATATTGGATCACCTGGGCTTAATGAATCACCTGGGTGTAATGGATCTCCTATAAATATTGGATCATCTGGTTGTAATGGACCACTTGGGCATAATGGATCATCTGTGCGTATTGGATCAGCTGGATGTAATGGATCAGCTGGAGTTAATGGATCTCCTGTGTGTATTGGATCCCCTGCATGCAATCGATCTCCTGGGCATATTTGATCACATGCATGTACTGGATCAGCTGGGTGCATTGAATCACCGCCGGCTTAATAGATCACCTGGGTGTATTGGATCACCTGGGTGTATTGGATCACCTGGGTGTATTGGATCATATGGGTGCAATAAATCTCCTGTGAATAATGGATCTCCTGAATGTATTGGATCACCCAGGTGTAATGGATCACCTGGGCAATATAGATCACCTGGTGCAATGGATTACCTGTGAGTATTGGAACCCCTGGCTGTAGTGGGTCATCTGGGAATAATGGATCAACTGGATGCATTGGGTCACCTAGGTGTAATGCGTCACATGTGTGTATTGGATCTCCTGGGTGTATTGGATCACCAATGTGTAATGCATCACCTGGGCAAAATAGATCAACTGGCTGACCTGGTTTATTGGATTGCCTGGGTGCAATGGATCACCTGGGTGTATTGGATCACCTGGGTTTAATGGAACACATGAGAATAATGGATATCCTGTCAGTATCAGAATATATGGATGCAATAGAGCACCTGGGTTTATTGGATCACTTGGGTGTAATGGATCACATGGATTTCCTGTGATTAATGTATCTCCTGGATGCATTACATCAACTGGGTGTGATTGATCATCTGTGTTATTGGATCCCCTGTATGTATTGGATCACCTGGGTTTAATGGATCACATGGGAACCATGGACCTCCTGGATGCATTGTATCACCATGGTGTAATGGATCACCTGTGTGTATTGGCTCTCCTGGATGCATTGGATCACCAAGGTGTAATGGATCACCTGGGCAAAATAGATCACCTGGGTGCAATGGCTCACCTGGGAATAATGGATCCACTGGATGCATTGGATCACCTAGGTGTAAGGGATCACCTGTGTGTATAGGATCACATGAGTGCAATAGATCTTCTTGGTGCATTGGATCGCCTGGGTGTATTGGATTTCCTGGGTGTAATGGATCACGTGGGAATAGTGGATCTCCTGTATGCATTGCATCACCTAGGTGTAATGGGTCATCTGTGTTTATTGTCTCTCCTGGATGCATTGGATCACCAAGGTGTAATGGAGCACCTGGGCAAAATAGATCACCTGGGTGCAATGGATCACCTGGGTGTATTGGATCACCTGGGTGTAATGGATCATCTGGGGATAATGGATATCCTGGATGCATTGGATCAACTGGGCATAATGGGCCGCCAGTGTCTATTGGATCCCTTGGTGTATTGGATCACCTGTGTTTAAAGGATCACATGGGAATAATGGATCTCCTGGATGCATTGAATCACCACGGTGTAATGGATCAGCCACGTGTTATGGATCACCTGTGCAAAAACAATCACCTGGCAATATTGGATCACCTGGGCAAAATAGATAATTTGAGTGCAATGGATCACCTGGGTGTATTGGATCACCTGTGTATACTGGATCACCTGGGTGCATTGGATCACCTGGGCTTAATGGATCACCTGGGTGTAATGGATCGCATGTGAATAATGGATCTCCTTTGTGTATTGGATCATCTGGGCAAAATGGATGACCTAGGAATAATGTATCACCCAGGTGTATTGGATCATCTATGTATAATGAATCACCTGTGAAAATAATGGATCACAACAGGTGTAACGGATTACTTGTGTGTGTTGGATCATCTGGGTGCAATGGGTCACCTGGGAATAATGGATCTCCTGGATGAATTGGATCACCAACATGTAATGGATTACCTGTGTGTATTAGATCACCTGGGTATAATGAACCTCCTGGGTGTATTGGAACACCTGGGCAAAATGGATCAATGGGTGTAATGAATCATCTGCATGTATTGGATCATCTGGATGTAATGGATCACCTGGATGTATTGGAACACAAGGGAATAATGGATCTCCTGGATGCATTGGATCACCAAGGTGTAATTGATCACCTGTGTTTATTGGATCACCTGGTGGAAAGGAAACACCTGGGCATAATGGATCAGCTGGGCTTAATGGATCATTTGGGTGTAATGGATCTCCTGGAAGTATTCCATCACATGGTTGTGATGGACCACTTGGACATAATGGATCAACTGTGCATATTGGATCAGCTGGGTGTAATGGATCACCTGGGCTTAACAGATCACCTGGGTGTAATGGTTCAGCTGTTTGTATTGGATCACATGTGCTGAATGAATCACCTGGTCATAATGGATTAATTGGGCATAATGGATCTCCTGGGTGTAATAATCACCTGGGAGTATTGGATCACCTGGACATAATGGATCACTTGAGTGTATCAGATCATTTGTGTTTAATGGATCACCTGGATGCATTGGATCACCATGGTGTAATGGATCATGTGTGTGTATTGGAGCACCTGGGTGAAATGGATAACCTGTGTGGTGTGGATCACCTGGGGAAAAGAATCACCTGGGCATAATAGATCCCCTGGGCTTAATGGATCACCTTGGTGTAATGGCATTTGTGAGTGTATTGGATCACTTGGGGAAATGGATCACCGATGAATTTTGGATCATCTGGGCATATTGGATGACCTGGGCACAATGGATCACCTGAGCATATTGGATCATCAGTGTGTAATGGATCACATGGGTGTATTGGATCACAAGGGAATAATAGATCTCCTGGGTACATATTGGATGACCTGGGCACAATGGATCACCTGGGTGCATTGGAACATCTAGTCATATTGGATCACAATGGATCACGTGAATATATTGGATCACCTGGACATAATGGATAACCTGGGTGTAATGGATCATCTGGGAATATTGGATCTCCTGGGTGTATTAGATGACTTGGGCAAAATGGATGAACTGGTCATATTGCATCACCTCGGTGTACTGGATCACCTAGGTGCATTGGAGCACATGGGCTTAACAGATAATCTGTGAATAATGGATCTCCTGGGCATATTGTGTCACCTTTGCTTAATGGATCGCCTGGTTATAATAGATCACTTGAGTGTATTGGCTCATCTGGGTGTACTGGATCACCTGGGTGCATTGGATCACCTGGGCTTAAAGGATCATCTGGGTGTAATGGATCACCTGTGAATAATGGATCGTTGTGTATTGGATCACCTGGGCATAATGAATGGCCTGGGAATAATGTATCACCCAGGTGTATTGGACCATCTAGGTGTAATGAATCACTTGTGAAAATAATGCATCACAACAGGTGTAATAGATCACTTATGTTTATTGGATCAGCTGGGTGCAAAGGTTCACCTGGGAATAATGGATCTCCTGAATGAATTGGATCACCAAGGTGTAATGGATCACCTGTGTGTATTAGATCACCTGGGTATAATGAACCTCCTGGGTGTCATAGAGTCATACAGCTATACAGCGCAGAAAGAGGCCCTTCAGCCCATCGTGTCTGTGCCAGCCATCAAGCCCTGTCTATTCTACTCCCATTTTCCAGCACTTTGTCCGTAGCCTTGTATGCTAGGCACTTCAAGTGCTCATCTAAATGCTTCTTGAATGTTGTCAGGGTTCCTGCCTCTACCACCCTTTCAGGCAGTGAGTTCCAGATTCCAACCCCCCTCTGTGTGAAAAAGTTTTTCCTGAAATCCCCTCTATACCTCCTGCCCCTTAACTTGAAACTATGCCCCCTGGTTATTGACCCCTTTACTAAGGGGAAAACTTCCTTTCTATCTACCCTATCTATGACCCTCATAATTTTGTATACCTCAATCAGGTCCCCCCCCCCAGCCTTCTTTGCTCTAAGGAAAACAACCCCAGCCTGTCCAGTCTCTCTTCATAGCTGAAGCACTCCAGCCCAGGTAACATCCTGATGAATCTCCTCTGCACCCTCTCCAATACAATCACATCCTTCCTATAGTGTGGCGACCAGCCTAACTAGCATTTTGTACAGCTCCATCATAACCTCCCTGCTCTTATATTCTATGCCTCGGCTAATGAAGGCAAGTATCCCATATGCCTTTTTAACCATCTTATCTACATGTCCTGCTGCTTTCAGGGATCTATGTACATGCACACCAAGGGCCCTCTGATCCTCTGTCCTTCCTAGGGTCCTACCATTTATTGTGTTTCCCTTGCCTTGTTAGTCCTCCCAAAATGCATCACCTCACACTTTTCAGGGTTAAATTCCATTTGCCACTGTTCTGCCCATTTAACCAACCCATCTATATCGTCCTGTAGCCTGAGGCTACAATCCTCGCTATTTACCACTCCACCAATTTTCGTGTCATCTGCGAACTTACTGATCATACCTCCTACATTCATAGCTAAATCATGAATTTTCACTACAAACAGTAAAGGACCCAGGACCGATCCCTGCGGTACACCACTGGACACAGGCTTCCAGTCACAAAAACAACCTTCAACCATCACCCTCTGCCTCCTGCCACTAAGCCAATTTTGGATCCAATGTGCCCCTGCAATCTCCTCCCTTGCTTCACACAGCAGCCTGGGATACATCTCGTCTGGGCCTGGGGATTATTCTAATTTTAAGCCCACTAAAACTGTTAGTACCTCCTCCCTCTCAATACTAATTTGTTCAAGTATATCACAATCCCCCTGCCTGATTTCTATGCCTACATCATCCTTCTCCATAGTGAACACAGATACAAAATATTTAATAAAACCTCACCTACATCTTCTGGCTCTACACACAGATTGCCACTTTGGTCCCTAATGAGCCGTACTCTTTCCCTGGTAATCCTCTTGCCCTTAATATACTTATAAAACACCATGGGATTTTCCTTTATTTTGCCTGTCAGTGTTTTTTCATGCCCCCTCTTCGCTCTCCTAATTTCTTTTTTAAGTGCCCCCCTGCACTTTCTATACTCCTCTAGGGCTTCCATTGTTTTTAGTACTTTGTATCTGCCAAAATCCTCCCTTTTTTTCCTAATCCATTCTTGTATATCCCTTGACATCCAGGGTTCCCTGGGCTTGTTGGTCCCACCCTTCACCTTTACGGGAACTTGTTGGTGTTGTACTCTCTCTATTTGCTTTCTGAAAGACTCGCACTGCTCTGATGTGGATTGTCCTACAAGTAGCTGATCCCAGTCCACTTTGGCCAGATCCTGCCTTATCATATTAATATCAGCCTTCCCCCAATTTAGAACCTTTATTTCTGGTCCATCCTTGTCCTTTTCCATGACTACCTTAAATCTCACTAAATTATGGTCACTGTTACCAAAATGCTCTCCTATTTACACTTCTATCACTTGCCTGGCTACATTCCCCAGAATTAGGTCCAGTACCACACCCTCTCTTGTAGGACTTTCTGCATGCTGGCTCTAAAAGCTCTCCTGGATGCACTTTAAGAATTCTGCACCCTCTAAGCCTTTCACACTCTGACTATCCCAATTAATATTGGGGAAGTTGAAATCCCCAACTATTATTACCCTATTATTTCTACACTTCTCTGAGATTTGCCTATACAGGTAGACTACCCTTTATCCGGACTTCCGAAAACCGAAACCCTCTAAAAACCGAAGGTTTTTTCGTTCAGCGTAAGTCGTGCGTACGAACGAAAAAACCTTCGGTTTTTAGAGGGTTCCGGTTTCGGAAGTTCGGATAAAGGGTAAGTCGTGCGTACGACCCCCCGCCGACCCCCCCCCCCCGTGGACCCCACCGGCCCCGACAACCGCCGACCCCGCCAGCCCCGACAACCGCCGACCCCCCCGCGGACCCCGCCGGCCCCGACAACCGCCGGCCCCCCCGCGGACCCCGCCGGCCCCGACAACCGCCGACCCCCCCCCGCGGACCCCGCCGGCCCCGACAACCGCCGACCCCGCCAGCCCCGACAACCGCCGACCCCCCCGCGGACCCCGACAACCGCCGACCCCCCCGCGGACCCCGCCAGCCCCGACAACCGCCGAACCCCCCGCGGACCCCGACAACCGCCGACCCCCCCGCGGACCCCGCCGGCCCCGACAACCGCCGACCCTGCCAGCCCCGACAACCGCCGACCCCCCCGGCCCCGACCCCCGCCGACCCCGACTGACTTACGCTGAGCGTCAGCGTAAGTCGTGCGCACGACCCCCCCCCGCGGACCCCCTCCGACCCCCCCGCGGACCCCTGCCGACCCACCTTCCGAAATCCGAAATTCTCCTTTATCCGAAACTCGGCTGGTCCCGAGGTTTTCGGATAAAGGATCGTCTACCTGTATATCTGTTCCTTTATCTCCCCCTGACTGTTTGGAGGCCTATAGTACACTGCCAACAAAGTGCTTGCCCCCTTTTTGTTTTTAAGTTCTACCCATATGGCCTCATTAGAGGAACCTGCAAAGATATCGGCCTAGAAATTGGGTTGGGGCGCCAAAGTGGCGCAAAAGTCGCCTGAGCGCAGGATTTAGCGCAGCGATCGGAGTAATACCTGTTAAGTCTGTGTGTTCTAGTTGTACTTACTAACACAGACTACAAGATTAAAGTTCAACAGGTCTTTACTGGTTGGAGGTCAGGACTATACTAAATACAATATTACTACACAGTGCTTATATACCGGTGGTCACCACCGGTATTACGTATACAGCAGCCAGAGAAAGTAGTACATCTCTTAAGGTGGAAAAGGCTTAAGTTCTCTTAAGGTGGAACAGGTTACATACACCACAATCCTCCCTTTTTAGCTTAACAGTCATATCCCCATTTAACATAACATAATAACATATATAACTTCAGGTATAAACAGTTCAAAGATTCAGTCTCTCAGGAGGCCTTCTGATTCGGTTTGGATAACGCCTTTCAGTGGTCTCTGATTCCTGTTGCTGAGGTGACTCCTCTAGTTGGTCTCCCATGCATTGGGTGTTATCATCATCAGGTACATTCCCTGCCGAGGTAGATGCTTCAGGTTCATTAACGTCTTCCACAGTTGTCTCTGTCGCAACCATGGGTTCGACTCTTGCTCTCGATTCTACCAGTTGATCCGCATGACGCCTTATCACATTGTTACCAATATCTACTGTGTACATCAGAGGTCCTTGTCTGGCCCGAATTGTTCCGGACTGCCATTTTTCGTTTCCATAGCCCCTTGCCAACACTGGTTGTCCTACGTCAAAACTTCGAGTGGTCTTGTTATTAATATGCCGGAACTGTTTGTTTTCCACTTCCCTCTGCACATTTGGTTTTAAAAAGTCCAACCTGGACCGCAACCTCCTGTTATAAAACATCATGGCAGGACTTTGGTTAGTCACTGCATGAGCGGCGTTTCGATATGCCATTAGGAAATTGTCCACCTTGTGCTGTAGCGGAATCTGATCATCGTTCATGGCCTTTATTGCCTTTTTGAATGTTTGGACAAATCTCTCGGCCAACCCGTTTGTCGTCGGATGATATGGGGCAGAGGTATAATGTTTCACCCCATTCTTCTTTAAGAATTTTTGGAATTCTTCCGACACGAACTGTGGTGCGTTGTCCGAACAGATCTGTTCTGGCAATCCGTTCCTTGCGAATATTGTTCTTAACACCGCAATTGTCTTTTCTGAAGTAGTGGTATTCATCTTGATCACTTCTGGCCATTTGGAATGTGCGTCCACCGCAATTAGGAACATGGAGTCCATGAATGGACCAGCAAAGTCAATATGTACGCGTTGCCATGGGGCTGAAGGCCATTCCCATGGGTGTAGTGGTGCGATCGGAGGTGCATTTTGCACTTTTTGGCACCCAGCGCAGCTTTTCGTCAACTCCTCTATCTGTTGGTCAATACCCGGCCACCATACATAAGCCCTAGCAAGACTTTTCATCTTAACTCCCCCCAGATGACCTTCATGCAGTTCTTTTAGAACTCTTTCCCTTAACTTGGGAGGAATAATCACTCTTGTCCCGTACATCAAAGTACCATGGCAGACGGACAGCTGGTCTCACCTTGCCGAGAATGCCGGTAACAGAGGATCACCACGTGTTGGCCATCCTTTCACTGTCACCTCGTAGACTCTGGACAGTGTCGGGTCGTTCCTGGTTCCTCTTTCAATACTTGCATTGGTGACTGGTAAACACTCGATGATGGTCGAATGAAATAACTCAACAGGGTCAACTTTCGTCGTTTCTTCTTCTTCAGGTAGTGGCAGGCGCGACAGCCCATCAGCATTGCCATGCTGCTTCGTACCTTTGAATTCTATTTGATATTGATGTGCCCCTAGGAAAAGGGACCATCTCTGGAGATGCTGTGCTGTCATCACTGAAACACCCTTCTTAGGGTTAAAAATGGATACCAACGGCTGATGGTCTGTCAGAAGTGTGAATTTTTGGCCCTGCAGGTAATGATTAAACTTCTTCACTCCCCATACAAGGCTGAGAGCCTCCCTATCGATCTGCGCATAGTTGCGCTCAGCGGAGGTCAATGATCTGGATGCAAACGCGACTGGCCTTTCCGTGCCATTTGGCAACTTGTGTGAGAGTACTGCCCCAATACCATATGGAGAAGCATCACAAGCCAACCGAATAGGCAGTGTCGCGTTGAAGTGAGCCAACACTTCCTCTGAGGTGCTCAATTCTTTGCTTTTGCGAAATGCATTCTTACAGTTTTCGCTCCATTCCCATGGTACCCCCTTCTGTAAAAGAACTTTTAGCGGGTGCAGTACCGTGGATAGATTTGGTAGAAATTTATGGTAATAGTTAATCAATCCTAGAAACGACCTCAACTGAGAGACATTATCCGGAGCGGGAGCCTTTACAACTGCCTCTATCTTGTCAGGAGACTTATGAAGCCCCTCCCGGTCAATGACATGACCACAGTACGAGATCCGCTTCTGGAAGAACTCACATTTCTGCCGATTAACTCTAAGTCCATACTCTTTCAGTCTGTTGAGCACCAGTTCCAAGTTTGCGAGGTGTTCTTCATCACCATCACCTGTAATCAGAATATCGTCCAGGTAACATTGTGTGCCTGGAATTCCCTGTAATACCTGCTCCATGGCCCTCTGCCAAATTGCTGGAGCTGATGCCACTCCAAAAACCAGCCTATTGTACCGGTACAAACCTCGATGCGTGTTGATCGTGAGGCATTGGCGTGACTCTTCTTCAACCTCCATCTGCAAGTACGCCTGCGCCAGGTCTATTTGGTGAAGTGTTTCCCGCCAGACAACGAAGCAAAAATATCCTCAATCCCCGGAAGCGGATACTGCACCGTGTGAAGCACCGGATTAACGGTGATTTTGAAATCTCCACAGATGCGAACCTTCCCTGGTTCTCCTGGCTTGTTGCTCGAAGGACGTTTCATAACGGGAACAATGGGCGTAGCCCACTCACTCCAATCTACCTTAGACAGTACACCTGAACATTCTAGCGCTTCCAGTTCCGCTTCTACAGTAGGTCGTATTGCATAGGGTACCGGTCTGGCTTTAAAAAAATTTAGGTGTGCATGTTCATCAATCTTGATGTTTGCCGTAATTCCTCTCAGTGTTCCCAGTCCCTGCTGGAACACCTCTTTAGCATCATCCAATATTTTGGACAATCGTTTAGGTTTGACATCTGTTTCCCCGGAATCTACCGTTAGTGCCTTCAAGGAGTGCCAGTCCATATTCATATCCTAATCCACTCCCATCCCAGTAGTGGTGGACCTCCTTCAGGTAGCACATATAAGTCCATTACTTGGCTTTCTTCACCCTTGTGGACCACTTATACCTCTATCTTTCCGATGGGGTACACTCTTTGCCCCGTGTATGTTTTCAATATAATCTCCGTATCCCGTAGGGGAATATGTTGGAATAACCTTTTGTAATCTTTCTTATTCATGACCGTCAATGCCGATCCAGTGTCCAATTCCATCTTTACTTGGACTCCTGCTATCTGAAGGGTGACCCAAATTGTCTGGAGACCTGCATCCTTACCAACGTTGTGTACTCTTAAGCTACCCAGTTCATTACTGCTAGCGTCTGAATCTGACTTCTGTTCGGTCGAACTGTCCTTTGTCACCTTGTGTACCTTTATGTATTTTCCTTGCGGTGACTTTTTGTTGCTGGTCTTCTTTCCTGACCGGCATACTTTAGCTATGTGGCCAAGCCTGCCACACGTTCTGCATTCTTGGTTTTTAAACCAACACTGGTTCTGATCGTGCGTTGTCTTTCCACAACGATAACATTTCACAGTACTCAAACCCAATTTATTTGTACTGAGTTCCGGTGACCGTAGCTGCATTACTGCCGTGCCTCTCGCTGCGGCTTCGTGTGCTGCTGCCATAGTGACCGCTTTCTCAAGCGTCAGCTCATTCTCCTCGAGCAGTCGCTTTTGTGTATCTTCTTTTAATAAACCACACACAAATTTATCTTGTAGCGCCTCTGTCAGTCTCGTTCCAAACTGACAGTACTTTGCTAGCTTACGCAATTCCATTAAATATTCAGCATTGCTTTCATCCTTCAGCTGCCTTCTGCTGTAAAATTTAAATCGTTCCGCTAGCATCAGCGGTGTGGGGTTTAGATGATTTTTCAGGACAGTAACAATCTCCTCGAACGTCTTATCCGTCGGTTCATCTGGTGATAAAAGGTGTTTCAATTGCCCGTATGTCTTCGCACCCATTAAGTTTAATAATGTTAGTGCTTTCTCTTCATCTGGGATTTTATTTGCTTTACAATAATTTTGTATGCGTTCTACATACATGGCCCAATCTTCGATGTCGCTATCAAAGGTATTAATGTTCCCATGTTTAGGCATCGTTGCAATTTAATTTATTTTAATTTTTATCCAAGATGGCGGCTTCCCGCTCTTGTCTTCGTCCTCCGCCTACAAAATGGCGGTTTTCCCACGCTTGGCGGTCTTCACCCATCCCCCGACGCTGTCTCCGCTTCACCGCGGCTCTCGCGCCTTCAGTTGCCCCAGACACTGCGCCTTTTTAGCCCGAATGCGGCCCGGCCCTTATCACCAGCCGCGATCGATGTCCCCGCGCTGCGCCTTTCGGCCCGAATGCAGCCCGGCCCTTATCTCCGGTCGCGATCGACCTCACCGCCCTTATTCCTCCGTCTTCCCTCCCCGTCTGTACAGCCAACGCGGCTGACTTTCTGGTCGCGTCGCTGCCCGGCTTACCCACCACCGAGGTAGAAAGAAGATAGCTGACAGCCGCTGATGGAGGCTTCGAGTTCAGGATGTCTTCTGCACTCTGGTTTCTCGATGTCTGCCGCGCGACATGTCTTCCAGCAGGGTGATGAGGGTGGAAGCCTCTCTTCGACGTCCGTTCTGTGGACGAAGCCGCCGTGGATATAAACTGCCGCAGGGTAAGAATTGGACTCGTCGCCACTGTTAAGTCTGTGTGTTCTAGTTGTACTTACTAACACAGACTACAAGATTAAAGTTCAACAGATCTTTACTGGTTGGAGGTCAGGACTATACTAAATACAATATTACTACACAGTGCTTATATACCGGTGGTCACCACCGGTATTACGTATACAGCAGCCAGAGAAAGTAGTACATCTCTTAAGGTGGAACAGGCTTAAGTTCTCTTAAGGTGGAACAGGTTACATACACCACAATACCGATCACCAGAAATTCAGTTTCAGTGCCCCTCGAGGGACACGGGTCGAGGCTCGAGGCGCTCCGCGTCCCTCTTAGGGCGCTGAAACTGATTATCGCAGTGCAACGTGCCGCAGCACCACACTCTGCGGCACGGCATGCTGCGGTACTGCAGGCCTTCCTCCCACTGTTAAGGGGGAGGTGCCTGCAACAGCGCAATCCCCGCTCGCGAGTGCCGGCAAATGAGCCCGGCACCAAGGAGAAGTGCCGGGCTCTCGGGAAACAGCCGGCAATGCTGCGGGGGGGGGGATAGGAGGCCAGGGATGGAGGTGCTGGCAGGCGGCCGCCGAAAAAGCGGCCGCCCCACACCTCCACCTTAACTTGTGCCACTGCCGGCACAGTAAGGCCCCGTGAACTGGGCGCAACTGCGGCGTTCGCTACCAAATATCGCGAACGGGGCACGAATGGGGCGCTGCGCACACCAATGATGTCATCGGTGGTGGTGCAGCGCAACAGGCTAACGCCACCATTAGCACCCCTCCTTAATATCGCGGGAGGCGCAGCCAGTGGCGCTACAGCCACTGCCTGCCTCTTTAGGCGCTAACAGGTGGCACTACTCACCCAATTTCTCCCCCATCATCCCTCCTTATAGCAGTAATTGACTCCTTGATTAATATTGCAACAACCCCTCCTCTTTTACACCCCCCTCTGTCTCGCCTGAAGATCCTATACCCCAGAATATTGAGCTGCCAGTCCTACCCCTCCCTCAACCATGTCTCTCTGATATCAACAACATCATACTCCCATGTTTTCATCAACACCTTCAATTCATCTGCCTTACGCACAAGACTCCTTGCATTAAAATAAATGCCATCCAGCCTTGCCATACTCCCTTGTGCCATTACATATGTGCTCTGCTCCAGGCTGACTTATTTTTCCCCTCTATTTAGCTGTGCATCACCCCCTACTATAGCTCCACTCCGTATCCTATCCTCCTGCCAAGTTAGTTTAAATCTCGCCCCCCCCGCCCCGCACAACAGTATGAGCAAACCTCCCCACAAGTATGTTGGTCCCGTTCCAGTTCAGGTGCAACCCGTCCAACTTGTACAGGTCCCACCTTCCCCAGAAGCAGACCCAGTGATCCAGCATCCTAAAGCCCTCCTTCCTGCACCAACTCTTTAGCCACACATTCATCTGCTCTATCCTCCTATTTCTATACTCACTAGCACGTGGCAGCGGGAGTAATCCAGAGATTACAACCTTTGAGGTCCTGCTTTTTAACCTGCTACCTAGCTCCCTAAATTCTTGTTGCAGGACCTCATCCCTCTTTCTACCCATGTCATTGGTACCATTGTGAACCATGAACTCTGACTGTTTGCTCACCCCCTTCAGAATGCCCTGCAGCCGTTCAGTGGCATCCTTGACCCTGGCACCAGCGAGGCAACATACCATCCTGGAGTCATGTCTGCAGCCACAGAAAAGTCTATCTGTTCCCCTTATGATAGCATCCCCTATCACTATTGCTCTCCCACTCTTTTTCCTCCTCTCATGTGCAGCTGAGCCACTCGTAGTGCCACGGACTTGGCTCTTGCTGCATTCCCCTGAGAAACCATCTCCCCCATCAGTATCCAAAACTGAAAATCTGTTGGACCCAGGGGACTCTTGCACTACCTTCCTAGTTCTTTTACTCTGTCTGGCGGTCACCCATTTCCTATCTGCCTGTGCACTCTTTACCTGCGGTGTGACCACCTCATTAAACATGCTATCCACAAAGATCTCAGCTTTGCGGATGCTCCACAATTACTCCAGCCGCAGCTCCAGCTCCGAAACATGGATTTTGAGTAGCTGCAGTGGGAGACACTTCCTGCACATGTGTTTGCCCTGGACACCAAATGTTTCCCTAACTTCCCACATAGCATAGGAGGAGCATTCCATGCTGCTGTGCTGCCCTGCTATGTCCTACCCTTAATTTACTCCCTGTACTTCCTTTAAAGTAAAGAATATTAAATACACTAGTGACCTTACTTCCCTTTAAACACTACATACTCTAAACTAGAGACATTGCTTTTACTTTAATGACTGGACTGTAGATATACTCACCAGGTCCCACTTACCAATCAGCTCCTTCCCTGGTTATGACGTCATTTTGGCGGTTTCGCAGTTGTTGTTGTTTGACTCTTTCCTTGGTGTAAAGTAAGAACCAATTCCCAACTCGCAGCACTCTGTTTAACTGCACTTTTATTTTTCCCCAGATGCGGTTGGGGGATGTCACAGAGCCGAACTCCCGCTGGTTCTCTGTCCCCTCTTGTGCAGCGTTTTAACTCCTGCTCTCCTTATTTATACTGCTGAGATTTAAATAAGTGAGCTCTCTGGCAGTTACATAACCAGATTGGACCAGTTAATTAATTAAGTACTCTCACCTGCTCTCCAGCACGGAGCTTGATTAGCCCTGCCCAAGTCTGGAAGAAACTTAAAACTTGAAACCTGGGTGTAATGGATCACCTGGGTGTATTGGATCACCTGGGTGTAATGAATCACCTGGGTGTATTGGATCACCTGGGCAAAATAGATCACCTGTGTGTAATGAATCACCTGGGTGTCTTGGATCAGCTAGCTGTAATGGATCCCCTGAGCATATTGAATCGCCTGGGCACAGTGGATCACCTGAGTGTATTGGATCATCTAGGTGTATTGGATCACCAGGGTGCATTGGATCACCTGGCTATAATGGATCACATGAATGTACTGGATCACCTGAACTTAATGGATCACCTGGGTGTATTGGATCGCCTGAGTGTATTGAATCTCCTGGGTGTATTGGATAACCTTGATGTAATGGATCACCTGGGCATAATGGATCACCTAGGATTATTGGACCACATGGGCATAAAGGATCACCTGAACAAAAGGGGACACCTGGACTTAATGGATCACCTGGTGTAATGAATGACCTAGGTGTATTGGATCACCTGGGCATATTGGATCGCCTGGGCACAATGGATCACCTGTGAGGTAATGGATCACCTGGATATATTGGATCATCTGGGTGTAATGAATCACCTGGTTGTAATGGATTACCTGTGGTAATTGATCTCCTGTGAAGAATGGATCTCCTGAAGCATTGGATCACATGGGCAAAATGGATAACCTGGCCATATTGGATCACCTGTGCTTAATGGATCACTTGGTTCTAATGGATCATGTGGGCATAATCGATTGCCTGGGTGAAATAATCAACTAGATGTATTGGATCACTTGGGCATATTGGATCAGCTGGGTACAGTGGATCCCCTGATTGTATTGGATGATCTGGCTGTAATGGATCACCTGGACATATTGGATGATCTGGGTGTAATGGATCACCTAGATGTATTGAATCACCTGGGAATAATGGATCGCCTGGATGCATTGAATCACCAAGGTGTAATGGATCATCTGTGTGTATTGGATCACCTGAGAGCAATGGATCATCCACGTTATATGGATCACCTGGGCAAAAAGGATAACCTGGGCATATTGGATCACCTGGAATTAATGGATCACCTGGGTGTAATGGATCTCCTGGAAGTATTGGATTACATGGTTGTAATGGAGCACTTGGTCATAATGGATCATTTGTGCATATTGGATCAGCTGGGTGTAATGTGTCACCTGGGTGTAATGGAGCATCTGGGTGCATCGGATAACCTAGGTGTAATTGATCACCTGTGTGCATTGGATCACCTGGGTGTAATGGATCTCCTGATAATAATGGATCTTCTGGGTGCATTGGATCACCTAGATATATTGGAACACCTGGGTGTAATGGATCACCTGGGGTAATTGAACTCCTGCAAATAATGGATTTTATGGATGCATTGGATCACCTGTGTGCAATGGATCACCTGGGAATAATGGATCCCCTGGATGCATTGGATCAGCTATGTGTAATGGATCACCTGTGTGTATTGTATCACCTGGGTGCAATGGAGCACCTGGGTGTATTGGATCATCTGGGTGTTATGGATCACCTGTGAATAATGGATCTCATGGAAGTATTGGAACACAAAGGTGTAATGGATCTCCTGGTTGTATTGGATCACTTGGACAAAATGGATTAACTGGGTGTAATGAATTACCTGGTTTTATTGGATCATCTGGGGGTAATGGATCTCCTGTGTTTATTGGATCACCTGGGTGTAATGGATCACCTGGGGGTAATGGAACTCCTGTGAATAATGGATATTCTGGCTGCATTGAATCACCTGGGGGTATTGGATCATTTGGGTGTTATGATTCACCTGGGCATAATGGATAACCTGGATGTAAGGGATCATCTGTGAATAATTTATCTCCTGTGTGTATTCGATCACTTGGGCAAAATGGATCACCTGGTCATATTGCATCACCTTGGTTTACTGAATCACCTGGGTGCATTGGAGCACATGGGCTTAACAGATCACCTGGGTGTAATGGGTCACCTATGAATAATTGATCTCCTGGGCATATTGGATCAGCTGTGCTGAATTGATCATCTGGTTCTAATGGGTCGCTTGAACATAATGGGTCACTTGGGCATAATGGATCACCTGGTTGTAATCATCGCCTGGGCATATTGAATCACCTGGTCATAATGGATCACTTGAGTGTATTGGATCATCTGTGTGTAATGGATCACCGGAGTGTAATTGATCACCTGTGAAAAATAATCACCCAGGCTTAATGGATCACCTGTGTGTAATGAATCTCCTGGAAGTATTTCAACACCTGGTTGCAATGGACCACTTGGACATAATGGATCACCTGTTCATGTTGGATCAGCTGGGTGAAATGCATCACTGGGGTTAATGGATACCCTGGGTGTAACAGATCACCTGTTCGTATTGGATCACCTGGGTGTAATGGATCACCTGGTATAATGGATCAACTGTGAATAATGGATCTCCTGGGCATTATAGATCACCTGTGCTTAATGGATCACCTGGTTCTAATGGATCACTTGGGCATAAAATGGATCACCTGAGTGTAATCATCACCTGGGTGTATTGGATTGCCTGGGCATATTGGATCACCTCAGCATAATGGGTCAGTTGAGTGTATTGGATTATCTGGGTGTAATGGATCATATGACTGTAATGGATCTCCTGGGGATAATGGATCTCCAGTGAATAACGGATATTCTGGGTGCATTGAATCACCTGGGTGTATTGAATCATCTGGGTGTTATGATTCACCTAAAAATAATGGATCTCCTGGAAGTATTGGATCACCAAGGTGCAACAGATCTCCTTGTTATATTGGATCACTTGGGCAAAAGCAATCATCTGGGTTTAATGAATCACCTGGGTTTATTGGATCACCTGGGTGTAATGGACCACCTGGAGGTAATGGATCTCCTGTGAATAATGGATATTCTGGCTGCATTGGATCACCTGGGTGTACTGGATCATCTGGGTGTTATGATTCATAGAAACATAGAAACATAGAGATAGGAACAGGAGTAGGCCATTCGGCCCTTCGAGCCTGCTCCGCCATTCAATGAGATCATGGCTGATCTTCGTCTGAGATCATAGCTGATCTTACCAGTTCAGTACCCCGTCCCCGCCTTTTCTCCGTAACCCTTAACCCCCTTAGCCTTCAGAAATATATCCAATTCTCTCTTGAAAATATTTATTGAATTAGCCTTCACAGCCCTCTGTGGCAGGGAATTCCACAGGCTCACCACTCTTTGAGTGAAGAAATTCTTCCTCATCTCTGTTTTAAATGATTTGCCCGCTATTTTTAGACTGTGGCCCCTGGTTCTGTGCTCCCCGGCCATTGGAAACATTCTCTCTGAATTCAGCCTGTCCAGGCCTGCCATAATTTTATATGTTTCGATGAGATCCCCTCTCAATCTTCTAAACTCCAGTGAGTACAAGCCCAAACTATTTAATCTCTCTTCGTAGGTCATTCCCGCCATTCCAGGTATCAGCCTGGTGAATCGCCGTTGCACTCTTTCCATGGCAAGAACATCCTTCCGCAGATGGGGCGACCAAAACTGTACACAATACTCCAGATGCGGTCTCACCAGCACCTTGTACAGCTGTAGTAAGGTATCCCTATTCCTATACTCGAACCCCCTTGATATGAAGGCCAACATACCATTTGCCTTCTTAATCGCCTGTTGCACCTGCATGCTCTCCTTCAGTGACTGGTGCACAAGAACACCCAGGTCCCTCTGCACTTCCCCATCTCCCAATCTATTGCCATTTAGATAATAATCTACCCTCCTGTTTTTACCCCCAAAGTGGATAACCTCGCATTTATCCACATTGTAGTGCATCTGCCACGTATCCGCCCATTCCCCCAACCTGTCCAAATCGCACTGTAGCCTCCTGACATCCTCATCAGAGCCCACCCCTCCTCCTAGTTTAGTGTCGTCAGCGAATTTGGAAATATTGCATCCAATTCCCTGATCCAGATCATTTATATATATTGTGAACAGCTGGGGTCCCAGGACAGATCCTTGCGGCACCCCGCTGGTCACTGCCTGCCACTCCGAAAACGAGCCGTTTATTCCAACTCTCTGTTTTCTATCCGCCAGCCAGTTCTCTATCCACGTTAATACTTTGCCCCCAATCCCATGAGCCTTAATTTTGCATGATAATCTTTTGTGTGGAACCTTATCGAAGGCTTTCTGGAAGTCAAGGTACACCACATCCACTGGCTCTCCCCCATCTATTTTACCAGTTACTTCCTCAAAAAATTCCAGCAGATTAGTCAAACACGATTTACCCTTTGTAAATCCATGTTGACTCTGTCCGATCCTTTCCCCATTTGTCAAGTGCTCCGCTATTTTATCCTTAATAATGGACTCTAGCATTTTGCCCACAACCGATGTAAGGCTTACTGGTCTATAATTCCCTGCTTTCTCTCTACCCCCCTTTTTAAATATTGGGGTAACATTAGCTACCCTCCAATCCACGGGTACTGTTCCCGAGTCAATGGAGTTCCGGAAGATGATCCTTAGAGCATCTGCTATCTCCAGGGCCACCTCCTTAAGTACCCTAGGATGTAGTTTATCAGGCCCCGGGGATTTATCGGCCTTCAGTCCCCTCAACTTACCCAACACCATATCCCTAGAGATACTAATTTCTGTCAGCTCCTCCCTCTCATTAGTCCCTATGTTTGCCGATATTCCTGGGAGGTTATTTGTGTCCTCCTTTGTGAATACAGAACCAAAGTATGAGTTTAATTGGTCTGCCATTTCCTTATTCTCCATTATATATTCTCCCGAATCGGACTGCAAGGGACCGACTTGGGATTTTACCAGTCTTTTCCTCCTGATATACCGATAAAAGCTTTTGCAGTCTGCCTTTATGTTTGCTGCAAGTTTACTTTCGTATTCTATTTTCCCCTTCCTGATTAATCCCTTTGTCCTCTTTTGCTGTATCCTGTACTGCCCCCAATCTTCCGGTCTGGTGCTTTTTTTTGCCAGTTGATATGCCCTTTTTTTTGATTTTATGCTGTCCCTAATTTCCCTCGTTATCCACGGTTGAGTCACCTTTTTAGGTTTATTTTTATGCCAAACCGGTATAAACATGTTCTGGAATTCTTCCATTCTATCTTTGAATGCTTGCCATTGTCTATCCACTGTCAATCCCCCCAGAAACACCACCCAATCAATCTTACCCAATTCCCGTCTCATACCCTCGTAATTCCCTTTATTTAAGTTCTGGACCTTAGTCTCTGATTCAATTTCCTCACTCTCCATCTCGACTGAGAGCTCGATCATATTATGATCGCTCTGACCCAAGGGGCCTCGTACAAGAAGATTGCTGATAAGTCCCTTCTCATTGCACAATACCCAGTCTAAAATGGCCTGATCTCGAGTCGGCTCCTCGACATATTGGTCCAGATAACCGTCCCGAAAACATTCCAGGAATTCCTCCTCCTCAGAATTTTTACTAATTTGGGTAGTCCAATCAATATGTAAATTAAAGTCACCCATGATGACAGCTGTGCTCTTATCGCACGCTTCTCTAATTTCCCTTTTTATGCCTTCCCTCACCTCCGTATTACTATTTGGAGGCCTATATATCACACCCACTAATGTTTTCCTCCCCTTGCTATTTCTCATTTCTACCCATACAGATTCCGTTTCATCCGAGTTAATATCCTTCCTTTCCATTGCATTAATCCCCTCCTTTACCAGCAATGCTACCCCACCTCCCCTACCTTTTTGCCGATCCTTCCTAAATATTGTATATCCCTGGATGTTAAGTTCCCAGCCTTGCCCACCCTGCAGCCACGTTTCTGTAATCCCAATCAAATCATACTTGTTTACCTCTATTTCCACAACTAATTCATCCACCTTGTTCCTAATGCTTCTAGCATTAAGATACAAAGCCTTCAGGCTTGCTTTTTTCACACTCTCATTATGAATTAGTTTGGCCCTTTGTGTTTCTCTCCTTTGCTTATTGCTTCTCACCTTTCTACCATCTATTTCTGACTTCATATGACTTCCCTCTTTTCCACTACCTAGGTTCCCATCCCCCTGCCAAATTAGTTTAAATCCTCCCGAACCGCCCTAGAAAATATTACCCCGAGGACATCGGCTCCCTCACAGTTCAGGTGTAGACCGTCCCCTTGGTACAGGTCACTCCTCCCCAAGAACTGGTTCCAATGCCTCAAGAATTTAAATCCCTCTCCCTTGCACCACTGCTCAAGCCACGTATTTAGCTTATCTATCTTACTCTCTCTAAACTTATTAGCTCGTGGCACTGGTAGCAATCCAGAGATTACTACCTTTGAGGTCCTACTTTTCAATTTAGCTCCTAACTCCCTAAATTCAGCTTGTAGGACCTCCTCCCTCTTTTTACCTACATCGTTGGTACCTACATGTACCACGACAACTGGCTGATCCCCCTCCCCCTTCAGAATGCTCTGCACCCGCTCCGAGACATCCTTGACCCTTGCACCAGGGAGGCAACATACCATCTTGGAGTCTCGGTCTCGGCCACATAAACTCCTATCTATCCCCCTTACAATTGAATCCCCTATCACTATAGCCCTATCCCTCTTTTTCCCGCCCTTCTGTGCAGCAGAGCCAGTCATGGTGCCCTGAACCTGGCTGCTGGTGCCTTCCCCTGATAAGTCATCTCCCCCAACAGTACCCAAAACGGTAAACCTGTTTTGGAGGGAGATGACCGCAGGTGACTCCTGCACTACCTTCCTGCCTTTACCCTGCCTTTTGGTCACCCATTTACTGTCTGAGCTAGCCTTTACCTGCGGTGTGACCAACTCACTGAATGTGCTATCCACAACATCCTCAGCATCGCGTATGCTCCAGAGTGAGTCCATTCGCAGCTCCAGCACTGCCATGCGGTCTGCTAGGAGCTGCAGCTGGACACACTTCCTGCACACATAGTTGTCAGGGACAGTGTCCCTGATTTCCCACATGGCACAGGAGGAGCATGACACGGGTCCGAGCTGCCCTTCCATGACTTAACCCTTACAATACCCTTTTATTTACTACGATTTAGCTTAATTATTGAATTCTACTTAGAATAAGTTTGTGAAAGTACTCACCAACCAGTCACCTACCTGTTTTCTGGTGTTGTATTTTCACTGCCACCTCCTGTCCTGGAACCTTTTCCACCTAGGTTAGGCTCCTGAAATAAAATAAATTGAACCTACCTTTTCAACTTCCCCTAACCCCTAAAAGGTTAGAGGAGGTGGAAGGGTGGGAGACACTACACTGTAGTGTTTTGGGTTTAGCAACAGCTCCACCTATATAAGAGTTACTGGCCTCCTGCTCTCCCGACTGCACCAGCTGTGAAAGAAAAAGCCCGCGAAAGGTGAGCTTTTAAACTCACCAGTTACTGGCCTCCTGCTCTCCCGACTGCCCCAGCTGTGAAAGAAAAAGCCCCCGAAAGGTGAGCTTTTAAACTCACCAGTTACTGGCCTCCTGCTCTCCCGACTGCCCCAGCTGTGAAAGAAAAAGCCCCCGAAAGGTGAGCTTTTAAACTCACCAGTTACTGGCCTCCTGCTCTCCCGACTGCCCCAGCTGTGAAAGAAAAAGCCCCCAAAAGGTGAGCTTTTAAACTCACCAGTTACTGGCCTCCTGCTCTCCCGACTGCCCCAGCTGTGAAAGAAAAAGCCCCTGAAAGGTGAGCTTTTAAACTCACCAGTTACTGGCCTCCTGCTCTCCCGACTGCACCAGCTGTGAAAGAAAAAGCCCGCGAAAGGTGAGCTTTTAAACTCACCAGTTACTGGCCTCCTGCTCTCCCGACTGCACCAGCTGTGAAAGAAAAAGCCCCCGAAAGGTGAGCTTTTAAACTCACCAGTTACTGGCCTCCTGCTCTCCCGACAGCCCCAGCTGTGAAAGAAAAAGCCCCCGAAAGGTGAGCTTTTAAACTCACCAGTTACTGGCCTCCTGCTCACCCGACTGCACCAGCTGTGAAAGAAAAAGCCCGCGAAAGGTGAGCTTTTAAACTCACCAGTTACTGGCCTCCTGCTCTCCCGACTGCCCCAGCTGTGAAAGAAAAAGCCCCCGAAAGGTGAGCTTTTAAACTCACCAGTTACTGGCCTCCTGCTCTCCCGACTGCACCAGCTGTGAAAGAAAAAGCCCGCGAAAGGTGAGCTTTTAAACTCACCAGTTACTGGCCTCCTGCTCTCCCGACTGCCCCAGCTGTGAAAGAAAAAGCCCGCGAAAGGTGAGCTTTTAAACTCACCAGTTACTGGCCTCCTGCTCTCCCGACTGCCCCAGCTGTGAAAGAAAAAGCCCACGAAAGGTGAGCTTTTAAACTCACCAGTTACTGGCCTCCTGCTCTCCCGACTGCCCCAGCTGTGAAAGAAAAAGCCCCCGAAAGGTGAGCTTTTAAACTCACCAGTTACTGGCCTCCTGCTCTCCCGACTGCCCCAGCTGTGAAAGAAAAAGCCCCCGAAAGGTGAGCTTTTAAACTCACCAGTTACTGGCCTCCTGCTCTCCCGACTGCACCAGCTGTGAAAGAAAAAGCCCGCGGAAGGTGAGCTTTTAAACTCACCAGTTACTGGCCTCCTGCTCTCCCGACTGCCCCAGCTGTGAAAGAAAAAGCCCCCGAAAGGTGAGCTTTTAAACTCACCAGTTACTGGCCTCCTGCTCTCCCGACTGCCCCAGCTGTGAAAGAAAAAGCCCGCGAAAGGTGAGCTGTTAAACTCACCAGTTACTGGCCTCCTGCTCTCCCGACTGCCCCAGCTGTGAAAGAAAAAGCCCCCGAAAGGTGAGCTTTTAAACTCACCAGTTACTGGCCTCCTGCTCTCCCGACTGCACCAGCTGTGAAAGAAAAAGCCCCCGAAAGGTGAGCTTTTAAACTCACCAGTTACTGGCCTCCTGCTCTCCCGACTGCCCCAGCTGTGAAAGAAAAAGCCCCCGAAAGGTGAGCTTTTAAACTCACCAGTTACTGGCCTCCTGCTCTCCCGACTTCACCAGCTGTGAAAGAAAAAGCCCGCGAAAGTTGAGCTTTTAAACTCACCAGTCACCTGGGCATAATGGATAACCTGGGTGTAATGGATCATCTGTGAATAATGGATCGTCTGTGTGTATTGGATCACTTGGGCAAAATGGATCACTTGGTCATATTGACTCACTTGGGTGCATTGGAGCACAAGGGCTTAATGGATCACCTGGGTGTAATGGATCACCTGGGGTAATAGATCTCATAGAAACATAGAAGATAGGAGCAGGAGTAGGCCATTCTGCCCCGCTCCACCATTCAAAAAGATCATGGCTGATCATCCAAACCCTAGCACCCGGTCCCTACACCGACAGCCATCCCACCCAAGCCCTATCCCCGTAACCCCACGTATTTAATCCCCCCTAACACTAAGGGCCAATTTATTTTTAATTTTTTTTATCATGGCCAATCAACCTAACCCGCACATCTTTGGACTGTGGGAGGAAACCGGAGCACCCAGAGGAAACCCACGCAAACACAGAAAGTCACCCGAGGCCGGATTTGAACCCGGGTCCCTGGCGCTGTGAGGCAACAGTGCTAACCACTATGCCACTATGTCTCCTGTGAATAATGGATATTCTGGCTGCATTGAATCACCTGGGTGTATTGGATCATCTGGGTGTTATGAGTCACCTGGGCATAATGGATAACCTGGATGTACGGGATCATCTGTGAATAATGGATCTCCTGTGTGTATTAGATCACTTGGGCAAAATGGATCACCTGGTCATATTGCATCACCTGGGTTTACTGGATCACCTGGGTGCATTGGAGCACATGGGCTTAACAGATCACCTGGGTGTAATGGGTCACCTATGAATAATGAATCCCCTGGTCATATTGGATCACCTGTGCTGAATGGATCATCTGGTTCTAATGGGTCACTTGGACATAATGGATCACTTGGGCATAATGGATCACCTGATTGTAATCATCACCTGGGCATATTGAGTCACCTGGACATATTTGATCACCTGGGCATAATGGATCACTTAAGTGTATTGGATCATCTGTGTGTAATGGATCATCTGAGTGTAATTGTTCACCTAGGAAAAATAATCACCTGGGTGTAATGGATCTCCTGGAAGTATTTCATCACCTGGTTGTAATGGACCACTTGGACATAATGGATCACCTGTTCATGTTGGATCAGCTGGGTGTAATGCATCACATGGGCTTAATGGATCCCCTTGGTGTAACATATCATCTGTTTGTATTGGATTGCCTGGGTGTAATGGATCACCTGGTATAATGGATCAGCTGTGAATAATGGCTCTCCTGGGCATTATGGATCACCTGTGCTTTATGGATCACCTGGTTCTAATGGACCACTTGGGCATAATGGATCACCTGAGTGTAATCATCACCTGGGTGTATTGGATCGCCTGGGCATATTGGATCACCTCTGAATAATAGATCACTTGAGTGTATTGGATTATCTGGGTGTAATGGATCATCTGAGTGTGATGGATCACCTGGGGATAATGGATCTGCTGCGAATTACAGATATTCTGGGTGCATTGAATCACCTGGGTGTATTGGATCATCTGGGTGTTAGGATTCGCCTGAAAATAATGGATCTCCTGTAAGTATTGGATCACCAAGGTGTAATGGATCTCCTGGCTATATTGGATCACTTGGGCAAAATCGATCACCTGGGTTTAATGAATCACCTGTGTTTATTGGATCATCTGGGTTTAATGGATCTCCTGGGTTTATTAGATCACCTGGGTGTAATGGATCACCTGAGGGTAATGGATCTCCTGTGAATAATGGATATTCTGGGTGCATTGAATCACCTGGGTGTTATGATTCACCTGGACATAATGGATAACCTGGGTGTAATGGATCATCTGTGAATAATGGATTTCCTGTGTGTATTCGATCACTTGGGCAAAATGGATCACCTGGTCATATTGCATCACCTGGGTGCACTGGAGCACATGGGCTTAATGGATCACCTGGGTGTAAGGGATCACCTGTGAATAATGGATCACTTGGGCTTATTGGCTCACATGTGCTTAATGGGTCACCTGTTTCTAATGGATCACTTGGGCATAAAGGATTACCTGGGTGTAATCATCACCTGGGTGTATTGGTTCACCTGGGCATATTGGATCACATGGGCATAAAGGATCACTTGAGTGCATTGGATCATCTGGGTATAATGGATCATCTGAGTGTAATGGATCACCTGGGAACAAGTAATCATCTGGGCTTAATGGATCAACTGGGTTTAATGGATCACCTGGGTGTAATGGATCTCCTGGAAGTATTTCATCAACTGGTTGTAATGGACCACTTGGACATAATGGATTACCTGTTCATGTTGGATCAGCTGGGTGTAATGCATCACCTGAGCTTAATGGACCCCTGGGTGTTATGAATCGCCTGCATGTATTTGATCACCTGTGTGTAATGGGCCATCTGGTGTAATGCATCACCTGTAAATAATGGATCTCCTGGGCATATTGGGTCACCTGTGCTTAATGGATCGCCTGGTTCTAATGGATCAGTTGTGCATAATCGATCACTTGAGTGTATTAGATCATCTTGGTGTAATAATCACCTGGGTGTATTGGATCACCTGGGCATATTGGATCGCCTGGGCATAATGGATCACTTGAGTATATTGGATCATCTGGGTGTAATGGATCACGTGGACAAATTGGATCATCTGAGTGTAATGGACCTTCTGGATGTATTTGAACACAAGGGAATAATGGATCTCCTGGGTGCATTGGATCACCAAAGTGTAATGTATCTCCTGGGTGTATTGGGTCAATTGGACAAAATGGATCACCTGGGTGTAATGAATCACCTGGGTTTATTGGATCATCTGGGTGTAATGGGTCTGCTGGGTTTATTGGATCACCTGAGTGTAATCAACACCTGGGTGTATTGGATCACCTGGGAATAATGGATCACCTGGGTGTAATGGATCACCTGTGCATATTGGATCATCTGGGTGCAATGGATCACCTGGCTGCATTGGATCACCAAGTTTTTATGGATCAACTGGGCATATTGGATCAACTGGGTGAAATGGATCATCGGTGTGTATTGGATCTCCTGGGCGTATTAGATAACTTAGGCAAAATGGATCACCTGGTCATAATGGATTGCCTATGCATGTTGGGCCAGCTGTGCATAATGGATCATCTGAGTGTATTGGATCATCTGGGTGTAATAGATCACCTGGATGTATTTGATCACCAGGGTGTAATGGATCAACTGGGTGTATTGGATTACCTTTTCATATTGGATCACCTGGGCACAAAGGATCACCTGGTTGTATTGGATCACCTGGGTGTATTGGATAATATGGGTTTAATGGATCTCCTGCGAATAATTGATATTCTGGATGCATTGCAACACCTGGATGTATGGGATCAGCTGGGTGTAATGGATCTCCTGGGTGTATTGGATCACTTGTGCAAAATGGATTGCATGGGCATATTGGACCACCTGGGCTAATGGATCACTTGGGCATAATGGATCACAATGGGTGTAAAGGATCACTTGGGCATAATTGATTGCCTGGGTGCAATGGATCGTCTGGGTGTATTGTATCACCTGGGTGCAAGGGATCATCTGGGTGCATTGGATCATCTGGGTGTTTTGGATCACCTGGGCTTAATGGATAACCTGGGAGTCATGGATAATCTGTGAATAGTAGATCTCCTGGGTGTATTAGATCACTTGGGCACAATGGATCACCTAGTCATATTGCATCACCTGGGTGTACTGGATCACCTGGATGCATTGGAGCACATGGGCTTAATGGATAACCTGGGTGTAATGGATCACCTGTGACTAATGGATCTCATGGGTATATTAGATCACCTGTGCTAAATGGATTGTCTGGTTCTAATGGATCACTTGGACATAATGGTTCACCTGAGTGTAATCAACACCTGGGTGTATTGGATCACCTGGGAATAATGGATCACTTGAGTGTATTGGATCATTTGGGTGTAATGGGTCATCTGAGTGTAATGGATCACATGGATGTATTGGATCACAAGGGAATAATGGATCTCCTGGATGCATTTGATCACCAAGGTGCAATGGATCTCCTGGGTGTATTGGATCACCAGGGTGTACTGGATTATCTGGGTGCATTGGAGCACATGGGCTTAATGGATCACATGGGTGTAATGGATCACTTTTAAATAATGGATCTCTTGGGTGTATTGGATGTTTTGGACAAAATGGATAACCTGGGCATATTTGATCAGCTGTCAATAATGGATCATCCCTGCACATTGGATCACTTGGGCACAATGGATGACCTGGGAATAATGGATCACCTGGGTGTATTTGATGCACTGGGTGTAATGATTTACCTAATCATAATGGACCACCTTGTCATAATGGATCACCTGGATTTATCAGAACACCTGGGAATAATGGATCTCCTAGATGCATTGGATCACCTGGGTGCATTGGAGCAACTGAGCTTAATTAGTCACCTGGGTGTAATGGATCTCCTGGGTGTATTGGATCAGCTGGGCATAATTGATCACCTGAGCATATTGGATCATCAGGGTGTAATGGATCATCATGGTGTATTGGATCACCTGGGTGTATGGGTGTACTGGATCTCCTATGAATAATTGATCTCTGGATGCATTGGATCACCAAGGTGTGATGGGTCATCTGGGAATATTTGGTCTACTGGATGCATTGCATCACCTAGGTGCAATGGATCACCTGGGTGTATTGGATCACCTGGGGTAATGGATCACTTGGGTGTATTGGATTCACTGGGTGTAATGGGTCACCTATGCAAAATGAACCACCTGGGAATAATGGGTCATCTGGATGTATTGGATCACCTGGGAACAATGGATCTCCTGTATGCATTGTATCACCTGGGCATAATGGATCACCAGGGCATATTGGATCACCTGGGTGTATTGGATCACCTGGCTGCATTGGAGCAACTGGGCTTAATGGATCACCTGGGTGTAATGGATCTCTTGGGTGTATTTGATCAATTGGGCAAAATGGATCACATGTGCATATTGGATCAGCTGGACATAATGTATCATCTCAGTGTATTAGATCATCAGGGTGTAATGGATCACCTGGATATATTTGATACTCTGGGTTTATTGGATCAGCTGTGTGAATTGGATCATATGGGTGTAATGGATCTCCTGTGTATATTGGATCTTCTGGATGCATGGGATCACCAAGGTGTAATGGATCACCTGCAAATAATGGGTCATCTGAATGCATTGTATCACCAAGGTGTAATGGATCACCTGGAAATAATAGATCTACTGGATGCATTGGATCACTTAGGTACAATGGATCACCTGGGAGTATTGAATACCTGGGTGTAATGGATCTCCTGTGAATAATGGCTATCTTGGTTATATTGGATCACTTGGGCAAAATGGATCACCTATGTATGTTGGGTCAGCTGTGCATAATGGATCACCTGAGTGTCATGGATCACCTGGATGAATTGGATTACCTGGGCACAATGAATCACCTGGGTGTATTGGATCACTTTGGTGTATTGGATCATATGGGTGTAATGGATCTCCTGTGAATACTGGATCTTCTAGATACATTGTATCACCTGGATGTATTGGATCACCTGGGTGTAATGGATCTCCTGTGTGTATTGGATCACTTAGGCAAAATGGATTGCATGGATGTATTGGATCACCTGGGCTTAATGGATCACCTGGGTGCAATGAATCACTTGGGCATAATGGATGACAATGGTGTAAAGGATCACTTGGGCATAATTGATTGCCGGGGTGCAATGGATCACCTGGGTGCATTGAATCATCTGGGTGTTATGGGCCACCTGGGCATAATGGATAACCTGGGTGCAATGGATCATCTGTGAATAATGGATCTCCTGGGTGTATTAGATCACTTGGGCAAAATGGACCACGTGGTCATATTGCATCAGCTGTGTGTGCTGGGTCACCTGGGTGCATTGGAGCACATGGGCATAATGGATCACCTGGGTGTAATGGATCACCTGTGAATAATGGATCTCCTGGGCATATTGGATCACCTGTGCTTAATTGATCAGCTGGCTCTAATGGATCACTTGGGCATAATGGATCACCTGAGTGTAATCATCACCTGGGTGTATTGGATCACCTGGGCATATTGGATCACCTGGGATAATGAATCACCTGGGCATATTGGATCACCTGGGAATAATGGATCACTTGAGTGCATTGGATCAGCTGGGCATAATTAATCACCTGAGCGTATTGGATCATCAGGGTGTAATGGATCACCTGGGTGTATTGGATCATAAGGGTGTAAAGGATCTCCTGTGAATAATTGATCTTCTGGATGCATTGGATCACCAATGTGTGATGTATCACCTAGGAATATTTGGTGTACTGGGTGCATTGGATCACCTAGGTGCAATGAAGCACCTGGGTGTATTGGATCACCTGGGTGTAATGGATCACTTGGGTGTATTGGATCCACTGGTTGCAATGGGTCATCTATGCATAATGGATCATCTGGGAATAATGGGTCAACTGGATGTATTGGATCACCTGGGAACAATGGATCTCCATGATGCATTGTATCACCTAGGCATAATGGATCACCAGGGCTTATTAGATCACCTGGGTGTAATGGGTCACCTGGATGTATTGGATCACCAGGGTGTAATGGATCACCTGGGTGTATTGGATTACCTGGGCATATTGGATCACCTGGGCACAATGAATCACCTGGGTGCATTGGATCACCTGGGTGTATTGGATCATATGGATATAATGGATCTCCTGTGAATAATGGATCTTCTAGATTCAGTGTATCACCTGGATTTATTGTATCACCTGGGTGTAATGGATCTCTGGGTGTATTGAATCACTTGGGCAAAATGGATTGCGTGGACATATTGGATCACCTGGGCTAAATGGATCACCTGGGTGTAATGAATCTCTTGGGCATAATGGATCACAATGGGAGTAAAGGCTCACTTGGGCATAATTGATTGCCTGGTTGCAATGGATCACCTGGGTGTATTGGATCATCTGGGTGTTATGATTCACCTGGGCTTAAAGGATAACCTTGGTGTAATGGATCACCTGTGAATAATGGATCTCCTGGGTGTATTAGATCACTTGGGCAAAATGGATCACCTGGTCATATTACATCAGCTGGGTGTACTGGATCACCTGGGTGCATTGAAGCACATAGCCTTAACAGATCACCTGGGTGTAATGGATCACCTGTGAATAATGGATCACCTGGGTATATTGGATCACCTGGGCATAATGAATCACTTGGGCATAATGGATCACCTGGGTGTAATCATCATCTGGGTGTATTGGATCATCTGGGCATGTTGGATCACCTGGGAATAATGGATCACTTGAGTGTGTTGGATCAGCTGGGTGTAATGGAACATCTGAGTGTAATGGATCACCTGGATGCATTGGATCACCAAGATGCAATGGATATCCTGGGTGTATAGGATCACCTGGGTGTACTGGATCATCTGGGTGCATTGGAGCACATGGGCTTAATGATCACCTGGGTGTAATAGGTCACTTGTGAATAATGGCTCTCCTGGGTGTATTGGATATCATGGACAAAATGGATCACCTGGGCATATTGGATCACCTGTCAATAATGGATCTCCTCTGCATATTGGATCACTTGGGCATAATGGATGACCTGTGTGTATTGGATTGCCTGGTCATAGTGGATCACCTGGGAATAATGGATCACCTGGGTGTATTGGATGCACTGGGTGTAATGATTCACCTGTGCATAATGGACCACCTTGGCATAATGGATCACCTAGATATATTGGATCACCTGGGAATAATGGATCTCCTGGATGCATTGGATCACCTGGATGCATTGGAGCAACTGAGCTTAATGGGTCACCTGGGTGTAATGGGCCTCCTGGGTGTATTCGATCAGCTGTGCATAATGGATCACTGAGCGTATTGGTTGATCAGGGTGTAATGGATCACCTGGCTGTATTGGATCACCAGGGCATAATTGATCACTTGGGTATATTGGATTCACTGGTTGTAATGGATCACCTGTGCCTAATGGACCATCTTCGAATAATGTGTCACCTGGATGATTTGGATCATCTGGGTGTAATGGATCATCAGGGTGTAATTGATCACCTGGGTATATTGGAACACCTGGGTTTATTGGATCACCTGGGTGTATTGGATCATATGGGTTTAATGGATCTGTGAATAATGGAACTTCTGGGTGCATTGGACCACCGAGGTATAATGGATCATCTGCAAATAATCCCCTATAGTAATAGGGGATTCTATTGTAAGGGGAATAGATAGGCATTTCTGCAGCTGCAAACGAGACTCCAGGATGGTGTGTTGCCTCCCTGGTGCAAGGGGCAAGGATGTCTCAGAGCGGCTGCAGAATATTTTTGAAGGGGAGAGTGAACAGCCAGTTATCGTGGTGCATATAGGTACCAACAATATAGCTAAAAAATGGGATGAAGTCCTAAAAGCTGAATATAGGCAGTTAGGAGGTAAATTAAAAAACAGGACCTCAAAGGTAGTAATCTCAGGATTGCTACCAGTGCCACGTGCTGGTCAGAGTAGAAATAGAAGGATATTTTAGATGAACACTTGGCTAGAGGAATGGTGCGAGGGGGAGGGATTCAAAATCCTGGGACATTGAAACCGGTTCTGGGGGAGGTGGGACCAGTTCAAACCGGATGGTTTGCACCTGGGCAGGGCCGGGACCGATGTCCTAGGGGGAGTGTTTGCTAGTGCTCTGGGGGAGGGTTTAAACTAAAATGGCAGGGGGTTGGGAATCTGAGCAGGGGGACAGAGGAAAGGGAAACAAGGATAAAAGCAAAAGATAGGAAGGAGAAAAACAAAAGTGGCAGTCAGAGAAATCGACGGTTTAAATCAAACATGGCCACAGTAAATAATAATTCCAATAGGTCAAAGAGCGTTAAAAAAACAAGCCTGAAGGCTTTGGCCTAGAAATTCGGTGGCGCCCCGTTTGGGGTGCCAAGTTCGCCTGGGCGCCGGAATTACCGTTCTAGACAGAGTCACTTGCGCCAGCTGGAAAATCAGTTTCAGTGCCCCAAACGGAAGCAGGGCGCTGCTCGAGGCGCCCCGCATCCCTCTTGGGGTGCTGCAACTGAATATCGCAGTGCAACGTGCCGCAGCGCCACCTGCTGTGGCACGGCGCGCTGCGGTACTGCAGGCCTTCCTCCCCTTCTTAAAGGGGAGGGGCCTGCACCAGCATGATCGGAGATCGCGAGTGTCAGCAAAAGAGCCCGGCACCGAGGAGAAGTGCCAGGCTCTTGGGACACAGCTGGCACTGCCTGGGGGGGGGGTGGCTCAGGAGGCCGGGGACGGCGGCGCGAGGAGGTGCTGGCAGGCAGCCAGCAAAAAAAATGGCCGCCCCGCACCTCCCCTTTAATTAGCACCAGGTAGGCCCCCCTGAACCAGTCGCAAATTGCGGCCAGCATTACAGCGGGTGGCGTGACCAAATATCATGATCGGGGCGGTAGCGGGGCGCTGCACACACCGATGACGTCATCGGTGGTGGCGCAGCACTACAGGCTAATGCCGCCATTAGTGTCCCGCTAAATTTTGCGGGAGGCGTGGCCAGTGGCACTAAACCCTCTAAGTGTCCTCTTTGGGCGCTAACTGGTGGCGCAGCCCACCAAATTTCTAGGCCTTTGTGTCTTAATGCGAGGAGCATTCATAATAAGGTGGATGAATTAGCTGCGCAAATAGAGGAAAACAAATATGATTTGATTGGGATTATGGAAACATGGCTCCAGGGTGGCCAAGGCTGGGAACTCAACATCAGGAAAGATAGGCAAAAAGGAAAGGGAGGTGGGGTAGCATTGCTGGTTAAAGAAGGGATTAACACAATTGTAAGGAAGGATATTAGCTCTGATGATGTGGAATCTGTATGGGTAGAACTGAGAAATACCAAGGGGCAGAAAACGTTAGTGGAAGTGGTATAAAGACCTCCAAACAGTAATGCGGAGGTTGGGGGTGGCATTAAAAGGGAAATTAGAGAAGCGTGCATTAAGGGCACAGCAGTCATCATGGGTGACTTTAATCTACATATAGATTGGGCTAAACAAATTAGTAACAATACTGTGGAGGAGGAATTCCAGGAGTGTTTACGAGATGGTTTCCTGGACCAATATGTCGAGGAACCAACCACAGATCAGGCCATCTTAGACTGGGCATTATGTAATGAGAAAGGATTAATTAGCAATCTTGTTGTTCGAGGCCCCTTGGATCGGAGCGATCATAATATGATCGAATTCTTCATTAAGATGGAGAATGAAGTAGTTGACTCAGAGACAAGGGTTCTGAATTTAAATAAAGGAAACTATGATGGTCTGAGGCGCGAGTTGGGTAGGATTAATTGGGGAATGTCACTCAAAGGGTTGACGGTTGATAGGCAATGGCAAATATTCAAAGACCGCATGGATGAACTACAGAATTTGTTCATCCCAGTTTGGCATAAAAATAAAACAAAAAATGTGACTCAACCGTGGCTAACAAGGGAAATTAGGGATAGCATAACTTCCAAGGAGAGGACTTATAAATTGGCCAGAAAAAGCAGTAAACCTGAGGATTGGGAACAGTTTAGGATTCAACAAAGGAGCACAAAGGGATTAATTAAGAAGGGGAAAATAGAATATGAGAGTAAGCTTTCAGGGAACATAAAAACTGACTGTAAAATCTTTTATAGATATGTGAAGAGAAAAAGACTGGTGAAGTCAAGCGTAGGTCCCTTGCAGTCAGAATCAGGGGAATTTATAATGGGGAACAAAGAAATGGCCAACCAATTTAATATATATTTTGGTTCTGTCTTCACAAAGGAGGACACAAATGACCTCCCAGAAATGTCGGGGAACATAGGGTCTGATGAAAGGGAGGAGCTGAAAGAAATCAGTATTTGTAGGGAAATGGTGTTAGGGAAATTGATGGGATTGAAGGCCGATAAATCCCCAGGGCCTGATAATCTACATCCTAGGGTACTTAACGAAGTGGCCCTAGAAATAGTAGATGCATTGCTGATCATCTTCCCACATTCGATGGAATCTGGAACAGTACCCATGGATTGGAGGGTAGCTAATGTTACCCCACTATTCAAAAAAGGTGGTAAAGAGAAAACGGGGAATTACAGACTGACATCGGTAGTGGGGAAAATGCTAGAGTCCATTATAAAAGATGTAATAGCAGAGCACTTGGAAAACAGTGACAGGATCGGACAAAGTCAACATGGATTTACAAAAGGTAAATCGTGCTTGACTAATCTACTGGAATTTTTTGAGGATGTAACTGGTAAAATAGATAAGGGAGAACCAGTGGATGTGGTGTATTTCGACTTTCAGAAGGCTTTCGGTAAGGTCCCACATAAGAGATTAGTGTGTAAAGTTAAGGCACATGGGATTGGGGGCAAGGTATTGACTTGGATAATGAACTGGCTGGCAGACAGAAAGCAAAGAGTTGGAATAAACGGGTCTTTTTCCAAGTGGCAGGCAGTGACTAGTGGGGTACCGCAGGGATCGGTCCTAGGACCCCAGCTATTCACAATATATATTAATGATCGAGACAAGGGAACTAGATGTAATATCTCCAAATTTGCAGACGACACAAAGTTGGGTGGGCGTGTGTGCTGTGAGGAGGATGCCGAGAAACTCCAGGACGATTTGGACAGGTTGGGTGATTGGGTAGAAGCATGGCAGATGCAACATAATGTGGATAAATGTGAGGTTATCCACTTTGGTGGCAAAAACAGGAAGGCAGATTATTATCTGAATGGCAATAGATTGGGAGAAGGGGAAGTGCAACGAGACCTGGATGTCCTTGTGCACCAGTCGCTGAAGGTAAGCATGCAGGTGCAGGAGGCGGTTAAGAAGGCAAATGGTATGTTGGCCTTCGTAGCGAGAGGGTTTGAGTACAGGAACAAGGATGTCTTGCTGCAGTTGTACAGGGCCTTGATGAGACCATATCTTGAGTATTGTGTGCAGTTTTGGTCGCCTTATCTGAAGAAGGATGTTCTTGCCATGTAAGGTGTTCAGTCAAGATTCACCAGGCTGATACCTGGAATGGCAGGAATGACGTATATGGAGAGATTGGGTCAATTGGGATTGCAATCGCTGGAGTTCAGAAGAATGAGAGGGGATCTCATTGAAACTTATAAAATTCTGACAGGACTGGACAGACTAGATGCAGGAAGGATGTTCCCAATGGTTGGGGAGTCCAGAACCAGGGGTCACAGTCTAAGGATAAGGGGTGGGCCATTTAGGACAGAAATGAGGAGGAATTCCTTCACCCAGAGAGTGGTGAACCTGTGGAATTCTCTACCACAGAAGGCAGTAGAGGCCAATTCATTAAATATATTCAAGAAGGATTTGGATATATTTCTTAAGACTAAAGGGATCAAGGGGTATGGGGAGAAAGCAGGGACCAGAAACTGAATTTGGATGATCAGCCATGATCGCATTGAATGGCGGAGCAGGCTCGAGGGGCTGAATGGCATACTCCTGCTCCTATCTTCTATGTTTCTATGTTAATAATGGATCTTCTGATGCATTGGAGCACCACGGTGTAATGGATCACCTGGGAACAATGGATCTACTGAATGCATTGGATCACCTAGGTGCAATGGATCACCTGGGTGTGTTGGATCACCTGGGTGTAATGGATCACCTGGGGTAATGGGTCTCCTGTGAATAATGAATCTCTTGGATGCATTTGATCACCTGGATATAATGGATCAGCTGGGAATTATGAGTCTCCTGGATGCATTGGATTACCTGGGTGCAATGGATCACCTGTGTGTATTGGATCATCTGGGTACAAATGATCACCTGGGAATTGAGGATCACTTCTGTGCATTCAACACTTGGGTGTATTGGATCAACTGGGTGAAATGGCTCACCAGTGTGTATTGGATCACCTGGTCATAATAGATCACCTGGTTGCATTGGATTGCCTGGCTATATTGGATCACCTTGGGGTAATGGATCATCTGTGTGTAATGGATCACCTGCATGTATTGGATCACCTGGGTGTAATGGATCACCTGGGAGTAATGGGTCACCTGGGAGTAATGGATGACCCAAGTGTATTGGATCATCTGGGTGTATTGGATCACCTGGGCATAATGTATCACCTGGGATTATTGATTATCTGAGTATGTTTGAACACAGGGCATAATTGATACCTGGGTGTATTAGATCACCTGCAAATAATGGATCACCTTGATGCATTGGATCACCTGTGTGTATTAGACCACCTGGGTGTTATGGATCACCTGGGCATATTGGATCACCAGGATTTGTTGGAGCACCAGGATGCAATGGATCACCTGGCTGTATTGTATCAACTGTAGATATTGGTTCACATGGGCATATAGATATCCTGGGCATAATGGATTACCTGGGTGTATTGGATGACCTGGGCATAAGGGATCATCTGGATTTATTTTATCAACTGTGCATAATTGATCACATGGGTATATTTGATGACTTGTGCAAAATGGATCACCTGGACATTCTGTTTACAAACAGAAGTTAAAGAGCACACCCACAACAGTAAAAACGGTGCGAAGCTGGACAGCGGACACAGAACTACAACTGCAGGGTGGGTTGGAAATAACGGACTGGAGTGTTTTCAAGAACCCAGACCTGGGTGTGTACGCAGGTCACGTTACTGGATACATTAGCAGACTGGTGGATGAATGCATTCCTACCAAGACTGTCCATTTATTTCCTAACTGCAAACCATGGATGAACTCAGACATCCACAACAAACTAAGAGAACGGCGTACCGCTTTCAAATCAGGGGACACCGAACTCTACAAGAAGGCCAAGTATGACCTCAGAAAGGCTAACAAAGCAGCAAACAGAGACTATAAGAACAAACTAGAGTCCCAGTATGGCAGGGGCTCTGACGCCAGACGCATGTGGCAGGGACTAAGGGCCATCACCAACTACAAGGGGAGCTCAGCGGGAGTCACCAACACCGATCCCTCCCTACCAGACAAACTGAATACTTTTTATGCTCGCTTTGAGAGGGAGAGCACTGAGCCGGCTATCAAAACCCCTAGCCACCCAGAGGATTACACATTACAGCTGACTGAATCCGAGGTCCGGAGAACCTTCAGGAGGGTGAAAGCACGGAAGGCAGCCGGCCCAGATGGGGTTTCACCCCGTGTCTTCAAGATCTGCGCAGACCAGCTGGCTCCTGTGTTCACGGACATTTTTAACATCTCATTGCAGCAGTCTGTTGTACCAGTGTGCTTCAAGGAGACAACCATTGTGCCGTTACCTAAGAAGACCAAGGTAACAGGCCTGAATGACTATCGTCCCGTGGCTCTAACATCCATAGCCATGAAGTGCCTGGAAAAGCTGGTCATGACACACATAAGTAGCATCATATCCGATTCCTTGGACCCATTCCAGTTCGCATATAGGGCGAATAGGTCTGTAGACGATGCCATCTCCCTAACACTACACACTGCTTTGGAACACCTAGACAGGAGGGACACTTACGTCAGACTGTTGTTCATTCACTACAGTTCTGCTTTTAATACTATTATTCCCTCCAAGCTGGTCTGGTCCTGAAATTGAGGGACCTAGGCCTGGGCACTCCCATCTGCAATTGGATTCTGGATTTCCTGACTGGTAGGCCTCAAGTGGTGAAAATAGGGAACAACACCTCATCCACTCTGGTTCTCAACACCGGAGCGCCACAAGGCTGCTGCCTCAGTCCTTGGCTGTACTCTTTGTTTACACATGACTGTACAGCCATACACAGCAATAACCAGATTATCAAGTTTGCTGACGACACCACAGTAATTGGCCTGATAAGCAACGATGACGAGACGGAGTACAGAGATGAGATAGTCCAGCTGATGAGATGGTGCAATGACAACAACCTTGCCCTGAACGTTGGCAAAACTAAGGAGCTCATCGTGGACTTCAGAAGCCACCGAGGGAACCATCGCCCCATCAGCATAGACGGGACACCAGTGGAAGTCGTCAGTTGCTTCCGATTCCTGGGTCTGCAGATCTCTGATGACCTGGCCTGGAACCATAATACTGAGGCTATGCTGAAGAAGGCACACCAGCGCCTTTACCCTCTACGGTGCCTGAGGAAATGCGGCATAAGCACACAGTGGCTTGTGAACTTTTACCGCGGCACCATAGAGAGTGTCTTGACGAGTGGTGTCAATGTGTGGTATGGTAACACCACTGCACAGAACAAGAAAGCCATCCAGAGAGTTGTGAATACGGCAGAAAAGATCATCGGGTGCGCACTTCCGTCCATCGAGGAGATCTTCCAGACCAGGTGCCGGAACAAGGCCCGCTCCATCATCCAGGACCCCAATCACCCTGGGCACAAACTGTTCTCCCTCCTGCGATCCGGACGTCAGTACGGCAGCATCCGAACCAGGACCAGCAGGTTTAAGAACAGTTTCTGTCCACAGGCAGTGCGCCTACTGAACTGCTAATCGCACTGCCCCATATATTATGGTTATATGTTTATGTAAATATATATATTATACTTATATTACCATATATTTATCATATTACATTACTATTATTTCCAGTGGTAATTGAGGCTTTTTTATACTATTTATCATATCCTGCAACTTGGACTGTTATTGCTATACTTTTTGCTTATTTGCTTATTGTTTTTATTTATATTTGATTTTATTTTTTTTTGCTTTTATATTATATGCTTGTATTGTGGGAGTGAGTGGGGAGTAAGCATTCCATTGTACTAGTTACATATGGCAATAAAATGATCTTGAATCTTGAATCTTGAATCTTGAATATTGGATCATCTGCATGTATGGGATCACTTGGGCTTAATGGATCACGTGGGTGTATTGGATCATTGTGCATATTGGATTACCTGGGTGTATTGCATCAACTGGGCATAAGGGATCACCTCAGTGCATTCAACTCTTGGTTGCATTGGCTCACCTAGGCATAATGGATCACCTGGACACAATGGATAACCTGGGTTTTATTGGATTACCTGGGTGTATTAGATCACCTGGGTGTAATGGATCACCTGGATGTAATGGATCATCTGGATGTATTGGGTTGCCTGGGTGTAATGGGTCACCTGGTGTATTGGATCACCTGGGCATAAGGGATCACCTGGGTTTATTGGATCAACTGAGCATAATGGATCACCTGGGTGTACTGGATCACTTGCATGTACTGGATCACCTGGGCATAATGGATCACCTGAGTGTAATTGATCACTTGGGCGTACTGGATTACTTGGGTGTATTAGATCACTTGCACATAATGGATTACCTGGGTGTATTGGATCAAGTAGGCGTAATCATAGAATCATAGAAAGTTACAGCATGGAAGGAGGCCATTTTGGCCCATCATATCTGTGCCGGCCAACAAAGAGCTATCCAGCCTGATCCCACTTTCCAGCTCTTGGTCTGTAGCCCTGCAGGTTACAGCATCCCAAGTGCACATCCAAATACTTTCTAAATGTGTTTAGGGTTCCTGCCTCTATTCATTAAGAACCCTACCGACGTCTCCCACCTCCACACACAGATTACCCTCATGATCTCTAATAGGCCCTACCCTTTCTTTAGTTATCCTCTTACTCTTAATGTATTTTTAAAACATCTTTGGGTTTTCCTTGATTTAACTTGCCAAGAATTTTTCATGCTCTCTCTTTGCTTTCCTAATATCCTTTTTAATTGCACCCTGCACTTTCTGTACTCCTCTAAAGATTCTGGAGTGTTTAGCCCTAGGTATTTGTCATACACCTCCCTTTTTTTCTTTATCCAACCCTCTATGTCTCTAGACATCCAGGGGGCTCTAGATTTGTTTGTCCCACCTTTTTTATTTAAGGGCACATATTTGGTCTGAACCTTCCGGATCCCCTCCTTGATTGCCTCCCACTGCTCTGACACTGATTTACCTTGAAGTAGCTGTTTCCAGTCCACTATGGCAAAATCCCCTCTAAGCTTAGCAAAATTTGTTTTTCCCCAATTTAGAATTTTTATTCCTGGTCTATCCTTGTCCTTTTCCATAACTACCTTAAATCTAATTATGGTCACTAGCACCAAAATGCTCCCCCACTGATATGCCTTCCACCTGCCCAGCTTCATTCCCTAAAACTAAGTCCAGAACTGCCCCCTCCCTTGTTCAGCTTGTTACATACTGGCTAAAAAAGTTCTCCTGGATGCATTTTAGGAATTCCACACCCTCGATACCCTTCACACTAATTTTATCCCAGTTAATATTGGGGTAGCTGATATCCCTTGCTATTACTGCCCTATAGTTTTTGCACTTCTCAGATATTTGTCTACATATTTGTTCTTCTATCTCCCTCTCACTGTTTGGGGGTCTGTAGTACACTCCCAGCAGTGTGATTGCCCCTTTTTTGTTTTTTCAATGTGACCCATATGGCCTCATTTGATGATCCCTCCAACATATCACCCCTCCTCACAGCTGTAATAGTTTCTTTAATCAATGCCGCAAAACCCCCTCCCTTTTTACTTCCCTCCCAGGAGTGTTGCACTGTCATACCTGCCCCTCGTTCAGCCACGTCTCTGTAATAGCTATAATATTATAGTCCCAAGTATCTACCTGTGCCCTCAGCTCATCTGCCTTGTAATGGATGTAATGGATTGACTTGACATAAAGGATCACACCTGGGTTTATTGGATTACCTGGGTGTAATGGGTCACCTGGGCATAATGGATCGCCTGGGTGTTTTGGGATCATTTGGGTGTAATGGATCACATGTGCATAATGGATCACCTGGGCATAATGGATCACCTGGGTGCATTGGATCACCTGGGCATAATGGATCACCTGGGTGTTTTGGATCATTTGTGTGCAATGGACCACCTGGGGTATTGGATCACATGGGGGTATTGGATCACCTCGGAGTAATGGATCAGCTAGGCATGTTGGATCACCTGGCTATTTTGAATCATCTGGGTGTAATGGATCACCTGGGGGTATTGGATCACCTGGGTGTTTTGGATTACCTGGGTTTAGTGGATCACCTTGGTATAGTGGAACACCTGGGTTTAGTGGATCACCTGGGCATGTTGGATCACCTGGGTGTTTTGGATCATTTGTGTGCAGTGGACCACCTGGGATATTGGATCACCTGGGTGTATTGGATCACCTTGGCAGAATGCATCACCTGGGTGTATTGGATCACCTGGGTGCAATGATCACCTGGGTATAATGGATCACCTGGGTGTACTGGATCATCTGGGTGAATGGGAAGAATTTAGAAGAATGAGAAGGATCTCATTGATAAAATTCATACATGGCTTGACAGGGTAGATGCAGGGAGGTTGTTTCCCATCGCTTGTGAGTCTACAACCAGGGGTCACAGTCTCAGAATAAGGGTCGACCATTTAGGACAGAGATGAGGAGACATTTCTTCACTCTGAGGGTGGTGAATCTTTGGAATTCTCTACCCCAGAGGGCTGTGGAGGCTCAGTCGTTGAGTATATTCAAGACAGAGATCAATAGATTTTAGAATATTAAGGGGAACCAAGGGATATGGGGATAGTACAGGAAAGTGGAGTTGAGGTAGAAGATCAGCCATGTTCTTACTGAATGGCGGAGCAGGCTCAAGCGGCCAAATGGTCTACTCCTGTCCTATTTCTTGTGTTCTTATGAATTGAATCACCTGCGTGTATTGGATCAAGTGTGTGTATTGGATTATCTGGGTGTATTGGATCAACTGGGCTTAATGGATCACCTGGGCTTAATGGATCACCAGGGTGTAATGGATCACCTAGGAATATTGGATCACCTAGGTTTAATGGATCATCTGGGTGTATAGGATCACTTGGGCATAATAGATCACCTGGGTGTAATGGGTCACCTGTGTGTATTGGGTCACTCAGGTGTAATGGATCACCTGTGTGTATTGGATAACCTGGGAGTAATGGATCAACTGGGAGCAATGGATCACCTGGGTGTATTGGATCACCTGGGTGTATTTGATTCCCTGACATTATGGATCACGTGGGTGTATTGGATCACCTGGGTTTATTGGATCACCTGGATGTAATGGATCATCTGGATGGAATGGATCACCTGGGTTTATTGGATTACTTGGGTGAAATAAATCACTTCGGCACAATAAATCACTTCGGCACTTTTGGATCAGCTGCATGTAATGGATCTCCTGGATGCATTGGATCACCTGGGCGTAATGGATCATCTGGGCATGTTGGATGACCTGGCACAATGTATCACCTGGGTGTAAGGGATTATCGGAGTATATTGGATCACAGGGCATAATGGATACCTGGGCGTATTGGATCACCTGTGAATAATGGATCTCCTTGATGCATTGGATCACCTGGCCATAATGCATCACCTGGGTGTATTGGATCAATTGTACACATTGCTTCACAAGTGCATAATGGATCACCTGGGCATAATTGATCACCTGGGCATTTTGGATCACCTTGGCTTATTGTGTTGCCAGGTCATAATGGATCACCTGGGCATAATGGATCACCTGGACATTTTGGATCACTTGGTGTAATGGATCACCTGGGCATTTTGGATCACCAAGGAGTAATGGATCAACTGGGCATAATGGAGTACCTGTGTAGTGTATGTACCTTTAAGAGGAACTATGTTTTTGAAGCCCCTGTATACTGTAGTACCGGTAGTGACCACTCGGGTATATAAGCCTGTGTGGCGTCTTGTGTAGTTAGTTCACCTCCAGACTTTATTCAGTAAACACTTGTTAGATCAACTCCTGCATTCCATGTCTCCATTAACACACGGATCTAACAGTGGCGACGAGTTAGAAACAAACTTACCTGCAATTCGGCAGCACCTCAAGAGGATCGATTCCTCAGACAAAGGTCGAAGCCAGAAGCAAGAAAAAAAAACTGTGGTTTCACCAGCTAAACGGGCTGGTGGCAGGTAGTGCACTGATCCTTCCTGGGCTGCGGCGGGCTAGAGCTCGATTGGGTGGCTGTGCAACGGGGCCGGGCAGCGAGTCGGGAAGCAGAAGCAAAGAGAGAGAGAGGGTGGAGCACTCAGGGCGTGGCCGGTGCTGCAAAGCAGGTCGGCGTTTGGACCAAGCAGAGGGAGGGGAAAGTCCCAGAGGGTCCGCTCCACGACGGGAGCGGTTCTCCAAGTAACGGAGAAACTACTGAAGAGATATGTATATAAAAAAAAAATAGAAATACCGCGAAAAGCTGCAGGTCGCAACGGGAACCGCGGAGAACAGCGTTGGCAGCAGCGGCAAAGCACGGGAGGCGCCATCTTAACTCGGCGGGGAAGAAAGAAAAGCGTGGGAGGCACCATTTTGATCCATCGGGGACGGAGGAAAAGCGCGGGAAGCGCCATTTTAGGTTTTCAAGATGCCGAAGACTGGCAATATCATTGCTTTCGATAGTGATATAGAAGATTGGACCACATATGTGGAAAGAGTGGAGGTATATTGCAAGGCGAATGAAGTAGCGGATGATAAAAAGGCATCGGTACTTCTAAATCTGATGGGCGCAAGGACATACGGGCTGTTACGAAACTTGATCACTCCAGCCAAACTGATGGACAAGAATTTTAAGGAGATTGTTGATACCTTACAGGAGCACTTAAACCCAACACCGCTGCTGATAGCGAAACGATTCAAATTCTTCAGGAGGAATCAGCACAAGAATGAAAGTAACGCTGATTACCTCACCGAATTACGAAAGCTGTCAAAGCACTGCCAATTCAGGGCACCGAGGCCCACAGCCCCGAGACCGGAGAAGCAGCGGACCTGCGCGGGAGCAGCCCGAGGCGGGAGAGCTTAAAGGCTTGAGAGGGAGCAGTCAGAGGCACCGAGGCCCACAGCCCCGAGACCGGAGAAGCAGCGGACCTGCGCGGGAGCAGCCCGAGGCGGGAGAGGTTAAAGGCTTGAGAGGGAGCAGTCAGAGGCACCGAGGCCCACAGTCCCGAGACCGGAGAAGCAGCGGACCTGCGCGGGAGCAGCCCGAGGCGGGAGAGCTTAAAGGCTTGAGAGGGAGCAGTCAGAGGCACCGAGGCCCACAGCCCCGAGACCGGAGAAGCAGCGGACCTGCGCGGGAGCAGCCCGAGGCGGGAGAGCTTAAAGGCTTGAGAGGGAGCAGTCAGAGGCACCGAGGCCCACAGCCCCGAGACCGGAGAAGCAGCGGACCTGCGCGGGAGCAGCCCGAGGCGGGAGAGCTTAAAGGCTTGAGAGGGAGCAGTCAGAGGCACCGAGGCCCACAGCCCCGAGACCGGAGAAGCAGCGGACCTGCGCGGGAGCAGCCCGAGGCGGGAGAGCTTAAAGGCTTGAGAGGGAGCAGTCAGAGGCACCGAGGCCCACAGCCCTGAGACCGGAGAAGCAGCGGACCTGCGCGGGAGCAGCCCGAGGCGGGAGAGCTTAAAGGCTTGAGAGGGAGCAGTCAGAGGCACCGAGGCCCACAGCCCTGAGACCGGAGAAGCAGCGGACCTGCGCGGGAGCAGCCCGAGGTGGGAGAGCTTAAAGGCTTGAGAGGGAGCAGTCAGAGGCACCGAGGCCCACAGCCCTGAGACCGGAGAAGCAGCGGACCTGCGCGGGAGCAGCCCGAGGCGGGAGAGCTTAAAGGCTTGAGAGGGAGCAGTCAGAGGCATACCAATCCGGGTTCCAGGAGAGAGGTAAAAATTAATCCAAGTGTGACGTCACCAGGGAGCAGGTAAGTGATTGGTTGGTGAATATTTCTCTCTTTTCAATACAAGCTTGAATTCTGTGGTGTTAAATTTCTGTGGTGTAGTGGGGATAGTTGGTAAATAAAGCGCCCTAGAGTATACCTGTAACTGGGGTATTGAATACATTTTTTAATTAATTAAAGGAGTAAGTCATGGCAGGAGAGTTCAGACCCGTGTTCTGCTCCTCTTGCTCCATGTGGGAAGTCAGGGATGCTGCCAGTGTCCCTGGTGACCATGTGTGCGGGAAATGCATCCAGCTGCAGCTACTTGTAGACTGCATTGCGGCGCTCGAGCTGCGGGTGGATGAATTTTGGAGCATGCGCGATGCTGAGAGGCTCGTGGATAGCACGTTTAGCGAGTTGTTCACGCCTCAGGGTAGGGCAGCACAGGGGGTGACCATCAGGCGGAGCAACAGAGGCAGGCAGGTAGTGCAGGGAACCCCTGCGGACATCCCCCTTTCAAACAAGTATACCGCTTTGGATACTGTTGAGGGGGATGACTCACCAGGGGAAGGCAGCAGCAGCCAACTCCCTGGCACTGGGGGTGCTCCTGCTGCCCAGGAAGGGGGGAAAAAGAGTGGGAGAGCAATAGTGGTAGGGGATTCTATAGTAAGGGGAACAGATAGGCGTTTCTGTGGCCGTAGACGTGAATCCAGGATGGTTTGTTGCCTCCCTGGTGCCAGGGTCAAGGATGTCACTGAGCGGCTGCAGGGCATTCTGGAGGGGGCGGGTGAACAGCCAGTGGTCGTGGTCCACATTGGTACCAACGACATAGGTAAAAAGAGGGATGAGGTCCTGCAGCAAGAATTTAGGGAGCTAGGTGAAGGATTAAAGAGCAGGACCTCAAGGGTTGTAATCTCTGGATTACTCCCGGTGCCACGTGCTAGTGAGTATAGGAATAGGAAGATAGAACAGATGAATGCGTGGCTAAAGGGATGGTGCAGGGGGGAGGGCTTTAGTTTCCTGGATCACTGGGTCTGCTTCTGGGAAAGGTGGGACTTGTACAAGTCGGACGGTTTACACCTGAACCAGAGGGGAACCAAAATCCTTGCGGGGAGGTTTGCTAGCACTGCTGGGGGGGGATTTAAACTAACTTGGCAGGGGGATGGGGTACAGAGTGGAGCTATAGTAGGGGGTGATTAACAGCCAAATACAGAGGGAAAAACAAGTCAGCTGGGAAGGCAGAGCAAATATGTGAAGGCAAAAGAGAATATGGCAGGGCTGGAAGGCATTTATTTTAATGCAAGGAGTCTTGCAAATAAGGTGGATGAACTGAAGTTGTTGTTGAACACATGGGAGTACGATATTGTTGCTATCACGGAGACATGGTTGAGGGAGGGTCAGGACTGGCAGCTCAATATTCCGGGGTATAGAATCTTCAGGCGAGACAGAGGGGGGTGTAAAAGGGGAGGGGGTGTTGCAATATTAATTAAGGAGTCAATTACTGCTGTAAGGAGGGATGATATATTAGCGGGTTCCTCTAATGAGGCCATATGGGTAGAACTTAAAAACAAAAAGGGGGCAAGCATTTTGCTGGGAGTGTACTATAGGCCCCCAAACAGTCAGGGGGAGATAGAGGAACAGATATGTAGGCAAATCTCAGAAAAGTGCGAAAATAATAGGGTAATAATAGTGGGGGATTTCAACTTCCCCAATATAAATTGGGATAGTCAGAGTGTGAAAGGCTTACAGGGTGCAGAATTCTTAAAGTGCATCCAGGAGAGATTTTTGAGCCAACATGTAGAAAGTCCTACAAGAGAGGGGGCGGTACTGGACCTAATTCTGGGGAATGTAGCCGGGCAAGTGGTGGAAGTGTCAGTAGGAGAGCATTTTGGCGACAGTGACCATAATTCGGTGAGATTTAAGGTGGTCATGGAAAAAGACAAAGACGGCCCGGAAATAAGGGTTCTAAATTGGGGGAGGGCCGATTTTAATATGATAAGGCAGGATCTGGCCAAAGTGGACTGGGAGCAGCTACTTATAGGGAAATCCACATCAAAACAGTGGGAGACTTTCAGAAGGGAAATAGAGAGAGTACAACGCCAACATGTTCCTGTAAAGGTCAAGGGTGGGACCAACAAGCAAAGGGAACCTTGGATGACAAGGGATATGCAAAAATGCATTAGAAATAAAAGGGGGGCTTTTGGCAGTTACAAAAGACTAAAGACGGAAGAAGCCCTAGAGGAGTATAAAAAGTGCAGGGGCATACTTAAAAAAGAAATAAGGAGGGCGAGGTGGGGCAATGAAATAACACTGGCGAGCAAAATAAAGGAAAATCCTAAGATGTTTTATAAGTATATTAAGGGCAAGAGGATAACCAGGGAAAGGGTAGGGCCCATTAGGGACCAAAGTGGCAATCTGTGTAGAGCCAGATGATGTAGGCGGGGTTTTAAATGAATTTTTTGCATCTGTGTTCACTATGGAGAAAGACGATGCAGACATAGAAATCGGGCAAGGGGACTGTGACATACTTGAACATATTAGCATCGAGAGGGAGGAGGTGCTAGCGGTTTTAGCAGGCCAAAAAGTGGATAAATCCCCAGGCCCGGACAAGATGTATCCCAGGCTGCTGTGGGAGGCAAAGGAGGTGATTGCAGGGGCTCTGACACAAATTTTCAGAACCTCTCTGGCCACAGGGGATGTACCAGAGGACTGGAGAACAGCTAACGTAGTACCATTATTCAAGAAGGGTAGCAGGGATAAACCAGGGAATTACAGGCCAGTGAGCCTAACATCTGTGGTAGGGAAATTATTGGAAAAAATTCTGAGGGACAAAATTAGTCTCCACTTGGAGAGGCAAGGATTAATCGGGGATAGTCAGCATGGCTTTGTCAAGGGTAAATCATGTCTGACAAATCTGATTGAATTTTTCGAGGGGGTGACTAGGGGGGTGGATGAGGGAAATGCTGTGGATGTGGTTTACATGGGCTTCAGTAAAGCTTTTGACAAAGTCCCGCATAGGAGACTGGTCAAGAAGGTAAGAGCCCATGGGAACCAGGGTGCCTTGGCGCGTTGGATCGTAAACTGGCTGAGTGGCAGGAGGCAGAGGGTGATGGTCGAAGGTTGCTTTTGTGACTGGAAGCCTGTGTCCAGTGGGGTACCTCAGGGATCGGTGCTGGGTCCCTTGTTGTTTGTGATCTACATAAATGACTTGGATGAGAATGTAAAAGGTATGATCAGTAAGTTCGCAGATGACACGAAAATTGGTGGGGTGGTAAATTGCGAGGAGGAAAGCCTCAGGCTACAGGACGATATAAACGGGTTGGTCAGATGGGCGGAAAAGTGGCAAATGGAATTTAACCCTGAAAAGTGCGAGGTGATGCATTTTGGACGGACAAATAAGGTAAGGGAATACACAATGAGTGGTAGGACCCTAGGAAGTACAGAGGGTCAGAGGGACCTTGGTGTACATGTACATAGATCCCTGAAGGCAGCGGAACAGGTAGATAAGGTGGTTAAAAAGGCATATGGGATACTTGCCTTCATTAGCCGAGGCATGGAATATAAGAGCAGGGAGGTTATGATGGAGCTGTACAAAACGCTGGTGAGGCCACAGCTGGAGTACTGTGTGCAGTTCTGGTCGCCTCACTATAGGAAGGATGTGATTGCTTTGGAGAGGGTGCAGAGAAGATTCACCAGGATGTTACCTGGGATGGAGCGCCTCAGCTATGAAGAGAGGCTGGACAGGCTGGGGTTGTTTTCCTTGGAGCAAAGAAGGCTGAGGGGGGACCTGATTGAGGTGTACAAAATGATGAGGGGCATAGATAGGGTAGACAAAGAGGAACTTTTCCCCTTAGTAGGGGGGTCAATAACAAGGGGGCATAGATTCAGGGTAAGGGGCAGGAGATTTAGAGGGGATTTGAGGAGGAACTTTTTCACCCAGAGGGTGGTTGGAATGTGGAACTCAATGCCTGAAAGGGTGGTAGAGGCAGGAACCCTCACAACATTCAAGAAGCATTTGGATGAGCACTTGAAATGCCATTGCATACAAGGCTATGGACCAAATGCTGGAAAATGGGATTAGACTGGACAGGGATGGATGGGCGGCGTGGACACGATGGGCCGAAGGGCCTCTTTCTGTGCTGTAAAACTCTATGACTCTATGACTCTATGACTGGCAGATTCTCTACGAGACAAATTCGTCTGCGGTCTCCTAAGCGAAGGAACACAGAAAAGACAACTTTCTGAGAAAGATTTGACACTGGACAAGGCTTTCAGTGTGGCTGTATCATACGAAGCAGCAGCAAGAGGAGCTGCAGAGATAAAGCAAAAGCCACAGGACTTCAGCACCCATGAAATGACACGGCGTTTCGAGAGATGTTATCGCTGCGGCAGATCCACCCATGACCAGAAGGATTGCTGGTTCAAGGACAAAGCATGCAGGCAATGCGGAAAGATGGGACACATTGCACGTGTATGCAGATCTGGAAAAAAATCCGCTGGCAGTAAAAAGTCAATAAGAAAAAGTACAGAAAGGTACAAGTGATGACGGACAGTAGCTCCGAAGACCAGAAGAGCGATAGCGACTCCGGAAACAAGAGACTAAGCTGTCTCAAATTACATAATGTAATTGCCAAAGAAGATTACCAGACCATTTGGGTTACCCTCACGATAGCGGGGTCCCCAGTCAAAATGGAGTTAGATACAGGATCAGCTCTGACCGTCATGAGTCGACGGGATTACGAGCGGCTATTTCCGCATATACCTTTGAAAGACACATCCATTATCTTGAAGACATATACGGGGCAGAAAGCATACCCCAGAGGGAAAATAAGTGTGCCTGTTGTATACAACGGCAAGGAAATACATAAGTTGTATTTATACATTCTGCAAGATGGTGGTCCACCGCTGCTGGGACGTGAATGGATTAGAAAGATACGTTTAGACTGGCACTCCATTCAGGCACTGACGGTGACCAGTAAGAAAAAAAATGATGATGACGTCATACCTGGACGATTAAAAAAATCTTTGCTAACGCCAAAGAAGTGTTTCAACAGGAACTAGGAACCCTGAAAGGCGCCACCGCCTCAATAAAAGTGGAAGATGCGGCAATTCCCAAGTTTTTTAAGGCAAGGCCGGTTCCATACGCAATTCATCCAGCCGTCGAGGCAGAGCTGGAGAATTTGGAAAAAGCAGGCGTGTTATCCAAGGTAGATTGGAGCGAGTGGGCAACACCCATCGTCCCGGTCATGAAGAAAACGTTGAATAATGATAAATCTGAAGAACAGAGAAAAATTTGCATCTGTGGAGACTTCAAGTTGACTGTAAACCCGGTTCTTCCCACGGTACAGTATCCTCTTCCGAGGATAGAAGATATTTTCGCCTCACTATCCGGAGGGAAACGTTTCACCAAAATTGACTTAGCACAGGCATATCTACAGATGGAAGTTGAGGAGGCCTCTAAAAAGTATCTCACGATAAACACACACAAAGGCCTGTACCAGTACAATCGACTGGTTTTTGGAGTGGCATCAGCTCCGGCTATCTGGCAAAGAGCTATGGAGCAAGTCCTGCAAGGGATTCCGGGGACTCAATGCTACCTATACGACATCCTTGTAACAGGAGAAAATGACAACGAGCACCTTGCCAACTTGGAGCAGGTGCTCACGAGGCTGAGAGAACGGGGCCTACAAGCAAATCGCCCCAAGTGTGAATTTTTCCAGAAACAAATATCAGATTGTGGCCATGTCATTAACGAAGAAGGGTTGCATAAGTCACCTGAAAAAATTGAAGCGGTCGTAAAGGCCCCAGTGCCTGAAAATGTCTCACAATTAAGGTCGTTCCTGGGATTAATAAATTACTATCATAAATTTTTACCAAACTTGTCGACGGTTCTGCACCCTCTTAACGCGCTGCTACAAACGGGAATAGTTTGGAAGTGGAGCGAAGACTGTAAACGTGCCTTCCATAAGTGCAAAGGCTTGATCACATCCAGGGAAGTGTTGGCTCATTACAACCCATCACTGCCAATCAGACTGGCGTGCGATGCATCCCCTTACGGCGTGGGAGCGGTATTATCGCATAGATTCCCTGATGGCTCGGAGCGGCCGATAGCTTTTGCGTCACGCTCATTGAACTCAGCTGAGCGTAACTATGCCCAGATCGACAGGGAGGCACTCAGCCTGGTGTGGGGGTGAAGAAATTCAACCATTACCTACACGGACAAAAATTTACCTTGTTGACTGACCATCAACCCCTCATCTCCATATTCAACCCTAAAAAGGGCGTTCCCATTATGACAGCGCAAAGGCTACAGAGGTGGTCCCTTTTCCTAGGGGCACACCAATATGACATAGAATACAAAGGAACAAAACAGCATGGAAATGCTGACGGGTTATCGCGCCTACTGTTGCCAACGGTAGAAGAGGCGCCTACAGTGGACCCAGTGGAGATGTTCCACTCGACCATAGTGGAATGTCTACCGGTGATAAATTCTACCATTGAAAAGGAATCGAGAAATGACCCGACTCTCTCACGAGTCTACGGTTTAACGGTGAAGGGATGGCCAGCACATGGTGAACCACTGTTGCCAGCATTCTCACAAAGAATAGAACAGCTGTCAGTGTGCCGAGGAACCTTGATGTGTGGATCCAGAGTGGTGATTCCACCCAAACTCAAGGATAAAGTGCTAAAGGAGCTTCACGAGGGGCATCTGGGTGGAGTGAAAATGAAGAACTTAGCCAGAGCGTTTGTGTGGTGGCCAGGTATCGATGGAGACATCGAAGAAATGACCAAGAGCTGTCTAGGATGCCAGAAGGTCCAAAACGCTCCACCACAAGCCCCTCTACATCCATGGGAGTGGCCCTCATCTCCATGGCAAAGGGAACATATCGACTTTGCTGGTCCATTTATGGACTCAATGTTCTTAATCGCGGTGGATGCACATTCCAAGTGGCCGGAGGTAATAAAGATGTCCTCCACCACCACGGAAAAAACCATCACAGTATTAAGGACCATATTCGCCAGGAATGGGCTGCCTGAACAGATCTGTTCTGATAATGGACCGCAATTTGTATCCGAAGAATTTAGGAAGTTCTTAATAAACAATGGGGTTAAGCACTACACGTCCGCCCCATACCATCCCGCCACCAATGGATTAGCTGAAAGGTTTGTCCAGACCTTCAAGAAGGCCATAAAGGCCATGGGTAATGAAGACATAAATCTACAACATAAGGTAGATAACTTCTTGTTTGCGTACAGGAATGCAACACATGTGGTTACAAACCAAACCCCCGCCATGATGTTTTTCAATAGAAGACTAAGATGCCGGCTGGATTTGGTCAAGCCAAATGTCAGAAGGGACATAGAGAACCGGCAATTTCAAAGCATGAATGAAAGGCCAACTGGAACCTTCCAGATAGGTCAACCAGTTTTGGCCCGGGACTACCGTACCGAGAAATGGCAGCCTGGAACTATTTGCACACGACTAGGACCGCTGATGTATACCGTGGACATTGGAGAAAGCATAAGAAGGCGCCATGCTGACCAGATCATAGGGTCATCCGAAAAAGGACAACCTACACCACAACTCTATACGCCTAGTGATGAAGCAGAGATACCCATAGTATCTACCTCCGATCCGGTGATACTGGAACCAGATGAACCCGACACTGGCATGGAAGCCGAATCGACCTTGCCAAAAGAGCCTACTACACCACCAAAACCTACTACACCACCGAGGCATTATCCGGACTGAGTCAGGAAGCCTCCAGAGAGACTGAGTTTGTAATTGATTAACTTCAGCCAATGTGTAGATTATTGTTCTTGTAAAAATGTTATTTAATGATTACTTAAAATGTTATGTACTATTTATCTAAAAGGGAAGAATTGTAGTGTATGTACCTTTAAGAGGAACTATGTTTTTGAAGCCCCTGTATACTGTAGCACCGGTAGTGACCACTCAGGTATATAAGCCTGTGTGGCGTCTTGTGTAATTAGTTCACCTCCAGACTTTGTTCAGTAAACACTTGTTAAATCAACTCCTGCATTCTGTGTCTCCATTAACACACGGATCTAACAACCTGAGCATGTTGGATCACCTGGATCTAATGGGTCACCTGGGCATAATGGATCATCTGGGCAGATTGGATCACCTGGTTGAAATGGATCTCCTAGGTGCATTGGATCACCTGGGTGTATTGGATCACCTGAGAGTGTAGGATCACCAGGGAGTAAAGGATTACCCAGTTGTATTGGATTACCTGGGTGTATTAGATCACATGGGTGTATTGAATCACCTGGGGGTAATGGATCACCTGGGTGTATTGGATAACCTGGAGATAATGGATCACCTGGGTGTATTGGATCACCTGGGTGTATTAGATCACCTGGGGGTAATGGATCACCTGGGGGTGTATTGGATCAGCTGGGGGTAATGGATCACCTGGGTGTATTGGATCACCTGGGGGTAATGGATCACCTTGGTGTATTGAATCACCTGTGTTTATTAGATCACCTGGGTGTATTGCATCACCTGGGGGTAATGGATCACCTTGGTGTATTGAATCACCTGTGTGTATTAGATCACCTGGGTACATTGGATCACCTGGGGGTAATGGATCACCTTGGTGTATTGGATCACCTGAGTGTATTCAACACCTGGGCATATTATATATAGGAACATTTGAGCGTGGAGAAATCTTGTCTGATTTTCTGGCCATTACTTTAGGTGCAGGAATATGAAAAGGGAAATTCTGCCCAAGATCTTGGTATTTAAATTGTTAGGGAGTGAATTTCCTCAGGGCTTCTCTTGCTCTGCAGCCATTATGATGTCAAAACTTCAGTGAAAATCCTGTTCATGCACATTATCTCTTAATTGTTTCATCTTTCAAATTGATGAGGCAGAAGTCAATTAATAAATTGAAATAACTGCGGCTTGCATATACTGTTTACATCTATGAGTTTTGATTTGCATAGCTTGAATTATCTGTTAATTCCAAAATTTCCTGTGCTATTATATTAAAATTCCATAAATTCAAATTACTGGATAATTTGACATTTTTAAGCAAAAAAGAAATTTGAATTAACAAGAGTAAACTGCAAACAAAGAACATGCATTTATATTAAGTGCCTTTCACAACCTCAGGTGTCCCAAGCCACTTCACAGCCAATTAAATACCTTTGAGATATAATTATTATTGTTATAAATCTCATCATTCATCAAGAAACTACTCGTGAAATAACGCTGGACGGCCAGCTGGTGGCGCCGTCCAAGGAGTATAAATACTCGGCGTTGGCGCCAGCTTGCCAGGTACATTTTGTAAGACAAGGAACTAGTGAAGTACAACTAGGCCTTCTGAAACAAGTTGTTTAAAGCCGTACTTTATGCTCAAACCAAGTGCGTAGTGAGTTTTATTACATCAATATAATCAACTTGATATCGACTCCACGCTTTGTGTGATTTGGGAACAGCCAGCTACGACTTGAACCGTAGAAGGGAACTCAGACAAGTAATCGATCCATCAAGGAGAAACTACTCAGACCCGCCCGTCTCGACCTGGACCCGAATTCACTTACAGACGCTAAGGTATGGAAACACTGCTATCGTACCTTTAGCAACTTTCTTGAGGAGTGTGGTGAGAATGTTCCTAACAAGTTGCAAATGCTTGCTAATTATGTATCCCCTCATGTGTTTGATTATATCGAAGACTGTGTAGACTATGACGCCAATATCCAAATACTACAGCAGCTATATGTCAGGTCCCCAAATGAAATTTTTACTCGGCATCTACTGGCCACAACGCGACAAAACCCAGGGAATCACTTGACGAATTCCTTCAGAAACTTCGCAGGCTCAGCAAGGATTGTAATCTTAAAGCTGTTACAGCTGAGCAGTACCAGGAGGAGTTAATTTGTGATCCCTTTATTAATGGGATTATGTCTCCCTTCATACGTCAGTGTCTGTTGGAGAATAAAACCCTCAAGTTACAGGCTGCCTATGACCAGGCATGTTCCCTGGATTTAGCAAAGAGGAATGCAAACAACTATCTTTCACCACGTGCATGGGCTGCTGCTATCACTTTTAGTAACTCTTTCGATAGGCCTTGGGCGGAAGCCCTCACGGATGACGACTCCAACCCGGCTGATGACAACCCTATCCTAGAAACTTACACTGATGACGATCCCACCCTAGTGGCATCTTGGCAATCTGGAAGTAAGTGTTTCTTCTGTGGAGCTGCGTTCCATTATAGGACATTTTGCCCTGCTCGTAACGCGACCTACAATCATTGCAGCAAGAAAGGTCACTTTTCTAAGGTATGCCAGTCAAGAGCTGCTGTTAGTAAGAAAGGCCACTTTTCTAAGGTATACCGGTCGAGCACTCCTGTTAGTTTTGCAGCTGCAATCTATAAAACTGCTGCTCCCCCAAGAACCACTACTAAGTTTACAGCTGTCAAGGATAAAACTGCCCCTCCTCCCATCACAGCTGTTTTTTCCCAAAGTCTGTCCCATGCAGCCACAAAGGTTTCGGTAAATGGACACATTTTGAGTGCACTAATTGACTCATGCAGCTCTGACAGCTTCATTAGTGAGCGGGCTGTCAGTAATTTAAAACTGTGTATTTAACCCTCAGACAGGGAAATTGCAATGGCTCTGATGACACTGACCAGCAATTCTTCCAGCTTTTGTCTTGTCGACCTTATTCTCAATGGCCGCACTTATTTCTCCACCCAGCTCGGGGTGCTCAAGAACCTATGCAGTGATGTGCTCCTGGGACAGGATTTCCAGAAACAACACAAAAGACTCACTTTCAAGTTTGGAGGGTCAAAGCCGGAGCTTACAATTTCCAAAGTACCGTTTTGTGTGCTTTCGGTGGCTTCGCTCGACGAGCCCTCCTTGTTTGCCAATCTTTCCCCCCCGATGTAAGCCCATAGTCACTAAATCACGATGGCCTAGAAATTCAGTGCCCTTAGCGCCGATTTTGCAGCGCTAGAGGGCCTAGCGCTGCAATTGGCGCCGGCGCCGAAATTGCCTGGGGCCCTTCCGCCGCGGTAGACCGGTAGCGCTGCGCCGGCACCGATGACGTCATCGGTGTGCGCAGCGTCCCGGTTGCCATGCCGACGGGCCCCAGCGCCGAAATTCAGTTGCGGCCGCCTCGCCCGTGGCAGCCGCAACTAAGACTCTGGCAACAGAGTCTTACATGACTTTGCGCCGGCGCATTAAAGGCCCCGCGGCGGCCGGCCGCTTTCCCGCCGGCCGCCTGGCCGCAGCTCCCTCCCCGGACTTCCCCCCCCACCCCCCCCGGACCAGAAGCAAACCCGGCACTTGTCCGAGGTGCCGGGCTCATTTTTAAAAAGATTTTCGCGGGCCGCGGCCGGGTGCAGGCAGCTCCTCCTTAAGGGAAGGAGGAGGCCTGCACTTCCCGAACCTGCCGCACCGCAGCGGGCGCCGCAGTGCCGGAATAGCGCCGAAATTCAGCGCGTAGCGCCAGTTTTCAGGCGCAAACAGCTCTCAGCAGCGCCGGCAGCCGTTTGGGCGCAGAACTATTGAATTTTTGGCCCGCCCAGCGCGACTTAGCTCCGGCAATAACTTCCGGCGCTAAAGCCGTCGCTGCGCCAAAACCCAATTTCTAGGCCGATGTTTCAGCCAAGATGAAAGGAAAGGGAGGTGGGGTGGCTATGTTAATAAAGGATGGAATCACTGCAATAGTGAGAAATGATATTGGGTCAAAGGATCAGGATAGTGAAACGGTTTGGGTGGAGATAAGGAATAATACGGGGAAAAAGTCACTAGTAGGCATAGTCTATAGGCCTCCTAACAGTTGCAAATCTGTTGGTCGGAGTATAAATCAGGAAATAGTTGGGGTTTGTAATAAGGGAACAGCTATAATCATGGGGGATTTTAACTTTCATATTGACTGGACAAATCAAATTGGGCAGGGCAGCCTTGAGGAAGAATTCTTAGAGTGCATTAGGGATGGGTTCCTTGAGCAGTATGTTACTGAACCAAACAAGGGGCAGGCAATCTTAGATCTGGTCCTGTGTAATGAGACAGAATTAATAAAAAATGTCCTAGTAAAGGATCCCCTTGGAATGAGTGACCATAACATGGTTGAATTCCAAATTCAGTTGGAGGGTGAGAGAGTTGGATCTCAAACGAGCATATTAAGCTTAAATAAAGGAGACTATGAAGGTATGAGAGCAGTGTTGACTAAAGTGGACTGGGAAAATAGATTAAAGTGTAAGACGGTACATGAGCAGTGGCGTACATTCAAGGAGATATTTCACAACTTTCAAGAAAAATATATTCCACTGAGGAAAAAGGGGCGTAAAAGAAAAGACAGCCATCCATGGCTAAGTAAAGTAATAAAGGATAGTAACCGACTGAAAACAAGGGCATATAAAGTAGACAAATCTAGTGGGAGGATAGAAGATTGGGAAGCATTTAAAAGCCAGCAAAGAATAACTAAAAGATTAATTAAGAAAGGGAAGATCGATTATGAAAGTAAACTAGCAAAATATATAAAAACAGATAGCAAGAGTTTCTACATTTATATAAAAAGAAAAAGGGTGGATAAAGTGAATGTTGGTTCCTTAGAGGATGAGACCGGGAAATTACTGGTGGGGAACATGGAGATGGCAAAAACGCTGAACAAATATTTTGTATCAGTCTTTACAGTAGAGGACATTAAAAATATCCCAACACTGCAGAAACAGGGGGCTATAGGGGGGGAGGAGCTAAACATGATTAAAATCACTAAGGAGGTGGTACTCGGTAAGATAATGGGACTAAAGGTGCATAGATCCCCTGGGCCTGATGGCTTACATCCTAGGGTCTTGAGAGAAGTGGCGGTGGGGATTGCGGATGCATTAGTGGTAATTTTCCAGAACTCCCTGGATTCAGCTAAGATCTCAGCAGATTGGAAAACTGCTAATGTAACGCCCTTATTTAAAAAGGGAACTGGACAAAAGGCTGGAAACTATAGACCAGTTAGCCTAACATCTGTGGTTGGTAAAATCTTGGAGCCCATTATTAAGGAAGCAGTAACAGGGCATTTGGATAAGCATAATTTAATAGGACAGAGTCAGCATGGTTTTATGAAGGGGAAGTCATGTTTGACAAATTTGCTCGAATTCTTTGAGGACGTAACAAACAGGGTAGATAAAGGGGAACCAGTGGATGTGGCGTATTTGGACTTCCAAAAGGCATTTGACAAGGTGCCACACAAAAGATTACTGCACAAGATAAAAAATCATGGGATTGGGGGTAATATACTGGCATGGGTGGAAGATTGGCTATCTATCAGAAAACAGAAAGTTGGGATAAATAGTTCATTCTTGGGTTGGCAATCTTTGACTAGTGGTGTTCGGCAGGGGTCAGTGCTGGGACCCCAACTCTTTACAATCTATATTAACGATTTGGAGGAAGGGACCGAGTGCAACATATCCAAGCTTGCCGACGATAAAAAGATGGGAGGGAAAGCAGTGAGTGAGGAGGACATAAAAAACCTGCAAAAGGACATAGACATGCTAAGTGAGTGGGCAGAAATTTGGCAGATGGAATATAATGTTGGAAAGTGTGAGGTTATGCACTTTGGCAGAAAAAATCAAAGAGCAAGTTATTATCTAAATGGAGAGAAACTGCAAAGTGCTACAGTACAAAGGGATTTGGGGGTCCTGGTGCATCAAACACAGAAGGTTAGTATGCAGGTACAGCAGGTCATCAGGAAGGCCAATGGAATCTTGGCTTTTATTGCAAAAGGGATGGAGTATAAAAGCAGGGATGTCTTGCTTCTGTTATACAGGGTACTGGTGAGGCCACACCTGGAATACTGCGTACAGTTTTGCTTTCCATATTTAAGAAAAGATATACTTGCTCTCGAGGCAGTTCAGAGAAGGTTCACTCGGTTGATTCCGGAGATGAGGGGGTTGACTTATGAGGAAAGGTTGAGTAGGTTGGGCGTCTACTCATTGGAATTCAGAAGAATGAGAGGCGATCTTATCGAAACATATAAGATTGTGAGGGGGCTTGATCGGGTGGATGCGGGGAGGATGTTTCCACTGATGGGTGAGACTAGAACTAGGGGGCACAATCTTAGAATAAGGGACTGCCCTTCTTTAAACTGAGATGAGGAGAAACTTCTTCATTCAGAGGGTAGTAAATCTATGGAATTTGCTACCTCAGAGAGCTGTGGAAGCTGCAATATTAAATAAATTTAAAACGGAGATAGACAGTTTCCTAGCTGATAAGAGAATTAGGGGTTACGGGTGTTAGATCCGTGTATCTTGATGTTGTGTCCTTCAATAATTAGACAACCAGACTGCAGGGAACAATTCAACAGGTGTTTACTGAATGAGGGTTACTCTAGAACTAACTGTACAGATTACTACTCAGGGTTTATATACAGGTGTGGTCACTGCTGGTACTACAGTATACAGGAGCTGTAAAAAGTAGTTCTCCCCCTAAAGGTACATACATTTCAATTCCTCCCCTTTTAGATTAACAGTCCATAACACTAAATTAACAATTAAATATCAAACTAATTACAATTAACACTTTTAACATGCAACATTAGCTGAAAATAGTCTATTTATAAATTCAGTCTTTGGGGAGGCTTCCTGATCCTTTCTGGATAGCGCCTTTCCCGAGTGTCTTGCTCTTGGTGCGGAGGCGATTCTAACACCCTGTTGTCAGTTGATTCATCAGCTTCCAATGCTATTGTTTCTGAGGTAGATGCTACCTGTACGTCGGGTTCATCACCAGGTACGTATGGGCGAGACATGGGGTTGACTCGTTCCTGTGACTCTAGGATCTGGTCAGCATGGCGTCTCACAATGTTCTCCCCAACATCCACTGTGTACATTAGTGGCCCCTGCCGTGTGCATATCGTTCCTGGTTGCCATTTCTCTGTTCGGTAGTCGCGGGCCAAGACTGGTTGCCCTACATTGAAGCTCCTTGTCGGCTTCTCGTTGATGTGCTGGAATTGCTTATTCTCAACATCTCTTCATACATTTGGTCTGAGCAAATCCAGACGAGATCTCAACCTTCGGTTAAAGAACATCATGGCCGGGGCCTGGTTGGTGACTGCATGTGTCGCATTTCTGTAGGCTAACAGGAAATTGTCCACCTTATCCTGCAGTGGAATGTCGTCATCGCACATGGCCTTTACTGCTTTTTTAAAGGTTTGTACGAACCTCTCAGCCAATCCATTTGCGGCTGGATGATACGGGGCGGATGTGTAATGCCTTACCCTATTCCTTTTCATAAATCTTCGAAACTCTTCGGACACAAACTGTGGTCCGTTATCAGAACAAATCTGCTCTGGCAAGCCGTTCCTGGCAAAAATGGTCCGTAGGACTGCAATAGGTTTCTCTGTGGTGGTGGAGGACATTTTGATCACCTCAGGCCATTTTGAATGCGCATCCACGGCTATTAAAAACATTGAGTCCATGAATGGACCAGCAAAATCAATATGCACCCATTGCCATGGAGATGAGGGCCACTCCCATGGGTGTAGATGGGCATATGGTGGTGCATTTTGGACCTTCTGGCATCCTGAGCAGCTCTTTGTCAGGTTCTTGATTTGCTGATCGATCCCCGGCCACCACACATAAGCCCTAGCAAGGCTTTTCATTTTCACCCCTCCCAGATGACCTTCGTGAAGCTCATTGAGCACTCTCTCCCTTAACTTGGGTGGAATTACCACTCGGGATCCACACATCAAGCTACCCTGGCATACTGATAGCTGCTCTCTTCTGGATGAGAATGCTGGCAACAGTGAGTCGCCATGTGCTGGCCATCCCTTCACCGTCAAATCATATACCCGAGACAGTGTCGGGTCATTTCGGGTCTCCTTCTCTATACCAGCGTTAGTTACTGGCAAGCATTCAATTATAGTCGAATGAAATATTTTGACAGGATCCACTGCTGGTGCTTCCTCCGCAGTAGGCAGTGGCAGGCATGATAGCCCATCAGCGTTTCCATGCTGTTTCGTGCCCTTATACTTGATTTCATATTGGTGCGCCCCTAGAAAAAGGGACCATCTTTGTAGCCGTTGCGCAGTCATCATCGGAACGCCCTTCTTTGGATTAAAGATGGAGGCAAGTGGTTGGTTGGCAGTCAGCAAGGTGAACTTCTGCCCGTGCAGATAGTGGTTGAACTTTTTCACTCCCCACACTAGGCTGAGGGCCTCTCTGTCAATCTGGGCGTAGTTACGCTCTGCTGAGGTTAGTGACCGAGACGCAAAGGCTACTGGCCTCTCCGAGCCGTCCGGGAATTTGTGCGACAGCACCGCTCCAATGCCATAGGGTGATGCATCACACACCAACCGAATTGGTAGTGCTGGGTTGAAATGAGCCAACACCTCTTTTGATGTGATCAATGCTTTGCTCTTCTGGAAAGCTCGTTTACATTTGTCACTCAACTTCCATGATACCCCCGTTTGCAGTAGGGTGTTCAGTGGGTGTAGTACGGTAGACAAATTTTGCAAGAACTTATGGTAGTAGTTCACCAGCCCGAGGAACGACCTCAGTTGTGACACATTTTCCGGTGCTGGAGCCTTGACTACTGCCTCAATCTTTTCAGGGAACTTATGTAACCCCTCTTTATCAATAACGTGGCCACAATACGAGATCTGCTTCCGGAAAAACTCGCATTTGTGGCGATTAGCTTGGAGCCCATATTCCTTCAATCTAGTGAGCACCTGCTCCAGGTTGGCGAGGTGATCACTTTCATTTTCGCCCGTAACCAGGATGTCGTCCAAATAACACTGGGTCCCTGGAATCCCTTGCAGGACTTGTTCCATTGCCCTTTGCCAAATAGCCGGAGCTGATGCTACCCCAAACACCAGCCAGTTGTATTGGTAGAGACCTTTATGAGTGTTGAGCATGAGGTACTGTTTTGAGGCTTCTTCTACCTCCATTTGCAGGTACGCCTGGGCCAGATCAATCTTAGTGAAGCATTTCCCTCCAGATAGCAAGGCGAAAATATCTTCAATCCGCGGAAGCGGATATTGTACAGTGTGAAGGATTGGGTTCACTGTCACCTTAAAGTCCCCACAGATGCGAACCTTCTTTGGTTCCCCAGGCGTATTACTCAACAACCTCTTCATTACAGGAACGATGGGTGTAGCCCACTCACTCCAGTCCACTTTGGACAGTACTCCTGAACGTTCCATTACTTCCAGCTCTGCTTCGACGGCTGGGCGGATCGCATAAGGTACCGGTCTGGCCTTATAAAACTTTGGGCTTGCATTTTCCTCTATTTTGATCGTCACTGTTATACCTTTTAGTGTTCCGAGTCCCTGCTGGAACACTTCTTGTGCGTCAGTTAGCATTTTTGACAGTCGTCCAGGTGTGACTTCGTTATCCTTTTTGGCATCTACAGTCAGTGCTTGTATGGAATGCCAATCTAGCTGTATCTTCCGGATCCATTCACGTCCTAGTAGTGGTGGTCCTCCATCTGGCAATACATATCGGTCCATTTTTGGTGTTTCCTTGCCGTTATATATAATGTTCACCCTTATTTTCCTTTGGGGTAGACTTTTTGCCCCGTGTACGTCTTTAAGACAATCTTTGTATCTCTCAAGGGTATATGTGAGAATAGCCGCTTGTAGTCCCTTCGGTTTATTTAAAAAAAAAAAAATTTTTTTAATTCATTGATGGGATGTGGGCGTCGCTGGCTGGCTAGGCCTGCATTTAGTGCCCATCCCTAATTGCCCTTGAGAAGATGGTGGTGAGCCACCTTCTTGAACCGCTGCAGTCCATATGGTGTAGGTACACCCACAATGCTGTTAGGAAGGGAGTTCCAGGATTTTGGCCCAGCGACAGTGAAGGAACGGTGATACAGGTCCAAGTCAGGATGGTGTGTGGCTTGGAGGGGAACTTGTAGGTGGTGATGTTCCCATGCGTCTGCTGGCTTTGTCCTTCTAAGTGATAGAGGTCGTGGGTTTTGGAAGGTGCTATTGAAGGAGCTTTGGCGAGTTGCTGCAGTGCATCTTGTAAATGGTACACACTGCAGCCACAGTGCGCCGGTGGTGGAGGGAGTGAATGTTGAAGGTGGTGGATGGAGTGCCAATCAAGCGGGCTGCTTTATCCTGAATGGCGTCGAGCTTCTTGAGTGTTGTTGGAGCTGCACTCATCCAGGCAAGTGGAGAGTATTCCATCACACTCCTGACTTGTGCCTTGTAGATGCTGGAAAGGCTTTGGGGAGTCAGGAGGTGAGACACTCGCCGCAGAATTCCCAGCCTCTGGCCTGCTCTTGTAGCCACAGTATTTATATGGCTTGTCCAGTTCAGTTTCTGATCAATGGTAACCCCCAGGATGTTGATAGTGGGGGATTCAGCGATGGTAATGCCATTGAATGTCAAGGGGAGATGGTTAGAGTCTCGCTTGTTGGAGATGGTCATTGCCTGGCACTTGTGTGGTGCAAATGTTACTTGCCACTTGTCAGCCGAAGTCTGAATGTTGTCCAGGTCTTGCTGCATAAGGACACGGACTGCGTCAGTATCTGACGAGTCTCGAATGGTGCTGAACAGTGTGCAATCATCAGCGAACATCCCCACTTCTGACCTTATGATGGAGGGAAGGTTATTGATGAAACAGCTGAAGATGGTTGGGCCTAGGACACTGCCCTGAGGAACTCCTGCAGTGATGTCATGTGATTGAGATGAATGACCTCCAACAACCACAGCCAACTTCCTTTGTGCTAGGTATGATTCCATCCAATGGAGAGTTTTCCCCTTGATTCCCATTGACTTCAGTTTTGCTAGGGCTCCTTGATGCCACACTCGATCAAATGCTGCCTTGATGTCAAGGGCAGTCACTCTCACCTCACCTCTTGAGTTCAGCTCTTTTGTCCATGTTTGGACCAAGGCTGTAATGAGGTCAGGAGCTGAGTGGCCCTGGCGGAACCCAAACTGGGCATCAGTTAGCAGGTTATTGCTGAGTAAGTGCTGCTTGATAGCACTGTCGACGACACCTTCCATCACTTTGCTGATGATTGAGAGAAGACTGATGGGACGGTAATTGGCCGGATCGGATTTGTCCTGCTTTTTGTAGACAGGACATACTTGGGCAATTTTCCACATTGCTGGGTAGATGCCAGTGTTGTAGCTGTACTGGAGCAGCTTGGCTAGGGGCGCAGCTAGCTCTGGAGCACAAGTCTTCAGTACTATTGCCGGAATATTGTCAGGGCCCATAGCCTTTGCAGTATCCAGTGTCTTCAGCCGTTTCTTGACATCACGTGGAGTGAATTGAATGGGCTGAAGACTGACATCTGTGATGCTGGGAACCTCAGGAGGAGGCCGAGATGGATCATCCACTTGGCACTTCTGGCTGAAGATAGTTGCAAATGCTGTTAGGGCTGATCCTGTGTCCAATTCCATTTTCACTTGGGCTCCTGCTATCTTGAGCGTGATCCAGATAGCTTGGTGATCCTCCGTTTTGATCACATTATGTAGTTTCAGACAACCCAGCTCCTTGCTTCCGGAGTCTGTATCACTTTTCTGTTCGCCTGAACTACTCTCCATCACCTTATGTACCTTCTTGTACTTCTCCTGTGGAGATTTCTTGCTGCTGGTTTTCTTTCCCGACCTGCAGACTCTTGCTATGTGTCCTACTTTTCCACACTGTCTGCACATTTTGTCCTTGAACCAGCAATCCTTATGGTCGTGTGTTGCTCTGCCGCAGCGATAGCACTTCACTGTTCCGTATGACATGTCATTTGTGCCATATTCTTGCGGTCTCCGTTGTATCTCTGCCGTGCCCCGTGCTGCTGCTTCGTGTGATACTGCAATGCTGAAAGCCTTGTCCAGCATAAGATCCTTTTCTGATAGAAGCCGTTTCTGGGTTCCTTCACTTTGAAGCCTACACACAAACTTATCCCTTAAAGTATCTGCTAGTCCCGTTCCAAACTGGCAGTATTTTGATAGCTTGCGCAGTTCCGTTAAATACTCAGCATTACTTTCATCTTTATGCTGGTTCCTTTTGTGAAACTTAAATCTTTCTGCTATCAGCAGCGGTGTGGGGTTTAAGTGGCCCTGTAGGATTGAAACTAGGGCCTAGAAATTCACTGGCCTTAGCGCTGCTTTTGAGGCGCTAGAGGGCCTAGCGCCGAAGTTATGGCCAGTTTAGAAATTGACAGGGGCCCTAAATCGGCGTTAGGCCGGTAGCGCTGTGCCGGCACCGATGACGTCATCGGTGTGCGCAGCGTCCCGGTTGCCATGGTAACCCGCCCGAACTCGGAAATTGAGTTGCGGCCGCCTCACCCGTGGCAGCCGCAAGCAACGTTCTGGCAGAGGTGCCTTACAGAACTTTGCGCCGGCGCATTAAAGGCCCCGCGGCGGCCGGCCGCTTTCCCGCCGGCCGCCTGGCCGCAGCTCCCTCCCCGGACTTCCCCCCCCACCCCGGAACAGAAGCAAGCCCGGCACTTGTCCGAGGTGCCGGGCTCATTTTTAAAAAGATTATCGCGGGCCACGGCCGGGTGCAGGCAGCTCCTCCTTAACGGAAGGAGGAGGCCTGCACTTCCCGAGCCTGCCGCACCGCAGCGGGCGCCGCAGCGCCGGAATAGCGCCGCAATGCGGCGCGTGGCGCCAGTTTTGAGGCGCTGAGACCCCTCAGTAGCGCCGGCAGCCGTTTGGGCGCGGCGCTACTGAATTTTTGGCACGCGCAGGGGGACTTAGCGCCGGCACTAACTTCCGGCGCTAAAGCCCTCGCTGCGCCAAAACCGAATTTCTAGGCCTATGTTTTCAAAATCCTTTTCTACTGGCTTCTCTGGGGTTACTAGGTTTCGTAGTAAGCCATACGCTTTTGCACCCATTGAATTCAACAATACCAGCGCTTTCTTGTCATCTGGCACTTCATTCAACTTGCAGTATACCTCTATGCGTTCGACATATGTCATCCAATCTTCGACTTCATTGTCGAACGCTGTGATACTGCCACTCTTCGGCATTTTTGGGTGTGGTTAGACTGGCTTTCAATGGCATCTCCCATGCTTTCCTTTCTTCCCTGCTGCGGCTTAAAATGGTGTCTCCCGCACTTTCCTTTCTTCCCCGCTGATGCTGCTCGGCCCTTGAACACCGGCTGCGCTCTGCGCGTTTTCCTGCACGCCTCTCTTCCCCGTTGATGCTGCTCGGCCCTTGAACACCGGCTGCGCTCTGTGCGCTCTACCCTCTCTCTCTCCCCCGTCGAAGCTGCTCGGCCTTTTTCTGTGCCGTCGGTCAGCTCTAGCCGCCGCTGTCCGGGAAGGTTCTGCGCAGTACCTGTTGCCAGCCCGTTTCGCTGGACCACCGTGACTGGAAAGCCAAGCCTGGCTCTCGACAGCCTCCCCTGCAATGCTCAAATCTCCGCTGGATGACTGGGGGGTTTCCCATGGTCAACGCCCATGCTTCTGGACTCGGCCTTCTTCCACTGTTCTCCAGGAGCGAATCCCTGGGAGGCGATGTAGAGTTGCAGGTAGGTTTGAATCTGCTCGTCGCCAATGTTAGATCCGTGTATCTTGATGTTGTGTCCTTCAATAATTAGACAACCAGACTGCAGGGAACGATTCAACAGGTGTTTACTGAATGAGGGTTACTCTAGAACTAACTATTAAGATTACTACTCAGGGTTTATATACAGGCGTGGTCACTGCCGGTACTACAGTATACAGAAGCTGTAAAAAGTAGTTCTCCCCTTAAAGGTACATACATTACAATGGGAAGCGGACACGGAAGTGGACGTGAGTCTAGGTTCGGATCAGCCATGATCCTATTGAATGGCGGAGCAGGCCCGAGGGGCCGTATGGCCTACTCCTGCGCCTACTTCTTATGTTCTTATGTTATGTTCTTATGATCGATCCTTTATCGAGACTGAAATCTCTCGCCTTCTAGCTGACGGTATCATTGAGCCATGTTCATCTTCCTGGCGGGCTCAAGTCGTCGTTGTTAAAAATCCTCTGAAGCAACACAAGAAATGTCTTTGCATCGATTACTCGCAAAATATTAACCAGTATACCGACCTGGATGCCTACCCACTACCACACATCGATGACATGGTCAATAACCTTGAATCACCTGTGTGTATTAGATCACCTGGGTGTATTGGATCACATGGGGGTAATGGATCACCTGGGTGTATTGGACCAGCTGGGTGTATTGGATCACCTGAGTGTATTCAACACCTGGGCACATTACATATAGGAAAAGTTGAGCGTGGAATATGAAAAGGGAAATTCTGCCCAAGATCTTGGTATTTAAATTGTTAGGAAGTGAATTTTCTCAGGGCTTCTCTTGCTCTGCAGCCATTATGATGACAAAACTTCAGTGAAAATCCTGTTCATGCACATTATCCTTAATTGTTTAATGTTCCAAAGTGATGAGGCAGAAGTCAATTAATAAATTGAAATAACCGCTGCTTGCATATACTGTTTACATCTATGAGTTTTGGTTTGCATAGCCTGAATTATCTGTTAATTCCAAAATTTACTGTGCTATTTTATTTAAATTCCTTAAATTCAAATTACTGGATAATTTGACATTTTTAAGCAAAAAAGAACTTTGAATTAACAAGTGTAAACTGCAAACAAAGAACATGCATTTATATTAAGTGCCTTTCACAACCTCAGGTGTCCCAAGTCACTTCACAGCCAATTAAATACCTTTGAGATGTAGTTATTGTTATAAATCTCATCATTCATCAAGAAACTACTTGTGAAATAATGCTGGATGGCCAGCTGGTGGCGCCATCCAAGGAGCATAAATACTCGGCATTGGCCCCAACCTCACAGGGACATTTTGTAAGACAAGGAACTAGTGAAGTACAACTAGACCTCCATGTTCTGAAACAAGTTGATTAAAGCCTTGGTTTATGCTCAAACCAAGTGCTTAGTGAGTTTTATTACATCAACTAGCTGGGGGAGCCCGGCTTTGCCAGGGCTGTTTTGGGCTGGGGGAGCCCGGCTTTGCCAGGGCTGTTTTGGGCCGGGCGGTTTAAATCGAGTGCCAGGCTTTGGGGCCTCTCTGTGACTCTGCTGCCGGGCAACATTTTAAATCGAGTCCCAGGTTTTTGGGCCCTGTCTGTGTCCCTTTGTGAATCTGCTGCCGGGCAACATTTCTACCTTTTAATACCTTGAAAGATGAAAGTGAAAGTACTTATAAAATGTTTTTGGTAAATCTTATGTTATTTTTAAAAGAGAAACTAACTTTTTCAAAGCTGGATGGTCAAAGGGCTTTCAGGCCCTGTCTCTCTCTCCCTGTGTGAATCTGCTGCCGGGCAACATTTCTACCTTTTAATACCTTGAAAGATGAAAGTGAAAGTACTTATAAAACATTTTTGGTAAATCTTATGTTATTTTTAAAAGAGATACTAACTTTCAAAGTAGTTTGAGCTGGAAGCTGAAGTCATGGCAGTGAAACAATGGCTGCCACATCACCGAGATGAAAACAATTAGTCCCGCCCACACACACACACACCGATTGGCCAACCATCAGGGGACCGTACTGTAGGATTGGTCAATCGTGACGGCACAGGATTGGTCGAACCTTGACGTCAGTCAATCAATGCTAGCAGATAATGAGTTTAATTTTGAAGGTTTTTTGCATAAGGCGCGAACAATTTTCGTCCGACCGAAAAGTAAATATGCTTACGAGTGTCCCGGAAGCGTAAGCTTTCTTCGGAGGTAACGCGCGCGTAGGTACGCCGTATAACTTTCGAGCGCATAGCCGGACAGACGCACACCCGAGGACAGACAGAAAGACAGACAGAAGGACAGACAGAAGGACAGACAGATCGACTCCTTTATATATATAGATTTAATCAACTTGATATTGACTCCACGCTTTGTGTGATTCGGGAACAGCCAGCTACGACTTGAACCGTAGAAGGGAACTCAGACAAGTAATCGATCCATCAAGGAGAAACTACTCAGACCCGCCCGTCTCGACCTGGACTTGAATTCACTTACAGCCACTAAGGTAAGGAAACACTGGTATCGTACCTTTAGCAACTTCCTTGAGGAGTGTGGTGAGAATGTTCCTAACAAGTTGCGAATGCATGCTAATTATGTATCCCCTCATGTGTTTGATTATATCGAAGACTGTGTAGACTATGACGCCACTATCCAAATACTACAGCAGCTATATGTCAGGTCCCCAAATAAAATTTTTGCTCAGCATCTACTGGCCACAACTCAACAACAACCCGGGGAATCACTTGACAATTTCCTTCAGAAACTTCGCAGGCTCAGCACGGATTGTAATCTTAAAGCTGTTACAGCTGAGCAGTACCAGGAGGAGTTAATTTGTGATTCCTTTATTAATGGGATTACGTCTCCCTTCATACGTCAGTGTCTGTAGGAGAATAAAACCCTCAAGTTGCAGACTGCCTATGGCCAGGCATGTTTTCTGGACCTAGCAAAGAGGAATGCAGACATTTATCTTTCACCACGTGCATGGGCTGCTGCTATCACTTTTAGTGGCTCTTTCGATAGGCCTTGGGCGGAAGCCCTCACGGATGATGACTCCAACCCGGCTGATGACAACCCTACCCTAGAATCCTACACTGATGACGATCCCACCCTAGCGGCATCTTGGCAATCTGGAAGGAAATGTTTCTTCTGTGGAGGTGCGTTCCATTATAGGAAATTGTGTCCTGCTCGTAACGCGACCTGCAATCATTGCAGCAAGGAAGGTCACTTTTCTAAGGTATGCCAGTCAAAAGCTGCTGTTAATTAGAAAGGCCACTTTTCTAAGTATACCGGTCGAGAGCTCCTGTTAGTTTTGCAGCTACTATCTATAAAATTGCTCCTCCCCGAAGAGCCACTACTAAGGATACAGCTGTCAAGGGTAAAACTGTCCCTCCTCCCATCACAGCTGTTTTTCCCCAAAGTCTGTCCCATGCAGCCACAAAGATTTCGGTAAATGGACACATTTTGAGTGCACTAATTGACTCATGCAGCTCTGACAGCTTCATTAGTGACCGGGCTGTCAGTAAGTTAAAACTGCGTATTTACCCCTCGGACAGGGAAATTGCAATGGCTCTGACAACACTGACCAGCAATTCTTCCAGCTTTTGTCTTGTCGACCTTATTCTCAATGGCCGCACTTATTTCTCCACCCGGTTTGGGGTGCTCAAGAACCTATGCAGTGATGTGCTCCTGGGACAGGATTTCCAGAAACAACACAAAAGACTCACTTTCGAGTTTGGAGGGTCAAAGCCGGAGCTTACTATTTCCAAAGTACCATTTTGTGCGCTTTGGACGGCTTCGTTCGACGAGCCCTCCTTTTTTGCCAATCTTTCCCCCCCGATGTAAGCCTATAGTCACTAAATCACAACGTTTCAGCCAAGATGATCGATCCTTTATCGAGACAGAAATCTCTCGCCTTCTAGCTGATGGTATCGTTGAGCCATGTTCATCTTCCTGGCGGGCTCAAGTTGTCGTTGTTAAAAATCCTCTGAAGCAACACAAGAAACGTCTTTGCATTGATTACTCGCAAACTATTAACCAGTATACCGACCTGGATGCCTACCCACTACCACGCATCGATGACATGGTCAATAACATTGCCAACTACAAGGTATTTTCAACTTTTGATTTAAAGAGCACATATCATCAAGTGCCATTAAAGGACTCTGACAAGAAGTATACGGCCTTTGAGGCCAATGGTCAGCTTTACCAGTTTTGTCACCTTCCATTTGGGGTCACCAATGGGGTGGCCGTCTTTCAACGGGCAATGGATAGCCTAGTCAAACAGGAGAACTTAACGGACACTTTTTCATATCTGAATAATATCACCGTTGCTGGTCATGACCAGAAGGAGCATGATGCCAACCTCCAGAAATTATTTGACGTTCTCTGTCGTCGCAACTTAACCTTAAATGAGTCCAAATCTGTGAAATCAGTACCATCAGTCAACATCCTTGGCTACTGGGTGGGCAACGGTGTCATCAAACCGGATCCGGAGCGACTTTGTCCGCTTCAGGAGCTCCTTCCCGCTACGAACCTCGGCTCTCTTCATCGGGCACTCGGCATGTTCGCCTATTATGCGAAATGGATACCCCACTTCTCCGACAAGATCCAGCCCCTGCTTCACGCAAAGTAATTTCCATTAGAGGCAATGGCTATTTCAGCTTTCAACCTCCTCAAGCGACAACTGGAAAAAGCCACGCTTCATTCCATTGATGAAAATCTTCCTTTCGTGGTCAAGTGCGATGCACCGGATGTGGCAATCTCTGCTTCCTTGAATCAAGGTGGTCGACCCGTTGCATTTCTGTCCAGAACTTTGCAGGGTAGCGAGCTCCATTATCCTCCTGTCGAGAAGGAGGCTATGGCCATCATCGAAGCTGTACGTCAATGGAGTCATTTTCTTGCTCGTCGCCATTTCACACTTATAACCGATCAGCGCTCCGTGGCCTTTATGATGGGTAACCGGAAACGCACTAAGACCAAGGATACCAAAATACAACTCTGGCGGATGGAATTGGCCGCCTTTGGATACAACATACATTATCGACCTGGCAAAGAGAATGTGGCCCCGGATACCCTCACGCGGGCATTCTGCTCTTCCATATCAACTTCGACTCTGGCAGATCTTCATCCTGGCGTTACCCGTATGTTACACTTTGTGCGATTTAAAAATCTCCCATTTTCTACGGAAGATGTGAAAAGAACGTGCTCCTCCTGTAGAATTTGTGCGGTATTAAATCCGCAATTTTTCCATCCATCGGATGGCTCGCTCATACACGCTATGCAGCCTATGCAGCGACTCAGCATTGACTTTAATGGGCCATTGCCCTCCTCAATGCAAAACACCTACTTACTGACTATGGTGGACGAATATTCACACTTTCCCTTTGCTTTCCCCTGTCCCAATATGCTTACTTCCACAATGATCAAATGCCTTGATCAAGTGTTTTCCCTTTGCGGTACGGCCAATTTCATCCACTCTGATCGGGGTCCCTCCTTCATGTCAAGCGAACTCAAAAGTTATTTCTCCCAACGGGGAATCGCCACAAGTAAAACAAAACCGTATCATCCCATCGCTAACGGACAGGTTGAGAGATACAACGCTATCATTTGGAATGCTGTCCGTCTTGCGCTGAGGTCACGCAACCTACCAGACCAGCAGTGGGAAACTATGCTCCCTGACGTGTTGCATTCCATCAGGTCTCTCCTTTCTACGTCTACCAATGTCACACCTCACGAGCGATTCTTCAGCTTCCAGCGTCGCTCCACCCATGGGACGTCTCTACCGTCATGGTTGGCAGTCCCCGGCACCGTGCTGCTCCGAAGATTCGTCCGATCATCTAAAACCGATCCTCTCGTCGATGAGGTAGAACTCACGGACGTCAACCCCACATAAGTGCACGTGCGGTACCCTGATGGCCGGGAGTCCACCGTTTCGCTCCAGGACCTGGCTCCCTGTCCAGCCGGTTCCACGGACTCAACCGATAAAGGGACCCACGGGGATGATGACGACACTCTGCGCTCCCCCAATGATGATGCCCTACCTGGGGCATCGAGAGATCTGCCAGCTGCCCCACCGGATCCACTCGGGGAGCTGAGCGCTCCACGTGGGATGGCCACCCGAGGCCAGGACGCTGGAAAATCCCCGGCTATCCAACAGGATGAAACCAGTTCTGCACCTGTGGGGACCCGCACCCGGAGTCACGATCTCCCCAGCCTCCCTCGGGTCGATCAGAGCAACACGGGCCCTGTCGATCCACCAGTGTGGATCAAGCGGCCCAGGGACCAAGACACGATCCGGGGAGACGTGCTTTCTAGCCATAAACAAAAATCTAAAAGACTGCGGCTATTCATGGTCCACCTGATCCACTAAGAGGAAGTCGTCGGACTTCCAAATCTATTAGGCAGGAAAAATGTTATAAATCTCATCATTCATCAAGAAACTACTCGTGAAATAACGCTAGACAGCCAGCTGGTGGCGCCGTCCAAGGAGTATAAATACTCGGGCGTCGGCCTCAGCTTTCCAGGGACATTTTGTAAGACAAGGAACTAGTGAAGTACAACTAGACCTCCATGTTCTGAAACAAGTTGATTAAAGCCTTGCTTTATGCTCAATCCAAGTGCGTAGTGAGTTTTATTACGTCAGTTATTATTGGCTGCTCGTGTCCTAACTCGCACCAAATCCCGTTCACCCATCACCCCTCTGCTCGCTGACCTACATTGGCACCAGGTTAAGCAATGCCTCAATTTCAAAATTTTCATCCTTGTTTTCAAATCCCTCCATGGCCTCGCCCCCCTCTATCTCTGTAATCTCCTTCAGCCCCACAAACCCCCGAGTTATCTGTGTTCCTCTAATTCTGCCTTCTTGAGCATCCCTGATTATAATCGCTCAACCATTGGTGGCCCTGCCTTCTGTTACCTAGGCCCTAAGCTCGAGAATTCCCTCGCTAAACCTTTCCGCCTCTCTACCTCTCTTTCTTCTTTTAAGATGCTCCTTAAAACCTACCTCTTTGACCAAGCTTTTGGTCACCTGCCCTAATTTCTCCTTATGTGGCTTGGTGTCAATTTTTTTGTCTTATAATGCTCCAGTGAAGCGCCTTGGCACATTTTACTATGTTAAAGGCGCTACATAAGTACAAGTTGTTGTTGTTGTAATGGAAGGAAATACAGAATTTGTGCACAGCAAAACCTCACAAACAGCAATGAGATAACTGATCAAATAATCTGTTTTTTGTGATGTTGGTTGAGGAATAAATGTTGGCCAGCGCTCCAGGGGGCTAATTTCACCCTAAGCTAAGTGGGAACAGGGCAGATTTGATCAGAACCCGCCCCATTCTTGCCAGATGGGTTAGGTTCAAATCGGGGCTCAGGTGAATTCCCCTGCTCTTTGTAATCTTGTATATCCACCTGGGAGGGCAGCTTCCAACACTTGAAAATGGCAGATTTTAATTGTCAGCGCTGGTGGACAATGGGCAGTGTGTATAATTGGCAGCCAATCCACTACTTGCTCCCATTTTCCATTGCAGCCAGAAAAACAATATTCAGCCCTTTGATTTCCTGACACCAGGGGCTGGATTTTGCCAGCCGAGATGAGTTGGAGCAGGACTGCTGCTTTCCGAGTTCTAGTCCCACCCCCAGCGATGTCTGACGAACAGATGCTATTTTCCCGTGATTGGCCTTGTTAAGCCCGCCCTGTGGGTTTGTTGGCCAATTAAGGGAAAGCCGATGTCAGATGATGTCAGTGCATGACGCTTCATCTGCCAGTTTTCTTAAAGGGACAGGCCCCATAATTTTTTGACAGATGAATTGTTCGTGTTTGACAGCATTGAGGTGCTGTCAAACACTGACAAACACTGTCCAAAGGTGAGCCCTTGCACCCAGGCTTACCAATGACTCTCTCCTTAGGAGAAAACAGATGGCAGCTGCATGTGAGATTGCAGAGGCCATCTGTCAATTCTCCCGATCAGTTGAGGCTTCACAGAAATATCAAATCTTGTCACCTGCAGATATATATAAACAGAATAAAAATATGTCTGACTACATTCTCTCACCTGTCATACTTACCTGTGCACAATTGCACCCATCACACTACCTCTGCAGCTGTCATTTGCACACTTACACTGCAGCAGACCCACAGCTTGCCTCGCTGACCCTGGCGGGGTTTCCCGCCGTCGGGAAGCGCACATCAGAAGGCTGTAAATGGGGAAAAGCCTGTTAACTACCTGTTAACAGGCAATTAATTGGCTCTAAGCCCCTTCCTGCCACTAGGAGATGGCGGGAAGATGGTTCAGAGGTGGGTTGGGAGTGGGGTTGGGACCCGCTCCCAATTTTTCCCATATTCCCAGCAGTCCCATCTCCAAACCCACCTCCTCAGGGCTGGGAAAATCCAGCCCCAGGAGTCTATCAGTTAAAAATTGGAAAACGCTTATGAAATTCTTGCACGTGCTATGTGGTGCCCATTTTCAAACTCATCTGAGTAGGTGTATATACTGTCAAATGCCACTGCCATTTTTTAATATACATGTACTGATCCTATTATTTAGTTTGTTGGTACATTTTGTATCAAACAGAACAAATGGAATATTTGTAATGACCTTCACTTCTTATTAGTGTCCTTACAGCTGGGAGTAAAATCACTAGCTGTGCATGCATAAGTTCTTCCCTTCACTCTCTGATTCCCTCCATTACCTTAGCAACCATCCAACCAATTAAGAAGCGCTCCACTGAGATTGATAGGCAAACAGATCAAAAAACTCACCAGAGGTGGGGCCCAGAGGTTGATTCACCAAGCAGCAGAAGAAACGACTGTGGAAGATGGGATGCGTTTGACTGAGTTTCAGCATTACTTCCCAAATGTCTAATGCAACATGAGGAAAGACCAGATTTGCCCGATATGGCATGTGAGGTCAGCTCACCCCACACTGCCCTCTCAAAGCTTCTAAAAAGCCCTTTATTTGGCCAAATGTATGCCTTTAACTCAGCTGAGTCTTCACAATCAAAGTTTTGTTCAAATTGGAAGGCTTGGTGATCTGTGCAACGTAGATATTCAATTTTTCTTGGTCTTTGTAATTTTTCAAATAGCATTTCTGTTTGTATCAGTGTATAAACCTGCCAACACACTTTTTTTTGTTCATGAAATGTGGGCATCGCTGGCAAGGCCAACATTTATTGCCTATCCCTAATTGCCCTTGAGAAGGTGGTGGTGAGCCGCCTTCTTGAACGACTGCAGTCTGTGTAGTGAAGGTATGCCAACAGTGCTGTTAGGGAGGGAGCTCTAGGATTTTGACCCAGCGACAATGAAGGAACGGCAAAATATTTCTAAGTCAGGATGGTGTGTGACTTGGAGGGGAACTTGGAGGTGGTGGTGTTCCCATGCGCCTGCTGCCCTTGAGTAGAATAGGCCTATATTCTCTAGAGTTTAGAAGAATGAGAGGTGATCTCATTGAAACATACAAAATTCTTACAGGGCTTGACGGATAGATGCAAGGAGGATGTTTCCCCTAGCTGGTGAGTCTAGAACCAGGTGTCACAGTCTCAGAATAAGGGGTCAGCCATTCAGGACTGAGATGAGGAGACATTTCTTCACTGAGAGGGTGGTGAATCTTTGGAATTCTTTACCCCAGAGGGCTGTGGAAGCTCAGTCATTGAGCATATTCAAGATAGAGATCGCTAAATGTTTGAATATTAAGGTAATCAAGGGATATAGTGATAGTGCAGGAAAGTGGAGTTGAGGTAGAAGATCAACCATGATCTTATTGAATAGCGGAGCAGGCTCAAGGGGTCAAATGGCCTACTCCTGCTCCTATTTCTTATGTTCTTATGTCTATGATTTTCCGATATGCGTGGGCAGCAGGTGAGGTTTCCCAGCAGAAGTGCAGCTTCGGAAAATTACTTGCAAAATAAGCCAGTGTTAGAGAGCAAAAAAATGTTTCAATTTTCTCTATCGATAATGCATTCTAAAATGAGATTTGAAAGTCAGTGGGAATCCAATATTTAACATAATATCGCTGTTTACGGCTCCTTGTGGAATAAGAGAGAAACAAGGTCATGGATGTTGTACGCTGCCTTGACTGTAACTGGAAGCCAGTGTTAAATTAGGGAGACTGAGGAAAGCAGCCTGTTTGGATACTGACTTCGGTTTGATTTAAAATGACCCAAGCCATTTAAACCTGAAGGCAGAACCAGAGAACTAAAATTATTGTTTCCACGCAGAATTTAATAACAAAATGAAATTGGTTCATTCACAGATTGTAGACAGAATGAACGCATAAATTCTGTCATTTTAAAAACAAAATTACTTCATCTTCTAATTCCAAAGTGAGCCATGCTTCCAGTTCACCTTCCCTCGTCAAAGTGACTAAATCTCGATTAGCTTAGATTTCAAACTTGTACTCAAGTGTAAATGTTATTACTGTAATACAGAATATTTGCATTTCTTATTTGCATATTTAAATCTTAAGTTGTCTGATATCACCTCGTATTTAGCAGATCATACTTGCAAATCGCAAACTATGTCCCAGGAGATGAACAATCAAGCCAGAAGAAGTTTTCAATAAAATGGACAAATGCCAGACTACAGTTTCATCAGGAATTGTTTTCCTTCACTTTCTCAGTGTTACCATTCCATGCAATTCATGCCTGTCCATTTCAGTGTCTGTCCTGTACGCCTGTCATTCATTTACACCTCCTTCCATCCTTATTCCCCAGTATTGTCTCTTATTTGCATGTGTTCTCTCTCTCTTCTCTCTCGCTCCTCTCTTCCTTCTCCCTCTTTCCCTCTCCTTTCTCTTCTCTCTCTCCTTTCTTTCTCTCTCTCTCCTCCTGTCTCTCAATTATTCCCAGTGGTCTTCTGCCGCCATCACTTTTACTTTGACATCTGCTAAGGTGCTGTTGGTAAAATGTTCCACCTTTCTTACTGTTCAACCTCATCCTAAGGCGACATCATTCAAAACAACTAGAGTTTGGTTTAAAATACTTGGCCAGTTGTTAGAGTTGTTTGCTTTAGTTGATCCAGTATTACAGTTGCTATTGATCTTTGGTCTCCGTCATTACTAATGGTCATGTGTCTTCCCTTTTCTGTTGCAAAGGTTGCTGCTTATCTGCATTTTTCTTCCTAATAGCAAAGAGTCCTTTTTTGTGATAATAAAGAACCATGTCCAGAAATCAGACAAAATATACAACTTAGCAATGTATATTGACACTGTCTACTCCATTTCATGACTCCTAAAGAATCAGTACCAGCCTTGTTCAAAATCATCAAAAATTGCAATGGATTGTCTGGGTATTGGACACATCAGTATCAGGTCACTTACCTCTATGTACAATTGGTAATATTCAATTCATTGGCAGCATGGTCAAAGAAGGCTGTTAAATATCTTGAGTATAGTTATGGTTGAACATGTAAAATATCATCATTATTATTTAAGTTCCTTTCCAAAGCAGGCTAAGAGGTCAGGAAGGTGACTGGAGTCATTCCCATGACCTCCACCAATCCCACACTGCAGGAAGTCAGCAGGATGCTGAAGTACAAGCTGAAGTAAACTCCTTGACAATTTCCTGTCCCTTCAGGATTTGCTGCTGAAGCAATATCTGCTTAGTTTCATATGGGAAATAGATGTTGGCCATGGTCTGACTGAACTTTTAGCTAAGCAGTATTGATGGAACTTTGCTTTGTCATACTTTGCTGGCTCTTGAATGAGATGCTAAAATAAGGCCTTTTCTGCCTGTTCAGGTGGACATAAAAAATCAATGGCACTATTAAAAAAAAGCAGCAGTGTCCTCCTGATGTGCTGGTTAACATTTTTTCCTCAATCAACACCACAAAAAACTGTTTAACTGCTCAGGCATCTCATTGCAGTTTGGGGACCTAACTGCATAAATTGACTGTCGCATTTGCCAACAAAACAATGGTAACCACACTTCAAAAGTAATTCATTGGCTTTGGAATGCCCTAGGGATGTGAAAGGCGCTACATAAATAGAAATGTTTTCTTTTTCCATAATAACATTATAAATGTGCAAATTATACTACCATCCAATTTATGTTCAAGAATGAGAAATAACTCATCCTGTTGTGAAAGGTTTTACTTCCTATTTGGTAATTGTAACATAGCCTCTATAAAATGAATGTTCATTACTGAACAGAACATGCGGCATCCTAATGAAGCAACTTAAACAATAATAGAAGCCTTCAAATACAACAGGGTGTAATTGAGTAAAGACACCTCCATAGAAGGATGAGACCAATATGCTGAGTCTCTCAATTAAACTACCTGATATGCCACTGAATGACTATGGACTGAATTTTGCCGGTGCTCAGAGTGCGGGTTTGGAGGCGGGTCCACTGTAAAAATTGAAATGATTGACAATGGGTTGGGAGCCCACTCTGAACCTGCCTCCATGTAAGTTTCCAAAGTGTCGGGTCAGCGATTTCAGAACAGACCCGACATCAAGCGGCGGGGGAAGCATTTAAGATACTTAACTGCTGTTAATTGCTTGTTTGCTACTATTTTGCCAGCCTTTTTCTATTTTCCCACTTTTTTAACAGGCTTCATGTTGTTCGGAGATCACGTCAGGTAAGTAGGTCGGGTTCTCTATGTCTTCCCATTGCTGTGAATAGGTGACAGCTGCAAAAGTGGTGTGAAAGCTACCATTTCACAGCTGGTCACTTTCCAATGTCAGAAGCTTGAGCCTTCAGGACTTAGAAAACACTTTTGAGCTTTATGCAGTTTGGAAGTGTTTGAAGTAAACTATCCACTGTCACCTCCTTGTAGCAAACTCTCTCACCATTGACAGATCGCTTCTGTCATCTTAACTTCAGCTGCCATCTATTCCAACAACATCGGTGCCCTTGGTCCTCTGAATCCCTCCACAACACCAACATCACCAGGCAGACCAACATCACAAACAACAATACCAGCCTTCTCCACAATCACCTGATGCTGCACAGGACACAGTGTAGCAGCACCCGATAACATTGCTGCCCAGGAGGCCAGCGATGGCCTCACCATGGCCAAATTTATGCCACTTGATGCTGTACACCCTGGCTGCCACATGATGCACCAGGTTAACACCACCATCGCCATAAAGCATTCCCACAATGACCAAGCCATTCCTTTCACACTCATCACCATTGCAGGGGAAACTGTTATGTCTCACCATTCACTGCAACTCAGTATGATACTTCCAAAGGTGAGCGCAGATCTGTGCAATAAGGCAAAGTGTTGAAAATAAAGATTTCAATGTTTGACAACACATTGACAGATAATTTACATGATCATTGCATAAAACACCCAAGTGCCTACCCTTGTGTGTTGTTAGTTGGTTTGATTGCACGAGGATGAAGGTGAGTGTTGTAAGATTCGCAATTTTCAGCAAAAATCACGCAAGAAAACAGGAACCCGCGCGTCCAATTAATTTAGGCCAGCACCTATCGGGAGCCCGGCTACATCATTTTGTTGGTTACAGAAACCTGGGATATGATGGAAAGGATTTTCATCGCGTTCATGGCGATCGGGTGCGGGTGGGCCTACCGAGGCCGCACCAAGGACGTCATCATTTTCGGATGCTCCGGGGACACGGCCCCCATCGCAACGGATGGGACGGGGAAGCGAGAGGTTGAGGAAACCGCCACCTACTTCCACCAAGGGAGATGGCCAGGTTGGTTGGGAACAAATTCCACGGAATATTCCAGCAACTTCGGTTTTGTCTACCAAGAGACTTCGTTAACGTGCCCTCGAGTGAGGATCCTTGCGCCCAGAGTCAGCGTCACCGTGGGAAAGAGGATTTGTCTGGTGTGCAATGGGAACGTACCACTAAGGCGATGGTGGTGGCTACGAAAGCTGGGAAAGGACATGAGAAACTCTACGGTCGAGTGGGAGCGACTGGGTAATAATACCCATCGGACTATTACGGGAACTCACGGACAATTACGTGTGTGTTGGGACAAATGGTGGGAACCAGATGAGGGAATATATGTCTGTATGTGGGGTTCGAGACACGTCTGCCCCAAGGTCGTGTCCATCTTCTTCCAGAGGCAGTGGCAGGATGAAGGGAAGTGGATGAGATGGGATGTTAGCACTCGAGCGTGCGGAGCCCCATACTCCCCTATTCCGGTGAACGCCACTGAACTCATCACCCGCCCACGCAAGCCCCTGCCCACGCTTCCGGTAGCACTAGCCCAGAAAGGAGGGTGGCCAACCACCACCAAGGGACCCGGGAACGGTTTAGTATTGGTACCCACCGGTCAGGTGCTGTACCAAGGGGTACACTACGCGGTGGCCTCAGTGATTTTAAATCTCACTGAGGTAAGATTGCCGGAGTGGTGTCCCAAAGAAATGGAACAATTATACCAGGTCCTGTTAACCCGTATGTTTAGACAATTTTACGAATTTGACTTTGCCGACATCGACAGAGACAAATTATACACCACACCGCCAGATGTTTTGGGTCGAGTCGGGAGGCAAAGAAGGGGTACTGTAAATGACATATTCACTGCTTTTAATACCGGGACATCTGTTGTCAACGCTCTAGATAACGTGGAGCTGCAGACACAGATCAACGGTTTAAAAGCCCAGTTAAGGAACATATTGACAGACGAAAATAAGGTAGTGGGTTCTGAGCTACATGAGGACCAGGCCATGACACTACACTTTAAGGACATAATTGCTGAGCTGGAGAAACACGCGAGAACGGCAAATGCACTCATTAAGGAGGATCGGAATGCGTCCGATCAAGCTGCGCAAAACGAGGCCTGTGTGCTGTACGGGGCGTGGTTACTGGGCGAGGGCCGCAGTAATCTTGAGGATTTAAAACAGGGTTTGGTCCCGTCCTGGATCAGCAACAAGCACTTGCAAGCGCTCCACCCTTTTGAGAATGCATTAAGCCCGTGCCAGCTCAGACTAGCCGCAGAAGCATACCCAGTCCCAGTGGACTGCGGACATTCAAATCACACTATTATGGGAATAGTAGTAAGAATGCCGGTGTTGGGTCCCGCAGCAAAGCCCGCCCCGGTGTACAGAGTAGAGAACATTGGAGTCATTCGGGGGGGGGCACACATTCGTTACGCAGCGGTCCCGCCTTACGTCATCAGATGGGAGCGTACGGTGACAGGCACCGACCTCTCGGGATGTCGGAGCCGGGGAGCACACATCATCCTGTGTCCCCAGCACTTGAACGCCTTTCTGAAACCGCAGTGCGGGTTCAGGACTGCTAGCGCAAAGCCGGTGAATTGCACCATGGAGGCAATGGCAGAGGACCATGTGCCCCCGCAGGTAGCATATATCGGGGGTGGGACATACTGCGTCACCACTGCAGCGCCTCAGTACCGATATGGACAACACGCGTGGTGTTCGGTCGGTGATAGCAGTTTCTGTTTCAAACCCAGGGCCGAGGTTCAAGTGGCACAACAACGAATTGTCCCCATTCCTGCGCCCTCCACCGTTCACATCACTATCAAAGAGAATTTCACAGACTTACAACGATTTGTCACGCATTTTGGTTATGTCATTCCCCCTCTTCCCGAACACCTCACCAAGATTTTAAAAGCCGTTATAATTTCACAGAAACATTTCTACACACTGGAGCAGAAGACTTTAGAGATAGGAAAAGACATATTGGACATAACCATCCCACCATGGTGGGACTTGTTCACCAACATAGAGGTCCCCGCCTGGATTAGAATAGCATCCCATATCCTAGTAGTATGTCAGGTTTTGATTGTGATATTTTTGCTCTTCGTGCATTGCAAAAGAGGCAAACGCCTCCAGAGGCACGAGAACACAGGAGAATGGAGAGAACGCTATGTGCGAATGGGGGAAGCAGATACCCCACTCTAAGCTGCTAGTATAAGATTAAGCGTCCCTCCATTTTAAATTTTTTTGTGATTGTTTTGGGTTATAAGGAAATAAGTATTGTTATGTTATTAGTCGTTCTTAAGTTTTTTTGGATTAATAAAAGATGCATGCAGATGGTGCCAGGGGGTATCAACCCCCGCACATCTGACAAGTGAATGTGTTATAGTTTAAAATACGCTGTCTATGATTGTCCAAATGTACAAAAGGTAATTTTCGTTTTCTGCGGAAATGGGAACTGCATGTGTCGTGAGGGTCATAGATAGCTAAGTGCCAGGAATGTTTGGATGTGGGGAATCAGGGAAAATTTGCTCATCAAGGATTATTGATACTTTAAGCAAGCTATCAGTATCACAGGGGGGCCTGTAAGATTCGCAATTTTCAGCAAAAATCACGCAAGAAAACTGGATAAAATAAGACTGTTTATTGACCAAAGTAAGCTTGCACAGAAAAACCTTTGATAAAAGGGCATACAAAATGGCCACCAGGCCCCGTGATCAGTTTCTGAACCATTTTATTTCTGTTACTGCAAGCCAGACAGGCTTGTGGATTGAAGACAGTGAGCCCGCGAAAGCCAGTATCTGGGAACCGAAACTCAGAGGAACAGCATACACATTCAATGGATTACAAGTACAGGATGGGGCCCATCAAGATATGGGCGGACAATGCAAAATCACTCATACCCATTTATTGTACAAAGGAAAAACCGTTTAGCAGCCATCAAGGAAAATCTCCGGACCGATCAATATGCAAACAGAGCCGCGGTGACAATGCAAAAGACATTAAAAGACATTATCGGCCAGGAAGGCCAGTTTAAGTTATCACCGGCTCCGTTACAAGACAAAGCGCCCCTGCAGAGATTTCTGCCCGCCAAAATTAATACAAAGACAGGACTATGATTTGGCGGGAGATAAGACTGTTCCAAAAGAGTATAACTATGGATTGAAAGTCCATATACATTACTTCAACTTCTTCGGACGGGGCCAGGATCGGCGCCTCTTCCACTTCGGCAGATGCAGAATCGATGAAAACGTTTTCGTCTTTTTAAAGACGGACGGTTTCGGTAAAAGGACAACGTGGTCGGTGTTCAGCCAAACAAGGCTCGGCCACGACGAGAAGACGACGACGGTGGCCCGGGTACTGGGGTCGGGAGATCATCGACGACCCAGGCCGACGGAGAAGAAACCCTCTGGAGAACCGACCAGGCCGGAGACAAAAAGACAGTCCGGGCCTGACACTTCCGTGTCTCAACATCCCATCTGGTTGTTGTTCTACTCCATGAACAAAAATCCACGACAGGCTTAGTGGATCTCAACCTTGACGAGCGCTCATCGAGGCTGTGTCTACCCCATCGTCTCGAGAGAGAGAGAGAATATCAACTGCGCCAGAAGTTTCCAAATCCACGTGACGACGGAAAGCGGTGCCAAAAGGGCTGTGAACCCCCCTTTCTCACGATTTCGAGAGTGGTGAGCATGATCCCAGGTTCCCCAGGTCAAAACTTAGTTTAGGTATAGGGGAGGGAGTTAAGGGAAATCGTAATGTGTTTCCCCTTTTTCGATGTGCCGTGTGTTCCCCATTTCCATAGAGTCAAGTTCATAAATTTGTGCATGATTGTAGTTACTTTAATCTGTGCCTATGACATATATTTTGTAATGCTTCAAACTGTTTAAAGATAAAAGCATCCATTTCGTGCTATTCAGCCTGGTCTATTGAGTCCTTTTCTCTGCACTGCTGTTCTCTGCACCTAAGTCCAAGGTCTAGAACCGTAGGGGCAGTGGGTCGAACCACTCAAGGGTAATTCTTGCACGAAGCCTGGCAGGAGGCCAGAACGGGCAAGAGAGCAGGAAAAAAAACCCTACAGTGTGAGGGGTGGCTAGTGAGATGGTGAAGTGATAATGTAGATAGAGAGGGACAGGTGAAGGTGTGCGGTACATTGGCATGAGTAAGGATGTGCAGGAGTAGGGTAGGGAAGGCAGAGTGATGGGGATGCAATGAGCGGCACAGTAGGATGAGGTTGAGTGTGGCTTTGCAGTAACGTTTCGTGATCTACTGAGATCATTGAAAGGTTTGCGCCACTGCAGCCAGGTACTCCTGACGACATCCCTGCTTTTGTCCTCCTGTGCAATGTGCAACCAGGCTGCGTTGGTGTCCTGGAGAGGAAAGAGAACCTCCCTGCGTGCTGTGACTCCCTCCATAAGCATATGGACGGAGTCATGCGAGAGCCTGGGTGCAAGCGTCCACCTTAGTGCAGTGCGTGTCAGTGTTTGCTGCTCTTCAATGCTGCAGAACACTGACAGCACAACTGTCAAAATTAATGCGGCTATGGTCCCTTTAAGGAAACCGTCTGATGATGCGTCATCAAATGACGTCATCAGACCCGCTTCCTTTTAATTGGCCAGGAACCCTGCAGGGTGGGCTTAACAAGCCCTATTAATGGAAAATCCTTTTTACAGAGTGGGTGTAGCCAGGAACGGGACCAGAACCCGCCAACCACCTCTCCCAGCGCAATCCCGCCTCCGCTGGCGAAATCGCGGCCATATGTCTGTTCAATTATACGTTCATGAAAATTGGTGAACCATTTGCATAGTAGCTGAATGAGCAGATGGCGGTGGTGAAGCAAAGAGGACAGAAAATGAGGAGTAGAGCAGTGTCAGAGGTGTGAAAGATATGAGCGGACATAGGGCATAAGGAGGTCACAGTGGTATAGTGGGGTGAGAGACCAGAAGCATTTCAAGATGAGAGGAAAGGTCTTGAAATTGATTTGTTAGGAGTTCAGGAAACTACAAGTGTGGGATTCCCGATGGCTCCAAACCACGCCAAGTTAGAGGAGTCGGGCCGTTGGGTTGAAGGACTAGGAGGGGTCGAGATGTCAGTGTTCAGGTGAGTGATGGGTGCATGAGTGCAAAGGTAAGTGTGTTTGGTATGTCTAAAGTGTGTAAAGAAGTTTAAATTACCTGTACTTACCTTTTCAGCCTTCCTTCCTCTAGGTTTTGGGAGTCCATCATCTAACCGGCACAGAAAGCAGAATGGCTGCGAACTGTCAAAAGTGACAGCCTGCAGCTTTCTGTGCCGGAGAGATTTCTAACTGAGTCTGTGTAGAAGGCATCAGGTTAGAAGTAAGACTGTCAGTGTTTGACAGCTTCAAACAGCTGTGAAACACTGATATTTCATCTGTCAAAACGTCTTGACAGATGAAATTTCAGTCTGTGACGTCACCTGTTGCCGGGTGGCCCTTAATTGGCCTGCTGAGCCCGCTGCAAGTCAATCTGCAGATTGTAAGTCAGAAGAGATTGTGAGATGAGGGGAAAGTGGGATGTGAGAAAGAAGATTCGGTATGAGGATACCGTCATCTTCAATGATTTCAGCCCACCTTTGGCCACAGTCTCAGCAATGGCCCTTCCTGTAACGGCCAACACTGTCTCCTTCATGGGGGTTAGAACCTGCAGGAGCGTCTCTCCCCCTCCGGTTAGATCCTGCTGCCTCCAGTTGTGCCCCACTTTCTCCTGCAAGAGAGAGGGAAGTGTGTCAGTGAGTGCTGTGCAATATGTTAGCATGATGTGGCTGCCATGGTTGAATAGCTGCCATTGTGTGCAAGCTGTGAGATGTGGGTGTGAGGCTTGCAGCAGTGCTAAGTGTGTGAGGGTGAGGTGAAACATATGAATGTGAGATATGAGTCCTGATTGATAGAGATTGTTGGTAGGTGAGTGATGAGGGTGTGGTGAATTTAGCAGTGGCTGAGACTAGTGGTGCAGTTGGTGGAATACGGCATTTGAAGATGCATTCACTGACATTGACCACTCATGTGAGGTCATTAATCTTCTTGCGGCACTGAGTCCAGATGATCAGGACTAAACTCCTGGCATTGAACTCTGCGGCTATTTGTTCCCACTGCCTTCTCATCGTGTGTCGGGAGGGCCTCCTATCCCCCTGAGGATACAGAGCTTGGAGTCCATCATTTCCAGCATGGAACTGCTGGCCATCTCCATCAACACACCTGTAGACCCAACCGTGATGCAGCATCTGATGGCCGATGTCTCAGCTTCCATTGCAGCACAAGCAGCATCCACCCAACATATGAGTGCTGCAGTGGAAGCTCAGATTGCTGCCATCATCGGTCTGGATACCAGTGTTCAAAGGGGCTTCCGGGGTATCACAGCAGTCCAGCAATCTGTCCTCCAACAGATTACAAGGTTTGCTGACGCGCTGCCCCAGGGGAGTGGCAGTGGCTCCATGGAGCACGAGCCTGCTGTCCTCTCTCAGGATGACAGCATTTGTGCTCTCACCCCTGTCACTCCACCAGTGCCTTTGATGTTGCCTGTCAGCCAGCCAGACCAGACTGATGCTGCCCATGCCGAGATGGTGCAGTCTGAATCCGAGTCTTCTAGGCCGAGAGCTGCTTGAGGCCATCTTTGGAACAGAGGAGGCTGAAGGGAGACTTAATTGAGGTGTATAAGAACATAAGAATATAAGAAATAGGAGCAGGAATAGGCCACTTGGCCCCTCGAGCCTGCTCCGCCATTCAATAAGATCATGGCTGATCTTGGGCTCAAAGCCACTTCCCAGCCCGCTCCCCATAACCCTTCACTCCCTTATCTTGCAAAAATTTGTCTATCTCCACCTTAAATGTATTTAATGACCCAGCCTCCATGGCTCTCTGTGGCAGAGAATTCCACAGATTTACGACCCTCTGAGAGAAGAAATTCCTCCTCATCTCAGTTCTAAAAGGGCGACCCTTTATTCTAAAACTGTGCCCCCGCATTCTAGATTTCTCTGTGGTCTATGTAACCTGTTCCACCTTAAGAGAACTACCTTAAGAGATGTACTACTTTCTCTTGGCTGCTGTATACTGTAATACTGTAATACCGGTGGTGTGCAAGGATCTGCTGGGCAGTTCAGCCCTGACCTTCGAATAGTAAAGACCTGTTAAAAGTTATTCTTGTTGTCTGTGTCCAGTGATTGATCCTAAACATAACTGGAACATACAGACTCAACAGTGGCGATGAGTCCGATCTTACCCTGCGGCAAATTTACATCCAAGGCAGCTTCATCCTCAAAACTGGCGTCGAGAAGAGGCATCCGCCCTCATCATCCTGCTGAGCACCATCGCACGGGAGGCATCGAGAGCCCGTGTTAAAAAGAAAAAGAATTCTGACCTCGAAGCCCTCCATCAGCGACAGGCAGTGATCATCCCTTCTACCATGGTGGTGGGTAAGCCGATCAGCGACACGAGCAGAAAGTCGGCCGCGTTGACTGTGGAGTAGGGGAGGGAAAACGGAGGAATAAGGGCGGAGAGCTCGACCACGGCCGGTAGAAAGGGCCGGGCTGCAATCGAGGCCGAGAGGCACAGCGACTGGGGCAGCTTAAGGCTCGAGAGCCACGGAGAACTCAAACGCAGCCGGTGTACAGGACCGGGCTGCGAGCGGGGCTGCGAGGCAAAGCAGCGTCGGGGAGTTGAGAAGCTTAAGGCACGAGAGCCGCGGAGAATTCAAACGCAGCCGGTGTAAAGGACCGGGCTGCAAGCGGGGCTGCAAGGCAAAGCAGCGTCGGGGAGTGAGAACCGCTGGGGAGGCGAGAACGGCAGCAGCAAGGCAATCGCCATTGCAGCCAGCGGGGGAAGAAGGCAAACGCGGGAATCCAACATTGTAGTCGGCGGGGGAAGAAGATGAGCGCGGGAAAGACCGCCAAGCGCGGGAAGCCGCCATATTAGTAGGCGGGGGAAGAAGACAAGCGCGGGAAGCCGCCATTTAAAAAAAAACATTTTTTTAAACTTGCAAGGATGCCTAAACATGGGAGCATTAATAGTGATGTCGAAGATTGGACCACGTATGTAGAACGCATGGAAGTTTATTGTAAAGCAAATAAGGTACCAGCTGAGGAGAAAGCATTAACCTTATTAAGCTCAATGGGGGCGAAGACATACGGGCTATTGAAGCACCTTCTATCACCAAATAAACCGGCGGATCAGACCTTCGCGAATATTGTTACTGTCCTGAAAAATCATTTAAACCCCACGCCGCTGATGATAGCGGAACGATTTAAATTTTACAGAAGAACGCAGTTGAAAGACGAAAGCAACGCTGAATTTTTAATTGAACTACGTAAGCTATCGAAGTACTGTCAGTTTGGGACAGGGCTAGCGGATGCGCTGAGAGATAAATTTGTGTGTGGATTGTTAAAAGAAGAAACGCAAAAGCGACTGCTTGAAGAGAATGATCTTACGCTTGATAAAGCTGTCACTATTGCAGCATCGCAAGAAGCCGCAGCAAGAGGCACTGCGGAAATGCAGCTACGGTCACCGGAACTCTGCACCAATCAAATGGTCTTGAGTACAGTAAAATGTTATCGTTGTGGAAAGACAACACACGATCAGAACCAGTGCTGGTTCAAAAATCAGGAATGCAGAAAATGTGGCAGGCTTGGTCACATAGCTAAAGTATGCCGGTCAGGAAAGAAGACCAGCAACAAAAAGTCACCGCAGGAAAAGTACAAAAAGGTACACAAGGTGACAGAGAACAGTTCGAACGAACAGAAGTCAGATTCAGACGCCAGCAGTAATGAACTGGATAGTCTAACAGTACACAATGTTGGTAAGGAAGCAGACCTCCAAACAATTTGGGTCACACTTCAGATAGCAAGAGTCCAAGTGAAGATGGAATTGGACACTGGATCGGCATTGATGGTCATGAATAAGAAAGATTACAAAAGGTTATTCCCACATATTCCCCTGCGGGATACGGAGATTGTATTGCAAACATACACGGGGCAAAGAGTATACCCCATCGGGAAGATAGAGGTAAAGGTGGTCCACAAGGGCAAAGAAAGCCGAGGAATGGACTTATATGTGCCACCTGAGGGAGGTCCACCACTACTGGGACGGGAGTGGATTAGGAAAATAAATATGGACTGGCATTCCTTAAAAGCACTAACGGTAGATTCCGGTACAAAAGATGTCAAACCTAAACGATTGTCCAGAATATTGGACGATGCTAAAGAGGTGTTCCAACAAGGACTGGGAACACTGAGAGGAATTACGGCAAATATCAAGGTTGAAGAACATGTAAACCCGAAATTTTTCAAAGCCAGGCCAGTACCTTATGCAATACGACCTGCTGTGGAAGCTGAGCTGGAAGGGCTAGAACGTTCAGGAGTACTGTTTAAGGTAGACTGGAGTGAGTGGGCCACGCCCATTGTCCCAGTCATGAAGCGTTCATCGAGCAACAAGCCGGGGGAACCGGGGAAGGTTCGCATCTGTGGTGATTTCAAGATCACTGTTAATCCGCTGCTTCACACGGTTCAGTATCCGCTTCCACGGATTGAGGATATCTTCGCTTCGTTGTCTGGCGGGAAACACTTCACCAAGATAGACCTGGCGCAGGCGTACTTACAGATGGAAGTTGAGGAAGAATCATGCCAGTATCTCACGATCAACACGCATAGAGGCTTTTACCGGTATAATAGACTGGTTTTTGGAGTGGCATCGGCTCCAGCAATTTGGCAGAGGGCCATGGAGCAGGTATTACAGGGAATTCCAGGTACACAATGTTACCTGGATGATATTCTGATTACAGGAGATGATGACGAGGAACACCTTGCAAACTTGGAACTGGTGCTCACCAGATTGAAAGAATATGGTCTTCGAGTTAATCGCCAGAAATGTGAATTCTTTCAGAAGCGGATCTCGTACTGTGGTCATGTCATTGACCAGGAGGGGCTTCATAAGTCTCCTGACAAGATCGAAGCTGTTGTGAAGGCTCCCGCTCCGGATAATGTATCCCAATTGAGGTCGTTTCTAGGGTCGATTAACTATTACCATAAGTTTCTGCCAAATTTATCCACGGTGCTGCACCCGCTGAACGCTCTTTTGCAGAAGGGAGTACCATGGAAGTGGAGCGAGGACTGTAAGAGGGCCTTTCGCGAAAGCAAGGCATTGATGACCTCAGAGGAAGTGTTGGCTCACTTCAAACCAACGCTGCCTATTCGTTTGGCTTGTGATGCTTCTCCATATGGTATTGGGGCAGTACTCTCACACAAGTTGCCAAATGGCCAGGAGAGGCCAGTTGCATTCGCATCCAGATCTTTGACCTCCGCTGAGCGCAACTATGCTCAGATAGGGAGGCTCTCAGCCTTGTGTGGGGAGTAAAGAAGTTTAATCATTACCTGCAGGGCCAAAAGTTTACGCTTCTGACAGACCACCAGCCATTGGTATCCATTTTTAACCCTAAGAAGGGTGTTTCGGTGATGACAGCACAGAGACTCCAGAGATGGTCCCTTTTCCTAGGGGCACATCAATATCAGATAGAATTCAAAGGTACAAAGCAGCATGGTAATGCTGATGGGCTGTCGCGCCTGCCACTACCTACAGAGGAGGAGGCACCGACGGTTGACCCTGTTGAGTTATTTCACTCGACCATCATCGAATGTTTACCTGTCACCAATGCAAGTATTGAAAGAGAAACCAGGAACGACCCGACACTGTCCAGGGTCTACGAAGTGACAGTGAAGGGATGGCCAGCACATGGTGATCCACTGTTACCGGCATTCTCAGCAAGACGAGAACAGCTGTCCGTCTGTCAAGGAACATTGATGTATGGAACAAGGGTGATTATTCCTCCTAAGTTAAGAGAGAGAGTTCTAAAGGAACTGCATGAAGGTCATCTGGGGGGAGTCAAGATGAAAAGCCTTGCTAGGGCTTATGTGTGGTGGCCGGGTATCGACCAACAGATAGAGGAGCTGACGAAAAGCTGCTCAGGGTGCCAAAAAGTGCAAAATGCACCTCCGATTGCACCGCTGCATCCATGGGAATGGCCTTCAACCCAATGGCAACGTGTACATATTGACTTTGCTGGTCCTTTCATGGACTCCATGTTTTTAATTGCGGTGGACGCACATTCTAAATGGCCAGAAGTGATTAAGATGACTACCACTACCTCGGAAAAGACGATCGCGGTGTTAAGAATGATATTTGCGAGAAATGGATTGCCAGAACAAATATGTTCAGACAACGGACCGCAGTTCATGTCAGAAGAATTCCAGAGATTCATGAAGAAGAATAGGGTGAAACATTATACCTCTGCCCCATATCATCCGGCTACAAACGGGTTGGCCGAGAGATTTGTACAAACGTTTAAAAAAGCAATAAAGGCCATGAGCGAAGATCAGATTCCACTACAACACAAGGTGGACAAATTCCTACTGGCATATCGAAACGCCACTCATGCAGTGACAAACCAAAGTTCTGCCATGATGTTCTACAACAGGAGGTTGCGGTCCAGGTTGGACTTGTTAAAACCAAATGTGCAGAGGGAAGTTGAAAACAAACAGTTCCAGCATATAAATAACAAGACCACTCGGAGTTTCGAAATAGGACAACCAGTGTTAGCCCTGGACTATAAAAACGAGAAATGGCAATCTGGAACAATTCGGGCCAGACAAGGACCCCTGATGTACACGGTAGATATTGGTGAAAATGTAATACGGCGTCATGCTGACCAACTGGTAGAATCGAGAACAAGGGTCGAACCCATGGTTACGGCAGAGACAACCGTGAAAGAAGTTAGTGAACCTGAAGCATCTACCTCAGAAGTGAATGTACCTGATGATGATGTCCAATCCATAAGAGACCAACTAGATGAGTCACCCCAGCAACGAGAATCAGAGACCCCTGAAAGGCGTTATCCAACTCGAATCAGGAGGCCTCCTCAGAGACTGAATCTTTGAACTGTTTTGCATGAAGTTGTATATATGTATGTTATTATGTTATGTTAAATGGGGATATAACTGTTAAGCTAAAAAGGGAGGATTGTGGTGTATGTAACCTGTTCCACCTTAAGAGAACTACCTTAAGAGATGTACTACTTTCTCTTGGCTGCTGTATACTGTAATGCTGTAATACCGGTGGTGACCACACCGGTATATAAATGTTGTGTAGGGACTTGCTGGGCAGTTCAGCCCTGACCTTCGAATAGTAAAGACCTGTTAAAAGTTATTCTTGTTGTCTGTGTCCAGTGATTGATCCTAAACATAACTGGAACATACAGACTCAACATTCCCCACGAGGGGAAACATCTTCTCTGCATCTACCTTGTCGTGTCCCCTCAGTATCTTATATGTTTCAATAAGATCACCTCTCATTCTTCTAAATTCCAATGAGTATAGGCCCAGCCTGCTCAACCTTTCCTCATAAGTCAACCCCCTCATCTCCGAAATTAACCTAGTGAATCATCTCTGAACTGCTGAAAGAATGAGGGGCCTAGATAGAGTGGATAGGAAGGATCTATTTCCTTTAGCAGAGAGATCAATAAGAGGGGAGTTGAAGAGAACTGTTTTCACCCAGAGAGTGGTGAGGCTCTGGAACTCACTGCCTGGAAGGGTGGTAGAGGCAGAAACCCTCATCACATTGAAAAAGTACTTGTATATGCTCTTGACGTGCCGTAACCTACAGGGCTACAGACCAAGAGCTGGACAGTGGGACTAGGCTGGGTAGCTCTTTTTCAGCCGGCACAGACATGGTGGGCTGAGAGGCATCTTTCTGTGTTGTTAATCTCTATGATTCTATGATCCTCCAAAGCCATCTGCAGTATCCTCCACGGAAAGTCAACAGCCTTCCACCAGCCAAGAGGACAATGTGATGGTCAGTGACAAAGAGAAGGTAAAGTGTGTGGGACTGTTGGTGAATGGGGAATTGGGGTTACTGGTATCGCACTTGAATTAGTTCTTCAGGTACAGCCCAGGCAGAAAGGGGCTGTCTAAGTTGCAGCCTCCCTTCCTCTTCCTCCTCTTCTGCCTCCTCCTCTTCTTCATCCTCCTCTTCCTCCTCATCCTCCTCCTACTCATGCTTCTGCTCCTCAGCTTCTCATCTGAAAGGTGGTGGTAAGGGCCTTTCCCTCATGATGGCAAGGTTGTGCAGCATGTATCATATCACAACAAATCTTGAGACCCATTCAGCCAAGTCCTGCAGGGTTCCTCCAAAGCAGGCATCAGAATCATTGCTTCAGCATGCCAATGTTCTGCTTTGTCAATTTCTTGTGACAGTATGGCTCTCACTGTATGCATACTACATACGTGTGCGTGGGTTGCGCACTGGAGCCATGAGCCTTGTCATTAGCGGATAGCTCTTGTCGCCCAGTAGCCACCCTTCGGTTTGGCGTGGTGGCTCAAATGCAGATGGTACAGCGGACTGTCGCAGAATGAAGGCATCATGACTGCTGCCTGGATACCGAGCATTGACCTGCATGATTCGCTGCCTATGGTCGCACACCAGCTGGAAGTTGAGGGAGTGGAATCCCTTTCGGTTCAGTGGGAATGGTAGCATCATGGTTCTGACGAAAGGTCATCGACCTGAAATGTTGACTCTGTGTCTCTCTCCACGGATGCTGCCTTGGCCTGCTGAGTTTTTCCAGCGTTTTCTGTTGTTATTTCATGGTTATGTTACTGGACTAGTAATCCAGAGGCCTGGACTAATAATCCAGAGGCCTGGATTTAATGATCCAGGGACATGAGTTAAAATCCCACCACAGCTGCTGGAGGAATTTAAATTCAGTTAATTAATAAATCTGGAATTAATTAAATAAATCTGAAAACGTTAGTATCAGTAATGGTGACCATGAAACTACCAGATTGTTCTAAAAACCCATCTGGTTCACTAATGTCCTTTAGGGAAGAAAACCTGCCGTCCTTACCTGGTTTGTGATCCAGACTCACGGCAATGTGGTTGACTCTTAACTGCCCTCTGAAATGGCCACTAGCAAGCCACTCAGTTGTATTCAAGGAGACGGCTCACCACCACCTTCTCAAGGGCAATTAGGGATGGGCAATAAATGTTGGCCTTGTCGGTGACGCCCACATCCCATGAATGAAAAAAAAATGGCAGAATTGACTTGAGGTGCCCACAAAGTGATGTGCATTCAGTCAATGGCACCCTGTACCATGGGGAAGCCTGCAATCCTTGCAAATCATCGTTCTCAATCTGCCTGCTTCTATCTGGTAAGAGAATGAAATTAAGTTATCTCTCTTTGAATACGGAGACTCAGTGATCTCCCTTATGCAACAGTGTACTGCAAACTTCCAGAAGTTGCTAATATCTCCAGCAGCAGCCTGGATAGAGCCAGACGCATAAAAGTTCATAGCCAGGGTCACCTTCACAGCCACTGGCAATGCAGTCCTGGCCCTGCTCTGAGGTTAGAGTTGTGGCTGCAGCAGGTGGAAGATTTCAGTGATGACCTCCTTAGTGAAGTGCAGGCTTCTCAAACGTTGGTCATCGTTGAAGTTCAGCTCGGAGAATTGCTCCCTGTACACCCTGGGTGGATATGGCCTCCTGCTGAGAGCACTTTTCCTCCTCCTCATCCCTCCTTGAGCGACTTGTCCTGCTCTGCTTGGCCTCTGCTCATTCACCCAGTCATGCTCGATTCCAAGCGAAGGTCTACCAGTGCATCCATGTCTGGGAGCAACAGGTTTGTGCAGAGCCTTGAATTCAGAAAAATATCCTTCAGTACCTGCCACACCACTCCCGGTAGACTTTTGAGACTTGAAACAGCCATGGAAAGCACCAAAAATGTATAGAATTGTAGCAACTGTCAGAAGAAATAAACCAGCAACTAACCTGTAAGTAGTTGATGATCCCTTTAAATAGCGCTGGTGGGAGGTCCTTTATGCTGCTTAACATTGTGTTCAGCTGTGCGAGTTTAAGAGAGGGCATAGGCTGGAGCATTGAGCTCCACAATGGCAGTGTTGGCGTCAAATCAGCTTTGCCGCTGATTGATGTCATGATCTGCCTGCTTTGCATACTTCCGGTGGACGTTAAACGCACGTGCGCTAATCCCTTTACCAATATGGCGTCCGCTGCACTTCACGTTAGAAGTGTGCATGCCAGTTTGGAACGACCTCATAGCAGCCAGAAAATGGGAGCTACTGAACCCAATATCACCCCCCAAGTCTTATAATAGGGAGGTGGATTGCCAATTAATATATTCATCATCATTGTAGTCTCCTGGACTGGTTTTCAATCTCCTAAAAGGTTGGAAAGGAATGTTCCAGATTTTTTATCTGATTAGGCTTGGGTTTTTATCTGGTTATTTGCCTCTCCCAGGAGATTGCATGGCTGCTGGTAGGTCAGGGGTGTGAAATCATGAAACTTCAGGCATCACGACTGTGGAAGCAGGCTTGTTGGACCAGATGGTCTTTTCTTATCTGTCATTTTTGTATGTTTGTTAAAAAAATTACTTGTTTCTGTTATAAGCATCAAGGTATTGTCAAGTATAATATCTCAATGCTTTCAGGAAAGAAAAAAAGAATTACTTGCATTTATATAGCACCTTTCATGACCTCAGGACATCCCATTGTCCCAAAACACTTTACAGCCAAGTCTTTTTTCTGAGGTGCAATCACAATTGCAATATAGGCAGAACTTTTTTTTTTGCGTTAAGCTGAACTGCATGCGTAACTCTCAGGGTGAGATGTGATATAGTGTCTATTAAGGAATATCCTTGAATTAGAAATAGTAGATGTCTTAGAAGCATTACACTCCTGAGCCTTAATTTATAGTGTTCTAGATGAGCACTTTAATGCTCTGGATGAATTCTTCAGCACTAACGAACATGGCTGGTACAAAAGTGGGGAAGTGCTCAGTCACCTTTCACCTTGCCTGTCGCTTGTGTAGAAAATTAATCGAAGCACTGTCACAATTTCTTACGTATTAACTTATGAACCATATATTTCAGCAAACATGTATTCTCTTGTGCAGCACTTGTAACTTCTAGGAAGGCAGCTAATTTGTAAATGAAGATTGGTAGGTTTACTACTGAATTGTCCCCAATGACCAGCTGATAATGTAATGAGAGCACCAGATCCCAATAATGAGAAGGAGTGTGTTTGTAAAATATAAAAATACATATTATACCAGCCCATCACAAATCAAATATGTCAGCATTTTTAACTTAAAAGAGGGGAAACAACCTTCCTTATCCGCATCCTTCTTAAAAAAAAATGACATTTTTAAAACATACTGTAATGAAGATCTGTAAAAGTCTTCTTCCTGAATGAAAGTGGATGGGCTGAATTTTGCCAAGAGATATTTGCTTAAAGAGAATCTAAATAACATTTCTGAATTGGATGTATGATGTTCTAGTGAGATTATAAAGTACTTGGGGGAAAAATTCGATTGGTTGCACCACCCATTAGCGCCTAAAGAGGTCGAGAAGTGGGGCGTTAACCAACTAGCGCCTGGGCGCAGCGGACCCTGCTCCTCTTCCCAAATTGAGTGGCCATTTAGCGCCGGCGATAAACCGTAGCGCCCGTTCACCGGCGCACGCAGATCATGTCGTCATTCCAGAGTGCAACACCCTTGGGGCGCCCCGGTCCGGAAATTCAGTGGCGCCCCCTGCCTTACCGCCTGGCGCTAGCAACGACTGATTGAGGGGACCGTTATGCTGTCTGAAAGGGACTAGGGGAGTACTCTTTAAAGGGGAACACCTCCTGCCTTTTTTTGAAGGTGACATTTTTGCACCACACATTGTGAGAGAGAGAGACAGGCTTCTGGAGAGATTCCACGCTGTGTGAAGGAGTTTTGCAGGTTGGTTTTGATTTGCCCTTCCTTGTATTGAATTAGAAGAGACTGTGGGGTCTGCACTCTGAGATCTTTCCCTGGTTCTCTCCATTCTTTTTTCCAGCAGATTAGATGTACAGGCCTCTCCAGGCTGAGATTCAGACCGAGATTCAAGGCTGTAATGAGTAGGATGTGGATGGAGAGCAAGGCAAGATCAACTCTCCCCTTTAAGAAATAAACAGAAAATGCAGGAGAAACTCAGCAGGTCAAGCAGCATCTGTGAAGAGAGAAACAGATTTAACGTTTCAGGTCGATGACCATTCGTCAGAACTCCCCTTTAAGAATTGGATGGTGCCAGTCTGTCTGTGTTCCATTGCTGACTGACATCACATGAGGTTCGCCAGCACTGTGAGGTAGCGCCTCACTCTGCTGGGTTAGCGCCTTAAGACTGCCGTGCAGCGCCTGATTTAGCGCCGCAATCACCCTCAGGGGCGCAGGTACCCAATTTTGCAGGAGGTGGCGATACTTTGCACCTGGCGCTAAACTTTGCGCACCGCCAATACTAGCGCCCCAAACGGGGCGATACCGAATTTCGCCCCCCTTGACTTTTAGCTTTTGAGGTTGCAAAGTGGAATTTTATGCCAACAACTTGTGGACTGTTCTTTGGAATGTCATTTTTAATGTTTGATTTTTGAGTTCTCGTGTCACTTATGGGTTCACCTTTCATACAGGTCTAGTGTGGTGTATGTAACCGTTCCACCTTTAAGAGAACTATTTTAAGAGTGGCACTACTTTATCTTGGCTGCTGTATACTGTAATACCGGTGGTGAACACACCGGTATATAAGTGCTGTGTAATGATTTATTGGGCAGTTCCGTCCTGACCTTCGACTGGTAAAGACCTGTTAAAGTTTACTCTTGTGGTCTGTGTAATAATTCTCATTATAACACACAGACTTAACAGTGGCGATGAGTACAATCTTACCCTGCGGCAGAGATACATCCAAGGCAGTTTAACGGGTGTCGAGAGGAGGCATCCGCCCTCATCATTCTGCTGAGAGAAGACTCGGGTCTGCAGAGCAAAGGAAGAATTCTGACACGAAGCCTTCCATCAGCAACAGGCAGTGATCATCCCTTCTATCACGGTGGTGGGTAAGCCGATCAGCGACGAGCAGCAAGTCGGCCACGTTGGCTGTGAAGTAGGGGAGGGAAAAACGGAGGATATAAGGGCGGAGAACTCGACCATGGCAGGGGAAAAGAGCCGGACAGAAGTCGGGGCCAGAGGCGCTGAGACTGGGGCAGCGTAAGGCACGGGAGCCGCGGTGAATGCAAACGCAGCGGTGCGAAAGACCGGGCTGCAAGCGGGCTGGGAGACACAACAGCGTCGAGAGAGAGCTCGACCGCGACCGGTGAAAAAGGCCGGGCAGCTACTGAGGCCGCGAGGCGCAGCGACCGGGTCAGTGTAAGGCGCGGGAGAAAATAAAAAAACAGCGGAGAACTCAGCCGCAGCCGGGGGAAAGGACCGGACTGCAAGAGGGGCTGGGAGGCACAATTTGAAAACCGCTGGGGAGGGCGAACGCAGCAATACGGCAATCGCCATTACAGCCAGCGGGGGGGGAGAAAGGCAAATGCGGGAAGCCACCATTTTCGTAGGTGGGGGAAGAAGACAAGCGCGGGAAACCGCCATTTTGAAAAAAAAATAAAAGAAAAATTTCTTTTTGTTTCTCAAGAAGATTGCGAGGATGCCTAAGCGTGGTAACATCAACGATTTCGATCCCGATGTTGAAGATTGGGCCACGTATGTAGAACGCATAGAGATATATTGTAAGGCAAATAAAATATCAGATGAAGATAAAGCACTAACCTTACTAAACTCAATGGGTGCAAAGACATACGGGCTATTGAAGCATCTTCTATCACCAGCTAAACCGACGGATCAGACTTTCGCTAAAATTGTTGCTGTTCTGAAAAATCATTTGAACCCCACACCGCTGATGTTAGCGGAACGATTTAAATTTTATGCGAGAACGCAACTGAAAGAGGAAAGCAACGTGGAGTATTTAATTGAACTGCGTAAGCTAGCGAAATACTGTCAGTTTGGGGAAAGTCTGACAGAGGCACTGAGAGACAAATTCATGTGTGGATTGTCGAAAGAAGGAACACAAAAGCGGCTGCTTGAAGAGAATGATCTTACACTTGATAAGGCTGTCACTATTGCAGCATCGCACGAAGCCGCAGCGAGAGGCACTGCGGAAATGCAGCTGAAGGCAGCGGTACTCAGCGTAGATCAAATGGCTTTGGGTACAACGAAATGTTATCGTTGTGGAAAGACGACACACGATCAGAACCAATGCTGGTTTAAAAACCAGGAATGTAGAAAATGTGGCAAGCTTGGTCACATAGCTAAAGTATGCCGGTCAAGAAAGAAGACCAGCAACAAAAAGTCACCGCAGGAAAAGTGCAGAAAGGTACATAAGGTGGCTGAGAAGAGTTCGGATGAACAGAATTCGGATTCAGACTCCAACAGCAAGGAACTGGGTAGTCTGAGAATTCACAATGTGAGTAAGGAAGCTGACCGACAAACTATCTGGGTCACACTGCAGATAGCAGGAGTCCAAGTGAAGATGGAATTGGACACCGGATCGGCGTTGACGGTCATGAATAAACAAGATTACAAAAGGTTATTCAAACATATTCCCCTACGGGATACGGAGATAGTATTGCAGACATACATGGGGCAAAGAGTATACCCCATCGGAAAGATAAAAGTCAAGGTGGTACACAAGGGCAAAGAACACCAAGGAATGGACTTATATGTACTACCTGAGGGAGGTCCACCACTTCTGGGATGGGAGTGGATCAGGAAAATAAATATGGACTGGCACTCCCTAAACGCAATAACGGTAGATTCCGGAAAAAAAGATGTCAAACCTGAACGATTGTCCAGATTATTGGATGAGTCTAAAGAGGTGTTCCAACAGGGACTGGGAACACTGAGAGGAATTAAGGCAAAAATCAAGATTGCAGAACATGCAACTCCAAAATTTTTCAAAGCCAGACCGGTACCTTATGCGATACGACCTGCTGTGGAAGCTGAGCTGGAAGGGCTTGTGGTAAACCACTTTTATCGTTCACTATCGTTACACTATTTTTATATCGTTACACTATGGTTATCACTGTTTACACTGTTGTATCACTACACAAGGTCACCTCTTGTCATGCTGTTATACCTGGGCTGACCACAGCTGACTCCGCCCATGGCTCCGCCTGCTTGCCCAGGTATAAAGGTGGTCGACTGGCTGGTATTCCTCCTTGTTGGACCCGATCACCCACGAGGGTGGGCTCTGTTATTTAGCCAATAAAAACCTATAGTTACTATCTTAACTCGTCGCTTTTCATTGAATGAATTGATAGGTATATCAATTTTATTGGCTAAATAACAGAGCCCACCCTCGTGGGTGATCGGGTCTAACAAGGAGGAATACCAGCCAGTCGACCACCTTTATACCTGGGCAAGCAGGGCAAAATCAAGAACGACAAGATCTTGAGGTGGAGAATCGAGCTCTCCACCTATGAATATGATATCTTGTACCGGCCTGGTAAACTGAACGAACCCCCAGATGCTCTATCACGAAGTACATGCGCCAACGCGCAAATTGATAGACTGCAGACCCTCCACAACGACCTCTGCCACCCCGGGGTCACCAGACTTTACCACTTCATTAACGCCCGCTGCCTGCCCTACTCCATCGAGGAGGTCAGGACCATGACCAGGAACTGCCAAACCTGTGCCGAATGAAAACCGCATTTCTTTAGGCCAGACAGAGCAAGCCTGATCAAAGCCACCCGCCCCTTCGAGCGCTTGAGCATCGATTTTAAGGGGCCCCTCCCGTCCTCTGACTGTAATGTGTACTTCCTCAACATCATTGATGAGTACTCCCGTTTCCCCTTTGCCTTCCCCTGCCCAGACATGACCAGTACCACGGTCATCAAATGCCTGAACGACCTCTTCGCCTTGTTCGGGTTCCCGAACTATATACATAGCGACCGGGGCTCATCCTTCATGAGCGAGCAACTTCGCCAGTTCCTACTAGCGAGAGGTATTGCTGCAAGCAGGACCACCAGCTACAACCCCCGAGGGAACGGCCAGGTGGAAAGAGAGAACGCGACTGTCTGGAAGGCCGTTCTCTTAGCCTTAAAGTCTAAGGGCCTCCCAACCTCTCGCTGGCAGGAAGTCCTCCCGGCAGCGCTGCATTCCATCCGGTCACTGCTTTGCACGGCCATTAACGCCACCCCCCATGAACGAATGTTTGTTTTCCCCAGGAAGTCGACTACGGGAACCTCGCTACCAACGTGGCTGACTTCTCCGGGGCCCGTCTTGCTGCGAAAGCATGTGAGGGCCCATAAAACGGACCCCCTGGTCGAGAGGGTGGACATCCTGCACGCCAACCCCCAGTACGCCTATGTGGCATACCCAGACGGGCGGGAGGACACAGTCTCCTTACGAGACCTTGCACCCTCGGGCACCCCTGAGACACCACCGTTACCCCCCACCACCCCCCCAAATCCAGCCCAGGTAGACGGCATGCCGGAACCCCACGAGCCTTCGCCGACCACGCAGACACCAGCATTAACATCGGATACTGCACCACCGCCGCCGCTGCTGCGCAGATCAGACAGACTTACGAGGCCTCCGGACAGACTGACATACCCGAACTGGTACTACACTTCACCCCGCCGGACTCAAATTTAAACAAGGGGTGAATGTGGTAAACCACTTTTATCGTTCACTATCGTTACACTATGTTTATATTGTTACACTATGGTTATCACTGTTTACACTGTTGTATCACTACTCAAGGTCACCTCTTGTCACGCTGTTATACCTGGGCTGACCACAGCTGACTCCGCCCATGGCTCCGCCTGCTTGCCCAGGTATAAAGGTGGTCGACTGGCTGGTATTCCTCCTTGTTGGACCCGATCACCCACGAGGATGGGCTCTGTTATTTAGCCAATAAAAACCTATAGTTACTATCTTAACTCGTCGCTTTTCATTGAATGAATTGATAGGTATATCAGGGCTAGAACGTTCAGGAGTACTGTCTAAGGTGGACTGGAGTGAGTGGGCCACGCCCATTGTTCCCGTCATGAAGCGTTCATCGAGTAAAAAGCCAGGGGAACCGGGGAAGGTCCGCATCTGTGGAGACTTCAAGATCACAGTTAATCCGGTGCTTCACACGGTGCAATATCCGCTTCCGCGGATTGAGGATATCTTTGCTTCATTGTCTGGCGGGAAACGCTTCACCAAGATAGACCTGGCGCAAGCGTACTTACAGATGGAAGTTGAAGAAGAGTCGCGCCAGTATCTCACAATCAACACGCACAGAGGCTTGTATCGATATAATAGACTGGTTTTTGGAGTGGCTTCGGCTCCAGCAATTTGGCAGAGGGCCATGGAGCAGGTATTACAGGGAATTCCAAGCACTCAATGTTACTTGGACGATATCCTGATTACAGGAGATGACGATGAGGAACACCTTGCAAATTTGAAACTGGTGCTCACCAGGTTGAAGGAATATGGCCTTCGAGTTAATCGCCAGAAATGTGAGTTCTTTCAGAAATGGATCTCGTACTGTGGTCATGTCATTGACCAGGAGGGGCTGCACAAGTCACCTGAAAAGATCGAAGCTGTTGTGAAGGCTCCCGCTCCGGAAAATGTATCCCAGTTGAGGTCGTTCCTAGGGTTGATTAACTATTACCATAAGTTTCTGCCAAATCTATCCACGGTGCTGCACCCGCTGAATGCTCTTTTGCAGAAGGAAGTACCATGGAAGTGGAGCGAGGGCTGTAAAAAGGCCTTTCGCAAAAGCAAGGCATTGATCACCTCAGAGGAAGTGTTGGCTCACTTCAACCCAACGCTACCTATTCGTTTAGCTTGTGATGCTTCTCCTTATGGTATCGGAGCAGTAATCTCACACAAGTTGCCAAATGGCTCGGAAAGGCCAGTCGCATTTGCATCCAGATCATTGACCTCCGCTGAGCGCAACTATGCTCAGATAGATAGGGAGGCTCTCAGCCTGGTGTGGGGAGTAAAGAAGTTTAATCATTACCTGCAGGGCCAGAAGTTTACACTGCTGACAGACCACCAGCCGTTGGTATCCATATTCAACCCAAAAAAGGGCGTTTCCATTATGACAGCGGAAAGGCTACAGAGGTGGTCCCTTTTCCTAGGGGCACACCAATATGACATAGAATACAAAGGATCAAAACAGCATGGGAATGCTGACGGGTTATCGCGCCTACCGTTGCCAACGGTGGAAGAGGCGCCTACAGTGGACCCAGTGGAGATGTTCCACTCAACCATAGTGGAATGTCTACCAGTAACAAATTCTACGATCGAAAAGGAAACAAGAAATGACCCGACTCTCTCACGAGTCTACGATTTAACGGTGAAGGGATGGCCAGCACATGGCGAACCACTGTTGCCAGCATTCTCGCAAAGAAGAGAACAGCTGTCAGTGTGCTGAGGAACTTTGATGTGTGGATCCAGAGTGGTGATTCCACCCAAACTCCAGCATAAAGTGCTAAAGGAGCTTCACGAGGGGCATCTGGGTGGAGTGAAAATGAAGAACCTAGCCAGAGCGTTTGTGTGGTGGCCAGGTATCGATGGAGACATCGAAGAAATGACCAAGAGCTGTCTAGGATGCCAGAAGGTCCAAAACGCCCCACCACAAGCCCCTCTACATCCATGGGAGTGGCCCTCATCTCCATGGCAAAGGGTACATATCAACTTTGCTGGTCCATTTATGGACTCAATGTTCTTAATCGCGGTGGATGCACACTCCAAGTGGCCGGAGGTAATAAAGATGTCCTCCACCACCACGGAAAAAACCATCACATTATTAAGGACCATATTTGCCAGGAATGGGCTGCCGGAACAGATCTGTTCTGATAATGGACCGCAATTTGTGTCCGAAGAATTCAGGAAGTTCTTAAAAAACAATGGGGTTAAGCACTACACGTCCGCCCCATACCATCCCGCCACCAATGGATTAGCTGAAAGGTTTGCCCAGACCTTCAAGAAGGCCATAAAGGCCATGGGTAATGAAGACATAAATCTACAACATAAGGTAGATAACTTCTTGTTGGCGCACAGGAATGCAACACATGTGGTTACAAACCAAACTCCCGCCATGATGTTTTTCAATAGAAGACTAAGATGTCGGCTGGATTTGATCAAGCCAAACATCAGAAGGGACGTAGAGAACCGGCAATTTCAAGGCATGAATGAAAGGCCAACTAGAACCTTCCAGATAGGTCAACAAGTTTTGGCCCGGGACTACCGTACCGAGAAATGGCAGCCGGGAACTATTTGCACACGACTAGGACCGCTGATGTATACCGTGGACATTGGTGAAAGCATAATAAGGCGCCATGTTGACCAGATCATAGGGTCATCCGAAAAGGGACAACCTACTCCACAACTCTATACGCCTAATGATGAAGCAGAGATACCCATAGTATCTACCTCCGATCCGGTGATACTGGAATCAGATGAACCCGACACTGGCATTCAAGCCGAATCGACCTTGCCAATAGAACCTACTACACCACCGAAAACTACTACACCACTGAGGCGTTATCCGGACCGAGTCAGGAAGCCTCCAGAGAGACTGAATCTGTGAACTGTTTTTACATGAAGTTGTGTATATATGTTGTTATGTTATGTTAATGGGGAATATGTACTGTTAAGCTAAAAAGGAAGGATTGTGGTGTATGTAACCGTTCCACCTTTAAGAGAACTATTTTAAGAGTGGCACTACTTTATCTTGGCTGCTGTATACTGTTATACCGGTGGTGACCACACCGGTATATAAGTGCTGTGTAATGATTTATTGGGCAGTTCCGCCCTGACCTTCGACTGGTAAAGACCTGTTAAAGTTTACTCTTGTGGTCTGTGTAATAATTCTCATTATAACACACAGACTTAACATCTAGGTGGTCCCTTGTGTGTGAGTTCAGGCAATGGGAGGCCAAATTTGCTGTGTTCCCACTCCATTGCTTGAAATTTGAAACTGAAGGACCTTCATCCCATCCAGTCTCCAAGGGGATGGGTCATTTTAATATATGGGGTTGGAGGCCCATACCTATAGAGGTTCAACAGAGGTGCAGACCCTAAGTTTACTGGCAGAAAATCTGAGTGAACCCAAAGCCCTTAAACGGATCAAAGATGGGATGACATTTTTAAAAATAATTCCTCGTAGGAAAACTAGGATGTGTATTCTGCTGTAATTCGACTAATCTGGGATGGATTATCTTTGCTCCTGAACATATCTGGGGCTGCCAGAAAGCCCAATATGAAACAATCTAACTTGATTGAGTTCTTTGATGAGGTAACAGAGAGGGTTGATGAGGGTAATGCAGTTGACATAGTGTACATGGATTTCCAAAAGGCTTTCGACAAAGAGCCACATAATAGGCTTGCCAATAGAGTTGAAGCCCATGGAATAAAAGGGACAGTGGCAGCATGGATACAGAATTGGCTAAGTGATAGGAAACAGAGAGTAGTGGTGAGTGGTTGTTTTTCAGACTGGAGGAAGGTATACAGTGGTGTTCCCCAGGGGTTGGTTCTAAGACCACTGCTTTTCTTGATATATTAATGAATTGAACGTGGGTGAAAAGGACACTATTTCAAAATTTGCAGATGACACAAAACTTGGAAGTATAGTGAACAGTGAGGAGGATAATGATAGACTTCAGGAAGACACAGATAAAATTTAACGCAGAAAAGTGTGAAGTGATAAATTTTGGTAAAAAGAATCAGAAGAGGACATATAAACTAAATGGTACAATCCTGAAGGGGGTGCATGAACAGAGAGACCTGGGGGTATGTGTGCACAAATCATTGAAGGTGACAGGGCAGATTGAGAAAGCAGTTAAAAAGTCTTATGGGATCCTGGGCTTCATAAATAGAGGTATAGGGCTGGATTTTGTCATTGGGGCGGGCTAGGGTCGTGTCATCCGCTTTTCGTGTTTTCCACCTGATTCCAAATCGATGTGGCAGATTGATACGATTTTCACATAATTGGGCAATTGGCCCAATTAGTTTTTTCAGTCTGAAACTCGCCTCCGATGATGTCATCATTGCTGCTACATTTAAGGTCTGCAAGAAGCCTTGCTTCTTCTGCAGACTGCCAAACCTTTTGGCCTTTGCAGTGAGAGGGACCTGGAGGCAGAATGAGCAGCAGGAGGCCTAAGCCTGCTCCCAGATTTGATGACGTCGCCCTGCAAGTTTTGGTGGAGGGAGCAAGAGCTAGTAAGGAGGTGCTCTTCCCTTCTTCAGGGAGGAAGGAGCCTCCCCAGCAGACCAAGGCTGTGTGGATCCAGGTGGCCCAGGAGGTTAACTCGTTGTCGATGATCTGCAGAACCTGGCTTCAGTGCAGGAAGAGGTTTCATGACCTTCTGCGCACTGGAAAAGTGAGTATGACTTTGCCAGCACCCTCAATCTGATGCCCATTGCCTCTCCTCATCAGCACTCAGTTTTAGCAACCTTTTCCTCCACATCCCACTTGACACTGACATCGCTGCACCCTTACCCATTCCCTCTCTCTCTATGGTCACATTCTCCTAACTATTCGACTATGCAGCCCTCACACTCCCTATCACTGTGATGCTATGAAAACAAATTACAAAACACAGGGAGGGCAGTTGGTCTTGCCAACTCACTCCATTTTGTCTCCTTCTAAGCATCTATGCTATGGATTCTCAACACTCACTCCTTCATTCTCACTCAAACTCCACTTGTTTCCCTTATTGCAGGAAAAGAGAGCTCACAATAAGAGGGAAAGAGCGAGGACAGGAGGAGGGCCATCCTCAGTAGCCCATCTCACCCCTTGGGAGGAGGCAGTCCTGGAGATCGTGGGACTCGAGGACGATGCGCAAGTGGGGGATGGACAAACAGGTGCATCAGAGAAAGCTGGTGACAGAATAGTTTTCCATCTCTCTCACTGACATTGCATGAGTTGCTGATAATGATTCTGAAGCTCTAACAGAGGGACTTATGATCATCTGCAATATGCAATGTGCATGTAACCTTGGCCTCACATCTTTGACTCTTTCCTTTACTCCCCCACAGGACCATCGCAAGCACCCGTCCCCACTATTAAGGAGGAACAGTCTGAGCCTCCAGACTGCTCAGAGCATGCTGCAACCTCTGAGGGTGCAGCGTCAGCAGAATTCAGCCAACCCAGCACCAGCACAGACACTCACACCTCGATGGGACCATCGCGCGATAGAGTAGTGTTGTCACCTGGTGTATCACAGCTCACAAGTGAGCATCAGCAGATTGTGGAGGCAGGGACAGCAGTGGAGAGTCTTAGTCGGAGGGCGCCAGGCTCTCCCAGCTCGGCTCAGCTGCATGTCGACCCTCTGCCTCTGGGTCCATCCAGAAGAACAGCGGTGCTGGAACTCCAGGAACAGGTGCAGGAGTCTCTGGCAGGTTTTGTCTCCAGGGTCACTGCGAGTGTGGAGCGAATGGAGGAGTCCATCGCGAACATGAGCAGAGCCTTTGTAGAGTCATTGGCGCATGAACGCATGAACGCGGAAAGAATGGCAACCTCCGTGGAAAGGATGGCTACAGTAGATGAGAGGATGGCTACGGCCATGGAGGAGCTAAGTCACCAGGGTGTCGAAAACATGGTGAGTGTTCAGAATAGACTGACATCTCTGGAGGAGCGATGGTCAGCTATTGAACAGAGAAACCAGAACTTCATGGAAGTCCTTCTGAGTAGGACTGCCAGTGCAGATACGGGTCCCCATGGCCCCCCTGATGTGCAGCAAGGTGCTCTCAAATCACTTGCAAGCGCTGAGGTGGACCTGACCCATGAGAGGGATGTTGGTGGCAGGGAACAAGGAAGTGGGGGCTCCTCTCGAAGCGCACACACTTCCATGTCACTGCCAAGTCCTCGGTCAGAGCCCCACCAGAGTCCCCACCCAACTGAGATCGGCATCTCAACACCTGCACAGCTGCAGGAGCAGCAGACTGTTGCTGAGTCCTCACAGGTTTGCCACCCCAGAGGACACCCACCAAAGGTGTCGAGACAGGAGCAGCAAGAAACTGAGCAAGGGGCCTCCACATCTGCTGAAGCCACAGGGGAAGCACTACATAGGAGCACGCGTAAGAGAAAGATACTGCACAAATAGTTACAAGGGTAGTCACTTGGGTGAAATGTTGTGTTTATTTTTAAAATGCCATCAGTTGGTTATTGTAAATAAAAATTCTGATGGCAACTGTTGCAATTGTGGCGTGTGTCATTTCGCAAATGGGACTTCCACATTGAGGGCTTAGGATTACTTGCAATTGCTAGTATGGTGGTCAGAGTGCTAGGAATCCGCTGGTTCTTGGCCATTGTCAATGCTCTAGTAAGAAGCTGTGAGGCAAAATTGCTTGATTGGTTAGGCTAAGAAAATCTGGCCAAGATGAATGCGTTCCTTGCATCCCGGGCAGCAATGTTCTCGCGTACTGCTGCCGCTGGTTGATGGGCCTATGCAAAATGTTCATTTTCGCTCTCTTCCTCCTCCTCCTCCTCCTCATCTGAGGAGGATATGTGAGGAGTCACTTGATCCTCAGGAATCTGCAAGCCACGACACTATGCCATCTTGTGAAGTGCACAGCAAACCACGCCGATTCTGGAGACCTTGGCTGCTGAGTACTGCAGGGCTCCACCTGATCTATCCAGGCATCTGAAGCGCATCTTCAGCATGCCGATGGTTTGCTCAATTATGGATCTGGTGGAAATATGGCTGGAGTTGTAGCTCTCCTCAGTTTCGTTGGATGGGCTCTTCAACGTCATCATTAGCCATTCTTCAGGGGATAGCCCTTGTCTCCAAGTAACCATCTGTTAAGTTGGTCTGGCGGACTGAATAGCAGAGGCACACTAGACTGGCACAGTATGAAGGAGTCATGGCAACTGCCAGGGTACTTGGCACAAACATGCAAAATTTCCTTCTTGTGGTCACACACCAGCTGCACGTTGAGGGAGTGGAAGCACTTGCGTTTGACAAAAATACCTGGATTATGATGGGGTGTCTTAAGGGCCACATGTGTGCAGTCAACGATGCCCTGCACCCTTGGAAAGCCTGCCAGATTAGTTAAGCCAACCACACACGCGGTGACACTTGCTTGATCCTTGGAGAAATGAATGTAATTGTGCGCGATGGCAAACAGGGCATCGGTTACCTGCATGATGCAAGTGTGTGCGGCCGCCTGGGAGATGTCTGCTGCTTATCCCTGGAATAAGCCTGAAGCAAAAAAGTTGAGTGCGGTGGTGACTTTAACGGCCACTGGTAAGGAGTGTCCACCTGCTCCTCTGGGTTTCACGTGCTGCACCATTGCGCAGATGTCACCCGCTACCTCTCGCGAAAGTCGGAGCCGCCTTTGACACTGCTGCTCAATCATGTTGAGGTAGTTGATCCTCTGTCTGTTGACCCTGTTTGGGGGGTGTCTCCTACGCCGATGGCCTTCCATGGGCTGGCGCCTTCTGGCATGTGCAGCTTCAGGTGGGTGAGCAGCAGCTTGGCGCTCCCATTGTTGCCGCTACTGTTGGTGTTGCTGTTGTTCATGGTTCTGCTGCTGCCATGGCTGGTCTTTGTCCAAATCTGATGTCCAGGAGGAAAGGAAATAAATGGTTCCCATGCTTCTAGTAGATGCCTCAGTTGAGGAAGCGCTCAGTCAAGGTGGCGAGAGGGGTTTCCCAGGAGGTCACACTGGAGATGGGTGTCAGGCTTCATAATTCCACAGCTATGGTTATGCCTGCTAAAAGCTCCCCCAGACCTGAGACAACAAAGTCCTGCCACCTGCAAATGATGACTGATCAAATCTCCTATTTCATGGTGGAGCTGCAGCTGATAGTCAGCAATCCAATTGTGCTCCCGCCAGGTTTCATCGTCGTGTTTCAGAGGAGACATGAATCACGTGGGAAACATGTTAAAATCAGAAAGGCCTCTCAAAATGGGATTATAGAGGCAATTTAGTGGTTGTTAAGGGCCTTAAGGGCCTATCCCGCCTCTTGGAGGCGGGATGGCGACGGGATCAGAAACCACGCATTTGGGAAAATTGCTTGGAGGCGGGATGGAGGCGGGGTCAGACCTGCCTGCCACTTTTTGCTATTTTAACACCCCACACGCCTCCATTCCCGCCTCCTCGGACCTGACAAAATCCAGCCCATAGAGTACAAAAGTGTGGAAATTATGATGAACCTGTATAAAACAATGTTTCGGCCCCAACTGGAGTACTGTGTCCAATTCTGGGCACCACACTTTAGGAAGGATGTGAAGGCCTTACAGAGGGTGCAGAAAAGATTTATGAGAATGATTCCAGGAATGAGGGACATGGATAGACTGGAGAAGCTGGGGTTGTTCTCTTTGGAGCAGCGAAGATTGAGACCAGATTTGATAGAGGTGTTCAAAATCATGAGGGGTCTGGACAGAGTAGATAGAGAGAAACTGTTCCCATTGGCAGAAGGGTCGGGAACCAGAGGACACAGATTTAAGGTGATTGACAAAAGAACCAAAGGCGACGTAAGAATAAACTTTTTTACACAGCGAGTGGTTAAGATCTGGAATGCACTGCCTGAAAAGGTGGTGGAGGCAGACTCAATCTTATCTATCAAAAGGGAGTTGGATAAGTACCTGAAGGAAATAAATTTTCAAGGCTACGGGGAAACGGCGGGGGAGTGGGACTAGCTGAAGTGCTCTTGCAAAGAGTTGTCACTGCTTCGACGGGCCGAATGGCCTTCTTCTGTGCTGTAACCATTCTATGAATTTATAATTCTAAGATGTCTGAACAATTCTCATCCTTGTTTTCAAATCTCTCCATGGCCTCCCTATCTCTGTAAACTCTTCCAGCCCTACAGCCCTCCGAGATCTCTGCACTCCTACAATTCCACATCCCTGATTTTAATTGCTCCACCATTGATGACCACACCTTCATCTGCTGAGCCCCTAAGCTCTGGAATACCCTCACTAAGCCTCTCTGGTTTGCCACCTCTCTCTCCTCCTTTAAGACGTTCCTTAAAACTACCACTTTAGCCAGGCTTTTGGTCACCTATCCTAATATCCCCTTATGTGGTTCAGTGTCAAATTTTGTTTGATTACGCTCCTCTAAGGCACCTTGGGACATTTTACTCTGCTGAAGTCACTATATAAATGCAAGTTGTTGTTGTTGTTCTCAGGAAGAGTGGGCTCCGCTGAGTTTAAGAGGGGTGAGCTGGCATTGGCCAGGAGCGCTCCCAAATATTACCCCAAACTTCTGCCAGGACATGGGAGGAAATGGCTGGATGTTCACAACCACCCTTCTCCCTCCCAATCAGGCTTTCCAATGTTGGACTAATGAGATGGAAGCTCGGCAGATCTGGGTTCCTCCCCAGATTCTCCACCCCCCCAGTCCTCATGGGCAGAACTCCAGGGCCGCGATTTTGCCGACCGAGGTGGGTCCAGGGTTGGTGTCGCGGTCCTAGCCCACTGCCTACTGCAGACTGCACTCTCCAAGTGATTTTTCATTGATTGGGCTTGTTAATCCCGCCCTGCGATATACATAGTCAATTAATAGGAAGCGAGTATGATGACATCATTTGATGACGCGTCATCGGCCGGTTTCCTTAAAGGGACCGTGTCCAAATTGATCTTGACATTTCTGCTGTCAGTATTCTACAGCATTGAGGTACTGCAAACACTGACAAGCACTGCACAAAGGTGCATGGCTGCACCCAGGCTCTCCCATAACTCCCTCCATATGCTTATGGAGGGAATCACAGCATGCAGGGAGGTTTTCTTCCCTTCCCATGGGCGGAAGAGACTTCCCCAGGAGACCAAAGCAGCCTGGTTGTACATTGCACAGGAGGGCAGAAGCAGGGATATCGTCAGGAGGAACAGGCTGCAGTGGCGCAAACCTTTCAATGACCTGAACAGATCACGAAACGTTACTGCAAAGCCACAAACAACCTCATCCTGCTGTGACACTCATCACATCCACATCCTACTCCTGCACACCTTTACTCACACTAACTTACCTTGCACCTCCACCCATCCCTCTCTATCTACATTATCACTTCCCCATCTCACTAGCCACCCCTCACACTCACCCTTAACCTACTGCAAGCATATGTACTAATAACACACAAGGGTAGGCACCTGGGTGGTTTAGCCAATGTTCATGTGAAGTTTCTGTTAATGTGTTGTCAAACAGTGAAATCTATATTTTCAACGCTTTAGCTTATTGGACAGACCTATGCTCACCTTTGGAAGTGTCTTAGTGAGTTCCAGTGAATGGTGAGACATAACTTACCGCCCCCCCCCCACCCCCAATTATGATGAGTGTGAAAGGAATGACTTGGACATTGTAGGGATGCTTTATGGTGCTGGTGTGGGATGGTGTCAACCTGACACATCATGTCGCGGCCAGGTTGTACAGCGTCAAGTGAAATAAATCTGGCCATGGTGATGCCATCGTTGGCCTCCTGGGTAGCAATGTTGTCAGGTGCTGATGCCCTGTGTCCTGTGCAGCATCAAGTGATTGCGGAGAAGGTTGGTGATGTTGTTAGTGATGTTGGTGTTGGGGCTGATTGTGGAGGGATTCTGAGAATAAAGGTGAGTTTTTTTCAAGGGCATCGAGGTGAAGTTGAGATGACAGAAGCGATCTGTCAATGGTGAGAGAGCTTGCTCCAAGGAGGTGATAGCGGATTGAGAGTTTACTCCAAACACTTCCAAATTGCATGAAGCTCAAAAGTGTCTTCCAAGCATCTGATATTGGAAAGTGACCAGATGTGAAATGGTAGCTTTCATACCTCTTTTGCAGCTGTCACCTATTCACAGCAATGGGGAGACATAGAGAACCCAACCTACTTACCTGACGTGATCTCCGAACAATGCAAAGCCCATTAAAAAAGTGGGAAAATAGAAAAAGGCTGGCAAAATAGTAGTTAACAAGTGTTTAACAAGCATATCCTAAATGCCTCCTCTGCCGCTTGGTGTCGAGTCTGTTCTGGCCCGACACTTTGGAAACTTACATGGAAGCGGATTCAGAGCGGGTTCCCAAACTGCTGTCAATCATTTCGATTTTGATAGCGGACCTGCCTCCGAACCCACACTCTGAGCGCTGGCAAAATCGCGGCCCAGTTTTCTGTTATCCCTAAGCCAAAGAATTTCAGGCTCTGAGTTTCAGCTGTTTATTTGATTGGGGAATCATTACTCTGTCTTCCCTGATGTCCATAAATCTGCTCCTTCACCAGAGGTCACTGGCGAGTGATCAGGAAGCTGGAACCCTGAAGGATTTTGCCCTGCAAAACTCTGAGGCACTGAGGGTAATTGTAGTCCTTTTACCATTAAACTAGCTTACTCATCACAGACTGAAGAATGAAAGCTGGGATCTTCCAGGTTTGAAAGGCTCAGCTGCTCGCTTGATAAATTCTATGGGGGTGATTTTCACTTTTGGCGGACAATTGGCGGTTGTGGATTGGCCTTTCGTTATAGTTCCTGCCTAGTTTTCCTTTCCATTGACTGAAATCAAAAGTAAAATCGGGCACGATGAATAACAGGTGGCTGATCTGCTACCACCAGTTCTCGGCCTGCGCCAAATGTGAACATTACCCCCACTGAGTCATCAGGAAAGCCAAGCAATCTTTTTTTTAAATACAATAAAATCCTGGATATGTTGAATTATTTGAGAGCTATAGGCCCAGCTCGGCTGCCTAGTTTGCATCAATGTGATATGGGCCCAGAAATTCGGGTCTCCACGGGTGAGTACGCATGGGGTACTCACCTGTAGGCCGAATGGAAGTGCCGGTTTTCTGCATGCACTGCGCATACGCGGGAAACTGGCACTTCCGATCCTCTGAACGAAGGGGTTCAGAGGTCGAACGCGCGCGCAGGAGAGGCTGAGCGTGCGCTTTGAACTCAGGTTTTTTTTACAGGTTTTCCTGGGAGGGTAAGCCTACAGGATTTACACATTTAAAAAGCTGGTGTAAGGCCTGGTTTTTGCAAGGTAAGTGGTCAATTAATTAAAATTAAAGCATTTTTTCCACAGGTTTATTATTTTTAAATATTTAAAGCAAGGTAAGTTTATTTTTAGCCCCGTTAGAATATAAAATTATTTCTTTCAAAAATTTAAATTATTGTTTAAAATAGTTATTTAATGTAATTTATAGTTCATTTAAAAAGTGTGATTTAAAAAAAAAAATATTTGAAGGTTTACTGCTATTTTGGGGCCCGTAGTATTTATAAGTTTTGACAGGTCTTCCTGTCAATCTTATGAATGGGCTTTTCCCTCCTCCGATTGGCTGCCCATGACTCACATGATCCCAGGGGACGCATCGCACTAACTACGCCCCTGGGACACACAAGCACAGCGCGCCGGAAGCTGGACCAGGCCCCAGAGCGGAATTCCACGGGGCCCTACAGCTCAACTGCCGGCGCGCAAGGTAAGTGCAGGTCGGGGGCTTACACCCGCGGGAAGCCCCCGACCCGAATTTCTGGGCCATTATTTCAGATCCACATTGATGGAAATGTGGAGTCAGTCATGGATGAAGTCACTTGAACTGCACGCGGAGAAATGACATACGACTACCTCAAGAGGAAGTCTCATGACGCATGGTTTTCTCTCTAGCTGGGTGACGTTGTGAAGTGACATTTAAAATCTTTCCAGACATTTCATTAACCCCAAAGTCCTATTCTCAAAAGAATTTTCATCCTCCTCTTTTTTGAGTGTTCTCCCTTCGAATGAAGAACTGTAGAAACTGTTGAATTATGATGAACACTGTCAACATCAGTGTGTTAAAAAATGCCAACTAGAAGGCTCAGCATGAAACTAGCAGATGACAAAAAAAAAGAGTATATATATATTACAGAAAATAAAACATGATTGTCATAGTGTAATGGAATGCACCACACTCTCTGGATTCTGATGCACTCCATTTCACTATTGCCATAAATCTGCTGTATTCAAGCCCTTTATAGCAGTGATATACAGTTAAAATCTGCTCTACAGCACTGTAGCCCCCAGAGCAGCAGTTCTTTTTTCTTTTTTAACATGTACATTGGCCAATGTCAAATTTTAAAAGGTATTTAAAATTTTCTTCCTTATATTTAATCATGTCATTGTAGCTTCTTGAATTTTGAAGGCCTTTGAATTAGTGGGCAATCTCTCAAGAAAATGGGAAACAGGCAGGTCACTTAACATTGCGGAGAGAATTTAAAGTTTCCTCCACCATTTCAAATCATCCTCATGAAAATGGAATTAATTACTTGTGGAAAATTATGGCTAAAAACATAGAGAAATCATATTACGAGACTCCACTCCTGACATGGAGTCTCAAGAGATGGGAGTGTGGGTCCAAGAATTAGCCCTTTTGTATTATAGCTCTATCCCTTACCTGGGCTCCCATCAAGCGAGGCTCCACACTTGGAGTGGAGTTTCGCAAAATTGCTCTTTCATAGAAGCAGACTATACCTCGGAAAACACAGAAGGCTAAAAATCCGATTAGGCCCGAAAACGGACGCGGGGATCGCAATGCGGTCCCGCGCACATTGAAAGTAGAGCAGGCAGCACACAGCATTCGTGCTGACTGCTAATTAACATTATTGATGTGTGCAGCCCAGTGCTGAGTGTGCTGCTGAGTGGTTGAGTGCTCAGCAGGAAGCCGAAGTTTGTGTGAGGCTAGCTCTATTTAAAGCTATTCTCCACTTTTAAACGCAGTCTGCACCTCATAAAGGGGAAGTACATGCTGAATTGAGCAGCTCATTGACCTGGTTGTCAAGGCAACTGTTTGCCAGTTATGGCTCAACAGGGCAGACAAATTGCACTTAGGTTCTCTGATGCTGCACTGGATGCCTTAGTGCAGGGGGTAGAACGGAGAAGACCCCAGGTGGGTAAGGCCTTCTGCTGAGAGCCCTGCTCCCCCTCCTCCTCCTCTCTCTGCGAGCAGCTTGACTTCTCTTCTGTCTCTGCTCCATCTCCCTGTCATGCTGCAGCGTGAGGGGGACTGCAACTAGAGCCCCGTTGACTGGGAGCAAGTGGTGTACTCAGAGGCTGTCCAGTAGGAGCCAGTGCCTTCCCAACGACCAGCAGCACTCCCTGCACAGTTTCACAACTTTTTAAATCTCTTCCAGTAACACAATACTCTGACAAACTCTGCAAGACCTAGTACAAAAGCAATAAGCAACTTACTTGCAAGTTGGATGTAGCCCTTTAAGTAGCACTGGTGGGGGGTTCCTTCCTGCAGCTGAAAACACATTCAGCTGTACATGTTTAGGAGAGGGGGTTGAATGGAGCGGCGATGTCGAAAATGGCAGGTCGTGCGTCAAGTCAACGTTGCACGCTGACTGACGTCACGATCTGTCTACTCTGCATATTACCGGCGCACACACGTACCACCTGCACCATAGCCCTCACCAAGATGGCGAACAGCACGGGTCACGCAAGAAGTGGGCGGAAGTGAGGCGAGCGTCATTTTTTTTTTACAAAAAACGGCCAAAACTACCGACGCTAAGGAGCTGAATTTTGTGGCCAGAGTGTCTTCATAAATCGTGAGCTATCGAGTTTCCTGCACTATTGGGTATTCCATTGTTCCTTATTGTGCACGTTTTACACAGGGACACACTAGATATTGTTTTAGAAAACTATTTTTTGCTTTTACTAAGCTCCCATGTCTCTGACTAACTAATACAAAAAATTACTGGTAACTATCAATAGATGCATTTCCTGTTCAGTTGTTATCTTCTTCAACATGATGTTTGAATTGAAAAATCTAATTGCTTTTGTGTGTTTTATTTTTTGTTAGGTACCTGAAAAATAAAACACACACCTCATTATAATCTATTAATAGTGTTTATTTTATTATATGTGAACTGTATATCATTATATCTTCTTACAAAAGACTTTTTAAAAATCCTATTACAATTGAAGATTATATTACTACCCAGCCTCTCATGGCAGATTCCATATTTAGCAAGCATTCCTTGGACAGTATCCTATGGATCCAAAACAATGTTCAGATGTATTCCTATAATATATTCTGACAAATTTTTTTATACATAAAAAAGTGTTTTACATAACAATTAAATGGGAACACCATCACCTGCATGTTCCCCTCCAAGTTACACACTATCCTGTCTTGGAAATATATTGCCGTTCCTTCATCATTGCTGGGTCAAAATCCTGGAACTCCCTACCTAACAGCACTGTGGGAGCACCTTCACCACATGGACTGCAGCGGTTCAAGAAGGTGGCTCAAGGTCAAATAGGGATGGGCAATAAATGCTGACCTTGCCAGCGACACCCACATCCCAGGACAAATAATTTAAAAAAAAATACTCCAGGTTAAAAAAAGGGGTGCAGCACTTTGGTGTCCAGAATACATTGCCAGTGAGCGGGCGATATTTTTTTGTTGTCCATGGCTTTGCACACTACTGAGTCACATATATCTCAGCCACATCACTCCAGTGAGATAGAATCATAGAATCATAGAATGGTTACAGCAAAGAAGAAGGCCATTCGGCCCGTCGAGCCTGTGCCGAATCTCAGCTAATCCCACTCTCCTGCCCTTTCCCCGTAGCCCTGCAAATTCTTTTCCTTCAGATACTTATCCAACTCCCTTTTGAAAGATAAGATTGAGTCTGCCTCCACCACCCTTTCAGGCAGTGCATTCCAGATCTTAACCACTCGCTGCGTAAATAAGTTTTTTCTTACGTCGCCTTTGGTTCTTTTGCCAATTACCTTAACTCTGGTCCTCTGGTCATCGACCCTTCTGCCAATGGGAACAGTTTCTCTCTATCTACACTGTCCAGACCCCTCATGATTTTGAACACCTCTATCAAATCTCATCTCAATCTTCTCTGCTCCAAGGAGAACAACCCCAGCTTCTATATTTTTTCTATAGACTTTGAAATAGTTCCCATGGATTTGAGGGTAGCTAATGTAACCCCATTATTTAAAAAAGGTGGTAGAGAGAAAACGGGGAATTATAGACCGGTAAGCCTGATATCGGTAGTGGGGAAAATGCTAGAGTCCATTATAAAAGATGTAATAGCAGAGCACTCGGAAAACAGTGACAGAATCGGACAAATTCAACATGGACTTACAAAAGGTAAATCATGCTTGACTAATCTACTGGAATTTTTTGAGGATGTAATTGGAAGAATAGATAAGGTAGAACCAGTGGATGTAGTGTATTTGGACTTTCAGAAGGCTTTCGATAAGGTCCTGCATAAGACATTGGCGTGCAAAGTTAAAGCACATGGGATTGGGGGTAAGGTACTGACTTGGATAGAGAACTAGTTGGCAGACAGGAAGCAAAGAGTTGGAATAAACGGGTCTTTTTCCGAGTGGCAGGCAGTGACTAGTGGGGTACCGCAGGGGTCGGTGCTAGGACCCCAGCTATTCACAATATATATTAATGATCTAGACGAGGGAACTAGATGTAATATCTCCAAGTTTGCAGACAACACAAAGCTGGGTGGGCGTGTGTGTTGTGAGGAGGATGCAGAGAAACTCCAGTATGATTTGGACAGGTTGGGTGATTGGGCAGATGCATGGCAGATGCAGTATAATGTGGATAAATGTGAGGTTATCCACTTTGGTGGCAAAAACAGGAAGATATTATTATTTGAATGGCAATAGATTGGGAAAAGGGGAAATGCAACGAGACCTGGGTATCCTTGTGCAGCAGTCGCTGAAGGTAAGCATGCAGATGCAGCAGGTGGTTAAGAAGGCAAATGGTATGTTGGCCTACAGAGCGAGAGGATTCGAGTACAGGAGCAAGGATGTCTTGCTGCAGTTGTACAGGGCCTTGGTGCAAGCACACTTTGAGTATTGTGTGCAGTTTTGGTCGCCTTATCTGAGGAAGGATGTTCTTGCCATGGAGGGAGTGCAGCGAAGATTCACCAGACTGATACCTGGGATGGCACGCATGACGTAGGAAGAGAGATTGGGTCGATTAGGCTTATATTCGCTAAAGTTTAGAAGAATGAGAGGGGATCTCATTGAAACTTATAAAATTCTAACAGGACTGGACAGACTAGATGCAGGAAGGATGTTCCCGATGGCGGGGGAGTCCAGAACCAGGGGTCACAGTCTAAGGATAAGGGGTAAGCAATTTAGGACTAAGAAGAGGAGGAATATCTTCACCCAGAGAATGGTGAACCTGTGGAATTCTCTACCACAGAAGGCAGTTGAGGCCAACTTATTAAATATATTCAAGAAGGAGTTAGATATATTTCTTAAGGCTAAAGGGATCAAGGGATATGGGGAGAAAACAGGGACAGGGTACTGAATTTGGATGATCAGCCATGATCTCATTAAATGGTGGAACAGGCTCGAGGGACCGAATGGCCTACTCCTGCTTCTATGGCCTAGAAATTCAGTTGTTAGCGCCAGCCGCTAGTGCCTTAGGAGGAGGAGAAGTGGGGCGCTAAGCAGCTAGCGCCCGGGAGCGGCGCGATTTGCGCCTCTTGCGAACTTCACTTAAGATTTAGCGGCAGCGCAAAACCGTAGCGCCCGCTCAGCTGCGCGCGCAGATCCTGACGTCATTTCATGGTGCAACGCCCTTGGTGCGCCCCGAACCGGAACTTCAGTGGTGCCGCCCTTATGTGCGCCTGGCCCCCCCAGCGACTGGTAGAGGGGAACGGTTCCCAGTTGCTGCGGGGCGCGGGGGTGCTAATTAAAGGGGACTCCTCCTGCAGTATAAGTGGCAGCCATTTTGCTCCACTCCTTCTTTGTGAGAGACGGATATTTGGAGAGAGACAAAGGGAGAGAGCTTTCTGGTTTGACTCAATGCTTGCACAGGTACTTGTGGCTTCAGGCCAGAGCTTTGCACTTGGATTTAACTTATAGCCTTGATTCGAAACATATAATGGGGCTGCAATGGGTTGAAACGTTGGCTTACTGCATTGCATTCAAAGGGCTCAGAGACGCTGTGAGAGAGTGCCAGTCATGGCCAGATGGAGAAGGACCAACAGGCGTCGGCACAGGAGGCCTTACCCACCCAGGGTATACCGCCAGCAGTTCTCATATCTGAACATGTCTGAGGAGCAGTGTGTTCAGAGGCTGCGATTCAGAAGGGAGGTGGTCAATGAGATCTGCCATCTGCCTCGCAGAGATCTGCAGCCACAGCTGAGGAGCAGGACATCTCTATCGGTGGCAGTGAAGGTGACGGTGGCTCTCAACTTCTATGCCACCGGCTCCTTCCAATCCGCTACTGGGGACATTGCCAACATCTCCCAGTTTGCGGTACATTGCTGCATCCGCCAGGTGACCAATGTCCTTTTCAGAAGGAGACATCAGTTCATCTCCTTCCCCATGACGCTGGACAAGCAGCAAGAGCATGCAATGCGATTTGCAGCATTAGCGGGCTTCCCCATGGTGCAGGGCGCCATTGACTGCACGCATGTGGCTTTGCAGGCACCTCTGGAGAATGCCGAGGATTACCGCAACTGGAAGGACTACCATTCGCTCAACGTGCAGTTGGTGTGTGACCACAGGCAGCTCATACTAGCTGTCAATGCCCGCTTTCCAGGCAGCAGCCACGATGCCTTCATCCTGTGCCAGACTTCTGTGGCAGACATTTTCGAAGTCCAGCCTTACCCACGAGGATGGCTTCTCGGGGATAAAGGCTGTCCTTTGTGCACCTGGCTGATGACCCCGCTCCATGCGCCCAGCACCCCTGCTGAAGAGCGATACAATGACAGCCATCAAGCAACCAGGAACATCATTGAGCACACAATCGGCGTGCTCAAGCAACGGTTCCGCTGTCTGGATCATTCTGAGGGAGCCCTATAGTACTCGCCTGAGCGAGTCTCCCATTTCGTTGTAGTGTACTGCATGCTGCACAACCTGGCTATCAGCAGGACTCGGCCACTGCCAGCACACATTGGAGGACCACCAGAGGAGGAGGAGGAGAAGGAGGAGGAGGAGGAGCACCAGCACGGGACGGAGGCACAAAGTGCAAGGGCTGTCCGTCGGCGGCTTATTGCAACTTGGTTCTAGGCCCCCTCTCAGGGAATGGCTTGTGCCAATGAAAGAAGATGAATGTAGCCGCTCCGCAAGCCCTCAGCAGGTCAAGGCAACAAAAACTTCCAAAAGCAAACATGGGCAGTGCGATTAAAGAATTTTTTTTACTGTGCAAACACTGTTCCCTTCCCGCATGACAAACTAATTCAGAGAAACCCCCCAAAAAACAGTCAGAGACATAACTGGCTCTCACAACCTTCAGAAAATGCAAAAAGCAGTTAAACAAAAATGACCGTTGTTAAGTCTGTGTGTCCCAGTTATGCTTATTATAAATCACTGGACACAGACCACAAGAATAACTTTAACAGGTCTTTACTATTCGGAGGTCAGGGCTGAACTGCCCAGCAAATCCTTGCACAACACTTATATACCGGTGTGGTCACCACCGGTATTACAGTATTACAGTATACAGCAGCCAAGAGAAAGTGGTACATCTCTTAAGGTAGTTCTCTTAAGGTGGAACAGGTTACATACACCACAATCCTCCCTTTTTAGCTTAACAGTTATATCCCCATTTAACATAACATAATAACATATATATATACAACTTCATGCAAAACAGTTCAAAGATTCAGTCTCTGAGGAGGCCTCCTGATTCGAGTTGGATAACGCCTTTCAGGGGTCTCTGATTCTCGTTGCTGGGCTGACTCATCTAGTTGGTCTCTTATGGATTGGACATCATCATCAGGTACATTCACTTCTGAGGTAGATGCTTCAGGTTCACTAACTTCTTCCACGGTTGTCTCTGCCGTAACCATGGATTCGACCCTTGTTCTCGATTCTACCAGTTGGTCAGCATGACGCCGTATTACATTTTCACCAATATCTACCGTGTACATCAGGGGTCCTTGTCTGGCCCGAATTGTTCCAGATTGCCATTTCTCGTTTTTATAGTCCCGGGCTCACACTGGTTGTCCTATTTCGAAACTCCGAGTGGTCTTGTTATTTATATGCTGGAACTGTTTGTTTTCAACTTCCCTCCACACATTTGGTTTTAACAAGTCCAACCTGGACCGCAACCTCCTGTTATAGAACATCATGGCAGGACTTTGGTTTGTCACTGCATGAGTGGCGTTTCGATATGCCAGTAGGAATTTGTCCACCTTGTGTTGTAGTGGAATCTGATCTTCGCTCATGGCCTTTATTGCTTTTTTGAACATTTGTACAAATCTCTCAGCCAACCCGTTTGTAGCCAGATGATATGGGGCAGAGGTATAATGTTTCACCCCATTCTTCTTCATGAATTTCTGGAATTCTTCTGACACGAACTGCGGTCCGTTGTCTGAACATATTTGTCCTGGCAATCCATTTCTTGCAAATATCGTTCTTAGCACCACGATCGTCTTTTCCGAGGTAGTGGTAGTCATCTTAATCACTTCTGGCCATTTAGAATGTGCGTCCACCGCAATTAAAAATATGGAGTCCATGAATGGACCAGCAAAGTCAATATGTACACATTGCCATGGGGTTGAAGGCCATTCCCATGGATGCAGCGGTGCAATCGGAGGTGCATTTTGCACTTTTTGGCACCCTGAGCAGCTTTTCGTCAGATCCTCTATCTGTTGGTCGATACCCGGCCACCACACATAAGCCCTAGCAAGGCTTTTCATCTTGACTCCCCCCCCAGATGACCTTCATGCAGTTCCTTTAGAACTCTCTCTCTTAACTTAGGAGGAATAATCACCCTTGTTCCATACATCAATGTTCCTTGACAGACGGACAGCTGTTCTCGTCTTGCTGAGAATGCCGGTAACAGTGGATCACCATGTGCTGGCCCCTTCACTGTCACTTCGTAGACCCGGGACAGTGTCGGGTCGTTCCTGGTTTCTCTTTCAATACTTGCATTGGTGACTGGTAAACATTCGATGATGGTCGAGTGAAATAACTCAACAGGGTCAACCGTCGGTGCCTCCTCCTCTGTAGGTAGTGGCAGGCGCGACAGCCCATCAGCATTACCATGCTGCTTTGTACCTTTGAATTCGATCTGATATTGATGTGCCCCTAGGAAAAGGGACCATCTCTGGAGTCTCTGTGCTGTCATCACCGAAACACCCTTCTTAGGGTTAAAAATGGATACCAACGGCTGGTGGTCTGTCAGAAGCGTAAACTTTTGGCCCTGCAGGTAATGATTAAACTTCTTTACTCCCCACACAAGGCTGAGAGCCTCCCTATCTATCTGAGCATAGTTGCGCTCAGCGGAGGTCAATGATCTGGATGCGAACGCGACTGGCCTCTCCAGGCCATTTGGCAACTTGTGTGAGAGTACTGCCCCAATACCATATGGAGAAGCATCACAAGCCAAACAAATAGGCAGCGTTGGGTTGAAGTGAGCCAACACTTCCTCTGAGGTGATCAATGCCTTGCTTTTGCGAAAGGCCCTCTTACAGTCCTCGCTCCACTTCCATGGTACTCCCTTCTGCAAAAGAGCGTTCAGTGGGTGCAGCACCGTGGATAAATTTGGCAGAAACTTATGGTAATAGTTAATCAACCCTAGGAACGACCTCAACTGGGATACATTATCCGGAGCGGGAGCCTTCACAACAGCTTCGATCTTGTCAGGAGACTTATGAAGCCCCTCCTGGTCAATGACATGACCACAGTATGAGATCCGCTTCTGAAAGAACTCACATTTCTGGCGATTAACTCGAAGTCCATATTCTTTCAATCTGGTGAGCACCAGTTCCAAATTTGCAAGGTGTTCCTCGTCATCATCTCCTGTAATCAGAATATCGTCCAGGTAACATTGTGTGCCCGGAATTCCCTGTAATACCTGCTCCATGGCCCTCTGCCAAATTGCTGGAGCCGATGCCACTCCAAAAACCAATCTATTATACCGGTACAAGCCTCTGTGCGTGTTGATCGTGAGATACTGGCGTGACTCTTCCTCAACTTCCATCTGTAAGCACGCCTGCGCCAGGCCTATCTTGGTGAAGTGTTTCCCGCCAGACAACGAAGTGAAGATGTCCTCAATCCGCGGAAGCGGATACTGGACCGTGTGAAGCACCGGATTAACAGTGATCTTGAAATCTCCACAGGTGCGAACCTTCCCCGGTTCCCCCGGCTTGTTGCTCGATGAACGCTTCATGACGGGGACAATGGGCGTGGCCCACTCACTCCAGTCTACCTTAGACAGTACTCCTGAACGTTCTAGCCCTTCCAGCTCAGCTTCCACAGCAGGTCGTATCGCATAAGGTACCGGTCTGGCTTTGAAAAATTTCGGGTTTGCATGTTCTTCAACCTTGATGTTTGCCGTAATTCCTCTCAGTGTTCCCAATCCCTGTTGGAACACCTCTTTAGCATCGTCCAATATTCTGGACAATCGTTTAGGTTTGACATCTTTTTTACCGGAATCTACCGTTAGTGCTTTTAAGGAATGCCAGTCCATATTTATTTTCCTAATCCACTCCCGTCCCAGTAGTGGTGGACCTCCCTCAGGTAGCACATATAAGTCCATTCCTCGGCTTTCTTTGCCCTTGTGGACCACCTTTACCTCTATCTTCCCGATGGGGTATACTCTTTGCCCTGTGTATGTTTTCAATACAATCTCCGTATCCCGTAGGGGAATATGTGGGAATAACCTTTTGTAATCTTGCTTATTCATGACCGTCAATGCCGATCCAGTGTCCAATTCCATCTTCACTTGGACTCCTGCTATCTGAAGTGTGACCCAGATTGTTTGGAGGTCTGCTTCATTACCAACATTGTGTACTCTTAGACTACCCAGTTCATTACTGCTGGAGTCTGAATTTGACTTCTGTTCGTTCGAACTGTTCTCTGTCACCTTGTGTACCTTTCTGTACTTTTCCTGCTGTGACTTTTTCTTGCTGGTCTTCTTTCCTGACCAGCATACTTTAGCTATGTGACCAAGCCTGCCACATTTTCTGCATTCCTGATTTTTGAACCAGCACTGGTTCTGATCGTGCGTTGTCTTTCCACAACGATAACATTTTACTGTACCCAAGACCATTTGATTGGTGCTGAGTCCCGGTGACCATAGCTGCATTTCCGCAGTGCCTCTCGCTGCGGCTTCTTGCGATGCTGCAATAGTGACAGCTTTATCAAGCGTAAGATCATTCTCCTCAAGCAGTCGCTTTTGTGTTCCTTCTTTTAACAATCCACACACAAATTTATCTCTCAGCGCATCTGCTAGTCCTGTTCCAAACTGACAGTACTTTGATAGCTTACGCAGTTCAATTAAAAATTCGGCGTTGCTTTCGTCTTTCAGCTGCGTTCTTCTGTAAAATTTAAATCGTTCCGCTATCATCAGCGGCGTGGGGTTTAAATGATTTTTCAGGACAGTAACAATATTCGCGAAAGTCTGATCCGCCGGTTTATCTGGTGACAGAAGGTGCTTCAATAGCCCGTATGTCTTCGCACCCATTGAGCTTAATAAGGTTAGTGCTTTCTCATCATCTGGTACCTTATTTGCTTTACAATAAACTTCCATGCGTTCTACACACGTGGTCCAATCTTCGATAGCGCTATCAAAGGTATTAATGTTTCCATGTTTAGGCATCCTTGCAAGTTTTTAAATTTTTCTTTTTCTCAAAATGGCGGCTTCCCGCGCTTGTCTTCTTCCCCGCCTACTAAAATGGCGGCTTCCCGCGTTTGGCGGTCTTTCCCGCGCTCGTCTTCTTCCCCCGCTGACTACAATGGCAGATTCCCGCGTTTGCCTTCTTCCCCCGCTGGCTGCAATGGCGATTGCCGTGCTGCTGCCGTTCTCGCCTCCCCAGCGGTTCTCAATTCCCCGGCGCTGCTTTTACTCCCCCGCGGTTCCCGTGGGCATTCACGCTTCCCCTGCTGTTGCGCCTCTCAGCCCCGCATGCAGCCCAGTCCTTTACACCGGCTGCGTTTGAGGTCTCCGCGGCTCTCGTGCCTTAAGCTGCCCCAGTCGCTGCGCCTCTCGGCCTCGATTGCAGCCCAGCCCTTTTCACCGGTCGTGGTCGAGTTCTCCGCCCTTTTTCCTCCGTTTTCCCTCCCCCACTCCACAGTCAACGCGGCCGACTTTCTGCTCGTGTCGCTGATCGGCTTACCCACCACCGTGGTAGAAGGGATGATCACTGCCTGTCGCTGATGGAGGGCTTCGTGGTCAGAATTTTTCTTTTTAACCTGTGTTCTCGATGCCTCCCGTGCGATGGTGCTCAGCAGGATGATGAGGGCGGATGCCTCTTCTCGACGCCCGTTCTGAGGACGAAGCTGCCTTGGATGTAAAACTGCCGCAGGGTAAGACCGGACTCGTCGCCACTGTTAAGTCTGTGTGTCCCAGTTATGCTTATTATAAATCACTGGACACAGACCACAAGAATAACTTTAACAGGTCTTTACTATTCGGAGGTCAGGGCTGAACTGCCCAGCAAATCACTACACAACACTTATATACCGGTGTGGTCACCACCGGTATTACAGTATACAGCAGCCAAGAGAAAGTAGTACATCTCTTAAGGTAGTTCTCTTAAGGTGGAACAGGTTACATACACCACAACCGTGATCCTCGACCTTTATAAAAAACAAACACAACAGTCTCGGCCTTCATATATAAAAGAACACAACAGTCTCGGCCTTCATATATAAAAGAAGACAACAGTCATCGTCCTTCATATATAAAAGAACACAACAGTCTCGGCCTTCATATATAAAAGAACACAACAATCTCGGCCTTCATATATAAAAGAACACAACAGTCTCGGCCTTCATATATAAAAGAACACAACAGTCTCGGCCTTCATATATAAAAGAACAAAACAGTCTCGGCCTTCATATATAAAAGAACACAACAGTCTCGGCCTTCATATAAAAAAAAACCCTCTCGGCCTCATATATAAAAAAATCATTTGGCCACACCTTCTACTTTTTCCCCTGCGAGGGTGATCCACCTCGCATCCGCGAGTGGCCCCTTCCCGCCCTGCAGCTCCTCCTCAATGGGACCCCAGTGGCTGCAGCAAGGCTGGGGGAAGGCTGCTGAGGGTCAGATGGTGAGACGGCAGATGCCATTGGGGGTCGGCCTGGACCAGCTCTGGGCCTGGAGGGGCCGGCTGCTGACTGCTCCAACTCTGCTTGGGCGGCAGCAGTCTGTCCTACGGGTGGTGGCAGCTGCAGTGGAGGAGTGACAGTGTTGGCTGCAGGAATGCTGCCAACCTGACAGAGCACAGGCACTCCCTGGTCGGTTGATACACTGGCACTCGCACGGGCCAGCACTGCAGCATGCGCAGCAATCTGCTGAAGCACAGACTGCTGGGCTGCTGCGGTGCAGCGAGTGCCCCGGCGATGCCTGGCCGATCCAGCGAGGGTGGCAGCAGTTAGTGCCCGTGTGGCCCTGGTCTGTGTCTGCATGACACCAGCCAGTGAATGCATGGCACAACTGAGCACTTGGCTGGAAGCCGCCTGTGATGCCGCGAAGTCCTGCAGGCTCCTGGCCTGTGCTGCACTGAATTCTTGCAGACTCCTGGCCTGTGCTGCCCCGAATTCCTGTACACTCCTTGCCAGTGACTCTATGGAGTCAGGCATCCTTGCCACTGCAGCCATGAGCTCAGTGTGCCTGTGCTCAGCCTGGGCGCCCATTTCAGCAAGGAGCCACACATCCTCTGCGCTCACCGTAGCAGGACTGGAGGCCGCACTCACCCTCCGGGGAGAAGGCCGCCGAGCTTCCCCACCCCTCCCGCGTTGCTGCAGCGCGCTGGGCCCCGGAGCTTCACTCTCCTTCGACCCTTCCCCCCTGCTCCCCTCCAGGGAAGACGTGTCCCCATCATGGCCATGGGCTGCCTCGGCTGAGGGTGTCACTGATGGGCCGGCTTCCTCTTCCTCCTCCTCGATTTCTGATTCAGACACAGTGCCAGCTTGAGGGCCCGCCTCCTCACCTGGCGATTCACCATCTGAAAGCAGGGAGGCACAAGAGTTGCTTTAGAGTGAGGACAGGGCAGCAGCGAGGGAGGCATGAGTGCTGCTATGCACTGCATTGGTTCAATAGTGGCAAAGGATGCTGGTGTGAGGCGCAAGTGGAAAGAGAGAGGTCAAAAAGGTGATGCCCTTACCATTGGGGCCCAGAACAGGGTCGGCATCTCCACTGGCGACGGGGCCAATCAGCCGGCCTGACATAATGTGCTCCACACGCTGCTCCAGGTCGCTGAGCTGTTTCAGGTCAGGACGGCCTCCCCGGTCTATCGGTGCTGCCTTCGGTTGTGCACCAGCTTGCCCTGCAAGAGAAAGGACGGCCTCTAAGTACAGTTTCAAGCCCTGATCTTGCCTGCACTGCCTCCCATGGTGGAATAGCCCTGATAGTGTGAAGCCCTCATCTTGCCTGCACTGCCTCCCATGGTGGAATAGCCCTGACAGTATGAAGCCCTCATCTTGCCTGCACTGCCTCCCATGGTGGAATAGCCCTGAATGTGTGAAGCCCTCATCTTGCCTGCACTGCCTCCCATGGTGGAATAGCCCTGACAGTGTGAAGCACTGATCTTGCCTGCACTGCCTCCCATGGTGGAAAAGCCCTGACAGTGTGAAGCCCTCATCTTGCCTGCACTGCCTCCCATGGTGGAATAGCCCTGACAGTGTGAAGCCTTCATCTTGCCTGCACTGCCTCCCATGGTGGAACAGCCTTGACAGTGTGTAAAGTCCTGAATGTGCAAGTGATTTTCATGACAGTCCCATAGCTGCTGGATGAGGGCTGGGCATTAGGGCTTTCAGGTCCCTTTGGCCATAAAGTGAGGTGCACATGCAGGGATGAGGAGGATACTGGAAAGGGTACTCACCCTGACAACCTGAGTGAGGTCGTTGAGCTTTTTTCTGCATTGAAGTGGAATCCTGCCAACCACGCCGTTGGAGGTCACCCTGTTTGTCACCTCCCTCCAGGCTTTCCGATACTCGTTGGGCAGCGGCCTCCTGCCACCTTCAGGGAAGAGGACAAGGCGCCTGCGCTCCACTGCGCCAACCAGTACCCTGAGGTCACCCTCGCTGAAGTGCTGCGCTCTCTCCCTGGCCTTCTCCATTGTCCTGGGCGTTGAACAGTTCAAGCAGCAGTGGTCAGGCCTTGCTTCAGGGCTGCAGTGTGCAGGGCGTGGCAGCCAAACAATTCCACCCTCCCCCTTTAAGAGCTGACCGGCGCCAGAGTGTCTGCCTTCAATCAGCAACTCGCCGCACCTGCGCTGCGCCCACCCTCGGTGGTAGCGCCCCGGCTCGCCGGCTTAGCGCCTTATGATAGTCGTGCATCGCCATCTTTAGCGCAGCAGCAACCTCTTGGGGCGATGCAACTGAATATCGGCGAAGGTGGCGCTAAGTTGCGCCAGACGCAAAATTTAGCGAACGCCCGGCTGTAGCGCCCCAAACGTGGCTATACTGAATTTCTAGGCCTATGTTTCTATGTCTATGTTTCATGTTGAGTGAAGGCCAAATGTTTCCCCACTGGGTTGCTCTAGCTAAGAGCAGGATTGTCAGAGACCTAGAAGCAAGTTGCCTCCCTGCTCTCTTCACTGAGCTGAAGGATGAATGAACCAGGAGAGTGGGAAAAGAAAATACAGGGATTTGTACCCTCAGAATATAAATCAATAAGTATTATTTTGCTTATAAGGTGAAACAGACTTAGATCAAGACAATACTTTTCTCATTAGAACAATGTAAGTATGACTGTTTAAGACTATCTCGATTTCTCCAAGATATATTTTCTACACGAGGCCTGTGCAAAATAAATAATTGATAGAGATTGATTGCTGTGATTAGTTGATAATTCCATTATCTTGTATCATAGGACCTACCAGGATGGTAGAAGGCAAAATAGATGGACCTTGTTCTTTTTTTCTTCTAGCAATTCCAATGCTAGAAGAACACCTTATCAACTTGCCCTGCCACCTCCTAATTTTGCATTATTTGTCAATTGGAACAGATGTAAGGATCTGTTATGGGCCCAGAAGTTGGTAAGTCACATGGTCCGGATGGTATGGATTCTAGGCTGCTGAAAGAAGCAAAGGTAGAAATAGCAGAGGCATTGGTCACAATCTTTCAATCCTCATTAGATACAGGAGTAGTGCTGGAGGAGTGGACAGTTGCTAATGTTATATCACTATTCAAGAAAGGAGAGAGGGAAAAAACAGGAAATTACAGGCCAGTCAGCCTAACGTCAGTGGTGGGGAAGTTATTGGAAACCATTATCAGGGACAAAATAAACTTTCATTTGGAAGGGCATGGGTTAATCAAGGAGAGCCAGCATGGATTTATTAAAAGCAAATCATGTCTGACTAACTTGATTGGATTCTTTGATGGGGTAAATGTTATACCTATGGGGGTTATATATGGGGGGTAGCGCAGGCGCCAGCTCACCGAAAGGCACACAGAAATGCCTCCTCCCTCCTCTAGCAGCTTGTCCTGCACTGTGTGGCCTCTACTCATTCTCCCAGTCATGTTCAATGCCAAGAGGAAGGTACATGGCTACCCATGTATTGAAGCAACTGATTTGTGCGCAAGCCTTTAAACCACCAAAGAAGTACTTCAGCACCAGTCAAAACACTCCCTGTTGAAATGTTATTGAAATTTTAAGCAAGTACGAAAAGCACCCAAAACATGTAGAATTTCTGCAACAGCCAGAAGAAATAATCCAGCAGCTAACCTTTAGATAGCACTGAGGGGAGTCCTTCATGCCATTTAATGTCGTGTTCAGCTGTGCGAGGTTAAGAGAGGGCGTAGGCTGGAGCGTGGAGCTGCAAAATGGCAGCACTGGCGTCAAGTCAGCGTTACAAGCTAATTGAGATCATGAACAGCCTGCTCTGCATGCTGCCGGCAGTCGTTAGGTGCACGCGCGCAAAACCATTTATAAATATGGTGGCCAGTGTACTTCTCGGTGGATGTGCGCATGCTTGTCGCAGATGCCAATTTGGTAGTTTAAGATGCCTCGATGTGCCCATAGAAAGGGCACTACAGAGCCCAATTTCACTCCCATGGACTTTCGGAAGACATTCAGCAAAGTGCCACACAGGAGGCTTATTAAAACGATGGAAGCCCATGGAATTAAGGGGAAAGTGGTGGTATAGATACCAAATTGGCTCAGTGACAGGAAGCAAAAGGTGGTGGTGGAGGGATGTTTTTCAAACTGGGAGGTGGTTTGTAGTGGTGTCCAAAAGGATCAGCTTTGGGTCCATTACTGTTTCCAATTTTTATAAACGCACTAGATTCGGGTGTAGAGAGCAGCATTATAAAGTTTGCAGATGATAAAAAACTTGGCAAAGTAATAGATAGTGATGAGGATATTTATCGGCTTCAGGATGACATAGAAAGGATGGTGAAATGGGTAGAGGTATGGCAGATGGAGTTCAATGTGAAGAAGTGTGAAGTGATGCACTTTGGGAGGACTAATGTGGAAAGACAGTGTAAATGGCACGATTTTGTAATATGCAGATGAGTAGAGAGACCTTAAAGGTGGCAGGGCAAGTTGATAAGGTGTTTAAAAAGCCGATAGGTTACTTGGGTTTATAAATAGAGGAATAGAATATAAAAGCAAAGCAATCATGCTCGAACTTTATAAATCAGTAGTTCGACCTCAGCTGGGGTATTGTGTACACTTCTGGGCACCACACTTCAGGAAAGGTGTAAAGGCCTTAGAAAGGGTACAGAGGAGGTTTACCAGGATGTTACCAGGGATGAGGGACTTCAGTTAGGTAGGAAAAGTTAGGACTATTCTCCTTGGAACAGGAAAGGTTAAGAAGTGACCTAATAGAGGTTTTCAAGATGATGAGAGGTTTTGATAGCATAGATAGAGAAAAACTATTCCCTCTGGTGAGTGGGTCAGTAAACAAAGGTCACAGATTCAAAATCATTGGCAAAAGATCTAGAGGGGAGATAAGGAGACTTTATTTCACTCAGAGAGTTGTCAGGGTCTGGAATGTTCTACCTGAAAAGGTGGTGGAAGCTGATTCCATAAATAATTTTAAAAAGCAGTTGGACAGGTACTTGAGGATGAGGAGCTTAGAGGGTTACGGACAAAAAGCGGGGGTGTGGGACTGAGCACAACTGCTCTTTCAAAAAGCCAGCACAGGCATGATGGGTGTAATCGCCTCCTTCTGTGCTGTAAATTTCTAAGATTCTATATGGGGCTCGAATTTCATCGGGCCGTTGAGGCGGGATTGGAGGAGTGGGGGGGGTTAAAATTGCAAAAACTGGTGGGCGGGCCCAACCCCGCCTCCATCCCGCCTCCAAGCAATTTTCATTAAATCGTGTCTACTGGTCCCTTCTCTGTCCCGCCTCCAAGAGGCAGGATGGGCATTAAGGCCCTTAACAAGCACTAAATTGCCTCTATAATGCCATTTTGATAAACCTTTGCGATTTGAACCCTTTTTCCGCGTGAAACATGCCTGTTCTGAAACACGACGGTGAAACCTGGTGGGAGCACAATTGGATTGCTGACTATCAGCTGCACCTCAACCATTACATAGGAGATTTGATCAGTCATCATTTGCAGGTGGCAGGACTTTGTTGTCTCAGGTCTGTGGGAACTTTTAGAAGTCATAACTGTTGTGTATGTACCTTTAAGAGAAGAACTGATTCTATACTGCAGTACCGGCAGTAACCACCCCTGTATATAAAGCCATAGCAAGCTTCTGTATTTCAGTCTTAAGTTACCCTCTGTTCAGTAAATACCTGTTATTATTGTTCTCCTGCAGTCCGTGTATTATTTATACTTGGACACTACATTGGCGACGAGCAGGTTCGAACTCACCTGCAGTACTGCATCACCTCACGGGGATCTTTCCCTGAGAAGAAGCTTTTGGAGGTCGAAGTCAGAACAACAGGCGTCGACCGCGGGCAACCGCCCAAGGATCCATCGGAGTTCGGAGAGTTGCAGGAGAGGCTGTGGAGAGCTGGGCTTGGCTCCCCAGTCAAGGTGTTCCAGCAAATCGTGCAGGTAGCAGGTAGTGCGCTGACCCTTCCAGACTGCAGCGGGCTCGAGCTCGATCGAGCAGCTCTGCAAAGGGGCCATGCAGCATCGTCGGGAGGAAGAGAGAGAGAGAGAGGGTGGAGCGCAAAGGGCGTGGTCGGTGCTCAAGAACCGGGCAGCGTAGCGAAAATAAAACAAGGGGAAGGAAAAGTGAGACGCGCCAAAGCCGCGGGTCACCGCCAATACCCTGCAGAACGCTAGGAGCAGCGTGGCAGCAAGTGGAAGAAGGAAAAGCGCGGGAGGCGCCATTTTATTCCATTGGGGAAGAAGGAAAAGCGCGGGAGGCGCCATTTTAATCCATTGGTGAAGAAGAAAAAAGCGCAGGAGGCGCAATTTTAAATCACCCAAGATGCCAAAAAGTGGCAGTATCACTGCTTTCGACAATGAGGTAGAAGACTGGACCACGTATGTGGAAAGAATTGAAGTGTACTGCAAGGCAAATGAGGTGGCCGATGGAAAGAAGGCGTCGGTATTATTAAATTTGATGGGTGCGAGAACGTACGGCCTATTGCGGAGTTTAATTAACCCAGCTAAACCAATGGAGAAAAGTTTTGAAGAGATTGTTAATACCTTACAGGGACGCCTAAACCCTACACCACTGCTGAAAGCAGAAAGATTCAAGTTCCATAAAAGAAACCAGCACAAAGATGAGAGCAATGCTGACTATCTTACGGAACTACGCAAGTTATCGAAGCACTGCCAGTTCGGAGAAGGACTGGCAGACACCTTACGGGTTAAGTTTGTCTATGGGCTCCAGAGTGAAGGAACCCAGAAACGACTACTTTCGGAAAAGGACCTGACGCTAGAACAGGCTTTCAGCGTGGCAGTATCCTACGAAGCAGCAGCACGGGGAGCTGCGGAAATACAACAGTAACCACAAGAATACAGCGCTAACGAAATAGCGTATGGAGCAGAAAAGTGCTATCACTGCGGCAGAACAACCCATGATCAGAAGGACTGCTGGTTTAAGGACAAAGTATGCAGGCAATGTGGGAAAATGGGACACATAGCAAGAGTCTGCAGGTCAGGAAAGAAAACCAACACTACAAGAACTACTAAGGAAAAGTACAAGAAAGTAAAGAAATTGACAGACAGTAGTTCGGAAGATCAGGAGAGTGATAAGGACTCCGGGAGCAGGAGACTAAGTTGTCTAAAGTTACACAACGTGATCGCAAAGGAGGATCACCGAACCATTTGGGTCACCCTCATGATAGCAGGGTCCCCAGTAAAGATGGAATTGGACACAGGATCAGCCCTTACTGTCATGAATCGACGAGACTATGAGCGGCTATTCCCACACATACCCTTGAAGGACACGTCCATTGTATTGAAGACATACACGGGGCAAAAAGTCTACCCCAGAGGAAAAATAAGGGTGCCAGTTGAATACAACGGCAAGGAAACACAGAAGCTGTATCTATATATACTACCAGATGGAGGACCACCATTATTGGGACGTGAATGGATCCGAAAAATACAATTGGATTGGCATTCCATTCAGGCGCTAACTGTGACTGATAAAAAGGATGATGACGTCACACCTGGACGACTGTCAAAGATTCTAACTGACGTGAAAGAGGTGTTCCAACAAGGACTTGGGACTCTAAAAGGAGTAACGGCAACGATAAAAATCGAAGATAACGCAAACCCAAAATTTTTTAAGGCCAGACCGGTACCTTACGCGATCCGCCCAGCTGTTGAAGCAGAGCTGGAGAGTCTGGAGCATTCGGGTGTGCTGTCCAAGGTGGACTGGAGCGAGTGGGCCACACCCATCGTTCCTGTAATGAAGAAATCATTGAGCCTGGGGAACCGAAGGAGGTTCGCATCTGTGGGGACTTCAAGGTAACTGTGAACCCAGTCCTGCACACAGTACAATATCCACTTCCACGGATAGAAGATATTTTCGCCTCACTATCTGGAGGGAAACGCTTTACAAAGATTGATCTGGCCCAAGCATATCTACAAATGGAGGTGGAAGAAGCATCTAGGAAATACCTCACGATAAACAGTAACAAAGGCCTTTACCAGTACAATCGACTGGTATTCGTGGTAGCATCAGCCCCGGCTATTTGGCAGAGGGTGATGGAACAAGTCCTGCAAGGGATCCTGGGGACCCAGTGTTATTTGGACGACATCCTGGGTACGGGCGAAAATGACAGTGAACACCTTGCCAACCTGGATCAGGTGCTCACGAGATTACAGGAATATGGGCTTGGAGCCAACCGCCCCAAATGCGAGTTCTTCAGGAGACAAGTCTCGTACTGTGGCCACATGATTGATGAGGAAGGGTTGCATAAGTCGCCGGACAAGATTGAGGCTGTATTCAAGGCTCCAGCACCGGAAAATGTGTCGCAACTGAGGTCGTTCCTCGGGTTGGTGAACTACTACCATAAGTACTTGCCGAATTGATCTACAATTCTGCACCCACTGAACGCCCTGCTGCAAACTGGAGTAACATGGAAATGGAGTGATGAGTGTAAGCGTGCCTTTCAGAAATGTAAATGCCTAACCACTTCAAAAGAAGTATTGGCCCACTACAATCCAACACTACCGATTCAGTTAGCATGTGAAGCGTCTCCCTATGGCAACGGAGCGGTGCTGTCACACAAATTCCTTGACGGTTCAGAGAGGCCAATAGCCTTTGCGTCGCGCTCGTTAACCTCAGCCAAGCGTAACTACGCCCAGATTGACAGGGAGGCCCTCAGCCTGGTGTGGGGGGTGAAGGAGTTCAATCACTATCTGCACGGGCAGAAATTCACCCTACTGACTGATCATCAGCCCCTGGTCTCATTTTTTAACCAAAAGAAGGGCGTTCCGGTGATGACGGCGCAACGGCTGCAAAGATGGTCACTTTTTCTAGGGGCACATCAGTACGACATAGAGTACAAGGGTATGAAACAGCATGGAAACGCTGATGGGCTGTCCCGCCTACCATTGCCTATGGTAGAGGAAGCACCTGCAGTGGACCCTGTTGAGATATTCCATGCGACCATAGTCGAATGTCTACATGTTACAAACTCAAGTATTGAGAAGGAAACCCAAAATGACCCGACACTCTCTCGGGTCTATGATTTGACGGTGAAGGGATGGCCAGCATATGGCGACTCACTGTTGCCAGCATTCTCGCCAAGGAGGGAACAGCTGTCAGTGTGCCGGGGAAACTTGATGTGTGGATCCCGAGTGGTAATTCCACCCAAGTTGAGAGATAGAGTACTCAATGAGCTTCACGAGGGTCATCTGGGAGGGGTAAAAATGAAGAGCCTAGCCAGGGCGTTTGTGTGGTGGCCGGGAATTGATAAAGAAATCGAGGATATGACCAAGAGATGCACAGGATGCCAGAAGGTCCAAAACGCTCCACCACAGGCTCCGCTACATCCATGGGCGTGGCCCTCATCTCCATGGCAATGGGTACACATTGATTTCGCTGGTCCATTTATGGACTCAATGTTTCTAATCACTGTGGACGCCCATTCGAAATGGCCAGAGGTCATTAAAATGTCCTCCACCACCACGGAGAAAACTATTGCAGTCCTAAGGACCATCTTCGCCAGGAATGGGTAGCCAGAACAGACCTGTTCCGACAATGGCCCACAGTTTGTGTCTGAGGATTTCCGGAGGTTTCTGAGGAATAATGGGGTGAAGCATTACACATCTGCCCCATATCATCCAGCCACAAATGGATTGGCTGAGAGGTTTGTTCAGACCTTTAAAAAGGCAATAAAGGCAATGCATAATGACGACATACCACTACAACACAAGGTGGATAATTTCTTGTTTGCTTACCGGAATGCGACACATGCAGTCACCAACCAAGCTCCAGCCATAATGTTCTTCAACCGAAGGCTAAGATGTCGCCTGGATTTGCTCAAACCAAACATAAGACGAGATGTTGAGGATAAGCAATTCCAGCACATAAATGAGAAGCCAACCAGGAGCTTCAAGATAGGGCAACCAGTCTTGGCCCGCGACTACCGAACAGAAAAATGGCAGCCAGGAACAATATGCACACAGCAGGGACCACTAATGTACACAGTGGACATTGGAGAGAGCATCATGTGACGCCATGCTGACCAGATTCTAGAGTCACAGGAACAAGCCAAACCCATACCACGAGCAGGTGCACCTGGTAATCAAACCGAAGTGCAGATTGCGTCTACCTCAGAAGCAGTGGTATTGGAAACTGACGAACCAACCAATGACAATGAGCCAGAATCAACTCCGCCGCAAGAACAGGATACTCGAGAAAGGCGCTATCCAGTCAGGATCAGGAAGCCTCCTCAAAGACTGAACTTATAAATGATTATTTCAGTTGATGTATATAGTAGAGAAAATTGTAATTGTAATTAGTTATTATTTAGTTGTTAAATGAATGTTATGTACTGTTTATCTAAAAGGGGAGGAATTGTTGTGTATGTACCTTTAAGAGAAGAACTGATTCTATACTGCAGTACCGGCAGTAACCATCCCTGTATATAAAGCCATAGCAGGCTTCTGTATTTCAGTCTTAAGTTACCCTCTGTTCAGTTTGCACAGCATTGTTGGCTGTGCAGCTGCAAGCACGAGCAGAGGGAGCAGCCAGACTTTGGAGAGTGGATTAAAGTGGTGGTCCCCTGACCAGGAAGAGGAGGAGAACGTTGGACCACCACCACCACCAACTCCACCATCATTACATCAACTGAGGTGCCTGGAGAGAGAGGACAGAGGAGGAGAAGGAGAAAGGAGGCCTACATCAACATCAACCAGGGGAGAGGCCTTTCTATCACTGCCTCCCCAAATTGGCCTCCACTTCAGGAGAGGGAGAGAGGGGAGAGAAACCAACTGCTTGAAAGGAGGGAAGAAAACTTCATCCGGAACATCTACAGGTGGGTGTTATTTGGGGCACTCTCCCAAGACTTTGTATTTTAGGTGGGGGGAGAAAAGAAGAAGCAAGGCCGGATCATCAAGGGGTGTAGTGTGTGTGTGTGTGTGTGCTCTTGTTAAAAGCTAGGCCACACACACCACTAATTAGCATCCCTTCTATTGCCTGCCCTGGGAGAGCTTGGAGCTGCCCAAGGTGAAGTCCTTAATTTAATTTAATTACATCGTTAAGACCTGTTGCAGGACTAAGCCTGGGCTTCTCCAGCTTTTCCAGGTGAAGACGTCTTCTCCCCCTGCCAGAAGACCACCATCACCAAAGACTTTTTCCATCGGAGAGTGCAACCCTGCCAACACCCACCCACCATCCTGAGTGGCAACACTGCCCTTTGCGGCCTCCCTCCTTCCCACCCCCCCACCTCTCTCTCTCTCTCTCTCTCTTTGTCTCTCTCTGCCTGTCTTTCTAAGGCACCTTAGTTTCATCTATTTTATTAATTGCCAATTGAGCAGAGGGGAGAGGGCTCCTTTCCCAATTTAAATCAATAAGGAGAGAGGTGTGTCCTCATTTTAATCAGCTCCCTCTGCTCAATAGAGGACAAAAAATATATATATACACCGAGGCCATTAACACCTTCAGGCCTGTGACTTGGGGTGAGTGTCGCCCTTAAAAAAAGCACCCCAGAATGGCGACTGCGTCTTCGCCGGTGGCGGGGCCAGCCGGGACCTATGCGAGAGTGGTAGCCACAGCCACAGCTGCTCCCGCTGTTCCTGCTGCCCCGTCACCTTTTCGATTAATAACAAAAAAGCTTGGGGTGAAGAGCTACACTCACCCCACTATGACCATCGAGGCCTGCGTCAAGGCCATGGCTGGGGTTGTCGGCCCCTCAGCCATCGTCGCGGCCTCGAAAATGTATGGGAAGGCTGTGTTCTTCCTGGGGTCGGAGCGGGCGGTGTCCCTGGCTGTCGCCAAGGGGCTCACCGTGGGCGGGACCTTCCTGCCGGTGGATCCTCTCGAGGCCACCGCGCAGAGGATCATTATTTCCAACGTCCCGCCCTATGTTCCTGGTGAGCTCCTCCTTCCCCATTTGCGACAACTTGGGGAGGTGAGGTCGGGGATCACACCCATCCCGCTCGGCTTCCGGGAGGCCAGCCTTCGCCACGTCTTCTCCTTCCGGCGCCAGCTGTTTATCCAGCTGGCGCGGGAGGAGGACACTGAAGGGGCGTTCGTCGTCCTCCACGAGGGGACCACCTACCGCGCCTTTTGGACGTCGGACGGTGTGAGGTGCCATGCCTGCAGGGAGGTGGGGCACATCAGGAGGAACTGCCCTGCCTCCAAGGCCGCCGGATCATCTCGTGCGGCCGAGGCTGGCGCCGCCGCCGCCGCCCTTCCCCCCGGATCTGCCCGCGCGTCAAGTACGTCTGATGCGCGGTTGACGTCGGGGGCCGATGCCACCAAGGCCTCCGGCGGGGGGGAGGGAGCGTGTCCGGCCGGAAAGAAGGCGCGGGGAAAAAAGAAGCACCTTCGGGCAGGTCCCCCCGTGGATGGTGAGCCCTTGCCCCTTGAGCCCCTTACACCCGCGCTCCTCGCGGAGTTGATCAGGGCAGATGTGAGCGGGAGGGGTCCCGTGCCCGAGCCTGTGGCCGCAACCGCCGCAGCGGTAATGCCATTACCTGCGGCCGGGCTCGGGCCCGAGGAACCCGACAAACCTGCTCCGCCGGAGGGAGTCGAGGAGGAGGCCTTTGCAGACATGGAGGTCTCCCTCGCTCCCTCCGTGCTAAAAAGAAGGCGCGACCCCCTGGATGAGGAGGAGGACCGGGAGGAGGAAGGTCCCTCCGAGCAGGGGGAGGAGTCGCCCGCCGCGGGTACTGCGCACCCCCCCCCGCCCCCCCACCAGCGCTGTCGTCATCACCAGCGATCGGCAGGGGTCGCCTGTCCCTCGGGAGGCTGAGGCAGATGTGTCTGTCCAGCACGTGCCTCCCGGGGATGGGGATGAGACCCTGCCCGTGGGGGGGGTTGCGGAACAACCCGCGGCAGTAATTGAAGTTGACCTTTTATCGGTGTCGTTACCCCTCGCCGGGTCGGGCAGCCTGGGGGCTGGGTCGGGCGAGCTCGAGGGTAATGAGCTCGCCCAATTTGACCCGGACGTCTCCCAGGGGATGCTCGTCCTGGTAGAGCTTTTAATTCAAAACCCCCCGTCCGCTGGGTCGGAGGTTGGTGGCGGGGAGGAGGATGGCCCCCTGGCTGCGTCTCTGGTGCCGGACGTACTGGAGGAGCTGGAAATTGTTCTCTCCCCGGTTTCTCCGGTCGTTCCAGCGTCTGGGGCGGAGGGGAGCTCTGAACCGCCGCCGTCTTCTGGCCCGGCGCCCCTAGAGGAGCCCAGGGAGAAATCCTCTGCCGCCGATCCTGGGGGTGGGATCCGGGCGGAGGCGGGGCTGGCTGGCGCGGCCGAGTCGTTCGCTTCGCACTGCGCGGCGGACGGGTCGGCCGTTGGTGACGACCCCCTGGAGGAGGATGGGGACTCGGTGATGGGCACGGAGGACGATTCGGACTCCAGCGCCGACGTGGCGATGGATGACCTCGTGCCCCTTGCCGAGTCTCCCCTCATTTCCGTAAGGGAACTCCGGGATTTTATGGCCACGTGCCTGGGTCAGCGCAATAAGGTCCGGCTGGCCCTCGACAGGTGGTCGGAGCTGGCGCTGCTCATCGATTCCGTCCGCGCCGCCGTTAAGATCTTGGGCGCGGACGAGGGTGTGAACCCGCTCGAGCTGCGTCGGCTCACAACGTTTCTCACTGGGCTGCTGAGGAAGTGGCGGCGGACCAGCGGCTGCGCTTCCTCGCCCCGTTAGGTGTAGGTAGAGGTTGCACTATGCTTCTGACATGAAGATAACCATAGCCAGCCTCAACATCAACGGCAGCAGGGAGGCGCGCCGCAGATTCAATAACTTCTCGGTCCTTCGGGACGGGAAGTATGCGGTGTGCTTCCTGCAAGAAACCCACACCGTTCCGGGAGACGAAGCCACGTGGCTCCTGGAGTGGCAAGGAGGGGTCAGCATGAGTCACCTCTCCAACAATTCCAGCGGGGTGGCTATCTTGCTGGCCCCGCATTTTCAGCCGGAGATCTTGGGGGTCAAGGAGCACGTGCCGGGCCGCTTGCTCCATGTCACTGTTCGCCTGGGGGGCGTGCCGCTCCATCTAGTGAACGTGTACGCCCCTCAGACCAGTGCGCAGCAAGTGCGCTTCTTCGAAGAAGTGTCCGCTCTCTTGGGCTCCATCGACGTGGGCGAGTGCGTCATCCTCGGGGGGGATTTTAACTGCACCCTCGAGGCGAGGGACCGTTCGGGTCCCCCGCGAAGCCCGGCAGTGATGGAGAAGTTGAGGGACCTGGTTGGGTCCTTCGACTTGGTGGACGTCTGGCGAAATCTCCACCCCGACTCCAGCGCCTTCACTAGCGTGAGGTCTGGGGGAGGAAGGTCCAGAATCGACCGCCTCTACATTTCCCGGGCGTTCGTCTCCTGCGTTCCGGCAGCTTCCATGCGGCCGGTGCCGTGCACGGACCACCACCTGGTGTGGGCGGAGCTCGCTCCGCTGCGCACGCGGGGGGGGTCCGTGTACTGGCATTTTAACAACCTGCTGCTGGAGGACGCACGGTTCCGGGATTCGTTTCGTCGATTCTGGGCCGACTGGAGAAGGAAGCAGGGGGGCTTCCCCTCCTTGAGGCTATGGTGGGATGTGGGCAAGGCTCACATCCGTCTCTTCTGTCAGGAGTACGCGAAGGGGTCGACCAAGAGGCGGGAGGCCCGGGTCGGGCGGTTGGAGAAGGAGGTGCTCGACCTGGAGTCCCGTCTCGGTCAGGTCGTCGAGGACCCGGCCCTGCGGAAGGTGTACGAAGAGAAGAAGGGCGCGCTGAAGGACCTGCAGCTCGTCGGGTCCCGAGGCGCGTACGTGAGGTCGCGGATCCAGCTCCTGCGGGACCTGGACCGCGGCTCCCCCTTCTTCTACTCGCTGGAAAAAAGACGGGGGGTCCGTAAGCAGCTCTTGGGGCTGCTGGCCGACGACGGATCTCTGGTCTCGGATCCGGAGGGAATCAACGCGGAGACCCGCGCCTATTACGGGGCTCTGTTCTCTCCGGATCCGTCCAGCGAGGATGCGCGCAGAGTTTTGTGGGAGGACCTGACGAAGGTTGGCCCGGAGGGCGCCGAAAAATTGGACGCTCCGCTAAGTCTGGCGGAGCTGACCGGCGCCCTCCGCCAGCTCTCTAGGGGAAAGTCCCCGGGGCTGGACGGGCTGACCGTGGAGTTCCACAGGGCGTTCTGGGACGTCTTGGGGGGCGACTACGCGCGGGTCCTGGGGGAAAGTTTGGCGACCGGGGAGATGCCCCTCTCTTGGCGCAGGGCGGTCATTGTCCTGCTGCCTAAGAAGGGCGATCTCCGCCTCCTTAAGAACTGGCGCCCGGTCTCCCTCCTCAGCACGGACTATAAAATCTTTGCCAGGGCCATGTCTGCTCGCCTTGGCACCGTGCTGGCCCACATGATCCACCCCGACCAGTCCTACACGGTCCCGGGCCGGACCATCCACGATAACATCCATCTGGTCCGGGACCTGGTCCACCACTCCCAGAGGGCTGGTCTGTCGGTCGCCTTCCTTTCCCTGGATCAGGAGAAGGCGTTCGACAGGGTGGATCACGAGTATCTCTTCGGGACTCTGCGCGCATTCGGGTTCGGGACGCATTTCGTCGCCCGGATCCGACTTCTGTACACCGCCGCGGAGTGTCTGATTAAAGTTAACGGGTCCTTGACGGCGCCCCTTCGCTTCGGGAGGGGGGTGCGTCAGGGATGCCCCATGTCCGGTCAGTTATATGCCATTTGCGTGGAGCCTTTCCTGCGCCTCTTGCGGAAGAGGTTGACGGGACTGGCTCTGCAAGGGCCGGGCGTGGAGGTGGTCCTCTCGGCTTACGCCGATGACGTGCTCCTCACGGTCACGGATCCCGCTGACTTGCGGAGGATGCGGGAATGCCAGCAGATTTACTCGGACGCATCCTCCGCCAAGATCAACTGGGAGAAATGTTCCGGACTCCTGGTGGGTCAGTGGCGGGTGGACTCCCTGCCGGAGGAGTTCAGGCCTTTCGCCTGGAGCACCACGCACCTCCTCTATTTGGGAGTCTACCTTAGCCCTGCCGAGGACGCTTGGCCGGCGAACTGGCAAGAGCTGGAGGCCAAAGTCACCGCTCGCCTAGGACGCTGGACAGGACTGCTCCGAGTGTTGTCCTACAGGGGTCGAGCGCTAGTCATAAACCAGCTGGTGGCCGCCATGTTGTGGTACCGGTTGGTCACTTTGATCCCTCCCCCTGCGTTTGTCGCCAAGATTCAGAAGAAGCTCATCGACTTCTTCTGGGACAAAAGGAAGCACTGGGTCTCTGCCGCGGTTCTGTGTCTCCCGCTTAGGGAGGGCGGTCAGGCGCTGGTGTGCCTTCGCACCCAGGCTGCGACTTTCCGTCTTCAGACGCTGCAGAGATACCTGTACGTCGAGAATCCTCCGAGATGGTGTGCGCTGGCGACGTTTTTCTTCCGCCAGCTGCATGGCCTCAATTACGACACGCAGCTCCTGTTTGCGAAAGTGGGCAGCAGGCGTGCCGGCCTGCGGGAGCTGCCTGTCTTCTACCAGGAACTACTATGGGTTTGGAACTACGTCGCTTCCAGGCGGAGCTCTCCCCCGTCAGGAGCGGCGGCTCTCCTTCGGGAGCCGCTGCTCAGGAATCCGCACCTCCACGAACACGGGTTCGGGCGGCTGGCGGAGGGTAGGGCTGTGGCTGGCAAGGTGACCAGAGTCGGGGACCTGCTCGATGGCGGAGGAGCGGGCTGGATGGCGCCAGAGGAGCTGGCGCGGCGCCTGTCCTGGGCCAACGTCCAGCTCGCGGTCGAAACCATCGAATCGGTAAAAGCGGCACTGGGCCCCGACTCCACTAGGTGTATCGAGGCGGCTCAAGCACGTGGGGCGATCCCGTCCGAGCTTACCCCCGTTCGGACGGAATTCCTCATCGGCGCCCGGCCCCGAAACTCCCCTCGGGAACCGGCGCCTCACAACTTGAGCCGTCTCGAGGAAATACCCTCCGTGCCTTTTCATTCCGCGCGGAGGGGTTTCCTGTACGGGCTGCTCCTGCACACTCTCCACTTTGCCATCTTCGCCTACCGTCCGGACACGCCTTGGCGTGGCGTTTTGCCGACCGGCGGTAGCGGAGGTCCCCAATGGAGGGCTCTCTATGCGGGAGTCCTCCCTTGTTCCATCGGGGACTTGGCCTGGAGGGTGTTGCATGGAGCGGTCCCGTGCAATAAGGTTTTAAGTAGGTTCACGGACTCCCAGGCCGCCTGCATTTTTTGCGGCCTGGAGGAGTCCGTGTTTCACGTTTATATGGATTGTGAGAGGTTGCAGCCCCTCTTTCACTACTTGAAGGGGCTGCTCCTCGATTTTTGGTTGCACTTCAGTCCCACGCTCTTGATCTACGGTCACCCGGTGCGGAGGGGAGCGGACAGGTTGGAGGACCTCCTTGTGGGCCTGCTCCTGGGCCTGGCTAAAAGAGCCATCAATTGGTCCAGGCAGCGGGCGGTCGAGGGGGTCGTCCAGCCGGATTGCCTGCATCTCTTCCGCGGCCATGTTCGCGCCCGGGTGGCCCTGGAGATGGAGCACGCGGTGTCCGCCGGTGCGCTTGAGTATTTCCGCGACCGGTGGGCGCCGCGGGGACTGGAGTGCATCATCAACACGGAAAACCAAATTTTAATTTGATTTGTTAAGCTTTAGTTGAACTTTTGTTTATTTACAGTCGAATTGGTTTTTTTTGGGTCCAAATAAAAGAGTACCCTCTGTTCAGTTTGCACAGCATTGTTGGCTGTGCAGCTGCAAGCACGAGCAGAGGGAGCAGCCAGACTTTGGAGAGTGGATTAAAGTGGTGGTCCCCTGACCAGGAAGAGGAGGAGAACGTTGGACCACCACCACCACCAACTCCACCATCATTACATCAACTGAGGTGCCTGGAGAGAGAGGACAGAGGAGGAGAAGGAGAAAGGAGGCCTACATCAACATCAACCAGGGGAGAGGCCTTTCTATCACTGCCTCCCCAAATTGGCCTCCACTTCAGGAGAGGGAGAGAGGGGAGAGAAACCAACTGCTTGAAAGGAGGGAAGAAAACTTCATCCGGAACATCTACAGGTGGGTGTTATTTGGGGCACTCTCCCAAGACTTTGTATTTTAGGTGGGGGGAGAAAAGAAGAAGCAAGGCCGGATCATCAAGGGGTGTAGTGTGTGTGTGTGTGTGTGCTCTTGTTAAAAGCTAGGCCACACACACCACTAATTAGCATCCCTTCTATTGCCTGCCCTGGGAGAGCTTGGAGCTGCCCAAGGTGAAGTCCTTAATTTAATTTAATTACATCGTTAAGACCTGTTGCAGGACTAAGCCTGGGCTTCTCCAGCTTTTCCAGGTGAAGACGTCTTCTCCCCCTGCCAGAAGACCACCATCACCAAAGACTTTTTCCATCGGAGAGTGCAACCCTGCCAACACCCACCCACCATCCTGAGTGGCAACACTGCCCTTTGCGGCCTCCCTCCTTCCCACCCCCCCACCTCTCTCTCTCTCTCTCTCTCTTTGTCTCTCTCTGCCTGTCTTTCTAAGGCACCTTAGTTTCATCTATTTTATTAATTGCCAATTGAGCAGAGGGGAGAGGGCTCCTTTCCCAATTTAAATCAATAAGGAGAGAGGTGTGTCCTCATTTTAATCAGCTCCCTCTGCTCAATAGAGGACAAAAAATATATATATACACCGAGGCCATTAACACCTTCAGGCCTGTGACTTGGGGTGAGTGTCGCCCTTAAAAAAAGCACCCCAGAATGGCGACTGCGTCTTCGCCGGTGGCGGGGCCAGCCGGGACCTATGCGAGAGTGGTAGCCACAGCCACAGCTGCTCCCGCTGTTCCTGCTGCCCCGTCACCTTTTCGATTAATAACAAAAAAGCTTGGGGTGAAGAGCTACACTCACCCCACTATGACCATCGAGGCCTGCGTCAAGGCCATGGCTGGGGTTGTCGGCCCCTCAGCCATCGTCGCGGCCTCGAAAATGTATGGGAAGGCTGTGTTCTTCCTGGGGTCGGAGCGGGCGGTGTCCCTGGCTGTCGCCAAGGGGCTCACCGTGGGCGGGACCTTCCTGCCGGTGGATCCTCTCGAGGCCACCGCGCAGAGGATCATTATTTCCAACGTCCCGCCCTATGTTCCTGGTGAGCTCCTCCTTCCCCATTTGCGACAACTTGGGGAGGTGAGGTCGGGGATCACACCCATCCCGCTCGGCTTCCGGGAGGCCAGCCTTCGCCACGTCTTCTCCTTCCGGCGCCAGCTGTTTATCCAGCTGGCGCGGGAGGAGGACACTGAAGGGGCGTTCGTCGTCCTCCACGAGGGGACCACCTACCGCGCCTTTTGGACGTCGGACGGTGTGAGGTGCCATGCCTGCAGGGAGGTGGGGCACATCAGGAGGAACTGCCCTGCCTCCAAGGCCGCCGGATCATCTCGTGCGGCCGAGGCTGGCGCCGCCGCCGCCGCCCTTCCCCCCGGATCTGCCCGCGCGTCAAGTACGTCTGATGCGCGGTTGACGTCGGGGGCCGATGCCACCAAGGCCTCCGGCGGGGGGGAGGGAGCGTGTCCGGCCGGAAAGAAGGCGCGGGGAAAAAAGAAGCACCTTCGGGCAGGTCCCCCCGTGGATGGTGAGCCCTTGCCCCTTGAGCCCCTTACACCCGCGCTCCTCGCGGAGTTGATCAGGGCAGATGTGAGCGGGAGGGGTCCCGTGCCCGAGCCTGTGGCCGCAACCGCCGCAGCGGTAATGCCATTACCTGCGGCCGGGCTCGGGCCCGAGGAACCCGACAAACCTGCTCCGCCGGAGGGAGTCGAGGAGGAGGCCTTTGCAGACATGGAGGTCTCCCTCGCTCCCTCCGTGCTAAAAAGAAGGCGCGACCCCCTGGATGAGGAGGAGGACCGGGAGGAGGAAGGTCCCTCCGAGCAGGGGGAGGAGTCGCCCGCCGCGGGTACTGCGCACCCCCCCCCGCCCCCCCACCAGCGCTGTCGTCATCACCAGCGATCGGCAGGGGTCGCCTGTCCCTCGGGAGGCTGAGGCAGATGTGTCTGTCCAGCACGTGCCTCCCGGGGATGGGGATGAGACCCTGCCCGTGGGGGGGGTTGCGGAACAACCCGCGGCAGTAATTGAAGTTGACCTTTTATCGGTGTCGTTACCCCTCGCCGGGTCGGGCAGCCTGGGGGCTGGGTCGGGCGAGCTCGAGGGTAATGAGCTCGCCCAATTTGACCCGGACGTCTCCCAGGGGATGCTCGTCCTGGTAGAGCTTTTAATTCAAAACCCCCCGTCCGCTGGGTCGGAGGTTGGTGGCGGGGAGGAGGATGGCCCCCTGGCTGCGTCTCTGGTGCCGGACGTACTGGAGGAGCTGGAAATTGTTCTCTCCCCGGTTTCTCCGGTCGTTCCAGCGTCTGGGGCGGAGGGGAGCTCTGAACCGCCGCCGTCTTCTGGCCCGGCGCCCCTAGAGGAGCCCAGGGAGAAATCCTCTGCCGCCGATCCTGGGGGTGGGATCCGGGCGGAGGCGGGGCTGGCTGGCGCGGCCGAGTCGTTCGCTTCGCACTGCGCGGCGGACGGGTCGGCCGTTGGTGACGACCCCCTGGAGGAGGATGGGGACTCGGTGATGGGCACGGAGGACGATTCGGACTCCAGCGCCGACGTGGCGATGGATGACCTCGTGCCCCTTGCCGAGTCTCCCCTCATTTCCGTAAGGGAACTCCGGGATTTTATGGCCACGTGCCTGGGTCAGCGCAATAAGGTCCGGCTGGCCCTCGACAGGTGGTCGGAGCTGGCGCTGCTCATCGATTCCGTCCGCGCCGCCGTTAAGATCTTGGGCGCGGACGAGGGTGTGAACCCGCTCGAGCTGCGTCGGCTCACAACGTTTCTCACTGGGCTGCTGAGGAAGTGGCGGCGGACCAGCGGCTGCGCTTCCTCGCCCCGTTAGGTGTAGGTAGAGGTTGCACTATGCTTCTGACATGAAGATAACCATAGCCAGCCTCAACATCAACGGCAGCAGGGAGGCGCGCCGCAGATTCAATAACTTCTCGGTCCTTCGGGACGGGAAGTATGCGGTGTGCTTCCTGCAAGAAACCCACACCGTTCCGGGAGACGAAGCCACGTGGCTCCTGGAGTGGCAAGGAGGGGTCAGCATGAGTCACCTCTCCAACAATTCCAGCGGGGTGGCTATCTTGCTGGCCCCGCATTTTCAGCCGGAGATCTTGGGGGTCAAGGAGCACGTGCCGGGCCGCTTGCTCCATGTCACTGTTCGCCTGGGGGGCGTGCCGCTCCATCTAGTGAACGTGTACGCCCCTCAGACCAGTGCGCAGCAAGTGCGCTTCTTCGAAGAAGTGTCCGCTCTCTTGGGCTCCATCGACGTGGGCGAGTGCGTCATCCTCGGGGGGGATTTTAACTGCACCCTCGAGGCGAGGGACCGTTCGGGTCCCCCGCGAAGCCCGGCAGTGATGGAGAAGTTGAGGGACCTGGTTGGGTCCTTCGACTTGGTGGACGTCTGGCGAAATCTCCACCCCGACTCCAGCGCCTTCACTAGCGTGAGGTCTGGGGGAGGAAGGTCCAGAATCGAACGCCTCTACATTTCCCGGGCGTTCGTCTCCTGCGTTCCGGCAGCTTCCATGCGGCCGGTGCCGTGCACGGACCACCACCTGGTGTGGGCGGAGCTCGCTCCGCTGCGCACGCGGGGGGGGTCCGTGTACTGGCATTTTAACAACCTGCTGCTGGAGGACGCACGGTTCCGGGATTCGTTTCGTCGATTCTGGGCCGACTGGAGAAGGAAGCAGGGGGGCTTCCCCTCCTTGAGGCTATGGTGGGATGTGGGCAAGGCTCACATCCGTCTCTTCTGTCAGGAGTACGCGAAGGGGTCGACCAAGAGGCGGGAGGCCCGGGTCGGGCGGTTGGAGAAGGAGGTGCTCGACCTGGAGTCCCGTCTCGGTCAGGTCGTCGAGGACCCGGCCCTGCGGAAGGTGTACGAAGAGAAGAAGGGCGCGCTGAAGGACCTGCAGCTCGTCGGGTCCCGAGGCGCGTACGTGAGGTCGCGGATCCAGCTCCTGCAGGACCTGGACCGCGGCTCCCCCTTCTTCTACTCGCTGGAAAAAAGACGGGGGGTCCGTAAGCAGCTCTTGGGGCTGCTGGCCGACGACGGATCTCTGGTCTCAGATCCGGAGGGAATCAGCGCGGAGACCCGCGCCTATTACGGGGCTCTGTTCTCTCCGGATCCGTCCAGCGAGGATGCGCGCAGAGTTTTGTGGGAGGACCTGCCGAAGGTTGGCCCGGAGGGCGCCGAAAAATTGGACGCTCCGCTAAGTCTGGCGGAGCTGACCGGCGCCCTCCGCCAGCTCTCTAGGGGAAAGTCCCCGGGGCTGGACGGGCTGACCGTGGAGTTCCACAGGGCGTTCTGGGACGTCTTGGGGGGCGACTACGCGTGGGTCCTGGGGGAAAGTTTGGCGACCGGGGAGATGCCCCTCTCTTGGCGCAGGGCGGTCATTGTCCTGCTGCCTAAGAAGGGCGATCTCCGCCTCCTTAAGAACTGGCGCCCGGTCTCCCTCCTCAGCACGGACTATAAAATCTTTGCCAGGGCCATGTCTGCTCGCCTTGGCACCGTGCTGGCCCACATGATCCACCCCGACCAGTCCTACACGGTCCCGGGCCGGACCATCCACGATAACATCCATCTGGTCCGGGACCTGGTCCACCATTCCCAGAGGGCTGGTCTGTCGGTCGCCTTCCTTTCCCTGGATCAGGAGAAGGCGTTCGACAGGGTGGATCATGAGTATCTCTTCGGGACTCTGCGCGCATTCGGGTTCGGGACGCATTTCGTCGCCCGGATCCGACTTCTGTACGCCGCCGCGGAGTGTCTGATTAAAGTTAACGGGTCCTTGACGGCGCCCCTTCGCTTCGGGCGGGGGGTGCGTCAGGGATGCCCCATGTCCGGCCAGTTATATGCCATTTGCGTGGAGCCTTTCCTGCGCCTCTTGCGGAAGAGGTTGACGGGACTGGCTCTGCAAGGGCCGGGCGTGGAGGTGGTCCTCTCAGCTTACGCCGATGACGTGCTCCTCACGGTCACGGATCCCGCTGACTTGCGGAGGATGCGGGAATGCCAGCAGATTTACTCGGACGCATCCTCCGCCAAGATCAACTGGGAGAAATGTTCCGGACTCCTGGTGGGTCAGTGGCGGGTGGACTCCCTGCCGGAGGAGTTCAGGCCTTTCGCCTGGAGCACCACGCACCTCCTCTATTTGGGAGTCTACCTTAGCCCTGCCGAGGACGCTTGGCCGGCGAACTGGCAAGAGCTGGAGGCCAAAGTCACCGCTCGCCTAGGACGCTGGACAGGACTGCTCCGAGTGTTGTCCTACAGGGGTCGAGCGCTGGTCATAAACCAGCTGGTGGCCGCCATGTTGTGGTACCGGTTGGTCACTTTGATCCCTCCCCCTGCGTTTGTCGCCAAGATTCAGAAGAAGCTCATCGACTTCTTCTGGGACAAAAGGAAGCACTGGGTCTCTGCCGCGGTTCTGTGTCTCCCGCTTAGGGAGGGCGGTCAGGCGCTGGTGTGCCTTCGCACCCAGGCTGCGACTTTCCGTCTTCAGACGCTGCAGAGATACCTGTACGTCGAGAATCCTCCGAGATGGTGTGCGCTGGCGACGTTTTTCTTCCGCCAGCTGCATGGCCTCAATTACGACACGCAGCTCCTGTTTGCGAAAGTGGGCAGCAGGCGTGCCGGCCTGCGGGAGCTGCCTGTCTTCTACCAGGAACTACTATGGGTTTGGAACTACGTCGCTTCCAGGCGGAGCTCTCCCCCGTCAGGAGCGGCGGCTCTCCTTCGGGAGCCGCTGCTCAGGAATCCGCACCTCCACGAACACGGGTTCGGGCGGCTGGCGGAGGGTAGGGCTGTGGCTGGCAAGGTGACCAGAGTTGGGGACCTGCTCGATGGCGGAGGAGCGGGCTGGATGGCGCCGGAGGAGCTGGCGCGGCGCCTGTCCTGGGCCAACGTCCAGCTCGCGGTCGAAACCATCGAATCAGTAAAAGCGGCACTGGGCCCCGACTCCACTAGGTGTATCGAGGCGGCTCAAGCACGTGGGGCGATCCCGTCCGAGCTTACCCCCGTTCGGACGGAATTCCTCATCGGCGCCCGGCCCCGAAACTCCCCTCGGGAACCGGCGCCTCACAACTTGAGCCGTCTCGAGGAAATACCCTCCGTGCCTTTTCATTCCGCGCGGAGGGGTTTCCTGTACGGGCTGCTCCTGCACACTCTCCACTTTGCCATCTTCGTCTACCGTCCGGACACGCCTTGGCGTGGCGTTTTGCTGACCGGCGGTAGCGGAGGTCCCCAATGGAGGGCTCTCTATGCGGGAGTCCTCCCTTGTTCCATCGGGGACTTGGCCTGGAGGGTGTTGCACGGAGCCGTCCCGTGCTATAAGGTTTTAAGTAGGTTCACGGACTCCCAGGCCGCCTGCATTTTTTGCGGCCTGGAGGAGTCCGTGTTTCACGTTTATATGGATTGTGAGAGGTTGCAGCCCCTCTTTCACTACTTGAAGGGGCTGCTCCTCGATTTTTGGTTGCACTTCAGTCCCACGCTCTTGATCTACGGTCACCCGGTGCGGAGGGGAGCGGACAGGTTGGAGGACCTCCTTGTGGGCCTGCTCCTGGGCCTGGCTAAAAGAGCCATCAATTGGTCCAGGCAGCGGGCGGTCGAGGGGGTCGTCCAGCCGGATTGCCTGCATCTCTTCCGCGGCCATGTTCGCGCCCGGGTGGCCCTGGAGATGGAGCACGCGGTGTCCGCCGGTGCGCTTGAGTATTTCCGCGACCGGTGGGCGCCGCGGGGACTGGAGTGCATCATCAACACGGAAAACCAAATTTTAATTTGATTTGTTAAGCTTTAGTTGAACTTTTGTTTATTTACAGTCGAATTGGTTTTTTTTTGGGTCCAAATAAAAGAGTACCCTCTGTTCAGTAAATACCTGTTATTATTGTTCTCCTACAGTCCGTGTATTATTTATACTCGGACACTACAATAACCGCAGCTGTGGAAGTTTGGAGCCTAACACCCATCTCCAGTGTGACTTCCTGGGAAACCCCTCTCACCACCTTGACTGAGCACTTCCTCAACTGAGGCATTTACCAGAAGCATGGGAGGCATTTATTTCCTTCCCTTCTGGACATCAGATGAGGACAAAGATCAGCCGTGGCACCAGCAGAACCATGAACAACAGCAGCAACAACAGCAGCAGCAACAACAGGAGCGCAAAGCTGCTGCTCACCCACTTGAAGCTGCACTGGCCAGAAGGGGTCAACGCATGGAAACCTGTTGGCGCAGGAGATACCCTCCAAACAGGGTCTACAGACACAGCGTCAGCTACCTCAACATGTCTGAGCAGCAGTGCCAAAGACTTTCGCGAGAGGTAGTGGGTGACATCTGCGCAATGCTGCAACAATACCTGGAGCCCAGAGGACCAGGCAGACAACCCTTACTAGTGGCCATCAAAGTCACGACCGCACTCAACTTTTTTGCCTCAGGCTCATTCCAGGGATCAGCAGCAGACATCAGCAGCATCTCCCAGGCGGCCGCATACACTTGCATCTCGCAGGTAACCGATGCCCTCTTTGCCATCGCGCACAATTACATCCATTTCACCAAGGATCAAGCAAGTGTCACAGCGCATGCAGTTGGAGGAGCTAATCTGGCAGGCTTTCCAAGGGGGCAGGGCGTTGTTGACTGCACACATGTGGCCTTAAGGCACCCCATCGCAATCCAGGTATTTTTGTCAACCGCAAGGGCTTCCACTCCCTTAATGTTCAGCTGGTGTGTGACCACAAGAAGGAAATTTTGCATGTTTATGCCAAGTACCCTGGCAGTTGCCATGACTGCTTCATACTGTGCCAGTCCAGCATGCCTCTGCTATTTAGTCCTCCAGACCAACTTAACAGATGGCTAATTGGGGACAAGGGCTATCCCCTGAAGACGTGTCTAATGACGCCGTTGAGGAGCACAACCAATGAAGCTGAGGAGAGCTACAAGGCCAGCCACATGTCCACCAGAGCCATGATCGAGCAAACCATTGGTTTGCTGAAGATGCGCTTCAGATGCCTGGATAGGTCAGGTGGAGCCCTGCAGTACTCAGCAGCCAGGGTCTCCAGAATCGTCGTGGTTTGCGGTGCACTTCACAACATGGCACAGCATCGTGACTTGCAGATTCCTGAGAGCCAAGTGGCTCATCAGATATCCTCCTCAGATGAGATGGGGGAGGCGGAGAGCGAAAACAAACATCTTCCAGAGGCCCATCAACCAATGGCAGAAGTACGCAAGAACATTGCTGCCCGGGATGCAAGGAACGCACTCATCTTGGCCAGATTTGCTAAGCCTAGCCAATCAAGCACGTTTGCCTCGCATCTTCTTACCTAAGCATCGACAATGGCCAAGAACCAACAGATTCCTAGCAATTTGACCACCATACTGACAATTGCAACTAATCCTAAGCCCTCAATGTGGACATCCCATTTGCGAAATGATACAGGCACAACTACAGCAGTAGCCATCAGATTTTATATTTACAGTAATCATCTGATGACTTTTTAACATAAAACATCAAATTTCACCAAAGCGACTACCATTGTGACTATTTGTGCAGTATCTTTCTCTTGCGCGTGCTCCTATGTGGTGCTTCCCCTGTGGCTTCAGCAGATGTGGAGGCCACTTGCTCACTTTTTGCTGTTCCTGTCTCGACATCTTTGGCGGGCGCCCTCTGGTGTTGCGAACCTGTGAGGGCTCGCCAACAGTCTGCTGCTCCTGCGGCTGTGCAGGGGTTGAGACGCCGATCACAATTGGGTGTGGAATCTGGTAGGGCTCTGACCGAGGGCTCTGCAGTGGTATGGAAGTGTGAGTGCTTGGAGAGGAGCCCCCACTTCCTTGATGTCTGCCACCAACTTCCCTCTCATGGGTCTGGTCCCCCTCATCGCTTGCAAGTGGCTTGAGCGCACCTTGCTGCACATCAGGGGGGCCATGGGGACCCGTATCTGCACTGGCAGTCCTACTCAGAAGGACTTCCATGAAGGTCTGGTTTCTCTGTTCAATAGATGTCCATCGTTCCTCCAGAGATGTCATTCTATTCAGAACACTCACCTTTTTTTCTGGACTCTGGCGACTTATCACCTCCATGGAGGAAGCCATCCTTTCCATGGTGATGTGTTCATGCGCCAATGACTCCACAAAGGCTCTGCTCATGTTTGCAATGGACTCCTCCATTCGCTCCACACTTGCAGCGACCCTGGAGACAAAACCTGCTAGAGACTCCTGCATCTGTTCCTTGAGTTCCAGCACCGCTGATCTTATGGATGGACCCAGAGGCAGAGGGTCGACATGCAGCTGAGCCGAGCTGGCAGAATCCTGCGCCCTCCGACTAGGACTCTCCACTGCTGTCCCTGTCTCCACAATCTGCTGATGCTCACTTGTGAGCTGTGATACACCAGGTAACAACACTACTCTATCTTGCGATGTTCCCTCCGAGGTGTGAGTGTCTGCGCTGGTGCTGGGTGCGGTGAATTCTGCTGATGCTGCACCCTCAGAGGTTGCAGCTTCCTTTGAGGTGTCTTGAGGCTCATGCTCTTCCTCCTGGATAGTGGGGTCGGGTGCTTGCGATGGTCCTGTGGGGGAGTAAAGGAAAGAGTCAGAGATGTGAGGCCAAGGTTACATGCACAATACATATTGCAGATGATCATAAGTCCATCTGTTAGAGCTTCAGAATCATTATCAGCGACTCATGCAATGTCAAAGAGAGAGATCAAAAACTTTTCTGTCACCAGCTTGCTGTGATGTGCCAGTCAGTCCGTCCCCCACTTGGGAATCTTCCTCAACTCCCACGATCTCCAGGACCGCCTCCTCCCAGGTGGTGAGCTGGGCTACTGAGGGTGGCCCTCCTCCTGTCCTCGCTCTTTCCCTCTTATTGTGAGCTCTCTTTTCCTGCAATGAGGCAGACAAGTGGAGTTTGAGTGAGAATGAAGGAGTGATTGTAGAGAATCCATAGCATAGATGCTTAGAAGGTGACAAAGATGGAGTGACGTGGCAAGACCAAGGGCCCTCCCCATTTGTTGTAAGTTGTAATTGCATCACAGTGATAGGGAGTGTGAGGGTTGCATAGTTGAATAGTTAGTTGAATGTGACCATAGAGAGAGAGGGAATGGGTAAGGGTGCATGGATGTCAGTGTCAAGTGGGATGTGGAGGAAGAGATTGCTAAAGCTGAGTGCTGGTGAGGAGAGGCAATGGGATCAGATTGAGGGTGATGGGAAATTCATACTCACTTTTCCAATGCATAGAAGGTCATGAAACCTCTTCCTGCACTGAAGCCAGGTTCTGCGGGTTATTGACAAAGTGTTGACCGCCTCTGCCACCTGGATCCACACAGCCTTGGTTTGCTAGGGAGGCTTCTTCTTCCCTGAAGAAGGGAAGAATACCTCTTTATTTGTTGCTGGGGAGGCTTCTTCCTCCCTGAAGAAGGGAAGAATACCTCTTTATTTGCTCTTGCTCCCTCCACTAAAGCCTGCAGGGCTACGTCATCAAAGCGGAGTGCAGACCTTGGACTCTGGCTGGTCATTCTTCCTGCAGGTGCCTTTAACATGCAAGGGCAAAAGCTTGGCAGTCTGCAGAAGAAGTAAGGCTTGTTGCAGACCTTAAATGCAGCAGCAATGATGACATAATCGGAGGCGACTTTCAGACTGGAAAAAGTCATTGGCCATGGGTTACCACACGTTGGAACTCAATTGGCCAATTAAGTTAAAATGGCATCATTTTCCCACATTGATTTAGAATCGGGTGGCTAACACGAAATGCGGATTACACGACCCCAGCCCGCCCCAGTATCAAAATCCAGCCCTATGAATTTGCTGGTCCTGGGCATCTCATGGTATGTCCAGTTAGTTAGACTTTGTCCTGTACCCTTCAGGTTAAAATCTTTTTGCCCTGTACATTACTGGAAGTGCGTGCTGATAACAGTATGGCGAGGGCACTGTGGCATCTGAGGCCTTGGTGAATGCTGGGACTAACAGTGTATCTCCTGAACCAATGAGATTTAAAGATTGAAAGTAAACAGAGGAAGGACTGAGAAGGCGGGTGAATTAGAGTGAATTCAATGTCAAATCAGGTACAGAAAGAGAAACAAAGAGAGAGAAAGGAATATTGCATGAGGAGAGAGAGAGAGAGAGAGAAAAGAGACAGAAAAAGTAAGAAAAAAATAATTTAAAATTTGACATTTTTAAAATTTTCCACAACAATTCATTACCTGAAGGAATGACACTCCACGCTTTTAATTGTTCACTTTCCGGGCCAGAGAGGTTGGCAGTCATTAACAATTATCACATCGTTAAAAGGGTACTTATGGTATTAATTACTAGACTTAACTTTCTGTTGCGAGTTTAATGGGCAATTAATGTCCAAATGCAGCAACTTCATGAAATTCACAAGGAGGTTTAAGGCAAAATGCTATTTTCGCAAAGCTAATGGCAGAGTAACGCAAAGCGTCCAGCAACTTGTGGCGATTCGCAAACCATAGGGTATCTCTTTCTTGCCACAAGTTGCTGGGCGGTTTGCACATTAATAATGTCATTCAGCAAATTCCAGGTCATTATGTTTTGCCATGTGGCACTGAAGCACAATTACAGTCAGAAGTGAACTGCCTGACATTACATCAGTGAGCCACAGTGTAGGAATACAATTTTGAGAAAAATGCAGATTAATAAAATGCAAATCATGAAAACTCAGAAGTAATTTCTTGTACAGGCCTAATGTGGAAGTCCATATTTTATTGCACATAGGTTTGCTATCAGTCCCATACAAAAGTCCAGCTCTCATTAATTGCTGTGCAAGCTCAGAAACAATAAGGTCTTGCTACTTTCCCAATTTAAAAGATGATTGCAACATATGGAACCTGTTTATAGTCTCATTATATTACAACAACCGCAGGATCTAACCTGAAAAGTTAATAATGAAAACTTAATAATGCTCTACCTAAACAGTAAAATATAATTTGACTATACCCTATGGTACCTGAAATTATTAACAAAGCAACACCTCCAGCATCTGAATACTAATTTCAATTTGCATTTTAACAACATGCTGTCTACTCACTTTTTAATTGCACCCCTGACATTAATATGTCTTCTTTTTTACTCTTAATCAACATACGGTAGTTAGATGTGAGAGTTGCACTTCTCCTAGGTGCCTAAAAAAAAACCAGTGTAAGCTCATTCACAATCCCCATAATATGAAGCCATATCCTGTGATAGGAGGTAATCACAGAATCACAGAAACCCCACAGTGCAGATAGAGGCCATTTCGGCCCATCGAGCCTGCACCGACACATATCCCACCCGATCCCCGTAACCCCTGCACCAACACATATCCCACCCTATCCCCGTAACCCCACGTATTTAATCCCCCTAACACTAAGGGTCAATTTATCATAGCCAATCAACCTAACCTGCACATCTTTGGACTAATGTAATGTAATGTAATATGCAGTTCAATTGTTTTCAGTGCTTGAGCTTAAAAATTATATGAGCAGCATTTTTGGGGCTGACAACGTACTCATTTTTCAATTATAATAATTCTATATTTTTTAAAAAGGGGTAAAATAAACTACTTCATTTTGCCAGAATAATCAAAAAGAATAAAATGCATTGAGTATGGATTTGTACAATGCATCAGAAATTCCATGTGCGTCCCTTAGAACTAAATCAGCTGAACATTGATAAATGTACAATTAATTTTCAAGTAATGACGTGCTTGACTCAAGATTTCTGTATCATTAATTTCCAAATAGTAGTGCACTTGGCTCAGGATTTCTGTACGTTGAGAGTGAATGGGAATAAATCATTGCCAAACTCAATGTGGTGCAGTCGACCCCAGAAAAATGAAAACTTGTCCCAAGACTAAAAATCCAATATATTAAATCACAACCCATTTACTCCTATTGTATATAATTCCGAATCCAAATCTAAAAATAATACTCAGGCCATTAAATATAATAACTGACTACACACTCCCAGTAAGGAGTGGCACTCACAGGCAGTGCATCGCGCACAGCTCAATTTTCCATCCATTCATTTTCATTGCCAATTTTCTTTTAAAACATTTTGGCCTAGAAATTCGGTGGAGCCCCAAACGGGGCGCCAAGCTCGCCTGGGCGCCGGAATTACCACTGCGAACGGAGCCGTTGCGCCCGCCGGAAATTCAGTTTGACCGCCCCAAGAGGGACGCGGGGCGCTACTCGAGGCGCCCCGCGTCCCTCTTTGGGGACTGAAACTGAATATCGCAGCGCAATGTGCCGCAGCGCCACACGCTGCGGCACGGCGTGCTGCGGTACTGCAGGCCTTCCTCCCCTTCTTAAGGGGGAGGGGCCTGCACCAGCGCAATCACCGATCGTGAGTGCCGGCAAAAGAGCCCGGCACCGAGGAGAAGTGCCGGGCTCTCGGGACACAGCCGGCACTGCCCGGCGGGGGGGGGGGATCAGGAGGCCGGGGACGGAGGTGCTGGCAGGCGGCCACCGAAAAAAATGGCCGCCCCGCACCTCCACCTTAATTTGCGCCACTACCGCCACAAGTAGGCCCCGTGAACCGGGTGCGATTTGCAACTGGCATTACAGAGGCAAGCGCGACCAAATATTGCGATCGGGGCGGTAGCGGGGCACTGCGCACACCAATGATGTCATCGGTGGCGGCGCAGCGCTACAGGCTAACGCCGCCATTAGCGCCCTGCTAAATATCGTGGGAGGCGTGGCCAGTGGCGCTAAAGCCACTGAGTGCCCTCTTTAGGCGCTAACTGGTGGCGCAGCCCACCGAATTTCTAGGCCTTTATGTTTATATTTAGAGTTGGTTGTTGAAGACTTATGCTCCAGAACTAGCCGTGCCTCTAGAAAAACTGTTCCAGTACAGCTACAATGCTGGCATCTATCCGACAATATGGGAAACTGCCCAGGTATGTCCGGTCCACAAAAAGCAGGACAAATCCAATCCGTAGCCCTGCAAGTTTATTTTCCTCAAGTGCCTATCCAGTCTCCCCTTGAAAACATTGAGGGCTAGATTTTCAGTTGCTTGCGCCAGCAGTTAGCGCCTTAAGAGAAGTGATTTCCGGGCGCTATGCGTGTAGCGCCCGGGCGCAGCGCAGTTTGCGCCCCGCCCCAAATTAAGTTGCCTGTTAGCGCCGGCGCAAAGTTTAGCGCCCGCCCGGATGCGCGCGCAGAAAATGACGTCACATCCTCGTGCAACGCCCTTTGGCCGCTCCGATTGCAAACTTCAGTCGGACCGCCCATTGTGCGGCGGGCGGCCGGAGCGTTTGGAAAAAGGAACGCAACACAACCAGCGCGGGCCCCGGGGGGCGCTAATTAAAGGGAACGTCCTCTCCAGTATAAAGGCCATCCTTTTTTCAGAAAACAGTCTTGTGCAACGCATTTCTGGAGACACAACAAGGAGGATAGCTAACTGGTTTCAAGCAGCAAGAGCCAGGTATTTTTGGACTCAGGCAACAGCGCTGCAAGTGGCCATTTGGAAATTAGAGTGTTTGCCAGGATTTGATGGGGGTTGCATGGGGTGCCAACGCGGAGCTGCAGCTCCATGTCCGTAGGGCTCGCAGACGCATTGTGAGAGGGGCAGCCCTGGCTAGAGGCAGAGGGGGCTACAGGCGTCGGCCACGTAGGCCTTACCCAGTCAGGCTATACCGCCAGCAGCGCTCCTACCTAAACATGAGTGCCGCGCGATGTGTTAAAAGGCTCCGATTCCGAAAGGGGGTGATTGCAGAGATCTGCCACCTGCTTCGCCGAGATCTGCGGCCAAAGCTCAGGTGCAGGACGTCTCTGTCGGTGGAAGTGAAGGTGACAGTGGCATTGAACTTCTATGCCACCGGCTCCTTCCAATACGCTGCTGGGGACATAGCAAACATCTCCCAGTACGGCGCGCATCGCTGCATCCGCCAGGTGACCGAAGCACTGTTCAGAAGGAGAAGCCAATTCATCTCCTTCCCCATGGCCCTGGAGAGCCAGCATCAGCGCGCATTGGGATTTTCCAGACTCGGGGAATTCCCCTTGGTGCAGGGCGCCATTGACTGTACGCATGTGGCTTTGCGGGCCCCTCTGGAGCATGGCGAGCAGTATCGCAACAGGAAGGGCTACCATTCTCTGAATGTGCAGCTGGTCTGTGACCACAAGCAGCGCATCATGGCAGTCAATGCCAGCTTCCCAGGCAGCAGCCACGATGCCTTTATCCTGCGGCAGAGTACTGTGCATGACATGTTCCAGGCACAGCCTCCCCCAAGAGGATGGCTACTCGGGGACAAAGGCTATCCTTTGTGCACCTGGCTCATGACCCCGCTCCGCGCGCCCAGGACCGCTGCTGAAGAGGCCTACAACGAGAGCCATCAAACCACCCGCAACATCATCGAGCTAACTATTGGGGTCCTCAAGCAGCGGTTCCGCTGCCTTGATCGCTCCGGAGGAGCTCTCCAGTATTCGCCAGACCGGGTCTCCCAATTTGTGGTGGTTTGCTGCATGCTACACAACCTGGCTATCCGCAGGACTCAGGCACTGCCACCTGAAGTTGGACCAGCACCTCAGGAGGAGGAGCAGGAGGAGCATGAGGAGGAGGAGGAGGAGGAGGAGGAGGAGCAGGAGTACGTTCCCAGGAGGGAGCGACCAGGGCCAAGGGCCGCACGACGCCACCTTATTACATGGTACTTCTAAGCCCCCTGTCAGGGAATGGCCAGGGGCCATGAGGGAAGATGAATGCAGCCGCTCCGCAAGCCCTCAGCCGGCGAAGCCAACAAACACTAAGAAGAACAACCATGGAGACTGCATGAATAAAGATAATTTTTTATTAAACAAAAATGAAAAGCCCTTCCCACATGAATCCCCAAAAACAATAAACGGGCCCCACAAAAAGCCCAACAAACGACTCACTCCCACAAACTGGGGAGGAGCCACTCCACCTTTATTGAAACCGGGCCTCAACGTCGGCCTAACGCAAACAAAAAGCCCTCCAAAAGCACAACCATGGGCAAAATAAAGATGGCCACCGCCATATTAAAGGAAAGCTGGCCACACCCTCTACTGAGTGGCCCGCGAGGGCGAGACCTTGGCCAGCATTTTGCCTCCCCTGCCCTGCCTGCTGCTCCTTCGCAAGCTCTGCCCAGTGGCTGCTGCGAGGCTGGGGGAAGGCGCCTGAGGCTCAGATGCCCTTCCGCCAGATGCCGCTGGGGGGCGGCCTACACGGCGTTTGGGCCTCGAGGGGCCGTCTCCTGAGTGGCGCACCTGAGCCTGGCCACCATCAGCTGCAGCCGCTTGCCCTTGACGCCCCAGAGGGGGAATGGCGGTGACGGATGGCGCAATGTGGGCCAGCTGGCGTCTGGGATGCGCTGGCTGGTGCTGTGGCGCGGTAGCACTCGGCCGGGCCCGCACTGCAGGATCCGCAGCAATCAGCCGACGGCCGGCTTGCTGGGATGGTCCAGCGCGGCGCCTGCCCTGGCGATGCCTGCCTGAGACAGCGCGTGTGGCAGCAGTGAGTGGCCCTGTGGTCCTGGTGTGCGCGCGCATCACATCCGCCAGGGTCTTGACGGCATCAGTTAGCATGCGGCCAGTCGCGGCAGTTGCTGCCCCGAACTCGCGCACACTGGTCGCCAGCGACTCGATGGCCTCAGGCATGCGCCCCACCACGCTCATGAGCTCCGTGTGGCGCCGGTCCGAGTCGTCGGCCATCTGATCGAGCTTCCGCACCTCCTCCGAAGTGAAGGTGTCCGGACTGGAGTCGCGACTCTCCCGCTGGGGAGGAGGGGGCCGAACTAGGGGACCCTTGCCGCGTTGGTGACGGCGAGTGTGCCGAGCAGCAGCACTCCCCTCTGATCCTTCCCCCCTTTGGGGGGAAGGCCGCGGGCCACGCGCACGGCTGCTGGGTGGCTGGACGCCACTGGTCCCAGAAGCTGCATTGCCCTGCGACAGTTCCTCCAGGCACTCGTCCAGTGAGGAGGTGTCTAGCATTTCCTCCTCTCCTGCGGGACGTGACTGTTCCCCCGAAGGTCCGGCTTGCTCCTCCTCCTCCTCCTGGTTGGAGGTGCTGTCACTGGCAGCCTCAGGGTCCTGGTCGTCACCAGCTGAAAGCAGGAATGCACAAGAGTAGCTTCAGAGTGAGGAGACGGCGTCAGCGAGGGAGTTAGGACTGGTGGGATTCAGCGCATTGGTGGGACAGTGGCAAAGGAGGTAGCTCGGATGGGCCAGTGCGACGCGAGAGGGCCAAAAGGCGAGGTCCTTACCATTGCCGGGCAGTGGAGGGTCGGATACACCGCACGCTGTGGGGACAATCACACGGGCTCCCATGAGCACACACACGCGCTCCTCCAGCCGAGTGAGCTTCTGCAGCTTGGCGCGGCCACCCCTGGCACGGGCCTGGCGATTAAACGCTACTTTAGCCTGCAAGAGAAAGGACGGGCTGTAAGTGCGCAGTGAAGCCCTGATGTAGTGTGCACTGCCTCCCATGGTGGAATAGCTTGGACAGAGTGAAGCCCTGATGTAGTGTGCACTGCCTCCCATGGTGGAATAGCTTGGACAGAGTGAAGCCCTGATGTAGTGTGCACTGCCTCCCATGGTGGAATAGCTTGGCCAAAGTGTAGAGTGCCGAATGGCCATTTGATGCTCATGACTGTCCCAATGCTGCTGGCTGAGGGCTGGCCAAAAGGACTTTCAGGTCCCTTTGCCCATCATGTCAGGTGTACATGCAAGAATGAGGAGGAGACTGGAAAGGCTACTCACCCTCACAATCCTGGTCAGATCGTTGTATTTCTTACGGCATTGTTTGTGGGTCCTGGGGGCCTCGCCGGTGAACGTCACCCTCTGGGCGATCTGCTTCCAGGCTTTGGTGTAGTCGTGGTGGGTTGGATTCCTCCCACTCTCTGGAAACAAGATCTTGCGCCTCACCTCCAGAGCTGTGACCATTATGTCCAGATCACCCTCTGAGAAGCGCAGGGCACGCTGACGGGCCTTCTCTGGCGTTGCCATGACTCCCTGGGGCTGAGCAGCAGTGTTGAGGCCTCTTTGCAAGGCTGCAGTGTGCAGGGCGTGGCAGCAGACCAATTCGTCCCTTCCCCCTTTAAGAGCTGGTCGGCACCACGGGGTCTGCTGTCAGTCCAAAAATGACCGCACCCACGCTGCGCCCCGCCTGGGCGCTATCCCTCTGGACCGCCGGCTTAGCGCCTAAAGAGAGTAGTGGAACGCCTCTTTTAGCGCTCCACCAACCTCTTAGGGCGAAGCCACTGAATTCCCGGCAACGGGGCGCTACTTTGGGGCGGGCGCTAACTTCGGGCGGGCGCTAAAGCTAGCGCCCCAAAACTGCCTATACTGAAAATCTAGCCCTGAGTGTCTCCGCTTCCACCACTTCTGTCGGCAGCGAGTTCCAGGTCCTCACCACTCGCTGCATAAAAAAGATTTTCTTCACTTCCCCCCTGTATCTCTTGCCCAAAACGTTAAACCTGTGTCCTCTAGACCTTGTACCATCAACTAGTGGGAACAGCCTTTCCCCGTCTAGCCTATCCAAACCCATCATAATCTTGCACACCTCTATCAAATCACCCTGCAACTGCCTTTGCTCTAATGAAAATAAATCCAGCTTCTCCAACCTGACCTTGTAGCTAATAGCCCCCATCCCCAGAACCATTCTGGTAAATCTCCACTGCACCCTCTCAAGGGCCTTCACATGCTTCCTAAAGTGGGGTGACCAGAACTGGATGCAATATTCCAGTTGTGGCCTAAATAGCACTTTATAAAGGTTCAGCATAATTTCTGTACTTTTGTACTTAATACCTCTATTTATGAAACCCAAGATCACATATGCTTTGCTAACCACTCTCTCAATATGTCCTGCCACCTTCAGGGACCTATGCACATTAACTCTCAGGTCCCTTTGTCCCTGCACACTCTTTAAAACTGTGCCATTAAGTGTATATTGTCTCTCCCTGTTCCATCTGCCAAAATACATCTCCTCACACTTCTCTGTATTAAATTCCTTCTGCCACTTGTCTGCCCATTCTGCTAGCCTTTCTATGTCCTGTTGTAGTCGATTGTCTCATCATCGCAGTTTGCCACACCCCCAAGTTTTATGTCATCAGCAAATTTAGAAATTCTGTTCTGTATTCCAATATCCAGGTCATTTATATATATATCAAAAAATGCAGTGGCCTCAGCACTGGCCCTTGGGGAACACCACTGTCTACCATCCACCAGTCTGAAAACCAGCCATTTAACACAACTCGCTGTTTTCTGTCCTTAAGCCAATTCATTATCCAAGCTGCCACTGAACCACCTATTCCATGAGCCTCAATTTTGCTAACCAGCCTTCTATGTGGCACTTTGTCAAATGCCTTCCTAAAATCCATGTAGATAACATCCATTGCATTCCCATCATCGATCCTCCCTGTTGCTTCATCAAAAAATTAAATTAGATTAGTCAAACATGATCTGCCTTTTACAAACCCGTGTTGGCTCTCCTTAATTAGCTTAAGCCTCCCCAGGTGCCCATTATTTTTTTCCTTGATTATTGATCCTAAAACTTTACCCACCACTGATATTAAACTGACCGACCTGTAGTTACTAGGATTGTCCTTACATCCTTTCTTGAACAATGGTGTCACATCTGCCACTTTCCAATCCTCAGGTACCTTCCCCGCATCAAGGGAAGATTGGAAAATTATGGCAAGCCCTTCCGCTATCTCCTCCCACAATTCCCTTAGCAACCTTGGATGCAAGCCATCTGGACCAGGCGACTTGCCCACTCTAAGCATACCCAGCCTTTCTAATTCATCCTGTCTATCAATTTTCATCCCTTCCATTGCTTCTACCTTTTCCACTTCTACCAATACTTTGTCAGCATCCACCACCTTAGTAAATATCGATATAAAGTACTCATTGAGTATTCTAGCCTTGCCCTGGGCCTCTAAGCATATATCAGCTTCTTTGTCCCTAATAGGCCCCACCCCACCTCTTACTACCCGCTTACTGTTTACATGCTGGTAGAAGATTTATGGGTTCCCTTTTATGTTAACCACCATTCTACACTCATATTCTCTCTTTGCCAATCTTATTTTCATCTTCACTTCCCCTCTTAACTTATTGTATTTGGTCTGATTCTCCCTTGAAGGATTCACCTGACATGCATCATACATCCTCTTTTTCTGTTTCATCATCTTCTCTATCTCCCCCATCATCAAAGGAGCCCTTGCTTTGGTTCCCTTACCCTTCCCTCTTGTTGGAATATACCTAGCCTGTACTTGGAACATCTCCTCCTTAAAGGTCATCCATTCTTCCATTGTTCCAGTTTAGCCTGGTTAGATCCTTTCGCATCCCATTGAAGTTAACCCTATTCCAGTTTAGAAGTTTCGCTCTAGATTGTTCCTTGCTCCTCTCCATTGCTAATCTAAATCTTATGACACGATGATCACTCGTTCTCCCACAGACACGCGGTTGACCTGGCCCACCTCATTCCCCAGCACCAGATCCAGCAATGCCTCCTTTCTAGTTGGGCCAAGAACATACTGGTCAAGGAAATTCTTCTGAACACATTTCAGAAATTCATACCCCTACTTTCCCTTTAACCTAGCATTATCCCAATCGATATTTGGGTAATTAAAGTCCCCCAATATTGCCACTCTATAGCTCTTGCATATCTCTGCGATTTCCCTGCAGATTTGCTCCTCAAGCTCCCTCTCAGTACAGGAAACTTTGAGCTATCCGGAAGTTGAATGTCCGGCAACTTTGATCTAACGGCAGAAATCAGCAGCCGTTTTGGTTAGGTGTTTTTTTTTCTCCTAGCATTCTTTTCACAGGCATGCTCTGGAAAGCGTCTTTGTCGCTTAGCAACAGCTTCAGAGACGCTTCCAAACTACTGGGCCGAGTGTTTACAAGCTGTTGCTGAGCAACAGTGTTTGTGGTCAGACACGGCAGGCTCTAGAAAGCATCTCTGTATCTTAGCAACAGCTTCAGAGACGCTTCCAAGCCATGGGCCGAGTGTTTACAAGCTGTTGCTGAGCAATAGTGTTTGTGGTCAGATACTGCGATGAAAAGCTCCTATCTGATAACATTGACGCTGGTCTATCCGGAACTTTTTAAAAAACGGCAGTAGCTCAGTCCCATGGGTGCCGGATAGCACAAAGTTTCCTGTATTTGGAGGCCTATAGAATACCCCCAATGGCGTGATCATACCATTTTTGCTCCTCAACTCTAACCAAATGGATTCTGTCCTTGTCCCCTCAAGAACATCCTCCCTTTCCAACACTACAATGTCTTCCTTAATCAGCACTGCCACCCCATCTCCCTTTTTTACTTCCCTAACTTTTCTGAACAACTTGTACCCTTGAATATTAAGTGCCCAGTCCTCACCGTTTGTAAGCCATCGTCAATCATCACAGCCCCAGGGCATCGCTGCAGGAGTTCCTCAGGGCAGTGTCCTAGACCCAACCATCTTCAGCTGCTTCATCAATGACCTTCCCTCCAACATAAGGTCAGAAATGGGGATGTTCGCTGATGACCTCACAGTGTTCAATGCCCTTCATAACTCCTCAGATAATGAAGCAGTCCATGCCCGCATGCAACAAGACCTGGATGACGTTCAGGCTTGGGCTGATAAGTGGCAGGTAACATTCATGCCACACAAGTGCCAGGCAATGACTGCCGCCCCATGACATTCAATGGCATTATCATCGCTGAATCCCCCACCATCAACATTCCGGGGGTTACCATTGACAAGCAACTTAACTTGACCAGCCACATAAATACTGTGGCAACCAGGTCAGAGGCTGGGTATTCTGTGGCGAGTATCTCTCTAAAGCCTTTCCAGCATCCACAAGGCACAAACTCCTTTTGTAAGGAGTGTGATGGAATACTCTTCACTTGCCTTGATGAGTGCAGCTTTAACAACACTCAAGAAGCGCGACACCATCCAGGACAAAGCAGCCCACTTGATTGGCACCCCATCCACCACCTTAAACATTCATTCCTTCCACCACCGGCGTACCATGGCTGCAGTGCTTACCATCCACAAGATGCCAGCAACTCACCAAGGATTCTTCGCCAGCACCTCCCAAACCCGCGATCTCTTCCACCTAGAGGGACAAGGGCAGCAGGCGCATGGGAACACCGCCACCTCCAAGTTCCCCTCCACGTCACACACCATCCTGACTTAGAAGTATATCGCCGATCCTTCATCGTCGCTGGGTCAAAATCCTGGAACTCCCTATCTAACAACACTGTAGGAGTACCTTCACCACACGCACTGCAGCAGTTCAAGAAGGTGGCTCACCACCACCTTCTCAAGGACAATTAGGGATGGGCAATAAATGCTGGCCTTGCCAGCGATGCCCACATTCCATAAACAAATTTTAAAAAACAATGTCTGGTGGCATTTCTTCCTCTAACTGCTTCCCACTCTATTTATATACAAACATATGGAAATGACGGGCAGAAAAAGACCAGCTGGTCCATCAAGCCAGCTCCACCCTCTTGATAGTTGGAGCATCATGACTAGAAACTCCCTACACCCCACAGCCATGTAATCTCATGAAGAGGGTAAAAAAACAGAGAAAAGCCATGGGCTAGTAAGGGAAAAAATGTTCTGGAAAATTCCTCTCTGACCCCTTGAGACGATCAAAACCAACCCAGGAGATCACGTGGACCACTTATCTTTTACATGATGCGAGTATTTCCAGCATTTTCTGCTTTTATTAAGGAAATATGGAAGTTGGAAAGCCATACCTTTTCCAAACTTTTGGAATAATTTAAACAGCAACCATAAAGCTATCAAGTTACAAACCCCCCTGAAGGCATTCAGTTGAGGCCTGAGCTATTCTAACTCCTGGGTATCATTTACATCCTGCCAGCCATCAGCTTTCCCAAAATGTAAAGAGGCAGATGGTCGTCAGCCGGCAGGCAAAGATCAGATGTCCCAGAGGGCGACCACTTGCACTCAGATAAAATGTATGGGAGGGGGTTGAGGCAGGGTCTAGTGGGTGGGAAGAGAGGAGGAGCTCAGGGCAGCAGGGGCTCAGACTTTAATTCTCTGTTCCACTCCCACTCTGGTCTCTCCATCCTCGGTCACTTACATTGCTCCAATGAAGCTCAATGTAAGCTCGAGGAACAGCACCTCATCTTTCGATTAGGCACTTTACAGCCTTCTGGACTCAACATCGAGTTCAACAATTTCAGACTATAACCTCGGCCCCTATAATTTTTTTTCTCTTTTCTTTTTTCCTCTCACATGGCAGCTGTTGATGTTTTTGCCATTGCCATTTACATCTTATCTAGAGTCATCTTTTGTTTCTTAACTTGTCCCATTACTATCTCCTTTTGCCTTGTACCATCATCCTTTTTGTCTTTTAATCTCTCATGCCTTCCATCCTATCACACACCTTCCCTTTTGTTCTTTCCTCCCCTCCCCCCTTTCCCTGCTCCTACAATTGCTTAAAAATCTGTTATATCTCTAACTTTTTCCAGTTCTGACGAAATGTCATCAACCTGAAACATTAACTCTGTTTCTCTCTCTAAAGATGCTGCCTGACCTGCTGAGTATTTCCAGCATTTTCTGTTTTTATTTTATGTTAGAGGCTCAGATTTTCCTTGTGGAGTCTCGTGGATCAGACCTGCTCATCCTGGCCCCATAAGGATGTTGAAAACTTACCTTCTCAGGCCTCCAGTTCTGCCCCGACAGATTTTACTGAATGGGGTGGTCTCAGAACGTGTCCTGCTCAGTCAGCAGGTACAATGCCATCAAGGTCCTCGTGGCATCATAGGACCCAGATTTGCATATATGAATGAGTCTCCCGCCTCGGTGCCTCAGCTGCCTAAAAGAAGGGCCCAGTTAAAGCGTTGGTGGGTGGGAATGGAGCGGGAAGGGGTGGAACATTTTTGGAGGTGATTTAACCACGCGGCTACTCCACTCCTGCCAAGTGGAGTGGGTGAAAATCACACCCCCCACCCCGCCATATGAAATTAGCCAACTATTTTCATTGACTTTGTAACTTGATAGATTTATGGTTAGTTGTTTAGATTATTCCAAACCTTTGGAAAAGGAATTGTACTGCTTTCCAACCTCCATATTCCCTTATTCAGCTGATGGTGGAGTGGGAGAGAAAAGAGCCAAGGACAGTCTGAACCGCAGACTTAGCCAAATTTGCCCTCTATAGTGAAGTTGCTGTGCAGAGAATATGAACCGCTGATGGTGCTCTCTCAACTATCACTCACTCTTTCTCTTCCCACCCTGAATTTCCCTCCACACAGCCACAATGAGAACAAAGGCAGGGTTTTTTTATGTATGGCATGAAATTTTTAGGTGCTAATTGGAAAGTCGGATCTGGTAAAACAGAGTAAGTTCTGCACCGTGGAAATTAAATAGGTTTACATCTCAAAGCTTTTTCTTCTTCTTCACCTTTTGAAATTAAAAGGCCCGATCCCTTTGTAATGGCCAAATTATGGAGTATGCAGCAATGCACTACGATTCTGGAAATCCTTTCTTGGACAGGACCTCATGGCACTAGAAACAGGATTTAAGATTGCCGATGGTCTGTTCTTCAACAATCCTAATATGCCCAAGGCTTCGATTAATCTGTTTTTGGCCTGATCGCCTAGATTCCAAAATGTGTCGTCATCCTCGGCTACAGCAGGTACCCCTGATTTCTGATCAGCTACCCTGTCACATTGCTGTGCCTGAGCAGTGCGGTTATCCTGGACTACCTGACAATAAATGAATCATAGCTAATCCCTGGGTAGCGTGCACTGACATACAGAATGAGGTGGCTGTCTGGACAATCAGAGAATTAAATCCCTTCCTGTCCATGAAGTTGATGAGGCTTTCAGACAGGGCCCTTCTAGCCACATGGGTGGCATTAATGGCACCCTACACTTGTCAGTATCCAGCCATGGAATATTTGATGGCTCTCTCACCCTCTCTTTCTATTGTGTTGGGTTCATGTGCAACTGAATGAACTCAGCGATATGCTTGAAGACAGCATCTGTTGTTACATGTCTAATGCCACGACGCACTGCCGACTGACTGATGTGACACATGTCGCCAGAGGCCGCCTGGAAGCATCCAGATGCAGAAACGTTCAGTGCCATGCACCTGGTGAAAAGAAGCCACAAGCAAGGGTCTAACAGCTGACATATCTCTGTCATGGTGTCGAGGGAAATCTCAGCCCTCTCAGGTACTGCTTATAGGAAAACTCCAGATAGATCCTTTGTGATCATTAGACCATGAGGCACGGCTCGGCACTTTTTATTCAGGTCTGGGCCTGTTTGTTTATGGCAGTATAATAAGCCTTACTCTATCACAGTCATGTGACATAAGTTCTAGCTAAGCATTCTACTTATCTATAATTAGTTTTAACCAGTACTGTGGTTAGTTACATCTATGGCCATTATTTTTAATTCTGCTTTCATGTCTACAATCAATTGCAGTGTATGTACTTTGAAGAAGGAACTATATTCTGCAGCCCCTGTATACTGCAGTACCAGTAGTGACCACCCCTGTAGTAACTTTGTATAGTAGTTCCAGTTTTGTCTCCATTCAGTAAACACCTGTTATAACCAACTTCTGCAGTCCGTGTCTCAATTACACACGGACATTACATTGGCGACGAACAGATCCGAACTTACCTACAGTTCTGCACCACCTCACGGGGATCCATCCCTGAAGCGAAGTTATTAGAGGTCGCAGCCAGAAGGAAGAAATCCAAAAAGAAAAAAAAACAAACAGAAGAAACGGGCGTCGACCGTGGGCAACCGCCCTCTGATTCATCGAATTTGAAAATTTGCAGAAGAGGCTGTCGAGAGCTGGGCTTGGTTCTCCAGTCTATGGTGTTCCAACTAATCGGCTGGTGGCAGGTAGTACACTGACCCTTCCTGGGCTGCGGCGGGCTAGAGCTCGATCGGGTGGCTTTTCAACGGGGCCGAGCAGCGTTGTCGGGAAGAAGAGAGAGAAAGAGAGGGTGGAGCACACAGGGCGCGGCCGGTGCTACGAAGCCGGGCAGCGTACAGACCCAAGAAGAGGGAGGAAAGTGTCCCATAGGGTCTACTCTGACGACGGGAACAGTAATTAAAATAAAAGAAAAAGAAATTAGAAGCGCAGAAAGCCGCGAGGTGCTGCAGTTTGCCACGGGGACCGCGAAGAGCTGCGTTGGCAGCAGCGCGGGGGGAAGCGCGCGAAGACCATAGGGCGTCGCCATCAAGGCATAAAAACGCCAGCAACAGCGTTGGCAGCAGCGTAAAAGACAGAAAGCGCGGGAGGCACCATTTTGTTCAACCAGGGAAGAAGGCAAAGCACGGGAGGCGCCATCTTAGATCTCCAAGATGCCGAAGACTGGCAATATCACTGCCTTCAATAATGAAATAGAAGACTGGACCACGTATGTGGAAAGAGTCGAAGTATATTGCAAGGCAAATGAAGTAGCCGATGAGAAAAAGGCATCGGTACTACTAAACTTAATGGGTGCAAGAACGTACGGCCTATTGCGGAACCTGATTACTCCAGTAAAACCGATGGAGAAGAGTTTTAACGAAATTGTTGATATCCTACAGGAACACCTAAATCTTACACCGCTGCTGATAGCGGAAAGATTTAAATTCCACAAGAGAAATCAGCATAAAGATGAGAGCAATGCTGATTACCTTACGGAACTACGCAAGCTATGAAAGCACTGCCAGTTCGGAGCAGGACTGGCAGATACAGTACGGGACAAATTTGTCTGTGGACTCCTGAGTGAAGGAACCCAGAAGAGTTTACTCTCAGAGAAAGAGCTGACGCTAGATAAGGCTATCAGCGTGGCAGTATCGTACGAAGCAGCAGCAAGGGGAGCTGCGGAAATACAGCAAAAGCCACAGGAATATGGCACCCACAAAATGACACGGGGATTTGAAAAATGTTATCGCTGCGGCAGAACAACCCATGACCAGAAGGACTGCTGGTTCAAGGACAAAACATGCAGGCAATGCGGAAAGATGGGACACATTCCACGAGTTTGCAGGTCCAGGAAGAAGACTAACGACAACAAAAAGACTACTAAGGAAAAGTACAGGAAAGTACAAAAGATGACGGACAGTAGTTCTGAAGACCAGAAGAGTGATAGTGAATCCGGGAACAAGAGATTAAGCTGTCTCAAACTATACAACGTAATCGCAAAAGAGGATCACTGAACCATTTGGGTCACCCTCACGATAGCAGGGTCCCAAGTCAAAATGGAATTGGATACAGGATCAGCCCGGACCATCATGAATCGACGAGACTACGAGCGGCTATTCTCACACATACCCTTGAAAGACACATCCATTGTCTTGAAGATATATACGGGGCAGAAAGTATACCCCAGAGGGAAAATAAGGGTGCCTGTCGAATACAACGGCAAGGAAATGCAGAAATTGTATCTGTACATGCTGCAAGATGGTGGACCACCGTTACTGGGATGTGAATGGATCAGAAAGATAAGTTTAGACTGGCACTCCATTCAGGCACTGACTGTGGCTGGTAAAAAGGATGATGACGTCACACCTGGCCGATTGTCAAAAATCTTAGCTAATGCTAAAGAGGTATTTCAACAAGGACTGGGAACTCTTAAAGGCATAACCACCTCGATAAAAATAGAAGAGAATGCAATTCCCAAGTTTTTCAAAGCAAGACCGGTACCGTATGCAATTCACCCAGCCATCGAGGCAGAGCTGGAGAATCTGGAGAATGCAGGCGTGTTATCTAAGGTAGACTGGAGCGAGTGGGTGACACCCATCGTTCCTGTCATGAAGAAAACATTAAACAATAAGTCTGAGGAGCCAAGGAAGGTTCGCATCCGTGGGGACTTCAAGGTGACTGTGAACCCAGTCCTTCATAGAGTACAGTATCCTCTTCCGAGGATAGAAGATATTTTCGCCTCACTATCTGGAGGGAAACATTTTTACAAAAATTGACCTAGCACAAGCATATTTGCAGATGGAGGTTGAAGAATCCTCTAGGAAATATCTCACGATAAACACTCACAAAGGTCTTTACCAGTATAATCGATTGGTATTCGGAGTAGCATCAGCTCCGGCTATATGGCAAAGAGCAATGGAACAAGTCCTGCAAGGGATTCCAGGGACTCAGTGTTACTTGGACGACATCCTAGTGACAGGTGAAAATGACAGTGAACACCTTGCCAACCTAGAGCAGGTGCTCACTAGACTAAGAGAACATGGGCTACGAGCCAATCGCCCCAAGTGCGAGTTTTTTAAGAAACAAATATCGTATTGTGGCCACGTGATCGATGAAGAGGGGTTACATAAGTCCCCTGACAAAATTGAAGCAGTAGTTAAGGCTCCAGCGCCTGAAAATGTGTCGCAACTGAGGTCATTCCTCGGATTGGTGAATTACTACCATAAGTTTTTGCTGAATTTGTCCACAATTCTGCACCCACTGAATGCCCTGCTACAAACTGGAGTAGCATGGAAATGGAGCGATGAATGTAAGCGGGCCTTTCAGAAGTGTAAAGGCCTGATCACTTCAAGAGAAGTATTGGCTCACTACAACCCATCACGACCGATAAGACTGGCGTGTGATGCGTCTCCCTACGGCGTTGGAGCGGTACTGTCACATAAATTCCTTGATGGTTCAGAGAGGCCGATAGCTTTTGCGTCACACTCGTTAACTTCAGCCGAGCGTAACTACGCCCAGATTGACAGAGAGGCCCTCAGCCTGGTTTGGGGGGTGAAGAAGTTCAATCACTACCTGCACGGACAGAAATTTACTCTACTAACTGATCATCAACCTCTTGTCTCCATTTTCAACCCTAAGAAGGGCGTCCCGATAATGACAGCACAACGGCTACAGAGGTGGTCCCTTTTCCTAGGGGCACACCAATATGACATAGAGGACAAAGGAACTAAACAGCATGGGAATGCTGATGGATTGTCGCGCCTACCGTTGCCGACGGTGGAAGAAGCACCTGCAGTGGATCCTGTGGAGATATTCCACTCGACCATAGTCGAATGTCTACCTGTGATGAATGCAAACATAGAAAAGGAAACACAAAATGACCTGACACTCTCCAGGGTCTATGATTTAACGGTGAAGGGATGGCCAGCACATGGCGAACCACTGTTGCCAGCATTCTCGCCGAGAAGAGAACAGCTGTCAGTGTGCCGAGGAACCTTGATGTGTGGATCCAGAGTAGTAATTCCACCCAAATTGAAGGATAGAGTGCTCAATGAGCTTCATGAGGGTCATCTGGGAGGGGTAAAAATGAAGAACTTAGCCAGAGCGTTTGTGTGGTGGCCGGGAATCGATAGAGAAATCGAAGAGATGACCAAGAGCTGTACAGGATGCCAGAATGTCCAGAACGCCCCACCACAAGCCCCTCCACATCCATGGGAGTGGCCCTCATCTCCATGGCAAAGGGTACACATTGATTTTGCTAGTCCATTTATGGACTCGATGTTTTTAATTGCGGTGGATGCACATTCAAAGTGACCAGAGGTAATAAAAATGTCCTCAACCACCACAGAAAAAACTATCACAGTCTTACGAACCATATTCGCCAGAAATGGGCTGCCTGAACAGATTTGCTGTGACAATGGACCACAGTTTGTGTCTGAAGAGTTCCGGAGGTTCTTAAAGAACAATGGTGTTCAGCATTACACATCTGCCCCACATCATCCAGCCACCAATGGATTGGCTGAGAGGTTCGTTCAAACATTCAAGAAGGCTATCAAGGCAATGTGTAATGAAGACATACCCCTACAACACAAGGTGGATAACTTCTTGTTTGCCTACCGGAATGCGACACATGCGGTTACCAACCAAACTCCAACCATGATGTTCTTCACTCGAAGACTAAGATGCCGCTTGGATTTGGTTAAGCCAAACATCAGAAGAGATGTGGAGAACAGGCAGTTTCAGAATATGAATGAAAGGCCAACGAGGAGTTTCAAGATAGGTCAACCAGTTTTGGCCCGGGACTACCGCACAGAGAAATGGCAGCCAGGAACGATCTGCACACGGCAAGGACCTCTAATGTATACCGTGGACGTTGGAGAGAGCATTGTAAGACGCCATGCTGACCAGATTCTAGAGTCACTGGAAAACGTCAAATCTACACCACGATCCTATACACCTGGTGATGAAACCGAAGTACCAATTGCATCTACCTCAGAATCGGTGATATTGGAAGTAGACGAACCAAACAATGACGTTGATCCCGAATCAACTTTGCCGGAAGAACCTGATACCCAAAAGAGGTGTTATCCGGACAGAATCAGGAAGCCTCCTCAAAGACTGAGTTTATAATTGATTAACTTCAGCTAATGTATGTAGCAACTGTAATTGTAAATATGTTATTTAATTATTAATCGAATGTTATGTACTGTTTAGCTAAAAGGGGAGGAATTGTAGTGTATGTACTTTGAAGAAGGAACTATGTTCTGCAGCCCCTGTATACTGCAGTACCAGTAGTGACCACCCCTGTATACAAGCCTGTGTAGTAACTTTGTATAGTAGATCCAGTTTTGTCTCCATTCAGTAAACACCTGTTATAACCAACTTCTGCAGTCCGTGTCTCAATTACACACGGACGTTACACCAACAGCATTTAAGCAAAGCTGGTTGTAGGTATGAGTAATGTCACATGATGCTTATAAAAACAGATTGTAAAGCTTCAACAAGTATGTAAAAAGGAAGAGATTAGTGAAAGTAAATGTGGGTCCCTTAGAGGCAGAGACAGGAGAAATTATAATGGGGAATAAGGAAATGGCAGTGATGTCAAACAAATATTTTCTGTCTTTCTTCACAGTAGAGGACACAAAGAACATACCAGAAATAATTGGGAACCAAGAGTCTAATGTGAGTGAGGAACTTAAAGTAATTAATATTAACAAAGAAAAAGTACTGGAAAATTAATGGGACTAAAAATTGACAAATATCCTGTACCTGATGGCCTACATCCTAGGGGTTTAAAGGTGTGGCTGCAGAGATAGTGGATGCTTTAGTTTTGATCTTCCAGAAATCCCTAGGTTCTAGAACAGCCTCGTGGACTGGAAGGTAGCAAATGTAACCCCGCTATTCAAGATCAGGGGGAGAGAGAAAACAGGGAGCTATAGGCCAGGTAGCCTGACATCAGTTGTAGGGATAGTGCTAGAATCCATCATCAAGGAAGTGGTAACAGGACACTTGGAAAATCACAATATGATTGGGCAGAGTCAACATGGTTTTATGGAAGGGAATTCGTATTTGGCAAATCTATTAGAGTTTTTTGAGGGGGTAACTAGCAGGGTAGATAAAGGGGAACCAGTGGATATAATATATTCATATTTTCAGAAGGCATTCAAAAAGGTGCCCCACAGGTGGCTGTTACACAAGATTAGGACTCATGGGGTTGGGGGTAATATATTAGCATGGATTGAGGATTGGATAAAGGAGAGAAAACAGAGTAGGATTGCAGGGTGTAACAAGTGGGGTACCGCAAGGATCCGTGCTTGGGCCTCAGCTATTTACAATCTATGTCACTAACTTAGATGAGGGGATTGAGTGTAATATATCCAAGTTTGACAAAACTAGGTGGGAAAATAAGCAGTGAGGAGAATGCAAAGAGGCTGCAAAGAGATATAGGTGATTGGGCAAGAAGTTGGCAGATGGAGTATAATGTGGGGAAGTGTGAAATTATTCACTTTGGTAGGATGAATGGAAAAGCAGAATATTTTTTAGAGGGTGAGAGACTAGGAAATGATTGTATCCAGAGGAATTTGGGTATCCTTTTACATAAATCATAGAAAGTTAACATGCAGGTAAAGCAAGCAATTATGAAGGAAATGGTATGTTAGACTTTATTGCAAGAGGGTTGCAGTGTGAGAATAACAAAGTCTTGCTGCAATTTAGGGCTTTGATGAGACCACACCTGGAGTATTGTGTACAGTTTTGGAGATAGAAATTCATTATAGCCCAAGAATGGGCAGAATAATTAGAAAAGTTGGAAAATTAGCGGCAGGCATTAATGCTTTAGACTACACACAAAATTTGTGCTCACTGCTCAAAGAAATGATTGGAGTCCTAATTCAAGTCTTTAAGCCCAAGCTCATTCGCGTTACACTCAAAGGGTGGACCAATATCGGGTGCACTCTAATCGCAAGTCATGATTGCCACAGGCATTTTCCAGTTCGTAAAGGGGAGGTTCATTGATGCTGCAGAACCTCATTCTCAGCATTACTGGCTGAGCAGCTATGTCAGCAAACAGCAGCAGGTCAAGGAGAAGGAGCCAGAGGACTGAAGCAGCTGTACTTATGGCAGATCCACGCCCCAGGGAGAGAGCCCGCAGATTCTGCGATCAAGCGTTGGAGGCATTGGTGTTTGCAGTGGAGAGATGGAGGGCGGTGCTCTACCCAGCAAGTGGCAGGAGGCTCTCGCCGCATGTCTTCCATGTGGCGGGAGGTAGCGCAACACATCTCAGGCAACAGTGTGGTCCACAGGATCCACATACAGTGCAGGAAGAAATTTAGCAACCTCACTCAGGTGGCCAGGGTGAGTGAATGCCACCTGAGCATCTGAACCACAGTCTTCACACAATGCCCAAACAACCATACCCCCAGCACTCACCCACCAACAATCTTGACCTACCAGCACTCACACCCGCATCTCACAGCTTGCACACAATGACAGCTATTTAACTTTGGTAGGCACATCACCCAAACACATTGCTCCACACTCAGTCACACATTTTCCTTTCTCTTACAGGCCAAGGTGGCTCACAACAGGAGGGAGCAGGAGTGCATAGGTGGGTGAGAAACCAACACCCAATCACTGTCTGCCACTGGAAAATAGAGTGCTGCAGATTATTGGGCACCAGGTGGTGGGCGCCGTGGCCACCGACAACATTGAGCCGCTTGGGAACAACAACGGTATGTTCATCCCTACTCCTTCTTCTCACATCCCACTTCCCCCTCACCCTACAAGGGTTTTGCACTTTCCAGCTAATCATGCTGTATGCATTCATTTCTCCCTCCTGCCCCCGCTCCCCCAACCTTAACCTGACTCTTGTGCCTTTATGCTTTCAGAAAATGAGCAAGCTCCTGAGCAGCCTGTCCCTTAGGGCACCATAGAGAGCGAGGCGGGAGAAGAGGAGGAGGAAGAACACATCACATCACTGCATGTCTCACCCGCAGGCACCAGCTCAGACGCTGGCACTACGCATTCTTGAGAGGCTAGTACAGTAGCGGGATCTGCATAGGGTGAGGCACCGGAGATGAGTGGGCTGCAGCAAGGCCAGGGGGAAAGGGTAGCTCAGGGGCCAGCTCCCCGGAGGGTGATTTCGCGTGCGAGTTCTGCTGCACAGGACTCAGGTGAGAACCTCAATGGGGAGGCATTTAGAAGAAGGGTGATGGGCTTGCACACGGAGATGATAGGTGAAACGGCAAGGGTGCCTGAGAGCCTCTCAGCAATGGTAAAGAGCGTGGAGAGTCCGCCTCCAACATTGCACAAAGCTCTGCACACACCATGGATCCCATCATTTCCAGTCTACAAAGGATGGTGGACTGCCAGAGAGACCATGGCGACCCAGACCTGATGCCATGTGTGATTGGCGATCAACGTCTTAGTGCTGTAATTCAGTTTATGCTTGGTGGCATCCAGTCTCAGACTGCTTTCATGCAGTCTCAGCTTGATGCCACACAAGCTCAGATGGCTGCCATTGTGGCTTGGTCTACCACCGTTGACCAGGGCTTTCACGGAGTGTCAGCAGGTCAGCAATTTGTGCTCCAACAGATTGCTAGGGATGCTGAGGTGCTACCCTGGGGGAGTGGCAGTGGGTCAGTGAAGAAGGAAGCTGCTGTCCTCTCTCAGAATGACAGCATTCCTGCTCCCACCACTGGCACTCCACCATTGCTTTTGTCTCTGCCTGTCATCCAGCCAGCCCAGACTGCTGCCGACCATACTGAGGTGCTGCAGTCTACAGCCGGGTCTTCCATGCCCAGAGCTGGTCGAGGGCATCCTGCAAGGCCAGCTGAATTCTCCCGCATGGACACTCAGCAACCTTCTACCAGCCCTGCTGCAGCCATTGGGTCAACACAGCGTAGGAGCACTAGAGTAGGCAAAGGCACAGTAATGAGAAGCACTAAGGGATTGCACAAGGGTGAACAATTAATATTCTGTTGTAAATATGTGTTCACTGATTTTTGATAAATTTATTAATTCATTTTGGATTCTTTTGTGCTGTGTCTCATTTCAGCTTTGCACTGTGATATGGCCTGTGACAGGGATGGAATGATGGGGATGTGGTGAGTGACGGGGATCTGGGGTTTAATTAATTCGATCCGCAGTCGAATGAAATCACAGACCGCCCTTCTGGAAGGCCAATTGAGTGGCTGCCTCCTCCCTCGCTCCTGTTCCTCCACCTCCTCATCCTCCTCGTCCTCCTCGTCTTCCTCATCTTCCTCATCCTCCTCGTCCTCCTCCTCTCCCTGTTCCTCCTCCTGAGGTGGTCCCGCAATCCCTCGTAGCAAGAGCTGGGCCCTTATGATGGTCAAGTTGTGGAGAATGCAGCAGACAACCACAAAATGGGACACCTGCTCAGCTGAGTACTTGGGGGCTCCTCCCGAGTGTTCAAGACGGCGGAACCATTGCTTCAGCAGGCTGATGATCTGCTCGATGATGTTCCTGGTGGCAGCAAGGCTCTCATTATATGAGTGCTGGGCAGGAGTGTTGGGTTTGCGGAGGGGAGTATTGAGCCAGCTGGAGAGTGGATAGCCCTTGTCTCCGAGCAGCCAGCGTGAGTTTGACATGGTGGCTGGAAGAGTGCTGGCATAGGACGAAGGCATTGTGGCTGCTGCCAGGATAGCGGGCATTGACTTTGAGGATTCGCTGTCTGTGGTCACACACTGACTGTACGTTAAGCGAGTGGAAGCCTTTGCAGTTATGCAAGATCTCAGGATTGTTATGCGGTGCCCACAAAGCCACATGGGTGCAGTCAATGGTGCCCGGCATCATGGGGTATCGTGCTATCTTGGCAAAGCCACATGCACACTCATCCTGCTTATCTCTTGTGGTGGGGAAGGAAATGTAGTCCCTTCTCCTACTGTAGAGAGTCTCTGTGTCCTCCTGGATGCAACGATGGATGGCGAACTGGGAGATTTTAGCTATGTCTCCTGTTGCAGTCTGGAAGGATCCACTGGCGAAGACATTGAGGGTGACGGTGACCTTGACTGCCACTGACAGCGCCAGTCTTGCTCTGATCTGAGGCTGACGGTCTGGTTGCAGGGGGTGGCAGAGTTCTTTGACCACCTCCTTGGTGAAATGGTGCCTTCTAATACACAGCTCCTTGCTTAATTGGAGGTAGGAGATGTGCTCTCGGAATACCCTCGAAGGGTAAGGCTTCCTGTTGAGAGCCCTACTCCTCCCTCTGGCCACATGTTCCAGGATTTCTTGCTGCCTATGCTCCCTCCACCATAGATCCTGGAGGGCAAGGTCAACTGCCAATACAGCCCCCATTAATGTAACCAAGTGTAGCAGTTTGATTTTTTAAAGATTAAAGGTAGCTACGTTTTAGTAGCCACAACACTCCTGTTACTAAATAACCTTTAAATCATGGAATGATTCTGTTGCACTATGTGGTGACAATCAGTTTCACAGATCAGGTGGTTAGTGAGCATTGTACACTCACTGACGTCACGATCCACCTATCCACCTGGCGTTGAGGCTCCTAGCAGTAACTGTTAGCGGCGGCGCTGCTAGTGGGGGCAGATTTGGCTTGAGGCGCTGGATTCGCCGCGCCCTGGCGATAATGCTCTAGTGCCCCATTAGCACCATCTGCTGGCACTAACGGGAGGCACAAAGGTACCAAATTTTTCCCCCTTGGTCTCCTTACCTAAGGAAGGATATTCTTGCCTTAGAGGTGTTGCAGCAAAGGTTCACTAGATTGATTCCTGGGATGAGATGGCTGTTCTATGAGGAGATATTGACTAGAATGGGCCTATATTCTCTAGAGTTAGAAGCTGAGAGGTGATCTCATTGAAACGTATACATTTTTAAAGGGCTTGACAGGGTAGAGAGTCGAGAACTAGGGGTCATAGTCTCAGGATAAGGGGTCGGCCATTTAGGACTGAGATGAGGAGAAAATTCTTCACTCAGAGGGTTGTGAATCTTTGGAATCCTCTACCCTAGATGGCTGTGGATACTCAGTCGATGAGTATATTCAAGACTGAGATCAATATAATTTTGGTTGCTAAGGAAATCAAGCGATACGGGGATAGGGTGGGAAAATGAAATTGATGTAAAAGTTCAGCCATGATTTTATTGAATGGTGGAGTGGGCTCGATGGGTTGTATGGCCTACTCCTGCTTTTAATTCTTATGTTCTTATGTACTCTTGCTCAAGCAGCCTGTTCTGTATATTCAGCAGAATTCAGTTAGTCTCGCTTGTTGGAGTACACGTATTCTCTCTCTCTACACTCACTATACATCGCTAGTTTAACTAACCTACGATGCTCTTTATCATCGGCAAACTGTTAACTTACACACTACCCTCCACCAAAATGCATGGTTTTATAAATGGGATTCATAAGAACCTTTTTGCACAACCTGGCAGATGTGTCGCGTATTTGTACAAGGAGAGTTATTATGCCATCAACGTCCAGCTGGTGTGTGACAATTGGCATCACATAATGCAAGTGACTGCCAGACACCCAGGCAACTGTTACCATGCTTTCATTATGAAGCAGTCATCCATACTACCCTTTTTGCAGATGAAAATAGAGTGGCTGGTTGGTGATCAACTGTGCATTAGTAACTCATTCCTTTGCCTTATCCTAGTACAACTTCTTGGAGATGATATAACAACCTGCATGCTTTCACAATTGCCATCATGGAGAATGTTGTGTATGTACCTTTAAGAGAGAACTGTTTTACAGCTCCTGTATACTGTAGTGCCGGCAGTGACCACACCTGTATATAAAGCCAGAGCAGGCTTCTGTACTTCAGTCTTGAGACTACTGAACTCCAGTAAACACCTGTTGATTGTTAAGTTACAGTCTCCGTGTAGTTCTTGGGGAAACATCCTATTTAAAGAATCACGGATCTAAAAGTGGCGACGAGGTTGATTCGAATCTGCCTGCAACTCTGCATTTCCCATCGAGGAGTCGCTCCGGGAGGACGGTGGAAGAAAGTCGAGGCCAGAAGCACGGGCATCGACCACAAGCAACCACCCAGTCATCCGGCAGCAAGTCAACATTGCAGGAGTGGCTGTTGAGAGCCGGGCTTGGTTCCCCAGCCACGACGATCCAGCAACAGACTGGCAACAGGTGCAGCGCACACCCTTCCCAGACAGTGGCGGCGGGAGCTGACCAACGGCGTAGAAAAGCCGAGCAGCATCGATGGGGTAAGAGAGAGGGTGAAGCACACAGGGCGCGGCCGGGGGTTAAATGA